>NC_080751.1:25760467-27009217 GCF_020826845.1 Diceros bicornis minor
TAAATAGTAATTGGTTTGTGTAATAGAAATATCAACTTAGTTTTACTGTTTTGGGAGTGGATGTGAAGGGAATCAACTAAACCTTCAGAAATGGTTATTCTGAACCCTTCAGAATAACCGGTAATAGTTATTAGATTATAATCTATAAGCAAGCAGGCATTGATTCAAATTGAATTCCATTACTGATTGAAGATAATTTAAGGAAATAATTGTTAGTCATCAGCAAAAAAAGAACAGAGAATGGGCTTTGAACCAGAATAGTTTAATAGCTGAAATACTATCATGAGTGTTAGTCTGTAATAACTTTGTTGGTATTCTGTGTATTTTAGGCTTACAGATACTTTTTACACTCTTACAAAATGTTGCACAAGAGGAAGCTGCAGCTCAGAGTTTCTATCAAACTTATTTTTGTGATATTCTTCAGCATATCTTTTCTGTTGTGACAGACACCTCACATACTGCTGGTGAGAATTTTAAAGCCATAAAAATGTTAATTGTTTCAGTTGTTATTACATCTTGGAGTTAATAATGTTTTTCTCATCAACAGGTTTGACAATGCATGCGTCAATACTTGCATATATGTTTAATTTGGTTGAAGAAGGAAAAATAAGTACACCATTAAATCCTGGAAATCCAGTTAACAACCAAATGTTTATTCAGGAATATGTGGCTAATCTCCTTAAGTCTGCATTCCCTCATCTACAAGAGTAAATATACTTTTTAATAAACTTAAGTTTTTCAGTTAAAAAAAAGTGATTATTTACATCATTGTGTTTTGATTTGCAGTGCTCAAGTAAAGCTCTTTGTGACTGGGCTTTTCAGCTTAAATCAGGATATTCCTGCTTTCAAGGAACATCTTAGGGATTTCCTAGTACAAATAAAGGTATGTATTTTATTTGCGGTTGCAAAAGTATTAAGACTAAATATAATTTAAGTGTTGCATTGTAGAATTAATCACTTTATTTGTAAGGCAAAATGAGTGGACTTTAAAGTAATGTACAAAGTCTTACTAGTCTGACACTGATTACAGAATGAAAAACTAAATCAAGGCTAGGAGGAGGACAGGTTTGAAATGTTTTGGAAACTTCTTATTAAGATAATTAATTTTAGATGATTTAAATGTCTATTTCAGTATTCTGATTAAATCCCACAGATTTTTTTTTTTTTTTGGTGAGGAGATCAGACCTGTGCTAACATCTGCCAATCCTCCTCCTTTTTTGCTGAAGAAGACTGGCCCTAGGCTAACATCTGTGCCCATCTTCCTCTACTTTATGTAGGACGCTGCCACAGCATGGCTTGCCAAGCAGTGTGTTGGTGCGCGCTCGGGATCTGAACTGGCGAACCCCGGGCCACCACAGCAGAGCGTGCGTGCTCAACCGCCTGCGCCGCCAGGCCGGCCCCCTACAGATATTTTTAAGGAGTGGAATGTGGGAAAGAGACACATTCATTCATAGTTCTTTTTGAGATTTTTACGTCTATTTTGTTAGTGAGAAGTACATTTTAGAGAACCATGACAATGGGCAGATACCTGCCTATTTCTACTGCTGTTATACAATGCTGCATTCAAATTTATAGGAAGAGGGATTTTTCTTATATCATCTTGTTTTAAAGAAATTCAAAAGTATCATAAAACCCATAAGTAATTGATGGATTATCTATGACTTATCTATGACTGTTAAATAAGAATTGGTCCCAGAAGATTATTCAGGGTTTTTTCCTCCAAAATACAAATAGTTTGTGAATATATTAGCTAAGTATAAAAATACTAATCCATAAAGTACAGAGAGAATGCACAGGAGAATGAAAATTACCTGAAACACAGCAATGAAGACAATGATAATATAGCTAAACTTGATCATTAGTCTTAGGAGAAATAGCTTTCTTAATATCATTGCTTTATAAGTATATTTTATATGTGGCATCACACTAACTTTTTTTTTTTTTTTTCAACTAACACCTTTGGTTTTTATTCAGCTACATAGAAACTATAATTTAAACTCAACCAGTTGATGGGTAAATTATATCCCTTGTATAAACAGGGAGGTGCTTATCTACACTTTTATCGAAGGTGCGTTATTTTCCATAACTGAAGTTTATGTTGATATTTCAACTGTGTTTTCACAGGAGTTTGCAGGTGAAGATACATCTGATTTGTTTTTGGAAGAAAGAGAAACAGCCCTTCGACAGGCTCAGGAAGAGAAACATAAACTTCAAATGTCTGTCCCTGGCATCCTTAATCCACATGAAATTCCAGAAGAAATGTGTGATTAAAATTAGAGGTCATGCTGTTTTGGGGTTGTTTTTTTTTTTTTTTTTTTTCTCTCTGCAACTCTTATTAGCAGAAGAAAACAGCATCTGGATATTTGTCGACCAAAATGATGCCAATTTGTAAATTAAAATGTCACCTAGTGGCCCTTTTTCTTATGTGTTTTTTGTATAAGAAATTTTCTGTGAAATATCCTTCCATTGTTTAAGCTTTTGTTTTGGTCATCTTTATTTAGTTTGCATGAAGTTGAAAATTAAGGCATTTTTAAAAATTTTACTTCATGCCCATTTTGTGGCTGGGATGGGGGAGGAGGCAAATTCAGTTTGAACATAAACTTGTAAATTCTAATGCAAAATTATACAATTTTTCCTGTAAACAATACCAGTTTTTAATTAGGGAGCATTTTCTTTCTAGCCTGTATTTCAGTCTAGAAGAAAAGATAATGAGTAAAACAAATTGCGTTGTTAAAAGGATTATAGTGCTGCACTGTCTGAATTTAGCACCTCTTGGACTGAATCGTTTGTCTAGACTACATGTATTACAAGTCTGTATGGCAAGTTTGCAGCAAGATCATGTGCATATCATCCCATTGTAAAGCGACTTCAAAAAATATGGGAACACAGTTAGTTATTTTTACACAGTTCTTTTTGTTTTTGTGTGTGTGTGCTGTCGCTTGTCGACAACAGCTTTTTGTTTTCCTCAATGAGGAGTGTTGCTCATTTGTGAGCCTTCATTAACTCGAAGTGAAATGGTTAAAAATATTTATCCTGTTAGAATAGGCTGCATCTTTTTAACAACTCATTAAAAAACAAACAAAACAAAACTCTGGCTTTTGAGATGACTTATACTAATTTACATTGTTTACCAAGCTGTAGTGCTTTAAGAACACTACTTAAAAAGCAAAATAAACTTGGTTTACATTTATTTTCCCTTTATTGGCTCATAATTATTCCTATATTAATGAAAGTGGTTATTTGTGTTTGGGTATTAGGTGGCATTTTTAAGTGAAGTTTGAAACCTGTGGTCCTACAGATACCATTTCTAAGGTTATTGGGAGTAAAGGCAGCAGTTGTGTAAAATGAACATGCTCTTGAGATAACTTGCTGTTCCCGAGACACAAATCCAATCCCTCCTGTGACAGTTTGATGCGTTTTACCTTTATTTGCAATTGAAGAGCATCTTCTCTACTTGTCCCCACTGGGTAGGAGCTAAGTGTAGCAAAGATTGAACAAGAACCCACATGGAAGAAGCTATTGCAGCTATTCTTGATTAATTATATTCTTGTAAAATGCAATCCTTAGAAGTTGTATTATCCCTTTAAGAAAGGTGGGAGGAAGGGAGAAATATGTAGAGGGCCTATAAAACATGAAAAGGGGTAGACCTAAAGGAGTAGAAAAAGGAAACCAGCTTGAGTGAACCTGTTTCCAGAGGATTAAACTAGCCTAGACTAAAATCTAAGCATTTGAAATGCCTCATGTTTGTGGAGAATCAGCGATATGGTCTAACTGCTATACTCCTAAGTTTATAGGTCTTGGTCATAACTGCCATCATTTCAGTAGAATGTAATCCTGCATAATTTTCTATAACGGCAAATGATAAGAATTTGAATGTATTCAAAGAGGAATATTGGAAAACTTTAAAAGTTGAGCTTTGTTAAAATCTTTGAGTCGGTCTTATTAATTATTGGTGTTTGCCTAAAAATATCTTTTGAGAGGTTTTCTTGGATCAGCCAAGAGTTGAGGTCCAGATGTTTGCTCTCTCTCAAATTCGCTATAAAGTGCATATTGTTAGTTTAGCATAGCTGTCACCATTTCCAACAGTGGTCGTCTGTGATTTTCTTATCCTCCTACAGCCCCACTGCCTACCCTCTGGACTCTTGATATGTTCTGGATGTTGCAAGAAACCAATCTTGGGCTTGAGAACCAGGTTAGTCCACTTTGAATTAGAAATGATGGGCAAGTGGGGATTCAGCCACTGACAAAAGTAAATTTACACCTTGAAATTGATGATTATAGCTATGGGCTTTTAAAAGAATAATTTCTTCAAGGTTTAAAATATATAAGTTGACAAATTCAAGGAAAAGGCATAAATAGCTTGAACTAGAAACATGAGATAAATGTGTTTAAAGTAGATCTCATTAGAGGTATACTCTATTCTGTAGTTCAATCCTTTGCAGAAAGATTGTTTTGTGAGACTACTGAGCAAAGAGGAAATTTGACTGAAACTAGAGAAAACAATAGTGATAGCAAATTAAATCTAGGGGGGCCATTTCTTGCTTAATTAAAAGTTACTCATTTGGGTCAGCATTCAGGGTACTGGACAGCAGAGAACACTGATAATTGGCCATTTCAGATGTTTGGTATAGTGCTATTTAACTCAGAAGGCAGCATCCCTTGTGAGGGAGAACTGGAATTGTCTTTTGTAGTAAGTGGGTCTGAACACTGGTCTCGGCACTCATTAGATGGGAAATTGGGACAAGTCATTTGAACTAATTTGAAAAATAGGATCACAAAGCTAAGTCCCGGGATGGTTATGAGGATGTAGGTAATAAACCTTTGCCAGGGTCCAGCCCTGTGGCATAGCAGTTAAAGTGCCTGTGCTCTGCTGCTGGCAGCCCGGGTTCGGATCCTGGGCACGCACCGATGCACCACTTGTCAGGCCATGCTGTGGTGGCGTCCCATATAAAAAGTGGAGGAAGATGGGCACAGATGTTAGCCCAGGGCCAGTCTTTGTCAGCAAAAAAAAAAAAAGGATTGGCATGGATGTTAGCTCAGGGCTGATCTTCCTCACAAAAAAAAAAAACCTTTGGCAAGGTGCCTGACACCATATCTCACTAACTCTAGGATGCATTTTTTTTCTTAGCATTTTAGCTTCTTTGAAATTGGGATATATCTTAAAATCCATGGTATCTTAAAATTTCTGGTGGCCAAGCAGTATCAGGGACATGTGTCCTTGCCTTTTCATGTGTGAACTTAACCATAGCTGTTTGTGTGCATTTGTTAGTTTAATTGCTGTTTAAAAGGTGTATTCCAAAGGATTGCTCAGCATCAAAACGTTACTGTACAGTATATGCAAAAAGGCATACAGAAGCAGCAGGACGTAAACGTGCTATTAAGGAAGGAGATATTCATTGTTGGAAGGATAACTACAATTCCATTTATTCTTACAATTCCATTTATTCTTGCAAAGTGGCAACCAAATTTTTCTTGGGACGTATAATGCAAAGACTTGTCTACAAAAGGCCAAGCAATGCAGTTTTATTCATGAGAAATTGACCAAGTGTGAACAGATGAATGAAATTTCAGAAAGTGGCTGCTGTAACCAATTCATGCATTTTGCAGGACTATCATAAATATTGTCATAGTTGGCAGTGTTTTCTCATTCTTGGTGGTACATAAAATAAAGGTCCATCTCACAATTGATGTCATCTTAGATTTGAAAAAAAGCGTTAAGTCAACCAAGTGTGAGGTCAGTCTTCACAGGCTGTCTTACCTCACTTTGAGTGGAATCTAATTTGGTAGGCTTACCTAGGATGCAGACATTTCATGGTTTGATGCCAACAGAGATCAGCAAGGACGGAGTTTGGGAAAAATATTAGGATACTGAGAGGAACTCATTGGTCAGATTTGGTAATGTATGTATGGGATTTTCCTCCCAAAAAGTTACCAGCAGAATTCATCCTGTAACAATTTGAAAGGTCTAAGTCTTTATGGAAAAGAGGTTGATAAAAAATATCAGTTACGTAGGTCAATGAACTCGTGATTAAAAGCTCGTGGACAAAAATGTCTGGATTATAAAGAGTTATTTAAAATATATTTAGTATTTATAAGTAGTAGTTTTGGTAATTGAAGATTGTAGAGTTTCTTACCATCTCGTGATACATTCTGGGTAAATTTACAAAATTTACAAGAATACCATAATATATATCTAGTTCAGGTTCAGGTTCCCCCAACAGTTCCTAAGAGTGTCTTTCATGGCTTGTGTTTTTCCCAGTGGAAATCCAATTTAGGTTCATGCTTTTTGCATTTGTGGTCATTGAGTTTTTAATTTCATTGATCACTCTACTTCTTAATAAATATTTGGTTACTTTTCAGATCTGTTTTTTAAAAGAATTTCTTCTCATTTTTCACGTTTATTTAAGCATAGTTTTATATTCTATGTTGTCCATTATTCAAATTGACAAGCCCTCCCCACTGGTAGCCGTGGCTTCAGAGCCCACTTAGCCATTTTGATTTAAAATTTCATTATGGGGGCCCTAGAGAATAAACCCTTACTAGCTTGCAAAGTGGTTATATATTTGAGAACATTTTTATAAATGAAGATTTGAAGGTGCTTTTTTTTTTTTGCTCCATATAACAAAAATGTGATAACAGTGACTTAATATAGTTTATTTTGTGCTCGTGTCAGTGAAGTTCAGAGTTAGCCAATACAGATCTCGTGAAGTGCAGCTTTATCATATCACCAGGGTTGTGGCAATTTAGGAATTTTTTCTGTCCCCGGCACCTGGATTTTACCCCAAGGTCAAATATGGCTGCAGGAATATCAGCTATTCCATCTGTGTTCTAGACAGCAGGGAGGGAGAGAGAAAGCTTCCCTTTGTAAGACATGAAAGTCTCAGAAAACTCAGGGTACACTTTCAAGTATATCTCCATAGCCCCACCCAACAAGAGAAGCTGAGAAATATAATCTTAAAGCTGGATGCATCGCTGCTCTAAATAAAATTGGCATTCTAGTAAAGAGGAAGGGGGAGAGTGAACTGAAGAAACTAGCAGTCTCAACCAGAAGTTCAACAACAATTAAGTGAAGATAAAGGACAAAAGGCAGCTGACTGCATGGAAGAAGTAAAAGTCTTCCTTAAGCATTCAAGTACTGATAATGCCAATGAAATTGCTCCTGTGGCAGTGACAGCTGCCTTTGTCATTCACTCCCCCCAATTAGAAAAAATTCATTTATACAAGGTGGCAGACAAACTTGTTACTAATTGCTGTGTTGTGTTGATTTTGGAGATAAGAAAAACTACTGAAACTAATATCCTGACTTTACGAATGAAAACTTTAAAACCTCCTAAACAAGAAGAGACATTACAAAGGTTGGAGGGGACAAGGCCGTGTCTAAGAGTTGGGAAAGTTCATATAAGAAACCTGTTACTTCCATTGCAGGAGAAGTTCTTTTGGAAAAATGGATTTCTAAAATTCCAGAGTCCTTTCCTTGATCCACTCCGAATTGACCTACTGCCCAAACAGTAACACTGCTCTCACCTCTCTGTTAGGGCACCCAAGGAAATTACATCTTTTCCCCAAAGTTTGTTACTTAAACTAGGCGTTTTCTTGCTGACGTGGAAGTATTTGCTCCACTTTGAAAAATCTTCCATTGTCCTCGCACCCTATGAGTATTTCTTTGGAGCCTATTGCAGGTCAACATGCACTTAATTTATTAAGTCTCTCTTATTCTGTTAGCCTATTAGAACAAGACCAGAGTTTTATGCAAGCTGGGATACACTATGTTTTGTACTCTAGTAGGACATGCGTAAGAGATCCAGCCTGAACATTAATTCTCTGTACTTGATACCCTGACTGAAGTCCCTGACCCAGAAGGTCCTTTCCCTACAACAGGAAAAGAAACTAGGCCTCCCATGCTTTGGTCTCAATATACTAATAAGATCAGACACGCAAAATGAGCTCAGACTTACTCAATATGCTCAATCAGTTAAGAGCACACTATTCTTAGCTTTTAACAGAAGTGGTGTACTTCACCTTGTTTTTCAGACTATTGGTAATGGTCCACAAGAAATCCTTTTGTTCCCAAGTCTACCTTGTCTGGGTTTTCATCTTCATCAGGGACACTTTTACAGGTGGAACCAATGTCCTAAGCTTTGCGGTTGGCCTACTTGCCCTTTGCGTTGCCTTAAGCATTACAAATAGTTGAAATTAAAAAAACTTGTTTTTAAAAAGATTATCAGAGCAGAAATAATTAATCAATTATTAGCCTATAGGAAGAAAATTTTCTGCTTCTGATGGTGTTTGCAACTAGTTCATGAGTGAGCTGTCAAGAGGCTATAATGTTAAAAATAGAAGAGACCATGTAACTACTTAGACACCATCTGTGCATAGCCACAAAAAAATCATCCTGATAGATGTTAGAAGCTAGATTGCTCCTCCAGGTACTCTTGGTCAGTAATCCTTGTTCATTGAGGTGCTGTGCAGTAAATCGCCCTTCTCCATAGTATTGACACGTTTTGTACTCCACAGAGCCTTAGCTGACTAGTTACATTGCTTGCGCTGAACAAGGCTCTGCTTTGTCTCAAAAATCTCTGCTTTCTGACAGCCAAGGTAAAGAAAAAAGGGCTCTCAGAAACAGTTTTTTTTTTTAACCAGAGTTCATTTTTAACTCTCAGCAATGCAAGCACTAACCCCAAAGCTTGTATTAATTTAAAACACATATTTGTTTATATAATTGCATGAAGTTATAACATATCTAGTGTAGGAAATGGTATTCATAAATTGTATCTGTTGATATTCAGCTAAGTTGTAAATTAATTCACTAGTTTATTGTTTGCTTCTCTGCTTTCTTAACTCTTCAAAGCTAAATATACTCAGAATTACCTCTGAAGCAGTTTCATTTTGTCTCCATGAAGCAGCTGTATGAAGTTTTTATTAAAGGGACTTTCAGAATTTTTCTGAATTCAGTCAGCACAAAATATGTTGATGATTAATATTGATGAATTTCCTGGATTCCATGGAATCATAACTTTTGAATAGCTACAGAGTTACTTAATAGATATAAAGTCACAACCTCAGGAAAGATTCATAGATTTTGGTAAGTCAGTCTGAACTATACTGTAAATTTCTCAGGCTGCCTTTGCAAAACAAATTTGCGAATGTGCCTGGATTGTCATCTACTCCATCAAGGTGACTTATTTCAGAATATCCATGGAATTTTGGAGATAAGAATTTCAGAATAATCTTGAAAAATATGCATTCAAACAGCAAAGCCCAGCTATGGTTTTGTGAAAGCATATTGTTTTTCATGAAACTTCTGAAACAGAGGCTGAAAGCCATGAGATAAGTTTGAAAAATGCAATTTCTCTTCAACCTCACCTGTAAAAGTTCCTCACGGTGTGGTCCGGGTCCGCCTTTCACTCCTCGATCCACCCAGGTAGTCTCACCACTCTCTGGTTTCAAATACAATCTAAATGTTGTCTTTTCAAATTTTCATCTCCTGCTGAGACCTCTTTTTTGCCTTCCAGGCCCATGTACCTTAGTATCTTAAGCTCAGTCTAGCAGAAACTGAACTTTGCCCACCCTACCCCTATAAAATTCAAAACAACCTGGTTCTCCTTCAGAGTTCCTTTTCTCAATAGCACCAACACCCGTCATTCAGTTTTCATGCAAGAAACCTGGGCATCATCTTTGACATCTCCCCTACACTCACATATCCAATCACCAAGTTTATTCAAGTCTACTTTCAGAATAGATCTGAAATTGATTTACTTCTCTTCTTCCACGGCCATCAACCTAAGTCTAAGCCACCATCATCTTTCCTGAACTTCTGAAATAGCCTCCTAGTAGGTCTCACTTTTAGCCATTCATATTCCTCCCCAATCCATTCTCTCCCTTGTTACTCAGTGTGGTCTGGGAACTGTGGTAGGCACGTCACCTGGGAATCTCAGGCCCTAGCTCAGACCTATTGAATCAGAAATTGTATTTTAAGAATCAACCAGAAAGCTATTAGAAATAATCAACAACCACAGCAAAGTTGAGGGTACAAAATCAACTTACAAAAATCAGTTGCATTTCTATACACTAATAACAAACTAGCAGAGAAGTCAAGAATACAATTTGATTTACAATTGCAACAAGAAAAAATATATCAAGTCAATTCTGACTCCTAGTGACCCTGTATACACTGAAAACTATAAGACATTATTGAAAGAAATCGAAGAAGACATGAAATGGAAAGATATTCCATGCTCATGTATTGGAAGAGTAAACACGGTTAAAATGTCCATATCAGCTAAAGCAATCTAGAGATTCAATGCAATCCCATTCAGAATCCCAAGGACATTCTTCACGGAAACAGGACAAAGACTCCTAAAATTCATATCGGGCAACAAAAGACCCTGAATAACTAAACCAATCCTGAGGAAAAAGAACAAAGCTGGAGGCACCACAATCCCTGACTTCAAATATACTACAAAGCTATAGTAATCAAAACAGCATGGTACTGGTACAAAAACAGACACACAGATCAATGGAACAGAATTGAAAGCCCAGAAATAAAACCACACACCTATGGATAGCTAGTCTTCAACAAAAAGCCAAGAACATACAATGGAGAAAGGACAGTCTCTTAAATAAATGGTGTTGGGAAAACTGGACAGCCACATGCGAAAGAAAAAAAGTAGACCATTATCTTACACCATACACAAAAATTAACTCAAAGTGGATTAAAAACTTGAATGTAAGACCTGAAACCAGAGAACTCCTAGAGGAAAATATAGGCAGTACACTCTTTGACATCAGTCTTAGCAGGATCTTTTCGAATACCATGTCTACTCAGGAATGGGAAGCAAAAGAAAAAATAAGACTAAAGAGCTTCTGCAAGGCAAAGGATACCATGAACAAAATGAAGAGCCAACCCACCAACTGGGAGAAAATATTTGCAAATTATATGTCTGACAAGGGATTAATTTCCAAAATATGTAAAGAACTCATATGACTCAACAACAAAAAACAACTCGATCAAAAAATGAGCAGAGGATATGAACAGACATTTTTGCAAAGAAGATATACAGATGGCCAATAGACACATGAAAAGATGTTCAACATCACTAATTATGGGCTGGCCGGGCGGTGGAGCAGTTAAGTGCGCACACTCTGCTTCTGCGGCCCGGGGTTTGCAGGTTCGGATCCCGGGTGTGCACCGATGCACTGCCTGTCAAGCCATGCTATGGCAGCGTCCATATAAAGTAGAGGAAGATGGGCACAGATGTTAGCCCAGGGCCAATCTTCCTCAGCAAAAAAGAGGAAGGTTGGCATTGGATGTTAGCTCAGGGCTGATCTTCCTCACCAAAATAAATAAATTAATTAATTTAAAAAAAATCACTAATTATGAGGGAAATGCAAATCAAAACTACAGGGAGCTATCACCTTACACCTGTTGGAATGGCTATAATTACCGAGACAAAAAATAACAAATGTTGGAGAGGATGTGGAGAAAAGGGAACTCTCATATGCTGCTGGTGGGAATGCAAACTGGTACAGCAACTATGGAAAACACTATGGAGATGTCTCAAAAAATTAAAAATTTTAGAAATATCATACGATCCAGCTATCCCACTACTGGGTATTTATCCAAAGAACTTGAAATCAACAATTCAAAGAGACTTATGCACCCTTATGATCATTGCAGCATTATTCACAATAGCCAAGAGGGGGAAGCAACCCAAGTGCCCATCAACTGATGAATGGATAAAGAAGATGTGGTATATATATACAATGGAATACTACTCAGCCATAAAAAAGACAAAATCGTCCCATTTGCAACAACATAGATGGACCTTGAAGGTATAATGTTAATGATTTTACTCATATGTGGAAGATAAACAAACACATGGATAAAGAGAACAGATTAGTGGTTACCAGAGGGGAAGGGAGTGAGGAGGTGGGCAAAAGGGTTAAAGGGGCACATATGTACGGTGATGGATAAAAACTAGACTATTGCTGGGGAGCACAGAGCAGTCTACACAGAAACTGATATATAATAATGTACACCTGAAATTATACTGTTGTAAACCAATATGACCTCAATAAAATAAAAAATAATAATAATAATAAAAGGACTTGTATTTTAAAAAATCTCTACATTATTCCTATGCACATTAAAGGATCTTTTCCAAATGCAAATATGATTGTGTTATTTCCCTGCTTACAACCTTCACAATTATGGCTTTACTCTTAGGATAAATATCAAAATCCCTAATATGAATATTAGCAATTCTCTGTAATAGTGATTTTCCAATGCTTTTGCTCAAAGTCGCCTAAAGTAATTTTGAAAAATTATATACTGCTTGCAAATTTTAATTTTGTTATTTAACATTTTTATCATGATTTTAATGCAATGGTTGCAAAGGATACATTTTTAAGCATAATGTATTTGTATATATGCTTTATTTTTTTGACAAATCTTTGGAATAGCCAACTTAGCTTATTAATTTAGTGGAAATTTCCACAATGTTACTTAATTGGAAGCTACTTAGTCCTCATTATCAAATCAGATTACTGCCTCTTAGAAAAAGTCTGATTTTGTTTTTTTAATTCAAATAAACATGCATTCATATTTTAAATAAACATGCATATCTCTGGCCACTTTCTCACTTCTCACTTCTGAATTCAAAAAGGGAGAGAAAGATAGATACAGAGACGGAGATGATAGGCACAAAAACTTACCAAGAGCTTGTCACCAGCATGATAAAGGTACAACCCCCCTCTTCCAAAACTCTCTTTGCTTTGCTCACAAGGGACTCGCAGGAACTATGCCTTCTGGAATTGTCCCTTGAAAATTTTTACAACATGGGGCAACAGAATGGGTGAGAGGCATGACTTTCTTTTGTAAAGTGGGAGATGGGATATATGAAAAGGAAGTGAGAGTTAAACTGACAAATGGCTGAAACATTTGGGGGCAGATCACTGTTAACAGAGTCCATGTTGAAGTTGATTCCCTTAATGGTATTTAAAAAGTATCCGGAGGGCCGGCCCGGTGGTGTAGTGGTTAAGTTCAGGCGCTCCGCTGTGGCAGCCCGGGGTTCACGGATTCGGATCCAGGGCGCAGACTGACACACCGCTTGTCAAGCCATGCTGTGGTGGCATCCCACATAAAGTAGACAAAGATGGGCACAGATGTTAGCCCAGGGCCAATCTTCCTCAGCAAAAAAAGAGGAGGATTGGCAACGGATGTTAGCTCAGGGCTAATCTTCCTCACACACACACACAAAAAAGTATCTGGACAAGTGCTTGTGTACCCACAAGGGGCAGGCAGTCCAATGTGAAGACTGCTGGTCTTCAACATCCAGCATGATTCAGGCCACACCCATTACCTTTCCAAGTTTGTCTTGCACTTAGAGGAAAATTTAACATGAAGCTCATGAAATTTAAGCTCCTGTCTTAGATGATCTCCTTCCAAGATCCCTCAGGGTCTTGTGTGATATTTGTAGTATTTGCCAATTTTTAAAATTTTTGATTGTTATGATTTATCATTCTGAATAAGTATTCACTTTTGCGTGTAATTTTATATTTGCCGTTTTGTACATAACACAGAACCTGAATCCACCCCTACTCCCACCATTTTGTATTTACTTATTTTCCTTTAGTTCCACTGTTACTTTGGGGGTGGGATCATATGGTAGATCTGTTTTTAATCTTTTGAGGAACCTCCATACTGTTTTCCACAGTGGCTGAACCTATTTACATTCCCACCAACAGCATACAAGCGTTCTCTTTTCTCTACATCCTTGCCAACACTTATCTCTTGTCTTTTTGACAATAGCCATTCTAATTGGTGTGAGGTGATATCTCATTGTGGTTTCTATTTACGTTTCCCTGATGATTAGTGATGCTGAGCATGTTGTCATGCACCTGTTGGCTATTTGGATGTTTTCTTTGGAAAAATGTCTATTAAATTCCTCTGCCTATTCTTTTGCTGTCGTTACTGAGTTGTATGAGTTCTTTATATTTGGATATTAACCTCTTCTCCCATATATGGTTTGCAAAAATTTTCTCCCGTTCTGTAATTGCCTTTTCATTTTGTTGATTGTTTCTCTTGCTGTGCAGAAACTTTTAAGTTTGACGTAGTTCAATTTGTTGATTTTTGCGTTTGTTGTTTGTGCTTTTGGTGTCATTTAAATGACTAATTACGGGCAGGCCCAGTGGCGCAGCGGTTAAGTGCGCACGCTCCGCTTCGGAGGCCCAGGGTTCAGAGGCCCAGATCCCGGGCTCGCCCCATAGCACTGCTTATCAAGCCATGCTGTGGCGGCGTCCCATAGAAAGTAGAGGAAGATGGGCACGGATGTCAGCCCAGGGCTGATCTTCCTCACCAAAAAGCAAACAAACAAAACAATAAATGACTAATTTAAAAAAGAAAATAGAAGATATCAGATGCATTGCACGTAGTAAGGATAAATTGAAACTTTTCTTTCGGTTATATATAGATTACATATCTGTGTGTGTGTGTGGTCTGTGTGCAAGATGTATGGGAGGGTAACCACATGTCCTGGTTTGCCTGAGAAAGTCCTAGTTTATGCCTGTTAATCCAGGGTAATTTTCAATAGTGCTCTCTTTCAGTCTAAAAAGTGTCCTGGGGCCGCCCCGTGGCTTAGTGGTTAAGTGCGCGCGCTCCGCTGCTGGCGGCCCGGGTTCGGATCCCAGGCCTGCACAGACGCACCGCTTCTCCGGCCATGCTGAGGCCGCGTCCCACGTACAGCAACTAGAAGGATGTGCATCTGTGACATACGACTATCTACTGGGGCTGTGGGGGGGGGGAATTTTTTTTTAAAATTTATAAAAAAAATAAATAAATAAAAAGTGTCCTGGTTTAGGATAATAAATTATATGGTCAATCTGGTTCTAGGTCTTGATGTAAATTTATCATGGATTGTAGGTAAAAAAAAAAAAAAAGAGTATGAAAAACCCTGGCTTGGATGATATCTGAAGTACCATTCTTTTCAAACACCTACGGGATTGTATCAGTATCCCATTGACCTAAATGCAGAGGAAGTCTACATATCAAATGCTATGCAATAAAATCTCCTACATAATCATGATTTATATTTACACATTTATTCATTATATGTATATTTTCTAACATGAATAATAGCTGCCATTTATTGAGCACTCACAATATGCTAATTATCATGCTAAATTTTTTACATACTGTTTGATACCTTTTAAAAAAACATATGCCATTACTTATAACATACTTCTAGATTATTAATACTATGCAGAGTATTTTAGTGACTACATGATATTTTTTTGCATGGGCACATTATATTTTACTCTAATTTCCTTACTAGTAGGAATTTAGATCGTTGCTGATTTTTTACTATTTAAACAAAGCTTTGGGGGCCGGCCCCGTGGCGTAGCGGTTAAGTGCACGTGCTCTGCTGCTGGCGGCACGGGTTTGGATCCCAGGCACGCACGGATGCACTACTTGTCAAGCCATGCTGTGGCGGCGTCCCATATAAAGTGGAGGAAGATGGGCATGGATGTTAGCCCAGGGCCAGTCTTCCTCAGCAAAAAAAGAGGAGGATTGGCATGGATGTTAGCTCAGGGCTGAGCTTCCGTACCAAAAAAAAAAAAAACTTTGATGAGCATTCTTGTAAGTCTTAGTTTGGTAATTGTCCTTAGATTAATTACTAGACATGGAATTTTTAGGTCAAAGCATATATAAAAATTAAAGATTTTAATACACACTGCCAAGTTTCCAGAAAAGCTGAACCAATTTTATATTCTCACTAATATTTTATTATAATGAGCTATCAATTATTATTAAAGAATTCCTTTCATGGTGTTGAATGAGGTTGAATTTTTTTTTAATGCTTCCAATTTATGCCAGATTATTTTTTTTGGTCCTATATTGGTTTTTGTATTTATTCATACAAGCAGAACAGTATTTTCTTTTTTTTTTTTTTGTGAGGAAGATCGGCCCTGAGCTAACATCTGCGAATCCTCCTCTTTTTTTGCTGAGGAAGACTGGCCCTGGGCTAACATCCGTGCCCATCTTCCTCCACTTTATACGGGACACCGCCACAGCATGGCCTGACAAACAGTGCGTTGGTGCACGCCCGGGATCCGAACTGGCGAACCCCGGGCTGCTGCAGCGGAACGCGCGCACTTAACTGCTTGTGCCACCAGGCCGGCCCTAGAATAGTATTTTCAATGTTAGAACATTTTCCTCAGTTTGTCTTTTTTTTTTTTTTAAGATTTTATTTATTTATTTATTTTGCCCTCAAAGCCCCAGTAGATTGCTGTATGCCATAGCTGCACATCCTTCTAGTTGCTGCATGTGGGACACGGCCTCAGCATGGCTGGAGAAGCGGTGCGTTGGTGCGTGCCCGGGATCCGAACCCGTGCTGCCAGCAGCTGAGCACGCGCACTTAACCACTAAGCCGCGGGGCTGGCCCCTCAGTTTGTCTTTATTTCAATTTTATCTATAGCGGTTAGGTATACAGAATTTTTTGTGTGTATGTGAGGAAGATCAGCCCTGAGCTAACATCCATGCCAATCTTCCTCTTTTTGCTGAGGAAGACTGGCCCTGGGCTAACATCCGTGCCCATCTTCCTCTGCTTTATATGGGATGCCACCACAGCATGGCCTGACAAGCGGTGCATCGGTGCGCCCCCGGGATCTGAACCCCGGGCTTCGAGCAGCAGAGCACTCACACTTAACCGCTAAGCCATGGGCCGGCCCCAGAATTTTTTTAATGTAGTCAAGTCTATCAATTTATGGATTCTACTTTTCATGTCATGCCTAGAGTAAAGGCCTTCTACAACCTAAGATTATGTAATATTCCCCTATTAGTACCCTTACAGTTTAATTCTACATTTTTGGTAAATGATGTGAGATAGGAAACAATTTTTTTCCCCAAGTGACTAAGCAGTTTTCCCAATATCACTTAAGCTATCTTTATAATAAAATCTTATATACATATTCTGTTTCTGGATTTTCTATTTAGTTTTGTTTTTCTATTTCTGTGTACATATTGCAGTTGTATGCTTTATTTTTCATCTTAGTATTTATTACGTCCTGGTCAATACAGACAAATTTGTGGTGGGAAAATTTGCGTGTGACAATTTAAACACCAAATGACTCAAGAAGCATCTTTGACATGAATTCTACCTTTATATGAATCTTCATATGGAGTTTTTGTTGTAACTTTCCTGGTGTCCTGCTTCCCACTTAACTTGCCTTGGCTCCTTATGCTAAAGAGAAGAAAAAGAAAACCTCCAGAAGTGTGGTCTTGCTGAGTTCATTGACTAAAATTCCCTGTCTCCCTTGCTTCCATTCATCCATCCAACTCCACACAACAAACACAAACCAGGGATGGCATTTGAGAAACGTTTTTGGCTTTTAATTCTTATGAAAGCAGTAGCTTGAAGGAATCGATATTAAGCTTCTAACAGAATCAGAGGAAGTAAAAAAAGAGAAACGGTCTCATATCTGTGGAAGCTTAAGAAAACTTTGGCTATGCTACATGAAGAAAATATTTCTTTATTTAGGCTTCAATTAAGGAAAAGAATGTACAGAGAAAGAAAGCAAAAAGGCATAAAGTGAGAGCATGAAGGGTAAAAGTAAAATTAAGACAAAAGGTGTAGGAATGGAGAGATGGGAGGAGAGGGAACAGGTTGACCATACAGCAAATTCTAGGGTGTATGTTAATTCGTGGTAAAGTTTAATTCATGGAACATACTCGGCTGTTCACTTTGTTTGTGCTAAATAATTTAAAAACTGTCATAAATGATCTTCAAAATGTTGATCAGCAGTTAGATATACTTATTAAATTTTCAGTTGTTTTATACCCCTACTGAACACTCCATTATTTTTATCTTGCAGTGGCTGGTGCCAGGGCAACATCTCCTAATAAGGCCAGATGAAATAAAACTGAAGTCTTGTTCCCTGAATCACAGATGAAATTTGACATATATCAGTCTGTTTTGGACACCAACCAAATGGAGTAATTTCTAGGGGGCAGGCCCTGTAACACAGTGGATAAATCCAGCGTGCTCTGCTTTGGTGCTCAGGCGCGGACCTATACTATTGTCAGCCATGCTGAGATGCGATCCACATACAAAATAGAGGAAGATCGTCACAGATGTTAGCTCAGGGCTAATCTTCCTCAAGCAAAAGAAAAAAAAAGAGGAAGAGTGGCAACAGGTGTTAGCTCAGGGCGACTCTTCCTCACCAAAAAAAAAAAAAATGGATGGGGCCGGCCCCGTGGCTTAGCAGTTAAGTGCGTGCACTCCGCTGCTGGCGGCCTGGGTTTGGATCCCGGGCGCGCACCGACGCACTGCTTCTCCGGCCATGCTGAGGCCGCGTCCCACATACAGCAACTAGAAGGATGTGAAACTATGATGTACAACTACCTACTGGGGCTTTGGGGGAAAATAAATAAAAAATTAAAAAAAAAATGGAGTAATTTCTAGAAGTATCTGACATAATAACCTAGTCTTCTAGCATGGATTGAGGGGCAGAATTACAGCTAGGCACCACATCTTTATATAAAAGGGTAGTAAAATTTAGTTTTATATTCTGCCTTATTCCAAATTTAAGTTACCAAATATAGCTCTGCTTCATAATATATAAAGGCAACCAATTTATAGAAAATAGGTTTTTGTTGTTAGTGCTGTCAAGTCAATTCCAACTCCTAGTGACCCTGTATATAGCAGAGCGGAACCCTTTTTGCGCCATCCTCTCACCTTCCTGAGCTATATCAGCCAATGCTACGCTACTATTCAAAGGGTTTTCATGGCCAATTTTTTGGGAAGTGGGTGACCAGGTCCTTCTTCCTAGTCTGTCTTAGTCTGGAAGCTCCACTGAAACCTGTCTGTCCATCATGGGTAACCCTGCTGGTGTTTGAAATACCAATGGCATAGCTTTTAGCATCACAGCAACACAGCTGCTACAGTATGATGACAGGTGGTGTGGTTCATCGACCAGGAAACAAACCTGGGCCTCAGCGGTGATTTCGCCAAATCTTAACCACTAGACCATCAGGGCTGGCTAGAAAATAGGTAAAATACATCAATTAGTTCAGAACATTTATACTAAAGAATTCTTCATAATTTAGAATCTCAGTTTTTAAGGAAAGCACCTAGGAGGCATCTACTCCAATCTCCCTTCTGTGACATTCTAGCTAACTGGTCATCTAGCCACTATACCACCATTGCATGGCTATTAATACTAATGCATTAATCTGCTGGCACTGTGTAGCACAGGGGCAAGTGGTGATCTTTGATCACTAAATTGACGAGATTCCTGGGAGAAACATTTCTAATATCTGTCTTGAATGAAATAAAGTGAGAGCAGTTTTCAAAATACTACAAGTTTGATGGTTCTAAAGTGTTTATGAGGCCATTTTTATTGGACCCCCTCCTCTTGGCCTGGGTCTCCTCTGACCAACTATAACCATAATTTGGTGTTTCTGTTACTTAACTCTTTCAGCATTTAGAATTCCTAATAAGGGGCTGGAGGGAAACAGGAAGCAGAAGCATAAGAAGGTGGAGAGGAACATGGAAGGAGATGAAAGAGATGAAAGAGATTAAGGGTGAAACATGAGGACAAAGTAAGCAACCGGAAGATATAGGAATTTGGTCTTTTTGTGCTCCTAGTGTGTACAGTGATTAATTAGTATGTAGCATTAGAAGAAACTTTATTCTTGTTAATTGTATATATTAGACAGCTAAACAAGTGATGAGATGACAATTTGGTCTGGCCCTGGTGAACAGTATATTGAAATTAATATGCTTAATTAGACTGACCCTCAGTGAGGACTATATATCAATAAATTACATGTTAATTACCCTTAAGTTTCATGAGATTAGAACCATGCATTTGATGAGCTTTCAAGAGGTTTTGATGTGATAACAAACAACCCCAAGTCTCAATGGCTTATGATATATTTCTCACTCAAGTTACAATCAGGTGCAACTCTACTCCATGTGTCTTTGTTTTTCTGCAACTCAGACTGAGGGAGGATCCCCTATCTCAGTCTCATAGGAGAGGGAAAAGAGCAATGGCAGAACTGTATGATTGATGGCTCCTAAAGCTTCTACTTGGACTTGGCCTAAATCACTGCATTCTATTGGCCACAGCAAGTCACATGCCAATGCTGCCATCAACAGGGAGAGGAGTTATACTCCTCCCATAGGTATGCAGTGCAAGTCACATAGCAAGGGCAGGGAGGAATAATTCTTTGGGGGGGCGGAGTGGGGTAGGGAATAATCGAGAACAATAATGCAGTTTATAATAGCAGTGTGTTGACATCAGTTTGCTAAATGAAGTTTTTTCAATATGCTATTGAATAGCATACTGAGTTTTTTCAAAATACAATTATGTATCTACTATGTGCCAGACGCCTGAGATACAGATTAAACAAGACATACTTCCTGCAGTTGACAAACTCTCATTTCAATGAGGAAGGCAGATATGGGAAGAGACAAGATGCAAAAAGGATATGAACAAAATATTATGGGAGCTACACAAACTCTACTGGAGATATGTTTCCCAAAGGAAGTGACATATAAATGCATCATTAGCTTGCAATTTAAAATGAGGAAACATTTTTCACTACTAGAAAAATTAATTTGGCATATATTCTTCTGATGGTGAATAGATATAGTGAGATTTAGCAATAGCACTGTAGTACTTAGGTTTTTAAATTGGTTGTGATTGCATAACTTACATTGAAAGTTTCTTGCTTGATTTATAACTTCAGGTTTATTTTTCCCGTTTAGAAATGTGGCCTAGGGCCAGCCCCAGTGGCCTAGTGGTTAAGTTCGGTGCGCTCTGCTTCGGTGGCCCGGGGTTCGGTTTCCGGGTGCCAACCAACACCACTCATCAGTGGACATGTGGCGGCAGCCCACATACAAAATAGAGGAAGACTGGTGACAGATGTTAGCTCAGTGCGAATCTTCCTCAGTAAAAAAAAAAATGTGGCCTAAAACTTTATATTTCATAGTAATCTCAATTATTATTCTACCATTAGATGATCAAGAGTATTTCAAATAATAGTTTGGATGACAGAGTCAGGCTCAAAACAAAATCTTGCCAAATAAGGTGAACGAAATGAAATTAAACAAAAATTTCAATTTTTCACTCACCTGGCAAAAATTAAAAAAGACTACATCTTGTATAGTCAAGATATAAGGGGGCTGGCCCCATGGCTTAGCGGTTAAGTGCGTGCGCTCCGCTACTGGCGGCCCCGGTTCGGATCCCGGTGCGCACCGTCGTACCGCTTCTCCGGCCATGCTGAGGCTGCGTCCCACATACATCAACTAGAAGGATGTGCAGCTATGACATACAACTATCTACTGGGGCTTTGGGGGGGGAAAAATAAATAAATAAAATCTTTAAAAAAACAAAAAAAAGATATAAGGAAATGGGAACTCTCATCACTGCTAATAGGAGTATAAAATGATACAACCTTAATGCATTCATTAATTCAACAAATATTTAATGAGTGCTTACAATGTGCTCAGAATACAACAAAGAACAAAACAAAGGTCCAGCTCTCATGGAGCTTATATTCTAGTGGGAGGAGAAGATAAACAATAATCAAATATACTCATAACATGGGTATATTTGGGTATATATATAACATGGGTATAGTGGGTAACCGTGTGGGTAATATATTACAGAAGGTGGTCAGGGAAGGCTTCTCTGATAAGGTAATATTTGAGTAGGAAGTTAGGAAGCAAGCCATGTGATTACCTGGGGAAAGAGCATTCAAGGGAGAGGGAGTAGTGAGTGTAAAAGTCCACAGATGGAACATCCTTGACGTATTAGAGCAAGGTTTCTCAACCTTAACACAATTGACATTTTGGGCAGGATTGTTCTTTGTTGTGGAGGCCGTCCTGTGCATTGTAAGATATTTAGCAGCATCCCTGGCCTCTACCTACCAGATGTCAGTAGCACCCCCCACCCCCCACCCCGTTGTGACAATCAAAAATGTCTTGAGACACTGATAAATGTCCCCTTGGGTGAAAACGCCTCCAGCTGAAAATTACTGTTAGAGGAACAACAAGGGAGTTAGTGGGGCTAAGGTGGAATGAGTGAGGAGGAAATGGAGGACAACTAAGGTGAGAGAGGGGATGGAGGGTCAGCTCACTTAGGGACTTAAAGGTCATGGCAAGGACCATACATTTTATTCTGAATAAAAACAGAAGCCATTGGAGGTTTTGATCAGAAAAGTGACATATTCAATTTATAATCCAGGCTTGAAGTGATTTTGGCTTGCACTTGGGTGGGAGTAGCGAGAAGTGGCCAGATTCTGGATATAGTTTGAAAGCTGAGCCCACAGGATTTGCATTATAGATGGAGCATGAGAGAAAGAGGGGTCAAGATTTTTGGTCTAAGCAACTGTTTTTTTTTTTTTTTTAATTTTAATTTTTATTTATTTTTTCACCCAAAGCCCCAGTAGATAGTTGTATGTCATAGCTGCACATCCTTCTTAGTTGCTGTATGTGGGACACGGCCTCAGCATGGCCAGAGAAGCGGTGCGTTGGTGTGCGTCCAGGATCCAAACCCGGGCCGCCAGCAGCGGAGCTCGTGCACTTAACCTCTAAGCCACAGGGCCGGCCCGGTCTAAACAACTGTTTAGATGAAGTTGCCACTTACCAAAATGGGGTAGACTAGAAAAGGAGCAGCTTTGGCTGAGATAATCAAAAGTTCAAATTTGGACCTGTGAAGTCTGAAATACTCATTAGGTAAGTGGAGATTTCAAGTCAACATTTAGATTCAGGTGAGAGGATGGGTTGGAGATACGAATTTAGTAGTTGTTAGGTGGTATTTAAAACCATGGGCCTGGACGCGACCTCCTAGGAAGTAAGCAAGAAGAGACTGAGCACTGAGCTCTGGGCACTGGGCAGCCTAGTGTTCAGAGATGAAAAGCCAACAGAGGAACTAGAGAACAAACATCCAGGACACAAGGGTCCATTTGAAGATGGTCATATCCAATAACTCCATTTCTACTAATCCTAAGAGAATAAATGAAACAGGACACAGAGATGTATACATCAGAGTGTTTATTGTGGTGTTGCTTAAGAGGGGAAACTCGGAGACAACTTAAAAGTTCATCAGCTGGGTCCAGTTTAATGAAATTATTGTGAATCTATACAAGGAAATGCTATACTAAGGACAATAAAAGTGATATGTACCTATATATGTTAATATTAAAAAATACTTGTTAATACTTGTCTCATTTAAACATTTATTCCCATTTTAATAAAAAAGATTTACATGCCTATTAAAGAATGAAAGGACATATATTAAGATGTTGATAGCATTTATAATTGGGTTTGGGATAATGGTGAATATTTAGTTTCTTCATATTTTTCTGTAGTTTTTACAATAAGTAATATTACTTCTATAAACAGAAAAGAGGTTGCAATAATAGGAAATAATTGCAAAATATTGCAAGTAGGTAAAAAAAATTGCACAAACATAAGGAGAGATTTGGCTATCAGCAAGACGTGAAAAAGAGCTAAATATTTTAATTAAGTATAGTTTAGAGTCGCCATATATTATGTGGCTACATTAATTGAAGTATATTGTCCAGAACAAAAGAGATCATAATTTTATGCTACTCTGTGCTGTCAGGCTAAATTTCTAGATACCATATTTAATGAAAACATTTCTATTCTCTAGACAAGGCTTAATTTCTCAATCAGGATCATGTACAGACCTGAAACTGTATTACATGAGGAAGAGGTAAAAGAGCTCTGGATGTTCTGGGCCAAAGAAAAGTCAGTCACAATGGAAACCAGACTTCCTGCTTTCAAATATAGGAATGGGATTAAACCTAACTATACTGTTTCTCATAGGGTCAGACAAGGATCACTTGCATCAGAATTACCTGGCATTCTAGTTAAAATAGTTGATTTCTGGTCCTAACTCAGGCTCACAGAATCAGAATCTCTGGCAACTAGGCAAGGAATATGATTTTTTTTTCCTTTAAAAAACAAGGTACTCCAAGCTATTCTTATGAGAACAAAAGTTTAAGAATTACTGCAAATAATTTGAGAGTAACTCAACAGATAGCAGAAATTGAGGCAATTTTTTCTCTCTCAAATAATACATCACACTTAATTCTGTGCTTATTATGAGTCAAACACTGTTCTACACACTTCATCTGTATTAACTCATTTAATCCTTACAACTCTGAGGTAGAGACTATCATTACCCTCATTTTATAGTTAAAGAAACTCAGGCATGGGGGCCAGCCCAGTGGCGTAGTAGTTAAGTTCACGTGCTCCATTTCAGTGGCCTGGGGTTTGCAGGTTTGGATCCCGGGTGCAGACCTATGCGCTGCTTACCAAGCCATGCTGTGGCAGATGTCTCACATAAAATAGAGGAGGATGGGCACAGATGTTAGCTCAGGGCCAATCTTCCTCAGCAAAAAGAGAAGGATTGGCAACAGATGTTAGCTCAGGGCTAATCTTTCTCACCAAAAAAAACTAAATAAAGAAAGAAAGAAACTGAGAAATGGAGAGATTAAGTAACTTGATCAAGGTCACACAGTGGTAGTTACACAAAAAATTCTTTAGATGGAATGAACCTCCTCTGGTCTGTAACTTTAGGAATACAAGTTAAGGATGAAACCCTGTGAATGTCTGGAGAATCTTTATGCCTCAATTAGGCAGCAATGCAGATATTTCAGAGCAGTGGTTTTCAGACTAGGGTACACATACTGGGTTATGTGAACACTTTCCAAAGGACCACAAACATGGAAAGCTTTAAGGGCATCAATTTCTAAATCTTCAACTTCCATGTTTCCAAATTCATTACTATAAGGCATTGCCCCAATGTGTAAAAACCTAGGGATGGGTGGGGAACAAAGGGACAATTAAATGATTGGTTTTGGAAAAGTCTCCTTTAGGATTAAATCACTACATACTTTTACAGGATCTTTTTTCCCTGTTATACATTTTTTTTTTGTTAAAAAGTCAAACACTGGCCTATAAGCAGATAATATGTAGGTTGGGCCAGTCAGTGACTTACCTCTTTCATTCCCAACTCTCAAAGAATGAATAGCTCTTCAGAGTGACGCTTGTAAGCAAAGGAAGCCTCAAACACTAAAAATGGCTCCTCCCCACCCCGTATTTAAAGGTAAGCAAGTTTTTCTTCAGCTATTCTACTACTTATTTCTAAGACATGCCATTGGCTGGAAGGAAAAGCACAGTGAATAGCAGAAGCAGTATATTTGTTGGTGATGCTGATTCTTTATAATTTTGGGGGGATTATCACCTATAATAAATAAAAGCAAGGTTAAATATTTTACAGAATTTCTCTCAGGTAAGGTATACATAAATCAATAAGGTAATTACAACTTATTTGTCAAATCATATAACATCTTTATTCAAATTATAGTCAATTCTCATCTTATTTCATCTTATTAAATGCTTTATTTTCTACTTCCATTAACAAAAAATAAAATTATATGTTAGTTACCGGACCAATTAGATTTTAGCAATATATTCTTTTCTGTTTCACTAAATATACAGGAACAGTTTGATCATGAACTCTGACAAAATTAATGTATTTATTTCTGATTTTTACATACATTCTTAATAGTCTCCAAAACCCAACACCAGAATTTGATAGATGCAAACATATGCATTTGCTGAAGGCATACCATATCATTTTTCTCATTTTATAAACTTATAATGGAACAGTATTTTATTGCATAGTTTATGAAAAAATTTACATGTCATTTGACTTTACTACTTTAATAATCTACCTTGTAAGATGTATTCTAAAGTGTATTTCACAGTGGTTTTGTTAATATTCCTCAAGGTTCAAAATTTATAAAATATACATTGATATATTAATTTGAATTGAAGAATGAAGTCAGATGTTATTGGTTTGATTTGGCTGACTCGGTTGACAGTGAGGACTGCCTTTGCTAATTATGTTAACATAGCCAATATTTCCTATAAATTGAATGAATTGACCTGCAACCTCAAGTTTTGACAACAGCCAAAGTTGACTTTAAGTGAAATCCTAACCCATATTTTACTTTTATATTTAATGATTTATCAAATTGTTGTATTTATGTTGTTTTGATTGACTGTGTATTCAAAATAATTTAATGTCAGAAATGTTAACACTTAAAATCTCATGGTTAATACTCATTTCTTGAGTATAAGAACTGTATCATGCTAATGTAGAAGGTTCTTGTTTTTGTCTTGTAGAATGTTATATGCTCAGGCAGTATTACATTAGGGTAAAATTATGCTGGGGAAGTAGAAGAGTTTGTTCCCGTACCTTTGTAAATGGATGATTGTGAGTATCAAGTTGCTAAAGCTTCTAGATTTCATTGGATATATGTAAAAGGGATGAAACAGCTTGATTTAAAATGTCAATATGTGTCAGAAATTATATCTTTTGCAACTCTTTACAGTTGTGATGAAAAATGTTAGATGCCAAATTAAAAATGTGCAAGAGATACATACTTTTTCAAAATTACTTCGTGGTATGCAGGCAAAAGGGTTAGGAGACTCCAAATCTTACTGATATTTAACATTTCTTTCAACACTCAGAGTTCTATGAATATGGTGCTAAGAGGCCACTCAGAAACCCTATAAATTGTGAGGGAGAACATGCACTTAAAGGCTTACTTATACCAAGCTGTCCTCACTTAGAAAAAACCAACCCCCCAATCCAGTTTTTTTCACACATATCCACCTATCCACTCTCATGCCAAGATAAAATCTTTGCAACTCTTTTTACAATCCTTTGAAAACTATTATTTTTAAAATATGCACCCACTACAAGACTGCTTACAAAAATAATTTTGTGGCAGAGAAGTGACAACATTTTTACATCTTTAACCTGTTTTACAAAGGTATGGGGATAGGTTGTAGAAAAGCACGAAGTTACAGACAAGGAAGAAAGAGAGCAAAGAGGAAGGCTAGAGATGTCCAAATTTACGGACTTCACATGAAGTTTATTGGTTCCCTCCTTCTATATTTTAGTGGGAACTAAGGTAGTGAGGGACTTACTCATTCTTGTCTTTGTTTACCATTTATGAGGTGTTACTGTGCAAAACCTGGGACGCTGTTGGACCTAAAAAGGGCAGACTCAGTGTCTCTGCTAGCCTTTCTATGAATTAGAAAAACACTCTTTTCTCAACACACTTTATTTCCACATGTTGGCAAATTGTCCTAATATCCTAGTTGTTAAAAGATGCTTTGTTGCTAGCCTGTTATGGTAAACATATTAACCTATGATGTCTAAGATGTACTGTAGATGGCATTCTCTTAAGTTGTTCACTGCACAGGAACAACTGTACATAAAATGCTCTGGGAAGCCGGGCATCACTAAGAAGCTCATGAATATCAAAAACCAAGCTCTACCATACCTTCCTCTCCCCCTGGAATCACTATCACACTGCTCTGGTTAATTGGTTCATCTACTCTCCAAAACTTCTATTTCAAATCTTCTATTGTCCTCCCAATCTCACAGAATCCTACCTTCTCCTTGACTCCAGATGACCCCTCTTATTTCAGGAAAAAACACAAAAGTCATCTGATGGAAACTCCCTCAACTCCTGATCATCAAATGTACACACATGGGTACCCATCCTTTCCTTCTTCCCTGTTACCAAAGGTCAATCCTTCCACCTGTAAAATGGATTCCATCCCCTCTCACCTTTTTAGAAAACACACCTTTTTAGACAACCACTTTGACTTTTCTGTCATAGTATCATCACCCTCTGGCTCTGGGACAAGTTACTTAATCTCTCTGTGCCTTATTATTCTCTTTTGGAAAACAAGGACAACAATAGAACATACCACACAAGGTGGTTGTGAGAATTAAATGAGTGCTCAGAACAGTGTCTGTTGCACAGTATGTATAATAAAAGTTACCTATTATTATTTTCATGTTTCTACTAGCATTTACATGTATTAGTCTTCTTCCTCATCTAGTTACCCCACTTTCTCTTTAGAGTCCAAAGTCTTAAAATAGTTTTCTATTTTAATAGTTTCTACTATAAATGGTCTTCAGTCTACTGTAAAGAGGCTTCAGTGTCCATAATTCCTTCTCCCATGACGTCCATGCACTAAATATAATGAATATTTTGTAGATCTCATTTTAGTTGACTTCTCAGCATTCAACAATAGTCATTTCTTTCTTTCTTTCTTTTTTTTTTTTGAGGAAGATCAGCCTTGAGCTAACATCTGATGTCAATCCTCCTCGTTTTGCTGAGGAAGATTGGCCCTGGGCTAACATCTGTGCCCATCTTCCTCTACCTTATATGGGACACCGCCACAGCATGGCTTGACAAGCAGTGTGTTGGATGCGCCCGGGATCCGAACCTGCGAACCCCGGGCCGCTGAAGTGGAGCACACACATTTAACCGCTGCACCACTGGGCAGGCCCCTCAACAATTGTCATTTTCATCCTTTTTTGAGTTCTTTTCCCTTGGCTTAAATGGTACCAAAATCCCCCCTCCCCATCATATTCTTTAAACTCATTGGGCATCTTCTCTTCCTCTACCCAAATTTTAGATGTTAAGAGTTCCTCCAGGCTGTCTTTGGTCCTCTCTCTTCACTGAATTCCCTCTCCCTGTATAATCTCATGGATTCATTTACCACTGCAGCAGACACTGTAAATAAACTCACTTAATACCCACTGCCAGCTAGCTTTTCCTTCTTCTACCATAGAGACTATAAAGTGAAATACTGGATTTCCAAACTTTCCTTGAGGCTTAAGGGTGGCCATGTGATAGAGTTTTGGGCAATGAGACCAAAAGTAATGTTAGCTGTAGGGGTTTCTGGAAAGTTTTTGCTTTTCTGATAAGAGAGGACAGTTGAGGGAACTGGTTCTTTCCTCTTTCTTCATGCCTGGAACTTGTAATGCTGAACGTGCAGTGGTTATCTTTCCCCCATAAAGCAAAGAGCTAGCATACTAAGGATTGTTTTCATATTTACATTTCCAGTCCAGAACTTTCTTCTGAGCTTTAGATTCAAACAACTGCCTGCTCAACAACACCTTTGGGTTATCTTACAGACACCTCAAGCTGAGCACTTCTAAAATAGTACTTGTCATTACTGACCCCATCTCCCTCTGGTCCTCCTTTAAGTGACTCCTATCTTGGTGAATGGCACCACCATTTACTCAGCTGTGCAAATCACAATTCTGGAGATAGCCCTGATACCATCTTCTCCTCTCTTCATACCCATCAATCAAGACTTATTCTTTTCACTTCTAAAATATTCTTAGAATGGGCTCTCTTTTCTCCATTTCTTTCCTATTATCCTAGTCAAGCTATCATAATCTTTCTGGATTAATATTAATAACCTCAGTTGTCCCTACCTCCAATCCATTCTTTACAGATTAGTCAGAATATTTTAAAATACGAATCTGATTGTGTTGCTTCCACACTTAAAAGCTTCCCACTGCTTTTGGGATCTAGGCCAAAATCTTTGCAAGATTTGAGTGCTCTGCAGTCTGGCACAGGCCTTCTCCTCCAACCATGTTCTGCTCCTACTGGCTTTATTTCTATTCCTAGAAATAGCCAAACAATTTTGTGTCTCAGAAGTTTTGCATATGCTTTTCCCTAGATCTGCATGAAACTTATATTAGTTTTCTAATGCTGCTGTAACAAATTACTACAAATTTAGTGGCCTAAAACTAAATTTGTTTTAACAAACAAACATTATTTTATAGTTCTGTAAGTCGGTAGTCCAACATAGGTCTCACTGGGCTAAATCAAGGTACCAGCAAGACTGTATTCCTTTCTAGAGGCTGAAGGGGAGAATCTGCTTACCTGTCCTTTCCAGCTTCCGGAGGCCACCCACTTTTCCTGGCTATGGCCCCCTTCCTCCATCTTCAAAGCTAGGAATGTTGCATCTCTCTAACTACTCTTGTGCAGTCACAGCTTCCTCTGAGCCAAGCTGGGAAAGGTTCTTTAATTTTAAAGCCTCATGTAATTAACTGAGCCCACATGAATCATCTAAAATAATCTCCCCATCTTAAGGTCCTTATCTGCAAAGTCCCTTTTGCCATGTAAGGTACCATATTCACAGATTCTGGGGATTAGGACATGGACACCTCCGGGGGCAGGCGACATTATTCTGTTCACCACACTACTTTTTTTTTTTTTGGGTGAGGGATTGGCCCTGAGCCAACATCTATTGCCAATCTTCTTCTTTTTGCTTGAGGAAGACTGTCCCTGAGCTAACATCTGTGCCCATCTTCCTCTATTTTGTATGTGGGATGCCGCCACAGCATGGCTTGATGAGTGGCATGTAGGTCTGTGCCCAGTATCCGAACCCACCAACCCTGGGCCGCTGAAGCGGAGCATGTAAACTTAACGACTACGTCACAGGGCCAGCCCCTTACCCCACTATTTTTAATGACTGCATTGGGCTACAAAAACTCCAATAGTGGCTTTTGGGTTTTATTTTTGTTAGATAACCAAATATCTTTTATAGCAACAAGTAGGCAGTTGCTAACACTAATTCAGCTGCTCAACAACGCCACCAAGGTACCTGGGCCTTTTCTCTTTCTACTCTGCCATCTTCAATGCCTTGGCTTTCGCTTCTTGCCTATAGGCTTATTGTTTCAGGATGGCTGTTGCTTCTCCAGATATTACATCTGTATTCAAGGCAGACAGAAGTGGGAAGGGCAGTGTACCAGATACTGTCAGTGCTCTGCCCATATCCTCTAGTTCTTATCTCTTCAGTGCAGTGGCCAGACTTTCAACTGCTAGCACCCACATTTCTATGCCTGAGGGTTTTCTCTGGCTGCCTGAGCAGAGAAGCCTGCTTTGTTGCCTACAACCCCGCCCCCAGCAACACTCAATGACCAAAGGGAGTGGATGTAAATACCCAGCTTCCTTGTCCTTTGGGTAAGATGATTTTAAGGCAGATGTTTTACATTGGTTTGTAGAGTTTCCCAGTGGTATCAGGCTCCAGTTACCCTCAGGAGTAAAGGGCTTGATAATGAATCCTTTATTGGATACCTACTCCCCCATTTCATATCTCATTTCTCCACTATCCTACCACTGTTTCTTGGGACGACATCAAATTAAACTATTTCTGTTCGTATCCGTCTCAGGACCTGCTTTGGAGAGAATCCAAACCAAGACAGGCCATCATCACCTCTCTTCCTTCTTCCTGTCTTTAAAGCAGACAGTTGGTGCTGTAGTGTAAAGTTGGTGCTGTAGTGGCTATCTTACAACTAGGAGGCGACAAGCCAGTATGTGGAGGGTGGAGTGGAAAGAAACAAAGAACTTGGGTCCATATCCTTGAGCCACTGTACCAGCCTCGGACTGTCTACTGTCAAACTGCCTGTTTGTTACAAGAAAAAAATAAGCCCTATTTGTTTAAGCCATTCTTTTTTTTTTTAAGATTTTATTTATTTATTTATTTTCCCCCCAAAGCCCCAGTAGATAGTTGTATGTCATAGCTGCACACCCTTCCAGTTGCTGCATGTGGGACGCGGCCTCAGCATGGCCGGAGAAGCAGTGCCTCGGTGCGCCCCCAGGATCTGAACCCGGGCCGCCAGCAGCGGAGCGCGCGCACTTAACCGCTAAGCCACAAGGCCGGCCCTGTTTAAGCCATTCTTAATCGAAAATTTTTTTACTTGCAGTCCAATGAGTCCCTGATAGAAATAAACATAGAAATAAAGAAATTATAACTATAGCAAGAGCTATGAAGGAAATAAACAGTGTGTTGTGATAGAACATTATACGGGAGACGAGTTTTTTGGGATGATGTTTAAGTTGAAACCTCGAGGACAAGAGGTTAGCCATTTTGAAATTAGACAGCATGTCCCAGGAAGAAACAACATTCACCAAGACCCAGAGTAGCAAAAGTTTTTAAAAAGGAAAAGAGCAGAAAGCAGACCAGCGTGGCTGGAATGTAACAAGAGTGACGTTAAAAACTACACAGAAGGGCTGGCCCGGTGGCATAGCGGTTAAGTTCTCATGCTCTGCTTCGGTGGCCCTGGGGTTGCAGGTTCAGATCCTGGCTCAGACCTACACACTGCTCATCAAGCCATGCTGTGGTGAGGTCCCATATACAAAGTAGAGGAAGATTGGCACAGATGTTAGTTCAGGGACAATCTTCCTCAAGCAAAAAGAGGAAGACTGGCAAAGATGTTAGTTCTGGGCCAATCTTCCTCACAAAAAAAAACAAAAACAAAAAAACCTGGATTGGGGAAGGCCCAAATAAAGTTTATTCTAAATACAATATGAAATATTGAAGGGATTTAAGCAAGGAAGTGATATAATTCAATTTATTTAAAAAAATAATCACTCTAGGAATTTAAGAATCAAACAGCAATTTGCTGAGCTTATGTATAAAGCATTGGGCTGCATGCTATGGATAGAATAAAACAGCATACCTGCCTTCTAATAATGGCCCTAAGTTCCACAAAACAGTGATGAGCGTGGGTGTGAGGAAGAGTAAATTCTGCAGTAATTCTGGCCTTTGACAGGAGCACCAGGCTTTAACTCCAAACTCCAGAGACAAAAACCTTATGTTCAATATCTGCAACCAGAATGCTAAGGGCAAATAATTTCCATGGCAATATTAATTTTCCAAAGTTGCTTCCAAAGTGGGGCTGGTTTTCACGCAAGCACTTAGGAATATACTAAAAATATACTACCAACTTGAGACTTAGAAATTTCAAAGTACATTGTGTAATTTTACTCAAAGCATAATTCTACCACTAGATGGTGACATGTACACAAAATATTGAAAACAGTCATCCTTATCAATCCTCTAGCTATCCAAGGTGTATGGTGATTGCTGATTACCAGCTTGAAAATTCAGATTTACAGGAAGAATTTAGGGGATATTTTACCAGAGATTCTGCTTCATTATTCTTTCAGAATGCACACCTTTCAAACACATTAAAAGGTCTCTATTGATACACATACCAAGTCAGCACAGAAGAGTGTAGATCCTAGAGTTAGGAGGCAGGAAATGTTTTTATTGGCTTCCATGCCTGCATCTGTTAACAAGCAGCTGAAATAGACAAAGGGTTGGTACACTACAGCCCATAGCCCACGGCCAGTTACATGTTTTTGTATGGTCTGTGGGCTAAGAATGGTTTTTACATTTTTCAATGGTTGAGAAAAATCAAAAGAAAAATAGTATTTTGTGACACATGAAAATATGAATATCAAATTGCAGTGTTCATAAATAAGTTTTATTGGAACACAGCCACACTTACTCCATTATATATTGTCTATGGCTGCTTTCACACTAACAGAGTTGAGTAGTTGTGATAAGAGACTTGGATTGCCCACAAAGCCTAAAATATTTAGTATCTGAACCTTTACAGAAAAAGTTTGTTGAGCCCCGAAGCGATGATTGAAGCGCAAAGATCACTTCTGACAATAATTCTCTAGATTCTCAAAGCATTTTAAACCAAGCATCATTTCACATAATTTTTAGAGGATAAAAAAAAAACTAGGAGGCAAGTAATTGTTTAAAAAAAATTTCTTTAAAGATCAGAGTGTGTCTTCAATACATCCTGGTACTTCACATCTATGGTAGTGGTTGTCCTCATTTTCAAGAACTGTTATGGGTCCTCTATGGTTTTAAAAGCATTGTTGACAGATATTTACAAATTGTCAAAAGAATATCTGTATCAGTCAGGAGAGTGTTTGACTATAAGTAATGGAAATCTAAGAGTGGCTTAAGGAAAAAGGAATTTATTTTTCTCACATAAACAGTCTGGGGGCAGACGGCTGCTCAAGGATGCCTCAGGGACCCATACTTTATTATTCTGTATTACTAACTTTATGGTTGGCTTTTATCCTGCTTGTGGTTTCACTGTTAAAAAAAAATCACAAAATAGACGCTGTATTGTGTATCAAGACCATATTTCAGGCAGAAAGAAAAAAGCGTTAAGTGGCATGTCTGCTGAATTTGTCTTTTATTAGGAATGGGCAAGTCTTTCCAAAAGACCCACTCTGCAGATCTCTGCTTACATTTTGTTTGCAAGAACTCAAACATAGGGCCCTCCTCCAGAGAAACTATCCCATGATTGGTTTTATTTTATTTATTTTTTAAATTTTACTTATTTTTTTCCCCAAAGCCCCAGTAGATGGTTGTATGTCATAGCTGCACATCCTTCCAGTCGCTGTACATGGGACGCGGCCTCAGCGCGCGCGCCCAGGCTCCAAACCCGGGCCAGCCAGCGGCGGAGGGCGCCCACTTAACCGCGAAGCCACGGGGCCGGCCCGCCATGATTGGTTTTAAAGCAATCATAAATATTTCTTGGGGCTTTCCTTCCTGAGAGGAAGGTCTCTCAGCTGCCACCTGAAAAAAGACAAACTTGGATTTGGCAAGGAAGAAGAGGGGCGGGCGGGAGCGGATGTTGGATGGACAATGTCTGCTACAGGATCCAGTCAAGTCTGCAGAAACCCAAGTTTTATAGCGCAGAAGGGAAGATGATGGCACAATAGCTCTACAGCTCCCGAGGATCACCTGTTAATAAGAGGCAACTTAGAACACGTTGGGCACAAACTTTTTACAGCATCAACTTCAAACAGCAGAAAGGCAAAGAACACTGAGAAGGTGGTCCTGGCGTGGAAAGATGGTGTGACATAACCTCGACAAAACCTCTAAAAGGATTACCACAGGGCCTTAATAGCTGCTCTGATTACAGTTCTAAGAATACTATGTACACTACCTTCCGGACTTTTCAGTCACATCTCTATATAAACATACTGGGTATAGAAATCAGTGAGGAAGGTATTAGGTGTAGACGGGAGGAAAATTTTCCTACGCTCACTAGTTAACACACCACCAAACTTTAGCTGAGTGTTCCCTTTCCTTCACCTGTTCTTCACTTCCCGCTCCCCATCTTAATATCCTTGTTGTTTGCTCTTCGCTGAGAAGCACAGTATGCTATTTCAGGTGAAGAGTTGTAGATGGGCCATTCGCGAAGGGCCCTCTTGCGTAAAAAGAAGGAGATGCCATGTGAACACCCTTCACTCCGCCATTTCTAGCCACATCACGGTGTCTTACTGCTCGAGGACGGATGAGCCTTACAGAGTCGAGAGTAGCGATAAACACGGACGCAGGCTACGCCGGCCCCCGGGCTGTTCCATCCTCACAAAGCCCCGCGGGGAGGGGGCCGTGTGCCTCAACCTGGGCTGCGGCATCGCCCCGGCCCGGCCCCCCATCGCCCTCCAGCCTTCCCCACCCCCAAAGCCTGAGCGCGGAGGAGGGGCACATGGGAGCTACCAGCACCAATTCCCCTTCGTGGGCCCGGAGGAAAAACGGCGCAGCGCAGGGGCGGGGGACAGGGCGGCGCTCGCGACCCGGCGCTCGCTGGGCCTCAGAGCCCGCGGAGTAGGCCGCGGTGGGCAACGTCGCGCAACCGCGACCCGCTCGGTGCCTCCGCCATCTTCCCCTACTCACCCGGACTCCCCCCGCGGCCGCGCTGGCTTCGTGTTTCCCTTCCGGCCGCTGACAGAGATCCGGGCTGGGCGGGGTGGGCGAGCGCGTGGAGGGGGTGGACCGAGGGCGGGGAGGCCGGACGGAAGAGGAAAGGGAGGGCGGCGAGCCGGCCGCGGCGGGGTGTGGGGCGTGCGGCGTGTGTGCGGAGGGAGAGGTGGGAGGGCGGGAGGCGAAGAGAGGGCGGGAGGCGGAGGAATGAGAGCGCGAGGCGCTTCTCGTCAGGTCCTTCGCCCGAGCGGAAAGAGCCGAGCGCAGCCCGAACGCTCTATTAAAATGGCGGCGGCGTCGGCGGTGGCCGCGGCGTCTGGTCGGTGAAGTGACTCTGCTGCTTCTCTCCCCACCCGCCCCCTCCCTCCCTCTCCCCTCCCCCCGTCCTTCCCCCCCTTCCCCGCCGCCGGCGCCTCCGCGCCCCTCCGGCCTGCGCACCTCCCCTCGCCCCCCTCCTCTCCCCCGCCCGCTCCGGGGACCGCCGGCCCCCTCCCCCATCCTCCTGCTCCCCGCCCCGTCCCCGCCGCCGCCCGCCCTCGTCGCCTCCCCGCCCCGCCGGCCGGCCGGCCCCCTCCTCCGCCTCTCTCCCCTCCCCCCCGCCGGTCGGGATCAGTCAGTGCGATCCGAAGCGGGGGAGGGGGGGGGCGGCGGCCGAACGATGTGCGAGAACTGCGCAGACCTGGTGGAGGTGTTAAATGAAAGTAAGTAGCCGCGGCGTCGGGGTGCGCGATTTGGGGTCCCCGGGCTGCCGCGGCCTGGGGGAGGCGACGGCCGAGCCGGGCGGCGTGCGGGCCTAGCGCCCCGGGAAGGTGCGCGGTTGCGCGGCCGGCTCGGCGCCTCGGGCCCAGCCCGGCCCGGTTACCTGGGCGCCCGAGATGGGGCCGCCGCGGAGCTCCGGCCAGGCCGGGCCTGAGCGGTCTCAGCTCTCGGAAAGTTTCCTCATTACAGGTGTCAATTAATGAAGGCACTAATGAGCCTCCTTCACCCTGCCGGGAAGGTGAGGGGAGGTGGGGTCCGAGGACGAGGCTTTCCTCCGCAGCCGAACCCTTCGACGCTCCGTCCGCCCTCTTTGATTTTCAGCGTGCGGCGGAGGCCTCTCTTACCTGCTAATTTTCATTAAACTCCCTGGGAGGAGGTTGGTGCTTTTCCCCTCCCTTGGGGGCGTGTGGTGTATTAAATCCTTCTGCCAGCCTTTAAATAGCTGAAAATGAACTGTGATAGTGATGATTGGAACCTTCATTCCTATTTTTTAAAAAATTAGCTAATGATATTCCTTTTTAGTGTACCATTCGTCGTTTTAATGGTAAATTCTGTTATATTGAGGAGAGCACTGTACTACAGATACCATCCCCAGGATAGTCATGGCCCATCTCCTGGAATGAAAGGCCTTATTTCTTATACTTTCGCTTATTAAAGAGCGTACATTGATCTTTTCTAGCTAGATTGTTTTAATTTATTTTATTCCCGACCCTTGTAAGATGGTATTTTAGCTTAAAGAAACAAGATATATTGCAAGTTTACTTCTGGGCCCAAAGGCCTGGTTGGACGAGGTGAATTAGATAAAAGATTAATTTACAAAAACTTGATTGATGAGAAAATGCTCATTTTTGAACAGCTTATGTGGGTTTTGGATTTGTGTTCTGTGTGTGAGACTTCGAAAGACTTCTACCTGTTTTCTAGTATGATTTCTTTAAAACAATTGATTTATAAAATGTGTCATCTTGTTTGTGTTTGAATTTAATTAATTATTTATGTGTTTGAATTTCACTTTACTGACCAAAGGCAGCAATAAAAGTGGAAGGATTCTAGTTTACTTTCAACTGTGCATTTACTTCCTGACAGGTGGAAGTAGGCTTTTGCACATATTCAAACTGTACTTTCCAATATTTGTCATTTTAAATTTTCCTAGAATTTTAAGGTTATTTGTATTTATTTTGAGATACTTCTATTTTTGGTGCAGGTGGTTTATGATATGATGATAAACATAAGTCGTTAGTACTTATTTCAGTAAATCGTATTTTAATTTCAGATGTAAGTTAAGTCATTATGGCATTATTATTCTCAAATTGGAAAATGAATAGCTTTGCTACCTAGTATATATTAGGGAAAACTGCTTTTAGTAATGTGGTGTTTTAAAAAGTATTTTAAATTTAATTAGGAAAATTAATTTTAAACACAGTATCTAAAGAAACTAAAGTTTGCTAATCTTTATTAACTTTTGAAAAGAGACATAATGAAAGGTTCTATTGAAGATTTTTTGGGAAACCCCTAGAAATTTGTTTAGAAGCACTCAGAAGTGCAGTGGATTTATGGAGAGTTAGAAACGTGGAGAATTGAAGTAGAATTGAGCTTTTCTTACCTTAAAGTAAATATAGTTAGTTGAACCAGGTTCACAAAATCTGGCCATGCAGACCCTCTAAGAAACCTGTTTTAATGAACAAATAAGAAGGATTTTCTGTTTGTGTATAAGCCAATGGTCTCTAAAAATACTTAAGACAGTCTCTTAATATTTCTTTTAAGACTCAGTTTAAAAATCTCACAATGATGCTTTCTTTTTAAAAAAAAAAAAAAATACTGCAGCAATTTTATTTGTAGATTATACCAAGCTATTACAAGTTACCTTTTTTTCCTGTAGTTTTGAAATTGTTTTCATTTTTCCTTTGTGTAGTTCCTGTATCCCAAGCATAAGACTCTTAAGTTCCCTGAGAGAGGGGGTATTCCTATATCTCATTACAGTAACATTTATCCATGACTGGGTAGGAGCATGATGGTTGGAACTTGATAAAACTTGTTGAATTGAAGTAGGTTATATGTCTTTCTTGTAATCTTGCTCACAATAATTATCTAAGTCTGTCCTTTTTTCTACCATAGGTTGTGCAAAGATGAACAATAATCCATTCAGAGTTAAAGTCTCAAAATAATGTGTTCAGAGTTCATCTCTCAATGTAACTCCCCATAACAGTTTACTCAAGAGAAGTAAATTATGTGTATTTTTGAGTGTTGTGTTTCAAGTTGATGTTGAAAAAGATAGGCTTTTGGTATTTTTAAAAAATAATTCTATTTCTTGTCAAATTTACAAACCATGATCAAACTTAAAGTATGCCTGAACACATGAGTAAATGTATAATTTAAAAATTTTGTGTTTTAAATGAAAGGGTAGACATGATGTGGATAGTATCGCTTTATATCTGATATGCAAAGAGTTTTTGATAAGGGTAAAGACTTTATATGAAATATTTATTTTAAAATTTGCCAGAATGTAATGTAGTTAAGATAAAAATTGGTAACAAAAGATTGTAAATAGCTTCCATTTGTCATCAGTTTTTGATGAGAGTATTAGTATTACTAGTTACACCTCTAGTCCTGCTGAGAATCTGAAGCTGTAAACTTGCACCATGGAAACCTATACAGGTATACAGACACAATTTTGCCTGCAGGTTAAGGGCTCGTTGCAGCCTGTCTGTGGAACCAGGCTAAGGATGCCATAATAAGGACCCCCTCATCCCTTTTTTGTTTTTGTTTTTGTTTTTTTTGATGAGGAAGATCAGCTCTGAGCTAACATCCATGCCAATCCTCCTCTTTTTTGCTGAGGAAGACTGGCCCTGGGCTAACATCCCTGCCCATCTTCCTCTACTTTATATGGGACGCCAACACAGCATGGCTTGAGAAGCAGTGCATCGGTGCACGCCCGGGATCTGAACCCCGGGCTGCCAGCAGCGGAGCGCGTGCACTTAACCGCTACACCACCGGGCCGGCCCCTCATCCCTTTTTAAATATGGTTTTGACAGATATCTTAAAACTTGAAATTATATTTCAAGATAGCTTTTGGCTTTAGTGTTAGAATAAAAAAGTCTCAACAATGCTAACATATTTGAGTTTCCATTTTCTTTTCAATGCTTTGTTTTTAGTAAGGAAGATATTTTAAAAGCTTGAAGTGTATTGAGTGAATTTTGCTACTGTCAGTTTGTGGGGTTGCATTCAGTTTAGGAAATAATTTTACGTTTATATTCCTATGCTTGTTCTGTTGAGTTTGTGAATTTGCTGCTTTTATAGCTACTTTTTTTTTTTTTACAATTTTATTTATTTATTTTTCCCCCCAAAGCCCCAGTAGATAGTTGTATGTCATAGCTGCACATCCTTCTAGCTGCTGTATGTGGGACGCAGCCTCAGCATGGCCAGAGAAGCGGTGCGTCGGTGCGCACCCGGGATCTGAACCCGGGCCGCCAGCAGCAGAGCGCGAGGAAGCCACGGGGCCGGCCCTATAGCTAGTTTTGTGAACCAGTTTACTAAGTCCAAAGCATTTCTGGATGTTGATGAGAAGTTGGAGACCTGAAGTTATGCTTTGGGCCAAGGCCATAGCTAGCTCACTAGTAAGTTGAGGTCATTATTTGCCTTAGTAAGGTAAATTTCTCTGAGAGCAGAGTGAAAATGCTTTAAATGTACATCAATCTTTTAAACCATTTGTATGTTGTGGATTTTATTCTGAGTGTGTTTAGTGAATTACAGTTTACCACATGTTTAAAATGGACAATTTATTTGTCCCACGTAACTGTCCTTTGAGATAATCAGGAGCAAGTATTGGTATCTCAATTTTAAAGGTGAAGAACTTGAACCTCAGAAAGGCTAAGTGGTTTGCTAAAGTTCACCTGACACTTGCTTAGTTAGTAGTCATATCTAAGTAGAATTCAAGATACTCTATCAGTATTTGCAAAATAATTCTGTTTGCATTTTATTTTTAAAGCAGAATATTTTATTGAGCAGCTTGTGCTGGGTACTTTATCAATTCTTTGAGGTAGGTACTCTATCACCCTTTTCAGATAAGAGAACCAAGGCTTAGAGTTTACATAACTTGCTTAGAGTCACATGACTATATTCAATGGAGCCGGGATTTGAACAGGACTTAATCCCAGGTTAGGCTAAAAGCCCATGCTCTTATGAGTTATGCTATGCTGTATAAACTTTATGATGATCTATTCAAATGAAAGACATTATTATGAGTATACTGTTTGATTGGAAAAATATATAAAAATATAATAATTTTTTATTTTCATAAATTCAGACATAAGTCCAGGGTAATTGTAGTAGGAATTTAAAAGTGGTGGTAAATAGGGGCCGGCCCAGTGGTGTAGTGGGTAAGTTTAATTTTTATTTATTTATTTATTTTTTCCTCCAAAGCCCCAGTAGATAGTTGTATGTCATAGCTGCACATCCTTCTAGTTGCTGTATGTGGGATGCGGCCTCAGCATGGCCGGAGGAGCAGTGTGTCTGTGAGCGTCCGGATCCGAACCCGGGCCGCCAGCAGCAGAGCGCACACACTTAACCGCCAAGCCACGGGCCAGCCCGTGTAGTGGGTAAGTTTGTGCTCTGCTCTTCAGTGGCCCAGCGTTCTCGGGTTTGGATCCCAGGCACAGATCTACACACTGCTTGTCAAGCCATGCTGTGGCGGCGTCCCACATGCAAAATAGAGGAAGATTGGCACCAATCTTAGCTCAGGGGCAATCTTGCTCAAGCAAAAAGAGGAAGATTGGCAACAGATGTTAGCTCAGGGACAATCTTGCTCACCAAAAAAAAAAAAAAGTGGTAAGTGTAGCTGAATGGGAATCTGTCTTAATGTTGTTTGTCAGCAATGAGCCCTTTAATAAACTACACATTTCTAGGATTTTTCAGATATTAGTATATAGGCACTAAATAATTAAATCATTAGTAACAACATCTTTCGGTAAACATTTAATTCTAAAATTTGGTTGTTAAAATTGGAAATTTGATTTTACTGCAATACAAAGTCCCAAATTATGGATTTTTATTTGGTAAATTAATCTTGCTAAGTATATATCCTCTTAAACCAATTAGTATTTGAAATACTGTTTTTCGAACATAATAGTATTCACAATTTCAATTCAAATATCTTTATAAAGTAACTTATAAATCATAAAGCACTATAAATGTGTAGTAAATTATTAATATGCAGGCTATCTACATCGTCAATGATAGCTGTTGATAACTAGCTTTAACACAGTATTCATAAAACGTGTTAATGTTTCTTGTATGTTTAATAATAGTATCCATATGTCTACTTTACAAGTATTTCTTATGTGTAGATTGTGTATTAATAAGAATTTTTATGTTTTCAGAAAGAGAAAGTCAGAAACTTAATGACTTGACCAAGGTGTGACAGACCAGGGCCAAATGGGCTGGTCTGCCTTTCTCTTTTTTACTTACTCTAATTTTTTTCTAATTATAAAGGTTACATATTCTCATTGTAGATGTATTGCAAACTATTCAAGTGTAAATCACCTGTAATCTTACCATCCAGTGATGATTCCTGTTGATGCTTTGAAATATTTTTCCATCTTATTTTTTTGGTACACATATACGTTTTTAAAATTGAGAATGAGATATATGTAGTTTAATATCTAGCTTGTTTCACTTAACATTATGTTTGATCATTTCTCTTTTTAACTTTTTTGAAAACGTTATTTTTTGTCTGTATAATATTCCATTTTGTGTACAATTTAATATTTCCCTATTGTATGTTTGTGTTCATTTCTCCCATATTATAAATAATGCTGCATTCTTGTATATATAAATCTTTTAATTACATCACTGGTTGCTTAAGATAGATTCCCAGAAGTGATTACTGTGTCAAAAATATAAACATTTTTGCTTATATTGTCCAGTTGTTTTCCAGAAAGGATATACAGATTTCCATTCTTTCAACAGTGTCTGAGCAACTTGGGCACTCTCATTTGTGTTGAATATTATCCTTAAAAAAATGTTATTTTTGCAAAAAATGTAATTACCAGTTACTAGTAAGTTGAAGCACTCATTTTTATTGGCTGTTTGCATCTGTTGTTTAATGCATTGCTTGTGTTCTTTTCCCTTTTGTCAGATTTTAATGTTTTATATTATTAACTTATAAGAGCTGTTCTATTAAGTATATCAGCCCTTGGTCAAATTCACCCTGTACATTTTTTCCTGCTTTTTTGTTTGCTTTTTCATTTTGGTATTTTTAATTATACATTTTTAAAAAATGTTTTATATTGTTCAGCTTCTCCAGAGTCACCTGTGTAAAACACAGTATATGATTATCATATTACCTCCTTTAAACTGTCATAGCTCTTCATTGCCCACAAATAAAGTCTTAACTTCTTAGCCTGGCATGTATGTCATAGCAGTTTGGCTCAAACTTGTCTTTCTAGCCTTATTTCTCACTTTTTTTGTGAAGCTTCTTAAATCTTTTCCAACCTCTCTCAAAATGACTTTTACCTTTAAATTGAGAATACCTACTTGTTACAGCCCCTCTTCTTTTATTTTTTAGTTAACGTTAGCCTCTTCTGCTGGATGGTGAATTCCTTAAAGTCAGGAGCCATGTTTTATTTCTTCTTTTCCTAGGCCTAATATAGTGCATTGTAGAGAGTAGGTGCTTAGTAAACATTTTAATTAATGAAAAGTTGTCGTAGAAGAGGAGTGTGATTGCCTAGGTAAATCAGTGTTCTTGGACCTGTAGTCAGTGGTGATTTAGATTTGAGAATTTCTGGATGAAGTATGCTGTAGTTGCAGATTATATCATATATACTGCTTTTTATTACCTTATAAACCAGTAGGTATATGCTTATAAAAAATGTCCACCCTAACCAACTATGTTCTAAATTAATAGGCAATGCAAAAAGGCAAAAATTCATTCTTTTTCTTCGTAAGTGGTGAGATTTGGGTCTGTGGGATGAAATTTGGCTAAATTACCTTTTTTGTGTGTGTGTGAGGAAGTTAGCCTGAGCTAACATCTGTTGCCAATCCTCCTCTTTTTGCTGAGGAAGGTTGGCCCCCGGCTAACATCGGTGCCCATCTTCCTCTACTTTCTTTGGGACGCAGCCACAGCATGGCTTGACAAGCGGTGCGTCGGTGCGTGCCCAGGATCCGAACCTGCAAACCCTGGGCTGCCACAGTGGAGCGTGTGCACTTAACTGCTATGCCACTCGGCCGGATCCTAAATTACTTTTATTTAGGACTTTATATACTGGGAAAATAATTGGACTTTTTGCCTTTTAATGTGATTAATACCTGTTAATGTTACTTTTCTCTCAAATTTCATAGAAATTAAAAAGTCTCCAAATGTAGGTTACTCAGTTAATTGAGAATTGACATAGTATAACCCTGGCCTCCTCTTGCACTTTCCTTACTGTGGTGGAAGACGAGTTTCTCTTCCTGCCCAGGCCATGACCTCTTTTAAAGAACTTATCTTGCTTACATTGCCTGGAAGACCCTATTCCCTAGCCATAGCTGATTGAATTCCAGATAGACTCTTGACCTGATGCGTTGTTGGGGCTGCTGGTGATCATTCAGATTTTTCCTGTCAGAATGTTGGAACTAAAGTAGCCGTGAGCAGCTGAGCTAGAGTAAGTGCTTTGACAGGCTGACGTGAGGGAGCAGAAGCATTGAGCAGGTGGACGACGCTGTTTGCAGAAGAGAATTGGGACAGATTTGTGGAAGTGGTTGACATTGAAGCTCCATAAAGAGATAGAAGATAATACCCTGGTGGCTTTCCAATACTGAAGCTAGAGTTCCTTTTGAGCTATCTCCCCTGTATGTACCATTTGAGTTAATGTGCAACTAAAAGAGTTTTGATTCCAGTGTTGCCCCTTGATGAGCAGGCCTATATTGGATATTCGTTGTAATCCTTAGATGTGAGTGCTCCATTATAATCTGGTTTAGGTTCTTGGAACATGTTGGACAAGTGTCATCTGTGGTGTTTTGGTGGCAAGAGAAAACTTAAAAACCCCTGTCATTGATAACTTCTCTCTCTACCTGGGTGTTTAGTCTTTTTCAAAAGAATGGAAGTAGCTTTGTTGTTTGTCATTCTAAAAAGGATACCTGGCTTTTTTAGAAAAAAATCAAATAGTACAGACAATAATAAGAAAGTTAGGAGAATCTGAAACTCTGCATGCCAGAGAAATCATTGTTCGTGTTTTGGTAAACATCTCTCAAGTCATTCTTTTCTCTTTCCTCAGATACACTATTTTATGTAAATAAACTAATTGCATGTTACCCTATATCATTTTTATTAATAAGATATAGGCACTGTTCTATGTTAATATGCACTTACATTATAATTTTTAATGGCTTCAGTGTAGTATTCCGTTATTTGGTGATACTGTAACTTAACCAGTCCTCTATTGATGGGCATTTGGGGTGTTATATGTCTTGGTGTAATTGTCTAATTATCACCTTGAATCTAGTCTGTGAAGTCAGATTGCTGAGTAGCTCATACAGCATATCTGGAAGGCAATATGATAAAACTTAAAAAAATAAATTTATCCTTGTAACATCAGAACATCAGTATATAGACTTCATGGTCTTAAAGTGTTTATTTTGACTTCCAGGTCTGTGGGGCTGTTTTAGCAATGTACATTAGCAATTTAGCAATGTATTGGTTGTAAACCACCCTAAGACAAAATAGGAAGGAACTTTTTATTCTGGGTAACTTTGTTGCAAGACTTATGAACCGTATTCTGATTATTGAGAAGGTCTCAGAAACCAATGATGAATGTAGAAGTGTAAGAGCAGTAGTAAGAGCACTACTAGCTCAGAATAAATTGAGACTTAAGAAAATGCTTAAGACAATAGGGCTGTTGAAGTTGTGTTCCAAGTCAGACGATAAATAGGGAGACAGTGGACCCACTGCTTGGTAGAGTGGTATAATAGAGCATAGTGGTCATTGGAATGTTGTTTTATTCTAATAATACTTTGTTTCTGTTTTCCCCTCCAAGAGGAGTCTCCAAATCAGCAGGATAAATCATATATTAAGAGGAAATCTAACCTTCAGATTGGTGAGGAATAATGAGAGCTTTGTTAGTGATATTAAGAGTTAAAGTCTCCAAGTCTGGGCAGATTCCACTCAGTGAAGGTTGTGTGATTGTGAAGCTTTCACTGTTAAGTTTCCAGAAGAGCAGAAATTGGCAAGTATTGTCTTAGGTTATTTTTTCCCCCTCATTTTGGGAACTGCAAGAGAAACTTGTCACTGTTAAATAACTAATCACTTAGTAAAGTGTGAAAGGATAGTAAAAAAATTGGCATGGCACTATTAAGTAACTTATATTAAACCAATCTCAGTTTTTTCTTTGATCTAGAAACCAGTATAGTAAAACATGGAAATGCCACTATAGATATGACATTTTGATTACATCAAGGCGCTTGACAGAATCTGATGCTATGCTTGTGGAAAAGGTGAGATGTATTTTTTTGTCAACCTAGAGGGATTTGACTGGTGGCAAGCCACAGATTCTTGTCCTTAATTCTTTTCTCTTCAAGATTTTCAGTAATGATCCCTAGTTTATAAACTGTTCCTTGGAATGGAATTGGTCCTATTTCGAGGGAGTGAGGGGGACTTTGAAACCTCTTCCCTTGTATCAAAATGAAAAGCTCATTTTGATCTGTTTTATAAATTGGAGTTCTATGTAAGATTTCTTTTGGGGAGAAAAAGGTGTGGCTGCTTTATAAATAAGTAAGCATTGTGCCCAGATTACAGGAGATAGTAGTGCAGTGCTTGTACAATTGAAATATACAACACAATGATGATAATCTACTTCTGAAGCTATTTGAACACTGTGTAATTTCACATATCTTCACTGAACCTCACAACAGTCATGAGAAACAGAATGATTTGGCCAAGGTTACACAGCTAATAAGTAGCAGAGCTAGGACTAGAGTTTAGTTTTTCTTATTTCTATTCAGTGTACTTTTCACTGACCATGCTGTCTTTTTTTTAAAGAGAAGTTTGCCTGTGGGAGTTGGGAAACTCATTAAAAACTGTTAAAGGGACTATGGAGACATTAATTCTGGCTGAAGTGGACCAGGCAAGGTTTTGAGGAAGATGGAAGTTTGAACTGGGCCTTTAAATGGTTGGAATAGTTGCTGCGAATGAGGGGAGTGGAGCGGCTTATGGCTTACCACGATTTGTGAGGCTCTGCATGACGTAGCCACTGCTAACCTCATCCCCTTGCTTGCTTAGCCTTCCTTCGGTGATATTCTTTGCTGCCACTGAGCCTTTATGTATTCTTGGAACTTATTACCTCCCTTTGCCTTCAAGTCTTGACTTAAATGTTATTTTTTCAGAAAGGCCTTTCTTGAACGTCCAATCTAAAGTAGTTCTGGTTCTTATCCCTCATAGCACTTACCACAGTTTAGAATCATGTATTTATTTTTATTTACTTGTTCAATGACTTTTTATTTTACAGGACTGTAAGTTCTATGATTGCAACTATCTGTTATATTAACTAAGTTTCACAGTGTCTGCACATACTAGGATTGTTACTTATTTGTTAAAATATCTGAAAAATCTTAAGATCACTGTAGGTGGGTAGTGGAAGAGAGACAAGAGTAGGCTGGATTTGGTGGTTTTTCCTGTTTTCTCAGTTTTCTTGGATATTTCATATACTGTCAATCCTTGCTTTTGTGATGTCCTGCTCACCACCCGCCTTCGTAAAAAGGTGCTTCATTGATTTAAAAAACAAAACACATTTTGTCAAGATTTTTTTTTTTCTTTTAAAAAAAATTCCTGAATGTCCCTTGATACTAATACCCAGGGGTTAAAAAGCTAAGATTGGGACGCCGGCCTGGTGGTGTTGCGGTGAAGTTTCTGTGCTCTGCTTTGGTGGCCCAGGGTTTGCAGGTTCGGTTCCTGGGCGCAGACCTACGCACCGGTTATCAAGCCATGCTATGGCAGGCGTCCCACATATAAAGTAGAGGAAGATGGGCATGGATGTTAGCCCCAGGGCCAGTCTTCCTCAGAAAAAAAAAGAGGAGGACTGGCAACAAATGTTAGCTCAGGGCTAATCTTCCTCACACACGTACACAAAAAAAGAAACAAAAGCTAAGATTGGGAATTACTTTTTGAACCAGTTAGGACCCTGTTGCAAGGACCAGAAAGTAAAAACAGACTGTTTGGCAGAAACAAAAAGGATTTTTTAAAGCTATAGCTAAACAGTCCAGGTGTGTATTTTTGGGTGTGGTCTACTCTTAATCTATGGATTCATAACATTATCAAGACTTCATTTCTTTATAGCTTGCTCTGCTGTGCTTCCTTGGTTTTTGACCTCAGTTTGGCCCTTCTCATGGTAGCGGAAATGGCTACTGCACCATCTTTATATCACACTGTTTGGAAATCACATGTTTATACTGTACAGAGCAAAAGAGAGAGAATCTCTTCTGAAACCTACTGTTTGAGAACAAGGAAGCTTCTTTTCCTAAAACCTCAATAGCAAATGGCACTTCATATATTCATTGGCCTTATTCCTGATACAGAGTTCAAAGAGGATGGATTTTGATTGGCTTAAACTAATTGTGACCCATTTCCTGAAGCTGATCCCACCTAAACCTCATAGATAAAAAAGTAGATGTTTCCCAAAAAGAAATTTGGCGTGTTGTGACCATGAAGAAGGTGAAATTATTTCTGGGCAGCAAGCACACAGTCTACTGTACTATAATGAAAACCTTTTTTTTTTTTTTTCCGGTGGTTTTATAACTTGATTTGACAACGGTTAGTTCTCATCCACATTGACTATCTGTAGGTTTTTAATAAAAAGTGGTGATGGTACATAGGTAACAGAGTATAGAGTTTGTTTGGTGAATCTTCATCCTCATTGTGTTTTCTAAACAACTGCACGTGAATACAGTATGTGACATTCCTTATTCCTTTAGCCCAGACAACTTTGTTGAGCCTGGTGTCAATGCACATATCCAGAGTTCCCATCTCCTTCATGGCAAATTTCTGGATCTCTTTGAGTGTCTGAGGGACACGCTTCTTGAACCCCACTGCATGGATGCACTTATGAATGTTGATGGTGTATTCTCTGGTCACTACCTTGTTGATGGCAGAATGACCCTTTTCTTCTCCCTACCTTTCTCTGTGGGAGCCATTCCCTAGGCTTAGGTTGGAAAGTTGAAAACCATTTCTTAACATTATATTTACTTTTTTTTTTTTTTTTTGTGAGGAAGATCAGCCCTGAGCTAACATCCGTGCTAATCCTCCTCTTTTTTTGCTGAGGAAGACCAGCTCTGAACTAACATCTATTGCCAATCCTGCTCCTTTTTTTTTTTTTTTCCCCAAAGCCCCAGTAGATAGTTGTATGTCATAGTTGCACATCCTTCTAGTTGCTGTACGTGGGACGCGACCTCAGCATGACAGGAGAAGCGATGCGTCGGTGCGCACCCAGAATACGAACCCGGGCGGCCAGTAGCGTAGCACGCGCACTTAACCGCTAAGCCACGGGGCCGGCCCACATTATATTTACTGAATTGATTATTTTGTATGTGTCTTACCTTAAATCTTTATGTTTAAATACTGTTTTCCAATATATAACAAATATATTGAATGTTTTAACATGCGTAAAACATTGTGCTGGACACTGGTTGATGTAGAAATATATTGAGATGTATCTTCCCTTAGGGAAGGTTAGAGTCCAATACAGTTGAGGCTGTAGGATGGGAGTTGAGAGAGTGATCTCTGGAATCTGACAGACCTCAGTTCAAATCCCGTTCCTGTCATTTATTAGATCTCTGGCTTTAGTGCCTTCTTCCTTATTTGGAAATGAGGATATAGGGATTTTTGTGAGGATTAAATAAGATAATTCGTATCAACACCTAACACAGTGCCAGCGTAAGAAATACATAAAAAACAACAGTTTGAGAAGAAAAATGGTAAATTCCATTAAAAATGTATAGCTGAAGTGCAGTGGGAGGAGTTTAGTGAGGAGTTTAGTTTTTGGTAAGATTGGAGAAGGCGGGCCGGCCCCGTGGCTTAGCGGTTAAGTGTGCGCACTCCGATGCTGGCGGCCAGGGTTCGGATCCCGGGCGCGCATCGACACACGGCTTCTCCCGCCATTCTGGGGCCGCGTCCCACATACAGCAACTGGAAGGTTGTGCAGCTGTGACATACAACTATCTACTGGGGCTTTGGGGGAAAAAAAAAAAAATTTAAAGATTGGAGAAGGCTTTATGGAATTGATGGAGTTTAAGTTGATCTTTGAGCTTTTTTTTTTTTTTTAATGATTGGAATGGGAATAATGGTTATTTCAGTAAAAAGTTTTATAGGAATAGTAAACATAGTTTGTCTTTCTTGAAACTTCACAAAGAATTGTCCCTGGTTTTGTTTATTTCTTTCCGTTTCCTCTAGGATCTTGCTCTTCTTAAGTTCTACTCAAGCTTCTGAAATCTGGCTTCTGCTTCCCACCAAAAACTATATTGTCACAGGTCAACAGTGGCCTCCTGTTTACCAAAGCAAATGGAGAGGTTTTCTCTGTAACTTTTTACGTTGACTAATGCTTTTCCTTTCTGTTTCACTTAAAATTTTTTTTGGTTACAGATGTAATATATATGATCACTGTAGAAAGCTCTGAAAATATTGACGTAAAACATTTGTAATTACATTGTTAAAACTTTGGTATATACCATTCCAGCTAATTTTCTATCAATGTTTATAAAAAATTGAGTTCATACATACTGTTTGCTTTTTTTCTATGAGCATTTTCTCATATCCTATGTGTATCTGAGAACAGAATTTAATGGCAGCCTACTTTTAGTCTTTTGAATATTACATGTATTTAACTAGTGTTTTCCTGAAAAAAAAAAAAAGTTATGAAAATATTCTTGAGCATAGCAATCTTGGTCATGTCCTGGTCGAAAGGTAAAAATTTTTAAGGCTTTTGATTGCTAAATTGCCTTCTAGAAAGGTTATACTGATTTATAGCCCAATAGCAGTATTTGAGAGTGCCTGTTTATTTGTTAGGTATTTTTTTTTTTTTTTTGGTGAGGAAGATTAGCCCTGAGCTAACATCCGATGCCAATCCTGCTCCTTTTGCAGAGGAAGATTGGCCCTGGGCTAACATCTGTGCCCATCTTTCTCTACTGTATATGGGACGCCGCCACAGCATGGCTTGACAGGCGGTGCATCGGTGCGTGCCTGGGATCCGAACCTGCGAACCGCAGGCCGCTGAAGTGGAGTCTGCGCACTTAACCACTACTCCACTGTGCTGGCCCCTAGGTGTTCTATTTTTAAAACTCCATATAGTAGGGAGAAAAAGGGTAGTCACTTTGCTAAACTATTTGGTTCCTGGAAGAGTTCACATATTGAGGATTACTGCGTTATTTGTATAGACATATTTGGTTCCTGAGTTCTAATAGCAAGTAGTCTATTATTATTTAGAAAGGCTTTTCCCACTCTGAGATCAGATATTCAATTAAATTTTTCCTGGCTTTTTTCTTTTTCTTTTCTTTTTTTGATGAGGAAGATTGGCCCTAAGCTAACATCCGTGCCAGTCTTCCTCCATTTTGTATGTGGGACGCTGCCACAGCATGGCTTGATAAGCCGTGTGTAGATCCACGCCTGGGATCCAAACCCACAAACCCTGGCTCACCGCAGCAGAGCGTGCGAACTTAACCACTACACCACCGGGCCGGCCCTGAATTTTTCCTAGGTTTTATGGGTTTGTTTAATTTTTAATCCATCTGGAATTTATTTTGGTATAAATTATGAAGTGGAATGTAACATTAGTTTTTTGAAATTGTCAGTCAGTGGTCTTAGCATCCACTGATTTGAAATGCCACCTTTGTCTTCTACAAAATTCTTGAATGTACTCCTGGAGGTCTGTTTTTAAGCTTTTTATTGTTTAATTAATCATCTAGTTTTAATTTAGTCACTTTATATTTTAGTACCTAGTAGCTAGCTTTAGTACCAAATAGTGAAAAATTATTTCTTCTTTGAAATAGAACTTTAGAATCCTTTTGCTTCTTGCATTCCCCCCCCACATTCTATTGGAACTTTTATTGAAATGGCATGTTTCTAATTTTTAAAAAATTATTTTATTGAGGTCATGCTGGCTTATAATGTGTAAATTTCAGGGGTACATTATTATATATCAGTTTATATACTGCATTATGTTCACCATCAGTAGTCTAGTTTTTATCCGTCACCATACAGATGTGCCCCTTTATCCCTTTCACCCTTCCCCCCACTCCCTTCCCCCCTGGTAACCACTCATCTGTTTTCTTATCCATGTGTTTGTTTATCTTTCACAAATGAGTGAAATCGTAAGGTGTTTGTCTTTCTCTGTCTGGCTTATTTCGCTTAACGTAATACCCTCAAGGTCCATCCATGTTGTTGCAATTGTGACAATTTTGTCATTTTGTATGTTTGAGTAGTATTCGTTGTATATGTATATACACCACATCTTCTTTACCCATTCATCGTTGATGGGCACTTGGGTTGCTCCCATGTCTTGGCTACTGTGGATAATGCTGCAGTGAACATAGGGATGCATAAATCTCTTTGAATTGTTGATTACATGTTCTTTGGATAAATACCCAGTAGTGGGATAGCTAGACCATATAGTATTTGTATTTTTAATTTTTTTGAGAAATCTCTGTACTGTTATCCATAGTGGCTGCACCAGTTTGCGTTCCCACCGGCAATGTATGAGAGTTCTCTCTTCTCCACATCCTCTCCAACATTTGTTATTTTTTGTCTTGGTTATTATAGCCATTCTGATTATGTAAGGTGATATCTCATTGTTGTTTTGATTTGCATTCCCCTAATAGTGATGTTGAACATCTTTTCATGTGCCTGTTGCCCATCTGTATATCTTCTTTGGAAAAGTGTCTGTTCATATCTTCTGTCCATTTTTTGATCGGGTTTTTTTGTTGTTGTTGAGTTGTGTGAGTTCTTTATATATTTTGGAAATTAACCTCTAGTTGGATATGTGATTTGCATATATTTTCTCTCAGTTGGTGAGTTGTCTTTTCATTTTGTTCATGGTTTCCTTTGCTTTGCAGAAGCTTTTTAGTCTGATATAGTCCCATTTGTTAAATTTTTGTTTTGTTTCCCTTGCCTGAGTAGACATGGTATTCGAAAAGATGCTGCTAAGACTGATGTCAAAGAGTGTACTGCCTATGTTTTCTTTTAGGAATTTTATGGTTTCAGGTCTCACATTCAAGTCTTGAATCCATTTTGAGTTAATTTTTGTGTATGGTGTAAGATAATGGTCTACTTGCATTCTTTTGCACGTGGCTGTCCAGTTTTCCCGATACCATTTATTATTTTTCCTTTCTCCACATAATGTCTATAATTAAGGGCAAGAGTTGACAAATTACAATATTGATTCTGCCTCTTCAGGAAGCATAATTTGTTTTCCCATTTATATAATTTTCTATGTTTCTTTGTGAAGTTTTGTGGGTTTTTTCATTTATGTAGGTTCTGCACATTTACTTTACATTTATTTGTAGGTATTGTTTCTTGTTCCTATTGTAAACTGAATTATCACACACACCTTTATTTATTTTGCTTTATTTTTGATAACAGCTTTAGTGAGATCACATACCTTACAACTCACCCATTAAAACTCTACAACTCAATGGTTTTTAGTATATTCACAGAATTATGCCACCATCACCACAGTCAATTTTAGAACACTTTGATCACCTCAGAAAGAAACCCCACACCCTTTAATTATCACTCTAAATCTCCCCATCCTCCCAGCCCTAAGCAGCAGTCTGCTTTCTCTATGTGTTTGCATATTTTGAACCTTTCATATAAATGAACCTGTTATATAAATGGAATCATAACATTGTCTTTTGTGACTGACTGACTTGACTTAGCATGTCTTCAGGATTCATCTATCTTGGAGCATGTATCAGTACTTCATTCCTTGTTATGGCTGAATAATATTCCATTGTATGGATATTCCACATTTTGTTTATCCATTCATCAGTTGATGGACATTTGGGTTGTTTCTACCTTTTGGCTATTGCAAACAATGCTTCTGTGAACATTTGTGTAAAAGTTTTCCTGTTTTCATTTCTTTCAGGTATATATCTAGGAGTGGAATTACTAGTTACAAATGGTAACTCAGTTTAACTTTTTCAAAAATTGCCAGACTTTTTTCCAAAGTGCTGCACCATTTTATATTCCCTTCAGCAGTGTATGAGGGTTCCAGTTTCTCCACATCCTCACCAACACTTATTTTGAGTATTTTATCCTAACTATCCTGTAGGGTGTAAAGTGGTATCCTATTGTGGTTTTGATTTGCATTTCCCTGATAAATAATGATGATGAACATCTTTTTATGTCCTTATTTGTCATTTGTGTATCTTCTTTGGAGAAATGTCCATTCAGATCCTTTGCTCATTTTTTAATTGGGTTATTTGGCTTTATTATTGAGTTGTAAGAGTTCTTTATATATTCTAGCACAAGTCCCTTATCAGATATATGATTTTCAAATATTTTTTCCCATACTGTGGGTTGTCTTTTTAGTTTCTCAGTAGTGTACTTTGAAGCACAAAAAATTTTAATATTGATAAAGTTTAATTTATCTATTTTTTGTTGTTGTTGTTTGTGCTTTTGGTATCATCTCCGTTGCCAGAATTCAAAGGCAGAAAGACTTACCCCTGTGTTTTCTTCTAAGATTTTCATAGTTTTGATTCTTACATTTAGGTCTTTGATCCATTTTGAGTCAATTTTTTGTATGTGGTGTGAGGTTAAGGGTCCAACATCAGTCTTTTGCATGAGACTATTCAGTTATTCTAGCACCATTTGTGGAAAAGACACTCCCCCTTGAGTGGTCTTAGCACCTTTGTTGAAAATCAGTTGACGGTAATTACGTAGGTTTATTTCTGGCCTCTGACTTCTGTTACATTGATCTTTAATCTGTTACATTGATCTTTATGTCTGTTCTTCTGCCAGTACTACACTGTCTTGATTACTGTAGCTTTGTACTAAGATTTGAAATTGGAAAGTATGAATCTTCCAACTTTGTTCTTTCTCAAAATTGTTTTGGCTCTTCTGGGTCCCTTGAGATTCCATATGAATTTTAGGATCAGCTTGTCAATTTCTAGAAAGAAGCCTGTTGGGATTCTGATAGGGCGTAGTAGATCTATAGATAAACTTGAAGAGTGTTACCATTTTAACAATATTAAGTCTTCTGATCCATGAACATAGGATGTCTTTCTGTTTACAGTAGTCCCCCTCTTATGCACAGTTTTGCTTTCAGATTTCAGTTACCCATGATCAGTTGCAGTCCAAAATATTAAATGGAAAATTCCAGAAATAATTCACAAGTTTTAAATTTTGTGCTGTTCTAAGTAGCACAATGAAATCTTGTGCGGTCTTGCTCCTTCCTGCTCAGAACATGAATCATCCTTTTGTCTAGCGTATCTACGCTGTATACGCTACCTGCCCGTTAGTCACTTAGTCGTCTCGGTTATCTGATTGACTGTTGCGATCTTGCAGTGCTTGTGTTCAAATAACCCTTATTTTAATTAATAATGGCCCCAAAGCACAAGAGTAGTGATGCTGGCAGTTTGGATATGCCAAAGGGAAGCCGTAAAGTGCTTCTTTTCAGTGAAAAGCTGAAAGTTCTTGACTTAATAAGGAAAGAAAAATAACGATATACTGACGTTGCTAAGATCTACAGTAACTTTTATTGTGGTGCATTGTTATAATTGTTCTATTTTATTATTATTGTTGTTAATGTCTTACTGTGCCTAATTTATCGTAGGTGTGTACTTATAGGAAAAAACAATATATATAGGGTTCGGTACTATCTGCAGTTGCAGGCATCCACTGGGGGTTTTGGAATGTGTCCCCCACAGATAAGGGGGGATTACTATGTTTAGATTTTCTTTAACTTCTTTCTATGATGTTTTATAGTTTTCAGAGTATAAGTTTTGCACCTCTTCTTATTAAATATAGTCTCAAGAATTTTATTCTTTTTGATGCTATTATAAATAGAATTTTCTAAGTTTCACTTTTGCATTGTTCATTGCTAGTGTATAGAAATGTAATTGATTTTGTATATTGATCTTGTATCTTGCAACCTTGAATTTGTGTATTAATTTTCTTTAGTGGATTCCTTAGGATTTTCTTAGGATTTATACAAGATCATGTCATCTGTGAATAGCAGCAGTTTTACTGCCTTCTTTTCAATTGAGATTCCTTTTATTTCATATAGCCCTTTATTATTAAATGTATATCTTCATTTGGTTCCATCAGTGGTTCTCAAAGTATCTGTGTACCCCTGAGGGTTCCCAGAGAGCCTTTCAGGGAGTCTGAGAGGTAAGACATTTTGCCTTTTGGTGGATATTTTCACTGATAGTGCAAAGGCATGGTGGATAAAACTGCTGGCCACATTGCAGGAAATAAGGCAGTGGCACTAACTAGTTAATGTAATCTTCACCACCAAGCACTTGGTCTTTAAAAATAACTTACTTGATGTCCTTGATGAAGCAATGAAAATTTTATTAAATCTCAAAGCTTGTGTACATGTCTTTTTAATATTCTTTGATGAAATGAGAAGTACATGTAAAGCATTTGTCTTGCATACTGCAGTACTATGGTTGTCTTAAGGAAGTGCACTCATGTGATTGAGTTGTAAGCTGAATTAGCTGCTTTTTTCATGAAACACCATTTTTATTTGAAAAAATGATTGACTCAGAGGTTATCCAAATTTGGGTATGTGGCAGGCATTTTCTGGAATGAATGAAGCAAGCATGTCACTTCAAAGAAGACTGACAGTGTTGGTTGCCAGTGAGAAAACTGAGCTTTCAGGAAAAAATTACAATTTTGGAAAACTTATACTTGTCACTGTGAGTTTGACAGCTGCCCAGTACTTACAGATTTTTGATGAGGTTGATGGGAATAACGTGATGTTATTTTTTTATACTGTGTAATGAAATATGTCAACATTGGAAGGATCTGCATAACTTAGTGAACCAATGTTTCCTGTATCACCAATGCATAATGTTACAAAGTCATTTATGGGCAAAAGATCTGTTCAGAGAGCAAGACAGATTGATGGATTTTAATGTAACAGACTACTGATATGGCTTTAGATTTCACATTGTAACTTATCTTTAAGAAATTAACAGTCATTGAGTTTTGGCATAATATCAAAGAAGAATATCCAGAATTATCTGACAAGGCTATTAAAATACTCCTCCTGTTCCCATGTTCAGATTCTTTAAGGATGGATTTTCTTCATATACTTTACCAAAACAATATATGGCAACAGACAATGCAAAAGCAGTTAATGAGAATCCAACTGTTTTCTTTTTTTTTTTTTTTTGTGAGGAAGATCAGCCCTGAGCTAACATCCATGCTAATCCTCCTCTTTTTGCTGAGGAAAACCGGCTCTGAGCTAACATCCACTGTCAGTCCTCCTCCTTTTTTTCCCCCAAAGCCCCAGTAGATAGTTGTATGTCATAGTTGCACATCCTTCTAGTTGCTGTATGTGAGACGCGGCCTCAGCATGGCCGGATAAGCGGCGTGTTGGTGCGCGCCTGGGATCTGAACCCCGGGCCGCCAGTAGCAGAGTGTGCGCACTTAACTGCTAAGCCATGGGGCTGGCCCCCAACTGTTTTCTAATAAGCCAGCTCTAAAAAGATTTTCAAACATTTAAAACAGTGCCACTCAAGTCACTGATTTTTTAAAAATGGAAAACAGATAATTCATCATTTCTAAATTAATGAATAAATAAACGTTTCTAAGTTTTAGATCAGAACACAATAAATATTGATAGATGTAAACCACCTGAACATAAGCTCTTCAAAGTCTTCAATTTTTAAGCATGTGAAGGGGTCCTGAAAACAATAAGTTTGAGAACTGCTGGGTTGCATAATCTTAAAATTTTCCCCTTCATTATTCAGGGTTTTGTTACTCTAATCCCTTAAGTGTGCATATTACCCAAGGTTTAGTCCTATGCTGTGTATTTTATGAAGAAGTTGGAGTAAGGATTCAATCTACTTCCATGACTTCATCATCTTTCAGACAACTTTCAGAGTATATTTCTAGCCCTGATAACTTTCCAAGCGTTAGTCTGATATCCTTAACTTAGTGCTAGACATTTCTATTGAAGTATCCTTCTTTGTCCTCCAATTCACCAAAAGTGAAACTGAGTCCTTCATCTTGTTCTCGTATTTATTTTCTTGCTTGCTTCCTTACGTGAATCTTGCTTAATTATGTGAATTTCTCACACTGGAATTTATTTTAGTACTTTTACTACTTTCCAGACCTTAGAATAGTGCCTCTGGAACTTAAATGTACATAAGAATCACCTGGAGATTTTCTTAAAAATGCAGATTCTAACTCAAGCAGTGTGAAGTTTCGCCTGAGATTCTTCATTCTAAGAAGGTTCCAGATGATGCTGATGCTTTTGGTCCTTGGAACATAGTTTGAGTAGCAAGGTCTTGGAATACTTTGATTCTACTTATTCCACTCCTGTCTTTTTCTTTACAACTTTTGTTGTAGTGTATTTTAATTACTTATATTTTTTAAACTCTGTAAGACGTTTTGTAAAGTCAATATTCATTTAGATTTACCCCCATTTACCTTTTCTCTTGCTCTTCATTCTTTAGTGCCTCTCTGGGCTCTCATCTGGGATCATTTTTCTTTTAGCATTTCCTTTAGTGTGGTTCTGCTGTTGATGATTTCTCCCAGTATTTGCTTGCCTTCTAAAATGAAGATAAAATACATTTTCAGACAAGCAAACACTGAAATAGGGTATTGAATTACAGATTGGCAGTTACTGTTGCTTCTTTCAGTAAGTCATTCCATGTTTTTCTAGCTTAAATTGTTTCTACTGAGAAGTCAACCATCAGTTTTACTTTTGCTTCTTTAAAGGTAAGTTTTTTCTTCATCTGTCTGATTTTAAGATCTTCTTTTTGTCCTAGATCTTCAGCAGTTTTACTATGTTGTGTCTACATCTGTTTTTGTGTTTATTTGTTTGGGATTCGTTCTTGAATATGGTTTGAGTTTTTAAAAAAAATTAGTTTTGGAAGTATGTAGCCATTATCTCTTCAAATGTAGGTCCTGCTTATGCTTTCATCACCTTTTGGGACTCCAATTACATAAATGCTATACTTTTTCATTATTTTCCTAGTCTATTTTACTCGCTCCTATATTTTCCATCCTTTCGTCTTTCAGTCTAGATATTCTGTACTTCTGTCTAGATATTTATTTTTGACCCATCTTCCTTTCCCTATTCCTCTCTTAAACTGTATGTAATCTAGTATTAAAGCCATCTATTGAGATCTTAATTCCAGTTACTATATATTTTAATTTTAAAGCTTTTGATTATTTTTTAATAGTTTTCAGAATTTTGCTGAAATTCTTTATCTTAACTAACTCTAATATCTTAAACATTACTATTGTAAAGTTCAGGTTTGATAACTCTCATATCTGATTTTATGTCTTATTCTCTTCTTTCTCTCTTTGTTTTTGATTATGTGGTTTGTGGTCGTGTTTGTTGGGATATGTGGTAATTTTTTAATTTTATTATATAAAAAGTCAAACATACAGAGTTATGTGTAAAAGTGGGAAGGTTTGGGCAATGATATTTATGTACCCATCACCTAATCAACAGTTACCACCTCATGGACAATTTTGTTTCATTTGTACCCTGCCCACTGCCTTTTACCTACCTATTGGATCATTTTGCAGCAATTCTAGGTATTATATGTTACCTGTATATATTTCAATATAGTTCTCTAAAAGACAAGTACTTCAAAACTACATAACCACACTGTCATCATCACAGCTAAAAAATTCAGAGAATTTCTTTTTTTTCCAAATTTATCTTTTTTTAAAAAAATTATTGAGGTCATATTAGTTATAACATTGTGTAATTTCAGGTGTACATTATTATATATCAGTTTCTGTGTAGACTGCATTGTGCTCATGCCCAGTAGTCTAGTTTTTATCTTGCAACATACATATCTGCCCCTTTATCCCTTTCTTCCTCCCCCCCAATTCCTTCCCCCTGGTAACCACTAAGCTGTTCTCCTTATCCATGTGTTCTCTTATCTTCCACATATGAGTGAAATCATATGGTGTTTGTCTTCCTCTGTCTGGCTTATTTCGCTTAACATAATACCCCGAAGGTCCATCCCTATTGTTGTAAATGGCACAGTTTTGTCTTTTTTTATGGCTGAGTAGTATTGCATTGTGTGTGTGTGTGTATACATATCATATCTTCTTTATCCCTTCATCGTTGTTGGGTACTTGGGTTGCTTCCACATCTTGGCTACTGTGGATAATGCTGCGACGAACATAGGGATGCATAAATCTCTTTGAATTGTTGATTACATGTTCTTTGGGTAAATACCCAGTAGTGGGATAGCTGGATCATATGGTATTTCTGTTTTTAATTTTTTTAGAAATCTCTGTACTGTTTTCCATAGTGGCTGCACCAGTTTGCATTCCTACCAGCAGCCACTAATAATTAGTGATGTTGAACATCTTTTCATATGCCTGTTGCCCATCTGTATATCTTCTTTGGAAAAATACCTGTTCGTATCTTCTGCCCATTTTTTGATCAGGTTTTTTTGTTGTTGTTGAGTTGTATGAGTTCTTTATATATTTTGGAAATTAACCCCTAGTCAGATATATGATTTGCAAATATTTTCTCCCAGTTGGTGGGTTCTCATTTCATTTTGTTCATGGTTTCCTTTGCCTTGCGGAAGCTTTTTAGTCTGATGAAGTCCCATTTGTTTATTTTTTCTTTTGTTTCCCTTGCCTGAGTAGACATGGTATTTGAAAAAATACTGGTAAGAGTAATCTCTTAATATGAAACATTTAATGGTTGAATTTCCCTCATACTCTAAATTTTAAAAAAATTTGTTTCATTTTTCTTTTAAAATCTGAATGAGGATTCAGATGAGGTCTATTGTAGTTGAATTTTTAAGTTTTGAATCTACTTTATTGATGTATAATTTACATGCAATAAACTGTATCTATTTTAAGTGTGCAATTCCATTCATTTTGACAGATGTATACACCTATGTAAGCACCACTACAATTGAATATTTCCACCAACTTAACCATCCTTGTAACTACGGTTGTGCTTTTTTCTTCCTTTGGCTTTATTGAGATACAATTGTTTTATAACATTGTGTAAGTTTAAGATGTACAATGTGATAATTTGATACACATATATATTGCAAAATGATTACCACAATAAGGTTAGTAAAACATCTATTACCTCACATAATTATCTTTTTTTTTTTGGTGGTGACATTTAAGATTTACTCTCTTAGGGACTTTCAAGTACGGTATTGTTAATTATGGTCACCATGCTGTACATTATTAGATCCCAAGAACTTATTCATCTTATAACTAGAAGTTTGTACCCTTTGACCAACGTTTTCACATTTCTTTCATCCCCCCACCCTCCAACCCCTGGCAACCACTATTCTATTCTCTTGCTCTATGAGTTGAACTTTTTTTAGATTCCACATATAAGTGAGATCATACAGTATTTGTCTTTCTCTGGCTTACTTCACTTAGCATAATGCCCTCAGGGTTCATCTGTGTTGTCCCAAATGGCAAGATTTCCTTTTTTTATGGCTGAATAATATTCCATTGTATATATGTACCACATCTTCCTCATCCATTCATCCGTCAGTGGACACTTAGGTTGCTTCCATTTATTGGCTACTGTGAATAATGCTGCATTGAAAATGGGGGTGCAGATGCCTCTCTGAGACAGTGATTTTGTTTCCTTCAGATTTATACCCAGAAGTGGGATTGCTGGGTCATATGGTAGTTCTATTTTTGCATTTTTTGAGGAATTCCCATAATGTTTTACATTATGGCTGTACCAATTTACATTTCCATCTACAGTGCACCAGGGTTTCCGTTACTTCACATTCTTACCAACACTTGTTATCACTTGTCTTTTTGATAATGGCCATTCTAACAGATGTGAGGTGATAGCTCATTATAGTTTTGATTTGCATTTCCCTGATGATTAATGATATTGAGCATCTTTCATGTACCTGTTGGCTATTTGTATGTCTTCTTTGGAGGAATATCTATTCAAGTCCTTTGCTCATTTTTTAATTAGCTTATTTAGATTTTTGCTGTTGAGTTGTATGAGTTCCTTATATATTTTGGATAGTAATCCTTTATAAGATACATGGTTTGTACATATTTTCTCTCATTCCGTAGGTTGATTGTTTCTTTTGCTGTGCAGAAGCTTCTTGGTTTGATGTAGTCCTACTTGTTTATTTTTGCTTTTGTTGCTTGTAATTTTGGTGTCATATTCAAAAAATTGTTACCAAGACCAATGTCAGGGAGCTTTTTCCCTATATTTTCCTTTTCAGGTCTTACATTCAAGTCTTTAATCCATTTTGAGTTAACTTTTGCGGATGCTGTAAGGTAAGGATTCATTTCTGTTCTTTTGTATGTGAAATCCAGTTTTCCTAGTACCATGTATTAAAGAGGCTATCCTTTCCGCATTGAGTATTCTTGGCTCCCTTGTCAAATATTAATTGAGCATATATGCATGGGTTTATTTCTGGTCCCTGCGTTCTGTTCCATTGGTCTGTGTTTTTGTTTTTGTTTTTGTTTGTTTATTGCAGTAACATTGGTTTATAACATTATATAAATTTCAGGTGTACATCATTATACTTCTATTTCTGCATAGATTACATCATGTTCACCACCCAAATATTAATTACAACCCATCACCACACACATGTGCCAAATTATCCCTTTTGCCTTCGTCCCTCCCACCTTCCCCTCTAGTAACCACCAATCCAATCTCTGTCTCTATGTGTTTGTTTGTTGTTGTTATTATCTACTACTTAATGAGTGAGATCATATAGTATTTGACCTTCTCCCTCTGACTTATTTCACTTTGCATAATACCCTCAATGTCCATCCATGTTGTCACAAATGGCTGGATTTAATCATTTCTTATGGCTGAGTAGTATTCCATTGTGTATATATACCACATCTTCCTTATCCATTTGTCCCTTGATGGGCACTTAGGTTGCTTCCAAGTCTTGGCTATTGTGAATAACGCTGCAATGAACACAGGGGTGCGTGTATCTTTACGCGTTGGTGTTTTCAAGTTCTTTGGATAAATACCCAGCAGTGGAATAGCTGGATCCTATGGTAGTTCTATTCTTAATTTTTTGAGGAATTTCCATACTGTTTTCCATAGTGGCTGCACCAGTTTGCACTCCCACCAGCAGTGTATGAGAGTTCCCTTCTCTCCACATCCTCTCCAACACTTGTTGTTTCCTGTCTTGTTAATTATAGCCGTTCTGACGGGCGTGAGGTGATATCTCATTGTAGTTTTGATTTGCATTTCCTTCTTTGTATTGTCTTCGTCTGGCTTTGGTATCAGGGTGATGTTGGCCTGAATGATTTAGGAAGTGTTCCATCTTCCTCTATTTTTTGGAATAGTTTGAGAAGGATGGGTATTAAATCTTCTTTGAATGTTTGGTAAAATTCACCGGAGAAGCCGTCTGGTCCTGGACTTCTATTTTTTGGGAGATTTTTGATTACTATTTCAATCTCTTTACTTGTGATTGGTCTATTCAGATTCTCCATTTCTTCTTGGTTCAGTTTTGGAAGGTTGCGTGAGTCTAAGAATTTATTAATTTCTTCTAGATTGTCCAATTTGTTGGCATATAATTTCTCATAGTATTTTCTTATAATCCTCTGTATTTCCGTGGTATCCATTGTAATTTCTCCTCTTTCATTTCTAATTTTATTTACTTGAGCCTTTTCTCTTTTTTTGTTAGCAAGCCTGGCTAAGGGTTTGTCAATTTTGTTTATCTTCTCAAAGAACCAACTCTTTGTTTCATTAATCCTTTCTACTGTTTTTTTGGTCTCAATTTCGTTTATTTCTGCTCTGATTTTTATTATTTCTCTCCTTCTGCTGACTTTGGGCTTTGTTTGTTCTTCTTTTTCTAGGTTTTTTAGGTGTAATTTAAGGTTGCTTATTTGGGCTTTTTCTTGTTTGTTAAGGTGGGCTTGTATCGCTATGAGTTTCCCTCTCAGGACCGCTTTTGCTGCATCCCATATGGTTTGGTATGGCATATTTTCATTTTCGTTTGTTTCCAGATAGTTTTTGATTTCTTCTTTAATTTCATCAGTGATCCATTGGTTGTTCAGTAGCATGTTGTTTAATCTCCACATTTTTGTCACTTTCCCAGTTTTTTTTTCATGGTTCATTTCCAGTTTCGTAGCATTGTGTTTTGAAAAGAGGCTTGTTATGATTTCAGTCTTCTTAAATTTATTGAGGCTTGCTTTGTTTCTCAACATATGGTCTATCCTTGAGAATGTTGCATGTGCGCTTGAGAAGAATGTGTGTAGTCAGCTGTTTTTGGATGGAGTGCTCTGTATATGTCTACTAGGTCCATCTCGTCCAGTTTTTCATTTAAGTCTACTATTTGTTTATTGACTTTTTGTCTGGATGATCTATCCATTGATGTTAGTGGGGTATTAAGATCCCCTACTATTATTGTGTTGTTGTTAATGTCTCCTTTTAGGTTTGTTAATAGTTGCTTTATGTACATTGGTGCTCCTATGTTGGGTGCATATATTTTTATAAGTGATATGTTTTCTTGGTGGAGTGTCCCTTTTATCATTATATATTTCCCTTCTTTGTCTCTCTCAACCTGTTTTATCTTGAAGTCTACTTTGTCTGATATGAGTATGGCAACACCTGCTTTCTTTTGTTTGCTATTAGCTTGGAGTATTGCCTTCTGTCCTTTCACTCTGAGCCTGTGTTTGTCTTTAGAGCTGAGATGTGTTTCCTAGAGGCATCGTATTGTTGGGTCTTGCTTTTTAATCCATCCTGCCACTCTGTATCTTTTGATTGGTGAGTTCAATCCATTTACATTTAGGGTAATTATTGATATATGAGGGCTTAATGTTGCTGTTTTGTCACTTATTTTCTGGTTCTTTTGCGTTTCCTTTGTTTCTTGTCCCATTTGTTTCGGACTACCAATTCAGTTTGGTTGTCCTGTCTTATGACTCTTCTAGTTTTCTCTTTGTTTGTCTTATGTGATTTTGTTTTGATTATTTGTTTAGTGGTTACCTTGAGGTTTGTGTAAAAAATCTTGTGTATGAGATAGTCCATTATCTGATGGCCTCCTATTTCCTTATACTAAGTCAATTCACTCACTTTCCTCTTCCCCTTCTAAGTTGCTCTTGTTATACCTTATTCTATCTTGTGTTGTGGCTGTGTGTTTACAGTGATGAGGTTAAATTTATTTTTGGTGAATTCCTTCCTTTGATCTTTGATTTTAGTATTTAAGTGGTTGCTAACCTATTCCGGTAAAGATCTACTATTTTTCTGAGTTTATCTCCCTATTTTTCTCCTTGCTCCAAGCTTTGTATTCCCTTTCTCTTCTTTTTTTCAGGCCTGAGGGCCTTCTTGAGTATTTCTTATAGTGGGGGTCTCATGGCCATGAACTCCCTTAGCTTTTGTTTATCTGGGAGAGTTACTGTTTCTCCATCATATTTGAAGGATATTTTTGCTGGATAGAGTATTCTTGGCTGAAAGTTTTTGTCTTTCAGTATTTTGAATATATCATTCCAGTCTCTCCTAGCCTGTAAAGTTTGTGTTGAGAAATGCGCTGAGAGCCTGATGGGAGTTCCTTTGTACGTTATTTTTTGTTTTTGTCTAGCTGCCCTTAACATTGTTTCTTTGTCATTGACTCTGGCTAGCCTTACCAGTAGGTGTTGTGGGGAGGGCCTTTGCCTGTTGACATGTTTAGGTGACCTGTTGGCTTTGCTTACTGGTATTTCCTGCTCCTTCCCCAGATTTGGGAAATTCTCAGCTATTATTTCCTTGGATAGGCTCTCTGTTCCTCTTTCCCTCTCATCTCCCTCAGGAATACCTATCATTCTTATGTTACATTTCCTAATAGAGTCAGATATTTCTCGGAGACTTGCTTCATTTCTTTTTAGTCTTAGTTCTCTCTCCTCTTCCATCTGGAACATATCTGTATTCCTGTCCTCTAAAATGCTAATTCTTTCCTCCATATTGTCAGCTCTGTTCTTTAAAGATACCAGATTCTCCTTCATCTCCTCCATTGTGTTCTTCATCTCCATCAGCACTGATTGGTTTTTCTTTATGATTTCAATCTCTTTTGTGAAGAAACTCCTAATCTCATTGAATTGTTTGTCTGTGTTGTCTTGTATTTTGTTGAGTGTTTTTATGATAACTGTTTTGAAATCTCTGTTGTTTAGGTTATGGATTTCTGTGTCTTCAGGGTTGGTTTCTGGGTGCTTGTCATTTTCCTTCTGGTCTGGTGATTTCATGTATCTTTGCATTGTGGTTCCTGTGTTGGCTTTGTTTTTCCTCATCCTGGAAATCTCTGGTTGCAATTTCCACCCGCTGCCACTGTGTGGTGGTAAAGGGCTGTGTAATCTGAGCCCCCTGCCCTCTGCCGCAGTTTTTCCGCTGCGATCCCCGGGTCGGATCACTTGGTCTGGTCTGGTCGGCTGAGCTGCAGGGTCCGGTTTGTGGGGCGGTGGGGGGGGCTCTCTCTTTTGCCCTCTCGGTCCCTGGCATGGGGGGCTTCTCGTTCACCCCTCGTTATCCGCTCTCTGGCGTTATCCGCTCATATGTTGTTGGTACCCCATAGCAGTTCTGAGTCCTCTGTGTGGGACTTTCCCGCTGGCTGAGAGAGCCCAAAGAGCTACGGTTTCCCTGCAGAGGGCTGCCCGTCCCCCATCTCTGGGAGCCACGCAGACCGGGATCGCTGATCTGATGGGGAGGGAGAGGAGTGCTCCTTACCTCTCCCCACTTCCTCTGGGGGCCCAGCACATTCTGCTCTCAGATGTGTGGCAGTGTGGATCTTTCTGATCTTGCTTTTCACTGTCTGGGATTCCGTTGTTGGTTTGTGACTGTTCCTTTTGTTGTATCTTATCGAGGGAAGAGTTCACGGGAAAGCTCACTCTGCCATGACACTGACGTCACTCCCTCTCGATTTGCATTTCTTTGATAGCTAATGATGTTGAACATCTTTTCATGTGCCTGTTGGCCATCTTTATATCTTCTTTGGAGAAATGTCTGTTGAGGTCTTTTGCCCATTTTTTCATTGAGTTGTTAGTTTTTTTGTTGTTGAGATGCATGAGTTTTTTGTGTATTTTGGAGATTAACCGCTTATCAGATGTATGGTTTGCAAGTATTTTCTCCCAGTTGTTAGGTTGTCTTTTCGTTTTGTTGATGGTTTCTTTTGCTGTGCAGAAGCTTTTTAGTTTGATGTAGTCCCATTTGTTTATTTTTTCTATTGTTTCTTTTGCCTGGTCAGACATGGTGCTTGAAAATATGTTGCTAAGACCGATGTCGAAGAGTGTACTGCCTATGTTTTCTTCTAGAAGTTTCATAGTTTCAGGTCTTACATTCAAGTCTTTAATCCATTTTGAGTTAATTTTTGTGTATGGTGTAAGGTAAGGGTCTACTTTCATTTTTTTTGCATGTGGCTGTCCAGTTTTCCCAGCACCATTTGTTGAAGAGACTTTCTTTTCTCCATTGTATGTTCTTGGCTCCTTTGTCGAAGATTAGCTGTCCATAGATGTGTAGGTTGTGTTTTTGTTTTTATGTTAGTACTTTACTGTTTCGATTATTATAGCTTTGTAATGTAGTTTGAAATCAGGAAGTGTGATGCCTCCAGCTTTGTTCTTTTTGAGGGTTACTTTGGCTATTTGGGATCTTTTGTGGTTTCATGTGAATTTTAGGATTGTTTTTCCTATTTCTGTGAAAAATGCCATTGGAATTTTGAGGGATTACATTGAATCTATAGATGGGTTTAGGTAGTATGGACATTTTAACAATACTAATTTTTATGATCCAAGAACACAGGATATCTTTCCATTTATTTGTGTTTTTTTCAGTTTCCTTCATCCATGTGTTACTGTTTTTAGTGTACAGATTTTTCATCTCCTTGGTTAAATTTATTCCTAAGAATTTTATTGTTTTTGATGCTATTATAAATGGGATTGTTTTCTTTATTTCTTTTTCAGTTAGTTTGTTGTTAGTGTATAAAAATGTAACTGATTTCTGTATGTTGATTTTGTATCCTGCAAGTTTACTGAATCCGTTCATTAGTTCTGACAGTTTTTTTGGTAGAGTCTTTACAATTTTCTCTGTTTAAGATCATGTCATCTGCAAACAGAGACAGTTTTACTTCTTCCTTTCCGATCCAGATGCCTTTTATTTCTTTTTCATGACTGATTCCTCTGGCTAGGACTTGCAGTACTGTGTTGAACAGGAGTGGTGAGACTGGGAACCCTTGTTTTGTTCCTTATCTTAGAGGAAAAGCTTTTAGTCTTTCACTATTGAGTGTGATGTTAACTGTGGCCTTGTCATATATGGTTATTTTGGGTTCTTGGACCCAATTCCTATGTGTGTTTGTGTGGAGGCTTCCCGACACCAACAAGCAATTCTCAGACATCAGTATTATGTCTAAGAATTCAACTCAATTCTGCTTGATTCTGATACTGTTTACCCTGAGAAAGCATCAGATTCCACAAGTAAAGGGCTCAGTCCTTCAAGACTGCCCTCCACTTCATATGCAATTGCAAACCCAAGTTGTTACCTGTACTTCTTATCACTTATCACTGACCAGTGATAAGCAGAGGTTCCCACGACCCCCTCCTTGAGTTGGATTAATTTGCTGGAATAGCTCACAGAACTCAGGAAACCCGTTTAGTCACTAGATTACTGACTTATTACAAAGAATATTAAAGGATACGAATTGACAGCCAGATGAGGAAATACATAGGGTGAGGTCCTGAACAAAGGAGCTTCTGTCTTCATGGAGCTTGGGGAAGCTCCATGTGCCACTTGAACCCAGCACAGTGGCACATGGAAGAGTTCTGGTTCCTTAACCTGGAAACTCTCTGAACTACCTCCTTTTGTTTGTTTGTTTTTCTGAGTAAGATTTGCCCTGAACTAACATCCATGCCATCTTCCTCAATTTTTTAGTTTGACCAGCCTCTAGACCCTCTCCTTCTCATCAGATATCAGGAGGTGGGACTGAAATTTCCAACCCTCTGTTCACGGTTAGTTCCCCTGGAAAACAACCTCCATCCTTAGGTGCTTTCCAAAAGTCACCTTCATCAACATAAACCCAGTTGTGGTGGAAAGGGGCTTGTTACGGGTAACAAGACACCCAGTTCACCTTTATGACTCTGAGTTGTTTTAAGGAATTGAGGACAAGAGACCAAATATTATAACAAAAGATGCTTCTGTTGTTCTGGGAAAGCTCAGGAAATTCCACGGGTTTTGGGAGTTGTGAGCCAGGGACTGTGGATGAAGACCAAATATTTATGAGAAATAAATTTTGGTCATCTAAATGACAAAATATATATCTCTCTCATAAATCACAATATCACAGTGGCCTTTATTATGTTTAGGTACATTCCTTCTATACCCAATTTAAGAGTTTTTATCATAACATTGAATTTTGTGAAATGCCGTTTTTGCAGCTATTGAGATGTTTCTATGATTTTTATCTTTCATTCTATCAACGTGATGTATCACATTTATTGATTTGTGTATAGTGAGCCATCCTTGCATCCAGGGATGCATCCCACTTGATCATGGTGTTATAATCCTTTTAATGTGCTGCTAAATTTGGTTTGCTAGTATTTTGTTGAAGAATTTTTGCATGTATATTCAGGAATATTGGCCTATAGTTTTCTTTTCTTATAGTATCCTTATCTGACTTTTTTTCAGGGTAGTGCTGGCCTTGTAAAATGAGTTTGGAAGTGTTCCTTCCCTTTCATTTTTTTGGAAGAGTTTGAAAAGGATTGGTGTTAATTATTCTTTAAATGTTTGGCAGAATTCACCAGTGAAACTCTGGTTCTGGGCTTTTCTTTGTTGGGAGGTTTTTGATCACTGATTCAATCTCCTTACTTGTTATTGGCCTGTTCAGATTTTCTGTTTCTTTGTGATTGAGTCACGGTAGGTTGTATGTTTCTAGGGATTGATCCATTTTTATAGGTTGTCCAATTTATTGCCTTATAATTGTTCATAGTAGTCTCTTATGATCCTTTGTATTTCTGTGTTATCAGTTGTAATACCTCACTTGTCTCCTCTTTCACTTCTGATTTTATTTATTTGAGTGTTCTCTTCTTTAGTCTAGCTAAAGATTTGTCCATTTTTTGTGTTCTCAGAAAACGAGCTATTGGGAACAGCCTGGTGGCATAGTGGTTAAGTTTGGCGTGCTCCACTTTGGCAGCCTGGGTTTGCGAGTTTGGATCCCGAGTGAGGACCTAAACCACTCATCAAGCCATGCTGTGGCAGCGAGCCATGTACAAAATAGAGGAGGATTGGTACAGATGTTAGCTCAGGGCCAGTCTTACTTAGCCAAAAACAAAAAAACTCAAGCTCTTAGTTTCGGTGATCTTTTCTATTGTTTCTCTAATCTCTATTTCACTTCTTTCTGCTCTGATCTTTGTTATTGTCTTCCTTCTGCTAACTTGGGGTTTAGTTTTTTTTTTCTTTTTTTTTTTTTTTTTGCTTAAGATTAGCCCTGAGCTCACATCTGTGCCAGTCTTCCTCTATTTTATATGTGGGTCTCTGCCTCAGCATGGCTGACAAGTGGCAGGTCTGCTCCTGGGATCTGATCCAAAGCCAAGAACCTGGGCTGCTGATGTGAAGCATGCTGAACTTAACCGTTACGCCATGGGGCCGGCCCCAGTAGTTTTTTGTTTTTTTTCCTAGTTCCTCGAGGTGTAAAGTTAGGTTGCTTATTTGAGACCGTTTTTCGTAACGTAGCATTTATCACTTTAAGTTTCTCTCTTAGGACTCCTTGTTCTCCATTCCATAAGTTGGGATATGTTGGGTTTCTGTTTTTGTTTGTCTCAAGATATTTTTTGATTTCCCTTTTGACTTCTTTGATTCATTAGTTCTTTAGAAGTATGTTGTTTAGTATCTATGTATTTGTGAATTTTCCAGCTTTCCTCCTGTTACTGATTTCTGATTTATAGCATTGTGTTCAGAAAAGATACTTGGTATGATTTCAGTCTTCTTAAATTTGCTAAGGCTTGTTTTGTGACCTAATGTACGATCTGTCCTGGAGAATGTTTCCTGTGCACTTGAGGAGAATGTGTGTTCTGCTGCTGTTGGATGGAATGTTCTGTATATGTCTGTTAGGTCCATTTGTTCTAAAATATGGTTCAAATCCAATGTTGCCTTATTGACTTTCTGTCTGATTTATCCATTGTGAAATTGAGATATTGAAGTCCCCTACTGTCATTTTATTTTTGTCTATTGTTCTCTTCAAATCTGTTAGTATTTGCTTCATATTTTTAGATATCATCTTGGGTGTATATATATTTACTACTGTTGTATCCTTTTGATGAATTGATCCCTTTATCGTTATATAATGACCTCCTTTGTCTCTTGTTACAGTCTTTGTCTTAAAGTCTATTTTGTCTGATATAAATATAGCTGCTCCTTCTCTCTGTTTCCATTTGCATGGAATATAGTTTTCCATCCCTTCACTTTGAGCCTGTGTGTGTCCTTAAAGTTGTAGTGAGTCTCTTGCAGGCAGCATCTAGTTGGATATATTTTTCTTTTAATCCATGTAACTAGACTGTGCCTTTGATTGGAGAATTTCATCCATTTACATTTAAAGTAATTATTGATAGGTAAGGACTTACTACTGCCATTTTATTAATTGTTTTCTGGCTGTTTTGTAGTTTCCTTTTTCCTTTCTTCCTCTCTTGCTGTCTTCCTTTGTGAATTGATGATTTCCTTAGTGGTATGTTTTGATTCTTCTGTCTTTTGTGTATCTGCTGTAGGTTTTTGCTTTGTGGTTACCATGAGGCTTACATAAAACATCTTATATATCTTTAACAGTCCATTTTAAGCTGATAACAACTGAACTTTAATTGCATACAAAAACTCTACCCTTTTACTCCAATCCCCCAGTTTTTTCTTTTTGATGTCACAATTTACATATTTTTATATTGTGTATCCATTAACAAATTATTGTAGCTATAGTTATTTTTAATAGTTTTGTCCTTTAACGTGTATGCTTGAGTTAAGTGATTGACATACCACCATATTACAGTAATAGAGTGTTCTGAATTTGAGTATAGACTTTACCAATGTGTTTTATATTTTCGTATGTTTTCATGTACTAATTAGGGTTTTTTCATTTCAGCTTGAAGAATTTCTGTAAGCATTTTTTTAAAGACAGGTCTACTGGGTGATGAATTCTCTCAGCGTTTATTTGTCTGAAAGTCTTTATCTTTCCTTTATTTCTAAAGGACAACTTTGCCAGGTAAAATATTCTTCATTGACAGTTTTTTCTCTCTCAGCACTTTGAATATATCATCCTGTTCTCTCTGGGTGTGTTAAGATTTCTACTGAGAAATCTGCTAATAGCCTTATGGGGTTCCCTTGTATGTGAGGAAATTTTTTTTTATCTTTTAGATAGTTTTATTATTATGTTTGTTGGGGAAGATCTTTTTGAGTTGAAACTTTTTGGAAACTATGAGCTTCATGAACTTGAATGTCCAGATCTCTCCCCAGATTTGGGGAGTTTGCAGCTATTATTTCTTCAAATAAACTCCTGCCCCTTTTTCCTTCTCTTCTCCTTCTGGGACTTCAGTAATGCATAGATTGTTTCTCTTAATTGTATTCCATAGTTCCCATAAGCTTTCTTCACTCTTTTTCATTCTTTCTTTCTGTGTTCTTCTCTGATTGGCTAATTTCAAGTGACCTGTCTTCTGCTTGACAGATTCTTTCTTCTCCTTGATCAAGTCTGATGTTGATGCTCTCTGTTGCATTTTTACTTTATTCATTGTATTCTGCAGTTCCAGAATTCACTTCATTCTTTTTATGATTTCTATCTTTTTTTTTTTTTAAACTTCTTATTTTGTTCATGTATTGTTTTTCAGATTCCATTGAATTGCTTGTGTTTTCTTGTAGCTCACTGAGCTTCCTTAAAACAACTATTTTGAATTCTTGATTGGACAAATTGCAGATCTCTATTTCTTTGGGGTTGGTTACTGACAAGTTATTGTCTTTCTTTGGTGGTTCAATGTTTGCTTGATTTTTTACACGTTCCTTGAAGTCTTGCGTTGCTGTTTTTGCGTTTGAGGTAGCAATTACTGTCTCCAGTTTTTACTGAGTGGCTTTGGGAGATACATACCTTCTGTCAACCCTATTAGGGATTCTGAGGCTTTCTCAGACCTTTTCTGTGGATACTTCTGCTTTTCATTTCTTATTTTCTCTTGAGGGGAGATTCTTAAGATTGTATGCCTTCTCAAGGTCATGCAAAGCTAGGTCAAGTGCTGACAGCCTGTTGTTTACTTTCCCTAGTGCAGTGCTGAGTTCTCAAGTTTGTGTCCTTTCTCCCAATTTTGCAGAGTCGGACCAGCTTTCTGCACGTGTTCATTAGCTGTCTGCAAAGGCTTGCTCTTGCTGCCTTTAGGGGTGCACACAGGAAGCCAATCACAGGGTGGGAGTGTATGTGGGTGAGGTGCTTGGAGAATTGGAAGTGCCCATTTGCCAATTGGGGGCATCCTAAGGCAAGGTGGTTTGTGAGTGGGCTTTCTGATGAAGTCTGCATTGTAGTTAGTAGGATCTGTGTCCCTTTTGCTGTTCTCTGAGAGCCCTGCTGTTCTCCTAGCCACTCCCCTCCTCTGAGTCATGTAGTACACCTCAGTATCCTGGCTGGCACGAGAACAAAATGGATCTCTTTGGCAATGTCCTGCACAACTGGGTAAGCTGGGTGCTCATTCCTATTCTCTCACTTTCCCCCATTGGAGAAATCACAGACTAAGAAGATCTCTCTTGGAGCTGTGCTCTGCCACCTTGGGGGAAGGGTGTCACAGGTAAAGTGAAACTCTTCCTCTTAGTCTCTTCAATGTGTTCAATCTTGGATTTTTTTTTTGCTTGCTTGCTGGAACTTCTCCGCTGGACTTCCAGACTTCCATAAAGGCACTATTGTCCGTGGGTGATTGTCAAAATCAGTGTCCTCTGGGAGGGAGATGGTAGAGAACTCCTAATTGGCTTTTTTAATGACGTCACTCTCTGTTGATGTGCTTTATGCCACCCAAGCTTAGATTTGTATTTTGTAAAATTTTATTAAAATGGAAATAAACTTTATATAATATTTGTTTCTGGCATTTATTTTCACTTAGCGTATGTGTATAAGTTATCTGTGTTGCTTATTAGTGTGTCAGTAGTCTGTTGCATTTTATAACTAAATAGAATTCCAGGTATGACGATATAGTAGAATTTTTTTTAATCATTCCACTCTTTGGACACTTGGTTTGTTTCTAGTTTGAGGCTCTTTGAGTAATTTGTTGTTTTGTTCATTTTGCTTTTTGTGTTTTGTTTGTTTGGTTACCTGCCTGGACTAATTCTCTAGATTCTGGCTGCCCTGCAGTTTGTAGTCACTAATGTGTCTGTTCACTTTTTAATATTTAATTCTTTTCTTTTTTTCTTTCTTTTTATTTTATTTGTTTATTTATTTTGGTGAGGAAGATTAGCCCTGAGCTAACATCCGTTGCTAATCCTCCTATTTTTACTGAGGAAGATTGGCCCTGGGCTAATATCCATGCCCATCTTCCTCTACTTTATATGTGGGATGCCTGCCACAGCATGGCTTGATAAGCGGTGCGTAGGTTGGCGCCCAGGATCTGAACCTGCAGACCCCGGGCCACTGAAGCGGAGCGTGCGAACTTAACCACTATGCCACTGGGCCAGCCCCTTTGTTTTTATTTTTAAGGATAGCTTTTTTTTTTTTGAGGATAGGGTTCATTTCTCAGTCAGGATGGCTTAGTAGTCTTGGTGATTTGTTTTAATCTCTAGGTTCCCCTTTTCCTTTTTTCTTTTTTTCTCTTGCTATGTATTTGTTGAAGAAACTGCTGATTCCATGGATCATTTAGTCCGTAGAGGTTTTTCAGTTAGGATATTGCTTATTGTATCCTTGTGGAATTATTTAATATGTTTTTCTCTCTCTTCTATTTCTGTAATTTGACTATTAGATTTAGAGGCTTGATCAGATTCAGATTAGATTTCTTGGTAAGACTGTTGGATAGGGTGTGTTATATTCTTTCATCAGAGGCCACATAATATGTCATGTTGCTTTTTTTGTAATACCAGCAGCCATTGCCTAGATCTTTTATTTCATTAGCAGTTGCAACATGGTGATATTCTAATCCTGTCATTTTTTCTTTATTAGCTATACTATCTGTATAAGGAGAAACTTCCTTTTATTATCTGTTTAGTTACTTTGAATTACCCTTAGTACAGAAAGGCGGGATAAATGTCTGATTCCTCCCTTTTATTTACCAGTTTTCAAGCTGAGTGAGTTCTTTAAAATTTTAACATTTGAGTGGTGAACAGTTAGTCATTTTTGAGAATCATTATAAAATCAGGTAATTAAAAATAATGTTTTTGCCTTTATTCACTTAACTTTTGGGGGATTATCATACCAGTTTATAAAGAGCATCTTCTTTTTTTGTTTTTTATTTTTCTCATGCATAGTTTTCTATTATCAGGATATATTTAACTTCTGTTGATAGTCCTTTAGGTTATTTACAATCTTCTCTTGTTATGAACATTGCTGTGTTAATATCCATGGATGTTATTTTGGATGAGAAAAAATGTATAGGAAAAAGTTGCTTAGAGTAATTACTCAGAAGGTGAGTATTTTTAATTTTGGTAAATATTGTCAAATTGTTTTCACTGATATGTGAGAGTACCTGTTTTCTCTTGAGTTTACCAACACTAGGTGTTACTTTAACTTTTTGCCAACCTGGTAAGAGAAAAATAACATTTCAGTGGTATGTTTGAGCCACATGTATATATTTCTTCTTCTTTTTTTTCTCCTTAGTGTTTTCCCCTAATCTCCTTGTTTGAGCTGAGAGAGATTACCCTGTTGCAAAGACCTTTTCTAGTTTATAGTTTCTTTGAAGTTTGCTTTTTTGTTGCTTTTGTCTATAATTTAAGCATTTTATATGATCAAACATATCAATTCCAAATACTTTGAGAATGCCAGTCTTTATTTCTGCCTTCTTGTGTGTTGTTGTCTAGTATTTCAGTTGACTTGAAAGAGTCTAAAACTAATGAGTATTTTGTTAATTTTTCATCAGTTTCCTTATTTAGATTTATTCGCGTATTTACTTCCTTCTTTACCATTTTTTTCTTACTTCTTGCTCCTGGATTCCTTTTATTCTCCCTTTTCCCCTATCCTTTTTTTTTCTTTTGCGGTACCTCTTAATTTTTTTTTTCTTTTCTGTTCATGGCCTGTTAATGCTAAGCATAGATAATTGTCCAAAATTTTATTTCACAATTCCTTGTGAGGTTTATCTGGGTATAAAATTCTAGAATGGCCATTATTTTAACATTATTTTTTTTCAGGTGAGTTGTTTATTGTTTTTTCTCCTACTTTGTTTACAATGTCTTGTATGAGGCTTTTAAGGGTCAACAGTTTAGAATGGAAATATAGAAATAGATGAAAATCCAATTCAAAGAATATATACAGGACCACATCAATATTGGGCAAAGTGGTATGCAGAAATATGCAAGTTCTATGTTATTACTATGCTATACTGTGCTATTATCAGCCAAATTTGTCTAGTTTTTCTGATGTTGGTAGCAAAAATGCAAAAATTCTCTGTTATGTGATTTGCATTGACGCTTAAGGAATGCTTCATGCTAATTCCTCATGAGACGTTAAGAATTCTAAACAATGTTCCTTTTCTCATCTTCTTGTAGGTAACATAATAAATTATCTTTCAGTGACTACTGGAAACCAGTGCAGCCCACTACTTGTAATCATTCCTTAGGGGAAACAGGACACTTTGTGCCAAAGAGAACTCAGTACAGGTTTCTGGGGCTGAAACACCGTGGTCCCATGGACATCTTTCTGATGGTCCTGCTCGATCCAGGCATAGAACCTGGGATATGTGCAGGAAAGAATGGATTGTATCACCTTCCTGTATCTCCTTTAGTGTTACTTATAGGTTGTACAGCAGATAGGTTAAAGTTGTATTTTCTGTCAAATGTTTCCCCATTTCCCTTTCCCATTTCAAACCACACCACTTGCTGCATCTGTCTTGTAAGCAACGTCAGTGACCTTATTATGGCAAATGTCATGGATACTTTAGTACTTGCCTTAATTGAGCATTCTATCCAGTTGAAGTTCGTGGCCAGTCTCTCCTAGAAAGTCGTCTCAGTTGGTTTCTGGTCTGTTCCACCCTCTCTGATTATTTCTTTTCTTTTTTCTCGATGGAGTCTTTCTCCTCTTCTTCCTTTCTTATTTTTACTTCTCTGAAGTTGTTCATATTATTTTTATTGATGTCTTAATAGTTTATAACAGTGTGAAATTTTAGGTGTATGTTATTGTTTGTCAGTCACCATATAAATGCCTCCCTTCACCCCTTGTGCCCTCTGCCAAACCCCCTTGCCCCTGGTAACCACCAAACAGTTCTCTCTGTCCATGTGTTAGTTTATATTCCACATGAGTGAAATCATATGGTGTTTGTCTTTTTCTCTCTAGCTTATTTTGCTTAACATAATACCCTCCAGGTCCATCCATGTTGTTGCAAATAGGACAATTTTGTCTTTTTTTAATGGCTGAGTAGTATTCTGTTGTATATATACATGACATCTTCTACATCTTCTTTATCCACTCATCAGTCAAGGGCCACTTGGGTTGCTTCCACTTCTTGGCTATAGTGAATAATGCTGCAGTGAACATTGGGCTGCGTAAGCCTCTTTGGATTGTTGATTTCAGGTTCATTGGATAGATACTCAGTAGTGGGGTAGCTGGGTCATATGGTATTTCTATTTTTAATTTTTTGAGGGATTGCCATACTGTTTTCTGTAGATGCTGCACCAGTTTGCATTCCCACCAGCAGTGAATGAGGGTTCCCATTTCTCCATGACCTCTCCAACGTTTGTTGTTTTTTTGTCTTGGCAATTATAGCCTTTCTCATGGGTGTAAGGTGATAGCTTAGTGTAGTTTTGATTTGCATTTCCTGGGTGATTAGTGATGTTGAACATCTTTTCATATGCTTATTGGCCATCTGTGTATCTTCCTTGGGAAAGTATCTGTTCATATCCTCTGCCAATTTTCTGATCGGGTTTTTTTGTTGTTGTTCAGTTGTGTGTTTTTTTAATATATTATGAAGATTAACCCCTTGTCGGATATATGATTTGCAAATATTTCTCGCAGCTAGTGGGTTGTCTGTTCATTTTGATCCTGGTTTCATTTGCCTCGTAGAAGCTCTTTAATCTAATGAAGTCCCACTTGTTTATTTTTTCTCTTGTTTTCCTTGTCTGAGTAGACGTGGAATCTGAAAAGATCCCTTTATGACCGATGTCAAATAGTGTACTGCCTCTATTTCCTTCCAGGAGGTTTATAGTTTCAGGTCTCACCTTCAGGTCTTTGATCCATTTTGAGTTAATTTTTGTGTGTGGTGAAAGAAGATGGTCTGCTTTCATTCTTTTGCATGTGTCTGTCTAGTTTTCCCAACATCATTTATTGAGGAGACTTGCCTTTCTCCATTGTATGTTCTTGGCTCCTTTGTCGAAGATTAGCTGTCTGTAGATGTGTGGCTTTATTTTTGGGCTTTCAGTTCTGTTCCATTGATCTGTGTGTCTGTTTTTGTACGAGTACCATGCTGTTTTGATTACTGTCGCTTTGTAGTATATTTTCAAGTCACGGATTGTGATGCCTCCAGTTTTCTTCTTTTTCCCAGGATTGCTTTCGCTATTCAGGGTCTTTTGTTGCCCCATATGAATTTTAGGATTCTTTGTTCTATTTCCATGAAGAATGTGCTGGGAGTTCTGATTGGGATTGCATTGAATCTGTAGATTGCTTTAGGTAGTATGGACATTTTAACTATGTTTATTCTTCCAATCCATGTGCATGGGATATTTTTCCATTTCTTTATGTCATCATCGATTTTTTTCAATAATGTCTTGTAGTTTTCTTTTTTTTTTTAACATTTTTTAATAATTTTATTTATTTATTTATTTTTCCCCCAAAGCCCCAGTAGATAGATGTATGTCATAGCTGCACATCCTTCTAGTTGCTGTATGTGGGACGCGGCCCCAGCATGGCCAGAGAAGTGGTGCGTCGGTGTGCACCTGGGATCCGAACCCAGGCCGCCAGTAGTGGAGCGCGCGCACTCAACCGCCAAGCCATGGGGCCGGCCCTGTCGTGTAGTTTTCATTGTATCGGTCTTTCACCTCCTTGGTTAAATTTATTCCTAGATATTTTATTCTTTTTGTTGCAATTGTAAATAGGATTATGTTTTTGAGTTCTTTCTGTTAGTTTGTTATTAGCATGTAGAAGTGCAACTGATGTTTGTAAAGTTGATTTTGTACCCTGCAACTTTGCTGTAGTTGTTGATTATTTCTGATAGTTTTCTGATGGATTCTTTAGGGTTTTCTATATATAAAATCATGTCACCTACAGATAGTGAGAGTTTCATTTCTTCATTGCCTATTTGTATTCCTTTTATTCCTTTTTCTTGCCTAATTGCTCTGGCCAGAACCTCCAGTACTATGTTGAATAAGAGTGGGGAGAGTGGACACCCTTGTCTTGTTCCTTTTCTCAGAGGAATGGCTTTCAGTTTTTCCCCGTTGAGTATGATGTTGGCTGTGGGTTTGTCGTATATGGCCCTTATTATGTTGAGGTACTTCCCTTCTATACCCGTTTTGTTGAGAGTTTTTATCATAAATGGATGTTGGATCTTGTCAAATGCCTTATCTGCATCTATTGAGATGATCATGTGGATTTTATTCCTCATTTTGTTAATGTGGTGTATCACTTTGATTGATTTGCAGATGTTGAACAATCCCTGTGTCCCTGGTATAAATCCCACTTGATCATGGTGTATGATCTTTTTAATGTATTGCTGTATTTGGTTTGCCAATATTTTGTTGAGGATTTTTCCATCTATGTTAATCAGCGATATTGGCCTGTAATTTTCCTTCTTTGTCTTGTCCTTTTCTGGTTTTGGTATCAAGGTAATGTTGCCCTCATAGAATGAATTAGGAAGTGTTCCGTCTTATTCAATTTTTTGGAATAGTTTGAGAAGTATAGGTATTAAATCTTCTTTGAATGTTTGATAAAATTTCTCTGGAGAAGCCATCTGGTCCTGCGCTTTTATTTCTTGGGAGGTTTTTGATTACTGTTTCAATCTCTTTACTTGTGATTGGTCTATTCAGATTCTCTCTGTTTCTTCTTGGTTCAGTCTTGGGAGATTGTGAGAGTCTAAGAATTTATCCATTTCTTCTAGACTGTCCAATTTGTTGACATATAGTTTTTCATCGTATTCTCTTATAATCTTTTGTATTTCTGTGGTATCTGTTGTAATTTCTCCTCTTTCATTTCTAATTTTATTTATTTGAGCCTTCTCTCTTTTTTTCTTAGTCTGGCTAAGGGTTTGTCAATTTTATTTTCTAAAAGAACCAATTCTTTGTTTCATTGATCCTTTCAACTGCTTTTTTGGTCTCAATTTCAATTATTTGTGCTCTAATTTTTAATTTTCTCTCTTTCTGCTTTCTTCTCTCAAACTTTGGGCTTTGTTCTTCTTTTTCTAGTTCTGTTAGGTGTAGTTTAAGGTTGCTTATTCGTGATTTTTTGTTTGTTTGTTAAGGTGGGCCTGTATTGCTATGAGTTTCCCTCTCAGGACTGCTTTTGCTGCATCCCATATGAGTTGGTATGGCGTGTTTTCATTTTCATTTGTCTCCAGATATTTTTTTGATTTCTTCTTTAATTTCATCAATGATCCATTGTTTGTTCAGTAGCATGTTGTTTAGTCTCCCCATCTTTGTCAGTTTCTCAGTTATTTTCTTGTAGTTGATTTCTAGTTTCATAGCATTATGGTTGGAAATCACGCTTGTTACTATTTCAGTCTTCTTAAGTTTATCGAGGTTTGCCTTGTTTCCCAACATATGGCCTATCCTTGAGAATGTTCCCTGCACACTTGAGAACAATGTGTAGTCTGCTGTTTTTGGGTGGAGTGCTCTGTGTATGTCTATTAAATCCATCTCATCTAGTTTTTCGTTTAAGTGCACTATTTCCTTATTGACTTTTTGTCTGGATGATCTATCCATTGATGTAAGTGGGGTGTTAAGATCTCCTACTATTTTTGTGTTGTTGTTTTTATCTTCTTTTAGGTTTGTTAATAGTTGCTTTATGTACTTCGGTGCTCCTGTGTTGGGTGCATATGTATTTATAATTGATATGTTTTCTTGGTGGAGTGTCCGTTTTATCCTTATATGTTGCCCCTCTTTGTCTCTACCTGTTTTATCTTCAAGTGAACTTTGTCTGATATAAGTACGGCAACACGTGCTTTCTTTTGGTTGCCATTAGCTTGGAGTATTGTTTTTCATACTTTCACTCTGAGCCTGTGTTTGTCTTTAGAGCTGAGATGTGTTTCCTGGAGACAGCATGTTGTTGGGTCTTGCTTTTTAATCCATTGTGCTACTGTGTGTCTTTTGATCTGAGAGTTCAATCCATTTACATTTAGAGAGATTATTGATTTCTGAGGGCTTAATGTTGCTATTTTTTCGCTCATTTTCTGGTTCTTTTGCATTTCCTTTGTTTCTCGTCCTGTGTGTTTCGGACTACCAGTTCGGTTTGGTAGTTCTGTATGATGACTCTTTTAGTGTTCTCTTTATTTATTGTATGTGACCCTGTTCTGATTATTTGTTTAGTGGTTACCCTGAGGTTTGTATAAAAAATCTTGTGGATGAGATAGTCCATTATCTGATGACGACTTATTTCCTTAGACTAAGTCGATTTGATCCGTTTACTCTTCCTGTTTTAAGTTACTGTTGTCACCACTTATTCCATCTTGTATTGTGAGTTTGTGTTTAAAGTGGTGAGGTTATATTTATTTTGGTGTTTTTCTTCCCTTAATCTTTGATTTTTATAATTAAGTGTTTGCTAACTTATTCTGATAGAGAACTGCAATTTTTCTGATTTTGTCTGCCTGTGTTTCTCCTTGCTCGAAGCTTTGTATCCCTTTTCTCTTTTTATTTTTTTCAGGCCTGAGGGCCTTCTTGAGCATTTCTTGTAGTGGAGTCTCGTGGCAATGAACTCCCTTAGCTTTTGTTTATCTGGGAATGTTATTATTTCTCCATCATATTTGAAGGATATTTTTGCTGGATAGAGTATTCTTGGCTGAAAGTTTTTGTCTTTAAGAATTTAGAATATATCATTCCAGTCTCTCCTAGCCTGTAAAGTTTCTGTCAGGAAGTCTGCTGAGAGCCCGATGTATGTCAAAGAGATGTATGTCATTTTTTTTGGTCTAGCTGCCCTTAATATTGTTTCTTTGTCATTGACTTTTGCCAGCTTTCCTACTATATGCCTTGGAGACAGTCTTTTCATGTTGATATATTTAGGCGATCTGTTGGCTTCATTCACTGATATTTCCAGCTCTTTCCCCAGATTTGGGAAGTTCTCAGCTATTATTTCCTTGAACAAGCTCTAGTTCTCTTTTCCCTCCCTTCTCCCTCAGGAATACCTATAATCCTTATGTTGCATTTCTTAATTGAGTTGGATATTTCTTGGAGAATTTCTTCTTTTTAGCCTCTGTTCTCTTTCCTCTATTGGGAGCATTTCTGCATTCCTGTTCTCAATAAGGCTAATTATTTTCTCCATATTGTCAGCTCTGTTCTTCAAAGATTCTAGATTTTCCTTTATCTCCTCGATTGTGTTTTTCATCTGCAATGTTACTGATTGGTTTTTCTTTATGGTTTGAATCTCTTGTGAAGAAATTCCTGATTTCATTGAATTGTCTCTGTTTTCTTGTAATTCGTTGAGCTTTTCTGTGATAGCTGTTTTCAGTTCTCTGTCGTTTAGCTTATAAGTTTCTTTGCCTTCAAGGTTGATTTCTGGGTGCTTGTCATTTTCCTCCTGGGCTGGAGATTTAGAATATTTTTGCATCCTGCCTGCCTATGTTGGCTTGTTTTGCCTCTTCCTAAAAATATCTGGTCGCAGTTTCCACCTGCTGCCACGGGATGGGGTTCAAGTGCTGTGTATTCTGAGCCCACTGCAATTCCCACGCGCTCTGGCGGACTCATTGCGCTGAGCGTGTGGTGGGGAAGGGCTCTCTCTCTTGCCTGCCCTGTCAGGGGGCTTCTCATTCTTCCCTTGCTATCTGCTCTCCTGGGGTGCTCAGATGTTGATGGCAGCCCCACAACAGTTCTGTCTCCTCCATGTGCGAATTTCACACAGGCTGTGAGCCAACTTGGAGAGCCACGGTTTCCCTGCAGAGGGCCCCCCCCCCCCGACCAGGGGAGCCATGGAGCCATGCAGACCTGGAGTCGCAGATAGAGTGGGAACGGGGAGGATTTTTCCTTACCTCTCTCCACTTCCTCCGGGGGTTCCAGCATCTTCATCTTCAGATGTATGTTTGCGTGGGTATCTGAGACGTTTTTTTGTGTTGTGGGAGTGTCCTTTGTTGGTATGTGAATGTCAGTTTTGTTATATCTTATCAGGAGAGAGTCTACGGGGTAGGCTTCCTTCGCCATGATGGTGCCATCACTATTTTAACATTTTGAGGGTTTTATTCTATTCTTTTGATCAGAGGTCTGCCTGTCAATCTTGATTATTGTTACTGAAGGGAATGTTTTTTTTTTTTTTTTTTTATCTCTGAAGCTTTTACTAGAACTTTTTATGAAAAATTTCAAATATGTGCAAAAGAATAAAACACTTAAGATATTAAAAGTTAAAATTTGTTTGATAGTTCCCCCACGTTCGTAACTATATAGTACCTTTCTTAATTGGCTTATATTTGTTTAACTGGCCCTTTGAATAGCCTTTTAAATGTGTTTGTAGCTCCAGGTCTGGTGATAGATCATTTAACCCTTCACTTTCAAGGCAACAGATTTTGAAGTATTTATGATTTTTGGTTGTTTATAGAATTTTCTGACTGAATCTTGTTGCATTATTTAGTGAGTTAAGCCTTAGGTTTATTAGCTTTTTTAACAGCTTTATCTTACCTTCCCATTCCCTTTTTCAGCAGTTATCCAGTACATTATGTGTCATCTCTTTTAATTCTCTGAACCTTTGCACGTAATGATCCTTGTGACTAGGATTCCATCCCCTGCAGACTTCTTTGTCATCACCCTGCCTTCCTATTCTTTTCTGACTGTCCTTCTTGCTTCCGTTTTTTTCTGACTCTTGTCTTTCATCTTAGTTGTTACTTCTTTTATGAAACTTTCCTTAACCCTTTCCAAGACTGTGTTTCCATGTTCTGCTTTTTAGATTAAAAAGAAAAAAGAAGAGTTGGAAAGAGTTGATCATAATGAATTGTAATAAAAAGTTTTCTTGAATTAGGTGTGGTTGAGACAGAAAGATTGGGAGATTTAAAAAAACCTAGAAAGTGTTCTGTATTTAGATTGCTCTGCAAATTGAGTTAGTGTTCAAACTCCTATAATAGAAGTTGGGAATGGGGCCAGTCCCAGTGGTCTAGTGGTTAAGTTCGGTGCACTCTGCTTCAGTGGCCCGAGTTTGATTCCTATGCCACTCGTCTGTCAGTGGCCTTGCTGTGGCTGCAGCTCACATACAAAAGGAGGAAGATTAGCAACAGATGTTAGCTCAGGGTGAACCTTCCTCAGCAAAAAAAAGAAAAAATAAAAGCTGGAATGGAAATGATAGACAGTGCACTGCTTTTGTTTCTTGTTAAATGCAAGATAAAATGCAGGATTTCAGTCAGTGGGCCAAAACCCTAAGAAAGGGCCCCATTTTCAAAGATTAGTTAATGTGCATTAATAGGTTTTAACATCAAGCATTAGTTGAGCAATTTCTGTAAAGCCAAGGAACAACTTCTGGAGCCGTTTGTACTTATTTTAGCCATTTCACCCACCTGGTTTGGCCACAGTGACTAACCTTAGTGCTGGCCAGGGTTTTAGATAGGGCTCAGCTTCTTGTAGTTTTTGTTATTTTGAGACTTTGCTGAAAGTACCTTTCTTACTGGCTTCTCAGAGCCTCGGGGCAGGAATTCTTTGGATCTGAAATATATGAGGTTATGTTCATCAGCTTTGGCCTGCTCAGTGGTCATGAATTTTTTCTTCTGATAAGTTGTGAGATTGTATATGAGAATACGTAACCATTTGCTTTGGGTAAGATCTGGGTCATAGCTACCAGTAGTTTCTCACTAGACCCCTGGGTTATAACTCCCATCCTCTCACGTTTCCTTTTGGGGTTGTGCTTGCTGTCAATGCTGTCCATTTCTGATCTTGAAGTTTTTATTGGCTTTTTTTTTTTTTCTCTTTTTTGCTGGGAAGGATGTATCCTGAGCTAACATCTGGTGGCAGTGTTACTCTTTTTTTTTTGCCCTCCCAAAGCCCAAGTACATAGTTGTATATTCTAATTGTAGGTCTTTGTAGTTCTTCTATGTGAGTCACCACCACAGCATGGCTACTGATAGACAAGTGATGTGGTTCTGCACCTGAAAACGGAACCTGGGCTGCTGAAGCAGAGCGTGCCAAACCCTAACCACTGGATCATCAAGGCTGGCTCAGCATTTTCTTTTTTTAATCTTAGTGGTGAGAACCATTTTCTTTTCAGCCCGTTCCCCGCCGCCCCCAATGTATTGTGCCAGTGGGTACGTTTCTTTTAGTTACCGAATTTCCTTTTCTTGCTTGGGGGATGGCAACTCTCGCACCCTTGGGTATTGCCCGGCATTGATGTTTCTAGTTCTACTTTGATCTCTGCCATTGGGCGATTTTTGGTATTATTGAGACCAATGTGACAATTCCTCCACCTTGCTTGCCCTCTTCCCTGTCCAGATGGTTGACCCTTTGGGGTTGGAATATAGTTCCTCCTCTTCAGGAAATGGTGGAAGGATTTCTGGGTGAAGTTGCCTGCCTGCCTGCTTTTCTTCCTTTTTTTGTGTGTATTATACTGTGGGCTTTAATGGATCTCTGATGATTTGTAAAGACAAGTGGCTTCTTTTAAACTCCAGCCTGGGTTTCCCTATCTCCTTTTTCTAAAATTAATTAAAAAAATTTTTAATTGTAAAAATTCCATAACACAAAATTTACCATCTTAACCAGTAAGTGTACAGTTCAGTAGTGTTAAAAATATTCATATTGTTGTGCAACAGATCTCCAGAACTTTTTCATCTTGAAAACTGAAACTCTATACCCATTAAACAACTACCTGTTTCTCTCTGCCTCCAGACCCTTACAACTACCATTTCTATTTTCTGTTTCTATGAATTTGACTACTCAAGGTAGCTCATTTAAGTAGAATCATATAATATTTGTTGTTTTGTGACTGGTTTATTTACTTAAGATAATGTCGTCAAGGTTCATCCCTGTTGTACCATGTGATAGGATTTTCTTCCTTTTTAAGGCTAATACTCTTTATGTGCACACCACTTTTTATTTTTTCATTTGTCGGTGGACATTTGGGTTGCTTCTACCTCTTGCCTATTGTGAATAATGCTGCTGTGAACATAGGTGTACAAGTATCTCTTTGAGATCCTGCTTTAAATTCTTTTTTTTTTTCGTGGGGAAGACTGGCCATGAGCTAACATCCGTTGCCAGTCTTCCTCTTTTTCCTGAGGAAGATTGGCCATGAGCTAACATCCGTTGCCAGCCTTCCTCTTTTTCCTGAGGAAGATTGGCCGTGAGCTAACATCCGTGCGCGTCGTCTTCTGTTTTGCATATGGGATACCACCACAGCATTGGTTGATGAGTGGTGCATAGGTCTGTGCCCGGGATCCAAACTTGTGAACCCTGGGCCACCAAAGCGGAACATGCAAACTTAACTGCTATGCCACTGGGCTGGCCCCTACTTTTTTTAATAGTAGCCATTCTAATGGGGGAGAAGTGATATTTCATTGTGGTTTTGATTTGTGTACTTAGTTTTGAAGTCACGAAGTGTGAGTCTTCAAGTTTTTTCTTCTTTTTCAAGATTGTTTTGGTTATTAGGGGTCTCTTGAAGTTTCATATGAGTATAAGGGTGGGATTTTCTATTTCTGCAGAAAACATTGTTGGGATTGTAATAGGAATTGTATTAACTCTGTAGATCACTTTGGGCAGTGTTGACATTTAACAATGTTAAGTTTTTCAATTCATGAATATGAGATTTCTGTTTATTTGCATTTAATTTCTTTCAGCAGTGTTTTGTAGTTTTCAGTATAGAAGTCTTTTGCCTCCCTGGTTAAGTTTGTTCCTAAATCTTTTATTCTTTTTGGTGCTATTGTAAATGGAATTATGTTCTTTTTTTTTTTAATTCAGCTTACATTAATTTTATATGATGTGTGAAAGGATACTAATCAATTTTATCTTCAGAATGGTTGTCACTTATGTGAGAACTGTTTTTTATTTTTATTTTATTGGTGAGGAAAATTGGCCCTAAGCTAATATCTGTTGGCACTCTTCCTCTTTTTGCTTGAGGAAAATTGTCGCTGAGCTAACATCTGGGCCAGTCTTCCTTTATTTTATATATGGGATGTAGCTACATCACGGCTTGATGAGCAATGTGTAGGTCTGCGCCCAGGATCAGAGCACATGAACTTAACCACTATGCCACCAGGCCGGCTCCTGGAATTGTGTTCTTAATTTCCTTTTCAGATCATTCATTGTTAATATGTAGAAATGCAGTGGATTTTTGTGTGTTGACTTTATGTCCTGCTACTTCACTGAATTCATTTATCCTAACAGGTTTTTTTTTGTGAACTCTTTAGAGTTTTCTGCATATAAGATCATGTCATCTGTCAACAGAGGTAATTTTACTTCTTCCTTTCCAATTTCTCTCTCTTACTTCATTGCTCTGGCTAGAACTTCCAATACTATGTTGAATAGAAGTTGTGAAAGTGACTACTTTTTCTTGTTCCTGATCTTAGAGGAGAAGCTTTCAATCTTTAACCATTGTATACACTATTCGCTGTGTGTCTGTAGAGCCCTGATAAGATGTCCTTCCCCCTACCTTTCTGGTTATGGAGTAGATATAATGGAATTAGTTGAAAAGCTTGTGTTGGTGAGCAATTAGGCTACCAGGTGGGCCTCAGGTGGGGATAGGTGTCTGACCATACATATGCTTTTTCCAGAGTGTGTGTCATTTGTGTTTTGTGTTAGAGAAGGATCATTGCAACCCTGAAGGATCTATTCCCTGTGTTTTCAGGCTGTGGAAGGAAAACTGGCATTGTGTATTATGGTTTCTTCTTCTTGCTGAAATCATCCAAACCAAGAGCTTATCTTTAGTAGTTGCCTTATCTCATCCCCCACTATATCTTATTCTGTCATGGTTGCCAGCTGGGTTTCATTGTCAGGATCTTCTCCCTGATGGGCAGTAGTGTTTTTGGCTTCCAAGGCCTCAGGTGCTATTACCTTGTTATCCATTTGTTTGGCATATACTTTTTTTTTAAATATTTTATTTATTTATTTATTTTCCCCCCAAAGCCCCAGTAGATAGTTGTATGTCACAGCTGCACATCCTTCTAGTTGCTGTATGTGGGACCCGGCCTCAGCATGGCGGGAGAAGCGGTGTGTCGGTGCGCGCCCGGGATCCGAACCCGGGCCGCCAGCAGCGGAGCCCGCGCACTTAACCGCTAAGCCACGGGGCCGGCCCGTGTTTGGCATATACTTTTGCCTTATGACTTTTCGTTCTCTCCCTGGTCAAGAGAATTTTTTAACCCCTCTTGGTTTAGTTGGTACTACCAGACAGGAATCTTTCAACCTCCTATTTGGACTTTCAGCGTTTCTGGAGCTGAGTAGGGGAAGAGTGCCGTAAAGTCTCGACGTTGTGTATATAGTCTGATCTAAAACAAGGTTTTTTTTTTTTTAAGTAAAAATTAAGCTCATATACAACATTGGTAAATAGAGGAATGGTATGAGTATAATGGAACATCTTACTGGTTCATTTGGGATTTTCCTCCGTCACAGTAATGTTTTACATTGATCCACACAAGCTTTCCTGTGATTAAAGAAAAGACCACACCAGTATATGAAGAAACAGTAACAAAGCTGACAGTCCTCAGAAATGCCTTCTTGTTTTGCATATGGTGATTGCTTTTATTGCCTTCAAGGACTTCTATGTTTTCTACTTTATAAAAGCTACATGGAGAAAGTGAAGTAGGTGCTAAGTCATTAAAATTATAGATTGATGAGAATGGTTGTATTCCATCTTTAGTTTTTGGGAAATGATCCTTATTAGAATTGAATGCCCTCAGGCACCTTCATATCAAAAGATGAAGCAAGGGCCTCATGGTTTAAAGCTGCATGTTTATTGACACTGGTTAGGTGCAAATGCCAACAGAGATTTAACTGTGCTAGTATTTTTCTTTTCAATTTTATTGAGGTCATAATAGTTTATAACATTGTGAAATTTCAGTTGTACATTATTATTTGTCAGTCACCGTATAAATGTGACCCTTTACCCTTATGCCCACCCCCCAACCCCCTTCCTCTCTGGTAACCTTTAATCTATTCTCTTTGGCCATATGTTAGTTTATCTTTCATGTATATGTGAAATCATACAGTGTTTGTCTATCTCTGTCTGGCTTATTTCTCTTAACGTAATAACTCTCAAGGTCCATCCTTGTTGTTCCAAATGGGACAATTCTGTCTTTTTTTATGGCTGATTAGTATTCCACTGTGTATATACATATACCACATCTTCTTTGTCCATTCATAAGTTGGATTGTCCGTTTTATCATTATGTACTTCCTTCTTTAAGTCTCACTGCTTGTGTTATCTTGAAGTATACGTTGTCATTGTGGCAACACCTGCTTTCTTTTGGTTGCCATTAGCTTGGAGTATTGTTTTTCATCCTTTCACTTTGAGCCTGTGTTTGTCTTTAGAGCTGAGATGTGTTTCTTGGAGACAGCATATTGTTGGGTCTTGCTTTTTAATCCATCCCACCACTCTGTGTCTTTTGATCTGAGAATTCAATCCATTTACTTTTAGAGTGATTATTGATATATGAGGGCTTAATGTTGCCATTTTGTCACTCATTTTCCAGTTATTCCTTATGTCCCTTGTTTCTCGTCTTGTGTATTTCCGACTACCAGTTCAGTTTGGTAGATGGTTTGTCTTTATCATTTCTGACAGTTTGTTTGGTGGTTACCATGAGGTTTGTATAAAAAAATCTCCTAGATGAGGTAGTTCATTTTCTGATGCCTCTTGTTTCCTTAGTCTAAGCCAATTCCATCCTTTTCCTCTTCCCCTTCTAAGTTATTGTTGTCATAATTTACTCCATCTTGTGTTGTGAGTTTGTGGTTAAAATGAAGAGATTATATTTATTTTTGATGTTTTCCTTTCCTTTATCTTTAATATTATAATTGTTTGCTAACCTGTTCTGATAGAGAGCTGCAGTTTCCTGATTTGTCTGCCTATTTATCTATTTGCTCAAGGGGTTGTAAACCCTTTATTTTTTGAGGTATGAGGGCCTTCTGGATCATTTCCTGTGGGTGGGGTCTTGTGGTGATGAACTCCCTTAGCTTTTGTTTATCTGGAAAAGTTTTTGTTTCTCCGTTATATCTGAAGAATATTTTCACTGGATAGAGTATTCTTGGCTGAAAGTTTTTGTCTTTCAGAATTTTGAATATATCATGCTATCTCTCCTAGCCTGTAAGGTTTCTGCTGAGAAATCCACTAACAGCCTAATAGGGGTTCCTTTTTAAGTTATTTTCTTCTGCCTTGCTGCACTTAATTTTTTTCTTTGTCATTGAGTTTTGCCATTGGTACTACATGCCTTGGAGCAGGTCTTTTTACATTGATATAATTAGGAGTTCTATTAGCTTCTTTTACTTGTATTTCCAGCTCCTTTCCCAGGTGTGGGAAGTTCTCAGGTATTATTTCTTTGAACAAGCTTTATGCTCCCTTCTCCCTCTGGAATACCTATAATCCTTATATTGCATTTCCTAATTTAGTCAGATATTTCTCAGAGAATTTGCTCATTTCTTTATAGTCCTAGTTCTCTCTCCTCCTCCGTCTGAAGTATTTCTGTATTTCTGTTCTCCACATTGCTAATTCTGTCCTCCATGTTATCAGCTCTGTTATTCAGCAACTACAGATTTTTCTTTATCTCATCCATTTTGTTTTTCATCTCCAATATTTCTGATTGGTTTTTCTTTATAGTTTCAATCTCTTTTGTATAGAATTCCTTCTGTTCATTAATTTTGTTCCTGATTTCATTGATCTATTTGCATTTTCTTGTAACTCATTGAGTTTTTTTTATGATAGCCATTTTGAATTCTCTGTCATTTAGATTGCAAATTTATGTGCCTTCACCATTGATTTCTGGGTGCTTGTCATTTTCCTTCTGGTCTGGAATATTAATATATTTCTTCATACTATTTGGCGGCATGGATTTGTGCCTTTGCATAGTGATGGTATTTGGTTGCAGATTCCACGTGTCGCCACTGGGGGGATGGTGAGGAGCTGTGTATTCTGAGCCCACCACGATCCCTGGTATCTGTTCTTGTCCTTTGAATCTATGCTGACAGGACCTGTCTGCGATTGTGGCTCACCAGCTTGCTCACAGCTGCTGCTTTACTAGCACATGCCCGGGTCCTCTGGCTGACTGGCTGTGTGGGAGGGGGAGAAGGGTGTTTCATTTTGTGTGTGCAAGCGGGGGTGTTCTCGCTCTGCCCTTGCTATCTGCTCTCCTGGCGTGCTGGCTTGATGAAGACACTACCGCAATACCTTAGCCTCCTCTGTGTGGAGCTTTCCTGTGGGCTTTGAGGGAACTTTGAGAGCGAAGATGTTCCCATGAGAGCCATTCCTCCTCCTCCTTTTCTCAGAGCCACGCATGCTCCCGCACCCTGGGTCACTGCCGAGGAGGGAGAGGAGATCCCCTTACCTCCTTCCACTTCCTCTTGGTGGGGGGTCCAGCACCTCCACCTTCAGACGTATGGCTGCATGGGTCTCTCAGACGTCTTTTGTGTTGTGTGAATGTCCTCTGTTGGTTTGTGAATGTCCTTTTCCTTTTATCTTAGTGGGGAGAGTCTAAGAGAAGAGCACACTCCACCATGATGCTGACATCATTCCTGTGCCAGTATTTTTTATGTTAAATCAGATTAGCTCCTGATTTTTGTCAGTGTTCTGGTTGTAAAGTTTCATAGGTTTGGAGTAGTCTGCTTTTAATCTTGTTTTATTGTTAGCCTCATTATTCTTTAGTCAAAGATTTTGTATCACATGTGGCTTCTCAGGAATCCTTACATGACATAGTAGGAAATGCTTGTACAGAGGTTTTACATGTTTTCAATATGATACTTCTGGCTTTCAGTGGTCTGGCTTTCTGAAAACCAGATCTCTGGCTGAGTATCCAGAGAGGAAACAGTGTTTTGGAGATCATGTGTGTTTGTGTGTGTGAGTGTGGTGTGGGTCAGAGAATGGGTATGTCTTAACTGCTTCTTAATAAGACTTGAATATTTTTTAGCCCCACCTGTATTCCTGCTTTCAGAGGTACTCAGTGTTTCTAATTCCTGAGGCTTTTGCAGATTTCATGGGACACAGTTAACCTGCTTCTATTCCCCACTGTCAGCCTGATTTTTTAGCTTGTTATGGCTTTACTAAGTTAGGTACCATTTTCTCTCACAATTTAGTTGTTTTTGCCCCTGTGTGTTTATGTTTTATTTTCTCTCATCGTTTTAGTGGAGTTTTGGGAGGAAGTGTAGACGAAAGTATATGTTGAATCTGGCATATTTAACTGGAAAAAATTAATTATGAAATAGGTCAGACCTATAGAAAAAAACTCTAAAATTAAGGTATACATGTATCTGCCAAATTTAAGATAGTTACATATTATTTTTTTAACAAAAGAAAGAAAAATTGACTGAAACTGCTAAAAAGCATTTGCTCTCTCCTGTCCCTTTTCCTTTTCCCCAGATGTAACCATTCTCTTGACATGGATGTATGTTATTACAGTGTATGTATTTGTTCTATAATTGTATATGAGTCATAACAACACAGGTTTTTTTTGTGTTAAAATTGTTAACAAATGATATGATACTGCCTGTATCCTTTCGAAACTATTTCACTAATCATTTTGCATTTGAATTTTAGACATTTTGATGGAGATTCATTTTATTAACGTAATTACCTGTTTTCATTCTCATGGATTGTACTTTTCATTTCATTCATCTCAGTTTGGGTTCCTCCTCTATCACTCCAGTAAAAGTAGTCTTTATGTTTTTAAAAAATGTCCTCTTCCTCCAGTTAAAATTTTTACTTACAATATATTTTTGCAAACTACTTAGGAATAAGGGATACAAATGGTTGATATTTAAACTTTTCTTTAATACCAGTGCCGAAATAGTTATAGTGTGAATGTTATTCATAAGAAATAACTTCTGGATAATGAGCTCTATTCCTTTTTTGTTTTGTTGTAATTTTTATTAATATATGTGCCTTGTTAAAAGTCTCAAATAGTTTTGCAAGGCTTATAACAAAAAAGAGCAGTCTCTTGCTGCCCCCCCCCCCCCGAGGTAATCCATTTCTGTTTTATCTGATCTTTTTCCCCTCAGCTTTTACCTTCCTATGTCTAAATAATAAGATTATATTGTTCTTTCTTTCATTTTTTTTGGTTGAGGAAGACTGGTCTTAAGCTAACATCTGCTGCCAATCTTCCCCTTTTTGCTTGAGGAAGATTGGCCCTGAGCTAACATCTGTGTCGGTCTCCCTCTCTTTTGTATGTGGGTTGCCGCCACAGCATGGCTTGACGGGTGTTGTATGTCCGTGCCCAGAATCCGAACCTGTGAGCCTGGGCTGCAGAAGTGGAGCGCTCCAAACTCAACACTACGTTACGAGGCGGGCCCCATATTGTTATTTATTTATTTTTTTTGTGAGGAAGATCAGCCCTGAGCTAACATCTGATGCCAATCCTCCTTTTTTTTTTTTTTTTTTTTTTTGCTGAGAAACATTTGCCCTGGGCTAACATCTGTGCCTATTTTCCTTTACTTTATATGGGACGCTGCCACAGCATGGCTTGACAAGCGGTGCATTGGTGCATGCCCGGGATCCGAACCGGCGAGCCCCAGGCTGCCAAAGCAGAATGCGTGCACTTAACCACTGCGCCAGCCTCCCATATTTTTATTTCTTGATACATATTTTCAACTGTTGATTTCCTTCTGTGGGAGAAGAGGATTAGTGTTTTTACCCTTGCCATGCCTTTCCAATTGCTTTTGGATCACTGTTGGGTATTTATGTTACTAGGACTATGTAAACACTGTTCCCTGCTGAGCCAGGTAGTATACTGTAACTATGTTTCTTGCATTGTATAATTTCTTTCATTCTTTTTTTTTTTTTTTTTTTGGGGGGAAGATCAGCCCTGAGCTAACATCCACTCCAATCCTTCTCTTTTTGCTGAGGAAGACTGGCCCTGGGCTAACATCTGTGCCCATCTTCCTCCACTTTATATGGGATGCTGCCACAGCATGGCTTGGCAAGCGGTGCGTCGGTCCGCGCCCGGGATCCAAACCCAGGCCGCCAGCAGTGGAGCGAGTGCGCTTAACCGCTATGCCATGGGGCCGGCCCCAATTTCTTTCATTCTTATCATTAGTAGTTGCCAATTTGTATGCACGTGTGTGTTGAGTTTTGTCTTCATCTATTCTAATTCCTCCGCAAGCTTGAGACGTTTAAGACTACTGTAACTGAGTAAAACTCTTTTCATGTGAATTAAATGTAAATTGTGTGTTTAGTCCCCCCACCTCTGAACCACCTTACCTAGCGCCCTTTTATTCTCTTATTCTTATCTCAACTAGTGTTCTTGGGGTCTGTGCACAGTGATCATCCTTAGATCTCCCTTCGCATTATCCTACTGATTCTCTTTAAATGTGAACTTCTTTCCCTAGAATGTTTTAATTTCTTTTTCTCTTTTTAATATCTGAATTCTTAGCATTGTAGTCTTTGCTTAAAAATCACCTCCTCCTTAGGTAGTCTTCCTGATTATCCATTCTGAGGTGGCTTATGCTTACTTGTTATACAATACTCTCCTTGGTTTCTGCTTGGCATTTATCACAATATGTATGAATTTTATGATTTATTCATTTACGTCTTTTTGTCCTTCTTCATCACTAGACTAAGTTCCATGAGGTGGGGACTGTCCCTATTTCATATACCATTGTATGTCTACTACTTAGCAGATGTAATGTTCAACAGGTATTAGATGAATGCATAGATGATGACTTCGAGACACAGTGCAGATTTAAATGCTGTGAGTTATGTTATCTTGTTGGGCTTTCTTTGTTATAGATTTGGCAAACTATGGCTAATTGTGCAAAATCTGGCCAGCTGCTTGTTTTTGTAGTATGGCCAGGCTCATTTGTTTATATATTGTCTATGGCTGCTTTCAAGATACAAAGACAGAGCTGCCTAGTTGTGAAAGAGACTGTATGGCCTGCAAATCCTAAAATATTCACTTTCTGGCCCTTCACAGAAACATTTGCTGACCCCTGATCTTGTACAAACATTTTACCTTAGAAGACTTACTTGGACCATTCGCTAAATTGTATTTCTTTTTTTTAAATATTTTTCACATTTATTAGTCATTTGTGAATTGTCCTTGCTCATTTTTTTTTTCTTTTGTGAGCAAGACTGGCCCTGAGCTAACATCTGTACCCATCTTCCTTCACTTTGTATGGGGCGCCGCCACAGCATGGCCTGACAAGTGGTGCGTCGGTGCATGCCTGGGATCCGAACCCAGGCCACCAGCAGCGGAGTGCATGCACTTAACCGCTAGGCCACGGGGGCGGCCCCTGTATTTCTTTATACAGTTTCTATTCTGGATTTAACTTTATATTCCTTTCATAGTAGTACATATTGTATATGAAATGCCTGTGTGTCTGTCAGGGTCCGATCAGGGACTTGAAGAGGGAGTTTAATAAAGACAAGTAATTACACAGATGTGGGAGTTTTAAAGAGCGAGGAGGGAACTCTGAGGACACCCAGAGATGATGATGTTGATGACAATGACAACAACTGCAGGAAGTGGCCAATCTCCCCTAAGGCTGGGGAAACAAAGGAAAGAGGGTTGTCAGAATCTAATCACTTAGAAGTGGGCCCTGTGAAGGAAGCTAGGACTTCAAGGAAGGGATGCTCCTTGGCTACTGCTGGTACCTCTGAGAGGGGTATCATGAGATTGGTTCTTGGAGCTGGAGCCTGGAATCATGCTGCTACTGAGTGATGTTTTCAGATACAACAAGCAGAGATGTCCTTGTTCTCCTGCCATCTAGTCTCCTAGTGCCATGTAGGCACTGGAGGAACATCTTAACAGGAATCCAGCTAGAAATGAACAATGTGGCTTGCAGAGTTCCAGCCCCAGCATCACAAAGCATAGAACAGAATGGTAGATTTGAAGTTGAGAGACGATACCAGAAAAACTGGCAAAGTGTCTTCTTTTTTTTCCCCCCCAAAATTATGTCTGTTAAAAATCTCTTCTTGGGCCGGCCCCATGGCTTAGCGGTTAAGTGTGCGCGCTCCGCTACTGGCGGCCCGGGTTCGGATCCCGGGCGCGCACCGACGCACCGCTTCTCCGGCCACGCTGAGGCCGCGTCCCACGTACAGCAACTAGAAGGATGTGCAGCTATGACATACAACTATCTACTGGGGCTTTGGGGGGGAAAATAAATAAATAAAATAAAATTATAAAAAAAAAAAAATCTCTTCTTAAGCTCAAATTAGTCATTAATTAAAGATTTATTTTTTTTGGTGAAAGCAAAAAAATAATTATCTGAAATATTTTTGTTTGTAAATCTAGGCTTTTTTCTAAGTATTGGCTTTAATATTGGTTTATCATTATTCATAATTTTAAAAATTATTTTTTCTACTTTATTTCAGTATCAGATATAGAAGGTGGTGATGGACTGCAGCTCAGAAAGGAACATACTCTCAAAATATTTGCTTATATCAATTCCTGGACACAGAGGTATGCATCTTTAAGTATTTTGAAGACTAACTTTGTGAGTTGTATTTTAAATTGGCATTGTTTGTCATCAAATTTTCCTTTTAGGATGTTGAGTTGTATTCCATATGAAATTAAATGACAGTTTATCAATATTTATTAGATCTTCTTTTCGTTACTCATGGGGCTATTCATGGTTTTGTTTTTAAAACATGAAAATAAAGGGGCCGGCCCCGTGGCGCAAGCGGTTGGGTGCGCGCGCTCCGCTGCGGCGGCCCGGGGTTCGCTGGTTCGGATCCCGGGCGCGCACCGACGCACTGCTTGGTAAGCCATGCTGTGGCGGCGTCCCATATAAAGTGGAGGAAGATGGGTACCGATGTTAGCCCAGGGCCGTCTTCCTCAGCAAAAAAGAAAAAAGAGGAGGATTGGCAGATGTTAGCTCAGGGCTGATCTCCTCACAAAAAAAAAAAAAAAAAAAAAAAACATGAAAATAAAAATCTTTCTTTCTTTAACCCCTCCTTCATTACTTAAAAATATAGGAGTGATTGAAATTCTAAAAATAACTATTTTGGGAGATTAAAGAATCATTACGTCATAGCTAGAGACCTATAACAAACTTAATCCTTGAAACAAATCAGTATTGTGGTAGAGGTCACTTTGACCCGTCCGTCTGGAAGCCATTTGCTGTTTGTTCCTTTTCCATAATAATTATATATATTCGACCAATTTTTAAATAATACATATATTGAGAATAGAGAGAATAAAACTTAAGGGAACACAATCGTTAATATAACCAAAGTTTGTAACAATGTTTGCAAATTCCTGTTCCTCAATGTGATTTTAGCTGGTCATGGCTAAAAATTCTTTTTGCTTGTGTGCCTATCTTGTTTAAACTTCTTGGTCCTTATAAAATTTTTATGGGTAAAGAATGTTTGAAGCACTGTGTGTGATGATTAATGACTATGTTAAATGCAGTGATAACATAAATGAATGTCTTAAGGCACACAGTCTAGCTGATCATAGAGTTTATCAGAATAGTTTAATTTCAAATAGCATTTGCTCTACAGTAATACTCATTTTTATTATATTTTTTCCTTCTGTTAATAAAATTGGTGCATATATTTGTTCCAAAAAAGATGATAGATTTTAGTTATTTAAAACTTATGTGCCATCATTATTCTCATCTCTTTTTCTGAGTCTCAGCCAGCTGAATTTTTTTGACTAAGTTTAGCAGTGGTGGTTGTTGCTTTCATTATGGGTAGGTTAGATGGTTGGATATTTCATAATACTAATAGGTTAATGATTTAAAATTAACGTTAGTAGTCTAAAGGATTTGCTGAGAAATGTTGCATTTGAGTCATAATTTTGGCTTTATTTATTGTAACTACAGCTAGGTGGCAACATGTTATACTAGAATAAAACCATACTTCTAATTTCAGGGTTTATGGTTGTACCACTAAATAAAATGAAATCTAGAGAAATAATATCATTTTCCTAATGTCTCGCCCCTAGTTATTGGTAGAGCTGGGTGGTAGTTATATTTTCCCATTCCTAGTTTACTTTTATCCTAGGTATATACTCAGGAATTTTTAAGAGGGTCTGTGGATGGGAATGAAATTATAAAGGAAATTTTGATATGTACAGTTTTAAGCAGTAATTTGTAGGTTTCATCAGAATATTAAAGGATGTTTGCCCCCAAACTATAGAGACCCTCTGGCTTTATCTCATGCTGCTCTAGAGTGTAGTAGTTAAGAGTGTGGCCTTGGAGCCAGATATATGTGGCTTCTAGTCCTGCTTCATCACTTGTGTATTGGATGATTATGACAAGTTAGTTAACTTCTGTAAGCTCTTGAGGTTGTGAATAAACAAAGTGGTTAGCACAGTATCTGACAAAAGAACTTAATAAACACCTATTTTAATTAAAACTGTTAAAATTTATTTATAAAATGAAATATATATTGAAGGGTACATAAGCTAAAGCATGAAAAGCTGAACTGGAAAATAGTTTGTAACATTTATAATTCTTTTCACATGTTAAGTATGAACAATCTTTTGCTGGTAGTCAAAAGTACTAAAAAGTAGAATGTTACAATCTTAATTGTTCGTGCCAATAAAAGAGAGAAGAAGTGACAATAAAATATCCAGTTGTGGGGCCGGCCCAGTGGCTTAGTGGTTAAGTGTGTGTGCTCCGCTGCTGGAGGCCCGCTGCTGGAGGCCCGGGTTCGGATCCCAGGCGCACACTGACACACCGCTCGTCCGGCCATGCTGAGGCCGCGTCCCACATACAGCAACTAGAAGGATGTGCAGCAGACATACAACTATCTACTGGGGCTTTGGGGAAAAAAAAGGAGGAGGTTTGGCAATAGATGTTAGCTCAGAGCCGGTCTTCCTCAGCAAAAAGAGGAGGATTAGCATGGATGTTAGCTCGGGGCTGATCTTCCTCATAAAACATAAATGAATGAATGAATGAATGAATGATATACTCATAAAATCTTGGAGAAAATACAGAGAATCAGAGTAAAAAAATAAAATAAAAGCATGCCACCACCCAGAGTAACTGCTAACTTTTTGTATAACATTGGTATGAGATTGTGAACAGTTTAAAATTTTACAGAGATGTTATTTTACTACATGTATGTTTTATAATCTGATTTTTTTGTATAGTCAACTGTGATCAGTCTCTCCATGTCATCAGATATTATCTGTCATCATTTTTAATGGCTGTATAGCAGTCATATAGCTACCACTCCTTTGTTTTGTCTGTAAGATCAGGGAAGTTAGTTATGTATGTTGGTTTTAACAGATTATCATTATTTTATTTTATTAATATTGTAATTGGGACTGGAATGGGAGGAAAACTAATTCATAGAATGGAGAGAGAAGATGAGGAGAACAAATTGAAGAATATAAATTAGGAAAATAGCATATAAGGGTCTGAACGGAATATCATGTGTGACAAAAGCATTGATACCACAAGGCATAATCTTTCGTGTTGAAAGTGTTGCTAGTGTTTTTAGCCTTGTTTTAAGCTTATTACAAAACATGCTTAGGTTTATATTTTGTAAATTCCACATTCCTTAGCAGGTGTTCAAGACTGTTCGTTGTCTCCTACCTATCTATTTTTTAAACTGTATTTCAAGATTTCTCCCCTAAAAGAATTCTGAGTGTCAGCTAGGGTTGAAGTTCTGTCTGACCTTTGTGTTTTCAGTCTAAAAATTGTACCTTTCATACCTGTCATTTGTACTTAATAAATGTTTGAGGCTATTGCTTTTATTTTTCATTGTTTATAATCTTCATTTTTTAGAACAGTTTCAGAAGCTATTGCTTTTGAACAGGTTAATGTATGTTTTCCACTCTTTAAGGCTCTGCTTTTTATTTTGGCATTAATTAATTTGACTAGTGGGATATTGATATTGACCACTGTTGAAAGTAGTGCTTTTCAGAAATTAGGTCATAAATAAAACAACTTTCGCTGAGGTTGGATACTCTAGATTAGCAGTCCTTTCATGTGTTCAGCAGTGCCAGGCCAGGGAAAATGTTAGATCCATTGCTATATTTGTTGTTAGATAGAATTATAGAATCCAGGTTAAAAGTAATTTAGTTTTGACGTGTAGGTCCCACATGAATGTTTAGTTGTTATTATTTTATTAATTGAAGCTACATATTTTATTTTAGGCATTTAGATATTTTTATCATTGTGTGTTCTTAAATGTAAGCATATTTCACTCAGTTGGGCAGCATATAACTCTACTTGGGTAATAGTCTTATCAGGCTGATAATAATAGGAGTAGGACTGAGAAGAAAATAGGAGAAGCTCAGATAGTGGAAGGGTGTGTATGATATTGATGTATAAATACAAGTAATATGTACAGAGCTTAAAAAGTAAATTGGTAGGAAAAGGCCTATAATAAAAAACTCCATTGTCTCCTGTCTCCTCAGCCCTATTTCTCTTTTCAGCTCTTTCAAATGTTGGTTTTGATATTAGTGTCTATATTCTGAAATAATATTATATTGCTGTTGCTTCATCTATCAATTTTAGGTATAATCTATGAACTTCTTTTTCTGATATATAAAGATTTCACTCTTTTACCCTTCCCCCATCTTCTCAATAAAGTTGTGTCGGGTCTTAGAGTAGTTTTAAAAATAAAAATATTGCTCATTGATGAGCCAAAAAAGCAAAAAAGGTTCTGTGGTTCATTTTATATCTTATAAGACATAAATTCTTGTTTATCTTTTATCATTATTTCCTAGAGTTTATTGGCTTGTTTTTCACTTGATTAATTTTCTAGGTGTGGATCACTATTCTTCCCAAACTCTCCAACCCTTCTTAGTACTGGTTTTTACATTTATATACATCATTAGATGGTCTATAATTTCCCTCCCTTCTCTCCTCTCCCTAATATCCTTTAACCTTTATCTTCCTACTCCAGTCTGTTACTGATGTCTCACTAGGGTTACTAAATGGGTTACTATCTTCTCATCAGATCACCTTTGAAATTCCTTTTGCTGTTCTACTGTATTGGATCTCCAGTTTCCTGGATTCCATGTTGTCATCTTTATTGGTTTACTTCTGTATTTTATTTTATTTTTTGCTGAGGAAGATTCATTCTGAACTAATGTCTATTGCCAGTGTTCCCCCAACCCCCCCTTTTTTTTTTTTGCTTGAGGAAGATTAGCCTTGAACTAACATCCTTGCCAGTCTTCCACTATTTTGTATGGTGGTCATTAGGCACAGCATGGCTAATCAGTGGTGTAGGTCCACCCCTGGGATCCAAACATGTGGACCCAGGCCGCTGAAGCAGAGTGTACTGAACTTAACCACTATGCCATGGGGCCAGCTCCTGGTTTACTTCTTTGTTTTGTTAGGATAACATCTTTTCTGAGGAAGGGTGCATGGGAGACAGATGTTTTCTAGATCTTTCAGGCCTCAAAATATCTATTCTACCCTTACTCTTACTGATAACTTTTGTTGGATACAGAATTCTAGGTGCAAAATTATTTTCTCTCAGAAGTTTAAAAGTATCGCTCCATTGTATTCTAACTTCCAAGTTGCTTTGGAGAAGTATTAGCTATTTTTTATTCCTGAGCTTTTCCTTGTCACTCTTTTCACTCTCCCAGAAAGCTTTTAGGATTTTTACCTTCCTCAGCTTCAGAAGTTTCATGATATGTGTTTTGGTAGGCTTCAGGGTTCTGAATTTTTTTTTTATTTCATAATTTCCTCACCTCTATATTTTCTACTCTGTCTTCTTGGAAATAATATTGTCAGATATTTTACCTCCTTGATTGATGGTTTACTTCTCTTTTTCTCCCCATTATCTTTCTTTGTCTATTCTACTGGGAGATGTCTTCAGTTTTACCTTTTGGGCCTTCTGTTGAATTTTACAAATTGCTATAATGTTAAGTGTTTTTAAGGTGTGAATGATTATGCAAAAGCTATATAATGTATATCTGTACACATTAAAGGACTCTATTTTGTAATTTGAATGCATTTTTAAATAATATACTGTTCTTGGTTCAGTAATCCAGTGTCTTTTATGTTTCTGAGGATATAAATTAATTAAAATCTTTTTCCTTCCTGCGTTTTATCTGCTTCTTCTGAATTTCTTTTTACTGTTTGTTTTGATCTACCTTTGGTGATACAGCTTTTTCTTGAAAGTCTTATTATCCTTGGCTATCCTTCGTGGTTAAGAGAGGGGCACTGAAAAATGGATTGAAGTTCTCTGTGAATGGGGCATCTCAGGTGTTGTCCTATACTATATGATGGTAAAATGGTGAGCAGGGTTACTAGGGATAAATGGGCTTTTTTCTTAGATTGTTCACATTCTCTAAGAGAAATATTTTTAAGTCTCTGGTCTTGAGATTTGTTAGTCTGGTTATTGGGCAGGCAAGGGTGCTTGGGGAGGTTCACCATTCAGTCATAATTTCATGTAATTCTCCTGCTTTCAGTTTTTTGTATCATCCCGGTGTTCTTCAGTATCTGATGTTCCTGAGTTTGTCTTGTTCCCTTTGTGTACAGGAAAACTGTTTGTTTCCCTGGGTCAAGTAGGAATAGTACCCTGGGTGTCTGGGATGGGAACCTGCAAGTTGTAACTGTACCTTTCATTTAGTCCTATTTTCTGCCCTGTGCTTCGTCTCTGTCTTCAGAAGTGTCTCAGGTTCTTTAGTCCTGAGCCTTTCCAGTGTTTGGTGGGGTGGATCTTTCTTTTCGCTGATATATCCTTCTGTAGCCCCTTCCAAGTTTATTTCTTCCACTGTTAAGTCACTTACTATTCCTCTCTTTTCTGTCATCCAAAATTTGTTGCTATTTGTCATCTTTTCTTCTATTATCTCTTTCCTTATGGAGTTATATCTTTTTTTCTTTTACTACGTTTGTAGTGGCTTTTAGTACAGAGAAGAAATAAATTTATGTGTAAAATCAAGCTGGGCTTAACTGCAAGTGATATTTTTATTTAATTAAAACACTTTTTCTCCTTTGCTTTGTTGGTCATGGATATATAGAGAAATGCTGTATTGAGAATTCAAATACCTAGACTTCTCAGAATTGAGTGTAATACAATAAAATGTGTAATGTATGTAATATATAAGTATTTTAAAGATAAATGTGTGTGTGTTTGTGTGTGTGTGTATCTTCCCTTAGACTCTCAGCTCTCCTTGAACGTGTATATTTTGGGTCTGTCAGCACCTAGATCCAGTTTCTCTGTTACTTTGTTCACATATCACTTTTGTCTTTTAAGATTAGTTTCCTAGTCAGTTATCAAGCAGTTTAATGCCCATTCCTGACAATGAATTTTTAGAGTAAATTTGACTGGCTCCTAGGCTTTCCTAATCCAAATCTGACTTCAGGGTGTTTTTTGGGGGCGGGAGGGTGGTGGCAGAACTCAGATTCCATTTTCACTAAAGAAAGATATTCAAATATATGATCCTTCACTTTGAACTTGGTTTTTCCTGAACCTAAAGGGAAAAGCTATTCATCAGAAAAATTTGAGGAGTAATATGTTTATTTTTCTTCTTGTAGAAGTTGTGATATAGAATTTTAAAACTGGAAAAAGCCTTAGAGGTAAATTCCCTTTCATTTTGCCACTGAGAAAACAGGCCTGATATATCCTTTATCTATTTCTGTGTAACAGATTACTCCAAAAGTAGTGTCTTAAGACAACAGTAAACATTTATTATCCTCAGAGTTTCTATGGATAGGAATTTGGGAATGGTTTAAGCTGGTCGGTTCTGGCTTGGATTTGTCATAAGGTTGCAGTGAAGATGTTGGCCAGGTTATAGTCATCCAAAGCCTTATGTGGGGCTGGAAGATCTGCTTCCAAGTTGGCTAACTTACATGGTTGACAAGTTGGTGCTTGTTGTTAGTGGGAGGCCTCAGTTTTTCTCATGCCGACCTCTCCGGTGGGCTCCTTGAGTATCTTACAAGATGATAGCTGGCTTCCCCCAGAATGAGTGATCCAAAAGAGAGCAAGGCAGAAGGGGCGATGTCTTTTATGACTGAGTCTCAGGTGTCACACACTGTCATTTCTGCCACATTCCATTCACTAGAAGCTGGTCCACATTGAAGGGGAGGAAAATTGGGCTTTACCTTCTAAAGGGAAGAGTATTAAAGAATTTGTGACCATACTTCAAATCTGTCACATCTGGAGAAATGAGTTTATTTCTGCATGGTCGTATAGGGAGTTGGTGATCTATTTGGACTAGACTATAGATGTTTTGGTAATATAACTAGGTGCAAATTGTAAGTAATAGTTGCTTAATTATCATCCATGATTGGATACAATTATTATTATAACCTGGTACTTGTATATCATTTACTTACTGATTCACCAGACCCTTTTGATTATCCATGGCAGGCATTATGCTACTAACTGAACATGTGTAAGAGAACTAGATTTGTGTATAGTAATTATTGACTCTTATTGCTTTCATTTATTTTTATTTTTTACTGGAGCTGAACTATCTTCTTGTGTGTATGTGGTGTTCCTAAAAGCTTTTGATCTTCCAAAAGGGTAGGAATGCCCCTACCAAGTAGCTTTCAAGCCAATTACTAATTTTGAAGTGTAGCTTTTTTTTTTTTTTTTTTTTTTTTTTTGTGAGGAGATCAGCCCTGAGCTAACATCCGCCAATCCTCCTCTTTTTTTTTTTTGCTGAGGAAGACGGCCCTGGGCTAACATCAGTGCCTATCTTCCTCCACTTTATATGGGACGCCGCCACAGCATGGCTTACCAAGCAGTACTTCGGTGCGCGCCCGGGATCCGAACCAGCGAACCCCGGGCCGCCGCAGCGGAGCGCGCACTTAACCGCTTGCGCCACCGGGCCGGCCCCTGAAGTGTAGCTTTTTTATTAGTTGACCGCAAAACCGCTTATGTAGAATAACCAGTTAGCTTTATTAATAAGGTATTTTATTATAGCCAGTTTCCTGATATTTACTAAACATATATTGAGTATTCAGTACTTAGAGAATTGTGGCAAAGATATATGCCACTATTCTTGTTGTTCAATAGTACTTTGTGTAGAAGGACAGATAAATACATACACAAAACTGAGGATGATAGCTATCAGTCTAATATCGTGACTTTTTATTAACCAAAGGACCAGTTTTTGGTGTGATGCTATGTTTATAAGTTATTATGGTGCTACCTCATACTGTTTGGAAAAAAAAGTATTTTAGTATTTGCTTATTTGTTTCTTTATATTACTTATTAGAAAGATGTAATTGTTGCCTCTCTAGGAAACATAATTTATGGAATTTTTTATTCTCTTATAGGCAATGTCTATGCTGCTTCAAGGAATATAAGCATTTGGAGATTTTTAACCAAGTAGTGTGTGCACTTATTAACTTAGTGATTGCCCAAGTTCAAGTGCTCCGGGACCAGCTTTGTAAACACTGTACTACTGTTAACATAGATTCCACGTGGCAAGATGAGAGTGATCAAGCTGAAGAACCACTGAATATAGAAAGACAGTGTAATGAAGGAAGTACAGAAAGACAAAAATCAATAGAAAAAAAATCAAACTCTACAAGAATTAGTAATCTGACTGAGGAAGAATCTTCAAAGAGTTCTGATCCTTTTAGTTTATGGAGTACAGATGAGAAGGAAAAACTCTTACTATGTGTGGCAAAAATTTTTCAAATTCAATTTCCCTTATATACTGCTTACAAGCATAATACTCATCCTACTATAGAGGTATGTAAAAATAGGTATTGTGAATTTTAAGTAATACCAATCTTAGTTTTGTTGGCAATTTTTCACTTATGAATAAATATGAAGACAGAGTTATTCTTGGTGGAAAATTTTATAAAAATCAACGTTGTCGTAAAAATTATTTCCAGACTATTTCTGTAGCAAATTGTGTAGAACATTTGCTCAGCGTAGTACTATTAAGGGAAGATTTATAAATTGAATTCATAAAAGTTGAACTGTTTGTCAGTGATCTAAACATTTTGCTGATGTAAATCTATGCCTTACTTACTATGACTCTCAAAAAGTAATGATTGAGGAAAAAGAAGCACATAGAACTTTGAATTTCATTCTTAGAAACATAGGTAACAGAATTTGGAATTCCCTCTGTCAGAAAGAAAAGCTGAACAAATTATCTGTAGCTACTAGTTTTAAATAATAGTATTTCTTTTGTAAGTCAAGATGCGTCACTCATTTCATTAGTGATATTTTTACAAGCCTTTTCCAGTTTAGTAACCTACCGTAGGTTTATTTAGATAATGGCATTTCTTTCTACATATAGTGAGAATTGAGACAGTTATGTGGTAATGTATTATATTAGTGGCTTAAAACAACAGTGATTTATTATTTCCCATGATTCTGTGGGTTGGCTGGGCAGTCTTTTTGCTGGTTTTGTGTGGCCTCACTTATGCAGTTGCATTTACTTTGAGAGTCAGATGGGTTTGAAGGTTGAAGATGGTCTTACAGTTGGTGCTGGCTGTTGTCTAGGGCTCCTTGGATTTTCTACCCATGGCCTCTCATTCTCTACTAGGGTAGACTGGCTTCCTGAGATGGTAGTCTTAGCTTTGATCCAGGAAGGCGAAAGTGAAAGCTATCAGGCCTCTTAAGGTCCAGCCTCTGAAACCACACAGCATCAATTCTGCCACATTTGGTTGGTTGAAGCAATTCACAAGGGCAGCCCAGATTCAAAGGGATATAAAGTAGACTCCATCTCTGGATGGGAGGAGAGGCAAAGTTTCATTTTAAACTTTTAAGTACATTCTGTTTCCTGTGCATCCTGGGATGGGAAGAGTTGTGGCCGTTTAATCTGCCACAAGCTTATTTTTTAAGTCTATTTTCTCCAGCTTATTTGTTTTATAACCGTACTGACTTGTCTAAACTTCTTTCTTCAACTAGAAAAAAGTAGTCCTTTACAGAAAATATTTTCGCATTGAATTGAGACTATTTCCTAACATAGTCCAGGAGGTGGGTATTTTCCCTATTAGAATTCTCCATAAGAATATTTTAAATCAGATGGTGCTCTCTCTTCTAGAATTCTTAGTCTGTTATCTTCCCATATAGAAACGTTTTAGTGAATCTCTTACATGACATAAGATATTTATTAAACGTTCTGAAAAATGTCATCTCAGAATCCTTTTTTCAACAAAAGGGTTCCGTTTCGTGCGAACCTGCAAAATTTAATCTTAAGAACACCGTATGAATGGTGTTTTAATGCCTTAAATTGATAACTGAAAGATACTGAAAATAGTTTGGTTAGGGACCTAAATATGTGAAATTCATGCACAGTTTCTGAGAAATAAGTTTTTCTCCAGTTAAAAATCTCTTAACAATAGAACTATAGCAATACTAAATCTGCTGTTTTGTTCCTAAAATCAGTGTGCTCATTTTTTTTTTTAAATGATTTTCAAAACAGTAATCTCCAAATGTAGGTATAGTCACACTCTCCTATACTTTCTCTTTTGGACTCAAGTGCCTCATTATTACTATTCTTGAGGATCATTCCATGTGACTACTTGATTGAAAGCAATAGTTTCATGAGGTCTTTGAGGTAAAATTCTAATAGAAAAACACCCTTAGATATAATAAAGGAGGAATCTTTTTATACAGAATTTACATATGCTGCTTTAATATTCTGTTCATAATAGTTGTTCCCAGGTTTCTAATATCTTAGTAATGATCTGTTACAAATACTCTAAAATTTCTAGTTTCTATCATAGTGGCCATGTAATTAAATATGTTAAGGGTCAGCTGTTTGAAAGGGTCTCAGATGAAAACCTTCGTGGCATACATATATATTATAAAATTATAATATACACATAGACACAGATATCTTAAGAAAACCAGTATTTACTATGCAATGCAATAGAGTTAACTACAGAGATTTTTAATCCCACCTTTTTATAAGGAGATAGGCCATCCAGTGTTTCCTTCATACTGCTGTGCCATCCTTTCCTGATAAAGCCTTTGATTTTTATTTTTATTTCTTTTTGAGAGGCACAAATTTGCCAAAACTCTTTAGGAGAAGATTCAATACTCATGTATTAGTATTTTGATAGCTGTGACTTTAGAAACCTAGTCAACATCCTTATTTTAAATAAGACAGAACTGGCTTACAGAGGTTAAAAGTTTTGGTCAAGTTTGCATAGCATATTGCTGAGAGAGTTCTAGAATTCAGGTCTTATTCTACTACACTGCTTCTCAGTCATTTCAGACTAATCACTGTACCTCTTGTATCTATTGCCAATAGTGAATAAGATTGGAACTTGGAATCCCTCCTTCTTCCCCTCCCTTCCTCTCTCCATCCTTCCTTTCTCTCCTATTGAAGTTGATAATATTTTTAAAGATGTAGTAATTGGAAATAATAATATTAATTCAGGTTAAAAGTTTTTTGGGGGGCCAGTTGCATTCTTTTCTTAATCCTGAATAATTATATGTAATTTTATGAAATGAAATATTGCCCTAGTGTTATAAGTTCTATTCTAAGTAGAATGAAAATGAGTATAAAAATTATAGAAAGAAGAGAAACCACTCTACTTCTGTTAAATGTATGTATAATATGATCAGACAGATTAAATATATATGTTATTTTATTTTCTAAACTTCTAAATCTAGGCTGGTTTTCTTTTGCACGTTCCACTGACTTTTTTACTCATCCTTTTTTAAATTAAAAAAATTAAATATTTTTAATTTGCCCTTATAAAGTATATAATTTAGGAAGTTTTAGTATATTCCGAAAGTTGTACAACCATCACTGCTATCGAATTCCAACACCAATGACTTCTTTTTAAGTGAAAATTTTATTCTTAATCCACTGGCCTTCAATTCTTCATGGTTTGATCATGGAGCAACATATGCTTAATTAGTTATAGAATTACTTTCTAGTTACTCATTTTTTTTCTTCTTTGTTTTCTCTTTTAAAGTAATAGACAAATTCCTTTGTTTACTTCTAGAAGTAGAGTGGCATTATCTTATTTATGTGAGGTTTTGGGGGGAAAAAACAAAAACTTTACTCTCACCAACAATGGATGAGTGTGCTTTCAGGTAGTTTAAATCTTATGCGTGGAAAGCACATTGTGGACCTTTTAAGTACACATATAGGTAATTCCAGAGCACAGTTTCAAAAACGCTTAAGTTTATAGTGTATATTATAACATCTAAGTTATAGTGTATTTTTATACGAATTACTCCGATTCTTTAAGGAAAAGTTTTTAAGAAGGCAAAATAATGTGTAGTACATAGTAAAGAAAGATTCTTTGGAGAAGAGTTAAAGTATACTTTAGAAGTGAATCATATTAGCTTCAGTTAGGAATACATACCACTGTTGATGATGAGAAGCAATTGCAAAATCTGTTTTATAAAATCAGATATAGAAAATTCTATTTTTTAAAGATTATCATTTAGTAGTGTGATCTAATTATATTTACGTTTTTTTTTTAATCAGGATATATCAACCCAAGAAAGCAACATATTAGGGGCATTCTGTGATATGAATGTAAGTGTTTATCTTTTTTCATTCTCAAGTTTATGAAAAATTTTGTTTTTTTTGTTCATATGTCTTTTGAGTTTATGTCTGATCACTATCTTTCCAGTATTGGTAATAAAATGAAAATTATTCCTGATAAGTTTTAAAATAATAGATTTTCTTTTTTTCCTCAGGATGTAGAAGTACCGTTGCATTTGCTTCGTTATGTATGTTTGTTTTGTGGGAAAAATGGCCTTTCTCTCATGAAGGATTGCTTTGAATATGGAACTCCTGAAACTTTGCCATTTCTTATAGCACATGCATTTATTACAGTTGTATCTAATGTAAGTATTGTTTGGAATTGGTTTTAATCTTAGGAACAATGTCTAATATTTTATTTTATTTTTTTATTTTTTTTTTATAAATTATTTAATCTTCACAAATGGTTTTTTAATTTTATTTATTTATTTTTCCCCCAAAGCCCCAGTAGATAGTTGTATGTCATGGTTGCACATCCTTCTAGTTGCTGCATGTGGGACGCGGCCTCAGCATGGCCGGAGAAGCGGTGCGTCGGTGCGCGCCCAGGATCCGAACCCGGGCTGCCAGCAGCGGAGCGCACGCAATTAACCACTAAGCCACGGGACCGGCCCTCTAATATTTTAATAACATGAATTTTATATCCAGAAAAGGCAGGTTTTGAGTGATCTGCATGTACAATATTTTTTCTCTGCTTATATTTTGAGAAAATTGAGTACAGAAACCTTTTTAAAGTCTTTATTTTTTTATTTATTTTTTGTGAGGAAGATTGGCCCTGAGCTAACATCTGCCAATCCTCCTCTTTTTGCTGAGGAAGACTGGCCCTGGGCTAACATCCATGCCCATCTTCCTCTACTTTGTATGGGACGCCTCCACAGCATGGCTTGCTAAGCAGTGTGTCGGTGCGCACCGGGATCCGAACTGGCGAACCCCGCGGCGCCGCAGTGGAACTCGCGCACTTAACCGCTTGCGCCACCGGGCCCGCCCCTTAAGGTCTTTATTTTGATAAAATTGTAATTCGTATACGTTAATGAGTTTAGTTAAATAGGTAAATTTAGCCATTTACCTCTTTTTGTCTAAAATATAAGATAGGCAGAAAAGTCTTATGTTGATTTTAACTTTCCTCGACTGGGATTTTGTACTGGGAGATTTTTGGCTTCTTAGAATCTTTGGTTGCTTAAATAATGGTTAGCCTAGGGTACTACTACAGTGTGCCTGACTTCCCTCTGTATTACAAGTAAAGACCTGACATTTCTTTTTGCCTTTCTGAAGAAGATAATTGTTTTGTATGTTGTGAATTTCAGTTACTGTGAAGCACAGTAAGTATGGAAGCAGAGATAAATACTTTTTATTACCTGTATATTAAAATTAAGCCTTTAATAACCTTCTATTCTGGTCATTATTTAAAAAATTGGTGTAGCAAAACTTAAATCTGACTTTACCAAAGCCTGAATTCTTGTGTTAATTGAATTACCTTAAATAATTACTAATGTGACATATTTAAAGTATGTGTATAAAATAAAAATATAAGGTGCAGAAGGACTCAATCAAATACTTTGTTGCCTTGTTTCCAATGATATTCTCTTTGCAATGAAGTAGTACACTAGAAAAGGCACTGTGTTTACTCAGATTTATTGTCTGGACCTCCATGTTTCCATATTTGAAATAAATGATTTGTATCAAGGTCATTTTTAGTCCCCAAATTCCTTGGTTTCTGACAGGTTGAAAATGTTATGTGCAATGGCAGCATGGCATGTAGATTAAGAATGTAAGCTTTAGGGGCCGGCCTCGTGGCTTAGCGGTTAAGTGCTTGCGCTCCGCTGCTGGCAGCCCGGGTTCGGATCCCGGGCGTGCACGGACGCACCGCTTCTCCGGCCATGCTGAGGCCGCGTCCCACATACAGCAACTAGAAGGATGTGCAGCTATGACATACAACAATCTACTGGGGCTTTGGAGGGAAAAAATAAATAAATAAAATCTTAAAAAAAAAAAAAAAAAAGAATGTAAGCTTTGGATTCACAGGTGCGTTTGAATCCAAAATCTGAGCCTCAGTTTTTTTAATCCGTAGAATGGGAATGATAAAAATGATAATCTACTTTAGAAGATTGTTGTGAGGTTTTAAGATAGATTTTAAGCTCTTATTATAGCAGCTCTTATTATAACATCTGATATATAGTAAGCATTTAGTGACTGGTAGCTCTTATTTATTTTAGCTGTTATTAAATACTTATCCAGTTCTGTTATTCTGATTGACCTTATTTGTTTGATAGGAAATTCTATTCAGTTTGGCTTTCTTTGGGAGAAAGAACAAAATATAAACTTTTGAGTGAACCTAAATCCTATGTTGAGATTTTAATTTTACATTGGGGTAAATTTGGAGAAGGCATATAAAGTGAGTTTGAAATCCAAAATTCACAAAACAGTTTATCAAAGCTTTTCCTTAATCAGGAATATTAACTGCATTAAAATGTATTTCTTGAATTTATTTTACAAATTCTTGGTTAAAAGTCTATTATGCAAGACTCATTAAAGACTTTAATTTATTATTATATCTTTAAGTTATCCTTTACTAAAGAAAACGGTTGAGATTCCGTTTCATCTTTCACCTCAGCCTTTTTATGACTGCTCATTGATGGGCTGTTGTCAGTTTACATAACTTTATCTTGTAATTCAACTGAGATCATTAAACAAAAATTAGATTAAAATTAGTCATACTCTTTAAATTAATAATGTAGTTGTTTGGATACCGTAATATATGTTTGGTTTTTTCCTGAGAGTATAACATATGTACTTTTCAGGTAAAGGCTTTTTTTTTGTGTGTGTGAGGAAGATCAGCCCTGAGCTAACATCCATGACAATCCTCCTCTTTTTGCTGAGGAAGACCGGCCCTGAGCTAACATCTATTGCCAGTCCTCCTCCTTTTTCTCCCCAAAGCCCCAGTAGATAGTTGTATGTTATAGTTGCACATCCTTCTAGTTGCTGTATGTGGGACGCCGCCTCAGCATGGCCGGACAAGCGGTGCGTTGGTGCGCACCCGGGATCCGAAGCTGGGCCACCAGTAGCGGAGCTCATGCACTTAACCACTAAGCCACGGGGCTGGCCCTCAGCTAAAGGTTTTAAAACTCGATTGAGTAACTCCCACTTGGCACCTTTTCCTCATAAAAACGTTTTTTGATTTGTCCCTCTTCATTCTAATATAGTTAATATTTGGTGCAAATTAAGAGCTTAAGTTATAGTTCTTTTTGTAATCAAGGTTTCTGTAGAGCCTGTACTTTATTGTTTTCAGAGTCTAGAATTTTTCTGAAAGGGTTGGTGTCGTTTAAAGCACTAGGAGTTGGGCATGATTTCTAAACTTTTTTTGGAATCTTGACCACCCTACTTGTTTATATAAACACTTAATGGTCACTTTAAACAATTAAAATAGGCATCCCTTTGCATTTTGAGAAACTTTAGAGCCTTTAAATTTCAAAATTTTCTAGCCACATACAAATTGATCTAGAGCACAGTAGTTTCCTCTCATGGGTCATTGTAAATTGTAAACCTGGTCATTTCTATATATCTCATCTATTTTCTTGAGAAATAGGCAGCTGGTTTAGCCATGCTGTTTCAGTTTCAACAAGGCTGAGGGTCCCTATGTGGGAACCTCTGATTTTACATGGGCTTTCACACAGGAACAAAAACTCCTACATTTAAATAAGGAAAAGAATTATTAGATTTTAGGCCAATCCTCTCTTGAAAAGAAAAAACTCTATGAATTATAAACCACTTTTAGGATAAGAGGGTTAAAGGCTAAGCTTATTGAGTACCTGTTCCTTGAATGATTGATTATAGTAAATCACACATTCAGAAGAGAACATCATTTCCTGGGAACCAAACCATTCTGTTTGTTTTCTAGAGTGGTTTCCTCACTCTTAATGAGGAAAGGTGACTTTATGAAGTGGTGAGTGTTATCTCTTAGCCTGAACCTACAATCCAGAGCTTGCAGCACAGGAAAACTCACTTTGTCCTGGGTGTGAATTATCAACAAAGAAGAAAACTCTTACTTTATCAGATTAATGTTTAAAAAATCTGATAATATTCTCAAGCCTGTGCATTAATTTCAATTTCAAAAACTTGCTTCAGCATTTCTTAACTGACACTGACTGTTAGCAGGTTTCTCAATTTTGCACAAATATTACTTCACTGTTATATGGATCCATTCTTAGTAATAAAAGTTGCAGCCACAGGAAAAACCAACAAAAATCTTTATGTATGTAGTTTTCTTACTTTGTGTTGGCCTTTAGGTTTTCATCAAAAGCAGCTAACCAATATTTAGCACAGGTTACAGTAATAGAATGCATAGTCTTTCTGGAAGTTTCCTGACTAAGACCTAAGTTGAGTTATGTTTGATTTTAGCTTATAGTATCCTCCCTCAGCTCTGAAGAATTCATATTTGTTTATCAACTTTTTTTGTGTGTGTGAGGACGATCGGCCCTGAGCTAACATCTGCCAATCCTTCTCTCTTTTGCTGAGGAAGACTGGCCCTGGGCTAACATCCGTGCCCATCTTCCTCTACTTTATATGGGACGCCGCCACAGCATGGCTTGACAAGCGGTGCATCAGTGCACACCCGGGATCCGAACCGGTAAACCTCGGGCCACTGCAGCGGAGCGTGCGCACTTAACTGCTTGCGCCACCGGGCAGCCCCCCTCCCTCAGCTCTTTGCTTCAGTTAGTTGTCTCAGACAAAACACCTTTTATTAGTTTAAAAGTGACAAAGTCTAAGGACTCTTCCAATAGGGTCATGGGATTTATTTTATTAACATGTATGGAGTGGTACAAATGAGGCTTAATAGGGAAACCTTTCTAAACCTCATGCTTTAGAAAACAGATATGACAAATTATTAGGTTAGACATGTCATCAGAGATGCAAACTTATAGGGGTTATAGTAACATATCAGAGCACCGAATAACAATTTCTGAATTCTCAGTGCTCTAAGACTGCTTTTTTTTTGGTGAGGAAGATTAGCCCTGAGCTAACATCTGTTGCCAATCCTCCTCTTTTTGCTTGAGGAAGATTGTCCCTGAGCTAACATCTGTGCCAGTCTTCCTCTGTTTTGTATGTAGGATGCCACCACAGCATGGCCTGATGAGTGGTGTGTAGGTCCGTGCCCGGAATCCAAACCTGTGAACCCTGGGCCGCTGAAGTGGAGTGCACGAACCCAACCACTGTGCTACTGGGCCGGCCCCTGTAAGACTGCTTTTACAAAAACGCTAACAAGGACTCTTTAATATCAGAAGTTAGGCTAGGATTATACATTTTCATATATCTCCACACTAGACAGAGTGGGTTGACAGTTCTGTGAAGTTTTTATTTAACCATTTTGTCAAAACTAGATTTGTGGTATCTCCTTTTCTGCAGTTATGGGGGGAGCAAGGACTATTTTTTCCTATTCCTGAGATATTTAACATGTACTTAGGAGGACTACTACAATTCTGTTATCACCAAGAGGGGAAAAAGCAAACCTTAGAAGCTCAAAAGTTACTGTAAGGAAAGAAAAAGGACATATACTCTGTGATTAATAGCATATGGAATTTGGTTCTTATAATGTTTTGCATCTGTAATAGTATTAAAGAACGTAGATTTTATAGAGAAATAATCCTGGGTTTGAATTGTAGCTTTGTTCTGATTAATAGCATATGGAATTTGGTTCTTATAATGTTTTGCATCTATAATAGTATTAAAGAACGTAGATTTTATAGAGAAATAATCCTGGGTTTGAATTGTAGCTTTGTTACGTACTGTGTAAATTTTTTTTTTTTTTATAAGCCTCACTTTTCTCATCTGTCAGAATGGGAGTATTAAGGGCTCAGTAAGTGGTAGCTCTTCTTTCTATTAAAGTTTTTCCTTCGGATGTTGGCATTTTTTCTTATCATTTAAAAAAAAATTTTTATTTGTGTCATTATCCCAAAATAAAAGGTATCAATGTACCTAGTTTCATTTTCATCTCCTTTAATGTATCTTATATATAATCGAATCTTTTAACCTTTTTTTTAACAACTGAAATAAAACATTCATACAGAAAAATGTACAAAATGATAATATATGGCTCAGTGATTTATCAGAGCAAATACCCCATTTACCGACTGCCTACGCCAAGAAACAAAACATTGTTAGCTCCCCAGAAGCCTCCCTTATGCTCCCTCCAAGTCACTATTCTATCTCTTTGCTCTTAAAGGTAAACACAATTCATATTTTTATGGGGTGATCACTTTCTTGCTTTTCTTTATAGTTTTATCACCTAAGTTTACATCCATAAATAATATGATTTAGTTTTGTCTGTTAACAATGTACGTGTGGAATCACATACTGTGTATTCTTTCATGTCTGGCTGCCTTTGGTTAACATTGAGGTTTGTATTTCATGTAGTTCTAGTCTGCTCATTTTCATTGTTACATAATACTCCTTTAAAAATATACCAGCAGAGATCCATTTTACTGGTGATGGACATTTAGGCTGTTACAATTAATGTAGTGTCAGCATTCTTTTACATGTCTTCTGGTGCACATGTGCATGCATTTTATTTGAATGTATATCTAGAAGTGGAATTTCTTGATCATAGGGTATGTATGTATTCAATCTTATGTATTAATGCTAAGGTTTTCCTATGTGATTGTGTTACTTTACATTCCTACCAGGAATGAGAGTTCCCATTGCTCCACATCCTTGCAAACACCTGGTATTCTTACTCTTAGAGATTGCTAATTGATGTAATAGTATCTCAATGTCGTTTTATTTCACATTTTTTTAATGACTAATGAGATTGAGTACCATTTCATAGGCATATAAGCCATTTGGATATTTTTTGAGAAGTACCTGTTCAAGTCTTTTACCCATTTTAAAAATCAAATTGTCTGCCTTTTTCTTACTGATGTGTGGAGATTGCTTATGTTTTGGCTACAAGTCTTTTATCTGACATATACGTATTGCTAATATCTTCCACTCTGTGGTTTGCTTTTCATTCTCTTGTGTCTTTTAAGAGCTATTGTTCGTTAAACTTAATGGTGTCTAACTTACCAAAAATTTTTTTTATAGTTAATGTTTTCATTTATGGTTGAAAAAGTCTTTCTTACCCTAAGGTCATGAAGATATTTCCCTATATACTAGAAGTTTTATTGTTTTACTTGCACATTTTGATCTGCAGTTCAGTTGGAATTGATTTTTGTGTATAGTGTGGGTGAGGGATCAAGATTCATTTTCTTTTCTGTATAGACAACACTGGTCCTAACACTCTAGGAAAGACAGTCCTTTCCTCTTTATTCTAAAGTGCCATTTTTGTCATAAATCAGATGTCTTTATGTGCATGAGTCTGAGATCTCTAGCATATTCCGTTAGTCTGTTTGCTTAATCTTGTGCTATTTGCATGCCATCTTAATTTCTGGAGCTTTGTAAGAAGTCTTGCTAGGGCCGGCCCCGTGGCTTAGCGGTTAAGTGCGCGTGCTCCGCTGCTGGCGGCCTGGGTTCGGATCCCAGGTGCGCACCGACACACCGCTTCTCTGGCCATGCTGAGGCCGCGTCCCACATACAGCAACTAGAAGGATGTGCAGCTATGACATACAACTATCTACTGGGGCTTTGGGGGAAAAAATAAATAAATAAAATTATTAAAAAAAAAAAAGTAGTCTTGCTATCTGGTAAAGCAAGTTCTACTTCTCTGTCTTTTTTTTTTATTGAGATGTAATTGACATATTATATTAGTTTCAGGTGTACAATGTAATGATTCAATATCTCTATATATTGCAAAATGATCACCACAATAAGTCTAGGTAACGTCCATCACCACACGTAGTTAACAATTTTTTTTCTTGTGATAAGAACTTTTAAGAACTATTCTCTTAGCAACTTTCAAATATGTCATATAGTATTATTAACCAGTATAGTCACCAAGCTGTACATTATATCCCCACTCCCTCTCATTCTTAAAGAGTGTTTTGTCTCTTCTTGGACCTTTGCCTTTGGAATCAGTGCCTAAAATTCCACACATAAACCTTTTTGGGTGCATTGAATCTATAGATCAATTTGGGGAGAACTGTCATCTCTGCTGTGTTGAGTCTTCTAACTTATAAATGTGGTAAATGTGTTTTATTTACATGTTCTTTAATTTTTCTCATAATTTTCCTATGTAAGGAATATATATATAAAATATAGTTTGTATGTATGTGTGTATATGTGTGTATATTTATTTGTATTTCTAAGCAGCAATCTTGCTAACCTGATTAGTTCCAAAAATGTTTATCTGAAAATTATTTTGGATTTTCTGCTTACATAATCATATCATCTCAGAGTAATATTGGTTTTAATTCTTCCTTTCTAGTTCTATGCCTTTTTTTTAGTTTCTTGCCTAATGCACTGCACTGTCTAGGACGTTTAGTTCAAGTTGAATTGAAGACATTATTGTTTTGTTCCTAGTCTCAGAAGGAAAAGTTTTAACGTTTCATCATCATTTCATATAGTGTTTGCTATAGGACTTATGTAGATTTCTTTGATTAGATTAGAGAGAAGCCATACATCCTCTATTTCTAAATTTGTTTTTAATTTGTATGCCTTGCCTGTGTCAAGGCTTAGTATCATAGATTGTTGATTTGCTTGGGATTTTTATTCTTATATTTAAACCGCTATTTATGAACATAAAACTACTATAATGTAAGCACATTAGATTTAGAAATGGGTTGGAATGTCATGCAGAAAAAAGGAAACATTTATTATAACTTTTATTATAACTTAGATTGGAGTACTTACAGCAAGAACTTAATTCATTAAATAGTTGATATTGTAATCAATGTGACTAACATATATTTGCTTTAGATGGATATTGAAGTGACTAGAAATCATAGGTAATTTGATTTTTTTAGAAGGAAGGATGAGATGGTTTATTAAAAACTAAGATGGTTTATTAAACTAATTCAGTGCTGTAGTATTTGGGTTGCTACCATCCAAAGACATATAGGGTAGCATGTGGTAACATGATATTAGTTGGATAGATGGTTCTCCCTTTTCAGCAAGAAGCTGATATTAATTTTTCAGATTGATTATATGTATATTTGTAAAAAAATGTATAGTCATGTGTTGCTTAACGACGGGGATATGTTCTGAGAAGTGTGTTGTTAGGCGGTTTTGTCGTTATGTGAACATCAGAGTGTACTTAACGCAAACCTAGATGGGATAGCCTACTACACACTAGGCTATATGGTACTAATCTTATGGGACCACCATGGTATACGCAGTCCGTCGTTGACCAAAACATCGTTACGTGGTGCATAACTGTATAAGTTAAATTACTTACCTGATATGTGTGTAATTCTATTTCTTAGTTTATTCTTTTCAGAATAGATAAAATGTATGTAGTTTTAGAGGCAGCAAAATACTAAAAGCTCTTGTTTTTAATTAAAGTGAAAGACATGTATTTCACATATTCGTTATACATTGTCATCTTTCTGCTTCCTTTTAGATTAGAATATGGCTACATATCCCTGCTGTCATGCAGCACATTATCCCTTTTAGGACCTATGTTATTAGGTAAGTTGATAAAATCTTTGCCCCCTAATTATCAATGTAATAATGTTTAAACAGTTTATAAACGTGGTACAGAATTAAATTATTTGCAAGTCCCTGTACTCACATCCTCTAGAGAAAATTTTCATTGGCAGTTTAGTGTATAGTATTTTTATGCACATATGTAGGTTTATATTTAATGTTTACTTGTAAGCAATTCATGTTGGACTTTTTTTTACGTGAATATGTAAAAAGAATTAAAGAGATTAACAATGTTTACATGGTATTCCACTGTATTTATTCAGTCAACAAATATATACTAAGTATTATGTTCCAGGCACTGGCAATATAGCAGAGCAGAAAAAATTTCTGCTTTTGTGCAGTCTATGTACAAGTAAATAAGTAAATGATATAGTTCATTAGAAAGTGATGAGTATTACAGAGAATAATAACAGCAAAGGTGGATTGAGAGTTCTAGAAGGTTGGTCAAATTTTAAGTATGGGGGTAGAGAAGGTCTCATGGAGGAGGAGGTGACATTTTAATTTTGTAAGTCTCAATTTAAGGAGGAAACCTAAGAAGAGGATGGACAAAGAATTATATTGGTTAGACTTAAAGTATGAACTGTTTAGAGTTCTAAGGTTGTATTTCTTGATAATATCTGTGAGTTTTTTATGCTTTTTCTCATTCATTCATTCACAAAGATTTGAGTGCCTGCTGTTTTCCTGTTACCGTTCAAGTTATTGAGGAAAGTATCAGGAAAAGAATCATAGTCATCAATACTATGCAAGTAAGGTAACATGATAGAGAAGGAATATGAGGCACACGCCTTTCTGAAAGGTGACATCTGAAGAACATGAATCATCCAATTGGATGATAATTGGAAGGACGTATTTCAGGTAGAAGGAACATAAGGGCATAGGCTTTGAAGTTGGAAAGAGTATGACATGTTAAAGAAATTAGAAGCAGACTGGTGTGGAGCATGGTGTGTAAGGGGGTATAATTATGATATATGGTTGGATAAGCGGGGGCAGATTATTCAGGACCTTCAAGTTATTGTAAGGAGTTTGGATTTAATTTAGCAATGGGAATCTATTGAAGAGTTTTAAGCAGATGAGTCATGATGGTTTTTAACAGATCACTTTGGCCTTTAAGTGGGTCATAAATTATAGGGAGGTTGGAGTAGAAGCTAGGAGACCAATTGAAAGGTTAATGTAGTTGTCCTGGGAAGAAACGATGGTTACTTGTACAAGGATTATTTATGGTGATTTTGAATATTGAATGGATATAAATGAAAGTGAAATCGACAAGATTGATGATTTCGGAGTGTAAGGAAAAGGGCACCATCATGGATGACACTCTAACCTCCCTACCGTCGATTTCTCCTTTGTGCTGTGGGTGTCATTAACTGAGATGTGAAAGACCGGGGGAACTTAAATACTTTATTTTGAGGTGCTTGTGGGATATTTAAGTGGCACTGGCAAATTAGGAGGATAAGCCTGTAATTCAGAACAATATCATTAATTTAAGAGTTGTCAGCATAAAGACAGTACTTAAAAACCACAGGAATGAATGAGGTCATCTGGGGAGAGAATGTGGAAAGAGAATAGAAGTGAGTCTAAGATGGAGTCCTGTATCAGTTTGCTTTTGCTGTGTAAGAAAAAACTCCCCAAACTTAGTAGCTTAAAATAACAGCCATTTATTATTTCTCAGTTCTCTTGATAGCTAGCTCTACTGATCTGGTCTATTGAGGCTAGCTCTACTGATCTGGTCTGTCGAGGCTAGAACTGGATGCTCTAGGATAGCTTGACTCATATGTCCTGTGGTTGGCAGGCTGATTGGTCTTGGGGAGGACAGGGGAGCTCATACACGTCTTGCAGTTGGCTAGATGTCACTTGGGGCATCAGCCATGTCTCTTTATCTAGCAGGCTAATCTGGGTTCCTTTTCTTGGTGGTGAAAGAGTTCCCAGTGAGAGAGGGAAAGCTGAAAGACTTTTCAAGCTTCTGCTTATATCACATCTCTTAATGCCCCATTGTCCAAAGAAAATTTCATGGCACAGCACAGATTCAAGGGCATAGAGAAATAGATGACATCTCATGATGGGAAGAGTGACAAAGTCACACTGCAAAGACTTCTGCATAAAGCAGTGGGAGGAATTTGGGGCCTTTCTGCAGTCGGTTACAAGCCCTGAGGAGCACTAATGTTGAAAGGTTGGATAGAGAAGGAGGAACCAACCGAATAGAATAGGCAGGGCCTGAGAGGAAAACCAGTGGTTTGTGGTTTTGGAAGCCAAAAAAGAATAATGTTTAAAATGTACACATTTTAAAGAATTTTGGCTGCGTGGGGGAGTAGATGTACTGTTTATAGGATGTCAGCTGAAATTTACTAAAACAGGAGCTATGTACTTGACTGGTATTAGAGAACAGTAAAGCTTTACTGCTGGTGCAGAATCCGGTGTTAAATGACTTGGCTCTTTGCAGTTTCTGATTCAAGTTGGTCTCTCAGCAAAGGACGCACTGCCACAGGTCACAGTCCTTGAAGCATCACTTAGAAATGGTTTAAATTGAGAATCTTAATCCCAGGATGCCAGGTTCTATTGTACTAAACATTTTGGAGGTGTGGAGCAAAGGAATATTATTGAATTATTCAGTGGCCTTTAGAAATATTTTGCAAGTTTTTGTGTATGTTTTATTTCTGAATCGTTTCAGGTATTTATGCAAGCTGTCTGATCAGGAGTTAAGACAGAGTGCGGCTCGCAACATGGCTGACTTAATGTGGAGCACAGTGAAAGAACCATTGGATACAACGTTATGCTTTGATAAAGAAAGCCTTGATCTTGCATTTAAGTACTTTATGTCACCTACTTTGACTATGAGGTTGGCTGGACTAAGTCAGATAACGGTAAGCTATATTTGCTTTATTTTTGGTCATTTTTTATTTGCCTTCCAGACTGTCATCATCATCGTAATAATACCTACTATTTACGGAACTCCTACAATGCTAGGCATTGTGCTCGGTATTTTGCATGCATTACTTTGTATGGTCTTTACAAATAATTTCTATATTTTCCCTATTTTAAATAAAAGGAAACTGAGGCTTAGATTTAGGAGGATTTATACCTTGGGTCTTTTTGATTTCAGGGTCCAACTCCTTCACTATTTTTTTTAACTATTCAGTTTTTTACATTTAGAAAGCAGTGTTTTCAGAGAGAAAAAGAATTGGAAGAGATTATAAGTAGTTACTTAATTCATTTTCCAGACAGAAGCCACAGATTATTAGGCCATAGGCCAAATTTGAGTAACAAAAATGTTTTGTTTGGTTTGCACAGTAACAAATAATGTTTTAAATAGGGAGAAATCTGTATTATTGGCTTCTCTTGAGGGGTGGGGTGGAGAGGCAGACCTGGTATCCTTGAGTCTATATTCTTGTGTAACAACAATTTGCTAGAGCTAACTAGTTAGCTGCATCTTTTAGAATAAATATGCTTTCTCTTGTTTACCAAGGTCTCCATTAGCTTTGATCCTTTGCATTTTCTGCCTGTTTTCGTAGTGTAGTTATTCTGAAGTAGCTAGATTTTACTCATGTATTGGACTTTGTAACTATAGAAAATAGTTGTTGACGTTTTCTCAAATTAAATCTGAAATGTGTTTATCCTAGGGAGCCTTTCCCGAAACTTTATGTCTGTAATGACATATTACTAGCTGTCTTGCGTTAAGATTTTTGTGTTTTTCCCTTATTCAGCTTTGTTTTCTCTAGTGTGCTTAGTGGAATAAAGCATAAGTATTATTTGTGGAATGAATTTATTTAGTGTTTTAATATGACAAAGAAAATAGCCAGACTAATTGGAAAGTATATGTATCTGGTTATCTATCTTATATTTTATAATTTTGATGTGATTATTGATTATGGTCTACATATATCAAACCATGTTTCTTGACAGTTGTTAACATATACAAGAATAATGTTGGAAAAAAGTTTAATTTCTTTTCTCTAACTATAGAATCAACTTCACACCTTTAATGATGTGTGCAATAATGAATCATTGGTATCAGACACAGAAACGTAAGTAGGAGCATTAATTTATACCGTTTTACCTACTATACCATTTTAATATTTAGCTGTTTATATGGTACATATAATTGTGACTTTATTAGAATTGAAGTGTTTACTAGAAATTTGCCTTGTAGCTTCATTTGTACGGTCTTTAGTAAGCTTTCAGAAGAATATATTGAAACATTTCTTTATGTTTTTTAAAAGCATATACCAACATATAGTATTATTTGTCACAAAATGCAAAAGGATGCTATTTACAGGAGAATTTAGTAGTAAAGAATATGGTGCTCATAGTTTTCAGAAAGCACACTTGATGCAGAAAAAGAAAAGACCTCATTCAGTACATTTGATGGGGAAAAACCAAGTCACTGATGCTCATGTATGAAAAGAAGTAGTGTTAATACCTTTAGGGCTTTTCAAGTTCTTGGAAATATTTATTTATTCCAATATTTGTTTGATTTAGTTGTCCATCCATTATAGAAATCAGTTTATTTATTTCTTTTTTTGGTGAGGAAGATTGGCCCTGAGCTAACATCTGTGCCCATCTTCCTCTATTTTGTATGTAGGATACCACCACAGCATAGCTTAATAAGTGGTGTAGGTCCGTACCCAGGATCCAAACCTGTGAACCTGGGCCACAGAAGTGGAGCACACTGAACTTAACCACTGTGCCACCAGGCCGGCCCCAGAAATCAGTTTATTAATCTCAGTTGGGTAGTAATATCTTCTGCATGAACAGAGTTATATAGTTTTAAGGTGTTAGAAAATCTATAATTGTATGAATGAGTCATGTTTTTGCTTTACTGTAACTTTTGTGCATTGATCTTAGTTACGCCCAATGGCGCTAACTCAGTTGAATCCAGTCCTTCACGAATTTGAAAGCCAGAGACTCTTGTCTCTTTAATCGTTTTCTTCTTCAGGCTAAAGAGTTCTTATTCCTCCAATTGTTCCTCATATGGTGTGGTTTTTATTTTTATCACCAGACCAGTCATTCACCTCTGACAACATTCTTTGTCAGTGGTCCCCTTAAAATGTTTTGCACAGAATTGGTCTTAGCTTTATAAACTCTGGGTTATACTAGGAGTGCTATTTCACACCGTCAGGAAATTGTATGGACCATATTCAATGTATGTAAAACTACAGCTCTGGATTTCCCTTTTGGCCCCTCAGTGCCCCCATTCCCACCCTTCTACCCCCACAAAACTGCCTAAGAGAATCTTAAAATTGCCAATGCAGTAATCACCCCCCAACCCCCACCCCTGCAAAAAGAAAAAAAAAAAACAGCCAAGAATCATCAGTGCAATAACCCCACACGTCCAGGCTGGTTTTTATGTTGCTGAAACAGTGGATAGAAAGTAAGAAGGAATTCCATTCAAAAAATATAAGGAATATACATCCTAAAGACATGGTTAAGAGAAGAGGGAGAAGAGCAAAAGTTTTGAGGAATAGTGGGTAGAGGCAGTTTAAGTTGGCAAGAGAAAGGGGGTGCACATAGTGTGAGAATATTGGAGCAAATAGAAAAAGTGTGATAAATATTGTTGGAGCCTTTGAATTGGGTCTCTTTTTTTAATCAGTTTTATTAAGGTATAAATACTGTACGTCATACATTCACCAGTTTTTACAATGAATTTTAGTAAATATATAGAGTTGTGCAGCTATCATCACAATCCAGTTCTAGAACATTTCCATCAAAAGGGATCAAAAATATCCCTTTCGTTCATTTGTAGTCAGTTCTCATTTTACTCCTAGCCCCCTTAATCTACTTTGTCTCTATAGATTTGCCCATTTTGGACATTTCATTATAAATGGAATCATATGATAGTGGTCTTTTTATTATCTTCTTTCACTTAGTATAGTGTTTTTCTTGAAGTTCATTCCTGTTGTGGTGTGAATCATTACTTCATTCCTTTTTATTGCTGTGTAGTATTACATTATGTAGATATAACACATTTTATTTATCCATTTATCACTTGATGAATATTTTGATTGTTTCCACTTTTTTGGTTAGTATGAATAATGCTGTCTTTAAACTTTTATTTGTTTATTTATTTTTTGTGTGTGAGGAAGATCAGCCCTGAGCTGACATCCATGCTAATCCTCCTGTTTTTGCTGAGCAAGACCGGCTCTGAACTAACAGCTATTGCCAATCCTCCTCCTTTTTTTTCCCCCAAAGCCCCAGTAGATAGTTGTATGTCATAGTTGCACATCCTTCTAGTTGCTGTATGTGGGATGTGGCCTCAGCATGGCCGGAGAAGTGGTGCGTCGGTGCGCGCCTTGGATCCGAACCCGGGCCACCAGTAGTGGAGCGCGTGCACTTAACCACTAAGCCACGGGGCCGGCCCTGTCTTTAAACATTTGTGTACAAGTCTTTTTGTTGATGTGTATTTTCATTTATCTTGATAGATACCTAGGAGTATGATTGCTGGTTTGTATGGTCATTTTCTGTTTGACTTAAAAAAAAAATTGTCAAAATGCTTTCCAGAGTACCTGCATTCTTTTACATTCCCACCAGCAATGTATGAAGATTGCAGTTTCTCCCCATTCTTGCGAGCACTTGTTATTATCTGTCTTTTTGATTATTGCCATTCTAGTGGGTGTAATGTGGTATTTCATTATGGTTTTAATTTGCAGTTCTCTAATTATTAATAGTATTGAATATCTTTTTTTTTTTTTTTTAAAGATTTTATTTATTTATTTTTTCCCCCCAAAGCCCCAGTAGATAGTTGTATGTCATAGTTGCACATCCTTCTAGTTGCTGTACGTGAGACTCGGCCTCAGGATGGACGGAGAAGTGGTGCCTCGGTGCGCGCCCGGGATCCGAACCCAGGCCACCAGCATCGCAGCGCGCTCACTTAACCACCAAGCCATGGGGCCGGCCCCGAATATCTTTTTATATGATTATTTTCCATTCTGTTTCTTCTTTGGTGAATTGTTCACTTTTTTGTGCAGTTTTTAATTGGGTTGTCTTATTTTATGGATTAGCATATGATCTGTACGGCAGAATGTTCATGTGTGCTTAAGAAGACTGTTTATTCTGCTGCTGTTGCATGGACTGTTCTGTAGATGTCTGTTAGGTCTAATGAGTTTATAGTATCATTTGCCTTCTATATCCTTGTTGATTTTCTGCCTAGTTCGTCTATTCATTATTAAAAGTAGGGTATTGAAGTCTCCAGCTGCAGTTGATCCTCATTTTGTGGATTCTGTATTTGTGAATTTGCCTATTTGCTGCAATTTATTTGTAACCCCCAAATCCATACTTGTGATACTTTCATGGTCATTTATGGAAATGCACAGAGCAGTAAATAATTTGAGTCTCCCAGTAATATGCAAATTCCCAACTGAAGTCAAACAAGTTGATGCTCTGCATTCTTGCACTGGTACAGAGATGACCAGAGAATGGAAATGGTACGAGGCAGTGCAGTGTAGTGCAAGAAGTTCTGGCTCTGGGGCCAGCTGGATGGGATGTGAATCCCAATTCTAGCACCTTTTAGTGGGGCAGCCCCAGGCAAGTCATCTAAATACTTCTAAACCTCATTTTCTGTTTTGTAAAATAGAGAAAATAGAATCTACTAAGATAAGTTGTTTTTAGGATTTAAGATTCAAGGGTTCAGTATTAACTAATTCAGTGGAGTGGTTTTATAGAATATAACTGCCATGAGTAACAAGAATTGACTGTGTTGTTTGTCTTTTTCTCCCTTCAATTCTGTTGTATATGTATACAGTGGAATACTATTCAGCCATGAAAAAGAATGAAACCTTGCCACTTCTGACAACATGGATGGACTTGAGGGAATTATGCTAAGTGAAATAAGTCAGAGAAAGACAAATACCATATGATCTCACTTATATGTGGACTTAAAAAAAGAAAAAAAAAAAACTCAAACTCATAGATACAGTGAACAGATTGGTGGTTGTCAGAGGTAGGGGGTGGGTGAAATGGGTGAAGGGGGTCAAAAGGTACAAACTTCTAATTATAAAATAAATAACACATGAGGATATAATTTACAACATGGTGACTGTAGTTAATAATAGTGTATTGCATATTTGAATGTTGCTAAGAGAATAGAACTTAAAAGTCCTCATCACAAGGAAAAAAAATTTTTTTAATTTTTACATGCACATGGGAGCCTTCACAAGAGAATGAAGACTCAAAGAAGTGATCAGAGCAGGAAGTTGTTTTTATTTGTTTTTTATGAGGAAGATTGGCCCTGCGCTAACATCTGTTGCCAATCTTCCTCTTTTTTCTTTTCAGTCCCCAAAGCCCCAGTACATAGTTGTGTATCATAGTTGTAGAGTTGTGGCTCTTCTATGTGGGACGCCGCCTCAGCATGGCTTGATGAGCGGTGAGTAGGTCCAGGATCCGAACCAGTGAATCCTGGACCGCTGAAGCATAATGTTTGAACTTAACTGCTATGCCACCGGGCTGGCCCCCCCAATTTTTTTTATCTCTGTGTGGTGACAGATATTAACTAGACTTACTGTGGTGATTATTTTGCAATATATACAAATATTGAATCATTATATTGTATACCCGAAACTAATATATTATATGTCAATTATACCTCAATTAAAAAGAAAGGTATTTTCTAGAAAAAGAGGGCCAAATAAAAGAAAGCAACACTAAGAGAGCATTGTTAATACCCAAATGAGAGCCGTGTCTCTTTTTTCAGAGAGAATGGGGTTGGGGGAAGGATGCTGATGGTCTATGGTGGCATTTTTGCATAAGGGGAAAAGCTTCTCTTGGATTTCTCTGACTGAAGTGTGAACTTCAAAACAAATCTTAGTTCTGTGAAACATCTGTCTTTAAAGGAGTTCTGGGGGCCAGCCCAGTGGCGTAGTGGTTAAGTTCACACACTCTGCTTTGGCGGCCTGGGGTTCGCAGGTTCGGACCCCAGGCACGGACCTACCCACCACTTAGCAAGCCGTGCTGTGGCAGGCGTCCCACATATAAAATAGAGGAAGATGGGCACAGATGTTAGCTCAGGGCCAGTCTTCCTCAGGAAAAATAAAAGAATTGGCAATGGATGTTAGCTCAGGACTAATCTTCTGCACCAAAAGAATAAAATAAAAAATAATGGAGTTCTGCAATGGATTATAAAACAAATTGGGTACCTAAAGTTATCATGTAAAGTTTGTGTTTAATCAAACCCTCTGTCTTCTTCCAGTCAAAGGCAAACAGCAAGTCACATAATTGCATTGAGTTATTCTTCTAAAGAGAACCCACTCTAGGATGCCCTTGATGCTGACATACTCTTTTTACCCATTAAAGTAGTGGGTGACAATAATTAAAAAAAGAGAAACTCAAGGGTTCACTATTAGCTAATTCAGTGCAACGACTCTATATAACTGCCATGAGTAACAAGAATTGGCTGTACTATTTGTCTTTTTCTCCCTTCATTCTGTTGGTTTTTGCTTCATGTATTTTGGGACTTTTGTTAGGTCCATATATGTTTACAGTTGTTATGTTCCTGATAACTTCATCCTTTTATCATTACAAAATGTCCCTCTTTGTCTCTTTAAAACATTTTTTGGCTTAAAGTCTATTTTGTCTGATGTTCAACTGGAACTTTATTATGCTTACTGTTTTCATGGGATATCTTTTTCCATCCTCTTACTTCAACCTGTTTGTGTTTTTGGATCTAAAGTATATCTCTTGGAGGCATCATATAGTTGGATTTTTTTAAGAAAAATCTAGTCCTACAATCTCTGCCTTTTGATTGGAGTATTTAATCTGTTCACTCTACATGTTATTTATATAGTTGCATTTATGTGTGCCATTTTGCTGTTGGTTTTCTATACATCTCCTGTCCTTTGTTTTTCTGTTTCTTCTTGACTGCCTTATTTTGCAGTATGTGGGTATATCGTAGTTTACCATTTTAATTCCATTGATTTTTTTTTTTTTTTTGGTACTTTAAAAATTATTTTTTCGGTGGTTGCTTTGTGGGTTACAATATGCATCTTAATTTATTACTGTCTACTTCAGATTAATACTAACTTAGTTCTAGTAAAATATGGAAACAGTTGTTCCAGTATAGCTCTGTTCCTTTGTTTCTGATAAATCAGCTGTTAATCTTATTGTGGTTCCCTTGTACACGTTTGGTTCTTTTTCTCTTGCTGCTTTTAAGATTTTTCTCTTGGTCTTTGTCTTTTCACAGTTTGATTATGATGTGTCTAGGTGTGGATTTCCTTGTGTTTATCCTAGTTTGAATTTGTTGTGATTCTTGGATGTGCAGATGAACATTTTTCATCAAATTTGGGATGTTTGGGCCATAATTTCTTCAAATTTTTTTCCTGCTCTCCCCACTCCTTCTCATTATATGTATGTTTCCAGAGCCCTGAATGGTTGTTATTGATAATGTTGTCCAGTTTTATACTTGCTCATTTACTGTTCTCAGCTATTATGAAAGTCCCTGGATCTCCTTTTAATGTCCTTCAGGAGACTGAAAGAATGGAGTTTATTATTAGAATTATTTTTAGTTGTTGAATTGTCTTTTTTGTATGTTATGCAAATCAGAGAGTTGAATCATGGATCACAGCTTCTGTAGGGTGCTGTCAAATAGGTAAAAGATATCATTAGTAGTTTTATTTTAATGTTTTACATTTTGAGGCCTGTATATCTAACTTATTGCTTTTTTTTAATCTTTAGAATAAATTTTTTTTAAATTAAATGTAATTCTTCTATGGCAAAACAAGAAAAGAAATTTTTTAGTCCTTCCAGTTTCTTTATGTATAATTTATATAAATGAAAAAATTTGGGGTCTTTTACTGCACATCCTATGAAATGTTTTCTTCCACCCACAATATATCTATCACTACTTTTTTTCATTAAATGTTCCTCTGTAATAGCCATCTTAAAAAATTTTAAAGAAATAGACACTCTGAATAGGCCTATATCTATTAAAGAAGTTGAATCAGCAATTAATAACCTTCTAAAAACAGAAAGCACCAGGCCCAGATGTGTTCACTGGTGAATTCTACCAAATATTTAAGGAAGAAATTATACCAATTCTCTATAGTCTCTTTCAGTAGATAGAGGCAGAGGGAATCCTACCTTACTCATTCTTTGAGGTCAGAACACCCTGCTACCAAAACCAGACAAACATTACTAGAGAAGAAAACTACAGACCAGTATTTCTTATGAATGTAGATGGAAAAATTCTCATAAAATACTAGCAACAAATCAAATCCAACAATGTGTAAAATGAATAGTACGTCACAACCAGCTGAGACTTATCTCAGGTAGCAAGACTGGTTCAAGATTTCACAGTCAGTTAATGTAATCCATTACAGCAACAGGCAAAGGAGGAAAATCACATGATCATATGAATAGATGCAAAAACATTTGACAAAGTGGAACACTCATTCATGATAACTCTCAGTAAACTAGGAATAGAGGAGAACTTCCTCAACTTCGTAAAGAACACCTACAAAAAACCTACAGCTAACATTATACTTAATGGTGAAAAGCTCAAAGCTTTCCTTAGATCAGGAACAAGGAAAGGGTGTCTCCTCTCACCACTGCTTTTCAGCATTGTACTGGAAGTCCTACCTAATGCAATAAGGCAAGAAAGAGAAATAAAAGGGATACAGATTGGAAAAGAAGAAATAAAACTGTCTTTGATTGCAGATGACATGGTCATCTATATAGAAAGTCTGAAAGAATTGAGAAGTGTGTAGAACTAATGAGCAATTACAGCAAGGTGGCAGGACATACAAATTAATACACAAAAGTTAATCACTTTCCTATATACCAGCAATGAACAAAGGAATTTCAAATTTGAAATATAATACCATTTCCCTTAGCACCATAAAAAATGAAATACTTTTGTATAAATTTAACAAAATACGAGCAAGATCTATATGAGGAAAATTACAAAACTCTGGTGAAAGATATCAAAGAAGAACTAAATAATGGTGAGAGATTCCATGTCCATGGATAGGAAGACTTAAAATTGGAAAGGTATCAGTTCTTCCCAACTCTTATCTATAGATTCAGTACAATCTCAGTCAAGATCTCAGCAGTTCATTTTGTGGATATCAGCAAACAGATCCTAAAGTTTATATGGAGAGGCAAAAGACCAAGAATAGCCAACACAATATAGAAACGAATAAAATTGGAGGATGGACGCTACCCACCTTCAAGACTTTCTATAAAGTTACAGTAATCAAGACAGTGTGGTATTGGTGAAAGAATAGACAAATGGCTTAATGGAACAGAATAGAGAGCCAAGAAATAGACCCATATAAATATAGTCAGCTGATCTTTGAAAAAAGAACAAAGGCAGTACAATGGAGTGAAGATAGTCTTTCAACAAATGGTGCTGAAATAAATGGACAACCACATGAAAAAAGCAATGCATCTAGACACAGACCTCACATCCTTCACAGATATTAATTCAAAATGGATCACACACATAAACATAAAATGCAAAACTATAAAACTCTTAGAAGATAATATAGGAGACAACCTAGATGACCTTGGATATGACAATGGCCTTTTTGGATACAACACCATGATCATGAAAGAAAGAATTGATAGGGGCCAGCCCCGTGGTGTAGCGGTTAAGTGCACGTGCTCTGCTGCTGGCAGCCCGGGTTCAGATCCTGGGTGCGCACCCATGCACTGTTTGTCAGACCATGCTGTGGCGGTGTCCCATATAAAGTGGAGGAAGATGGGCACAGATGTTAGCCCAGGGCCAGTCTTCCTCAGCAAAAAGAGGAGGATTGGCATAGATGTTAGCTCAGGGCTGATCTTCCTCACAAAAAAAAAAAAAAAAGAATTGATAAGCTGGACTTTATTAAAACTAAAAACTGCTCTGTGCAAGACAATGTCAAGAGAATGAGAAGACAAGCCACAAATGGGGAAAAATATTTGCAAAAGACACATCTGATAAAGGACTGTTATCCAAAATATACAAAGAACTCTTAAATTTAACAATAAGAAAATGAACAACCTGATTAAAAAATATGCCAAAGACTTTAACAGACACTTCACCAAAGAAGATATACAGATGGCAAGTAAGCACGTAAAAAGATGCTCCACATCCTCTTTCATCAGAGAAATAGAAATTAAAACAAAAATGAGATTCAACGACACACCTTTTAGAATGGTCAAAATCCAGAACACTGATAATGTGAAAAGCTGACAAGAATGTGGAGCAACAGGAACTCTCATTCATTCCTGGTGGGAATGCAGGAAGGTACGACCACTTGGGAAGACAGTTTGGCAGTTTCTGACAAAACTCAACATACTCTTACCATATGATCCAGCAGTTGTGCTCCCTGGTATTTAACCAAAGGAGTTGAAAACTTCTGTCCGCACAAAAACCAACACATGGATGTTTATAGCAGCTTTATTCATAATTGCCAAAACCTGGAAAGAACCCATGGGCTATTGATAAATGAAACAAAATGGACAAATCATATATTGAATGAAAGAAACCAGATAAAAAAAGAAAGCATACTCTGTCATTTTTTTTTACATAAAATTTGAGAAAATGAAAACTAATTTATAATAATGAAAAGCAGATCACTGGTTGTTTGAGGAGTGGGGTTGTGGGGGCTGGGAGAGGGGTGGAAATCACGAAGGGCTTAAAGAAACTTTTTGGGTTGATGTATGTGTTTATTATCTTGACAGAGGTGATGGATTCATAGATGTATACTTAAGCTTAAATTCATCAAACTGTACACTTTAAATATTTTCAGTTTATTATATGTCATGTATATCTCAAAGCTGTAAAAGATAATTAACTGATAAACTCACGTTACCTTCTTGGTAGAACTAACATAATAAGTTAACTTCTGTGCCCGTGAGCTATTACTCTAAAAGAGAATTGATAGCTCTTCTTAAAAAATGAAGGATAATCTAAAACTGTTCTAAAATAAAAACTTTGTTTTTTGAAGTAAAGGATGAGATGTTGGTAAATGTAATTAAGTTGTTCTGAATGATCAATTGATATCTTTGTTAGAGGGACCACATTAGTGGAATCTTCATTAGTATTAGGCAGGAGACTTGCAGTTTGACTTGGAGATAATTCTTTTTTTCACCCTTTTGGTAACCTACTTTCCTGATGTTATCTTACCATAGAGGGCATATTGGGAAACCTTCCCTGAATGCTTCACTGCCTACTATGGAAATTAAAAAGTGGGAACGCAAAGTCCTAGAGTAAGAAAATACATCACTTATTAGGTGTTACACTTGGTATTCTCACCTGTGTACCTGGTGGTGTTATCCTAACTTTTCACGGTTTTTTTTTTTTGCTTGATTGTAAATTCAGGTAATATTACTATTTCTTATATTTTAGTTATTCTTTGTAGTACTCTAAACAGTTAATTGTATATAATCACTTCTTTATAATTTGTGAAGAAATTTAGGTTTTCAACTGAGTTTGCCTTTTAGACATAGGAAAAAATGATACTAATATTTTTTGAATGTATTAACTATTTTTGTTGTTTCGCTTTAGGTCCATTGCAAAAGAACTTGCAGACTGGCTTATAAGCAACAATGTGGTAGAGCATATATTTGGACCAAATTTACATATTGAGGTTTGTGGACAATTACATGACTTCTCTGCTCCATCAGGAGAGAAGAATATTTTTTAAAATTACCTATACTAAGTTTTTCTTTTCCAGATTATCAAACAGTGCCAAGTGATTTTGAATTTTTTGGCAGCAGAAGGGCGACTGAGTACTCAACATATTGACTGCATTTGGGCTGCAGCACAGGTAATATTAATAGCTCATGTTTATTAAGTCCTTCCTTATAATATGTTCTAAGTGCTTTACTTCCCAATGAGGTAAGTTCTGTTATCCCCATTTTATAGCTAAAGAAACCGAGACATGAAAAAGTTGGGAGTGGAATCTGTGAAGTCTGGTTTCAGAGCCTGTGTCTCACTATATTACTGGTAGAATTGAAGGAAATGAGAGTCATTCAATTGGAGATTCTTCATGAAACCCTCTCGGTTTATTAAGAGACGTTTTCCTATTATTTTCATTTATACAGTCAACTCTTCTATCCTGAATGTTGTATTGCTATGTTTCTTTTCTATTATACTGTTTTCTTTTTTAATTTAATTTTTTGAATAGGCATAGATCCAAAAAGTAAATGGTTCAAAATCCCAAAAATAAGTATAAAAGGATATGTTATACATTTTACCCCTCCTGCCCCTGTCTCCCAGGCATGCAGTTCTTATCCTGTCAGGTGCATCATAGATCTTCTATATAAATATCTAATTATAAACATTTTTCTTCCCTTGTTCTTCTCTTTTCCACAAATGTTGCATACTAAATGGACGTATTAGCTTTTTTTCACTTAATGATTTATCTTGGAGATTATTCCATGTCAGTATATAAAACAATTATGTTTTTTAAGGTTGCATGGTGTTCCATTATACGCTTGTACCATAATTTATTTAACCAATTCCCCTTCATAGGCATTATTTTTTCCCCAATCTTTTCTATTATAAACAATGCTACTATAAGTGACTTCTAACATAGTCATTTCATCCAGGTGCAAAATTATCATGTAGGATAAATTCCTACTTGTAAGTAGGTTGTTAGGTTAAAGCATATGTGTGGTTTACTTGTGGTAGGTAATTGTATGATAGTGCCACTTTTCCTTTATCCTCCTCAATACATTGTGTCCTTAAACTTCTTGATATTTACTAAACTAATGAGTGAAAAATGATATCATTGATGTTTTAAATTTGCGTTTCTTTTATATGAATAAAAGAAATTTTGCTAATTTTGTGTTTGAGCCATTTTTATTTCCTTTTCTGGGAATATCTGTTTACGTTCTTTGCCATTTATCAGTTGCTTTACTTGTTTTCTTCTTTTTTATAGGAGATCTTTATGTAGCAATGAAATTGGACTTTTGTCTGTGTTATGAGTTATGACTGTGTTCTACTTTGGTGGTGTTTTGCTTTGGTTAAGGTGGTTTTGCTGTTCAGTTTCAAGTTTGTGGTTTTAAACTTGTGGTTGAATTTTTGTATGGCCTGTGGATTTTGTGTTATGGTTTGAAATGCCTTCTCCACTCCAAGATTATAAGAAAATTCCTCTTTGGTTCCTTCCTTTACAATTTCTGTTTCCATTTTATATTTTAATCTTTGATCCAGTTGGAATTTATCTTGGTTCAAAGTGTCGTGTGTGTATCCAACTTTTTTCCCTACATTTTTTTGCTGTGTGGTTGTCCCCGTTTCTGTTTGTTCAGTAACTCTTCTTTTCCTCACTTATTTGAGATACCAATTTTATCTTGACTGGGTCAATTTCTGGACTTTGTAGACTGACCTATTGGTATATCTAGTTGTGATTTATATACCAGGGATTGGTAAACTTAATGGCCTGCGGGCTGGCCACCTGATTTTGTAAATCAAGTTTTTTGCCACATAGCCTTGCCCATTCTTTTACATATTGTCCGTGGCTCCTTCTACACTGCAGTGGCAGAGTACAGTACTTGTGACACAGATCTTATGACCCACAATCCTAAAATATTTACTGTCTGACCCATCAAGAAAACATTTCTGATCCCTGGGTTTATACTGATGTCTTTACATTTTTCCCCTTGTGTCTTTGTAATATTTTTAAATATCTGACAGGGCTGGTCCTTCTTCCTTATATTTTTTTTAAGAATTTTTGTGTCTCATTTATTTTTCCATATGAATTTTAGCATTGTCTTATTCTTGAAAAATTTTCTTGTTTTTATTATGATAATGATTAATTTGAGGAGAACTGAAGTTCTTTCTATCCAAAACATATGCCATTTGTTTTATTTTGTATCATTCAGCATTTCAGTTATTTGTATATAGATTTTATTTCATGTTAAGCCTTTTCTTAGGAATTTTAATTTTATTTATTATTACTATCATAATAGCCATTTCTCCGATTATACTTTTCATCCATTATTTTTCTATTTCTTCCATTACATCATTGTAATGATGTAATGATCATTGCACATACACACAAACTTTTTATATATGTAAACATTTTCAGACTTTTGATTAATAATTGTGTGCCTTGAGACCTTAATTCTTAGATTGGTTGTGGTAATTTTTTAATACGTGTGTTTTTTACTGCCCTTATTTAATACTGTATATTTATGCGTCAGTGTCATTTTAACAAATTAAAGAAAGCAATTCATATTTCAGAGTAAAGGGAAATTTTCTTTCATAACTTTCTGAAAGTGTTAGTCTGTTTAGTAGATTTTTAATTTTTATTTTTTTCACAGCAAGACCAGCAAAGTATGAGAACAATGATATGTTAAATAATACAGAATAAATAACTAGGAATAGTGAAGTATTTTTCTTTATTGAAACTGAAATTCATCAAGTTTATAATTGATAATATGGTCTGTTAAAACTTTTAGCATTTTACCGTAGCAAAAATTTGAAGTAAACTAATAAGGGAATGATTTAAAAATGGTGGCATAATCTGTGAAACAGTTGGCAATAACTTAAAATATCTATAAAAGATTGCTTTAAGATAAATATATTTTTAAGAGTTATTTTAATTGTATGTTTCTGTGGTTTGTTATTGCTTTACTTTTAAATCTACCACAGATTTAGAATGATCGGTAATTTTTACGTTTTGAGTTCTTTTAATTTGAGCATTACATGTAACTGATTTCAGAGTGTCCCGGGTTGGTTGGTTTCATACAGAGTCTTGCCTGAATCCTTTTTTCCTCACCTCTGGAGTAAGTTTTTCAGGTCACTTTGCTCACCTGAGACACACATGCACACACATACACATGCATGACTTACCCAGTAATAATTAGATTGGCTATTGCTCTTCTCATTGTTTGTATGACAGTTCCTGTACTGGAATCCAAGAAGAAAATAGACAAACGTGACAAACAGGACATTGATAGAAAAAGAAGTGCAAATGGTTTATAAGTATTAGAAAAATGCTTATCTTTGCTTACAATTAAATGTAGGTTCAAATAATGTAATAACATTTTCATGAATTGGGTGATTCCCATTATGTTCAGTAATATACTATATTGGCCAGAGTGTGGTATAACTTTAGGGGAACAATATAGCAATTCTGTTTCTGGTAATTTATCCTTTAAATACATGTACATGAAGATGTTCACTGCAGCACTGACTATACTAGCAGATCATGAATGTCTGTCACTGTAGGACTAGTTAAGTAAGTTTTGGAAATCTGTATAGTAGAATGCTCTGTAGCCATGAGAAGGACTGAAGTTGCTGTATTATGTTCATGTGAAATGATCTGCAAGAAATATATTTATTAAACACTGCATAGGTAATAGATCTTTTATTAAGAGAAAACAGCAACTATACAGTGTATTCTCCCACTGTATACAGTCATGGGGCACATAATGACATTTTGGTTAATGGTGGACTGCATACATGACCTTGGTTCCATAAGATTAGTACCATATAGCCTAGCTGTGTAATAGGCTATACCATCTGCGTTTGTGTCAGTGCACTCTATAATGTTCGCACAGTGAGGAAATTGCCTGACACATTTCTCAGAACATATCCCCATTGTTAAGTGATGCATGACTGTATTAAAACAATTATAAAAAGAGGATGCACATACATATACATGTACTCTTTGTACTTGTGAATGCCTGGAACAATTTTAGAAAAATGCACAAATTTTAACAGGTTTGCTTTTGGGGAAGTAGCCTGGGATAGGTGGGAGACTTCCTTTTTATTGTCTGCATCTATGCTTGAAACTTTTACATGTATATATTAGTTTTTCAGCAAATGTAAAACTAGTATATAAAATTACAGTAAACATTTTGATATTTAAATGACTTTGTGTTCCATTTAAAGTTACTTATATTTTGGTTTGATTGAGTTACCTCTCTACATGTCTCTTTCCACACCATTCTACCATAAAGTCTTTGTCATAGAACATCAAAAAAATAAACTTCAGAATCTTTCCACTCTGTTGAAATTTATTGTTAAATGCTTTCCAAATTTGAAGAACCCTCACATAAAATTATTATCCCAGTAAGTTACATAAATTTATCTTAAAAGGGAGCTAATAGCTTTTTTTAAAAGTAGGTTTTCATGTCTCAATGACAGAAGTCAAATTCCCTAGAGTTTAGAAGGAACTTAAATTTCATCTGATTCCAATGTGCATTACGTGCATTTTTCGGGGAAATGGTTCTTAATTTTCTTCAGATTCTCAAAGGGATTAGTGATGACTAATTTTAGAAACACTGATATATACTCTTATGGTTATTAGCTTCTGCCTGTGTACTTACTTGTACACACATTTAGATTACTGCTTTATGAGACATTGCATACTGTTAGCATGTGAATTTATGACTGTACTTAGTTATAATCTGGCCATTGCAATATCCTTCTCTATATTACATTTTATGGTTTGAGTCCTATTCCTTCCTGCCTTTTTAGGAGCTGTTAACATGAATGATTATTCTTTCTTGTATTATATCTTCAAACGTCTTGTCTGTACTGTATTCTTTCCTTTATGTTGTTGGGTCTCTTCGTATGCCTTTGCTATCCATTCATATTTAAGAAAGACAACTAGGTAAGTGGCATAGATATTCTTGAATGCTGTGAAATGTTTTTCCATTAGAGCTATCTCTCAAATGGGACTCCTGCTTGGCAACGTTTTCAGGGGTAGTAATGGAGGTATAACAACTTGTACTTTGCTCTTTAGTGTACTAGGCTTTCTGCTTGTGTAACTTCTAAAAGAGAAAAGAGGTACCAGTATCTACACTTAAAAGACATGGTTTTATATAATTTCCCCCTGGGAAGAGCCCTGGTGGATGGTTGGTATAGATTGGCTGCTTATATTTTTCTGACTGGTGGATGGCTCACAGATACAATCCTTCTTTAAGGAAAATTCAGTGAAATCTTCTGTTTTCATCTCCATGACTCACTTCTGCTGTCCATCAAATCTGGTGCTCTGAGTCCAGAATCTTTTCCAGTTACCTTGGGAAGACTGACCTATCTCCTTTGCAGCTCACTTACAAATTATTCTGAGCTACAGCTTTCTCAAGCTGTACATTTTAAAATGTATTCCTATTCATTGTAGTCGTTCAGAAATTTGTTGAGAGGCCGGCCCGGTGGCGTAGTGGTTAAGTTCGTGTGCTCTACGTCAGCACCCCAGGGTTCGCCAGTTCGGATCCTGGGCGCGGACCTGCTCACTGCTCATCAAGCCGTGCTGAGACGGTGTCCCACACAGAGTGACTAGAAGGGTGTACAGCTATAACATGCTGCTATCTACTGGGGCTTTGAGGAGAAAAAAGGAAAAAAAGAGGAAGATTGGCAACAGATGGTAGCTCAGGGCCAATCTTCCTCAAAAAAAAAAAAGAAGAAATTTGTTGAAATGTATTATTGATTCTCATTTTCTTTATGAGTTTGTTTCTTTTCATTCTAAAACACAGTAATGATTGATTCTCTTCTATGGAAGATGAGAAAATTCTCATCATTTTTCTCGTGTCTTCTCATTTTCCACTTCCCAGTTTTTATTAATTATGTTATTCGTACTTTATTAAATTATATAACTTTAAAATTCTACACTATAACCGTAATTCCCACGGTTGCTTAGAATTAATTTTGTATTTAGGTATATGACTCACCACAAACCCTTTTCCCTCATTCCTGTTTTTCTCATTCCTTTTTCCTTATTCCAGAGTTAATTTGTATTTATTCTTGTGGATTTCACAGAGTAACCTTTTGTTTCTCCTGAAAAGAAATTTGTGGATATTATATTCTGGGTTTTTACATCTGTAAGATGTCTGTTTTCTTTGTGCTTGAAGAGTTTGACTGAATGTTAAGATACTAGAGCTACTTTTATTTTCTCGCAGAGCTTTGTAGTAGACGTGATTAGTAGTCCATTGTTTTCTGAACAACTTTTATTTTTAATGTTTTATGAAGATAAATTATCCCATCATTTTTCATTGGCAGAATTTTTCTCTCACGTGCTTTTTCAGGTATTCATGTTTTTTTTTTTTTAACTTGTTTTGAGTTTTTGGTTGATGGCTTTTCAGTGGCGTTAAATACATTCACAATGTTGTGTAACCATCACCACTGTCTATATCCCTAACTTCGACATCATCTGCAGCACAGAAAGTCTTAATTTTGGTGAAGTCCAATTTATTTATTTTTTCTTTTGTTCTTGTGTTTTTGGTGTCATATTGATGAAACCATTGCCAAATCAAATGGCATGAAGATTTTCCCCAGCATTTTCTTAGAAGAGTTTTATGTATTTGTCTCCTGAGTTTAGATCTTGGATCCATTTTGAGTTAATTTTTGTGTATGGTGTAAGGTAAAGGTCTGCCTTCATTCTTTTGCATGTGAATATCCAGTTTTCTCAGCACCTTTTGTTGAAAAGACTGTCCCTTCCCCATTGAATGGTCTTGGCATCATTGTTGAAAACAAATTGACCATTTATGTGAGCATTTATTTCTGGGTTCTCTGTTCTACTTCATTGGTCTGTATGTCTGTCCTTATGGCAGTACCATACCGTTTTAATTACTCTTGTTTTGTTGTAAGTTTTGGAGTCTTCTTTTTGAAGATTGTTTTGGCTTTTCAGAACTCCTTAAAATTCTGTATGAATTTGAGGCTTGGCTTTTCCATTTCTGCCAAAAAGGCTCTTGGAATTGGGCAGAGACTGTGTTGAATCTGTAGATTGCTTTGGGTAGTATTAACATCTTAACAATGTTAAGTCTTCCTTTCCATGAACATGGGCTGTCTTTCCATTTATTTAAATCTTTCATTTCTTTAAGCAGTGTTTTGTAATTTCAGTGTATAATTCTTGTACCTCCTTTGCTAGATTCATTCAAGTATTTTATTCTTTTGTATGCTATTGTAAAGGGAATTGCTATTTTAAATTCCTTGTCAGATAATTCACTTCTGGTATATAGAAACACAGCTGAATTTTGCTTGTTGATCTTGTTCTCTATAACTTGTGAATTTGCTTTTTAGCTCAGTGATTACTGATATATGAGGGCTTAATACTGCCATTTTATCTCTTGTTTTCCAGTTGTTCTATATTTCCATTGTTTCTTTTCCCTTGTATTTCTGACTGACATTTCAGTTTGGTGGATTTCTGTGATGGTTTTCTCTATTCATGGTTTGTACCTCTGCTTTCATTTTTTGTTTAGTGGTTACCATGAGGTTTGCATTAAAGATCTCATAAATGAGATAGTTCATTTTCTGATAGCCTCTTATCTCTATTAGCCTAAGCAAATTCTATCTCTTTACTCTTCCCCTTCTGAGTTATTGTTGTCACCAATTATTATTTTTTGTGTTGTGAGTTTGTTACTTAATTGAAGTGTTTATAGTTATTTTTAATGCTTTCCATCCCTTTATCTTTTATGTTATAATTAGGTGTTTACTAACCTATTCTGATATAGAGCTACAATTTTATGATTCTGTCTGTCTGTTTATCTCCTTGTTCAAGGTTTTGTAAACTTTGCTTTTTAGTTTCAGATGGGAGGGCTCCTTTCAACATTTCTTTTAAGGCATGCCTAGTGACGATGAGCTCCCTCAGCTTTTGTTTATCTGGGAAAGCTTTTATTTCTCCATCATATCTGAAGGATAGTTTCACTGGATAGAGTATTCTTGGCTGAAAGTTTTTGTCTTTCAGTATTTTCAATATATCATTCCATTCTCTCCTAGCCTGTAAGGTTTCTGCTGAGAAATCCACAGAAAGCCTGATAGGGGTTCCTTTGTAGGGTGTTTTCTTCTGCCTTGCTGAATATTTTTTTCTTGTCATTGACTTTTCTCGGTTTTAATAGTATATGCCTTGGAGAAGGTCTTTTTGCACTGAGGTAATTACAGGTTCTGTTGGCTTCATGTAGTTCTAAGTCCAGTTTGTTCCTCAGGTTTGGGAAGTTCTCAGCTATTATTTCTTTGAACAAGCTCTCTGCTACCTTCTCCCTCTCTTTTCCCTCTGAAATACCTATAATTCTTATGTTGCTTTTCCTAATTGAGTTGGATATTTCTCGAAGAGTTCCTTCATTTTTTAAAAATCTTAGTTCTCTCTCTTCCTCCACTTGAAGCATTTCTATATTTCTATCCTCTAATTCACTAGTATTGTCCTCCATAATGTCAGGTCTATTTTTTATAGTTTCCAGATTATTTTTTATCTCATTAATTGTGTTCTTCATATCCAGAATTTCTGTTTTGTTTTGTTCTTTTAGAGCTTCAATCTCTTTGGTGAAATATTCCTTCTGCTCATTAATTTTATTCCTGAGCTCATTGAAGTCTTTCTGAGTTTTCTTGTAACTCGTTGAGTTTCTTTATGACAGCTATTTGAATTCTCTGTCATGTAGATTGTAACGTTCTATGAGTTCAGGATTGGTTTCTGGAGACTTGTTTTTCTTCTGCTCTGAAGTGTTAATGTAGTTCTTCATGGTGATTAATGAATTGATCTTTTGTGGGCACGTTTGTGATAGTATCAGGTTGCAGATTCCACCTGCCACTGCTAGGGGGACGGCAGGAGCTGTGTTTTCTACTCTCACCCCATATGCTGGAAGTTGTACTGGTAGGGCTGCTCAATATTGGTGCGATCTGGCTGCAACTGCTTGGCAGGTAATGCAGGCACATGCCGGTGGGGCCGCTGTGCTCGGCAGGAGGGGCGCTTTCTTTCATATGTGGGCCGGCTCTGCACTCACAGGCAGTTCAACTGAGCTGCTTTGCATGGTGGATGGGACACCTTTGTGGGTGCCGAGCAGTTGCCATTTGGTGGGGAGCGTTCCCATGGGTAGGGCCGCTGTGGCACAGTGGGCGCTCCCACAGACCAGGCTACCGCTCTGAAAGTGTTCATGTGCAGCCTGGGTCGCCCTGCCGCCTCTTAGAAGTCGCACTGGCTGCTGTGTAGGGACCTGGATTGCTGCTGCTGCGGAGTTGGAGGGGTCCGCTCACCTAGTTCCACTGCCTCCCGAGGCTCCGGTCCACCCACCTTCAGATGTGTAGCTGCGTAGATCTCTTAGGCATCCTTTTGTGCTATGTAGGGAATCCTTTGTTGGTTAATGAATGTCCGTTTAGTTGTAACTTGGAGAAGAGAGACAAAGGGAAGAACTGGGAAGAACTCACTCTGCCATGATGCTGATGTCACATCCCTACATTATTTTTTTAATGGATAATTAGGATTGTTAAATTAAATAGTAGTGTTGAAGTACGTAGTATAGTTTATAAGATGTTGCCTTGACATAAAGGAATTCCTCCAATGTCATTTTATTACTTTTATTTCACCTTCTGTTTCAAAATTAGGTTGTGCATATTTACCCTGCTAAGGGATGCAATAGAAGAGAGATCATATGATTTACACCTGAAAAATATAAAAATAAGTGTTTCAGAATAGAGAAATTTGCATTTTTAATAGACTTTTTATGTATTGAAGATAAATAGGATACCTCAGTTTTTTACCTTCAGAGCCCTCAAATTGGCAATTACTGGCCTAATTATATTTGTTTCTGTATCTTAATTTAGCAGTTAGCAGCTTTTTGGCTATAAAAGACATTTATTTTATGTCTGTCATATTTAGTAGTGATATCTTTGCAAATATTGTGCTTCCCTTCATATTTACGTAATTTAGTATAAGAAAGGAGACTTTCTATTTCATGGTTTATTATTATGTAGACTTTTGTTATAAGTGAATTTCTATCGTGTACTCTAGTAAAAGGAACAGGTGATGTAAATACTTTATAACCATTTAATATGGGAAATATAATACACTTAAAATAAGATAATTTGATTTTCCCTTCTAATTGTAATTTATTATTTTATTTGTAATTGCCTACATTTTAATTTACTATTTAACTTTTTTTTTTTTTTTTTTGTGAGGAGATCAGCCCTGAGCTAACATTCGCCAATCCTCCTCTTTTTTTGCTGAGGAAGACGGCCCTGGGCTAACATCCGTGCCCATCCTCCTCCACTTTATATGGGACGCCGCCACAGCATGGCCTACCAAGCAGTGCGTCGGTGCGCGCCCGGGATCCGAACCAGCGAACCCCGGGCCGCCGCAGCGGATCGCGCGCACTTAACCGCTTGCGCCACCGGGCCGGCCCCTACTATTTAACTTTTTTAATATTAATGATATGTACATAAATTTAATTGGAATCCTCTTTACATTCGGATTCCAGAAAATGTATTTATTGTGGGCTTCTCTCTTATGGTTAGAAAATTAAGCTTGTGGCTTGTTTGGATAAGATAAAGTTCTACTTAAATTGAATTTTATTTTTACAATTTTTTGTACTGACATTTGTGATATTTGGTAATTAGTGTTTTACCAACACACTAAAAAGTATTAAAAGTACACTAAAATGTACCACCCACATTCTTGGCTTTTAAAACTAAATAACTTTTTTGGTATCAGGTTATTTATTATATAGTATAATTATTTTTCACTCTTGTCTCTACCTTTATTTTCTAGTTGAAACATTGTAGTCGGTATATACATGACTTATTTCCTTCACTCATCAAGAATTTGGATCCAGTACCACTGAGACATCTCCTTAATCTGGTCTCAGCTCTTGAACCAAGTGTTCATACTGAACAGGTAATTCATGCGAAACATAATGGTAGTTTTTTTTGTAATGTGAAAATTTATTTGTGATTCAGATCATTTAACTTGTATTATATTACTGTTGGAATTTCAGTTAGGCAAAAGGATATTAAATTTGTTACCATGTTGCCTAAACCCTCTAGTTTCAATCTGTCTCTCTCTTTTTTTTTTTTTAAGACATTGTACTTGGCATCGATGTTAATTAAAGCATTATGGAATAATGCACTAGCAGCTAAGGCTCAGCTATCGAAACAGAGTTCTTTTGCATCCTTATTAAATACTAATCTTCCCATTGGAAATAAGAAAGGTTCGTAAAGTGTAATGTATTTTTTGAAGTAAGTTGTCCAAAGTTTATAACTCAAATTCGAAGTAATTTCTGCTAAGTAGTTTTAGTTCATTCTTAATTCCAAAGTAAGTTTGAGATGGGAGCTATAGTGTTTGTGAAAGGGTTAATAAATTGGGATTAGCTCATGTTTTGGGTTTACTCTTCAAGTAAAGAACAGTAATAAAGTTTCAGTAGTTATTGGATTTTCTCTCAGTGTTCTTCCCTTTAAAAAAAAAAACTATTTCATAAAAGCTTTGGAGCTTTTGGTTAGAAAACAAACAAACAACATGTTTTATTTTAGAAATAATTTTGAGAACAGAACATAATAATACAGTTCTCTTTCTGTATTTTCTACTTCAAAGGTTTCTATCATTTCAGGTGTTTTATGTACACTTTTACATGTATGGCTTTCCAGGGTTCTCTAATACTTTATCAGCTTTACCCTCGATTTTTGTCTCCTGACATCATATACTACTCTTTTCTTAGGCTCTTCTGTTTAGGCACCTACAAGTACTACTGCAGGTGTTGGGAACTTATATTATGGCAGGTTTCCTTACCTGTTTTTTGGTGATTATGTAATAAGAACAACTGGTATGCTGTCCCAAAGAAGATCAGTCACTTAGAATATTTCCTTTCTGTTTTTTCCTTTTCCTTCAGAGGAAGAAGAGCTCAGAAGAGCAGCTCCATCACCTTGTAAGTTGAGTCTTAGAAACACATGGCAAGATGACTTGTAGTTTTGTTTTGATGATCATCTAGAGTCAATTGATGTTATATATTTGTATCAGAGTTGTAAAGCAGGAAATGTAGACCCTTAACTAGTTATCTATCTTCCTTTTTGTTTAAACCATTAGTATCTTGACTTTTAATTGAAATCATGTACATTTAGAAATAATTGGCAAATTTTAACATATTTCCAGATTATATTTTTGGCTACTTAGCATAAAGCTTTGGTAAATGAAAGAATCAAAGGATTATGTCATTCTGATAGATCCATGTTAATACAAATTAGAAGTAAAACCAAAAAATCTGTTTAATATAGGGTCACCTGCAGCTAGTCCTCAAAGCAGTGATAACAGTGATACCCATCAAAGTGGAGGCAGTGACATTGAAATGGATGAGCAACTTATTAATAGAACCAAACATGTGCAACAGCGACTTTCAGACACAGAGGTATGAAAACAGTTTTTCCCCCACTTTACAGCAATATTTGGATTTTGGGGTTCCTGCCACGTTTATCCTTTGAACTGGGAATATAAACATGATCTATGTTTAGGCCTCTCTTCTCTTTTAGATAGTATTATTGAGGGCCTTCACTTTTCTTTGAGTTTTTAATTCCATTTTGTGTTGTTCAAGGGAATATGTCAAGACTGTGGCAGCCTTTTAAAAAGTACAGCATGTTAATGTAAGTTTTTTTTTCTTACTAGTTTAAATATTTATTTAAATCTATTTGTTTCTAAATACAGGAATCCATGCAGGGAAGTTCTGACGAAACTGCCAACAGTGGTGAGGACGGAAGCAGTGGTCCTGGTAGCAGTAGTGGGCATAGCGATGGATCTAGCAATGAGGTGAATTCTAGCCATGCAAGCCAGTCAGCTGGGAGCCCTGGCAGTGAGGTACAGTCAGACGACATCGCAGATATTGAAGCTCTTAAAGAAGAAGATGAAGATGACGATCATGGTCATAATCCTCCTAAAAGCAGTTGTGGGACAGATCTTCGGAACAGAAAGTTAGAAAGTCAAGCAGGCATTTGCCTAGGGGATTCCCAAGGCCCATCAGAAAGAAGTGGGACGAGCAATGGAACAGCAAAGGACTTGGTTTTTAACACTGAGTCAATGCCATCGGTAGATAATCGAATACGAATGCTAGATGCCTGTTCACACTCTGAAGACCCAGAACATGATATTTCAGGGGAAATGAATGCTGCTCATATAGCACAAGCGTCTCAGGAATCTTGTATTACACGCACTGGGGACTTTCTTGGGGAGACTATAGGGAATGAATTATTTAATTGTCGGCAGTTTATTGGTCCACAGCATCACCACCACCACCACCACCACCACCATCACCACCATGATGGGTAAGTCTGCTTAAAAATAGACAGCTTATATTTATTTCCTTTAGGGAGTAATTATAGCCTATATTTATTCAATTGCAATATATTCTAGATCAGTGTTGTCCAGTAGGAATATAATGTAAACTGTACATGCATGCCTCCAATATGTAATTTTTAATTTTCTATTGGGCACGTTTAAAAAGCAAAATGAAACAGGTGAGGTTAATTTTAATTACAAATTTTATTTAAAGCACTAATATCTAAAATATCTCCACATGTAATCAATATAAAAATTAAGATTTTTTTCTTAGTCTTCAATATTCTTTGTATATTTTATACTTACAGTGCATCTCAGTTTAAACTAGCCCCTTTTTACATGTACAGTGGCCGCATATGGCTAGTGGCTAACACAGTGGACAGCAGAGATCTAGATCTTCAGTTCTTTGTAATAATTGCCTAAAAGCAGATATAAGATTGCCTGTAGAAACTTCCATTAAAATGTGATCATGGAAAGGGAAATTTTATGCACATCCTAATTTTAGGGTATTAATAAGGATAGAGCCTCATCATAAAGCTTTTTGATTATCTCTGAAGTATACCTATGGTATTCAACAGTAAGTGATTCTGTCACTTACTAATGTTACAATATTGGGCAAAGTACTTAATTTTTCTTTCCATTATTTTCACATCTGTGAAATAGGAATAATAGTACCTATCTCACGGGTTTATTGTGAGCATTTCATGGGCTAATGTGATTGCCACATAATAAGAGCTCAATACATGTTAGCTGCTATTATTACTGTCGTTACTAGTAGTAATATTTGAGTTGATGAAATATGAATATGTGGTTTATCAGGATGAGCTTTCTTAGACTTGACAATTTGTCAAGCCTGTCAGAATTTAGTATGGTTGTTTGGGAGAACTGCGTATCCATACATATTGCTACTTTATTTCCCTTTTCATTTTATTCTTATCACTAACCCATATGAGTTTAAGGGTTATGCTTATCAGCCTTGGCAATATTGACATTTTGGGCCAGGGAATTCTGTGTTTTGAATTTGCAGCAATATGAATGCTGCCCTGTGCACTGTAGGATGTTTGACAGCATCCCTAGCCTCTAGGCCTAGATACCAGCAGCATCTCCCAAGTTGTGATAGCCAAAAACATCTCTAGACATTGCCAGATGTCCCCCAGGGGGCCAAAATTATCTCTGAGAACCACTGGTTTACAGTCTGACATTATAGGTGTGCACATTCAAAGTTCTCTCCAAGACAGCTCATACTGAAGACAGAGCAGTTAGTTTATAAAACTAAGGTAAAATGCATTCCAGTTTGGCATATTGCAAATCTCTTTTAGTCTTCACACCCACATTAGCCCCCTACCCCATAAGATCTAATGATTTAATTTTTATGTTAGCACTTTCCATGTTCTCTGTGTATGGTACTACTTGTGAGTCTCTCTAAGTCAATCCTGAACTTTTCTTTGTATTATTTTTCATCCTTTTGTCTTCACATTCTTAGAGTACCCAATATGGTATTTTTTAGAAGTGAGTGCTTAATAGGTATTTATTGAGCTAAAAGTTTCCCAGTATTAATTTTAACCACATCTAGATTGCAGCCTTAAATGGAAGTATTTTCCTAGTAGTTATCTCATTTGATTCTGCAGTTGTATGAATAAATGTAAACAAATTTTAAGGTTTCACATTGTGATTTGAATTTATAAGATAATTATAAGTTTATTGATCTTCCCTAAAATTATTCGCTTTGAAATTGTTTTAGTGAAGTGTGTTGATGGGCTGGATAGTATGTGGGTATATTGTAAAATTAATATATAGTTTCAACATTGTGGGATTTTTAGTTTTTGTAAAGCTCGTGGTATTTTATATTGTTAAGAAACAAGTGTAGCTTTGTTCTTGAGTGTGTTGTAACTTGTGCCAAATGTTTTTGAGAGAGATTTTTTGTGATTCACAAAATGTGTTTAAATGTGTAATTGCTAACTTTGTGCTCTTCTCTGTGTTACAGGCATATGGTTGATGATATGCTAAGTGCAGATGATGTCAGTTGCAGTAGCTCCCAGGTCAGTGCAAAATCAGAAAAAAATATGGCTGATTTTGATGGTGAAGAATCTGGGTGTGAAGAGGAGCTAGTTCAGATTAATTCACATGCAGAGCTAACATCTCATCTCCAACAACATCTTCCCAATTTAGCATCTATTTACCATGAACATCTTAGTCAAGGTAAGGTTTTGTAGTAAGTAAAATACCTTACTTTGTTTAAAACAGGAATAATTTGTATTACATTAAAAGGATAGTTAATGTTATGATACTTAAATGTTTTGCCAAATAACTTTCATATGGTAGTTTTCTTTCTAAGGGAATGAAATTATGACTACTCCGTCATAAATATAAAGGCTGCAGTTCCATCAGGAAGTAGTTAGGTAAGGAAATACATAATAATATATATACATATAAATTATAGCTTTGTATTTTAGAAAATATATGGCTTTATTCAATTTTATATTCAGAAATCTTAGGACCTAAAAGTAGGAGATTACACAGGATCACATGTATTATTACATTTATGTAAAATGTCTAGGATAGGCAAATTTGTAGAGATAGAAATTAGGTTGGTGGTTGTCTGGGGCTAGGGAAGGTTGAGGGGACTTAAGTGACTGCTGAAGGGCAATTGGAGTGATGAAAACGTTTACAAAATGATGGTTCTAATCACTAACTCAATCTAAAAAAAGTGATAGGACATCACCAGACTTGGAGGAATGGAGGTTAGAGGAGATTAAAGAATAGTGGGAGGAAAGGGAGGAAAATTACAAGGGGAAAACAATTTTAGAGTTGGCAGTTTAAAGGTCTGTATTCAACCTCTTGGCTTGGTTAGGTGCCATCAGCACCTTCTAGCCTAGGAAGTGGGTTTTGGGATGCTAGTACATTACAAACTAAGTAAACCTGATGGATTAGGTCCTTTTAGGCCATGATTAGACTTGGAGACACGACTTGTGGACCTTGGCCACAATTTACTAGTTTCAAATGTTAGTTGTACATAATCTAGATAAGGTTACGTTGACTTTTTTATTGTTGTGTTATTGTAGTTGTTGAGAAATGAATAGGTTAAGATTGAGGTCAATTGAATTTGATACTGTATTTATTAAATTTTTAGCATTCTTCTGTCCTTATCTCACTTTCCTTTTATTCAGTTTTGTACATATTTTTTTACTATATAAAGTTAGAAATTGAGCAAAACTATTAAATGTATTTATGCTCTCCAAATCTGCCTTGTATTACTGTGTATTTAATACTATGAAGAAGTCTTCCAACACAGTAAGACAAACAGTTCAGTTTAAAAATGAGCAAAAGATTTTTTGATTCATAAAAAGATATAAAAATGGTCAAATAAATACATGAAAAGATGCTCAATATCTCTAGTCATCTGGGAAATGAAAATAAAACCATGCTGTGATGCTGTACACCTACTGGAATTGGTAAAATTAAGGACTAGTGATATCAAATGACGCCAAGAATGTAGAGCAGCTAGAACTACAACATACATTGCTGTTGACTAGTATAAAATAGTACAGCCAGTTTGGAGAAGTGTTTTATCAGTATCTTATAAAATTAAACATGTATGTACCATATGACCCAGCAATTCCTATTCTAGGTTTACCCAAGAGAAATGAAAACGTGTCCACAAAAAGATTTGTACTTGAATGTTCATACCTGCTTCATTCATAGAGCCTCAACTGGAAATTAACTAGTAGATAAACAAGTTGTGGTGTATTCACATAGTGGAATACCACTCATCAGTAAAAAGGAAAGAACTGATACACGTAACACCACAAATAAATATAAAAAAATATCATTCTAAGCAAATGAAGCTAGAAAGAATGCATACTGTGTATCATTTATATACATTTCTAGAATATTCAGAAATAATTTATAAGGGTTTAAATCTACTCAGCGATTACCTAAGGTTTGGTGGTGGAGATTGATTATAATCTATAGTCATGAGGGAACTTTTTGGTGTGATATAAATGTTCTGTATCTTGATTATGTATTAATTATATTTTAATGAGATTAATTTTAAAAAATAAATACAAAAACAACCCATCCTCCCAAATAAACTCCCCAAAAATGCAAGCCACAGACTGAGAGAAATATTAGCAAATCATATCTAATAAAGGGGTCGTATCCAGAATATATAAGAACTTGCACAACTCAGGAGTAAGACAACTTAATTAAAAAGTGGGCAATGATTTATTTCACCAAAGGTACACAGATGGCTAATAAGCATATGAAAAGATGCTCAATGTTTTTAGTCATTGGTGAAATGCAAATTAAAAGCCACAATGAGATTCTACTTCATATGTATTAGAATGGCTAAAATGAAAAAGAATGACCATACCGATGTGTTGGGGAGGATGTGGAAGAATAGGTATTGGTACTCTAATATACTGCTGGTGGAAATGTAAGATGGCACAACCACTTTGGAAAATAGTTTGGCAGTTTCTTCAAATGTTAAACGTAACATTTACCTTATGACCCAACAGTTCCACTCCTAAGTATTTACCCAAGAGAAAGGAAAGCATATATCCATACAAAGACTTGTTACACAGATTTTTATGGCAACATTATTCATATTGGCCCCAAACTGGAAACTATCCAAATGTCCATTAACTGGTGAATGTATAAACAAAACGGAATGTTTCCACATAATGGAATATTATTCTCTAATTAAAAGGAACACTACTGATATGTACTTCAACATGCATGAACCTCAAAAACTATTTTGCTGAGTGAACAAAGTCAGACATAACACTATACATATTGTGTGATTCCAGTTACATGAAATTTCTAGAAAAGGCTAATTTATGGGGATGGAAAAACAGACTAGGGTTGGGGAATGGATCAAGGATTAATTGTAATTAGATATGAGGAAATATTTTAGCATGGTGCAAGTTTTCTAAAACTGTATTGTGATGATTGCACAATTCTCATTTTAATGAAATCAATGTATGTGTACAATTCAATCTGGAAATTTCATGGTAAAGCTGTTAAAAAAGATAAAGAAGCATTTTTGCTTAATATGACAGAACTAGTGAGAATTTATTTAGCCTGGCACTCAGAAAGTCTGAGTTATATTGTACTAGAATCTTTGAACTTGAATGTTTTGGGTAAATCATCTCTAATAAAAAAAATTATTTTTTGATGTAGGGATATAAGACACTATACAGAAGGTCATTTAGAGGAATGTTCCTTGGCTATAGAATTATTTCAAATAAATTGTCGTCTTTATGCTTAATTTGGGTTTCAAGTATTTATATACAGTCCTGTTGACGTAAAAAACATTAAATAATCATACTTATTAAAATAGCGATGAGACCATGAAAGGAAAACTCTTTTCTTATTTCACTTCAGTCTTATCAAACTATAAACAATACTATTCTTTCCCATTCATAAAGCAACTATTATGTTAATCTTGTATTGTTTTTATTCTGTGATGTAAGACAAGATTTATTGTTATACTTTACTTTGGATTTGTTAACTTTATCAATGCTGTAATTCACTTTGCAATTTTAGTCAGCTGCATTCCTCTTTCGTGTGTTATGTTTTGCCCCTTCAGGACCTGCAGTTCATAAACATCAATTCAACAGTAATGCTGTGACAGACATTAATTTGGATAACGTTTGCAAGAAAGGAAACACTTTGTTGTGGGATATAGTCCAAGATGATGATGCAGTAAGTTATTTAATAGAGCCAAAAGACTACAAAATGACAGCAAAATACAATCAGGATAAATAGTAACTTGATGTATATACATTTTTTTGTAGGTGAATCTTTCTGAAGGATTAATAAATGAAGCAGAGAAACTTCTCTGTTCCTTAGTATGTTGGTTTACGGATAGACAGATTCGAATGAGATTCATTGAAGGTTGCCTTGAAAATTTAGGAAACAACAGGTAAATAGGAATTCAAAAATTTTTTATGCAGTAGTCAAAGTTTATTTTGTATATCCTTATTGAGTAGGTGTGGTGGATTCACAGTGTTTAATGTACCATTATCAACCTATTTTTTTTTTTAGTAATTGTGGTTTTCATTTTAGGTTTAAAGACTTGTCTCGCAGGGTTCATATTTTATCTCACTCAGTCTTGGTTTTTTCAGCACTCTTGATTAGATTCTCCTCCAACAGAAACAAAGGAATAATAATATATTCTCTTCTTGACTCTGGGAGCATAGTGGTGATTACTCTGTTTTCAAATTACAGTTAAATGCTTCTGAACTGAACTGTGTCATACTGTGTATAAAAGAAGCTAAATAAGATAAGTGAAGTTGAACTTAAAATATAAACATTTTGATAATAGCATTGTTCTTCCATCTGGATGGATCTTTTGTATCTTGACTTCTGTAGTGCATAAAGAATTAGGTTGGTGTTTTTTGTCTAGTTTGAACTCTGCTGTATATTTATAGACTTCTTACTGGGGCTCAAATGATTACTTACAAGTTTTTGATTTTCAGTTCTGTTCTGTTGGTACAATTTCAGGTTTCCCTTGTCCTCTGCTTTGATAATATTCTTTCGTTCTCTGATGTAGTGAATTCAGTTAGTAGTTGAATGTATTATATTATTTTATATTATATTATTAACATTTTCAGCTTAACTTTGCCCGAGCCTGCTATAAACATCTAATTTTATTGAATATTTAAGTGCTTCAAAATACTTTTTTTTACCTAATTGAATTAGAAAAAGTATGTGCAGTATTTTATTTTCTACTTTTGGTTTTTAAAGGGCTGTAATTTGAACAATCACAATAGAAAAATTGCTTGTTCATGCAGGTATAAGAAACCACTAATAGACCTTCGTTAGTGGATCAGTTGCCTCATTTGCCATATATTGTTTAAAAGGAATGCTTTTAATGGCTGGATGATATTTCATCATTTACATAGGTATTATAGCAGTTAACTTTAAAATGTTAATTGTCTTTTGAAAATCTTCGTGAAACCAATGAACAGTTTTTTTAAAGTGGTTGTATCAATTTATCTTTCCCATATGTGAATCTGCATACCCTATGGTCCAGTAATTCCATTACTAAATATGTGCTTTAGCGAAATTCATCCAGATGGTCACCAAAAGACACATTCAAGAATGATCATAGCGGGGCCGGCCCCGTCGCTTAGCGGTTAAGTGTGCACACTCCACTACTGGCAGCCTGGGTTCGGATCCCGGGCACACACCAACGCACCGCTTCTCTGGCCATGCTGAGGCCGCGTCCCACATACAGCAACTAGAAGGATGTGCAACTATGACATACAACTGTCTACTGGGGCTTTGGGGTGGGGGGAAGGGAGGAGGATTGGCAATAGATGTTAGCTCAGAGCCGGTCTTCCTCAGCAAAAAAAGAAAGAGGAGGATTAGCATGGATGTTAGCTCAGGGCTGATCTTCCTCAAAAAAAAAAAAAGAATGATCATAGCAGCACTATTCAAAATAATTAAATATTCTTTGTATAGCTATCCAAATGCCAAAAAAGAGTAGAAAGAAAAATTAAGTTGTGGACTGTTTGTTGAATGAAATAATATATAGCAATAACAGTGAAGGAATTAAAACTACATGGAGGGCTGGCCTCGTGGCTTAGCAGTTAAGTGCTCACGCTCCGCTGCTGTCGGCCTGGGTTCGGATCCCAGGCGCGCACCAACGCGTCGCTTCTCCAGCCATGCTGAGGCCGTGTCCCACATACAGCAACTAGAAGGATGTGCAGCTGTGACATACAACTATCTACTGGGGCTTTGGGGGAAAAAAAATAAATAAAATCTTTAAAAAAAAAAAAAAAAACTGCACGGAACAGTGTGGTGCATCTCATGAACATAATGTTGAGTGAAAGAACCAGATATAAGAGAGTATATCTCTATTACTCCATTTATATAAAGTTTAAAAACAGGGAAACTATTATATTTAGTAGTCAGGATAATGGTTACTCTTGGGTTGTTAGTGACTGGAAGGGGGCACAATGAAGGTTTCTGGTATGCTGGTAATGATTTATTTCTTGATGTGGGTGCTAGTTGCATAAGTATGTTCACCTCCTAATATTTTGAACTGTCACTTATACATGTTTTTGTATGTATGTTATACTTCAATAAAAAGAAAAAAAATTGAAAGATGAAGCCTTTTTTTTTTTTTCATGAGGACGATTAGCCCTGAGCTAACATCCATTGTCAATCCTCCTCTTTTTGCTGAGGAAGATTGGCCCTGGGCTAACATCTGTGCCCATCTTCCTCTACTTTATATGTGGGACGCCTGCCACAGCACAGCTTGACAAGCAGTGTGTAAGTCAGTCTCCGGGATTCGAACCTGCGAACCCTGGGCCACTGAAGCGGAGCACGTGAACTTAACCGCTACGCCACTGGGCTGGCCTGAAATATGTAGCTTTTAAGAGTCCTGTTTTCAAATATTATATAATGATATGGGCATATACTCACAGGCCCATCTGTTAAAAAGATTGCAAGCAATATGTGAGACTGTAAAATGGTTATTTCTGAAAGGATTGAGTTATTTTTTTCTTCTTTATGCTTTTCTATTTTCCAGTTTTTCAACAATGAGCATATATTTCTCTTATAAGTAGGGAAACTTGAAAGAGACAAAAGGAAAATCTGTGTGTAAAATGGAAAATTGTCAATATGGATTTTTTTATTAAGTTTTAATTTGTCCACCCCAAAATGACTTGAAGATGAAGCATTCTTCGTTTGTTCGAGGCAATTCTTGTATCCTAATCATAGTTACTTAATGGTTTATTGAACCTAACTATATATATATAACATAACTATTATGTTGAAGTTAATTTTGCCCTCAAACTTTATTCCTCAGAGGGTTGCTGTATCATGCTAATCTTACTGTGAATGACATTAGTCATGTGTGACAATACTTAGAGCATATTGGCATTTTCAGCCTGTGAAATATGCAACACAGCCAGTGTATACTAGCTGAACTTACTGACGTTATCATGCAAATTGAAAAAAAAATTAGTTTGAACATATTTTAAACATCATTAGTCTGGGTTTCCTGATAAGCCCGGGGTTTTCAATGGGAGTGATTTTTTTTTTTCTCCCAGGCAGTGTCAATGTCTGGAGATATTTTTGGTTGTCACACTAATGAGTGGGATTGGAGGTGTTACTACAGGCCAGGGATGCTTCTAAATATCCCTCATTGAAGAGGACAGCCACCTACAATAATGAATTAGCTGGCCCCAAATGTTGGTAGTGACCTCAGAGTTTGAGAAATCCTGTTTTAAACATAAGAATCCGTTCTCCAAACCCAGCCCCCTGAGTTTACCATCACAGTAAGAAAGGATTGTTGCACAAGGGTGCTAGTATTAATAGGAAAGCTCTTCCTTATGTTGAAACAAACAGATGGGCCACTGCAACCTTAACTCATTTACCATTTTCCTGATACTTGACGAAAAAACCACAGAGGTCTGCTTCTTGATGATGTCTTATATACTTATGGAGGTTTTATGTTTCTTTTTATTTTCTCTATGCAACTTTTTCATTGTCTTTCCAGTTTCTCACTTGCCAGTCAGCAGTTTTTGTTTGTTTTTGCTTTTCTGTGGTCATATTCCAATTTATTTTATGAAATGAACTTAGCTTTTTTTGAACAGTAGTATGTGCTCATTATTTCTCAGGAAGCATAGAGATCTGAAAAAGAAAATTAAAGTCTTCTATAAATTGTCCATAATTTTACCATTTAGATGGACCACTGTAAATACTTTAAAAAAATGCTCGCATATTCTCTCTTTGTCATATGCAACGTGTGCTTTGTGCACATTTAGCCTTAGGCGGATTGTTTTATAAGGCACATAACATTTCGGCAATGCGGGAAGTTTAAAGTTACACATAAAAATACATAGTAGACTGGTTTGCAGAATGTTGTTGTAAAGTGAGAGCATGAGGCAGACAGTAGCTCCCACAATGAAAAGTCTGTTACTTTTCAGCTTGATTCATGTTTGTTACCAAGGATGAGTGAGGTAAGACTGCTGTCCAGTGAGTATGGTGGAAGTAGGGCTTGGGTTGTAATCAGCTCCTTTGGTATTTTATGTTTACTAGAAGGCAGGTCCACATCCTCTGCCTAGGCACCCCCTTAAATTCTGTGGCCTCCTAAGAATTGAATTGCGACTCTTGCTGGTAACCTATCCAATGTGCTATTTTTTGCTGTTCTTGAGCCACTGTAGATACATTAATCCATGTGTTCAAATTTTTTACCTTTGTGTACAAAAGATTTCTTGAGTAAAATGATCGCATGTGTCAGGGATCTTGTATTTTACATAAATAAAGGTTCATATAATTAAGAAATGGAAGGTACCATATACTTTTTTGTTTTGTTTTCCCTCTGTAAAGACGATATTATATACAGCATTTCATGTCAACTTTCGGTATGTACTATAATTTATAACGACTGCATATCATTTTGTGGAACACATCAATCTTCTTAAAACACGGAGTTAGGATTAGGAAAAAAATGTCCAAATGTGACTTTGTGAAGACCACCAGCAAATGTGTCCATTGTAAGGCAACATAAATTTGCATTGGTAATTCTAATAGGCACACCACACTGTTGCCTAGTAATAAGCTTCTGGTTATAACAGAAACTCCTAGAATCAAGCAAAGAACTAGGGCAGTTTAGGGTAATAGCATTTTTCTTGAGTCTAAAATTAGTATCTCATTACTCCGGATCATTGAACCTTTTATCCTAAACATGTTGTTGCTTAGCCTTGTGTGTTTTGGTATTTGAAATTTTCGCTCTTGTAGGAATTTGTGAAATGTAGGTTTGAATATAACAATCCATTTTTTATGTTGTTTTGTAAGCATATCAGCAATCAAAACTATTTGGGCAAAAAAGTTGATAAGTCAGTGTGACATCTTGTAGGTATTACAGGTAAAATTCTACAACATAATGTTAATTGGAACAAGTTGGTAGATTTGATGTGAAGTTTTCTTTAACTTTGAAATATAAATTATTGTCACCAAGGAAATAAATTATCTTCCCCATTTTGTAGGTATGTTACTAATTTCAGTAGATAAGTAGTACTTTGTATCATTTTTCCTCTTAAATTTATCGGTTTAAATAAAATGGTCTAGTGTTTTGAGATAACTTTGAATCTAGATTTGGTCATTTCTTATAAAGTATTCTTAAACTTATAGCACTTAAAGTGTGTGTCTTTTGTGTTCTTTGAACTTTTTTAAGAAGAAAAATTTGGAATTTTTCTGATAATCTTAGGAAGAACTTTTAAAAAATGTTTTAGTCAAGTAAGATGTAATCATTCCTTGATAATTTAGTGTTTATATTATAAATTGTGGAGAAGAGCGTTCTCCTTAGTATAGCAATAGAGGCAAGATGAGTCCCATTTCTACATTCCTATTTTTGGTTCTTCCTTTAGATGAACCACACCATTATTTACTCAACCAATATTCCTTCAATGCCTGGCTTCCTGTTCTGTAATGTCAAGCATCATATGCTTGCTTCTACATTACATTTTATAAAATGTAAAACATGTTTATTGTAGAAAATCTGGGGAGTAAATTTAAACAATTTAGACTCTGAACACCAGTGACTGCAAAAGAGATAATGTAATAAGATTTTCAGAAAATATACAACTATTGCCTGCTATAAGACTTGACATAGTTTCTTCTCAAAGGAAATAAAATATAGTATCTCTTTCTTTGAGATACTGTATCTTTGTCTTTGTTTCTTTATATTTTAGAACTATTGTTGAAATCACGCTAGGCAAACAATTTTGAAATTTGCTTTTGTGATTTTAGATGAAAGTTTTTTATATCTTTTTTTTCTTTGTGGTGTCTCTTACTGATTTTATGCTTGTAAAGCGTTAGATCAAATTAATATCTATCTATTCTAGTTTTTTATGTCTTAGTTTTTAGGAAAAACTCCACTAATGTTTCTGAAATTTTGCCAATGGATTTTAGATAAAGAATCCAAAATTGATTCCCCCTTGTCCTCCATGGTCCATTTTCCCAAGCTCCATTACTGTGTAGCTTGTTGAAAAGTATTAAAAATTTTAATATTTAAAATATATTTTAAAAATTTAAATGTTTTTGAATATTTAAAGAATATTTACTTTGCACTTGCTGGATATCAGGCACTTTCTATTACTTCACTATGTATTCCTTAAATCTATGCTAATGTGGTTTTGATCCTCTGACATTCTACTAACGTGCTGTTTCTTTTGTCATCTGGTAGTAGTTTTTTTCTGTCCTCGTCCTTCATGACTGTTATATAGCATTTTACACTATTTGGTCTTTCTCCTTCCTTGAAAAATCTTGCCTTTCAGTTCTTTCCTGGTTCATTATTTAAGCAAACATATATTTAGTGTGCACCATATGCAGGGATTTTTAATGAATAAGACAGTCTTCCCTCTCCTCGAGCACGTTCTAGTGGTAGACACATTAAATAAAGCAGTATTTGTTAGGTGATGATGAATGAAGAAAAATTGGGAAGGAATCAAGAAGATAAAGAGGTTCCTGGGGCAGTGGAAGGGTGTTATTCCGTATAGAGTTGTCAGGGTCATCCTTGACAGTTGAGGAAACCTTAATGAAGTGAGAGAAGAAGTCCTGCAGATATTTAGGTAAAGAGCATTCCAAGTAGAGGCATAGCGAAGGCACTGAGGCAGGAATGTGCTTGTATTTGTTGAAGGGATAGCAAAGAGGAAGATTGGGAGGAAATTAAGTTAGACTGGTAGGAGGAACAGGGACACATCACACAGGGCTTTGTAGTCCAAATTAAGTACTTTGGATTTTATTCAGAAACAGGAAGTTTTCTAATTTTTCCTACTCAGTATTCACCACTGTTTTCCTCCCACTCAGAAGTACAACCCTGTATTCTGATATCTCTGGTACTCTTCTCAAAAGGAGTAGGCAGTCTGGGGAGACTTACTTGTGTACCATACTTGTGGGTAGGGTACCAGCTTTTCTCTTTTTAAAAATTATTTCATGAAGCAATATTGGCTCCCAAGCTTTAAAAAAAGACATTTGGTACCTCATTAGAGTTTGTCTTGCTTCTTTCAAGGCCCATGCAGCCAACCTCCTTGCCTGCTAAGACTGTTGCTATTTGTATGTCAGTATCTTCCCTATACCCATTCCTTTCACAGGATAGGAATACCCAGATCTACTTGAGGTTGTAGAGTGATTTCCTGTCCCTTTTTTGCTCCTTCATACTTGAGGTATATGGTGTGCTTCCATTATTAACATGGCTCATAATGCAGTGATTCTCAACTTGGATGCAGATCATATTAAGTGAGAATTAGGAAGAAAGTGATAATTTGTATAGTTTGAAAAATGCTCTCTACACTATTGCTCCTCAGAATGTAGTCCAGAAACGAGCACTTTATCATTTTTGAGCTTATTAGAAATGCCAAGTTGCTGAACTTACCTCAGACCTACCTAACCAGAATTTGCAGTCACAAAATTCCCGCAGGTGAATCAAGTGTATATTAAACTTTGAGAAGTCCTGCTGTAGATAATTTACCTAAGCTGCTGCTCCTTATTTTCCTTGATTAAATCCTGAGAAGCACCCGTGACTTATTAAAGAATACTTTCATGAAAAAAAATTTACCTTTAAATGCTGTTCACTTGCTTTAATACTCAGATATTTGTAATGTATTTTACTTTAAAAGTCTTGGATTGGAGTTTTAAAACTTAGATTTCTTTCCCCAATGTATAAAATAAATTTATACTTTAGAAAAAAAATTTTAATGTTTGCATAAGAAATATATTTATATGTAAAGTTCATTAAATCCTTTGCAATTAAGATTTTAAATCTGAATTTCTGTAAAAAGCTAGAATTACTGATAATAGTTAAAATTATTTTATTCTATAAATATCTGTTTTTGCTGTTTCAGATCAGTAGTAATTTCACTTCGTCTTCTTCCAAAACTGTTTGGTACTTTTCAGCAGTTTGGGAGCAGTTATGATACACATTGGATTACAATGTAAGTAAATAAAAGAAACACAAGTATTAATTTGAGAGATTTTTTTTTCCAAACCATAGTTATCAAAGTTTTGAATAACTTACTTACTAGCTTTCATTCTGCACCAAGAAAATTTGAGTTTCATATGGTTCAGATGTTTTCTTAGATTTCTCCGAGTGCTGTCTCTGCTTCTTAGCTCCATGGAAATTTTATCCCCATCAATAGGAAAATCTGACTTTTGTATTCTTTGTAGTTTGAGAAAAATAGCGTAGCAATTAGTGCTCTAATTTTCAGGTAAAGGGTTTTAGTATATCTGGCTATAGCAAAGGACTCCTGATGAAGATCCACGCTAAAATAAACACTCTAGGATGCCTTTACTTTTTTCCATTACTAGAAATTGGTTCTAGACATTACATTATGTTAGGGATAATCTTGACTCCTTTACATTTATAGAGAAGTTATGATTAGGGAATGTTACAGTTCTTTCAAGGTTAGTACTTGGATGTGAAATTGATCCAGTTCTTGGTAATATTTTAGAGAAAGTTGGCTATCACCAGAATTTCCTTAAGCTATAAGAATGTATGTGGTTTATTCAAAAGACTTTGGGAGGGATTTCAGAGGCATTTAAATTAGGAAAAATTAGACCTGTTGAAGGATTCATTTGTGAGGTCAAGTAGGATGGCATTTTACCTAATTCCTTCTCAGATCTAAGATTAGATGGTGAGAGCACTTGTTTGCTTTCAAAATGAATACCATTTAAAAAATTCTTGGAAGTCTATACTCTAGTTCTAAATAGGAGGAAGTTAGTCCTTCTGAATTATAGCCCTTGCTATTTATTGCTCTTTTAAAGGAGATCTGTTTTACCTAAACCTCTATTATTTTTTTTAAAAACATCTTAGTCTCTTTCTTTGGTTAATATTACAGTGTGGCTCTAGTGACAGTTGTATTTGTGAATGCAAGGAAGGTTGAGATGCTAAACAGAGGGGTAGGGAAAAGTGTTTAGCATCCGTTAAGTACAAGAATAGTGTGAATCCTATTTCATTGACTTTTCCCATAGTTTTTAAATGGCTGAATGGCAAACTTCTAACCTTTTTAAAGGCATTCACTTGTAGCTAACTTGGGCAAGTTGGTGACATATTGTAGCCATTTGAGGAGGTTGATATTAAGGAGTAATGAAGGGTAACATTCTTATAGAAGTGGCAAGCTGAATATTCAGTTACTTTTTGACTACTTGAACCTAAGTATATTGAGTTGAAACCCTTTTATTTCCTTAAATTAGATGTAAATAAACTCAGGTAGTGGCAGTTCACAGGGTTTCCAACATGAGACTGGTATCCTGAATCTCATCAAGCAGATCACTTAAAAGAACTTTGAGCTCCTATGGTTAGTTGGCATCAGTAATAACAAAAACTTCCACTTGTGAATCTGTTATGTGCTATACAACAGCACTCAACAACTCAACATTTCGTACATATTCTCTCTTAAACTCTTATGGCCCATATTTTAAAATTGGAAATTGGTATCCCTGGTCCTCTTAGTAAATCTTCAGTTAACCAGTGAACAGACTTCAAGAGGTCAGGTTACTTGCCCAAAGCGATGCAGGTAGTGTGTTGGAACTGGTTTCAAACCTAAGTCTCATTGAACATTTTCTTTCTACCACTTGATCTTCATTAAGTGATTGGCAAGGCGAGAGTAACTTATTCTGAAAAGAGGGCTATAGCAAAACATGATGTAAATTACATTAGAAGTTTTAGAATTTTAATACATCTATATATTTTAGCAGATATATTGGTAGAAAGTATTGTATGAAATAGATTGTTAGTTATGGAAATTTATAGACCCTCGGATCTCTGATTGTATTTATCACTTTCTTATTTTATTCTAGGGTTTCTAGGTTAATTTGGAGCTTAATACCTGAATACTTTTTGATTAAAAAAATTTTTTTTTTTAAATAAGCAAATTATTGACAGTAAAAAAAAACGAAACTGATTGAATCAGTAAGTTTATATTATGTATGTTTTATATGCCCGGCACTCTGCTAAATTCTGCTAAATAATTACCAAGGCACACAGTCCATTCTTATATGGACTGTATCATACTACTTTTGATATTAACTCGTATTAGTCATTTATAAGTAGCACTGGGCCAGACATTTTATCCCCTTCACAGGAATTGAATAACTTGAGATTAAAAAAACAATGATACTTTAAATTCATAAAAATTAAGGCTCATTGCTTTATATCTTTTCACAATTCAAATATAAATAGAGCTTGTAAGTTTTTGATAATTGAAAGATTTTGCGTTTGAAGATGTTTTAGATATAGTTTTTCCATCCTAGAATAGATTTGTTCTCTTATCTCATGCCTTTAAAATTATTTTTTCTTTCAATTGGGTCAGGTGGGCAGAAAAAGAACTGAACATGATGAAGCTTTTCTTTGATAATTTGGTATACTATATTCAAGCTGTAAGAGAAGGAAGACAAAAGCATACACTGTAAGTATCCTTTAACTCGGTTAGTTACGTTTAAGTGTTGATTGTCTTTCCTCTGAGATAATTTTCCAGTGTTCCTACTCCTTTTCTTTCATATAGTAATAAATGAAAATTTTATTTGTAAGAATTTTAAGAGAAAGAAAGACTCGTTTTAAGTTGAAGAATTTTGTAAGGTTATTTTTATGATTATCTTAGGGAAATGTGGGTTATATAAATTTTAGGGGTTGGTTAGCCTTCACTATTGAGTTCTGATGAGAGTCATTGTTTTCAGGAATCAAAAGTAAATATTTTTTTCAGAAATCGTCAGTATCCTTGTCTTATTGGGGCATTGATTTTAAAATTTTTAAATATTCAAAACAAATATATTTAATATATAGTTAATTTAAAACATTTTCCTTTATTATTATAATTGGATACTAGTATTAGAAAGTTTAGAACGTGTGGAAAATTTAAAAACTGTGATGGTGTGACTGGTTAATATTTCATCATTAAAAATATTTAAAAAATTAAAAAGTGACTTTGGATAAGAATTGGTAGAAATTGGTTAGTGGTATAGCTCTGTTTAAAGCTTCTTATAGGGAGATGGCTGGATAGAAGGAAACATGTAAAATTCAGAAGGTTTCTGCTTGTGAGTCAGTAATTGGTGGGGACTGATGGCCAAGTTGAGGAAACCAGCTCAGTGTCAGTATCAGCGTGTCAGTGAATAAGAGAAGTAGCCGCAGTATTTATTGAGAAAACATCCACATAGAAAACTTCCACATAGATGAAAACCGAGCAGGCTATAGGAGTGTTCAGAAAAGTCATAGACCTTTAAGGCATATTTATTCACCTCCAAAAAAATGAATTCACTTATTTTTCCCCACAAATCAGTTCTTCAGATTTTACTATGTCCTTCAGAGTACCACCATCCTCACAGTCACCTTAAACTTGGTGACTTGGGGCCGTTTTTGTATTCTTTTATTTCCAAACATGAATAATGATGATGATGATGAGATAAAAGTAGCCATTGTTCATTGATACTTACTATGTGCCAGATATCATTTAAGCATTAAGTATTAACTTCAGGATACACAATAACCCATTTGAGGTAGGCAGTCTCATTTTAAAAAGGAGTTTAAGCTATGAGACGATAAATAACTTACCTAAAGTCACACATCTTATAAATAGTGGAACCAGGGTTTCTATAATTCATTTTATAAATACATATTTTATAAATAGTAGAGCAGTCTCTTTTCTATAATTCATATTCTTGAGTGCTACATTATGCCATTGACCATCTCTAATTATCTTAATGCTACAACATATCCCATGTCTTTTCACAAGTTGACATTCTTACAAACTCTGTTCCAGTCCTTTTAACCAGCCTCTCTATGTCTTCTTGTTTCCCCCTATGCTCGTTAATTCCTCATCCTTACTAAATTAGGAAGGCAATATGGTATTGCTGGAAAGCACATGGGCTTGAGAATCATACAGACCTGGGTTTAGATTATGAATTTATGGTTTTGACCTTATTTCAATTATTTACCTCTCTAATAAATCCCAATTATTTACCTCAGAAGTTTTTTTAAGAATTAAATGAAGTAATTCAGTAAGTTGCACCTGGCACATAGTAGATTATCTATAAATTGTAGTTACCTGGCTAAAACAAACTACGGTACAAAACAAACAAGAAACTTGCCTCTTACCCCCATTTAGATTCTTCACTGCATAAAAAATAAATTCTCGTTTCTTCAGCATAATATTCTGGGTCCTCCAAAATCTAAACTCAACTGATCTTTCCTGTTTTATTGTTCAATAGTTTTTTAGACCTCCTATTCTACAAGCCTATCAAATTATTTCTGAGCTATTTCCTTAAGTTTGCTCTGTTCCATAGCTTTGCCTACAAGTTACCTCTAGACAACATACATTCTGTTTAAATCCTATTAAAATTCTGTGTTCTTCATAGTCTGTGTCCTCCTTTAATTATTCTCCTTGAAGCAGAGGTCAAGGATAATCCTGGCCTCCTGAGTCTGAGTATCTCTATACATCCTCTATAAAAATCCTAAGATCAACAAGGAGCAGAAATAAAACCACACATGACCCACATCTTCATTTTTAGGAGACAGTGAATTCAAGTTACCTGTCAATAGAGAAATAAACACTAAGTTATAAAAGAGCTCCCACCATAGCAACAGGCCTGTGAGCTTGAAGAGCAGGGATGGGAGGCTTAAGACAGGGGAGTGGAACACACAGATGAATCATCCTCAGAAAGAGAAAGTCCGACATTAAGTGTCAAAAAATGAACACAGCTCTGAGACATGGTTGCTCACAGCATTGGCTACAGGGAAGTTGCTCACTTTGTTAGTGGAACCAGAAGTGGAGCCTCACACAAGTGTTGCTTCTGTGGTAAAAAAAAAAGCTAGACAGAGGAGTGGTGCTCTTTGGAGGTGAATTTTGTACTTTCCTAGGGTACACCACAGTATCTTTTTAATCCTCTAATCTGCTTTGTTGTCTGGCATCTTAGGAAAATAAAACCTTAGAACAGAGAGAAGTTTTGTGGACTATTTTGGTATAACTCCCTTGTTCCTTCAGACTGTAAAGCAGAGTTGTACATTTGCTCCCCTTTGTTAAAGCATACTGACTTCATGAGTTTGTGGCACGTTATTTTCCATTGTCAATGGGAATTATTGTAGGCAAGTTCTAAGATTTTCCCCTAGGACAAAAATATTCTTGTGGCATGAAAGATAACACTTCATTTTCTAAATGGACATGTTACGTATTGAAACTCAACAACTTGTTTGTCACTGAAGTTTTATGCCTGTGGGGGGATTATTTTTATCTTACATTTATTGTAGTATCAGAAGCCATGGACAAGCCCATGAGAATTTTCACTATCGATATCATCTTTCTTTTGCATCCCAAGAAATTTCCTGGTGATTTCAGCAGCCTGTGGGAGCCTGAAAGAGCAGACCGAGTCCTTTGAAGTGTGGAGCCAATGGCTCTACTGTGGTAGCTGAACAAGGGAGGACAAAGAGACTGGATCCATGTCTTCTAGGATTATGGGTCCCTTACTCTGAGATTCAAGTATAGGAGAAGGAAGTATTCAGGAAATAAAGGCACTTTGTAAAGGACAAGACTTCATTCCCCTTTTATGTCTGTGACCAGCATCCCCTGGGTTCAGGCTCAGAGAAGTGCAGTAACTTAAAAATCACAGAACTGATGGACGATAGAACTCGTATTTGAACTTGTATTCCAAGGTCTCCGCTATAAAATCTCTGTCCTTCTAGTAAAAGGGCAAGAAGCTATTAAGAGCTGTTCTTGAATTTTATCTGGATAGCATTCTAGTCTGTGAGTTGCTTACTGTATTTCCCCCTCCCCCAACCCCCTTGGCACATGTACTTTTATCTTCACAAAGTGCACTGCAACAACAATGAAGCAAAAGTTCATTTTTTCTTTGCCAACATTAATATGAGGCAGTAAAGAGCAGCAAAGGTATATCCAGCAAACTTATTCTTTAGAAAACCTTAGCTTTAAACTTAAACAGTGAATCTAGTGTAAGTTTTGAAACCAGCTAATTTTGGGAAGCTTTTAAAATTTTGCACTTACTTGAAGATTATAGGAAATTGAATTAAGAGGGTCTTTGATTGTCTGCAGGCTGGGTTATAGATCAGGGCTCAGACTGGCTGCCGCCTGTATTCGCAAAGTAATTTGGGCAGTTCATCCACAACCAGCCTTTTTATTTGTAACATAGAGATAAGAACTCATGATTGTTTTAGTCTCATTGATTGGATGCTCAGGTGTTTGCGGAAACTGGAATGTTGTGATATTACAGATACTGTTCAGTATGCAGTTCACAGGGTTGCCAAAGGAATCTTAAAATGCAAACCTGGTCATTAGCTCTGTCTTCCCCCAACACGCTTCAATGACTCCCTTTTCCATCCAGAACAATACCAAACTCTTCTGACGTTCAGACTGGCCACAGTCTGGCTCCTATCTACCTCTTCAGATCCGTGTCTTACCCTTCCTCCCCCATAGACCAACACTTGCTTCTTAAAATGCTGTTCCTTTGCAAATGCCTGTAAACTGAATTCCCAGAGAACCATGTGAAATCACCTTCTTAACAAGCTTCCAAAGCGACTCTTAAATTAATCGTTGAATTTTGTACACATGAATTATAATTGTTTAGATTTGAAATAACATTCAAAAATGCCAATTTTGTAGCAGCTGTGTTCTTTATGAACTAGATTATGGAAAGGCTATTTTATTAGTGTTTCTTGTTTAAGGAATTAAGTATTCATCGCTGGAGGGACAGTGATAATGAAACATGCAATTTTTAGTTACAGATATAGTTTTTTATTTGTTAACTATTCTAATTAATGTGCATATTGCATAATTTCAAAGTGACATATTTCTTTTGTTCCACTGTTGAGTTCTTACATATTTTCTCATCATCTAATTTGAAAGAATGTTTTCTAATAGTTTGCAGATTTTTATAATTTCTTAAATAACATAAATCTCAAACATAATATTTGGCTTTATGACCATTTTGTGTAACCAAAGTTATATAATTAAAATGTTTAATAAATATCAGTTATTAAAATGGAATTTTACTTCTTTGGTATAATTTGAGATTAGGGCCATTAAATCTTTAAAAATAATTAAAGAAATAGGATCTTTCAGTTAATTATTTTAATGATTTTTTAAAAATATAGGTACAGCCATAGTGCCGAAGTTCAAGTTCGACTTCAGTTCTTGACTTGTGTGTTTTCAACTCTGGGATCACCTGATCATTTCAGTAAGTTTTTTAATTAGTATTTTAATCAGTTTTTAGATCTGTGTCGACTATTGAAAGAGTCCAGTTAAATGTATTCATGCCTTTAGGTTTCTGTGGTGACTAAATTATCCTCAGTACTGAATTTAATGTGAGTGTGACCCTGACACGTTCTTGCTTTCGTCTCTGATAAAGATGGATAAACGATCTTCTCAATGGATAAACAACTCATTTCAAGAACAAAATATTTGGGATAGGAGAACATACCATGTTAGGGTGACTGTATCTTTTATTACCTTTGGTTGTAGAATCTTCCTGTCACTCCAGTTGAAAACAGCCACTGTCTACATATTATTATCAGGGCTTATCTTATCCAAAATTGCTTGGCTTCATAGGTGATAGAGACATTTAGAGACCCTAGTTTTGTTTTTATGAGGAAGATTAGCACTGAGCTAATCTTCCTCTTTTTGCTGAGGAAGATTGGCCCTGGGCTAACATCTGTGCCCGTCTTCCTTTACTTCATATGGGATGTAGCCACAGCGTGGCTTGACAAGTGGTGCATTGGTGCATGCCTGGGATCCGAACCTGCGAACCCTGGGCCGCCGAAGCAGAGCGCGGGCACTTAACCGCTATGCTATTGGGCCGGCCTCACCCTAGTGTTTTTTTAGATGAATCTCAAATTCAATTTCATTAACAGTTGATCTACAAAAAAAATAGAGATTGATCTGGTATATTCAGAATGTGGACCGTATCCAAATCCACATGCTGATGTTCTCACAAGAGAGGAGGAAGCCTGATTTCTTTTGGCCAGGGCTCCTTTACTCTTGCTAGACTAATTGTTATCTTTCACTCTCCACACACTTCTTTTCCTGTGTCTCCATGTCAACAAACCTCATTTGTTAGGACATTGTCTTTCTTTAGCTATGATTAATATAGTCAAACTGGTGAGTGTCTTGCTAGCCTCAGAAGTGTCATCAGGACTCTTTTTAAGTCCATATCTATGCTTGGAATACACCATGTGTTTATCTTACTGTTTGTCTATAATTTCTTCAAGATATTTGTAAGAAATACCACTAACATTGTGATACCAACAGATTTCTAAACAAACACACCTATTTTTGATAGGGAACTTCTGTTTCATGTTATTAGGTCATTTATCATACCTGTTGTGACTGATAACATACAACAAATAAATAATATAAAACATAAAAAACCAGTCTTACACATGGAGAAGTTAAACCAAAACAAATATTGTCAGCATAAATAATTTCACATAACCATTAAGTTTCATGTTTATTTAGCATAGATTCTCACTGGAAAATGTTAACTACTCTTCTCAGTATTTGAATAATGAATTATTTATTTTGCTGCTGCCATCCCAGTGAGCACAGAACGGTCATGCATTGCTTGACGATGGGCATATGTTCTGAGAAATGCATTGTTAGGCTATTTTGTCATTGTACAAACATCATAGATTGTACTTACACAAACCTAGATGATGTAGCCTACTACACACTTTGGCTATATGGTAATCTTATAGGACCACTGCCGTGTGTGTGGTACATTGTTGACTGAAATGTTGTTATGTGGCGCATGGCTATATAGATTCTTTGTGTATGGGCTTATGGTAGCTACTGTCCAGATAAAATCAAATTGAAAACTTCACTTCTCCCACATCGTTATTATACTTCCCTAACTGACACAGTTCCTGTCAGGTATAATGTGGTTACTCCAAAGTTATATTTGATAAGTTAATACTGATTTTCAGTATACCAATAACTATATTCTTTTGAAAACTTGATACAGTGACAAAAGCTTATGCATTGCCTATTGAATGTGGATTGGTGATTCAGCTGTTTATGAATACACTTCTGTTTTATCATATAGTTTACTCTAATTAACCTTTTTTTAGGACTCAACTGTTTTCTTCGCTCATCTCCTTAATTACTTAATGTGTTTAAGTTATAATGTACACTGAAGGTTGTTTCTGTTTTTTTTTATGTTGGCTCCCAGGGGCACAAGTTCTTCTCAGAACAAAGAATCTATACATTAACTGTTTCTGTGAGAAACTGATAGGATACTTTTTTTCTGATCAAATTCTTTATAGACTGATACTGCTACTAGGTAAATATTTTATGAGGTGTTTTTTACTGTTCGGGATTTCATCTACTTTTCCCAAGAAAGACAGAAGTTTTTTATGATTCTATCATAGCTTCATATCCCTTCTGATTCTGGGGAAAAACTCCAAGCTTTGGAACCCCTTATGATATACTTTCAAAATCCCCATGATGCTTTTATTCTTCCCTGTTGGATTGTCTCGTTTATCCATGTTCAGACTTGTGATTGCCTATAATGTCTTCTCTTTGGTTGTAAACATTTCTCTTGACTTTCTTCTGCCACACTTTGGAATCATTTAGTACTTGGGTCAAAGTACCATACAGATTTCATCTCATTGCATTGGCTTCCCAGCTAATAATTTCCCTTGATGTGTTACTCTTCTCTGTTTTAGGCAGTCAGTTCCCTTTTGCTTTATTTATCATGAGAATCCTTTTATTCATAGTTTACAAAAATGATACTTATTGACATTTATTGTTTATCTCTTATGTGCATAGATAGAACTTTTGAACATGGTATCTACTCTTTTTTTTTTTTTTTTTTTTTTTTGCTGAGGAAGATTCACCCTAAGCTAACATCTGTTGCCTGTCTTCCTCTGTTTTGCTTGAGGGAGATTCGCCCCGAGCTAACGTCTGTGCCAATCTTCCTCTATTTCGTATGTGGGTAGCAACCACAGCATGGCCGCCGACGAGTGGTATAGGTCTGCACCTGGGAACCAAACCCGGGCCACTGAACTTAATCACTAGGCCATGGGGCCAGCCCCCTATCCACTCTATTTTTAACTTTTAAACCTTAGAACTGACTCCTCAGCTTTTGGGATTACCTCTGCTTAATCATGCTTACTGTAATACAATGATATGTTCATATTTTGGGGAGAATAATTTTCCAGACCAACTATATAAGTTCTGTGTTTTTAGATGACTTATATATGGATTATATTTAACTACATTTTGAAAGCATACATTATGTTAAATCTCTTACAAAATAATTTTTATAAAATGCTATAAAATATCTCCTTTATATTCCTGGATATATTGGTGCTTCTAGTGCATTGGATTAGGACCAAAACATTTTATGTACCATGATTCAAAATTTTTAATTTTTATCTAGGGTTAAGTTTAGAGCAAGTCGACATTTTATGGCATTGTTTAGTAGAAGATTCTGAGTGTTATGACGACGCACTCCACTGGTTTTTAAATCAAGTTCGAAGTAAAGATCAACATGCTATGGGAATGGAAACCTACAAACATCTTTTCCTGGAGAAGGTAATTTTATTTCCTGACAATTTTACTGTTTATATTGTTTTTCCATATTTCCTTTTTATCTCTTGACATATAAACTCTGTAATGTTCCTTTTTTCCTCTTTTAACATGGTTTTTTAAAAAAAATATACAAATGTACTGTTTTTCAGCGATCCTTATATAAATTTTGCCATCCTTTTGCCTAAAGGCTAAGCAGTCCTTAGATTTTTGCTTTAATTTTGTTCTCTACAGTGTTTATATCTAAATGAATACTTAGTTTATATTTACAAAAATGTTCTGTTCCTTAGCTAAAGTACTTAAACTAACAGTAATTAGAATAACTCTTCAGGTAAACATTAATAACAATGTGGGGGGGTTTAGGGGGCTTTTTTTTAAGTCATTAATAACATTGTAGCTCAATTTTCAGGAGTGGTGCCCACACCCACTAGTGTGAGAGCTGTATTTTTTTGACTCTTCCTTAATGGTTGTGATTTCAGCCAGTCTTCTGGCAGATAGAAGCCAATCTCTAGATATTTTGTAGATCCCTGGAAAGGCATTTTTAGGAAATGCTGTCATGTTATTAAAGATAGCCTTCTATCCAATTTTCGTACTCCTTTATCAGATGCCACAGTTGGTTCAGGTGATAATTTTGCATTTGAATTTTGAAACATTGATGTTAATAAAGCAGTAGACTTTTTATTTTATCCTTATTTTTGAGATAATAAAGGCTCTCTGCGAGCTCTCAAATGATCTCTGTGGTAGAACTGAGTATATATGAATGAGTTTTTGTACATATAAACTAAATCACGTAATAGGTTTAAGACAAAGTTACAAATAGAACTTTAGGTATCTCAACTTCAAGCCCTGACACAAACTGTACGTGTAGCTACACATCTCAAAAATGTGTATGCTATAGGTATACAATAAATAACATTTTTTATTCATTTCCTTTGATTTGGGTCTATGTACATCTTGAAAATTGAAATGTGTATCAGACAGGTTTCAATTATGACCTGAATACAATTTTCATTAAATTATTATCTATTTTAATTTTTAAATTATCACTAAAAATCTGAGTTGATACATTTCCTTGTATAATGTTTTCAGTAAAATTGTTAAGTTAAATCTGTTAAGTTAATTTCAATAAAATAAAATCTGTTAACTTAATTATCATACTAAACTAGCTTAAAAACATTTTTTTTTTAAGATGCCCCAGCTAAAACCTGAAACGATTAGCATGACGGGCTTAAACCTGTTTCAGCATCTCTGTAACTTGGCTCGATTGGCTACCAGTGCCTATGATGGTGGTTCAAACTCTGAGGTATGGACATAGACTTATCATTTTATTAGGTCAGCTTGTGGACTTTTTCTTTTATTCCTCAAATTAGGTTACTGAATTATCTCATATAGTCTACCAAGCGTTTAATTTACTAGCTACTTTCATTTTTAAGTTTTAAGAAGCTTTATCTTTTGGTTTTAAAAAGTTTTATAAAGCAAATTTGGTGGTTTTTTTCATTACCAAAAATAACCTTGGTTGTGCTTAATGAAAGTTTATTACACATTCCTTGGTTAATAGAGAAGAGGCCGTCTGAGTGTTCTTTTAGTCCCCTAGAAGCTCCTAAATGATATAATCAAGTAGTTTCATCAAGTAGAAGGTTGATTTGTCTAAAGTCTGATTTTTATGCCATTTGTTGTGGTCATGCTTTAGTTGCTCTTGGACAAGTCTAGAGTTTCTAGAGTTCTTGTTGGTAATCTCTCTTCTGGAATAGAATCTACCTAAATCATCTCTGAGTATGAGGCATCATGGTCAAGTCATTAACTGAAGACTGTGACAAATTGCTAGTCTTATCTCTGCCTTAGAGTTCCATTTGCCTAGTTGGGTGGCCGCTAGGTTTGTTGAATGCATTATTCCTAGACTTCCCTAACATAGACTACTATTTGAAAGTCTTCCTCATTGGATATTCCAGTTTGTTAAGGATAGCTTTGATTTATGTAGTATCCACTCACACTTTTTATTAACTTTCTTCAGAAGTTAGAGTTGTGTTATAAGGAAAAAGATAAAACCAATGTTAATTTATGTGGTAAAGAATAATTTTAATTTTATCTAGAATGCTTTTATAGTATCTTCCTACCTTCTTTTCTTGTTTGACTACTTTGGTTTTTTTTTTTAAGTTTTTGGTCCTAACTCTTATTTTGATATCACTATGATAATTTTCAATTTGGTACTATCAGACAACCAGACAGATCTGATTTCCCAAGGAAGTAGTCATACTCTAATTTTGAGGTAATACCCTTTTTTTTCCTGAGGAAGATTGGCCCTGAGTTAACATCTGTGCCAGTCTTCCTGTACTTTGTATGTGGGATGCCGCCACAGCATGGCTTGGTGAGCGGTGTGTATGTCCACGCCCAGGATTCAAACCTGCAAACCCCGGGCCGCAGAAGCAGAGTATGCGAACTGAACCAGTATGCCACCGGGCTGGCCCCAAGATAATACTCCTTTTTAAGTAGATGATATGAACACTAAGGCTGTTCAGTCACTTATCAGAAGGATATCTTTTTTGAACCTGCCCGACTTTTAGGAACTTGCACTCCCCACTCTTTCTGCAGTTTTCAGTGAAAACGTTCTCTTTGTCATCACATAGTTAACATCATAAATTTAAGTGACAACTTGGGTTAGCATATCTTTTTAATTTTCTGTGAATACCTGAAAGCAATGGCTTTATCAGAGTAAGTTGGGCAAAAGCATTGAAGCATTGTTATGCTAATAATTGTATGTGTGTTGTTTTTATTCCTTTGTAGCATGTTTTGGGGACTTGAGTTTTTCCCACTATGTAGTCACAACTTTTGAGTTAAACATTATACATATATATAGTTAGCTGCTGTATAAATAAGTATTTTTAGAACCAATACAGGTATATTTTAGTAATTGAGAAAATTTCCAAGACTTTCATCCTTATTATTATTTCATAACTCTAAGTAATAGGAATTACCTTTTAAATACTTTATAGTATTTAAAACTTGAATATTGTATGACTTTTAGATTTGTTACTTCGGTCTTCTAATCATTTACATTGTTTGACAAATAATATAATTTATAGATGTTGTCATATTTTTCTTTCTTAGCTTTGTGGTATGGACCAGTTTTGGGGCATTGCTTTAAGAGCGCAATCTGGTGATGTCAGTCGAGCAGCTATCCAGTATATTAACTCCTACTATATTAATGGTGAGTGATTTGAAAGATTGTCTAATAGGTAATTTTTTATGTGAGGATTCATTTTCTTTATTATAACTAAACAAGAATATAAGATTGATATACATGTCTAAACATGTGATTTTCAGGCAAAACGGGTTTGGAGAAGGAGCAAGAATTTATTAGTAAGTGTATGGAGAGTCTTATGATAGCTTCTAGCAGTCTTGAACAGGAATCACACTCAAGTCTCACTGTTATAGAAAGAGGACTCCTTATGCTGAAGACACATCTGGAAGCATTTAGAAGAAGGTAATTTTTTTTTATACCACATTATTAGAATGAATTTCAGGCTTTTTTATTGCTGACATGTCTAAAAGTATTCTTAAAATTAAACTAAAGGTTTTGTTGGGGGCAGGTAGAAAGCATAACTTACCAAAAGTGAAGGCTTAGTAATAGAAGTAAGTTTTATTCATAATATGTACTGTTTCACCATGGAATAGGCAGTATAGGTTCCTGGTAAATATTGCAGAGCTTTAAAAATCATTAGACTCTGAGAAGATATGCATGAATAAAAGTCTAGACAGAATTCCATCTCTAAGAAAGTGTTACTATGATTGAAAAGGCAGAACGCCACTACCAAAAAAAGTTTCACTAAAACCCTCACCAAGAACATCAAATGATCTCTCATAGTTGAATCAAGTTGAGTCGTTTGTTTCATTTGCTGTTTTTTTTTCTTCCTGGACTAGGAGACAGTATTTTAATTTTGAATTTCCATTTACCATGGAAACATGATCAAAAATTCTGTTAATGAATATCTGTATAATTAATTTAGACATACCCTGTGTAATACAGAAATAAAGCAAATTAACATTTATGAATATATCGACTGAAATAAAAGGTGAGTGGATAGTTTTAATTCAGAAATTCTGTTTGTTAAAAATCATGAGTAAATGTAAAAGTACAAAGAATTGTGTTGAAAAAAATTGTTAAAATTAGTAACTTCTTTCAACTTCAGAGCTTAGTTTGATAATGAAAAAGTCATACAATTGATATTTATTGACATTTAAAATATCAGGAAATATCAAATAATAAAGATATTCTACACAGTCCTGATAAATAACATGGCTCCATGATGTAAAACATTTGGGCATTGCAAAATTCTTTATTTTGATTATGATTGCAATTTGTGGAAATTGTACTTAGTTACTTGTGTTTTTAAAGAATGTGTAAGGGAATTCTTGGAGTTTTTTGCACAGAAACTTCACACTGCCTCATAACTTTTACCACTTTAAAAAATAAAAATAAATAAGCAAATGTGATGATATTCAAATCAATAAAATTAATACATATTTTAAAATTCAGATATTACACTAAGATAAGACTATAGAAAATGAAAATCATTATAATCTATCTCTTCCTATCAGAGATAGTTACTGTGAATGATACGATATATATTCTTTCAAAATTTTCTCTATGCTGTAGTGTCTACAAACAGCAAACCAAAAAGGGCTCATTGGTTCAAACCCTGAGTCTTCACACAAAATTAGCAGTGCTTTTAAAAATAAACACTTATTTTTAAAGTCCTTAAAAATAAATTGTTTTCTAGGATTCAGTGATGCTTTTTATAAGTTTAATGAATTTCAGTTCAAAAATCCCTTCTCAGATGTACAAATTTTTTTCTAACTCGTGAAAAAATTGATTTTAGTATACTTGATAGGAATCTTTGTATTTGTTCATGTTTTACTCTAAAAGTTAATGTTGGTGTTAATTTATATAAATACTTATTTTGTGGGTGGCAAGTAAAGAAACTAGGAAACAGATAGAATTGAATATTCAAAAAACGAGGGCTAGTTTAAAAAATTTATCTAGATATTTTCAGGCAAATTCTTGTGCGGTATTGTACAATTTCAGATGCTTAATGTGCATAGTACTACTACTCATTTAAAATTGCCTAACATTTATAGAATGAAAATATAAACTAATTATTGTATGTTTGTATATTCTTTATATTAAAAGAATAAACAAAAATGTCTTTTTAAAAGAGGTTTCTTTTTTAAAAGAGATAAATTATGATCTTAAACAGTGATTCTCAACCAGAAATGATTTTGTTTCCCAGGGGACATTAGGAAATGTCTGGAGACTTTTTTTTGTGAGGAAGATTAGCCCTGATCTAACATCTGTTGCCAGTCCTCCTCTTTTTGCTGAGGAGGATTGGCCTTGGGCTAACATCTGTGCCCATATTCCTCTACTTTATACGGGACGCCGCCACAGCGTGGCTTGACAAGTGGTGCGTCAGTCTTGCGCCCGGAATCTGAACCCACGAACCCCGGGCCGCCGAAGCGGAGCATGCAAACTTAATGCCAGCAGGCCAGCCCCTAGAGACATTTTAATTATCACTGCTTGAAGGAGAAGGGGGTGCTATTGTCATATAGTGGATAGAGATCAAGGCTATTGCTAAACATCCTACAGTGCACAAGCCAAGCCCCCCTCCCCATGACAAAGAATTATCGGGCCCAAAAAGATTAAAATTACTCTTTTTCTCATAGAAGATGCACAGTGGATCACTTCTAGGAAATAAAGTCCATTTATTCCCTTACTTGCCCTCCTTCCAGAATTGCTGCTTAGTTTTAGACATTGATTTTTCTTAACTAAATTCAGGTACCCTGGATCCTGTCTTCAACAGCTGAAAATTAGTTAGAAAACGGACAGATATTTAGTGTCATGCTAGATGCCTATCTCCTTTGAAGTGTTAGTCTTTGTAATTTATGTTATAATTTTAGCAATCATGGAATTGGCTCTCGAATTTTTTTAGGCTCTCGAATACATTTACAGGAATACAGTTCTCTCTCTGAAAAATGTTTCCTAATACTTTTTTTTCCTCTTCTGAATGTAGGAACGACAGCTTGCCATTTCACTTACCGGATTAGTTTGTTTCTTTGAATTCCTCCTGCCTCTACTGCTCCCTCTCCCCCTTTAAAAACAATAATAATAATCTTCTTAATGGTTTTTTTTCCCTCAGTAATTTTTCTTGGAAACTATGTTTTTAGGAGCTCTTAGCTGTATTTATGCATTTAAGTTTGATTCAATATGATGAATCTACACTTAGTGCTGTAAAGTAAACTGGAATGTGCTAGAACCTTTTGTGAGCTTTTTGATTTTGCAAAATATTAAAAAATTCTGTAACATTAAAATGGTTTAAAATGATATTCTTCCTATGTGTGGTTTTTTGTGTGTTTTAGGTTTGCATATCATCTCAGACAGTGGCAAATTGAAGGCACTGGTATTAGTAGTCATTTGAAAGCACTGAGTGACAAACAGTCCCTGCCGCTAAGGGTTGTATGCCAGCCAGCTGGACTTCCTGACAAGGTAGTTACGTAGGTTTAATTTCCAAATTGGTAATATTTCCAAGTTCAAATATCTATTTTTTGTATTTTTAAATCGGTTGCATCTCATATTTCAGATGACTATTGAAATGTATCCTAGTGACCAGGTAGCAGATCTTAGGGCTGAAGTAACTCATTGGTATGAAAATTTACAGAAAGAACAAATAAATCAACAAGCTCAGCTTCAGGAGTTTGGTCAAAGCAGCCGAAAGGGAGAGTTTCCTGGTAAGTCCAACAGTTCAAATTTTCATATTTTCTAGATTCTCTTATGTATCAACTTCAAACATGACTTCTTTGAAGACTGCCAACCATGTTCATCGCTCCCCCTCACCCTCTCCTACCCTTGGTATGGTGCTATTGATTCTTAGGCAGGAGTTAAGAGTTGCTTCACATGTTATTTGCAAAAGTTTTTTCTCATTTTTCTCAAAAAAATTCTGCTTTTGGAGATTATTTGATAAGCAATGTGGGAACTATTAATAAGTTCAAATTTCCATATATTAGTACCCAATTTTACCCAATAAATTTTTTTTGCCATTTTGATAAATTTCATTTTAGGTTTTTTTCCAGAGCAAATGAAGATAATACACCTTTAAATCCCACCTGTTAATCTCCCATTCCCTCCAAAAAAGTATCATATTGAGAAATTTTTCGTGTGGGCCTGAAAGATATATTTAATTCCTCCCTTACTGTTACCAGTAGTGCGCTTTTAGTATCTTTCCATAGTACGTAAAGTATGAGTTAATCAGAGGAACAACCGTGAAAGCTGTTACTTTTTACTTACAATTTAAAGGTCTGAAATTATAACAGGTTAAATATATATTTAGGGAAAAACAAAGATCTTAAAGTTTTAAAAGCTTCTTTTTAGGACTTTTAACCTGCCTGTATGTGGAGTGATAATTCTTTGGCATCTTTTAGTAAGGAGCCAGTGATTTTACTACAGCATGCATAAGGTGAAACCATATATATCTTCTAAAGTATCAGACCTGTAATTAAATTTTGTTCTTGAATAATTAATAAATATTCTTGGTATAAAAGAATAGATGTTGAAAAGTCTCCCTCACACCCCCATCTCTAAACTACCCATTTCTCTTCTTCTGAGGCAAATATTGTCACTGGTTTCTTACATATTCTTCAAGAGAAACCAAGGTATAATGTAAGAATATTTATATATATACACATATATAGACACACCCATATATATACACACACACACTTAAAACACAAGTAGTAGCATTCCATTTATACTCTTCTACCTTTTGCTTGTAGTATTTAACGTTATCTTAGAGAACAGTTCATGTTAGTACATATAGAAAGTTACTTAGTTCTTTTTAAGATGTGCATAATATAGTGGTACCATGATTTACTTTACCTGTTCTCTATTAATGGACATTTGGGTCATTCCCCTTCTTTTCCTATTGTAGACAGTGCTACAGAGAATATCCTTATACACATACTATCTAATACCTGTTGGCTATATACCTAGTTAGGGAATTTTCAGGTCAAAAGGTATCTGCTTTTATTACGTTGAAATGTATTTTACATAAAGAAGAAAATATGAAATGAGTAATAACAAAATGAAAACCACCCATGTACCTACCATCCACATTAAGAACTAAAACATTATTAGAAGCTGCTTGTGTATCTCTTTCCACTTCACCTTAACACTATCTTGATTTTTAGTTTATTATTCTTTTGGTGTTCTTTATAGTTTTGCCTCTGGTATTTATATACCTAAACAATTTATTTAGTTTTGTGAAACAGATAAGCAAGTGCAAACTTTATGAATTAAGAAAAAGGAGAGTACAGCCACGCTTAGATAAAGGATGACAGGAGAAAACAAGCTAAAGATGGTGTACTTCTTCACCTTCTCTCAAGATTTATAAAACCTTATCTGAGGATATCAATGGGAAAGGTCTCAAGTATAGATCTCAGCACAGTCAAAACATATCTCAGTACTGTAATGTTGACAAGATGCTGGAATATCCAGTATTAATGTCCAGTGGAATTAATTGCTATAACCATGTATTCATGTCATCAAATAAGTTAACTCTTATAAAATTGTTCACTTACATTTTCTGCTGTTTTTAAGGAGGCCTTATGGGACCTGTCAGGATGATTTCATCTGGACATGAGTTAACAACAGATTATGATGAAAAAGCTCTCCACGAGCTTGGTTTTAAGGATATGCAGGTACACATAAATGTGGTTTGAATTTTAATTGTTTATTGACTGTTATAGTCAATAGTTGAATAGTTGAAGGTATAGTTCAAAAACAGTTCTTATTACTTTTGTTATATTAAAATTGTAAGTTGAAAGTATAGTTCAAAAACAGTTCTTATTGCTTTTGTTATATTAAAATTGTAAGTGAAGTTATCTTATAATTAAGAGATTTGTTTAACCAAAAACTTGATATATCTAATTATGTGCCCCCCTGCTTCTGTTTTTCTAGATGGTATTTGTATCTTTGGGTGCACCAAGGAGAGAACGGAAAGGGGAAGGTGTTCAGCTGCCAGCATCTTGCCTGCCACCCCCTCAGAAGGACAACATTCCGATGCTTTTGCTTTTACAAGAACCTCATTTAACTACTCTTTTTGATTTATTAGAGATGCTTGCATCATTTAAACCACCCTCAGGAAAAGTGGCAGTGGAAGACAGTGAGGTGACTATATCGTTTCATTTTCACAAAGTCTTATTTTGTCTTTCTCTTGAGTGGAAAATAATTTTCTCAGTAACCTCTTAAGAGCAGTAAAACCTAGGAACCCATTTATTCATTCATTAGCTATTTAAGTGCCTAATATGATCCAGGCATACTGTTTTAAGTATTGTTTTACAAGGATTAAAATAGCAGAGTTTCAGCCTTCTTCAAATCTAGTGGGGAACACAAATAATTGACATGTCTAACAGATAAATAGTTTCAAGTAACAACTAACAGGTAGTTTCAGATAGAAATAGCTACTAAGACTGAAACATGACATACCATTATTAGGGGGTGGTGATAGAGACCCATTTATATATTATTTGGTCAGGAAAGGTTTTTCTGAGGGAGACCATATATAATCTGAGCTAGAAGGATGAAAAGGAGCCAACTAAATGAAGAGAAGGAGGAATGATCTGGGTAGAATAATCTGATTCCTGAAGCTCTTGATATAAGAAGGAGTTAGGCAGATCTAGGAATTGTTAGAGAGCTAGTGAGTAGAATGTGGAGTGGTGAGAGAGTGGAATGAGAGAAATGAGATTGGAAAGATAAGCAGAGCCAAACTGGCCATTGCAAGCTGTTTCCGTTTTACTCAAAGTAAAGTGGACAGCTTTAAAGTATTTTAAGCACAGGAGGAGACACGTTCTGATTTTTGTTTTAAAGATAATAGATTTGTTTGGCAGGAACAGCAAAAGCAGTAAGGAACCTAATGCACTAGTCCAGGGAAGAGTTGACTATACCCTGGCATAGAATGGTGGCAGTGGAAGTAAATTAAGTGGACAGCAGGTGAAAACAACATAACTTGGGGATGGTTTGGATTAGGAGTGGGGATAGACTTGGGTTCAGGAAGAAGGAAAGCGGAGATGGCATCCAAGTTTTTGGCTTGAGCAACCGGATGAGTTCCTTTTGAGATGAAGAAGAATGGATGCCTGTGGGACATCAAGTGGGGATGTCAAGTAAGCAGTTGGATATGAGTTTGGAACTCAGAGAAGAGGTTTGGTCTGGAAGAAGTAAGTTTGTGTGGGTTATCACTATAAAGATGGTATTTAAAGTCGAGTGTGTGTATGAGATCACCTAAAGGAATCATTTTCAGTCCACTGTTTTTTTTAATGTCTTTATTTTTTTAATGTTTTTTTTAATGGTTTATCCTAAGATGTTGTTCATTGTTATACCTAATTCAGTGAATTATTATTTTGAGATTGAGTGGCAGATAAAATAGTGGTGCTTGGATAAAGGCTTTCTTTATTTTAGGCTACTGTTATGTTCTTTCTTTCCAAAGAATGTTAACTGATTTCTTTCCATGTTTCCGAAATATATTTGATCATGGATGCAGTGGTGGCTGCTATTGAGTCCTCTGTTCCCCTGGTTTCTCTTGTGATGGCACATTCTTAAATTCCTAAGAAATCTCCCTTTTGTTCAAGCAGAATAATCAATAATAGATGCCCATTAGCCTCCATTTCTTCCCCTTTTTTACTTTATGCCACAAATACTTAATGACTTTTTACTGTATATCAGCACTGTATTGGCATTTTAAGAGTGAAAAATAGTTATAAGAATTCCCCAGTTTTCTGGAGGGCTAGTGTTCTATGCAGTGTGTTATGGAAAGATGCGGGAGGGAACAAAAATTTGGGGAAGGTTTTTGGAAAAGGAGCATTGTTTAAATTGGGTCTAGCTGCTGATGAGAGTAAAGAGAAACATTAAAGATTCACAGAGGGGCCGGCCCCGTGGCTTAGTGGTTAAGTGCGTGTGCTCTGCTATTGGCAGCCTGGGTTCGGATCCCAGGCGCGCACCGACGCTCCACTTGTCCAGCCATGCTGAGGCGGCCTTCCACATACTACAACCAGAAGGATGTGCAACTATGACATACAACTATCTACTGGGGCTTTGGGGAGAAAAACGGGCAAAAAAGGAGGAGGTTGGCAATAGATGTTAGCTCAGGGCTGGTCTTCCTCAGCAAAAAGAGGAGAATTGGCGTGGGTATTAGCTCAGGGCTGATCTTCCTCACAAAAAAAAGATTCACAGAAAAATGAATGGCGTGTTGGAAAACTGGTAGTACAAGTATAGTGTAATTGAAATATAAGGACAGAAAGGGAGATTGTAAACTATGTTGCAAAGGATCGTATGAGATTTTTATTCATTGTAAAATGCATTGCCATCATCATGGAAAGTTTTAAAAGAACAAAATGAGATCTTTTCTGGGCTTTTAGAAACAAAATTTAGGTGTTAGTGTGGAGGATGTATTAGAGAAAACAAAGACCAGAGGTAGGAGGACCAGTTAATAGGCCATTGTCATAGTCCACATGAGGCCTAAACCAGAGGAGAAGCATTCGGTTTTTTTAGGAGATACTTTATTGAACTTTGTTGCAAGTATTCCATTGTTGATGTGGGGTTTCTTTGTCATACAAGACTGATTCGGCCTTGAAGACGGTTACAAAAAAAGTAAAACTAAAGGTCTTCACTTTGTATGACCGTATTGTAGGGCCTTTCAGTCATATCGTAGAACATAGTCATGTACACTTGGGAAATTTTATGACCTTCAAAACGTTTTTTTGCACAGAATTCAGTCTTACTCTTTTTTTTTTTTTTTAAACTGGGTGTTTACAGAGGAATGAATTCTATTTTCCTGAAGAACTCTCAGTGCCATTTCCCCAGCTAAACCAAAAATGTTATTTGGGTTGCTTCTCTTTCTTCATCAGGGTTGTGAAAAGCAAAGTTTACCTTGAAACTCCACCTCCAAAATTTCCTTGCCTTCGAAGTATTAGCTTTATACCATTATACAAAAGGACTAAAGTAATTTTTATGGATGTGTAGAAGATTCCTTTGGCATCTCTTCAACTGTATTATACCAAAACATAATTATGACAGCAGCAGTAGTAGAATAATAGGCAAATTCATATTCTGTGGAAAATTCCAAAACTATAAATTTTAGCTTTTGCTATTTGTTTACCTCTTGAGGTTATGCTTTAATTAAAAAAAAGGAAACATTGGGGCCGGCCCGGTGGCGCACGCGGTTAAGTGCATGCACTCTGCTGCAGCGGCCGGGGGTTCGCCGGTTCGGATCCCGGGTGCGCACGGACGCACTGCTTGGCAAGCCAAGCTGTGGTGGTGTCCCATATAAAGTGGAGGAAGATGGGCACGGATGTTAGCCCAGGGCCAGTCTTCCTCAGCAAAAAAAGAGGATTGGCAGATGTTAGCTCAGGGCTGATCTCCTCACACACAAAAAAAGAAAAATAAAAGGAAACATCTATTTCTTACATACTTTCTGAAACGTTCTTTAGCTTACTGTTATCTCAGCACCTTACAGAGTTCAGATTTAACAAAGATAATGGAAAAAAGTAGATTATTTAAAATTGTTTGCTTTCCTCTTAATCTCTGCTTGTCTGAGGCTGGAAAATAAGATATAGATTAGCAAAATAAGAGAAACAGGTATACTCTTTTCCCAAATGTAAGGTCAAGGATTTAATTCACTAAGTCTATGTCATCCCTATAATAGTGACCTGCAAAGAGTACAAAGATGATAGTCTTCTTGAAATTTGCTTGAATGGCTTTATAAAACAGATTTTTTCAGTTCTATTTGAAAAGTTTCCTGAGGAAAGTGGCCACACTTGCAGGTCACTTTTTTTCCAGAAAAGTGTTCAGTAATAACAAGTTGAAAAACCACTACTTTGACATAATTGTTAATTTATTGAATAAATGTATTCACCATGTAACAGATGCTTTATTTCTTACTTTTAAAGTAAGACTAAAAAGTATTATCAAATTTGATAAGTAATGATTTTGTGTAAAAAATGTTGAACTTAAGTTTAGATTTTCTTTGTCTGATCTGTCTTGATAAGCAGTTGTTCTTATTTGTATAGAGCTTAAGATGTGAAGAACTTCATCTTCATGCAGAAAATCTCTCTAGGCGTGTATGGGAGCTACTGATGCTTCTTCCTACATGTCCTAACATGTTGATGGCATTCCAGAACATCTCAGATGAACAGGTAAGCCCACAAAATCTTTTTACTCTCCTGGAGGATGGCACAGTTTACATTCCTACCGGCACTGTATGAGATTGCTTGTTGACATATCCTCAGTAAAATTTTGCCCATTTAATAGGTAAGATGTGCCAGTTCATTTTAACTTTCCTCTATTTAATTATTAGTTAGGTTGAATAAAATAGGCTAAGTAAATACTACACGGCAAGGATGTTTTCTAAAATTAACTTGAGAGAATATGAATTTGCCTTTATATTAATGTTTTTCTTCTTATTATATGTTCTGAATATTGTTTTGTTTTTGACAGCAAAAAGTACTGTTTAGAGATAATACACTGTGGTTTAATGACATGCGCCAATGCTCTTTTTGGATGCTTATACAAGTCAAATGATAGAATTAGGGGAAAATGAGGCAAAGACATTTAATATATATTTGTTAATTTTCCAGTAGGGTTATGATCTCACCTGTGATAAGTATTACATATCTTTGTAAAGACATCTGTTAAAATTAGAGATTATTTTTTAAAAGCTATATAAGAAGGGGTTACTTTGTGGGGATGCCAAGAGAAGGTCTATAGGATGGATGGATAAACAATGTCCTAGTGTTATGCTAATGGTTATCTATGATTTGAGACTTTGTCATTTGATTTCAGAGAGTCCTATATCTCAAATGACTTAGAAGTGAAGAAGGTGGGCATGGAAAACAGTGGTTGATAACTCAGAGTAGCTCTAATAATAATAATGTTGTCAAAGATGCATATTAAGTGTGCATAACATAATTTCATAAATTGAGAGTAGAAATAACAATATTTTTAAATTTCTGTATTTGCATGTGACTTTTAAATGGATAGGTATAACTTACTCATAAGTATTAAATATAGACTTTACTACGTATATATCCTTCACGCATTCAACTAGGCTGCCATGGTTTTTTTTTTGTTGGGAAGATGGTAAATTGCCTCAACTGTTGTGAAAGTTAAGAAGATGTAATTTTTTACTGTGCTGTTTTTGTATTAATTTTAACAAAATTTAATGAATAATTGGTATTTTAAGCCTACCATTAGTACTGATTATACATGGTCTTTGCATGTTTGAATATATTTCAATGTATATGTAATTATTTGAGTTTTTATGTAGTGTCAGTTTCTTTCAAGTTTTTTGGAGGGGGAGATTCCCTTAGTAAATTGGCTCGAGAAACTTGTTTTTCTTTTTTGAATTTAAGAGTAACGATGGACTTAATTGGAAAGAACTTCTCAAAATTAAGAGTGCTCACAAGCTATTATATGCCCTGGAAATTATTGAAGCACTGGGAAAACCTAACAGAAGAATAAGGAGAGAGTCAACGGTAATTGCATTTCTGTTATTATTAAGTGTTTGTGTTCTCTCTGGGGCAAAATTTCAGAGTGCGTTATCTTTTAATTGTAGAATAATTTTTTCCCTTGCCACCTTCCCTTATTTTTTTTTATTTTTTGCTATTCCCACAGGGAAGTTACAGTGATCTTTATCCAGATTCAGATGATTCAAGTGAAGATCAAGTGGAAAATAGTAAAAATTCCTGGAGTTGCAAGGTTTGATCATATGTGTTTTACAGTGTATTGGTAAAAATAATTTATCTCTAATTTTACAAAAGTAGGTACCATAATTATTAATTGGTGTTAAACTAGTTTATAATTAAAGAATAGTTTAAAAATTACATATTACTCTAAATGACAGTAATAAGCTGAGATTATTTAATGCCTTGGTGCCTCTGTTTTTAGAACTTAATATTTTTTTCCCCCATTGGAATACTGTGTTAGGACATCCCATTGTCTGGAGTTAAATGGTTAATGAAATGAAATATAGATATGTTTATAGATTTTTGCAAGAATCTTTAAAAATATTTTGAATGTAAGCTGTACATTATTACTTTTTATGGAAGTCATTTTGATTATTTAAATCAAAGAGTAATTTTCTAAATGAAAGATACAGTCCTGCGCCAAATAACAATATTTTGGTCAATGATGGACCGCATATATGGCAGTGGTCCCATAAGATTAGTACCATATAGCCTACGTATGTTGTAGGCTATACCATCTAGGTTTATGTAAGTACGCTCTATGATGTTTGTATAACGACAAAATCACCCAGTAACACGTTTCTCAGAATGTATCCCCGTTGTTAAGTGACACATGACTGTATATGCTATTTTACACACACATACACATACATCCAGTGAATCAAAAAGCAGGTCTTCATTACATTATATAGCTGCTTTTCTCTTACCATTACTCTCACAATTGCTTACAGTTTGTTGCTGCTGGAGGGCTTCAGCAGTTATTAGAAATTTTTAATTCTGGAATTCTGGAGCCTAAGGAGCAGGAATCCTGGACTGTGGTAAGTGAAAGATCACTGTTTGAACCAGTTGCAATAGTTATTCCATTTTAAGCACTTCCATTTCCCATTAGCAAGTGTAACTTTTGCTATATACTTCATTGTAGTAAAGTATGGAGTACAGTAAAAATAAATTTAAAAAAACAAGAGGGAATTTGATAAACGATGTGATAAGAGTTCTCCATGTCAACTCTGTTAAAAATTTTTGGTAAAAATCAATGACTCTGAACTACGGCTAAGTCATAAACATTTTTACTTTAAGTTGATAAAGTATATATTAATATTATATAGTAAAGTTTGGATGCTTTTTTTAAAAAAAAAAACTTGGTTTATGTCTTCAGTTTTTTCAAAACATCCTTTTTCATTGTTTAATTTTGTTTTGACCGTATCTTCCTTTATAATAGTACTACTCACAAATGTGTTTTCCAGACCGTTTGTGACTGGTCTGCAATGAAATAAGTACAGCAATTGAGAATAAGCCTTTAGAAATTTTTATAGCAATTGGACATTGCTGCAGTATTTTTTATAGTATTTTACAAAATTATTGGTCCTCAACAAAATAAAAAATGGTACTTCACCTCTATTAACTTGAAGAAGCTCTGTTCCATAATATTAGGAAAATGAAATTGCTTGTGGAATATTAAAAAATTCATAATGCTATATACCAAACTGCACAATTCAGTTTTTAACTAAATGGAAAGGATGCTCCATTTCCTGACCTCCAACAAATCGGAGTAGCATTATCTAACATTCCCACCGAATACTAATTTCTTAGTACTTGTTTTTTAGAATTACTGTGGAACCTAGGAATCCTGTGTTCTTGGTTTGGTATCAAATGCTACTACATCCAAAAGGTTAATGAGAGAAAATACATTTAGAAATAGATTGCTATCTACCAAAATTTTGTTAACCTTACCACTGGTTTCAATACTTCTTTTTTCCATTTTTATTTTACTACAGATATTTTCATTTTTAGAATAGATACCTCTACTACAACAATTAATTATTGTAGTTCTGTGTCTTATAACTCAAATGTCTATTTGTTGTGTTTTATTGTTAGTCATGTCTTTTTGTCCCATTAATCCCTCAGAATTATAAGGCGCCTTTTAGTTCTTTGGCAAAGTGGGAGTATGTAACTAAAGTCTTTAATGAGTAGTTATGTGTCTTTTATAGGAATTTTGTTTATAAACTGCTCTAAGTTTAGTTTTGAATGAAATTACAAGGAATCGTATGCCAAAGGTTTTCTCTCTGTTTACTTTAAAATTGTGGATACTTTTATGAAGTATTACTAGTAATAAAATTTTACTGCCATATGTGATACATCATAGCCTGGCAATGCCTAACATGCCAAGCATGCCTGAGACACAGATTGCTTTCAAGTCAATTGATATCCCCTGTTTATAATGCATCTCTCTTAATATATTATAAAATACTTATAAATTCAAAATCGTTCTTGATTCTTAACTGATTTTATTTTTTTCCTTTTAAAACGAACTTAGTTGAAGTATATTTTTAAATTAAAATTTGTGAGATATAATTAACATACAATAAAATTCACCCTTTTAAAAGTACAAATCAGTGATTTTTAGTATATTCACAGAGTTGTGCAACCATTACCACTGAGTTAATTCCAGAGCAATTTCATCACCCCAAAAAGAAATTCTGTACTCATTAGCAGTCACCCCTCATTTTCCCCCAAATGCTTCAGCCCTAGGCAAAAACCAATCTAATCTCTTTTCTATCTCTATGGATTTGCCTATTATGGACATTTCATAGAAATGGAACCATATAATATATTTATACACATATATATATAGTCTTCTGTGACTGGTTTCCTTCACTTGGGATAATGTTTTCAAGGTTTATCTTTGAAAGTAATATATTATCCAGAGTCACCAAGATTGATGACTGTTTTATTTTAAGAATTTTACCATTTTAGCTCTTACATTTAGCTCTTTGGTCCATTTTCAGTTAATTTTTGTATGTGATGTGAAGTTGAGGTATACTTTTCATGCAGTAAATAATGCACTCACTTAAAAAGTGTAGTTTGGGCCAGCCCCAGTGACCTAGTGGTTGAGTTTGGCGTGGTCTGCTTCGGCGGACTGGGTTTGATTCCCAGGCGTGGGCCTGCGCCACTGGTCTGTGAGTGGCCATGCTGTGGTGGTGGCTCACATGCAGAGGGAGAAAAATTGGCAGTAGATGTTGGCTCAGGGTGAGTCTTCCTCAGAAAAAATAAAAAGAAAAAAAAATTAAAAGTACAGTTCATGCTTTGAAGAATGTGTATACTATATAATTCTCTAAAACAGTCAAGATACAGAACATTTCTATTACCTTAAAAGTTCTATTCTGCCCTTTTCCAATCAATTTTTCCCCCTCTCCCAACCAACCAGCCCGAGGCAACTACTGATCAGCTTTCTGTTGCTATAGATTAGATTTGCATTTTATAGAATTTCATGGAAATGGAATAATACGGGATGTACTCACTCGTGGCTTCTTTCACTCAACATGTATTTTGAGATTGATAGATGTTGCATGTATTGGTGGTTTGTTAGTTTTTATTGTTAAGTAGTAGATCCATTGTATAGGTATACTGCAGCTTGTTTATCCATTCACCTGTTGTGGACATTTGAGTTTTTAGTTTTGGGCTATTATGAATAAAGCTGACTTAAACATTCATATATAAGTCTTTTTGTATACATATGTTTTTGTTTCTCTTGGGTAAATACCAAGTAAAGAAATTGCTGAGTAACATGGTAAGTGTAAACTGAACTTTATAAGAAGCTGCCCAACTGTTTTCCAAAGCAGTCATACTATACAACGTATATGAGTTCCGTTTGCTTCACATCCTCACCAACAGTTGGTAAGGTCAGTCTTTTTCATTTGAGCCATTCTAGTGGTTATGTAGTATTATCTCATGGTGGTTTTGCTTTGCCCTTGCCTGATGACTAGTGATGTTGAGCATCTTTTCATGAGCTTATTGACCATGATTTTTTTTTTTAATTGTAGTAAAATACACATAACATAAAATTTACCATCTTAACCATTTGTAAGTGTATAGTTCTGTCGTATTAAATATGTTCACAATAACTCCCCATTCTTCCCTACCCCCAGCCTGAGGCAACCACCATTATACTTTGTATCTCCATGATTTTGACTTCTCTAAGTACTTTCATATAAGTGGAATCATACAGTAGTTATCTTTTTGTGACTGGCTTATTTCACTTAGCAAAATGCCTTCAAGCATCATCTCTGGTGTAGTGTATTGCAGAATTTCCTTCCTTTTTAAGGCTGTGAATAATATTCCATTGTATGTATATGCCACATTTTGCTTATCTGTTCATCCTTCATTGGACACTTGGGTTGCTTCCATGTTTTAGCTATTGTGAATAATGCTGCCATGGACACGGGTATACAGATATCTTGGAGACTCTCCTTTGAGTTCTTTTGGGTGTATACCCAGAATCGGAATTGCTGGGTCATATGGTAATTCTATTTTCAGCTTTTTGAGGAACTGCCATACTGTTTTCCACAATGGCTATACCATTTTACATTCTCACCAACAGTGCACAGGGTTCCAGTTTCTCCATATCTTCTCCAACACTTTTATTTTCTGGGTTTTTTTAATTATTTTTTTTGCTGAGGAAGATTCGCTCAGAGCTAACATCCGTTGCCAATCTTCCTCTTTTTTTCTGCTTGAGGAAGATTAGCCCTGAGCTAACATCTGTGCCAATCCTCTCTTTTTTTTTTTAAATATATGTGGGTCCCTGCCGCAGCATGGCTGACAAGTGGTGTAGGTCTGTGCCCAGGATCTGAACCCATGAACCCAGGCCGCTGAAGCAGAGCACACCAAACTTAACCACTAGGACATAGGGCCAACCCCATTCTCTGGTTTTTTGATAGTAGCCATCTTAATGGGTATGAGATGGTATCTCATTGTAGTTTTTATTTGCATTTCCTTAATGATTAGTGAAGTTGAGCATCTGTTTATGTTCTCATTGGCCATTTGTATGTCTTCTTTGGAGAAATGTCTTTTCAACTCCTTGCCCATTTTGAATCAAGTTTGGTTTTTTTTGTTGTTGTTGAGTTTTAAAAGTTCTTTGTATGTTGTGGATATTAATCATTTATCAGATATATAGTTTGCTAATTTTCTCTCCCATTCTATAGGTTGCCTTTTTACTCTACAGATTGTCTTCTGATGCACAAAATTAGTAAATTTTCGTGAAGTCCTATTGTTTCTGTTGTTACCTGCACTTTTTTGGTGTCCTATCCAAGAAATCATTGCCAAATCCAGTGTTGTGAAGCTTTTGTCCTATGTTTTCTTCCAAGAATTTTATTGTTTTAGGTCTTATATTAGGTCCTTGATTCATTTTGAGGTAATTTTTGTACATGGTGTTAGATGAGGGTACAGCTTCGTTCTTTCGGATGTGGATATCCAGGTTTTTCCAGCACCATTTCTTGAAAAGACCATTCTTTCCCCCGTTAATGGTCTTGGCACGCCTGTCAAAAATCATTTGGGCGTATACGTGAGTATTTATTTCTGGGCTCTCTATTTCATTCCGTTGGTCGTATGCCTGTCTTTATGCTAGTGCCACACTGTGTTGATTACTGCGGCTTTGTAGTAAGTTTTGAAATGAGGAAGTATGAGTCTGCCAGTTTTGTTCTTTTCTTTCAAGATTGTTTTTACTATTCAAGGTCTCTAGTGATTCTGTATGGATTTTAAGATGGGTTTTTCTGTTTCTGCAAAAAACATCATTAGGATTTTGTTAGGGTGTATACCCATTGAATCTGTAGGTCACTTTGGGTAGTATTGATATTTTAATAAGGTTAAGTTTTCCAATTGGTGAACATGAGGTGTGTTTCCATTTATTTATGTTTTAATTTCTTTCAGCAGTGTTTTGTAGTTTTCATTGTAGAAGTCTTTCATCTCCTTGGTTAATTCCTAAGTATTTTATTCTTTGTGGTACTATTGTAAATGGAATTGTTTTTTTAATTTCCTTTTCATGTTATGCATTGTTTGTGTATATAAATGCAACTGAATTTTGTATTTTGACTTTGTATCCTGCTACTTTGCTGAATTTATTTATTAGTTTTAAGAGCCGTTTTGTGGAGTCCAAGATTATGTTATCTACAAACAGAGATAATTTTACTTCTTCCTTTCCAATTCAGATGCCTTTTATTTCTTTTTCTTGCCTAATTGTTCAGACCAAAACTTCCATTACTGTGTTGAATAGAAGTGGTAAAACTCGGTATCCTTGCCTTTCTTCTGATCTTAGAGGAAAAGCTTTCCATCTTTCACTGTTGAGTATGATTTTCACTATGGGTTTTTCGTACATGGCTTTTATTATGTTGAGGTAGTTTCCTTATATTCCTGTTTTGTTGAGTGTTTTTATCATGAAAGGGTGTTGAATTTTGTCAAATGCTTTTTCTGTATCAATTGAGATGATCATGTGGTCTTTTTCCTTCATTTTCTCAATGTGGAGTATTACATTGATTGATTCTCATATGTCAAACCATCTCTGCATTCCAAGAATAAATCCCCCTTGGTCATGGTGTATAATCCTTTTAATACATTGCTGAATTCTGTTTGCTAATACTTTGTTGAGGATTTTTGCATCAGTGTTCATAAGGGATATTGGTCTCTAGTTTTCTTTTTTTGTAGGCTTTGAATCAGGGTTATTATACTGGCGTCATAAAATGAATTAGGAATTGTTCCTTCCTCTTCTATTTTTTGGAGAAGTTTGAGAAGGATTGGTATTACTTCTTTAAATGTTTGGTAGAATTAACTAGTGAAGCTGTCAGGTCCAGGACTTTTCTTTGTTGGGAGATTTTTGATTGCTGATTCAATCTCCTTACTAGTTATAGGTCTAATCAGAATGTCTCTTATTTTGTGATTGAATAGGTCTTCGTAGGTTTCGTGTTTCTAGGAATTTGTCTATTTTATATAGGTTATCCAGTTTTTTGGTGTACAGTTTTTCATAGTACTCTTAAAATCCTTTTTATTTCTGTAGAATTGGTAAAAGTGTTCCTGTGTTCATTTCTGTTTTTACTAATTCCACTCTTCTCTCTTTTTTCTTTGTCCTTCTAGCTAAAGGTTTGTCAATTTTGTCGTTCATGTCAAAGAACCAACTTCTGTTTTCATTGAATTTTGTCTTGTTTTTCTGTTCTCTGTCTCATTTACTTCTGCTCTGATCTTTATCATTTCCTTCTTTCTGCTAGCTTTGGGTTTAATTTGTTCTTCTTTTTCTAGTTCCTTAAGTTGTAATGTTAGATTGTTGATTTGACATCTTTCTTGTTTTTTTTTTTTCTGAGGAAGATCAGCCCTGAGCTAACATCCATGCCAGTCCTCCTCTTTTTGCTGAGGAAGACTGGCCCTGAGCTAACATCTTCCTCCACTTTATGTGGGACGCTGCCATAGCATGGCCTGACAAGCAGTGCGTTGGTGCACACCCGGGATCCGAACCCGGGCCGCCAGCAGCGGAGCATGCGCACTTAATCACTACACCATGGGGCTGGCCCCTCTTTCTTGTTTTTTTAATGTAAGCGTTTATATCTATAAATTTCTGCATTAGCACTTCTTTCACTGTGTCCCATAAGTTTTGTGTTGACAATGCTTTTTATCTATTTTTGTGAAGTGTCTGTTCATATCTTGCGCTGAGTTTTTTTCCTTAATCAATTTGGGCAAGTTTTTCTTTGTGAGATATATGTAGTGGGAATATTTGCACTCAATCTGTGGCTTGCATTTTTATTATATTGACAGCGTCTGTTAAGTGGAGAAGTTTTTAATTTTAACAAAATTTGTATCCTATCTATGAAATCTTTGTCCAAGGTCACAAAAATTTTTATCCTGTAAGTTTTATAGTTACCTTTTACCTTTAGGTCTGTGATGCATTTTGAGTTAACTTTTGTATATACAGAGTGAGGTTGAGGTTTTGTTTTACTTATTTTTTTCATATGTCTATCCAGTTTTTCTTGCACCATTTGTTGAAAAGACTGTTCTTTCCTCACTGAAATTTCTTGATACCTTTCTTGAAAATCAGCCATATAGTATTGCTTTGTTTCCTGGTCTACTGGTATAGCTATACTGCTTGGCAGTGGGATAAAGAAAAGAGGAGGACAAGGACTATTGAAGAGAAAGCTCTGAAACTCATTTTTACATACATGATATTCTTAATTTATTTAAAAGAAGTGCTTTATTTTAAAATTTTTAAAGTAAAGATTTAAATCAGTTAGAAACTTTACTTTTCATGCTAAACACTTAATATTTTACCAAAGAGCTATTTTTTATTTTAAATGTACATATGTAAAGTACAAAATTTTCAGTTGAATTATTTTCCAGAATTATTGAGAATTGCTTTGGCCTCAAAATATTAGTGTGTGTCTTACTTTTGTGGAGAAAAAATTTATAGTACTTTATCTCTCAATTCATTTTATTGGTAGGTAAATGATATCTTCGTTGGCATTTTAATAATTTTTAAAAAATTATAGTACATTCTGAGCAGTATTTTTTTTAAAAAATTGTATCTCTCTGTTACATACATTAGTATGATGCCTTCATGATAGAAATGCAAGTGTCATTTCCATTTCATTAAATACATCCTCTTAGTGTCTAGATATTTTTTCTTCATTTTTATAACATTGGATTGGCAACGAACCATAATACATGAGCAGCAAAACTTTTATAGCACGTGGATTGGGTACTATCTATAATTATTTTTATTTTCTAGCCTTTAATTTCAAGTTGTGTAGTGGCCATATTAAATTAATGAAAATGGGAAATGACATTTTCTTCTTATCCACAGTGGCAGCTAGACTGTCTTGCTTGCTTGCTGAAGTTAATATGCCAGTTTGCAGTAGATCCGTCCGATTTGGATTTAGCTTATCATGATGTCTTTGCCTGGTCTGGTATAGCAGAAAGCCATAGGAAAAGAACCTGGCCTGGCAAATCGAGAAAGGCTGCTGGTGATCATGCCAAGGGTCTTCATATACCAAGATTAACAGAGGTAAAGTATAGAAGTTAACCTTAAATTGTGGTAGTGAATTCTGTTTATGTTTTAAGACAGCTTGTATATTTTTGTTTTTACAAAGTGAAGAAATACACTAATGCATAAGAAATGCTATCCTAGATTACTACAATATGGCCTAAAAGCTGAAGTGATGCCTGTATTTTAAAGCAATAGTAATTATGAAGCAGTAATGCTTTTCAGTTCATCATCTAAAATGTGGGAATGAATCATATACCATTTTAATGTTATCTGACTGTAGAATTGAGTTCATTATTTGGACTCAGTAATTTATATACTGAGTGTATCAGTGTCCCTTCAGGCAAACAACAACACTAGGTATTTCAACAGAGGCAATTTAAAATAGAGAGTTGTTTTACATGTATGTGTCGTAGGGCTAAAAATATAAAAAGGGAATGTTGAGATAACCCAGACAGGTAACCAATTCACCACCCCTAGGGTTTGAGGAACATATGGAAAAGATTAGGGTTATCAGAAATGAGCTTATAGGAGGGATCCTGTTAAACTGGGGTTTAGACCTCTGAGTAAGGGATTCTGCTACTGTTTCTGAAATCACCTGCCTCTTCTGGGTAATCTCTAATGTCTCAGGTTGACAGAATCTAATAGGAAGCCAGCTGGCAAAGGAGGAATTTAGTTTGTGATATGCTAGCACTGTCATCACAGAGCAAGTATATAGAATGGTAGAGTTAGAGCTGAAAGAAAATGGCACGATGAACAGCACATCAGCAATAAAATTATAATTTTTTGACTATGAATTCTTTTATTCCTGTGATCAAATATTTGCTTCCAATGTCTCCATCAGTGAACTGGGAAGTGGGGAGAGATGAAGATGAGTTTTTATTGACATCTCTTCTCCATTTTGTAATCTTTTGAGAATGGCATCTCACCTCATACCTGCCCAAGAAACACCAGAGTAATTAATTGTTACTGACAGAGAAATATTGTGGTGAACATATGTTGGAAACTACTGATATAAATGAAAACTTGAAGCATATTTCCCATTGGAATTTTGGGGGTTAAATGGGAAAAGTGATCTGTGCTAGTATGCCAGATCATTTGCAGCTAATACAATTAAAATAAACTCAGTGTAATGTAAATGTGTTCTACTGTGTTGCAGATTGTGAACTACTGTCTTGTGTCGCTTAGCAACAAAAATACATTCTACAAAACGCATCATTAGGCAATTTTGTGCGAACGTCATAAAGTATACTTACACAAATCTAGATGGAATAGCCTACTACACACCTAGGCTGTATGCTACTAATCTTATGGGACCACCATCGTATATGCGGTCTGTTGTTGACCGAAATGTTGTTATGCGATGCCTGACTGTACTTACCTTAACCTTGTATTGCTGTAATGTTTCAGTTACTGTTTTTTCCAGAATAAACTTTCCAGTTTATAATATAAAAACTCAAATTGATTGTGCTCCTTTCCATCAACTCAGTAAATATTTTTAAAGCTTTTGACCTTTATTAGTGGTTTTCTCTTGAGATTTTAATAATATAAATACATATAAGTATAGATATAAAATACATACATGGAGTTTTAAAAATAATTGGTCTGTTTTTTGAAAAAATATATGCACGTACATAGTAATTGAAAATAATTCAGAATATACAAGTGAACCTTCCCCCAGTCATAGTTGACTACCATTAATAGCTTTATGTGGTATCTTTTTGGAATTTTTTTCTGTGCATATACCAATGTTACTTTTTTATGGTTTAGAAAAGATGTGTACTATACATATTTTTCCATTAGTTTATTTATGGTAATAATTAGAGCTTAGTATGTAAGTCTAAGCTATTTGGGAACAAAAATTTTTGTTACACTAATTTTGGAGATAAAATCCAATTTTTTTTATAGTAAGGAAGAACACTAATTCTTTTAATAATATCGTGCATTATTTCATTTGTTCTCCTTAATATCCTTTTAGAAAGTTCAAATTCCAAATTGAACTTTCAAATTCCAGCCTAAACATAGCTTTTCTTGAAGCTTCCCTGGTTTCGCTGTGGACAGGGTTAGTTGTTGCTCCCTTCTTTTGCTCGTTTGGCACATCGTATATACTTATGTTGCAGCGCTTTCTATGGTACCTGCTGCACTGGATTAACATGTCCAGGATCAGAACAGTGACTTAATAAATAAAGGCCCATAATGGGTTCTGACCAGCAGAAGGGATTCAATAATCCTTTATTAAATTAGCAAATTATTTTCTCCTATTATGTGGATAAAGAACTAGAACTTAGAAATTAAGTGTTTGTTAGAATCATGCAGCTTGAAAGTTAGCAAACTAAACTTTGAACCTCAGGATTTAATATAGAATCTATGCTCTGTATCCATGTTATAATATGTATATTGTGTGTCTATATTTATTTCAGAATGGTTGAGGAATCTGCCACTGCTTGACTTTTTTTGTTATTTCAAAAGTAAAAAATGTTTTATTCTTCACCCACCCCCCCAAGAAACCACTGACGTGTAATATATAATATTTTTCTTACCCAGTGACATGCAGAGAATATGTGGATCAAATATAAAGAGTAGTTTTTCCTGCGTATTTCTAAATTTTCAATATTTTCTTATTAAAGTTGCTGTTCTTGTTTGTTTACCAAATTCTGGTTTTCTAGTATTTGATATTTTTACAGTAATTTTAAATTGCCATTCTTAGGATATTTCTTACCTTGTCATAGATAAAAATCAAAGTAATTGGAGTCTTGGGTTAAAAATGCAGTTTTGTGTGTTAGTGTATTTAAAGGTTTTTTTAAATGTTTTTGTTTTAAAGGTATTTCTTGTCCTTGTCCAAGGAACCAGTTTGATTCAGCGACTTATGTCTGTTGCTTATACGTATGATAATCTGGCTCCTAGGTATGAAGTTTTAACATAAATTTATGTATGTGTCTGTAGTAAGAATATACTTTTTTTAAACTTTATTTTGAAAAAATTTAAAACTTAACAGAAAATTAAGATATTTTAATGAACTCTCTTACTTTTCATCTAGATTTGCATATTATCAGCATTTTGCCAATTTTTATCTCATAATCAAGAGTGTGCATTTTCTGTGTCTGTGCACATGCATCTATTTACATATTGTCCTAAATCTTATGAGAGTAAGTTTCAGACATCATGACCATTTACCCATAAATACTTTGATTTGTAGCTCCTAAGATTAAGGACTTTCTTAATAACTAGAGTAAATATTAAAATTTGGAAAATTTAGCAGTGATATAATAATATTATCTAATATATAGTCCATACTCAAATTGTCCCATTAATCATCTTCTTTTTCTTTTTCTTTTTTTTTGGTGAGGAAAAATGGCCCTTGAGCTAACATCTGTTGACAATCTTCCTCTTTTTGCTTGAGGAAGATTGTCCCTGAGCTAACATCTGTGCCAGTCTTCCTGTATTTTGTATATGGGATGCTGCCACAGCATCACTTGATGAGCGGCATGTAGGTCTGTGCCTGGGCTCCGAACCACAAACCCGGGCCACTCTGAAGTGGTGTGCACGAACTTAACCGCTATGCCACCAGGCCAGCCTTCTATTAATATTCTTTACAACAACTTTTTTCCTGATCCAGAATCATATACTACTGCGTTTCTTCCATTTCCTTTAATCAGGGATACTTTTTTAGCCTTTCTTTCAAGATACTGACATTTCTGGGTACTACAGGCTAGTTCTTTTATAACTTGCCTTTCATTTAGGTTTTCCTGATTGTTCCTTATTATTAGATTCAGAATATACATTTTAGTAGGAATACTCTGTAAGTAATGTGTTTTTCCCAATACATGCTGGTGATGTCAGTTTGTCCCATTATTAATGATATTAATTTTGATCAGTTAATCTGGTTTCCTCCAGGTTTCTCTACAATAAGGTTTCTGATTTTTCCTTTCTAATTAAAAGTAACTTGTGGGAAAATATTTTGCAAGTGCTTAAATTTCCTGCTCCTTATAAAACTTTCATTCATTGATTTTCAGCAGTGTTGATTCTTGCCCAAATTAAATATTAGTATAATGTTTGCCAACTAGTGATTTTTCTAACTCTTACCATTCCCCTTTTTTTTTTTTGTGAGGAAGATTAGCCCTGAGCTAACATCCATGCCAATCCCCCTCTTTTTGCTGAGGAAGACCAGCCCTGAGCTAACACCTATTGCCAATCCTCCTCCTTTTTTTCCCTTTTTCCCCCCAAAGCCCCAGTAGATAGTTGTATGTCATAGTTGCACATCCTTCTAGTTGCTGTATGTGAGACATGGCCTCAGCATGGCCGGACAAGTGGTGCGTCGGTGCGCACCCGGGATCCAAACCCGGGCCACCAGTAGCGGAGCGCGTGCACTTAACCGCTAAGCCATGGAGCTGGCCCCTTACCGTTCCTTTTATGTTTATTATTTGACCTCATGTTGTGAGGAAGAGAAAGCTCTTCCTCCCTTTTGTTTATTTAGTTACTATCAATTTGGATTCGTGAATTTTTTTTTCATTTAATGTTATAATTCGTTATTATTACTATTCTCTTTGCTCAAATTATACCTGAGTTGGCCTCTTTAGCCATGTTCATGTGTCCTTTTGACACATCCCCATTATATGGGATGGAGAGGAAGAGTGTTTTATTTTTTCCTGTCACTGCAAGATCTTCCAGGCTTATAGTTTCCCTACCTTAGTCCTGGAATCAGCCATTTCTTTAAGAAGCCCTGTTTCCTATTGGTGGCGAAGCTCCAAATTATGGGTGCTTGGTGTACTCATTGCTACTAGTGTTTCCTTGCTTCTAGGCCCTCAGTGGATAGAGCTGGAGGTATGTGTATAAGAATATAGTTTAGACATGTAATATGATCTCATATATTTGGGCTACATTGGAGATTTTTTTAATAATGTCCAAATTTTAATAATGTAGAAATTCGCGTATAATAATGGCTGACAGATAACTAGGGACCTGACTGTATGCCGTAAATAATCACATAAATTATGTTCAAGTATGTAAAATTAATTACCAAGTATTTTGTAGGTGTCATGTTGGGCTGAAGTTTGCCACTGTACTCATGATTTATAAAGCTAACGTGAACACCTTTAAAAGTGGCTAACTGGCTGTTTTTAGGTGCTTTTAAAAGTCACTTTCATAGGCAATGGTTCCATATAAATAGCATGATTATTTTAAGATTGGTTCTTTTTTTAATGTACCTTTCTTTAGTGTCTGTCTCAATTTAATTCACATTGATTAGTTGATCAATATCTGCTTTACCCCACTACACTCTTAAATTCTGTATAAACTATATCTAATTTTGGTCACCATTATATTTTCAGTGACAGGCACCTTACTTCATTGTTTGTAAGACTTGTGAATGGATGATGTGGGGAAATGAAGAAAGTGCTATAATATGCCCTTGAATTGTATGATATGCATTTTATACCCCAACCATCAATTACTCTCCAGTTAAATAATCCTTAACTCTTTCTCCTTGTCCTCTAACACACGCTCTACCTCACTGTCCCACACACAGAATTAAGAAATGTTCGTTTGACTCTCTTAACCTCACACAATGAAAAATAAATATGCAGATTTGCTAACAGCTGCTGCTATTCAAGCTGGTTCATTCTGTGGCAATTCTTGTTTTCATTCTACCACTTCCCTTCTCAAAGAACTCATTATAATCTTTGTAATGTGAGCTCCCCCTCCCTCATTCCTGTGTTTTCTCAGCTCCTGTTCCTGCGCCATTATCTTTTTTATAAGCTCTTACCTTCAGTTCATATGATGCTAGGAGGTTTGTATCAATTTAAGGAAGCCAAAACGATCTTTTTGGCTGTGTTATCAAAAATCTTCTAATGATACGGGTTTAAAAGGTAGATAGATAGATTGCTCTTGGTAAAGTTAAACATATTGTACCAATATAATAAAAATTAAACATGAAATATGGCCAAATACTTGATTTATAAGTTTTAACTTCTTAGTACCTTTTATTTTAAAACAATAATATGGATGAGTTTTGCTTTTTGAGATTTTGAAAGGTGTTTTGTTAATTATTAAAACAAAGTGGGAATGCTAGAGATCAGTTTTTTTTTTTTTAGTGGTTTGTTTGTAAGGCAAATAGTAAATCCTTATTTATTGGTTTTAGCTAAAATGAAAATTTTTATTTTGTTTTTTTGAAATTGGGGTGTAATACATTTTTCATTGAAGTTACTAGAAGTATCATGGGGAAAAGTAGAGGTGAAAAAACAGAATAAATTTGTCAGTGTTTTATACTTTTTAATATTGCTTTTAACCCTTCTTGATAGAAATTGGCATTAACAATAAAAAAGGAAGGGCATTTTATGTCAGTGTACGATTTTTGGAGGTGGAGGGAGTCTGAAGTTTAGACTCTAAACTATTATAACCTTTCTCTTTGTAATACACATCTCTTCAGTAACTGAATCATGAGCACTTTTTGAGGATTAACTTATTTCAATCAATATTGAATTCACTCAGTTAATACACAGATTATTAAATCTGAACAGTCATTTGCTGTTTGCTATAGTAAGATTTTACCAGTGATTCTTTAAATAAAAGGTAAAGACTATAGGAAAAATAGCTTTGTTAAAATCTTAATCTTCTTCAGGGGGAAGTTGTATAAACTTTAAAGGATATTTGGTAATAAATTGAGTTATTTTTAATTTATTGCTGATTTTAATTAGCGGCGGTGGTGTGTTTTTACTTTACAGAGTTTTGAAAGCTCAGTCCGATCACAGGTCTAGACATGAAGGTAAGGATTTCACGAAGTTAATTTTTAATAGATAAGGATTTGGATAACTAGATATATTTATATATAATATCTTTAATAGTGAGCATTATGTTTTCTTTATAGCACAAGCCCTTATAGTCATTTTTTTTTCCAATTTTTCTTTAGTTTCACATTATTCAATGTGGCTCTTGGTGAGTTGGGCTCATTGCTGTTCTTTAGTGAAATCTAGCCTTGCTGATAGTGATCATTTACAAGATTGGCTAAAGAAATTGACCCTTCTTATTCCTGAGGTAAGATAAAGATTGAAGATTAGTACTATTACTTTTTACTTTTCATATTTTTTCATATTATTAGCACTGATAAAAGAAAAAGAGCTAATAGAAACAAATGGACATGATTCCACAAATATATCACATCATCTGGAATGTGCCTATTTAATCCTTTAAGATCTAGAGTATTTTGAACTATGTACACTTGTGTGAACATTAAATATTTCATAGCATTCATATTGGTCTTTTTCTGAAATAATTGTTTACAGAGTCATTATTTTGCTTTGGGTTTTTCTTTTTATTGTTTTTTCTGAGGGGTGGGAAGGAATTGAGCATTTATTTTGGTAATTTATGTTTTGGACAAGTTTCTTTTGCTTTTTCTATTTAATTAGAGTGTATCCTTAGATGTAAGAGAGACTAAAAATAAGTCAAATATATTTTATTTTGATTCCAGTGTTGCTGCTGAGGTTAATATAATTTTCACTAACCATATCTTGATATTACATCATATTCCTAAATGAAATAGTAGAAACACTCTCTTACTAATACACTTAGCCATCATAGTCATGTCTTTTTTAGACGGCACTGTCTAATACTGTTAGCTCTAAATTGAATGCATATGTGTGCTTGTGCTGGCTCTGTCCCAGGTAACCACTGTGACATTTGGGTAGGTCTCTTAGAATCTGTAAAATGTTCTGGTTTAAGTACTTTCCAAGTTGCTTCTAGTTCTGAAAATATTTTGTCCTGTTACTTAATTCTGTAAATAAATTATTTTGAATATCCTTTCCTCAATCCCTTTTGTATTTGTCTGTTGTCGTTGTTGTGTTTATTTGGTTTGTTTTTATGGCCATATTTGGGAATTTGTAAAATATGTTTTTGCACATTACTCTATACTTTGGGATAGTTTAGTTGATCATGTATTATTTACATGCATGAGTATGTGATCAGAACATTGCATTTTAAAATATATTACAGCCACCTAACATGTTATTTCTGCCGACATATTAACCTTAAGGTTAACTTTTTAATACTTACTCAAACTATCTTTGGAACTTGCTTTTTCATTTAGACTGCAGTCCGTCATGAGTCTTGCAATGGTCTTTATAAGTTGTCTCTGTCAGGGCTGGATGGAGGAGACTCAATCAATCGCTCTTTTCTGCTATTGGCTGCCTCAACATTGTTGAAATTTCTTCCTGATGCTCAAGCACTCAAACCTGTCAGGGTAAGATTTTACTGTGTTCAAGAGTGGATTCTATTTTTGCAATTTCTTTTGCCCCAGATTTATCATTGTATTATACCCTTATGGTAATTTTGAGTACTTGTTTACAGTATTTAGTATTTACCAAGAGGATAGTAGTTATATAGTTCTTAAAGTGACATTATTGTGACATGTTGTGTCCACGTGACACCTAGGAATGGAATCTCTTTACTTTGATTTCAGCTGTGTGGGAACTCTCATGGGTATTCTGTTGTGGAAATAGCATTTGTTCTTACTAGGTTCTGGGCCTTGTGTTAATAAGTTGAATGATAGAAACATCATAAATGTAGCTTTCTTCTCATTCAGTCAGAGTTTTTGTTTTTTGTTTTTTTGTCTTATTCTTAGGATACAGTAGTCCCTCCCTTAGCTCTGGGGGATACGTTCCAGGACCCCCAGTGGATGCCTGAAACCCTATATATACCATGTTTTTTTCCTATACATATATACCTACCTATGATAAAGTTTAATTTTTAAATTAGGCACAATAAGAGACTAACACTAATGGCTAATAATAAAATAGAACAATTATAACAATATACCGTAACAGTATACTGATAGCTGAGAAGGCTACTAAGTGACTAATGGGCTGGTAGCATATACAAGGTGGATATGCTGAAAGGGATAATTCATGTCCTGAGTGGGATGGAGGGTGTTGGCATGAGATTTTATTATGCAGAATGGCATGCAGTTTAAAACTTATGAGTTGTTTATTTCTGGAATTTTCCATTCAATAATTCCAATCACGGTTGACCACAGAAAGTGGAATCATAGATAACGGGAGGACTACTGTATTCTGAATTTCCAGTTTCCTTCCCTGCTCCAATGTGTATACTAACCTTATAAAAAGCTTTCTACCACATAATAAATCCAGAGCCCATTAAGAAGTAAATTTTACTAACCCCAGAAATATGATGTATTGTAGGATTTACGTTTTCCTCCTCCACATTTACCTATCATCAACTATGTAAGAAATATGTGTTGTTTATTTTTAAGATTTAAAAACTATAATAGACTATTGCGTGTGGGTAGATTTATATATACTCATATTCTATAGGTGTCTTTTGTTTACACATTTTCATTGAATTCTTAGTTTCACATCATTTAGCATTATACATTATTCATATCTTTTCCAAGTAGGTTATAAGTAGTTTGAGAGTAATGTTTTTCTGAGCGTTCTTGTATTATTCACTTATGTACCTAGTTATTCTAATTTTACAGAAACTAGTAGTGTTCTCCCCATTTTTTGTTAAATTTTGAATACTGTTTAATTTGTATAGGGATTTAATTTCTTCTTCAAGTCTATAGATTCTTAAATGTACTGTAATTTTAAGTTATTTCCCTTTTTAAAATGTTTTCACAAAGTTAAAAATTTTTTTAATAGATGGATGATTATGAAGAAGAACCAATGTTAAAACCGGGATGTAAAGAGTATTTTTGGTTGTTGTGCAAATTAGTTGACAACATACATATAAAGGACGCGAGTCAGGTATGTTCAGAAAATTATACGTTAACTTGTTGATACAGATGAATTTTGCACGTGTGTGTTCATGACTTTATAGGTCCTTATTATTAAGGGCATTTTTATCAATCTGTAACGAGTTGAAAATGTCATAATTTTTCTACTATATTTGTACCTTTCTGTTCTACTCTAATTCTTCTCTTCTTTTTACTTTGACCTTAGTTGAAATGTCTTCATCTGCTACCTATAAGTAGTTTCCTGTGTCTTCTGAGTAAGATTTGTGGATGTAAAATCTTTTTGGAATGTGAAATTGAGACTTTAAATTTAAATGTATAGCTTTCTATAATAGCATGTGGATTTGAAGTTCTAAATATATAAAATAAAATTGCAATTCAAATAGAAGTTATTTTAAGCTAAATAAACACTATCAGTTTGCTGATCTACTAATTTTTTTATACTAAACTATTTTCATCCAAACAAAGAAACGTTTAAAACAGGTTGACAGCAAAGACGAACTTGCCATATAAAGATTTCTGTTTTTTCTCCTTTATAAATTTAGTAAGCTTAAATGAATTTAAATGGTTTCAGAAAAAATGAGCAACACTTGAAGAAGATACATTTAAATATTTAGGAAACATTTTCTCTCAATTTTTTTCATGTATGTCAATCAAAGTGCAATGTATACACTTTGCATTTTAATAATCCTGTAGTGTTTGAACTTCCTAATACTTTACATCTGAATTCATAAAGTATTTTACTTTTTTTTTTTCGGTGAGGAAGATTGACCCTGTGCTAATATCTGATGCCAATCCCTCTCTTTTTGCTGAGGAAGATTGGCCCTGGGCTAACATTTGTGCCCATCTTCCTCTATTTTGTATGGGACGCCGCCACAGCATGGCTTAACAAGCCGTGCGTCGGTGCACACCAGGGATCTGAACCTGCAAACCCTGGGCCACCCAAGCAGAGCCCACGCACTTAACTGCTACACCACCAGGCTGGCCCCTATTTTACTTTTCATTTGAGAAATAATTATAAAATTAATATTGAACATGTTTTAGTTTACTTGATTATTATTCATAAAATGTTGAAGCCAGATAAACATTGATTTTTTTTTTTTTTAAACCTGGGATGGCCCATTTCAAGTAGGAATCTAATATTTCTTGCTTACCAGTCAAAGTAATTTTCCTTCTTAGAGATCCGAGTTTCTTTGAGAATCCTCTTAAGTTCTGTTTTATGAAATCTGTTTTACTTTTGTTGCTCAGTTATAATGAGAAGTAAAGCTTTCTGAAATTAACTGTACATTTAAGTTTATTATTAAAGCCTAATTTAAAGGTGTGTTAAAAACAAACCTTAGTGGGTGAATTATATAGTATGTGAATTACATCTCAGTAAAATTGTTAAAGAAAAAGTAAAACAGCAACAAACGTTAGTGTCTTCTCCATAAATTACTGTGACTATCATAATGTATTACTAGTCTTCCATTGATTTTTTTTTGAAGGACTATTGATGTGCTGACAGCTGTGATTTTATTATTTGACATCATGTATAAGTAAAGAGGAGCTTTGTTATTTATAATATAATTGGTACATTAATGACTTTGGGAAAACCAAATTCTTGTCACTTACGGGGAAAGGATTTTTCTTGTTTTGATAATCTCTGAACTATTAAACATAAAAATTTTTCCTTGTAATTTGTATTTTCTCTTTGTATTAAGACAACACTCCTCGACTTAGATGCTTTGGCACGACATTTGGCTGACTGTATTCGAAGGTAAAATTTGATGCGAAGTTCACAATTACATTGTTGAGAAAAGATAAAAGGACATAATCATGTGAACTATCTTGTTTTGCTTGTATTCTTTTTTGTAGCAGAGAGATCCTTGATCATCAAGATGGTAATATAGAAGATGATGGGCTTACAGGACTCCTAAGGCTTGCAACAAGTGTTATTAAACACAAACCACCTTTTAAATTTTCAAGGGAAGGACAGGTAGGTGTTAAGACATCCAAATGTCTATATAAAATATAATTGAAATTTTGTTATTTTTTTGTTGTTGTTGCATATGTTTTATTTCCTTAAACATGCAAGCATAAAGTTTGGTAGAACTTGATTGCTGGCAGGAAAAGTGAGCTTTGAATAAAATGAACCCTAAAAAATATAAATCTTAGGCTTGTTTTTAGAATGCAGAAACAATTCCTATGACTGTATATAGAAAGGCAACCTCTACTTTAATGGTACAATTTTATAGGACTGAATATTTTGAATTATTAACTTACACAATGGAATTAATAGGTAGTCATTATAGAGTATTTGTCTTACTGGTTTCATATTTTAAAGGACCATTTGACAGAAAATCTGTTATTGAGTATTGGATACACCTAATGACTCTAGACCAATAAATGTCTAATTATTCTTTAGATTAAGTTAATCGCCTTGTCGTTGGCCCTTTTGTCATTGCCTGCGTTAAGAGTTAGTTATGGTTTAGAGGGTTGTTTTCTTGAAGTTAGGTTGTTTTCTTATGTTAGGAAACAGGAATAACCGAAAGGATGGAAGATTGTCTCCAGGGGCATAGACTAAGGGATTCTTGAGATAAACTTAAGGTGGCAGTCTTAATCTGTCTTAAATCTGTGCTATTTCCCCTATTCCATAAGGCCACCAAAACGTGCAATTTCTTTCTTTTTTTCTTTTTTCTTTTTTTGTGAGGAAGATCAGCTCTGAGCTAACATCCATGCTTATCCTCCTCTTTTTGCTGAGGAAGACTGGCCCTGGGCTAACATCTGTGCCCATCTTCCTCCACTTTATATGGGACGCCACCACAGCGTGACCTGACAAGCAGTGCATCGGTGCGTGCCCGGGATTTGAATCCCGGGCCGCCAGGAGCAGGGCTTGCGCGCTTAACCGCTACGCCGTGGGGCCAGCCTCAACTTGTGCTATTTCTTCTAGGTCCTTTTTTAATTTTTCCATCATACTCACTGGGAATAATTTGATTGATTTATAGTCTTGCTGGTTGCAGTCTTATGTTATATATAAACCAATATGCAGTCATCCCTCGATATCCTCAGGGGATTGGTTCCAGGACCAAAATCCGTGGATGCTTAAGTCCCTTACGTAAAATGGCATAGTATTCAAATATAACCTGCGCACATCCTCTCATATACTTTAAATCATCTCTAGATTACCTATGACACCTAATACAATGTAAATGCTGTGTAAATGATTTTAATACTATATTGTTTAAGGAATAATGACATAGAAAAAAGTCGGTACACATTCTGTACAGACGCAACCATCGTAGGCCTTTTGATCCGCGGTTGGTTGAATCTGCGAATGTGGAACCCATGGTTATGGAGGTCCGACTGTATAATTTTTATTCCAAAATATAAATATATTGATTGATTTTTCTGATAACATATCGTTCATTGTAAAGAAAGAAAGAAATTTTTGGATAGTGCAAAGGGAAGATTCCCATGTAGTTTGATTTCCCATGATACTTTGGTGATGGCCTTCCAGGACTTGCCATGCATCTATTAAGTACACAGATGTATAATTTGTATTATGTAAATACCATTCTGTGATGTGCTTTCTTCATTTAAAAAAATTAAGAGAGGGGCCGGCCCGGTGGTGCAGGAGGTTAAGTGCGCGCGTTCAGCTGCGGCGGCCGGGCTTGACGGTTTGGATCCTGGGCACTCACCGAGGCACCGCTTATCAAGCCGTGCTGTGGCAGTGTCCCATATAAAGTGGAGGAAGATGGGCACGGATGTTAGCCCAGGGCCAGTCTTCCTCAGCGAAAAGAGGAGGATTGGCAGATGTTAGCACAGGGCTGATCTTCCTCACAAAAAAATAAATCAATAAAAAATAAAGAGAGAAAATACATTTAAAAAATCAAATAGATAAAGAGGGAAATAATTTAATCTTTATTGACATTTATGTTGTCACTAGTGGGGAAAAAAAAACTATGCAAAGAACATCTTTGTACACCTGTCCATTATATACTCATATAAGTTCTTAAAAGTAAATTTGATTCATTTTAATCAGAATACATCAGTTTACAAAAGATTATATAAGATTATACTCCCAGCCATACTATCTGAGAATGCCAGTTTCTTAGACATCCCCACGTTCCTTACATGACTTTTAAATCTTTGCCAGTCTCACTGTTGTTTTAGTTTTAGTTCTCAGTTATTGTTGAATATGAGTCTTTTCATTTATCGTGCATTTGTATTGTGAATTTACTGTTTATAATCTGTGTGTATTCTTTTGTCATTTTTCTTATATTTATTTGTAAACTTTTTTATTTTGAAAATATCAACTCTTTTTCTGTCATAAGTGCAGGAATTATTTCCAGAAGTCTTATTTCTCTTCATTATTCGTGTGTTTTTTTGAGACCACTTCTTTTTTTTTCTCTTTTGTTTATTGATTTTTACAAATAATTATCTTGGGCAAAGTTTTTGAACCCTTATAGATATTCTTATTAGACCCCATTTTGACAGATGATGAAACTAGGGGATAGACAGGTTAAGCAACTTGCCTTACTGAGGTCACTCAGACTCTTCACTTGGCCGAGCTTTTAACCACTATGCAGTACTGTCTACAGATGTTAAAACCTTAAACGCACTGTTCTATAGTTTGCTTTTTTCACCTTCTTAGAGTTAATTCATTCATTTTAACAACTGCATAATATTCTTTTTCTAGATATATGTAATATCTAACTAGCTTCCTAATGATGAACATTGTCTTATACTGTTACAAGTGATGTTGCAGTGACGATGTTTATACATCCATCATTTAGGAATTCTGTAGGAAAAAATTCTAGAAGTAGAATTGCTGGTTCATGGGGTATGTACCTTTATGATTTTGATCGACATAATCACATTGCCCTCTATGGAGGCTGAGTGAATTTATCGTCCCACTTACAGTGTATGTGAGTGAGTGCCTATTTCTCCACATTGCTACCAACCCAGTGTATTTTCAAATACTTAAGTTCTGCCTGTTTGATAGGTGAAGAAGATTCTCTTAGTTTTATTTTTTGTAATTATCACTAAGGTTGAGTTTCTTTTCATGTGTTTGAAAGCCATTTATTTGTGTTATCTCTTTTCTGACCTGCTCGAATCCTTTCCTCATTTTCCTATTATGTATGTAATTGGTTCTTTTCTTACTAATTTGTTGAGTTCCGTATATAAAGGAAATTATCCCTTTGTAATATGAATTCCAAGTGTGTTTTTCGGTTTGTCTTTTGACTTTGTGCTTTTTGTTTTGCTTTTTTTCTAAGCAGAATTTTTTATTTTCATGTAATCAGATTTACTAATCTTTTATAGCTTTTGGCTTTTGTATTATACTTTAAAAATTCATATTGTTTTCTCATACTTTCATAATTTTATTTTTTACATTTAATTTTGTTCTATAAGGAACTTACTGAGGTGAAAGGAATGAAATGAGGAGGTAACTTTTTTTCCAGATAGCTACCCAAGTTGTCCTAATAACTGGCTAGCTTATTTTTTATGCACTGATTAGAAATAACTCCTTTATCATATTCTAAATTGCCATGTGTACTTGGATTTATTTCTGGACTTTTCATTCCACTCTACTGATCTGTTCACCAGTATCATACCCTAATTACATAGATTTACAGTTGTTAGTATCTAGTAGGGATGGTTCATCTTCATTATTACTCCTTTTCAGAGTTTTCCGACTGTTTTTTTTCCCCACATGAACTTTAGAATCAGTTTGTTTCATTCTTTCAAAAATTAAAATTGTTACTTTTTTTTATTGGGATTGTGTTAAATTTATAGATTGATGTAGAAAAATGGACATTATATTGAATTTGCAAGAACAGGATTTGTCTTATTATTTACACAAGCCTAATTTTTTTGTGTTCTTCACTTTAATGTTTTCATTTCGAATTTGAATTTTAAGCATTTCTTTCTTTCTTTTTTTTTTTTTTTTTGAGCAAGATTAGCCCTGAGCTAACATCTATTGCCAATCCTCCTCTTTTTTGCTGAGGAAGATTGTCCCTGGGCTAACATCCGTACCCATCTTCCTCTACTTTATATGGGACACTGCCACAGCATGGCTTGATAAGCAGTGTGTAGGTCCGCACCCAGGATCTGAACCTGCAAACCCCTGGCTGCTGAAGCAGAGCGTGCAAACTTAACCGCTACACCACCGGGCCAGCCCCTTAAGCATTTCTTAATAAAGTTATTCCTACTAATTTTATCATCTTTGTTGGTATCATAAATAGAATCTTTAATTGTTTTTTCTAACTAATTGTTTGTATGTAGTAAGGATTCTTGTTATGGATTTGCTGCAGGCCATCTTATATTCACTTATTGTTTGTAGATTTTTTTTCAGTTATCTTTGATCTTTGGTATTGTCTGATTTTCCATTTGTTTTTAGTTTTTGTCTGTGAGTGATTATTTTATTTCTTGATTTTTAAGTCTTACCTCTCTTCATTCTTTCACTTGTCTAATTTTGTCTAGAAACTCCAGAACAATGTTAAATAATAATTGTTTTTATAGTTTATTAAAAGTTGTTTATTGAGAAGGTTTTAATGGTTATGTAGTCAAAATTATAGTTTCCCATTGGGCTTTGGTGAGATGAGAACCCTTAGCTTTTGTACAGTAGAGATATGTGGTCTGAATTAATATTTTAAAAGCTGCATTCATGCTCTAGGTGGAGATCCAGCCTCTAGGTAAAGAACTAGGAAGGCAAGTGTGTAGATCTGGAGTCCAGTTAGGAAGTTTTGCAGTGGTTCTAGAGAGGGGTGATGGTGAAAAGTGATTGGTTTGGGGATATTTATTGAAGATAAAGCTCACTAAGACTTAAATTTGGGTAAGATTGTGAGGTGGGAGAGAGAGAAATTAAGAATGACTCCTCAATTTTTAAGCCTGAGAAACTTAAGTGAATGATAATGCCATTTACTAAAAAAGATAAAACTCAGGATAGATCGAGTTGGGGAGAGTGAGGGTGTCAAAATCAGGAGCTCTGTTTTGGATATGTTAAATTTGAAACGTCAATTAGATATCTAAGTGGAGGTGTTTAAAGGCAATTGGTTTTGGTGTAATATTAAGAAGTCTTTCTTATCTCCAAGATATTTAAAATGCCCTTTCTACTTTAATGATTTTACTGTATTATTTAAAATTTTCATCTAGAATTTATATTTAGTTCAGGAGTCAGTAAACTCCTGTTTTCTGTAAAGACACTTATAGTAAATATTTCAGGCTTTGCAGGCCACATATGGTCTCTCTCACCACCACCACCACCAGCACCACCATCGCTACTGCTACTGCTTCTCTTTTCTCTCCTCCTCCTCTCCCTTTCCTCTTTCTTCCTCTTCCTGCCTTCTCCTGCCTCCCTTCTTCTAATTCCCCTTTAAAAATACAAATCCTGTTCTTATCTCCGCTACCTTGTAGAGTATCTAGCGAATACATGTTGAACAAATGGATAATTAAGACACAGTCTTGGGTCCAGCCCCATGGCCTAGTGGTTTAAGTTCAGCGCACTCTGCTTTGGTGGTCTGGGTTTGGTTCCCAGGTGCAGATCTACACCACTCCTTGGCAGCTGTGCTGTGGCGGCGATCCACATAGAAAATAGAGGAAGATTGGCACAGATGTTAGCTCAAGGCAGATCTTTCTCAAGCAAAAAGAGGAAGATTGCTAACAGATGTTAGCTCGGTGAATCTTCCTCAACAAAAAAAAAAAAAAAAAAAGACTCAGTTCTGATTCTTAAGAACTGGCAATCTAATGGTTCGTTTGTTTAGCAAAAAAAAAGCAAAAACCTGCCTTATGCAACATTTGTATGTACCCTCACAAATAATGGCTGCTTGTGATATTTGTAAATCATGGTAAAAAATAATAGCTATTGAAGGGATGCCATCAGGGATATGGGAGATCAGACAGTATTGACATGATTAGGAAAGGCTTTGAAGAAGATATAGGTTTTGTAATACAGGAAAAAGTTTTCTTAAGTAGAAAAGTAAGGGAAACATTTAAGTCATAGAAAAGAATATGAGTAAAAAGTAAGTCATAGGAAACCTGGGTACGTGCAGGAAATTGAGTTAGTTCAGTTTGGCTTGAGTTTGAGGAAGTGTAGGAGGTAACTTTGGGAAGCTAAGTGGCCATCTGTTGTGGTCACAGGAAATTATTTTTATATGTACAATAAAACAAAAGCATTACTTTTATAATTTAAAAAGGGGGCCTTTGAAGTTTTTGATCAGTCAGATAACATCAGGAACATGCTTTTTAGCAAAATAAATCTGATAACAGATTGAGAGCCAGCATAGGGCAGTGGTCTTCAAACTTTTATTGCTCGCATATTCTCTAAAGAATCTTGGAAAAATTAGGTGTCCTCTTACAGGTTTTTAATTTTAAAAAATTTCTAGATTTTTCAAGTTTAAATATTTTTAAAGGATATAATTTCCAGCGAATTGTTGAAATTGGTAAAAATATTTTTTTCCTGTGACCACATGGTGTTGTCTTAAATTTCTGTATTTATCGTTATATTACATTTATTTGGACACAGGCAATCAAAGCAACATAAATATACTTTAAATTTTGCCAAATAAGTATGAGGCATTAAAAATTAAATTTTATTGAAAATATATGCATTAACAAGATGGATGGAGTTTTTAAAATTAATTTATATAGTTGTAGATGGATATTAAGCTAGAATGATTGCATGTTCATTAATTCTCTTCCTACTTTATATTTTTATAAATATAAACTCTGAGAAACCATTTTTACATAACGGAAATGTAAACCGTGTTCACATAATGTTTACAATGAGGATGGAAGGAGTTTTGTTTTAACAGTGTTAATTCTTTGAATTTCTTCTGAATTACATGTCAAAAATCACACTGTGATCTATCATCAGAAACTATTTTTAATATTCTCTTAGGTAGCAGTTTGAGGTTCTTTCTGTGAAAAATACCAAAATGGCTTTACCATTAAGTCTTTCACTTAGAGACACCTGGTTTCCTGGTAAACTCAGAGTTACAAAAATAAAGACATTGTTCCTTTCAGTATTCTTTTATCAACCTAATATTTCTGATAAAATGCTTTTATCTTACCACAGATTTTAAATATATTTTGTCAAAACTTTGGAGCTACACATATTTAGCTCATTCAGTTTCTAGATCTAAACTGATTGGCAAAAACATTTCATCGTTAAAGTAGCTATTAGCCACTTCTATTTCTGTTTGGGTGAGTTTGACTTAATTTTCCAGTGCAGGTAAATGTGTTACTTTGTGTCTCCAAGACATCATCTTACCTCTGAATTCTAAGATAGACGAGATACAGTCTTATTATCAGTCTGTCAACTATATGAAATAAGCTCCTATTCACTTTCCATATTTCTTTGCCAAACTTACTTGTCTTTGTAAGGTCAGGAATTATGCATTATACTTTCTTTGACAGTAGTGAGATGGACACGGTGAGGTCATTAATGGGAAAATATTTCCAATTGTCCTTTATTTGATGCTTGTGTCAGGGGTTCCCAAAACCATCCCCAGGTTCAGTGATTCCCTAGAAGGACTCATAGGACTCAACGTGTAGTTGTACTCATGACTAAGATTTATTACAGTAAAAGAATACAAAATGAAATCAGCAAAAGAAAAAGGTGGCATAGGGCCAAGTCTGGTGGAAACCAGGTATACACTTCTAAGAGTCCTCTCCCAGTGTAGTTGGATAGGATTTGCTTAATTCTCCCAGCAGAAAGTGTGACAACATGTGTGAGGTGTTGTCTACCAGGGAAGTTCTTTTGAGCCTAGGAGTCCCAGGTTTTTATCGGGGTGGGTCGTGTAGGCACATAGTACTTGCATAACTGGCCACAGTCACTGAAATTCTGGACTCCCAGATGGTAAGCAGATACTTAGCATAATCCAAATACAAATAGGCACAGTGAGACAATTTTATCACTTAGGGAAAATTTTATATTAGAGGAGGGAACTGTTTACCATTCAATTTTCCAGATGACAGCCAGGAGCCAACCTTACAATCCAGTCTTTCTAAGAATAGTGGAGTCTCAGTCTTACTTTATTACCCGTTTTCTAAACAGTACCCCAGGAGGTTTTTATACTCCAGAAGAATGTACCATACTAGTATTTGAGATGGTGAGGGAGATAACTTTCTTTGGTAAAGTAGCAAAAGACCAATTAAGAAGGAACAAGTGGGAAAGGCGACCCTTTCTCAGGCAGATCAAATTTAGGAGAAGGTACATCTAGAATGTACTTTACGTGGTAAAACCTTGCACTTCAGGTTAAACTTGACTGGTGTAGAAGTTAAGAGCTTGGTGTCTCAAATCCTAACTCTGACGATAGGCAAGGATCTTAACCTGTTTTGTTTTGGGGCGTTTAAATAGTATCTGGCACTTAGAAGTGCTCATTATGAGTAAGTTGCTGCTGCTACTATTATTATTAGAGTGAAATAAGGAGAAACTTAAGTAAATGCAGAGGCAGTCAAGAATAGGGAGTAATTGAGTCCTTAAAAACATTTGGTCACTTAATGGAGTAGAAAATAATAGCATTGTAGATGGGAATCTTTAAGAATGAGCTATTAGGTATCAAGAGGGAAGGAAGAGTAAAGATGATCTTGACCCATACCATTTTCTCTAAGAGACATGAACACTGGAAAGACTTTCAGATGATGGTGTGTGATGCTGCTTTAAGTTTTTAAACAGTCTTTTAGTAAATTTTAGATTGTCTTATAATCCAGTTTACTCTCTGTAAGTTATTCATTATATTTGGAATATAATTAATATCCAAGTTCAGATAATATACTTGGTCTTTCTCTTCTTTCCAGGAATTTTTAAGAGATATCTTCAATCTCCTGTTTTTGTTGCCTAGTCTAAAAGATAGACAACAGCCTAAGTGCAAATCACATTCTTCAAGAGCTGCTGCTTATGATTTGTTAGTAGAGATGGTAAAGGGATCTGTTGAGAACTACAGGCTAATACACAACTGGGTTATGGCACAACACATGCAGTGTAAGCATTCTTCTTTTTCTTTAATCTTGCTAAATTTTGTACGCGGAAATGAGATTTTGGGAGGACATGGTTTAAAGAAAAAATTCATGTTGACACACTTTAACATTATAAACTGATGTTGCTAGGACATTATTGAAGTTAAAAAGTAACATTGGTTTTTCTTTTCTTAGGAAAAAAACAGATGTGAAGGACTTTTTATAGGTATCTGAAATACTTGGGCATTTTTTGGTTAAATAATTTAGTGCCAAGTAAAATCAAGTTTTGACAGTCCTTTGAATTATTAGGAAGTGAATTAGTTTTACTATGTGTTCTTAGTAATTTTAAAAATTATCATGTGTAATGTTTTATTTATATTAACTAAATAAGTGATGGAGGTAGTGGCTATTAATAGTTTGTTTAATAGTTGGTTTTGGGGGGGCATCATTTCCTCCATCTTTTCTCAGCAGCCCATGCACCTTATAAATGGGATTACTGGCCTCATGAGGATGTCCGTGCTGAGTGTAGATTTGTTGGCCTGACCAACCTTGGAGCTACTTGTTACTTGGCATCCACTATTCAGCAACTTTATATGATACCTGAGGCAAGACAGGCTGTCTTCACTGCTAAGGTACAGTTTTCCTCACTTTAAAACTGTAAAACAAAATCTTTGCATTTTGTTGGTAAATCTTGATTGTTTCAACTTAGTAAAATATTGTTTGAGAAAATAATTTATGAATGAAAAGGACAAAATTTGATTACATAACTAGATAACTCATGTTTATTTTAATTATTTTTACATTTCAGTAGATTACTCCTAACATTGTGGTATAATTTCTTTATTTCTCAAAGGAAAACACAGTTGTGGAATATACACCGTGTATACAATGAGCATAATATTTTCAGTAAAAATAAATAAATTTTAATTACACAGAAAATAAGCAAAGACTAAAATAAAGTAGGGAAATATTATCAGAATAACTAAACTTATTTCTTTTATATTTATCCCAAAGTAAATTTGATTGTGGGCCTAGTTTGTTTGGGTAAGCTCTGCTTCGTGTTATTTTTGTTAACTTGTTCTTTCTAGTTTTCATTCTTTTTTACTATGGGCTATTTTTTAGTTTGCTTTCTGCACTGCTTTTATCAATTCTCGGCGAAGTTTCTTTATGCTTGCCCTTGAGTTTTTGTTTTCCTCCATTATGTCATCTTGATGTCCTGTCTTTTTCCCCCCAACAAAGTATTGCAATTCTCTTTATATACCTTCAGTGAACCCTTAGTATGTTTAAGTTATGCTTCAAGGTCTCCAATTTACAGTATACTCAAGTGGGTTTGTTTTTTGACTTTAGTTATGTTGATGTTTTTAAGTTTATCATCTGAGACTGATTATGATTAGAAATAGTTGAATAGGGGCCGGCCTGGTGGCGTAGCGGTTAAGTTCAAGCATTCTGCTTTGGCGGCCCAGGGTTTGCAGGTTCAGATCCTGGGTGCGGACCTACTCACTGCTCATCAAGCCATGCTGAGGTGGCGTCCCACATAGAAGAGCTACAACTATGATACACAACTATGTACTGGGGCTTTGGGGAGACAAAAGGGAAAAAAAAAAGAGGAAGATTGGTAACAGATGTTAGCACAGGGCCAGTCTTCCTCAAAAAAGAAAAAGAAAAGAAATAGTTGAATAATTGATTTCATTTAGCGTATGGAAATTCTTGTAACTAAATTTGGTGGTCCCATCTGTATAATTTTATAGAATCAATTATTATCAAAGAAGCATGTTTTCAGTGATTATCTTTACATCTGTGGCTTGGCCATACTTTGTAGTTTCTCTTCATATTAAAGATCACCGTTTAGCCATTAGTAGTGTCTGAAATTAGTATGTAGCAACAGAAAGAACAAACAGATATGCTAATTGTAAGTCTCATAAATGGTATTTTTGGTTAAAAACTAAATTTAGACATGTCTCTACATAAAAATTCTTAGAGAATAAAAATTGACATGACTTTGAAAAGTACTGTAGTCAAATGGGGACTTGAGGGGCTGGCCCGGTGGTGTAGCGGTTGAGTTCGCACGTCCTGCTTTGGCAGCCTGGGGTTCGCCGGTTCAGATCCTGGGCGCAGACTTACCACCCATCAAGCCATGCTGAGGCGGCGTCCCACGTAGAAGAGCTACGACTCTACAAACTATGATACACAACTATGTACTGGGGCTTTGGGGAGAAAAAAATTAATTAATTAAAGTGGCTTACACTTCTATAAAAAAAATAGGCACTTGATTATTTACATGAAAATGTTGACTATTTTTATTATTCCATTTTCTGATGTTCACAGACAGCTTAAAGAGAGTTACATGTATTTTAATTGTGGTAAAATATACACAACATAAAATTTACCATCTTAACCATTTCTTTCTTTTTGTGAGGAAGATCAGCCCTGAGCTAAAATCCATGCCAATCCTCCTCTTTTTGCCGAGGAAGACTGGCCCTGAGCTAACATCCATGCTGATCTTCCTCCACTTTATGTGGGACGCCGCCACAGCATGGCCTGACAAGTGGTGCGTTGGTGCACGCCCAGGATCCAAACCTGGGCCGCCAGCAGTGGAGTGTGCGCACTTAACCTCCATGCCACGGGGCTGGCCCAACCATTTCTAACTGTACAGTTCTGTGGTATTAAGTACATTCATGTTGCAACCATCACCATCATCAACCTCCAGAATTTTCACCTTCCCCAATTGATACTCTATACCCTTTAAATACTTAACTCCCCATATTCCCTTCCCCCAAACGCCTTTCAACCACTGTTTTACTTCCTGTCTCTATGAATTTGACTACTCTGCGTACCTCATATAAGGGAAATCATGCAATATTAGTCCTTTTGTGACCGGCTTATTTCACTCAGCCTAATGTCTTCAAGGTTCATCCATGTTTGTAGCAGCATGTATCAGAATTTCCTTTCTTTTTAAGGCTGAATAATATTCCATTGTATGTATATACCACATTTTGTTTTTCCATTCATCTTTCAGTGGACAGTTGTGAGTTGCTTACACTGTTTGGCTATTGTGGATAATGTTGCTGTGAACATGAGTGTACAAATATCCATTTAAGTTCCTGCTTTCACTTCTTTTGTGTGTATACCCAGAAGTGGAATTGCTGGATCATACAGTAATTCTTTGTTTAGTTTTTTGAGGAGTCACTATGTCATTTTTCCACAGTGGTTGCACCATTTTCCATTCCTTCTGGCAGTGCACAAGAATTCAGTTTCTTTACATCCTTGCCAACACTTGTTGTTTTCTGTGTTTTTTAATAATAGCCACCGTAACAGGTGTGAATATGTATTCTTTTAAGTAGTAAGTACATATATATGTAGGGTATCTATTTAGAAATTGCACAGTAAGTAAAATATCCTTGGTTTTACTTGATTTTAAAGAATTCAGTCACTTCCGTTCTGCAGCCAAGTAATACTTTATTCTCCAGTAACAAAAATATAAATCCAGGTCTTTATTTCTGACTATTTTTGTATTCTGAATTATTAACAATTTGCATGTTTTGGATCTGGTATATATTGGAAAATGTCATTTTATGTGTCTGTTCTCCTAATCTCATAGAATATTAAGCCTCCCATATGCCGGGAATATACTGTAGTTATTTTTGCCAATTTTGTTGATTTCTTTTGTTCAATTTCTCTTGCACTTAATATCATATAATTTTGCAATAACTGTATGTTGAATAGATCCCTATTTCTGTGTCCTTATTTGTGTCAGTAGTTTGATTATAAGCTCCTGAATAGTAGAGCCGTATTACTTGCATTCCCCACAAAATTGATGCAAATAGCTAGTGTATACTTCTGGCATATGGGAGGCATATTATTTCATGAGATTATCAGAGCTTCTTCAAAATTATGACAGGTAGTAATTTGTAATGAGGATAATACCTACTTCATAGATTGATTGATTGATTGATTTTTTGCTGAAGAAGATTGGCCGAACTAACATCTGTTGCCAATCTTACTCTTTTTGCTTGAGGAAGATTCACCCTGAGCTAACATCTGTGCCAGTCTCCTCTATTTTGTATGTATGTGGATCACTTCCATAGCATGGCCGCCAACTAGTGGTGTAGGGAACCAAACCCGGGCAGCCGAACTTAACCACTGGGCCACAGGGCCGACCCCTAGACTTATTTTAATATTCAGATGAAATAGAGTATACCTAATAAGTGCGTAGCATGAATGTGGGACTCTCCTGTAATGCTAGTGTTCAGGACTAAGTCTCTAGTGAATGAGTCTAGCCAGATTCCTGAATTTCAGTTAATGACATTTGAATATTTAGAGGATTTTCCAAGATCTTGGCCAGTATTCCTCTGCAGTGTTAAGAATCTACTATTCTAGAAAAAATAAAGATATGACTAGATGAGGGTGAGGTGTCGTTTATTAATATAATGTATTATTTATCTATTTATTTTTTTGAGGAAGATATGCCCTGTGCTAACATCTGTTACCAATCTTCCCCTGTTTGTTTTTTCTCCCAAAAAACCCCAGTGCATAGTTGTGTATCATAATTGTAGAGTTGTAGCTCTTTTATGTGGGACACTGCCTCAGCATGGCTTGATGAGCGGTGAGTAGGTCCGCGCCCAGGGTCTGAACTGGTGAACCCCGGGCCACCGAAGTGGGATGTGCGAACTTAACTACTACGCCACCAGGCTGACCCCTGTATTTTTTTAACATACGGATTTATTTGTGGAAAACAACTTTGGTGCACACCTAAGATGTTTTCTGTTCTTGCAAAATTACTGGCTTGTAAATCAACATTGCACCAAATGAGTGATCTGGAAAACAGTTTTTTTAAGATCTCTTTATTTAGTTTCCTTAGATAATAGTGATGGCTGTATTTATATAATGAACCAAATACTCCAATTTTTAAAATGCTAAAATTGCTAAAGAAAGAACAGACTGTGTCTGTCGTTTTTTGTTTTTTTTTTTTTTTTTACATATAGCTAAAAGAATGAAAACAGATATAGTGTTAAGCACATTGTAATACTTTCTTTGCTGGAATGTCTGATTTACTACCATCAGGATGTTTTAATGGAAATTTTTCTCTTGATTTCCAGTATTCAGAAGATATGAAGCACAAGACAACTCTTCTGGAGCTTCAAAAAATGTTTACATATTTAATGGTACGTTCGAGAATTGTGTATGGAACACTAGTTAGATGTACCCTTTGACTAAAGCTGAAAACATTAAATGGAGTTCATTTGTAGTGGCTTTGTCCTGACTATATACTCTTATTTTTCAAATTGAATTTGTCAGTTACCAGTGTTCTTTGTCATAGTGACTTTTAATAGTTACATCTCAGTCATCTACATTCTGTTAATTTGTCCTTTGAAGCATCCCTTGTGTCTGATCCTTTTCCCATCACAGGGTTATCCCTCTTAGGCTTAGGGTTTTCTGACTGATTTCTCTTTGTTCTTTTTAATTCCCACCCCCAAAAGCTATGAAAATAATCTTAATAAAATAGCAAATCTCACAATATTACTCCCCTACTTAAAACTCTTCAGTGGTTTTTTATTATGAACAGAATAGTATTCAGGTTCATCAGCATGGCTCATATCCTCTGTGGTATTTGCCCATTCCCTTCAACCTCCTCTCTTATCTGTTCTCATATCCAACCTCACCCTATAGTAACTATAGGCCTTTGAAGCCCATCACCCTGTTGCTTCATTGCTTGTGCAGTAATTTATGCTGCTCCTTCTGCCTGTAGCACTCTTCCTTCAGCACTCTTCTCCATTTTCTTCCTTTTGTCAACTTTCAAAAATCGGCTTGGGGGGGCTGGCCCAGTGGCGCAAGTGGTTAAGTGCACGCGCTCTGCTGTGGGGGCCCCGGGGTTGGCCGGTTCGGATCCCAGGCGTGCACTGATGCACCGCTTGGCAAGCCATGCTGTGGCAGCGTCCCATATAAAGTAGAGGAAGATGGGCATAGGTGTTAGCCCAGGGCCAGTCTTCCTCAGCAAAAAAAAGAGGATTGGCAGATATTAGCACAGGGCTGATCTTCCTCACAAAAAACAAAACAAAACAAAACAACAACTTGGTTTTCACCTCCTCTAAAAGACCAAAGATTCCACACGGTGTCTCAAAGTCACCATAACACTTTGTCATACCTACCACTTGTGTTGGATTACTTGTCGTACCTGTTAGAATCTTGAGGACAGAGAGTATATCTTGTTTGTTCCTGATATTAATAATGATTCAATAAATGAGATTTTTAACAAAATAAAAGATTTGCTACTCATCCCTTGATTCCACTTTTAATCTCCTTTTAACGGAATTGGAACATGCCATCAGAACTGACAAAACAGAAAACTACTCTTTTAAACTACTAAACAAAAGTTCAGTCTGTAGGAAAACTTATTCGGCCTGCAAAGGTTTTGTATTTTATGCTTGATAATACAAATCTGTGTCCTTTGAGTCCCAAATTCTTTCCTAGAAATTCCTAGACTTAAAAAAGACACATTTCATAACTTACGGTAATTTAAGCATTTTCTGGCACCAAGACTATTAAACTGAAAATGCCATGAAAATTAAACAAAAGTGAAATAGAAGAGACTATTTTAAACCTTTCTTTGTAGATTTGCTACCTGTTTTGTTATTGTTGTTTTGTTCATTCAAGAACTTTGTGATAATTTTCTTATTTTTGAGACTTAGATTTGTTTGTTTTATAATGTCTCCCCCCACTCCCCCGCCCCCCAACCCCCAACCCCAAACTTCTCCTTTACAGGAGAGTGAATGCAAAGCGTATAATCCTAGACCCTTCTGTAAAACGTATACCATGGATAAACAGCCTCTGAATACCGGGGAGCAGAAAGATATGACAGAGTTTTTTACGGATCTGATTACCAAAATTGAAGAAATGTCTCCAGAACTGGTTAGTTCCAGAATACTGAAGTTTCTTTGAAATTTGTACAGATTTGCCCAATTTTAATTACCAACTTTTGTTTGTATTTTTTTTAAAAGAAAAATACCGTGAAAAGTTTGTTTGGAGGTGTAATTACAAACAATGTCGTGTCCTTGGTAAGTAGTCTACCTGTTCTTTGCTTTTTGGAAATCTTAATGTATATTTTAGCTTACTATAATAATTACTAATTTTTGACTGTTGGTTGACCAGGATTGTGAACACGTTAGTCAGACTGCTGAAGAGTTTTATACTGTGAGGTGCCAGGTGGCCGATATGAAGAACATTTATGTGAGTAATGTTGTATATATTTTTTTGACTTTTTTTCTGCTTTTAACTATTTGTATATAGCAGGTTTATGTTTGTCATCTTGAGAGAAAATTAACTTGCATGTTTTCATTTATTTTCTTGCTCTGCTACTCAAATGAGAATTAAAGGTAGACCACAAAGCTGATTTTTCCTAATGAAAATCTAAATATTTGCACTTTTGAAATATTTTATAGTAAGATTCATAGAACGTCTTATCAATATGAGGGAAAACAATTTTTTACTAAAATTAAGAATTTACTTTTTTAAAATGATGAAATCTAGCCATTTGTGACAACATGGATGGACATTGAGGGTATTATGCAAAGTGAAATAAGTCAGAGGGAGAAGGTCAAATACCGTATGATCTCACTCATTAAGTAGTAGATAGTAACAACAACAAACAAACACATAGAGACAGAGATCGGATTGGTGATTACCAGAGGGGAAGGGAGGAGGGTGGAGGGTGAAAGGGATAATTCGGCACGTGTGTGGTGATGGGTTGTAATTAGTATTTGGGTGGTGAACATGATGTAATCTATGCATAAATAGAAGTATAATGATGTACACCTGAAATTTATACAATGTTATAAACCAACGTTACTGCAATAAACAAAAAATTTAAAAAAATTCACTTTTTTAGAAAAAATTATTTTCCTCTGTGCATTCTGCCCAAATTATAATTACTTCTTGTATTTTTGCGTACTGTAAACAATAATATGCAACTTTTAAATGTGGTTTTAAACACAGGAATCTCTTGATGAAGTTACTATTAAAGACACTTTAGAAGGTGACAACATGTATACTTGTTCTCATTGTGGGAAGAAAGTACGAGCTGAAAAAAGGTATGCTTTTTGAAATGTAATTTTTATTATTTTGATAAATTATCAAATGGAAATAAAACACAAATTTAGGGGGACCGGCCCGGTGGTGCAGCGGTTAAGTGCTCATGCTCCGCTTCGGCCCGGAGTTTGCAGGTTAGGATCCCGGGCCGTACCAACGCATCGCCTGTCAAACCATGCTGTCGGGGCATCCCATATAAAGTAAAGGAAGATGGGCACGGATGTTAGCCCAGGGCCAGTCTTCCTTGGCAAAGAGAGGAGGATTGGCATCGGATGTTAGCTCAGGGCGATCTTCCTCACACACACAAAAAAAACGCAAATTTAGGATAATGTTAAACTTCTATGAAAATTATGTGATTAAAGTTAAGGTCATTTGCTTGGAGTTCATTCTCATACAGCAACTTTTTATTCAGTTGTTCGAGTATACTTTCAAGCACCATTAAATTTTTCAGATTTTTTTTGTCCTTTTAATTAATCAAATATTTACCAAGGTCTGACTGATTGCTGAGCCCTCTGCCATGCACTCAGTGGAGCATGGTAAAGAGTCTCCTTGTGAACCAAAGACATCCTCCTGTGAATCTCTGAAGTGAGAGATTTTTTTTTTTAAGAGACAGCCATAACGTGGCCGGTGTAAAACAGAGTAGTTGGGTAAAGATTTTCAGTTCTACAGGTAAATAGTGAATGACAAATAGAAATTGGATTGAAAGAGCATCTTATGCAGTTAGTTACCAGGAACAAAGGCAGAGAAATAGAAATGACCTTGTATGTGCAAGAATCTGGGATTAGGCTAGCCTGCCTCAAGTGGAGGATTTGCATTGACCAGTAGTAGAAAGTAAGATTGATAATAAACAGTGACATCAAATGATTAGCATTTAGATTTTGGGATTATCTGCATAATTGATTGATTGAAGCCATCAGAACATCTACCTGAGAAAGAACATAACTGTTGCAAAGGACTGAGACCTTAAGCCAACCTAAAAGTGCAGAGGAAAAAGTGACAGTATCACAGCCAGGAAAGAAAGAAAATCAGGATAGGACAGTAACCCAGAAACTGGGGAAGAGAATCTCAAGAAAGTATTTAATTGATATAATCCACAGAGATTGGGGGAAAAAATGGCAGCTGAGTAAAAGCATTGGGTTTTTCAGAAAGGTAGTTTAGTGATGTGTTTTGTCAGCAATAGAAGCAAGGTTGTCAGGGTACGTGGCATCAAGTATAGGTCATGCACTTTAGAAGTTTGGCAGTAAAAAACAAAGTTGGAATCTAGAAAGAGCTTTGGGATCAAACAAAGGAGTTTTCTAGATGAAATAGATATGAACGTGTTTGAAGGCAGAGAATGAAGAGCCATCTCTTAAAATTGCTTAATAGAAGATTTTTCCAGGGGGCCAGCCTGGTGGCGTGGCCGGTAAGTTCGTGTGTTCCACTTCGGTGGCCTGGGGTTCGCCGATTCGGATCCTGGGCACGGACCTACTCACTGCTCATCAAGCCATGCTGAGGCGGCACCCCACATAGAAGAAGTAGAAGGACCTACAACTAGAATATACAACTATGTGCCGGGGAGCTTTAGGGAGAATAAAAATTTTAAAAAGGAAGATTGGCAGCAGATGTTAGCTCAGGGCCAATCCCCCTCACCCCTCCCCCCCCAATAAAAGATTTTTCCAGGTAAATATGCATTTGAAAAGAATGGTATTCTTTTTTTCAATCTCCAGCAGTCAAGTTGATTGCAAGAGAAAAGTTGTAGGTGGACATACTCAAACAAAAACATAGCTGTGCAGGCACGAAAACATAGCTGTGCAGGCAGTTACAGGGAGAAGACAAACTCATCTGACAAGAATTGAGTTAGGGTAAGAGTTAAGGACTTAGAATGGAGTTGGTCAGAAGTTTCTTACTGTGGAGGAATATAATGAGGAGTCAATAAACAATCATTGAGAGGCTGCATCATGTTCTTTGGAGAATCTCTTTAGTTGGAGTAAATAAACTCAATTAAATAAACTTGTCATTCTTGATAACCTCCTACTTCTTGAAACATTCCCATCTTTTGGCTAATATGATTCTGCTGTTTTTTTGAAATACTGTTTCATCTCCCTTAAGCAAGTGTTATTCAGTCCTTTGTACTCTTACCATACTTTTAGATGTCTATAACAAACAGTATGTGTTCAACAGAAATGGGCCAAGGATCATATTCTGCTCTATCTTCAAACCTCTGGTTTTCAGTTTATTCATTCTTTCGTGAATGATTTTGTCTACCACCGTAACATGAATCTCTGATGAGGTGCTGCTAATGATTCCCAAATCATCTTACCTAATTCAGAATGTTGTGCTGTGCTCTCCCAACTGTCTTACTTGTGTGTCTCATACATTCAATAGGTCTGTAACGTAAACTCCCATCTTTTCAGATCTGTTTATGTCTTTTATCCTCTGACTTAATGCATGGTTCCACTGTCCACCACAAGTCCTTTAGTGACTCTTAGCTCTCAGGATAAAGTTCATACCCTAACATTACACGCAAGGCCCTTCATCATTTGACTACTTTATACTTCTGTAACCTCATCATTTGCCAGTTTCCAAAATTATGTTGATGAATTTTTAGACTTCTTAGTCCCTCTGCTTGTGACATCCTTCCCCCACCTTCCTTGTCTCTCTAAATTCCTTTTTTTTTTTTTTAACTAAGCTCTTGGTGTAAACAAATTCTCTTTTGAATCCTATGTACAGTGAAGAATTATTCCCTGGAAATTCATATTTTTCATAAATCCAAGTTTTATTTATATATTTTGTCTAAATTGAAATTTTGCTTTTTAAATTTGAACATATTGAAAGCAATATGTCATACCATAAGGTTTAGGTAGCCAATTGATTTGCTGCTGCTGCTATTACTGCTGTTATATCACTGCTACTGTAATACCAGACAGCACTTATTGAATGCTATTAGCCAGGCAGTGTTCTAGAAGTAGTAGGGAAGTAGGCACTTTAATCTCCATTTTACAAATCAAAAATTAAGCTCAGAGAGGTTAAGTAATTTGTTTCAGGTCATACATCTAGAAGTGAAACAGCCATACTTTGCAGTTCTGGTTCACGAAAATAAATACTTCAGTCTCTCTTATTTAAGGTGGAAAAGAAAACTCTGAACCAAAGACTTCCTTGCCTTTGAAGTTTGATATGACTCCTTTTTATGCTTTCATAGCACCTTACATATCTTTATCATGGTATTTACCACAGTCTACTCTCATTTTTTGTTTATTTTTTTTTATCTAGGCATAGGAAAGCCCTTTCAGAATGGAAAAAGTCATGTAAGAGGGAGATACAGATAGATTTAATAAGAGCGTGATTTAGAGTACTATTTATTATTTACTCTGGATTGAATATTGAAATAAGTGTACTGTAAATGGTATCAGCTAAAGTACTTTTGAAAGACAATTTTTAACAAAAGTGTTTTTTTGTCTTTTAGGGCATGTTTTAAGAAATTGCCTCGCATTCTGAGTTTCAATACTATGAGGTATACATTTAATATGGTCACGATGATGAAAGAGAAAGTGAATACGCATTTTTCCTTCCCATTACGTTTGGATATGACACCCTATACAGAAGATTTTCTTATGGGCAAGAGTGACAGGAAAGAAGGTAATTTTCCATTTCTTTCTCTTGTCTATCTCTGTTGTAAGTTTCTATAACAAGATAGAGATAATTATAAAGTGGTAATGACTACACATTTAACGAAATTAAATTGAATCTCAGAAAGGAGAATGTTTTTAAAGACAAACATGGCACGTTTTGTCAATTATCCAATTAATATTTACTATCTGCTGGGTCTGTGTTCTAAGCACTCTTCTAGACATTGAGGAGACGTGGTAGTGAACAAGATAACCATGGTTCCTGCCCTTGTAGAACTTAAGTCTAGTGGGCAAGTCTTATATTGAACAAGAAATTACAAATATGATGTGTTGTAAAATAGGACAGTGAATGTATCACAAATCTAGGGGAATCAGGGCTTTCATGAGAAGGTGACATTTAAGCAGTGCTTGAGTAAGAGCTAGATTGAGAGGAATGGATAGCTCTTGCAGGGGGGAGGGGATGGGATTTGATGAGATGGACGCAAAAGGCAGTGGCCAGATCATTTTGTTTGTCGGCCATGTTTATAATTTTGATCTTTATTCAATGTGAAACCATGGAAATATTTTAAGCGGGGAACTGAGACAACCAGGTGGGATCTGGAAAAGGTTATTCTGACTACAGCAGTAGAAATGGATTAGAGGGTGATGAAAGGAGTGTGGGGAGGCCATTCTGGTAAACCAGAGGTGGTAGCTTAGATGAGAAAGTGTAGCAGTCAGTTTGGGGAGAAGTGTATGGAGATAGAATTAATAGGACTTGATGATTGAATGAATAAATGAATCCAACAAAGTTATTGAACATCTCTCTGCTATGAAACTTGTTATTCTTACAGTAATGGGAATATAGTGGCAACAAAGAACAAGGTCTCTGCCCCTGTGAAGCTTACATTTTAGTCAGTCTGCTACTAGAGGAGGAGGAAAAGTCAAGAATGACTCAGGTTTCTGGCTTGATCAGCTAGGTGGATAGTGGGGTCAGTATTTCAAGAGGATCTTAAAAAAGAGGGAATGTGGTCAGAAGTATTGAATGCTAAAGAAAAGAAACAGTTCCGGTGAGAACATGACTGAAAATAATTTAACATGTAGATCTTTGGTTATCTTTATCAGAGCAGTTTCATTTGGATGTTGCAATAGGAAGGCAGGTTGCAGTGAGTTAAAGATGGCACTTGGTTCACAAGCAGTTGCCTCCAAATTGTTTTTACTTCCATGAGACCAGTGATTTTCAAACTTCTGTATATGTGTCTCAAGGATCACTGAAGTGAGGAATGGAAATACGTGAGAAAAGAAAGCAGAATGGGTCCAGCTCTTGCCTCTTCCGTTCTTGGTTGGCCAGAGAAATTCCATTTTACATAATAAAGGTCCTGGCAATGTTTTCTTTGTATAAGAAGTTCTGCTGATTTAAATTTTTAACGTTTGAAGAAGCCACTATATCATAAGATTTAGGAAACAGAACCATGTTCTAATCTTTATGCTCTATTGCCTGGCACTTAACAAGCATCCAGTAAATGTTTACTCTTGCTAAATGGGAGATGAGAGATGTAAACAGTGAGTGTAGGCTGTTCTTTCAAAAGAAGAACATACTCTTTCTTTGAGGAGAGGAGACAAGGTGGTGACTGTAGCTATGAAGGAATACAGAGTTGAAGGAGGGAATTTTTAAAGTTAGAACTTGAGTATGTTTAGAAGTTTCAGGAAATGAGCTAATAGAGATAAGTTTGAAAATATAGGTGAAGTTAAGAAGTGGGCATTGTATATATACATCCTACTTAGAACTCTTTTCAAATCATTTGTAAGATTATAGCAAGACTGCCCAGTAACTGTGCTTCACTGTATTTTTTATGATACTTCCATGTGTGGAAGCAGCAGAAGTTTATGCCAAGATAGAGGAATTTGTTGGGCCACAGGTGATGCATTCAGAGTCAGATTGTAGCACATCCAAACTCCTCAGACACTGCTTTGATAATTTCAGCCATTTCCTTCTCTACCTGATTGTCACTTCACTTTCCAGTTTAGACTGCACTCAGGTTAACCAAATCTTCTCTCAGTTATTTGCTTCTGATTGTAGTTTTTCTTTCTATGTGATGCTGGGAATACAGATTGTAAATCATACATCATCCTCAAACTTATTAGACCATTCTGTAATTTTTTCCTTAGTATCTTTTATACCTTTCAAATTTAAATCTTTGTCGGTGGGAAGTATATCTTAAAACTCCCAATACAGAATGTTTTCTATTAGCTGATACACAGTTGGAAGCATGCTACTAGCACAATGCTCCATTTTCCTTAACTTGAGGCTAAAAGGCATAAATATATTAATTCCTTTTCAGATCTTGTGTTTGCCTGCTCCTGATAAAGATAAACTTGAATGTAGCATTTTGTTTTATTAACAAAAGAAAACCAAATTTAACACAAATAACATATTTTATACAGTCGTGTTACTTAACAGTTGGGGTGCTTTCTGAGAAATGTGTCGTTAGGCAATTTCATCATTGTGCGAACATCACGGAGTGTACTTACACAAACCTAGATGGTATAGCCTACTACACACCTAGGCTATATGGTTTTAATCTCATGGGACCACCGTCATATGTACGGTCTGTTGTTGACCAAAATGTCGTTATATGGCGCACGGCTGTATTTATATATTGTATTGAGGTTGTCTGTAGTTATGTACTAACACACAGTTGTTTTTCCAATGATATGTATAAATGTTCCTTAAAATTGTAATCTTTGGATGGTGGATGACTAGTAAATACAGTTGTTTGGTACCTGATTTAATATATAAAGTACCAGTGCCTATTTCTGTACATCAAGTATATTATATAAAGTGATTCTAGGATGTCATTGTGTGCAGTCTTCAAAATTATTGCTGTTATTTTATGTAAATCATTTCAGGTTTTAAAGAAGTCAGTGATCATTCAAAAGACACAGAGAGCTATGAGTATGATTTGATAGGAGTGACTGTTCACACAGGAACAGCAGATGGTGGGCACTATTACAGCTTCATCAGAGATATAGTCAATCCGCTTGCTTATAAAAACAATAAATGGTGAGTTTTAAATATTTTACTCTTGGGATTTTTAAAAATCATTTTGCTTGTGTTTTTAAAGTATAAGCTTCTGATAGTTTTCTCTTTAGATATGTTTTCTAAAAACTTTCTATAAAGTTAGGAAAGGGGGCAGACAAAATTTTTAAATGAAAGTGGCTTTCAAAAGACAATATGAATCAATTGTTCTTAAACTTTATGGATCTCCAGACTCTCTTGAGAATTTGATGAATGCTCTCCTGAGAAAAGTGAACACACACACACACACAGTTTTGCACACAACTTTAGATGCATAAATAATATTGCACCTTCCAAATCTTACCTATCTGTGTTCACTCATTCAAGAGCTGTTTACTGAATGCCTTCTATAGGGTGGCCACAAAGTTTTTATATATTCCAGTTAGAAGTTACCTGCATGCTCTGCTCTCTTCACCATACCTCTCCCCTCTGACACACATGTTCTTTTTATCATTTTTTTATCAAGTTAATGATTGGAAATCATCAGTCAGTCCTTAATAGCTATTTTTCGGTCTTCAGTGTTGTTAGGTAGAGTCTCATGTATAGAGACTATATCTGTGCTAGGCATTGTTCTAAGTGTTGGAAATATTGCTTTGAACAAAATGTACATTGGTAAACTGATTTGCAGTTAGCAGAATAGTTTTGTTCAACCTTTTCTCACCCATTAAGCCTTATCTTTTACTTTTTTTGTCCATTTGAATAAATTTCCATAAGTGTGTTTTTGAGTTTTTTAATCATAAATTTTGACATGGCATGTTTATCTTTGCAAGTTCTCCCATCTCTTAATCTTTCTTGTCTAGTAGCTTTACATGTTATATTTATGTAAACTTTTTATTCCTTGTTTTTATGAACTTTTTTGTTACTCCTAGGTGATAAATAGATCTATCAGATTTTAGAGTCATTATAACTAGGTGGTAAAATTATATTCCCAATTTTTAGTAGATCAGAGTTGTCGAAACAAAGCTTAGTTAGAATTTACCTCTTATTAATAATACTTTGGTCAATATTTGTAATATATCAGTATGTAATCTAAATATTTTAAAAATAGGCATAATACAGAGATATTCAGTGTGTGTGTGTGTATATATATATTCTATATGCTCTGTTTTAGGTATCTTTTTAATGATGCTGAGGTAAAACCTTTTGATTCTGCTCAACTTGCCTCTGAATGTTTTGGTGGAGAGATGACGGTAAGTTTTATTCAGAAATTATAAATGGTTCATGACTTTCCAAGTGCTTTGTAGTATCATAAAATCTAATAGCAGAGTCACTTTACTTTCTTTTAATTGCTCTGATTAAATCTAAAGTTTCTTTAGTTGTTATTTATTGGAAGTTTAGTATGTTTGGAGTATATACCAGGCAATGGGAAATAATTAAAATAATTAAAATATTACTGTTTCTGTTTTCAACTGATTAAGAAGGTCTGATTAAGAAAGTTAAGACTTAAATTGAAAAATTACATAAATACATAATAGTATAGGAATTGAATTAACAAAATGCCATGAGACATTAAGATTGAATAAGTTGTTTACTTGAATGCTTTGGGATTAGACCAAAAGAAATTACTCTTTATTGACTTAATATGAAAAATCTTTGACAAGGAAGTTGGCTTGAGCTGAACTTGAGAGAGTTGTTCCTTTAGTGGTTTTTGTAACAGCAACAGCAATAAACTTGTTTATTACTAGTGACAGTTTAGAAAAAGAGTATCTTCTCTATTATGTAATAAGCAGTACGACATAAGACAGTTAGGTTGGAGTAGTATTGGAATAATTTTACTTTTTTTTTTGTGAGGAAGATCAGCCCTGTGCTAACATCTGCCAATCTTCCTCTCTTTTTTTTGCTGAGGAAGACTGGCCCTGGACTAACATCCGTGCCTATCTTCCTCCACTTTATATGGGACGCCACCACAGCATGGCTTGCCAAGCAGTGCGTCGGTGCGTGCCCAGGATCCTAACCTGTGAACCCTGGGCTGCCAAAGCGGAGCGCGTGCACTTAACCGCTTGCGCCACTGGGCCGGCCCCAGAGTAATTTTACTTCTTCATAGGCGGTTTATCCTAGTACCAATTTTCTGAAAACTGTTTTAAAATACCCTTTTGTTTCTTACAAGTATTAAATAGTCGTTTCCATTTCACAGATAAGCCCTGGTAAAGTTATTTTTTGCTTTCATAGCCACGTTCATTGTAAAATAACTGTTCACATTCTGGATTTTAATGAAAAACTTCTTTATTGCTCTTTGATGCTCTTATGTACTATTTTGAATAGAAAAAGAAGTAGGCAAATTGGCAACACTTTGGAAATGGGTAGAAGAAGGAAGTAAATAATGAGTTACCATTGAAGCTATCACTAAACCGATTGCATCTCTGGATGTTTTTCCTAGGATATTTCCTCAAAAAAAAAAAAAGGAACAAGTAAACTTTGCAAAACTCTTCTCTTAAAAGATAGTTTTTCAAATTGCAAGTCCATTTTATTTTCTTATGCTTTATATATTTTATGGTAAAGTACCTTAAAAAATGTCTCGAATCTTTGTTTCCAAGTACTCTTAGTCAAAAACTTCTATCTGGGATTTTTTTGAATGTAATGCTATTTGAAAACTATTTCCAAAGTTACTATCAAGTGTAAAATAGCTGTTGATGAAATTTTTATATATAAATATAGTTGAGTATACCCATTTTTTAAAGAAGGAAAACTTTTATTTTTTTAAACAGACCAAGACCTATGATTCTGTTACAGATAAATTTATGGATTTCTCCTTTGAAAAGGTAACCATTTCTTTCGTATACAATTTTACATTGTTTTTTTCTTCCACATTGTCTACTTTTATAGTTATACATTGTCAAAATGAAAATATACTTTTTTTTTTGCTTCTTAAAGACACACAGTGCATATATGCTGTTTTACAAACGCATGGAACCAGAGGAAGAAAATGGCAAAGAATACAAATTTGATGTTTCATCAGAGTTACTAGAGGTATAAGTTAATTTAACTTGAGCAACAATTAAAAGCATGTTAAGTATTTATGCAAGTTAATAGTACGATAATATAAAAGCAGGCTAGGATAATGATAGGATCTATAATCCAGGGTAGACCTAACACTGTTTACAAATAGTCTTGGTAATAGTGACATACAACAGGTGAATGTAAAGTAGATGGGATTAAAGGGAGTGGAAAATAATTATTAGTAACTTTGAAGAAAAATAAAAAGGTAAAATGGTTGATGGAATCAGGGAAAGCTCACAGGTAACTTTTGTGGTTGGTAATGTTCTTCTTGGATTGGGTGATGGGATTGCAAGTGTTTCTCTCTTACGCTTCGTGTTATACACAAGGTGTACAGTGTATTTGAAATACATTTAAAATATGTGTTTTATATATTAAATGTATCTCATTTGTAGTAATGAGGCTTTGTTTCATAAGGTAGTAAGTGGTAATGTTACTTTAATGTTTTAAGATTTATAAAAAGTATTCACAACTCAACGTGTGTTGCCTCAATGTTATAAACTCAGTCAGCCAAAAGTACAAAAAGTAAATCTCAAGAAAGGTATACCTGACAAAAATGTACTCTTCCATCTAGACATTTCAGTTTTTACTGTCTGATTGATAGATTGGTATTTGCACTGTCATGGCCAAGTCTTAAAACTGAGTGATTTTCTTCCCCAAACAAACTCTTAACTGGTATCTTGCCTACCCATAATGTTACTGATAAAAAGCCAGGAATATTATCTTCTTTCAAATCCTTGAATTGGATTTGCCAGCAAAATTAGATGCTTTACTAGATTTCAAGCTATTAAACTCACTTATTTGTACAAAAATTTCTTTTAACCACCATCATAACCAAAATTAAATAGATTATAATCACCATTATGTGTAAGACTTTGAATCCCCAAGGTGTTCAAATTTAGACCTTGTTCTAGATGAGAACCCAATAGTATTTAATGACAACCAACCCATTTGTGAAGTAAAATGAAATTTTAAATAAAACCATAATGATGTATGTATATTATTCATTTATATCAATGGTTCTCAAACTTCCTGTTCTTAGGACTCCTTTATATTCTTAAAAATTATTGAGAACCTTGAGTTTTTTTAAAATATTAGTTTTAGTGTGATTATATCTATCAATATCTACCATTAAAAATTAAAACAAATTTTTAAAGGTTTGTATTCATTTAAAAATAACTAAAACAAACCCCTGACATGCTAATATAATAACATTTTATGAAAAAATCTTTTTCAGAACAAAACCATTCAGTGAGAAAGGTGGCCCTGTTTTTACAATTTTGCAAATCTCTTTAATATCAAATTTAATAGAAGACAGCTGGAGTCTCGTAATAGCTTTTGCATTAGATCTCTTGTGATCTCATTTTTCAGTTGGCCCCTGGAAAATTCCATTGTACTCTGAGGAGTGAATGAGAGTTTTAAAAAGGCAGATAGCGTCATAGTATTACTAAGAAAATTGTTTTGACCTTAAAGACGTTCTAAAAACATCACAGGGATCCATACAGATCTCTGAACCATTCTTTGAGAACCACTGATTTACACTGTGACAAAAGGGAATCCCAGACTTTTGTTCTACTGTTACAAGGAAAACAAACTAAACTACATGAGAATATTTTTGATTGCAGACCTAAACCAACCATTTTTTCTATTCATTCAGCTCATTAATTTAAAATGTTTGCTTGCATAGACATTTTACTAAAAAAATTAAATAAAAATATAATAATACTGTGTTACTTAACATTAATATAGATTTTAGATGTAAACTGGAATCTGGTCCTTTAGATTTGTACAGTTAAAATATAGCTAGTAGTAGACTTTGCCAAAAGGTAAATAGAAAATTTTAAAACCATAAACTATAATGGGTAAACAAACATTATAAATCGTGGTGACTATTATGGATAAAACAAGTAGAGTGCTCAGAAAGGATAGTTGATGGCAGTTGCTGGGGAAGGTGATCAGGAAATGCTTCAGATTAACCTTAAACTGAGACTTGAAAATTAGCGAGGTTAATCATGTGAAGAGTACTCCAGGCAAAGAGAACATTATGTACAAATCCCCTGAGGAAGGATAGAACTTACTGGCATGTTTTAGAAGCTAAAAGATGATCTGTGTGGCTGTGATAATTAATAAGTGCAAGGAAGAGTGGCCCGAGATGAAGTTGGACGGGTATGTAGAAAATACCTAGGAAGGCTCTGATCAATGTAGTGCAGTAATTTCACACTTAGATACACCCATAGGTTGTATTGATACAATGTAAAACACACATTGTATTGATACAACGTAAAAAGGACCATCAAAAAACAAGGTGAATATTTCTGTAGGACAGAAATGGAACAGAATTAAAAGCACTGACTCTGGTGGAAACCACAGGACTACCAGGCTTTAGGTCCAAAGAAGATAATTGTGGCCAAGACTTCAGCTCTTGTGCAGTAAATGTGACAAAAATTATGACACAGGATTTAGAGCCGAGCTCAAGGCTAGAAGCAAGAAGCTTAGAATGGGGCTTTATTGCTATAAAAAGGCACTGAATTGGGATGTGTGAATGCTGTACAACTCTCCTTGGGGCTACGGCATTATAGAAAGCTGTATGCCTAAAGATGCTAGAGGACCAACCAAGAACTCTGAAGCAGGCCGTTCATTGATTAGGTCTGTGATTTTCCAAATATCAGTGTGGAGTGGGAGCCCTAATATGTGATTATAAAACCTGGTTCTGGACTAGAGTAGTGGGCTGGGGAGGCAAGTAGAGATAGTTGAAATCTTTAGTGGGTTAAAGACAGCCAGTAGTATCAATAATCAGAACATAAATTTGTTCTAGATAAAAATAAGTTTAAAGTCAGCAGAGCAATTCTGTAGGGCTAATATCAGAAATAATCATTTTTCCTGATTTTTATAGAGTAAACAAGGAAATCAACTCTCCTTTAGGTCTGCCAACCTGAATTAAGTTTTTTAGTTTTGCCAGTTTTTAAACGTTTTAAACCTTTCTCTCATAACCTGTTCTTATGAAAATGCAGCATGACATAGTTTTATTCATTTTTCTGTTTGCTCTTCAGACAGATGGGATTTCATCTTGAAACTTTCATGTTGAAAGTTCTTACTTTCAAAATCTTTATAAATACATTTTTAAAAAACCGTGATCACTAGGGGTAGCCAGATAAGGAATGATAAATTGGAGCAAGTTTAGTAACTACTTTCATATTCCATATACCAGGAGAAAAATCCACATGAATTTTAAGTGCATGTATTTGTTTGGTTTCTGTTTCTTTTAGAGCAGGTCTTTTTGTCCAATAAAAATATTGGTAAAATGTAATGAAGCCAATGCTTTCTGATATCTGATGTTAACATTTTTTTCTGCAGTGGATTTGGCATGATAATATGCAGTTTCTTCAAGACAAAAACATTTTTGAACATACATATTTTGGGTAAGTTTGGAAAATTTAATAGTAGATTTTTTGTTACACATTTAAAAAAAATCTTATTCTGTAAGAATTTTAACTTATTATTTTTAAATTCTAGATTTATGTGGCAGTTGTGTAGTTGTATTCCCAGTACATTACCAGATCCTAAAGCTGTGTCTCTAATGACAGCAAAGGTAATATATAAGCTTTAGATAATTTTTTCAAAGTTGAGTACTTTAAAATAATTAAACGTTTTTGCTTAATTTTATCTTTTCTTACAGTTAAGCACTTCCTTTGTCCTAGAGACATTTATTCATTCAAAAGAAAAGGTATGCATTTGATTTTGTTAATTTTTGTGTCGCTTATGTCATTTATCAGATATCTTTTGGCTTTTCTTATCTTTAGCTTAGAAGTCCTTATGCTTCCAGTGACTTCTTTCTTTTTCAGCCCACAATGCTTCAGTGGATTGAACTGTTGACCAAGCAATTTAATAATAGTCAAGCAGCTTGTGAGGTGAGGTGAATAACTCTACAAACGATGCATAGCTTAAGATTCACTTTTTTTGTCTGTTTTCTTTTATTCTTAACTGAGATGCTGCAGCAAACTTGTTTTATCTGTTATAAATCATAGGGAGCCCAATGTAATTTGTTTCTAAAATTACTTGATAGCTGAGAGAAAGTTATAATTTATGTATCAAATCCATTATACTGATTAAATAATTGATTTTTAAGTTATTTAAAAATCCTTGGCATTCCCCCACCCCCCGATGTATTGGAAGGAAAAAGTATAGAAAATTCAAAGGACTGTACCCGCTATTTCTTGATTACTTTTGAATATTATGAGAAGATACTTAAAAATGCATATCTCCCCTTTCCCCTCTGAGAGAAAATGCATACATCCCAGTAGATCGGTTTATATCCAGTTTTATCTCCTCTCGTAGTGTGTTATAAGAGAGACATCCTTAAGGATAATCTGCTCACAGGAATGATCACTTAACCGTATTGCCATGTTAATATCATTTATCATTTTTGGTTAGTTCCCAAAGTGGTGTAAACCTTCCTAGGAATGCAAGTCTTACAAATTTCCAGAGGTAGGAGATAGCAGCATAGTATGCAATAGGTGAAATTAGTTGAATATTTTTTTCTTATGTAGATTATTTAATTATGCTTTGTAGCCATAGAATAGAAGAATCTGATTATTATAAATTTCAAACACAAAGACGTAACTTTTTAAAACTTTATAATGAATATTTCAAAACATGCGCAAAAGTAGAAAGATATGAACTCTCATGTAGCTGTCACCCGATTTCAACAGATAGTGACATTCTTTTGTTTTCATCTATTCCTATCCCCGATGCCTTTTGTCAGCTGAAATATCTTAAAGCAAACCCAGATAACATATCATATATCCATAAATAGTCAGTATGTATCTCTATTAGATGAGAAGGTTAAAAAAATATATAACTGGGCCAGCCCGGTGGCACAGCGGTTGGGTGCTCACCCTACCGTTCAGTGGCCCAGGGTTCGCAGATTCGGATCCCGGGTGCCCACTGATGCACCGCTTGTGAAGCCGTGCTGTGGCGGCATCCCATATAAAGTAGAGGAAGATGGGCACGGATGTTAGCCCATGGCCAGTCTTCCTTAGCAAAAAGAGGAAGATTGACATTGGATATTAGCTCAGGGCTGATCTTCCTCACACACAAAAATATATATATATAACCATGATTCCATTCACTCCTAGTAAAATTACAAGTGATTCCTTAACATCATCCAATACCCATTCTGTGTTCAGTTTTCTCTAATTGCCTAAAAAATGTTTTTTTAGTTGGATTTTTTGAATTGGTATTCAAACAAGGTCCACATTTTGCTTTCGTCTCATTAATCGCCTTTCATCTATAAAAGTTGCTTTCTTTGTTCTTGCAAATTTGTCATTTGTTCTGCAGTGTTTTCCACATGCTTGCTTTGACTGACTGCATCTTCCTGGTGTTATTTAACATGTTCCTCTATTTCCATCCCCCTTTATGATTTTTGAAAGCTGTTTGATAAATCCAAAGGGTTGATTAGGTCATAATTTGTTTTGTTTTTGTTTTTTTAAATAATGTTGCCACTTTAGTTTTTCCACCAAGGATTTGCCTCTGAAACTCGGTCAAGGAGTTAAAATTCTCTTCATTTATCAGTAATTATGTGTGTACAGAAATAGGCAGTACAATTCAATCGAGAAGTTAAATATGCAATTAAGAGATATGTTGACATCAATGGGAAATTGTTTTAGCTTAGCATAAAGAAGGGCGTTTTTTGTTATCAAGAGGGCATAATTTGTTTTTAAACAGAAAGAAAATGAATCATACTCAGATCATATATTATTAATAGGAGCAAAAGATTCTACAGTGTTGCTTTCATAAGGACTAAGAGGAAAATAGTATTCCATTTTATTACGATAAAGACTACAGGTTGCCATCAATGCAGGTTGTACACTATGATGTAAATGACATCCATGGAATTCTATGATGAGATGACCCTGATTATGACGTTAGGCATTTTAGATTTTGGACTTTCTAACAATTGAAGAATCTGTTTTGGTAAGAACTTAAAATAATTGAAACACTGACTAGAAGTAAAATCCTTATGTAATTTTTATCCCATTTAACAAGTATTGATTGAATGTTAAAATCACACTATTTTCTTACAGTGGTTTTTGGACCGCATGGCTGATGATGACTGGTGGCCAATGCAGATACTAATTAAGTGCCCGAATCAAATTGTGAGACAGGTAAGAAAAAATTTGAAAAAGAATTGACTTTCAAGTTAATTATTCTAAATTTGCCTGTGAATGTGTCTTACCCAGGATTGAAAGTAGTTTGAAAAAATAAAACTCTTATCATGAAAGTCATTTTGCTATTGTTTTCACCAGCCTCTTTTAGCAAATCAGCTATGATTTCAATCAAGAGATTAAAATCATTCACGTTTCCTGGTTATATGAAGATAGCTATAACCACCTCTTCTCTCAGATCCTACTCTGGCTGTTTCATGAGTTGTGCTGATTCTTTTTCAGATCCTTAGATATTCTAACCATGGTAGGGTACTGTAATAGCCTTGAAAGTTAAATGAAGAGTGTGTAACTCATTTCTGTGACAGATTGTGAACTGTCACATGAATCAATTTGTTTTCCTTACATCATTGGAAAAATTAGACAAGGAAAATGTAAATATTACTTTATATTCACTTACGCCACAAAACCAAAAATTTAATCTGAAATATGCCACTTTCCAGTTATTATTGAGACATAATTGTTATACCATAAAATTCACCAAAATCTTTCAAAGTGTAAAATTTAGTGGTTTTTAGTATATTCCCAAATTTGTGCCACCATCATCTATCTAATTTAAAACACCTCAAAAAGAGACCCCATACATATTAGCAGTCACTCCTCGTTTTATCCTGCCCTTTATCTCCAGTGCCTGGCAACCACTAATCTTTCAGTCTCTCTGGATTTGCCTATTCTGACCATTTCATATAAATGGAATCATACAGTATGTGGTCTTTTGTGACTGGCTTCTTTGATTTAACAATGTTTTCGAGGTTTATCCGTGTTGTAGTGTGTATCCGTATTTCATTTCTTTTTATTGCCAAATAATATTCCATTGAATGGATATATACCAAATTTTGTTTATTCGTTCAGCAGGTGATGAGCATTTGGGATGTTTCCACTTTTTGGCTGTTTTGAGTAATGCTGCTATGAACATTTGTGTACAAATATTTGTATGGACATATTTTTTCACTTTTTTATATACCTAGGAATGGAATTGTTGGGTCATATGATCACTCCATGTTTAACATTTTTAGGAACTACCAAACTATTTTTCATGATGTCTGCACCAGTTTACATTCCCACCAGCAATCGATGAGGGTTCCATTTTCACTACATCTTCTTCAACATTTGTTACTGTGTTTCTGATGTTAGCCATCCTAATCGATGTGAAATAGTATCCCATTGTGGTTTTGGTTTGCATTTCCCTAATAATTAATGATATTGAACATTTTTTCATGTGCTTATTGGCCATTTATATATCTTATTTAGAGAATCCCCAGCCATTTTTAATCTGTGTTTCTTTTAGATAAACTTAAATCACATTCCTTCTCTTAGGCATTGATAAGCAGCTCCTTCTCTGATAAGCCCCGCTCTACTCTCCTGAAAGAGATGGATGCTAAATTTTCTTTTCTCTGTCTCCACTAGTTAAGAGGGTTTTGTGAAGCTTTGTTTTTGGTAATCTCTATTACTGAAACGAATAGTTCGTTGTTGTTTTTTCCCTTATTATAAAACTAAATATTGTTTTTCAAGTTAACTTTGCCTTATATCTTCAGTCTGTAGTTGAGGCTCCAGGAAAGCTTTAGAATGTCAAAAGATAATCTGGGGACAAAAATATAATTGGATGGCAGAGAATTTTGAATCGTGTTAATTTTTCAGTATCTTACTTGATGTGAGTTCGTTCTTAGATTGTTATATCTTTTCATTTATAGATGTTTCAGCGTTTGTGTATCCATGTGATTCAGAGACTTAGACCTGTGCATGCTCATCTCTATCTACAGCCAGGAATGGAAGATGGGTAAAGAAGTACCTTATGAACATGTTATTTTTAAGCTTTTTGATGATCTACCTACAAAGTATTTTTAAATATCCACACTGAAATTAGGTTCTTCTATTTAAAAATAATCTGTAATAATACATATCAAGAAGAGAAAACTTTTATTTTTAATTAAGTGCATCCTTAACATCCTCTACAAATAACTCATGACTTAGTTTTTTTTGTTTGGATTGATTTATTTTAGCCAGACACAATAATTGAAATCCATCTACTTATATTATTGTGATTGGTATTCATTATTACAAAGATGAAAGAGGTAAATTCAGGTTTTTAAAAATATTCCTCTTTCCAGAATATCTATCCCCAGATTTCATACTTTCTCTAAGATATATTAAATTGTGTTTTCAGATCAGATGATATGGATGCCTCAGTAGAAGATATTGGCAGTCGTTCATGTGTCACTCGATTTGTGAGAACTCTGTTATTAATTATGGAACATGGTGTAAAACCTCACAGTAAACATCTTACAGAGTATTTTGCCTTCCTTTATGAATTTGCCAAAATGGGTGAAGAAGAGGTGAGGCTATATCTTGTGTATTTCTGGGATTATGTACCTGTTTTTACTATTTAAAACTTAATTGTTTTATTTTATATTTTTAAATTAATATTTTCATTTTTAGAGCCAGTTTTTGCTTTCATTGCAAGCCATATCTACAATGGTACATTTTTACATGGGAACCAAAGGGCCTGAAAATGTAAGTACAATTCTGTCTCATATCACTAATTTAGAGGCCATGGAAAGTCATTAGATATTAGAACCCTTTAAAGTCCCTTCTAGCCCTGATATTACGTATAATTTTAAGGGTCTAAGTTAGGTTGATATTTTTAATGGATACAGCAAGAGAAGAAACAAAACAATCAAGTAATAAATTTCACTAGTAAGGCCCTGGAACAAAGCAAATAAATTTAAGCAAAATGGCCACCATCTACCTTGAGGTCCTATCAATAGCGTGTTGTTTGGGTGACCATTTTTGTTGGCTGTATTTTTTAAGCCCTTTGCTATTATGTTTGTCAGAGTCTTCCAAACATTTAAGTAGCTGGTCTATTCATAATATTAAAGTATTACATGAATTTTGTGTTGTCCGTAATGCCACGTTAGATTGAATGCTCTATTTGTACTATCTTATTTAATCCTTATTGCAACCCTAAGAGGTAGGTTTATCTCCATAAGGAACTTGAGGCATACAGAAGTAACTTGTTTCAGATCACAATAAGTTGGGCTTTGATCCTTGGTCAGAATCCTGAGCTAAACTATTAACCACTATGCTGTAATGCTTCTCAGAATATGAACTGTTATTATCTAATTCCAACCTATATAGCTGCCTGTTTAGACTGCTTTTCTTTTGTTTTGATAGATCATAAAATCTTTTCAGTCTCGCATTTCAAAGCCCAAGTGAATATCTCTTAGAAATACTACTATTTGGATGATCTGAAAACTGCTGCTTTAATTTGTATAACTGGCATTTTTATTAAACAGGAAATACTGTTTTATCATACTCATAAATTTTGATCCTAATTTATCTTCTAAGGGGCTTGCCTATAAGAAAAAAGAAATTATTAAAAGATTTATCCCATTAGGTAAGGTAAATAGACACAGTAGTGAGAATCATTGTTTTTTACAGTTCTGCCTATTAAGTCTAAAATTAAGTCCTGAATGTGGTTTAGACTTTTAAAGTTACGGTTAGGCCTTTGAGTGGTTATTTTTCATGATACATGCTCCTGCCACCATCTACCTTGGATAGTTATATAAAACAATCAAGTTATTTGCTCTCAAGATAATATTAAAACTAATATCATATTAAAATTGAATTTTGTTCTGCTGTAGCCTCAAGTTGAAGTGTTGTCAGAGGAAGAAGGGGAAGAAGAGGAGGAGGAAGAAGATATCCTCTCTCTGGCAGAAGAAAAATACAGGCCAGCTGCCCTTGAAAAAATGATAGCTTTAGTTGCTCTTTTGGTTGAACAATCTCGCTCAGAAAGGTGAAATGTTTCAGCATTCAAAATGCTTAAAGCATGTTTGATTTTATTCCTTTTACATAATTGTTTTACCACTATTATCTCAGCACCTTTTGTTACGTAATTCCTTTTAAATAATAACACCACTATTCACCCACTCTTGTAGCCTAAGTATTTCAATCCTTTGTACCAAACTCTTACTTTGCCTCTGAGTCATGTTAGAAATATACATTGAAGAAATATACAGTAAAATATCTAGCAAAATTATATGTGCATTCATCCTTTAACCTAGCAACTCGGCTTCTAGCAACCTGTCTCCAAAATATAGAAAGATGTATGTGCAATGCTGTTTGTTGAAACAGTGTTTGTAATAGTAAACACTGGAAATGTCCACCAAGAGGGGACTAGTTGAAAAAGCAGGGCATCCACACTCAATAGAGTACTCCATAGGTGAAAAAAAGGAAATATGGAATATATCTATACTACCGTGGAGAAATCTTGAGGATAAATATTACTGAGTGAAAAAAGCAAGGTGGAGAAAAGTGTATATAGTATGCTACTTTTTAAGAAAGGGGAAGCTATGGGAGAGTGTGTGTGTGTATGTATGTATGTATGGATGTGTACAACCAATCCTTATCATTTCATGCATCTCCTATTTGCGAATTCACCTACTTACTAAAATTTATTTGTAAACCCAAAATCAGTACTCGTGGAGCTTTTATGGTCATTAGTGGACTGCAGAATGTACATGTGCAAAGTGGCAAAAAATTTGAGTTGCCTGATACACACTTGCCCAGCTGAGGTCAAACGTGGTGACACTCTACCTTCTTTCAGTTCTCATGTTGTAAACAAATATCCTTTTCATAGTATATGCCACATTTTTCACGTTTATGCTTTTTGTTGGTGATTTGGCTGTTTAAAATGGCTCCCAAGCATAGTGCTAAGAGCTATCTACTGTTCCTAAGCTCAAGATGGCCATAATGTGCCTTAGGGAGAAAAGAACACATGTTCGATAAGCTTCATTCGGGTATAAGTTATAGTGCTATTTGTGAGTTCAATGCTAATGAATCAATAATATATATTAAATAAGGTATCTTTAAACAGAAACACACATAAAACAAAGTAAGCTGTTGATTAGTTGACCAAAATGTTGTGACCAGAGGCTCACAGGAACCTAACTCTGTATTTCCCCCTGTAAACAGTGATTCAGTAGTCACTTATTTGGAGTTTGCAGCACTTTATAGAACATAAATACTACAAATAACAAGAATTGATGGTATTTTTTTAAAACTGAAGACTAAATCAAAAACTTCAAAAAAAGTTTGCTATGGTTGGGCTTGGGAAAAACAGGCTGGAGAGGACAGGAATGAAAGCTTGACTTCTTTGAGTGTACATTGTTTTGTTTTTTAGATTTAACTTTTGAATCATGTAAATGTTTTATATAATTATTAATTAATTAATTTAAAAATGCAATCCCTAAAAATCAAAAGCAGAGTGAAATAAGTGAACCTAACTATATATTGAGCTGGTGGCCATAGCCATTGGAGAGGAATTAATTAAAGTGATTTTAGAGCACATTAAGTATAAATTCCTAGTGGGATGTACATGAAGGAGAAAAAGAATTATAAAATTATCCTAAACTTTTTTACTAATTATATTGTTAGTATAAATAGAATTATTATTCTGAAACTCTATATATTATAGAATGAAGCAAATAAATAATCGGTAATGTCAATAGAAACCAAAATTTTTGGCAAAAGAAAAAAGAAATACAAATATAAAATTGTAGGGCTTTTATGCAACTTTTTTTCAACTAAATTTGAATCTGGAAGTATCAGAGTTCATGGTGTATTTTGTCTTAAGCAAACAAAAACTGTATTACATACCTCTATTTTCTGAAAAGTGCTAGAAATCTTATCCAACCCAGAATCAATGAGTGCCCCTGGCATCTAGGTTATAGTCTCTAGATATCATTTCTCACTGAAAAAATTCACGGTTCCTTAGAAAAATGGCCAATTCCAGGTCTTGGGCAAGAAATGAATGTGAAGCCTGGAACATTTTGTCATTTTGGAAAACGAGGCTATCAGAGACTACTGAGGTCATGTTAAAAGGACTCAAGAGCCAACGTAAGGAGGTTTCTACTGGTCATAGATTGGACATCCTAATCATCAGTAATAGTAAGAATAAGTATAAGTGGACTAATACACATCACAGATGTTTCAATCCATGAATTCATAATGAACCTACAAACAAAGTTTAAAAAACTTACTGGCAATGTTTGGAGTATATTAGGAAACCAAATCATAATTTTGGAAACTTATTAGTAAAAGAACAATATCAAGCATTTATCTTACCTGCAGGAATTATACCAGGAAATGATCATCATTGGCTGAAAAGATTAGAAAAAGAGTAACAACTTTTCATTGTGTACCTCCTGATGAAAGTCCACACCACCACCTATAAAGTGTTCTTGATTAAAAAGTCAAACCTAGATCTGCTCAAGTCTGTAGATCTAACTACCAGTTTACAGGAAATATGGGGACAGAGGAACATGTTAAAACACCACCACAAGGATACAGTCAGCAAAATGGAAATGTGGGAAATTCTACAGGACAAGCCACCTGCTTTCTTCAACAGATCAATTGCAAGATAAAAACAAAATCGGAGGGGAAGCCAATAGTGTAAAAGAGATTTAAAAGACGTTTCAACTAGTTGCAACAGAGGACTTTATTTGGATCCTGATTCAAACAAACTAATTATAAAAAAATTTTTTAGAACCTTGAGGAAATTGTACACTGGCTGGATATTGTATGATAGTAAAGAATTGTTGATTTTCTATAGATGTGAATAATAGTGTGGTTATGTTTTTTAAATTTATCTGTTAGAGATACATACTGAGATTTATGTATTAAATGATAAAATATCTGGAATTGCTTCAGAATAGTCCATATTGAATGAGTAGGAGGTACAAATGAAACAAGACTGACCATGAATTGGTCATTTGAAACTGAGTGATGGGATACTTATAATGCTCTATTTTTGTATGTGTCTGAAATTTTCTATAATAAGTTAAAAAAGAAAAACACTGCAATTTTGAACTGGGAAGTGAAACTCTCTAGTATTTCTTAGAAGTTCATTTTTGTTTTGAAGGTTCTCATGTCAAAAAAAGCTCTCTAAATTAAACCTACCTTAGCATTATATACCAAAATGTTGAGAAGAAATAAAGAATGGAATAAAGAAATAAAGAATAGAAATAAAGTATTGGGCTTCCATATACCAATCCTGGAATCTTGAAAAATTATCTAAAAGACATCTAGCAAGCAAGTCCAGCTAGCAGAAAGTTCAAAAATCATTTTATGATGGTGGCTTGGTACAGTTGTAATTGAATTGACAATTTTGATACCTGTCATAATGCAAATAGCTATAAAATAGTACAGAGGAATAAAAACTTATTTTCACTAATGTTTTCTTTCAGGCATTTGACATTATCACAGACTGACATGGCAGCATTAACAGGAGGAAAGGTAATACCTTCTCTATATTAGACCATTTTATAGTTGCAAAAATAATAACAGTTCCTAAATGAACAAACTTTTGGTTTTAACAGGGATTTCCCTTCTTGTTTCAACATATTCGTGATGGCATCAATATAAGACAAACTTGTAATCTGATTTTCAGTCTATGTCGATACAATAATCGACTTGCAGAACATGTAAGTACTGAGAAAATCTTAACATTTTTTGGTAACTTTTAAAAGAATATTCTGAAATTTTCCTTTTTCTGTTTTAGATTGTATCTATGCTTTTCACATCAATAGCAAAATTGACTCCTGAGGTATGTAGACGTTTGTTAATTGATGTTTTTAAAACTATGTCAGCACTGACAGTGCTTCCAAATGAACCCTAATTATTCCTGAAAAGAAAATTTATCGAAGTTTCCCCTTATAACACGATAACCTATTTTTAAGTATGTAACGTGAATAAACTGAATTACCTCTTCATGTCTTATTATCACAAAGGTGATATTTCCAATTAAATATAAATTTACATGTAAGTTCAATATATTGGAGCGCCACCTAGATACTAACTTTTAAAGTTGTTCGGTTTGAAGCACATATCGGAACTGTGCGCAAGAAAAAAGTAGACTAACCAGAACTCTGAACAGGTGGAGAAATATGTGGAAGATAGAATACAGTATTGTACAAAAGTGTTTTTGTAAAATGGAAATGTTACAGCTACTTTAATGATACATGTCAAATAGTAATATAAATTATACCTCAGAGATCAAAGGTTGGAAACTTTTAATCTAAATTTTCCTATAAACATGGTTGTCTCATTAACAAAAGTTTTGTTTTTTTTTTTTCCCAAACCGACATCCAGAAAAATACATGTTTTCTGTTACATGTGGCTCCCACACAATTGACTTTCTAGCTGATCCTGCTGCTTTATGATAGTTCAAGTTCATATGCAGGAGTAGTGAGTTCTGCTAACCTAACACAGCAGATTTAAATGTGATGTGTAGAAGAGTTGTACATGTTTCTTTTCTTATGAAAGAGATGGGTTCAAATAGATGTAAATACACAGTCATGTATGTGTCTTACAGGCAGCCAATCCTTTCTTTAAATTGTTGACTATGCTGATGGAGTTTGCTGGCGGACCTCCAGGAATGCCTCCCTTTGCATCTTACATTCTGCAGAGGATATGGGAGGTAACTCTTGCAGCAGATGTTTCAGTATTTATTTTTCTGAAGACTTTATTTTTCTAATACAATCACTATCATTTTAAGTACCAGTTTCTTCTTACTTGGGTAACCCAAAATGGTTTCAGTTAAATCACAGATCAAGGGAAGAAGAGATGCTTTAGTCAGAATGTCTGGGGGAGAAAAAGAGTTCTTGGCTAGTTTCCCAGATGTTTATTAAAGACCTTCTCGTAGAGTCATAAAACAGCCTTCAGCCACTCCAAGGTTCTCATTCCCCTACCCTCAAAAAAGATTCCATTAAGTGATAGATGCCCTGGAAATATAAACCAAGTATTTTCAGCAGTTGACAGAAATGGTAGAGGAAGCACCAACCACTTCCTTTCTTCCAGAAGGTTACTACTGAGGTCACAAAATTTCTCCTTATTGAGTGTTGGAAAAGCCCACTCTCTAGACCTGGAGTCAGCAAACTTTTTCTCTACCAGGCCAGAAAATAAATATTTTAGGCTTTGTGGGCCATATGGTCTCTGTTGGAACCATTCAACTGCTGTTTTAGCATAAAACCAGCCATAGACAATACATAAATTAATGGGTATGGCTGTGTTCAAATAGAAACGGGCAAGTCACAAAAGTTGGCTTGTAAGCCATAGTTTTCCAACCCCTGCTCTAGATTTCTAAGATTCCCTTTTCCCATGAAAAAAATCTCCCCAGCAGTGCAGTGAGCTTAGTTTTATTCTCTTACAGTAGCAGATGGGGCAAGCAGTAAGTAAAGTAAAGATGAGAAACTTTAGAGAATTAAAAGCACTTGTAAATAAATTTATAGACTTAAGACCTAAAAGTCCTTGGGTTCTCTTATAGGTTCTGTGTTAGAGTCCTTGGTTATTTTAATTTTATTTTGTAAACTAATGACAAATTTTCCTGAATATTTCCTGGTGATAAAAGTAAGTAGCTTTTAAGAATGGAAAAAAACATGGGTGAAACTTCTTCTAGGCTCTAGTTTTCAAAAAACTATTTTGGCTTTAAGTGTTTAATGGCGTATACCAAAAATAAGTAAAAAAGTAACTGCTCATTCAGTTGGCCTTATATTCTGTTCTTGTCATTTCATTTACAGGTAATTGAATACAATCCTTCTCAGTGTCTGGATTGGTTGGCAGTGCAGACACCCCGAAATAAACTGGCACACAGCTGGGTCCTACAGAATATGGAAAACTGGGTTGAGCGGTTTCTTTTGGCTCACAATTACCCTAGAGTCAGGACTTGTAAGTTAAATATTCAGAATTTAACAAACCATTTGTTGTTGTTCCAAGTTTTGTTTTTTTTGTTTTGTTTTTAAGGTGACCACAATATGTCCATTGTTGTATAACGCAAAAGGCTCTTGGAGATATAATATTAGTGTTTGGAAACCTATGACAATGTTTTACAAATATCTATAGTGTTTTTGGTTTTTTTAAGGAGAGGAAACTATGTCCTTTCTTGGGTGACATCACTACCACTGTCATTTTTGTCTCCTTGCTTGATAGAGTGACCAAGCATGATCAGCATTAGTGGAGAGAGTAAAGGGTCAGAAAATCCTAGCTTGAATGTAACTTGAGAAGGCTAAGAGTAAAGTAACAATGAAGACATAAAACAAGCTGAGAGAAAATTTTCACTGAAATTATGGGAGTTAAATGATAGGCACCTTTATTGTACACAGACTGGAAGGAAATAACGATCTTGGAAGACAGAAGGACAAATACCAAAAATAGATAACCTCACAGAATAGAAAATTGCTGGTAAATAAATGTAGAATATGTTCTTTTTTGATAGTATTCAAACAAAAATCAAAGTCATTTTTAAAATTTCTTTAATCATTAAATTTAATCATTAAAATCATATTTTTCTAGCTGTCTGAGAGGGCTTAACACTCCAGTAGCAACAAACACGTCAAATACCCAGATCTCTGTTTCTAAACACCATTCTCCAATAAGACAAATCGCAGCTCCTTGGAGAAATGGCTGATACTAGGACTAGGGCAGGCAGTATACAGGATGAGTCTGGAGCATCTTATAGAATCAGAAAGTAAAGATGTAATCATAAAACAAAATCATGGGGTTATGTCAAAGGGACATATTACTAACTTGAAAACACTCTCAATGGCCAAAGCTGGAACAATTTGACTAAAAAATAATGTAGCACTGGATTATAAACCAAAGTATAAAATAAATATCCATGAGTCCATACTGATATAAATAAATGATTGAATAAATAAATGGAGAAAAGACAAATCTCGCATACAGAAGTATTCCAAATAATTTATGTACCTCCTCCCCCCAAAGAGGTGGCGCATAACTCCCCACCCCTTAGCTTAGTGACTTACTTTCAAAGAGTAGAGTATGGGGGTGGGGAAAATAATTTTAAGTGAAGAAACTTGACAAACATTAACTCAGGTGATTAAGGTTAACATAAGTCATGTTGATAGCACGTACCCTTGATATAATGTGATGCAAAAGGCACTTGACGTGTGTGGTCTTCCTCCTGAAAACCCATAATCTAAGTCTAACCGTGGTAAACATCAGACAAACTCAATTTGGGAGTTGAGTTCTACAATTGTACAAAAATACCTGACCAGAACTCCTCAGAATTATCAAGGTCATCAAAAGCAAGGAAAGTCTGAGAAACTGTCACGGCCAAGAAGAGCTTAAGGAGACATGACAATTAAATGTAATATGTTCCAGGGCCGGCCCCGTGGCTTAGTGGTTAATGCGCGCACTCCGCTGTTAGCGGCCCGGGTTCGGATCCCAGGCGCGCACCAACACACTGCTTCTCCGGCCATGCTGAGGCCACATCCCACATACAGCAACTGGAAGGATGTGCAACTATGACATACAACTATCTACTGGGGCTTTGGGGAGGAAAAAATAAATAAAATTATTAAAAAAAAAAAATGTGTTCCAGATGAGATCCTAGAGCCAAACAAAAGAACATTAGGGCAAAACTGTTGATATCTGAAGTGTAGAGTTTAATTAGTAGTAATGTGCCAATGTTGGTTCCTTATCACAACAAATGTACCAAAGTAATAATAGATGTTAACAATAGGGGAAATGGGGAGACGGCTGTATGGGAACTGTCTGTTCTGCCTATTCTAAAATAAAAGGCTTATTTGGGAAAAACACCTTTTAGTGGTAGGTACACATGGATTAGCATTGGTAATACTAATAGGCTTGTTTTTCCTGCCAGTTTAGTTGACTCCACAGTGATGGGATATTTGTAAGAGCTGATATGTATGTTGATTGGCATTTGTGTCCTCACTCTTGATCAAGAAATAATGAAAACCTAGCTGAACCAAAAAAAAAAAGATTTTTTAGCCAGCTAGTATACCTAGTATTCATGACAGTGCTGAGGCATTCTCATACATTGCAATCACATTGTAACTTAATATTACCTATGAAAGGCAATTTAGCAGTATGTACCAAGATGCTTAAAAATTTTTTGCCCGGGCCGGCCCCGTGGCTTAGCGGTAAAGTGCATACGCTCGGCTGCTGGCGGCCTGGGCTCGGATCCCGGGCGCGCACCGACGCGCTGCTTCTCTGGCCATGCTGAGGCCGCGTCCCACATACAGCAACTAGAAGGATGTGCAGCTATGACATACAACTATTTACTGGGGCTTTGGGGGGGAAAATAAAATAACTAAATAAAAAATTAAAAAAAAAATTTTTTTTTTTGCCCTTTTTAACTCAGTAATACCATTTCAAGGATTGCACTATAAGTCATCCAATATATGGATGCCCAACAGCATTCTTTATAGGTATGAAATATTAAAGACTGGATGTTGAATTAGAAAATAAATGGTTATAATGCATCATTTAGAAATTATAGTAGTGGAGAATGTAGTAATATGAAAAAGTGCTTTTGATATAACTTGAAAAAAAGGACCCAAATATTTGAATAGAATGAATATAACTTAGAATAAGAATTAGAGTGACATGTATAGCAGAAAAGCTACAGAGAAATGATTTTAAATCCTACAAAACAATATTAAGGAATGACTAAGAATGTTTAATCTAATCTAGAGAAAAGAAGAAAAATGGAGACAAGTGTCTTAAAATAGTTGAAGAGTTGCCATACAGAAATGGAAGTAGATTTGTTCTAAGTTCTCTATAATATAAAACTAGACTCAGACTCTTAAGCAAGGCAGTTTTTGGCAAGATGATCTGTTCTTCCATATTGATCTTCCTAATTATTCTCAATGATAAACATAATTAAAAAGTTGTGTTTTTCTCCCTAGCAGAACTTATTTTTTATTTAAAAGCAAATAGCTTTTATAGAAATAAATAGATGGTTAGATGTGTGATAAAGCAATGCAAAATGTTACTTGTATAATTTGTCCATCTATGGGTATTTAATAGAATTTTTTCAATCTTTCATTGTGTTTGAAAATTTTTCATAATAAAATGTTGGGGTAAAAGTATATAACTTAAACTGAATAAGTTTTTTTAATCACAAATTACTTTTCTCAATTGCGGTTTTATATAAAAATCGATCAGGATGACACCTACATGCCAAGTTCTTATATTTGAAACACATACAAATTGAGCCTAACTGAAAACAGACTCACCAGAGCAATATATAAAGGAAGGAGTATGTAGAAATGGAGTATTGTGCAGGAATAAAGTTTAATTTGAAATTAATCTGTGAAATAGATTACAATTAATTTTAGAAACCCTAACTTTATTTGCTTTGGCAGTACAATGGAAATTATCAAATTATAAGTAGAATAGTGGGAGACAGAATTGGTAAGTGTATTGAAAACTGTTAAACTGAAGCATTGGAGGCCTTGAGGAGACTCTGTAGTGAATGTTGTTAGGAGCATTAGCTCATGAGTCTGACAATCTGGATTTGAATTCCAGCTCTGCCACTTCCTGTGTAATATGGGGTAGTCTTACTGTTTTAAGGCTGAGTGAAAGTGGGGATAATAGAAGTAGTGCCTACTACATAAAGTTATGTTGTTAAATAGTAAACATTTGATAAATGTTAGCAATTCTTGTTGTTGTTGTTATTGTTTTACCATTATCATTATTGTCGTCGTCGTCGTCGTCATCATCATCATCATCATCATCATCATCATCGTTTCCCAAGGCCGAATCTGGGCTTCACTTCTTTATCTGTGTGACCTTGGTCTTTGCTTCTCCAAGATTCAGATTTTCCAGTATAACATCACCTACCTCCAGGATGATTGTGAGGATTAAATGAGATAATATTTGTAAAGTACCTAGCTCAATGCCATGCTGGTAGTAACTGCTTTTACAGATGGACTCAACTTATGAGTCATTAACCTCTCAGAATTATAGCATAGGCTTAATAATATTTTTCAGATATGTTGAAGGAGGCATTCTTTCTTTGTGTGCAGGGTTAGCCTAGAAGACATCTAAAGATTTTCCAAAGTTCTATAATCAGCATATATATAATCTTATATATTACAAAGGACTTTCAGATAGATCTCATTCTCTCTTTATAACTTAAGTACATTTTACCATTATCTGAAAAGTACATTTTACCATTATCTGAAAATTATTACAAAATAACTTCCATTATTTATAGAGAAGAAAAATACTAAGACCCTAAAATATTAAATGATTTGACCATGTCTGATAGCCTTATGTAGGACTTCTGGCTCCAAATGCTGTATTCTTCCTGTTAAACCATATTATTTCCTGAGGAGAAATGAAATGATAAAATAAGTGGAGAAATTCTACATCTTGGGAAAGCTAAACAAAAGAGGTTTAAGACTGTTTCTTGCTAATGTGATTGTTGTCGTGACTTTAAAAATAACAGTGACAGAATAGAAGGCATCTGTTTCATCATTCCTTGGGATCTTTCTATGGGGCCAATGGTAGAGCAGAAAGATATTAAAAGAGATGTTCATATCCCTTAATTTTTATTCATTTTAATTTTTTAAAGGGAAGAGTGGCTTTGTGTTTAATGACTGCTCTTCAGTCTCTTTTATATCTTGTAAGGATCTGACAGTTTTGTTTTACATTTTATAGCTGCAGCTTATCTTCTGGTGTCCCTTATACCAAGCAATTCATTCCGCCAGATGTTCCGGTCAACAAGGTCTTTGCACATCCCAACCCGTGACCTTCCACTCAGTCCAGACACAACAGTAGTCCTACATCAGGTCTACAACGTGCTCCTTGGTTTGCTCTCAAGAGCCAAACTTTATGTTGATGCTGCTGTTCATGGCACTACAAAGCTAGTGCCCTATTTTAGCTTTATGACTTACTGTTTAATTTCCAAAACTGAGAAGCTGATGTTTTCCACATATTTCATGGATTTGTGGAACCTTTTCCAGCCTAAACTTTCTGAGCCAGCAATAGCTACAAATCACAATAAACAGGCTTTGCTTTCATTTTGGTACAATGTGTGTGCTGACTGTCCAGAGAATATCCGCCTTATTGTTCAGAACCCAGTGGTAACCAAGAACATTGCCTTCAATTACATCCTTGCTGACCATGATGATCAGGATGTGGTGCTTTTTAACCGCGGGATGCTGCCTGCCTACTACGGCATTCTGAGGCTCTGCTGTGAGCAGTCTCCTGCATTCACACGACAGCTGGCTTCTCACCAGAACATCCAGTGGGCCTTTAAGAATCTTACACCACATGCCAGCCAATACCCTGGAGTGAGTAAAATTGATAACTCTTATATCTGTATCCTCAAATTGATTGGAAATACCTGTTTTTCCCCTATGGGAAGTGTGACAAAATATGGAAACTTTCTTAAGGAGTTAACATGTCTTTTTTTCCTTAAATACATGTATAAAATGCTATATTGTTATAAAATTGATAAATTACGTGGGTAATTTTTGCTAGGTTGATGTTGAAATTTTACCTTTAATGGAACTTATCTATTTTAATTTGTGGTTTTGTAAATATGTCTTTTACATGTACCTAATGAAAAAAGTCTGCTTTGTGGTACAGTTTTAGGGAAGTGAGTATTTACTATTTAAGTATTTATTATCAAGATCTACATGATATGCTAAGATGTGAGCCAGATTATCTTAGCTGTAGTATTCCCTATTTTTTCCTCACACTACATTCAAGTGAATGAAATGGTTGAAGGGTCTGTCAGAATACACATATATGCAGTCTAAATCTGATCCCTTTTCTCTGCAGACTATTTGTAGGTTTCATGTTTAATTTTTCCCCCTTCATGTAAGACTATCATTCCTGGATATTTCTTTTCACTGTTGCCTCTTACTCTCCGTTGTAAATTCAGGATTACACCAAGAGGGTATAAATCTGGGAAGGGGATTGAAGGAGAGTGCAGAACCTTTTTTCAAGCTGTGGTCAATCCAGAGGCAACACACTGACAGTAGGAGAAGCTGTTTGCTAAATGGGAGGTGGTAGAGAGTGGAGGAGTAGGAGCTTTTCCAAGACATTAAACATTTACTTAAGAATTCAATCAAGTGAATACAATAAAGGGTATTTTAGGTATTGGTATCCTTGAATTGTGTACTACACTCCTTTTTCCTATTGAAAAAAGGCTCTTAGCTGACCTTTAGACATAACGTAGTGAATTGTTTAGAATTTCTCACCCAGGAAGAATAACCTACTTTCGAGTCAAGAAAGTTAGAATGCCTATAATAAGGGAAAGAAAGTGAATGTATTAAGTACCAAAAGAGGTTCAAAGCCAATGAGAATACAGAAGGAGAAGAATGAGAGAGCTTGCCTGACTTAGGAGGAGTCAGGACAGGATTTATTAAGATTCACTGGACTTGTCTCTACTACATTCATATAAATAATATTTGATTTAGTTACTAAACATGATGTTCAAGGTTAAATATACATTTGATAAGTGCTGGGTGAGTTAGAGTATTTATCCCCTAATGTTTCTTTCCCTTGACGTCAATGAAATGTAACTTCTTTTATTGTAGAACTTATCTATTGGAGATTTTCATGAAAATGGTGCTTAAATCAATTTTTGCCATGAAAAATATGAATTGGGGGTTTCAGTTCATTAATAAGTATGTATTAGAAGTGCAACCTTCTCCTAACATACCTGTGAGTGAGTAAAAATCACAGCTAGTGTTTTACTAAAATGTTAGTACCCACATTTCATTCATCAGGTAACTTAAACTGACCATCCATCAGTCTAGAAAGATCATTCCAAATGTTGACATAAAGGGTTTTCCCAGAAACAGTATTAACTCAAGTGTAATTGAATGGTGTAAAATCTTTGTGACAAAGTAATGATTTTTCATTTATTAAAGAAAAGGGGGCAAAGGATTGGTGTAGCGTATCTCTGGACATATATTTCAAGTTATAAAACTAGTGCTTTAAGCAATATTAAGACTAAAAATGAACTATATTTACTTGTAGTCTTTTAATCTTCCTGAAATTCTGTTTTAAGATTATTTTCTTTTAGTGAATAATATATTGTTTTTAGAATAGAATTCATTGCTAATAGAAAGGTAGTATAATCTAACTTATTTGTGTAATTTTAAGAGCTGGCTAAGGTGCATAGCTTTCAGAAATGAGAATTAGATGTTCTAAAATCTTGTAGGGTTAAGAGATCACTGTAATGCTTATTTGCCCTTTTTAGGCAGTGGAAGAACTGTTTAACCTGATGCAGCTGTTTATAGCTCAGAGGCCAGATATGAGAGAAGAAGAATTAGAAGATATTAAACAGTTTAAGAAAACCACCATAAGTTGTTATTTACGTTGCTTAGATGGCCGCTCCTGCTGGACTACTTTAATAAGGTAAAAAGGTGTTTCTGGTGTTTTTTCTTTTTCTTTTTTTTTTGACTATTCTATTGAGGTCATATTGGCTTATGGCATTGTGTGAATTTCAGGTATACATCCCTCTATTTCAGTTTGTGTATAGACTGCATCGTGTTCACCACCAACAGTCCAGTTTTTGTCTGTCACCATACATATGTGCCCCTTTACCGCTTTTGCCTCCCTCCCCTAACCTCCATCTCCTCTGGTAAGCACCAGTCTGTTCTCCATATCTTCTATGTTTATCTTCGTTTTTTGTTTTTTGTTTTTTTTTTTTTTGTGAGGAAGATCACCCTTGAGCTAACATCCATGCTAATCCTCCTCTTTTTGCTGAGAAAGACCGGCTCTGAGCTAACATCTATTGCCAATCTTCCTCCTCTTTTTTTCCCCAAAGCCCCAGTAGATAGTTGTATGTCATAGCTGCACATGCTTCTAGTTACTGTATGTGGGACATGGCCTCAGCATGGCCGGAGAAGCAGTGCGTCGGTGCGCGCCCGGGATCCGAACCTGGGTCGCCAGCAGCAGAGCGCGCGCACTTAACCGCTAAGCCACAGGGCCGGCCCTATGTTTATCTTCCACATATGTGTGAAGTCATATGGTAATTTCTCTGACTTACTTCACTTAGCGTAATACCCTCAAGGTCCATCCATGTGGTCACGAATGGCACAATTTTGTCTTTCTTATGGCTGTTAGAAGTCTAGTATGTGTGTATATACACACCATATCTTCTTTATCCATTCATCTGTTGATGGGCACTTGGGTTGCTTCTACATCTTGGCTATTGTGAATAACGCTGCAGTGAACATAGGGATGCATATATCTCTTTTTTTTTGTTTTGTTTTTAAAGATTTTATTTATTTATTTTTTCCCCCCAAAGCCCCAGTAGATAGTTGTATGTCATAGCTGCACAACCTTCTAGTTGCTGTATGTGGGACACAGCCTCAACGTGGCCAGAGAAGTGGTGCGTCTGTGCGCACCCAGGATCTGAACCCGGGCCGCCAGCAGTGGAGCGCAGGCACTTAACCGCTAAGCCACGGGGCCGGCCCCTGCATATATCTTTTTGAGTCATTGATTTCATGTTCTTTGGATAAATACCCGGTGGTGGAATACTTGGATCATTATGGTATTTCTATTTTTAATTTTTCGAGAAATATCCATACTGTTCTCCATAGTGGCTGCACCAGTTTGCATTCCCATCAGCAGTGTATGAGGGTTCCCTTTTCTCCACATCCACTCCAACACTTGTTATTTTTTGTCTTGTTAATTAGAGCCATTCTGACAGATATGAGAATATCTCATTGTGTTTTTGTGTGTGTGTATGTGTGAGAGGAAGATTAGCCCTGAGGTAACATCTGTTGCCAATCCTCCTCCTTTTGCTGAGCAAGATTGGCCCTGGGCTAACGTCCGTGCCCATCTTCCTCTATTTTATGTGGGACGCCTGCCACAGCATGGCTTGATAAGTGGTGCGTGTGTCTGTGCCCAGGATCCGAACCTGTGAACCCTGGGCCACCAAAGCAGAGCACGTGATCTTAACCACTACACCACCAGGCTGGCTCACTCATTGTAGTTTTGATTTGCATTTCCCTAATAATCAGTGATGTTGAACATCTTTTCTTGTGCCTGTTGGCCATCTGTATATCTTCTTTGAAAAAATGTCTATTAATATCTTCTGCCCATTTTTTCATCAGGTTATTCATTTTTTTGTTGTTGAGTTGTATGAGTTCTTTATATATTTTGGAAATTAACCCTTTGTCAGATAGATGATTTGCAAATATTTTCTCCCAGTTGGTAGGTTGTCTTTCTGTTTAGTTGATGGTTTCCTTTGCTGTGCAGAAGTTTTTAGTCTGATGTAGTCCCATTTGTTTATTTTTTCTTTTGTTTCCCTTGCCTGAGTAGACATGGTATATCAAAAAGATAGTGCTAAGACCAATGTCAGAGAGTGTACTGCCTATATTTTCTTCTAGGAGTTTTATGGTTTCAGGTCTTACATTCAACTCTTCAATCTGTTTTGAGTTAATTTTTGTGTATGGTGTAAGATAGTGGTATACTTTCATTCTTTTGCATATGGCTGTCCAGTTTTCCCAATACCATCTATTGAAGAGACTTTCCTTTCTCCATTATATGTTCTTGGCTCCTTTGTCGAAGATTAGCTGTCCATAGATGTGTGGTTTTATTTCTAGGCTTTCAATTCTGTTCCATTTGTTTTGTTTTTCTAAGTGAGGAGATGGGGACTATCTTTTTGACACTTAAAAGAGGAATAATTGAAATTATGTATAACTGAAAGTTTACCAGTTCTTTAAGGTTATTAGGGAAGCATTTATGCATTTAGTCACCTTGGAAGAATTTATATTCTGAAAGTTAATGAGCTACTTTTGAACAGTTTTTGTTTTGGTTTGGTTTTGAATTGTTTGTGTTTGTGTATGTTTCATCAGAATCATGGAATCTTAGGGTTGGAAGGAACCTTAATGTACAGTCTTTCACCTAAAGCTTGAATCCTCCTCTCTGTGGCAGTTCATCCTAACTTCTGCTTGGACAGTTCAGTTCTAGAGGCCTCCAGAAACAGCTTTCTTCATCTTTGGATGAGTCTCACTGTTAATGTTTTTCATTCCATTTAGCCCAGATCTACCTATCTTTTTTAACTATAGAAATTAGCTAAAAATAACAAAACATGATCTTTATAACTAATTGTTTAGAGCCACAGAAGTTATTGAATGACTATAAAGGAACTGCTGCAAATTACAATTAATTCCCCTTAACTGTAGAAATAAAGTCCAAGTTAATTTCTTTGTGTGTGTGTGTGTGTGAGGAAGATCAGCCCTGAGCTAACATTAGTGCTAATCCTCCTCGTTTTGCTGAGGAAGACCGGCTCTGAGCTAACATCTATTGCCAATCTGCCTCGTTTTTTTTTCTCAAAGCCCCAGTAGATAGTTGTATGTCATAGTTGCACATTCTTCTAGTTGCTGTATGTGGGACGCGGCCTCAGCGTGGCCGGAGAAGTGGTGCGTAGGTGCGCGCACTTAACCGCTAAGCCACGGGGCCAGCCCTAGGTTAATTTCTTAAAATGCTTCTATACGTTACATCTAAGACTTGGAGGTGATGTCCTTTGTTAGGCACACATTTTTTGGCAATACTTTCTTGAACACTATTGTATCTTAGGTTAATCACCCCAAGATAAAGTTATTTCAGATTATCTTCAGAAAACTTTTAAATTTGGATCTTGGTTAGTACACAAAATAAAATTAACTATGCTTTTGCCAGGACTCTTTAAAGGAATTCTTTTAAAGTTTTGGCATTACTTTTGAATACATTGTATTCCCGAAATTTACTACTTAAAGCTTATTTTCGGAGAAACATTTAGAGCTTTTTAAATTCTTTTTTGAAAAAGAACAAACATCTCATTAAAGTAGAAGGATTGCCAGTTGTACTATATATAACAGCAGTTTCTGGTACCTAATAATGAAATAAGATCTATTAACAAGGGTAATACAGCTACTGTCGATTGTTATACAAATTATCTTCAAGGCCAACATGTGTTTTTAATGTTTTTCCCCTCATATTATTCTTTCTTCCCAACTAATGAGTGCTTTGATAATAAAAGTGTATTTTATTATTATCTAGAACTTAATGTGATTTAGAAGATAAACACATTATAAAAATGAATATTATTTATACTGAAACTTTAAAAATATTCCCATCACAAACCAGCCCTGATGGCCTAGCAGGTAAAGTTTGGCATGCTCTGCTTCAGCGGCCTGGAGTTTGGTTCTCAGGCGTGGAACCATACCACTTGTCTGTCAGTAGCCACACTCTGATGACAGCTCGCATAGAAGAGCCAGAAGGACTTACAACTATACACAACTATGTACTGGAGCTTTGGTGGGGGGGCAGGAAAAAAAAAAGGGAGGAAGATGGGCAACAGATTTTAGCTTAGGGTGAATCTTCCCCTGCAAAAACAAATAAATAAATAAATAAATGTGGGGGGGTATGTATATATGTATATATATGGGTATATATATTCGCATCACACCTCTCTTTCACCATTGTGGGTAATTAAGAGTTGACTAAATTTGAGTAGATATAACTTTTTTCTAAGATACTTAGAGGCTTTCTTATTTAATATTATCTCCTTTTATTACATTATTAACAAATAGATGTAGCAGTGTCTCTTCTGTAGGTAGGAAAGTAGAGAGCTTAAATGACAATTTACTTCTGCTTATTTTTTTTTATCACTTAAGTGTTCTGTTCTGATTGTCCATCTCGACTTTTATGTATTCTTCTAGTGCCTTCAGAATACTATTAGAATCTGATGAAGACAGACTTCTTGTTGTATTTAATCGAGGGTTGATCCTGATGACTGAGGTAAATATTTTATTGCATTTTATTGTAGATTTATCTCATTTTAATGTTCTCACCAACACTTCTTGTTTTGTGGATATTTAGAGTTTATGGTAGACTGTTTTAAAGGTGTCTGGATTTTAATTATACAAATCAGTAAATGCTAATTTATATTCCAAGAATAATTAGGTTACAGCTTTTAGGGTGCTGGTTTTTCTTCCATGGTGCCATACTTTTCCCCTTATTTTGTATTTTAGACAACCATTTGAAATAGACTAGTTTTATTCATTTCATTTGTTAAGGATAGAAACAAAGATGAAATTCATTTGATTTAATCAAGAAGACACAATTTCTCAAGAGCTCACTTATTTGACAGAGTTACAGAAACTGAGATTAGCATCATCAGAGGAAGTTAGTCAGCCTGTTACAGGTGGTTAAAGTCAGCCATTCATTCTTCCCATAATTCTTGAACATCCACAACTGGAGATGATTGTAAGGCCACAGAGGTACACTGTACCCTTTCGTCTAATAATGGAGACAAGACGAAAGAGCACATGCCAAGAGTAGCATGAGAATTAAGAAGTAGGATAGTTTTTTCAGTTATTGGTATTAGAGAAGAAGAATACAACATGTTTGAAACTGCACTTTGGAGAATTTGGACTTGCAAAGATAAGTGGGAGAATATTTAGATAAATGACTTCACCAGCACAGAGGCAAGAAAGTATTGGTTATATTTGAGAAATGCCAAGTATTTCTGTTTGGCTAAAACAAAAGGTATGTGAAGAGGAGTAGTGAGAATTTCATTCTTTCGTTCAACAGATGTTTGAATGTCTACTCTGTGCCAGGCATTGTGCTAGGCACTGGGGATACAGCAGTGCACAAAACAGACATGGTTCCTGTCCTCACAGCTTGCAGGTTAAATGCCACACAAGTACATTTTTCAGATTATGTACTGCCACAGAATCTAGGCTACGAATTTTGAACTTTAAATTGTGACTAGTACATAGACTATGGGGAACTGATTAGAGAGGATTAGAAACAAGATGCTTTGTTGTAAAATGAAACAGGAAGAAAACTAAGGCTTTAATTAAGCTAATATAGTTAAAGGAATTAAAAGATTTCACAAGCCAATATGATTAAAGGAATTCCTACCTTTTGGAGCTCTTTTGCCTCTTTCAGACCTACTATTTTGAGTATGGCTGATAGCTGTTTCACCATCATCTATCTTCAGAAACCCTGGAAAGTTAGTTAAAGCAGTTACCTCTTCTCTCCTATCTTCTGTTGTTGCCTGCTGCTTTGTAATCTCTAAGGCTTGCAGTCTTAGAGCAAACAGTAACCACAAAAAAACGATTAAACAAATTATTCCTTCAGACTCAACTGTATACACAAAACTAAACTGAAAGTGAGGACTCCTTTGTGTTTAAAAAGAGCTGAATAGGAGAATTTGACTTTTGGATAGAAAGCAAATACATTTGTTTTGTGCACACATGCACACACACAGTCTGAGTCTGAAAACATCTCTCATAGGGGATAAGCACTATCATTTTGTGTCTCAATAAAGTAAAAATGAAATGAAGTTTTCCATTTTTTTAAATCACTTGTAGTCATTCAACACACTGCACATGATGTATCATGAAGCTACAGCTTGCCATGTGACTGGAGACTTAGTGGAACTTCTGTCAATATTCCTTTCAGTTTTGAAGTCTACACGCCCATATCTTCAGAGAAAAGGTTTGGTCCTTCCTACTTCTTAGTTCTGTTAGTTCAGCTATTAAAGCGTGAAGTAAGGCTTTTAAACCCCTTGCTGCAGAGAATTTGTTTTTATCTCTAGTTTACGTACAGAAGATGGGGGGCCAGTGGTAGATATCAGGAAATGTTCATCATGACCTCCTGATATAAAGCTGGAATGTTCTTGTTTATTTTCATTATGCCTGCGTGAAAAATAGGCACGCATGCTGTGAGTGTCAAGATTTAGGAGATTGGAAAACATTTCCAAACCAAGCACAGTAACAACATGGGTATTTTGTAAATGTTCCTCAGCTGGAAACTTCCATGGCTTAGCTTAGATCATTTTTAGTTTCAAGAGAGATACCTATAAAACGTATCTCTCTTGTGTCCCTGTAAGATTGTATGAGCTCTGAACTTCATATAAATTCCTAGAAAATGGGACATATTCATCACCAAAATATGTGCTTTTAGAAATCTAACAGGTTTAACAATAGTAGCCATCTCATGAAAATAATCACTTAGCTTTCGCTAAAGATGTTTATGTAATTAATTTGAATTTCTTAATGTTAGCATTCTGTAGTTTAAAATAGAAAATAATTGTGAGAAAGTTTGGTCTCAAATGCCATATTTATGTATGCTTTTGTATTTGCAGATGTGAAACAAGCATTAATCCAGTGGCAGGAACGAATTGAATTTGCCCATAAACTGTTAACTCTTCTTAATTCCTATAGCCCACCAGAACTTAGAAATGCCTGTATAGGTAAGTTACTTGGAAAATATACCTGTGTAAAAACGTAGTGCAAGAACATTTTTGTGGATTTTTTTGTTTTTTGTAAGATGCGATGTTAGTTCTGTTGGGTTTGAAAGACATTTACTTTTTATGTGTAACTCATACTGGCCAGCAGGTCCTAAGAAAATCAGTTTCTATTTCTTTACATGCCGATAGTTACCTGTGCGATCATGGGCAGGTCACTTAATATATCTGGGCTCTTTGACCTCAGGTTATCTCTAGATCTCTTTCAGCTCTGAAATCTGCTGCTGCTATATAAGCAAGATAGATTCATGCAAATGTTTACAAAATAGAACTGACATTATAAAGGATTGAGGTGATTATTTCACTGTGAGTTCTTTTGCCTAAATATACTCCTTAGTAGCTGTTCTTACACTCCTATTTTACCTTTTTATTGATTGCATATTTATAATAAAATGATAATTTGTGCCTATTAAAGGACCCCCCTCGTTTTAAATTTACATTGAATTTTTTACTATCTTAGAAGTCATTTAAAGTCATATTTAGAGACTATAACTGTTTATTTATAATTTCTCAAAGTGATATGTATAGACAGTCAGTCTTAGCATGTATTGGCCTGATGTTCTGTAGAATTACTGGCGTATACTTCCCCAGCAGGAGAGGAGGGGCACGTAGCAGTAACCTCTGATTGCCAGAAACTCTCCAGTAGCCTGTTCTCATGAGCTTTACTCGTAGGTGATTAGAGGATGAGAATCAGTCCAGCTAGCATCATGAAACATTAAAAGTAGATTAAGGATTATCCCTCAGATCTGAAGAACTTTGAATCTTAGATTTCTTTCTAAGCTGCTTTGGTTAATTTTATAAAGACACATAATCAATGTGCATTAAATATTTCCCTCAGTGTACTTCTCCTCCGTGATGCTTCTCTTGGATAAATAAAATACAAATAAGTAGTTTTAAAATTTGGTTTCTAAGTGATGGCCCTATTGTGGTTAGCTGCTGATCCAGATTTGATTGAGCATCAGATAGAATTTCTCCCGGTGTCAGGAGCTAAAACAGTTTAGACTCATTAAAACTTTTCAGCTGCCACACTGCAACCAGTAACCCCAACAGGATTTGTGAGTTTGAAAGTAGCAGATAGACATACTCCAATTTTTTAAAACCAAAATTGTGTTTTTATTTTCAGATGTCCTCAAGGAACTTGTGCTTTTGAGCCCCCATGACTTTCTTCATACTCTGGTTCCATTTCTACAACACAACCATTGTACTTACCATCACAGTAATATACCAAGTATGTATTCATCTAGCACAGTACTTGAATATGGCGATTGGCATTTAATCTTTCTGCACACTGAAACATGGAGATTTATTTTTTCCATTTATTCTTATTGTACACTTTTAATGTCTTAGTGTCTCTTGGACCTTATTTCCCTTGTCGAGAAAATATCAAGCTAATAGGAGGGAAAAGCAATATTCGGCCTCCGCGCCCTGAACTCAATATGTGCCTCTTGCCCACAATGGTGGAAACCAGTAAGGTATGTTGGGAAGCCAGAAAAACCATGTTTCTGTAGTACACAGTAATTTGAAATTTCCCCTCTGGCAGTTACAAGTATATTAGACTAAATGACCATTTTGTGGATCCTAAGAAGATTAGACTCATTTGGACTTTTTCCTTTTAGTGCTCTGAAATGTTGGTTGAATATTTGTAAAATCAACAATAAGCACAAGTAGTAAGTTTTTTTTCCCCTCAAAAAATACTCTGATAGACAGCCTTATTAGTATTTGTCTCTAGGCTAAATTATAACTGGGTCATATATCTAAACCTGAAAAGTCAAGTTAGGTACTTAGTACTGTTTAAATTTGGCCACATAATCAATGACTTCTTTTACTGCCCTTCAATTATAATCCTTTGACCTAAGCCTAATATCACTGATTGACAGATTATCATCATTTGTAATCTGATTCTTGTCCTCTAACGCCTATTCTAAAATAATGCTAATTCTAAATTATAGAGAGAAGGTACATTGACAAAGGATAATTTATCTTAGTTTCAACATTTTTTTAAACAATTTTTCCCATTTATCTTGCTTCAGCCGACTGCATTCACACTCTCTCTTGCCCAGTATCTTTGGATCTTAAATAAACTTAAGAAGTTCCTATAAGATAAAATATTAAAAATAATTAATACTGTAGTAATCCTTACAGAAATAGTTCGGAATCTATTTCAAAAATCAAATTTAATTCACTCTTCTTGATATGTCTGTAGGGCTAAAGGGTCACATTTTAAAATCTTACCTAATTTTACTTTATTAAAGTATATAGAAATAATGGGTAATTCTAATTGATAGCATTTGCACACTGAAAATAAACTTGCTACAATTAAGATCTTAACATTACTAGAAATTTAGAATTTAAAATTAGGTTCTTATAGAATTTAAATATTTAATAAGCTTTTTAGTTAAACTTATTACATTTGCACAAAATATGCTCTTTAATTTATTATACAATTTAAGTGCAACCATTTTATCATCTTTAACCTTCAGGGCAAAGATGACGTTTATGATCGTATGCTGCTAGACTACTTCTTTTCTTATCATCAATTCATCCATCTATTATGCCGAGTTGCAATCAACTGTGAAAAATTTACTGAAACATTAGTTAAGCTGAGTAAGTATAAAAGATGAGCAGTAAATTCCACTGAATTATTTTAAGCCCCTAGCCATTCAGGAAGGGGAGAAAAAAAAATGAGACAATCTTTTTTTTCTTTTTTAAAGTGAATGTTTAAAAATATTAGTTATTCTTGGGAACATTTTTATTTCTATTAAGAAAACACCAACTTACTGGTTTCCATTGAATAGTTATGCCCAGAGTTTCAGCTGGCCTATAAAGGAGTATGGAGTAGGGCTGATCACTTTTGTACATAGAAGCCTAAATCATCTTCCATCTACCCAGCAGAATTTAAAAACAGGAAACAAACTGCTCTGCTTAGGGAGGCAGGCTTAGAGATGGACTTCCCCAGACCTGATCTTGAGGGTAAGATGAGATCTGTATTGCCAGCTGTGCTTTGGAGCTGGCAATGCCAAGAGCAAGCTGAGTGGGCTTGCCAGGGTGAAGCAGAGGTGCATATATGAGTAAAGTAGGAGGTAAGTCTCATAAAATAGAGAGGTGAGTGAGAAGAAGGAAAATTTGAAAAGGAAGATATGAGAAATAGAAAACAAAACCATCAATGAATTATGAAGGGGGGAAAAAACTCGAATTACTTAATAGTAATATTGTCTCTCCCAGGATGTGCCTGAGAGCTGTTAGAGAACTGCTCCCTTTGGGTGATCTTTTCTAGCTGATAAGTCTTCAGAAGACGTGTAGCTTTCCTCCAGATGTCCCCTATCTCAGGACCTCCAGAGTTCCCAGGCTCTGTGTGTCCTATGAGTCTTACTTCTTTAGGGATAACCCAGAATCCTCTCCAGTGTTCTGTAGTTTTGTTTCAGAGCATGAGAAGTGAAATATTCATGGAACCAACACCCAGGTCAAGAAATAGAATATTACCACACTCTAGAATGTCCCCCTTGTGCTCCTTCTCAACCCCTTCCTTCCTATGGAAAAAGTTTTGCTCCATTATAAGTAGGGCAAAAGATATGAACCTACCTTAGGTTTCATTCTAAGAAGAAGGAAGTGGTATCATCCATCAGGGATAATTCCTCTTCAGGAAAACCATCTTATTGGTAAGTGATTAGAGTGTCTTCAGATTTGAAAAGTTGTTCCTTCCTCCTGTTATCATTAGCTGGTTTTATATATATATGTGGCCGAAGTGCCAAGACATGGGGGAGGGGAGGGGAGGATATGCTCAGATTGGCCATTTCATGATTACACAATTGGATTATGGCACTTGGTAAAAAGCTAAAATGTAGCAGTGGTGGTGATGAGGTGTGAGAAAACATCCAGGAGTTCTAGTAACACAGCCTTGCTCCCAGATAAGGAGGGGCACTTACAAAGATGCTGAACTTAAGAAAAGTTCTTGGTAACTGTGTTCATAGATTCATTTCAAAAGTTGTGTTAGGAGCTGTTTTAGCTACTTGAACAGCTCTGAGCAAATACTGAATGTTCTACCCTGTTTGGGACTGTCTTCCTCATCACAACAAATACACGGTTTCAGGGAAATTAAACAGGAGAAAAAGGAGAGAAGGAAAGGACACACACTTAGCCATCCACATTAGCTGAATCAAGTTTCATGATATTTTATGCTCACATCACTCTTAGAACTGTGAAGCGCTGTTGACGCTGCCTCATAGTGTTTAGTTCTCTACATAAGCACTCTTCTATAGAACTTTTTACGAGGATGGAAATATTCTCCAACTGCGTCACCGTCCACGATATGATAGCCACTAGCCATATGTGAGGGTTGAGAACTTGAAATGTGATTAAGGAACTGAATTTTTATTTTATTTAATTTTAACCAAATTAAATAGCCAGATGTGGCTGGTGGCTACTGTGTTAAATAAATAGCACATCTCTAGATATAAACCAAAACCCTCACAGATTGAGCAGGAAAAATCCTTTTTCATGGTTATATTTTAGTTAATGCAGAAAATTCGACATTATTTCGAATATGAAGTACGACAAAGACCTAAAAGCAGTGCTTTCCTTATGCCTCTTATAAATGGAGAGATGAAGCTGTAGTGTTTGAAGTTAACTCCCTCTTCCTGGTTATTACCAGGGAGAGGCAGCCAGGAAAGGGCTTGAAAAAGCAAAGCCCTCAGTAACGTGGGAAGCAGAGAGTTGATAAGGAGTTTTAATTTGTATAATTTCTTCAAGAAATTATATTTGGCAACAAAGAGAGAAAATAGTAAGTGTAAATTGGTTATGTCCTTAATCATTTGAGCCTTGGGGTCAGATGGTCCAAGAGTCAGAATATTGTGACCATAGGTGGGATTGTCATTTCCAGTTTTGACAAAGTATCTTTGTGGTAATTCTTATATGAGTAACTGAGCAGATTTCAAGATTTGTTAGGGGATAAAAGGAATTATGTAATAATTATAGATTAGAATTGCAGGGTATAGATTTGCAGGTATTAAATAGTAAACAAAAGGAGGGTCGGGGTGCTTTTAAAGTGAGGACAGTCAGGCATGGGGTTAGAGAAGACAGAAAGAAGTGGGGAGAAAATTAAGGGAGGGTGAACAAAGCTACTGACTGCCATATGGAATAACTGTGTGTCTGAAACCACACTATTTTGATATTTAAAAATAGCAGAGTTTAGCCATAAAAAATCTGAAAAAGAATAATAATAAGAGAGACTGGCACTATTGATTTCTAAAATACTTACTAAAGATACAGTAATTTTTAATTTTATTTTTTAGTATTTAATATACATACATAGTTAACCATTAAAACAATATCAAAAAGGTACACATCACTGTATCACTCATAAACCTGCCCCCTACTACATTTTTTGTCTTTGTTTTTTTTTGTTTTTTTTTTTTTTTTTTGCATAAAAACAGCAAATACGGGTTTATTTTCTCCCCTTGCTTACATAAAAGTAAACTAAAACGATTAAAACCATGTGAGGCAGATACATAGGCAGAACAGTAGAAAAACAGCCCAAAAAGAAACATAGAGATACACAGGGATTTGGTAGATAATAAAGATGACATATCAGATTAGTAGAGAATGGATGGTATTGACATAACTGGTTAGCTATCTGGGGAGATGAGAGTCAAGACTTTAATACCTACTTCACTCCTTAGACCAAAATACATTCCGGGATCCTGGGATTAAAGATTTAATTGTGGAAAATAAAATCATAGAAATATTTTTTTTTTTAAACATAGGATTATATGGAAATTAACCTTGAGATTTGAAAGACCTCGTTAAGCAGGCCACAAAATAAGAATAAGAAATTGAAAATCTTGACTACATAAAAATTGAAAATACTGCATGTTGAAAAACGCCGTAAATTGAATTAAAATACAAACAGCTAATGGGAAAAAAATATTTGTATTCTTAACAGATAAATGGCTAGTATTATCAATATTCAGTGTTTAGGATTTAGTAAGATGAGTAAAGAACATTAAGTAAAATAAGCAAAGGACATGAACAGGCAATTCACATACAGAAAAAAGTAAATGTTTGGTAACCATATGAGAAGTTGCCTCATTGCAAACAACAGTGATTTCTTGGGACCAGCCCACTGGCGTAGTGGTTAAGTTCACACACTCAGCTTCGGCAGCCCAGGGTTCCCGGGTTCAGATCTGGGTGGGGACTAGCGCACCACTCATCAAGCCATGCTGTGGTGGCATCCCATGTACAAAATAGAGGAAGGTGGGCACAGATGTTAGCTCAGGGCCAGTCTTCCTCACCAAAACAAAAACAAAACAATGATTTCTTTTTTTCTCCAACTTTGAGATAAAGTTTAGATGATATACATACTTACACAGTTGGGGGAAAAAAGAGATCTTATAGTGGAGTCAGTGTTGGGAGGCAGTTTGGCATTATCCATTTAGATTGTTTGTGCCCTCTGACCTAGCAATACCAGATCTAGGAATCACCCTATTCTACTCATACAAGTGTACAACAGCATACATAGGATGTTTATTTTCATTTGGTTTGTATTGGGTAAAAACTAGAAACACCCCAAATGTCTATCGGTAGAAGCTAAGTTAAGTAAACCATAGCTCATCTGTACTATATAGTCTTTAACAAGATAGGATTGACCTTGGATTACATTAAAAAAGCAAATTGGAAAACAGTCTGCAGAATATGACCACATTCTTATAAACGAGGAAAAATCACTCAGTACCTTTAAAAAAAAAATAGAGGATTATACTTTAACTGTATAAGGATAAAATTATGGGGTGCTTTCATTTCCTGTGTTAAATATTTGTAAGGTTTAAATTATTTGTGCATGATCATGCATTGGTTTTGTATTTGAGGAAAAACCCCAAAGTTTTTAAAAAGTAATAGAGAAAACTGGTACTGCAAACTCTAATCATACCATTTTTTTAGGTACCATTGTTGACATAAAAAATTAACAATGAGATGCTCCAGTAAAATTAAATAACAAATCTCTAGATTTCATCATTTAATTAAATAATTTTCATTTTCAGAGACAAAACAAATTTCTATCACCTTTATTATTTAACATTGTTTTTGAAAGTTTTCTTAATATATTAATTAATAAAAGTAGGGGCTGGCCCCATGGCCTAATGGTTAAGTTCAGCATGTTCCACCTCGGTGGCCCAGGTTTGGTTCCCAGGCACGGACCTACACCACTCATCAGCAGCCATGCTGTGGCAGCGACCCACATACAAAATAGAGAAAGATTGGCACAGATGTTAGCTCAGGGAGACTCTTCCTCAGCAAAAACAACAACAATAAATAATAAATAAATAGATAATAAATAAATGTAAAAAATAACTTTTTGCAGGTAACATTATGATGTACTTAGAAAATCCAAAATCTCTAGAATTAAAAAATTAGTATAGTTGGTAAAAGTAAACAGATTAAAAATTCAAATTAGCAAAAGCACAGCTCTGGTTCATGTTTTACCTTTTTGTGATGTCAAGGTGGTACTGATTGGATAAACACCTGGTTAGCTATTTTCCAAAAGGCTTCTTAGAGTGAATATACTTCAGCCCATTGCCAATCATTCAGTGCAGATCAGAAGAGAGCTTTTACCAATCCACCAAGGGCACATCCATTTATCCTATGCTAATACATAGTAGTTACATTAAAAGACATATTTATAATGCAGAGGTTGGTTACTAGTTTGTTAATTTACAAAAAGGAGGAACTGGCACAGGGATCCGAATATTCTGTGGTAGGGCCAGCAGATTTTTTTCCAGTAACCTACATGGGAAGCCAAATAAACAACAGTAGGTTGCTTGGTGGGTATGAAATCAGAACGGGGGGATTTAGAAGAATCAAATGTTTGATATTCTAAGACTAAGATGTCTTGATGATTTAGTCTCACAGTGGAGCATTAGTCGTGGGCTTTCATCCATTGGCTAAAGCTACCACCTCCCATGGATAATGCTTGGATGGGATAAACACTCATAGTTAGAAAACTAAACAAAGAATCATAACACAATTCAGATAGGAGAAACTCAAGTAAATATACATATGAAATATTTCATCCTCATAGCAGTCATCTGAATTACCATTTTACCTAAAAGCAGTGTCAGTAACACATCCAGCAGCTTCTACAGTAAGGTGTTACTAATGAAAAAAAGATATGTTTGGAACAGTTTGTGATTATTGTGTATTATTAGTTCCTTTGTGGGTGGGGTTAGGGTAGGGTAAGGACCCTGTTGAGGATGCCTGAAGTGACAGGATGAAGAAAAACAAGTGGTACAGGAACCAGTATGTTTTAGGCCTGCCCATCCTGTTTACTGAGACAAGGCTTAGACATGTGCCTGAGAACTTTGGTGATTGCATCTCCCTGTGCTTTGAACCCAGTAAGTGAGAGACTCCAGAAGGTATTGGAGGAGGAGTTTGTAGAGTGGGATGGCATTGGCCTCTATCTTGAGTCACAGAGCTAAGATGTACCTAAGCCTCAGTGCTTTGTGTAGATGCTAGAAAGAAACCGAAACTGTGTTGCTCTGAAGGGATGGCCTTCCTTCCAAATGAGGTGCAGCTCAGAGAGGAAATAGGTAGGACTGTGAAAGAGGTGTCTTCAGCTCACCGTGGGTGGCACGGTGTTTTCCAGAGTGTAGTATAAAGATGGTCCAGGGAAAATAATTTTTATATTAATATGTATGGATGGATCTTACTTTTTATAAAAATATTTAACTAGCACACCGAATCCATGATTTCTTAGATGTTGCCTATGTTGTCCCTATATTGCCTAAGATAAGGTTAATGTATTAGCCCCTCTACGTGAATCTAAAGAACAGTATAAAATAAACAGTACAGGTGTTGGACAGATAGGAAAATGATACATGAATGAATAAAGTTTGAGAAAATACTGATTGAAAAGATTATGGGCTTTAGAATTAGATAAATTTTGAGGTAGGCGCAACTGTATTGCTCACTGGCTTTTGGGATGAACGTGAGCAGGTTACATAATGTCTCTGAGTCTGATTTCCTCATCCAAAAAAGGGGGGGATATGAGGATAAAACAACACCTTCCAAAGTTGATGAAAAAATTAAATGTGACGTACCAGCACAATAGATACCAGTACATGTTTCTTTCTTTCTTCTCTTTTAAAATAAAGATATTTGTATCAGAATATCAATTGGAAGTCATCTTATATCATAGACGTCCTCCATGTTTTTTTTGTTTGTTATGGTAGTGCTGGCTTTTTGGTAGTTGTGGAAAATAGGAATAAAGATTGTTTTACTTTGAGGAATAATTGGAGAAAAAAGAATAAAGACTAGAGAAACTTAAATTGAAATATACAGTTGGCTTTCACATGAGAGGGTCTACGTCAGGGCAGCCTCTGGTTCAGGGGTTGACAGATTCTTTCTGCAAAGGGCGGCTGTTAAATATTTTCGACTTCGCAGGACATATATGGTCTCTGTCGCATAGTCGTCTTTGTTTGGCTGTTTGTTTTTTTACAATCCTTTAAAAACGTGAAAGCGTGAAAGCCCTTCTTAGCTCAGTGGCCATAGAAACACAGGCTGTGGGCTGGATTTTGCCCAAGGGCTAGAGTTTGCCAACCCCTGCTCTACTTTTACGGGTAATTATGATGCAAGGACATAGGAGCATAGAAACTCTTCCCTGTGGCCAGCAGTTTTGATGACGTGCCCTTATGTGTATTGTGATGTTATGGTGGGTAAGTGCCTCCAACGCCAGCCAGATTAGGTTAGGATAAAGGAAAAAGATGATAGAGTTTCCTTGGATCTTTACAAAGGGCTTAATCTTGACAGGAAAATAAATAAATAGGCTTACCCACAAAAGGGAGTCTAGTCATCTCTGGATGACTAAATTGGGTGACTGATCTGACTTCCCTTTCTAAGATTTTTCTCAAATCCTTGGTCTAACCCAGAGGTTGGCAAACAGTAGTCTGCATGCTTCCTGTTTCTGTATAACCAGTGAGCTACCTGCAAGCTAAGCAGGGTTTTTTTACATTTTTAAATGGTTAAAAAAAGAAACTAAATTATTCTAAATATTTTGTGACACGTGAAAATTACGAGATTCAAATTTCAGTGTTCTTAAAGTTTTATTGAAAGACAGCCACATCCATTCATTTAGTGTTGTCTGTGGCTGCTTTCCTACTCTCTCTGCAGAGTTGAGTAGTTGCAGCAGAGATCATATGGCTACAAAGACTAAAATATTTACTCTTTACAGAAAAAAGTTTGCCAACTTCAGGTCTAACTCGTAATTTTTCTGTAACTGGAGGAGGATAGCTGTTATTATATTTCTCCTTCTCCATGATTATACTTTCCCTGGGGTGGGAGTGTGGAGAATGGGAAATTTACTTACGGCTGTGATATTGCAAGTTCTGTGCTTTGAGAGATAGGAGGGAAGAGGATAGGAGAACAAATGTCTTAAAGACATACTTGACATCTGGAATAGTCAAGAAGAGGAAAGGTTAAAACCATAGAGGTTCCAGATAGAGCGCTGATGTACAGCTAAGTATGGTCCACCCAAAAGATCCTGGGGACAGGGCTAGAAGCTGTTAGAGCAGTGTTTACCTAAATCTACCATGAAGGTAATTCTCCCTATCTTTGGAAAAACAAGGTAAAAGAGGAAGGAATGATACATTTTCTAATTCTCCACATCCTCTTTTTGACCTTGCACCCCGCACCCCTGCACTATTCCATGAAAATTATCTAATATGCAGAGTGGTACCTTGATCCAAGAAAGCTTTGGAACCACTTGCAGTAATCTTTACTAAATTGTCCCAGATAAAGGTCTAATACTCAAAAAGCAGAATTGGTTTAAGTTGCCTCAGATCCTTCTGGGCATGAGGTGTGGGATATAAATAAATTCAGTCCAAGTGTACCACATTCTAAATTATTTCACTGGAAAAAACATTGGAATGAATTCTTCTCCTTTAAGTATTTTATATATTTCTAAAACATGTAGAAAATATGCATAGTTATGAGTAGAAATAGCGACAATATTGTACCTTCAGAGTTTAATACCTCAGTAGTGTAATTTATAATTATAACCTATTCTGATTTCTTTTCAAATACTAGGTGTCCTAGTTGCCTATGAAGGTTTACCACTTCATCTTGCACTGTTCCCCAAACTCTGGACTGAGCTATGCCAGACTCAGGTAAAGAAAATGAGTTTTAGAGGATTTGGTCTTTCATCTCATCGGACCATGTGGTCAGTAATTTTAGGAACAATGGGTTGAAAACTGGCTGAATTGGGGATGTTGTAGAATCTTGGTAGGTAAAATATGATTAGTGGAAATAATAACTATTAAGCATTGGGCATCTAGTTGCCCTTTGAGGTTTTTTACTTCAACAGATTTGTATCACAGAGGATATTTCAAATAAGCTCTTTATAATTGAATTCCACATTTATAAACACATATATATATTCCACAATATAAACAATTGTGGTAAAAGTCTAAAACAGGGAGATATCAGGGGAAGAAGACATATGCCAGTTTTTGCTCTTCCCTCCCCTCCCTCATCTGTCTCTTGCCCCCCTCTCCCATTCCAAAAGCTCTAGCGGAAACCATTTCAGCAGTCTGTCCTTCACCTCTGCTTATCTGCTACCTCAGAGCAGTTTTTCAAGAGTGATGCACTTGTTTTCTTATCAGCAGTCTCATCGAGAACCTGAAACACTGTATCCTTCCTACCTTAAGTATCTAAGATCCAACCCCTTAAAATAAAGTGGGCACCTAAAGAATGCTTGTTAAATTGTGGAGGGAGAATGGTGGGGTGTAAGGTTTGGCTCATTCTTTGGGTCAGTCATAAAGGATCCCCACTCTCTTTAGACCTTGAAAAAACTAATGGTTTCTTGCCTCATTGCATCGGCCCATCCCCAGAGGAAGAGATGAGTTTGTTAACCTTCCTTTGGCATAAACTTTTACCCATGTTATAGTATCTGAACTACTTTGAGTCTGGTCCAGCCTCCTGCCCCGGGCAGTAGTGGTCTGTATATTCTCCTGGTGGATGTGTGTCATATGGTACTGTAATAGTTCTCTATCTCCTTGTCCCAGACTGTGAGCTCCTCAAGTGTAGAGACTTTATCTGAGTCATCTCTATTCCCTGAAGAAATGTCATTTTGTTTTCTACAGTGGTAATCTTTGAAAGGATAGTATACGTTGATCACACGGCTTAGTATATAGTAGACTTGCAGAAAAGGACTTGCTGGTTGATTTTTGAGCTGAGTAAATTGGATTCAGTACATTGGAGCAGATCTCTGCTTTTTCCCTCACTGTCACTGCTGTTGCTCTTTTCATACTTCTTGATTTGGGTAGTTTCTTTTTTTTGGTTTCTGTACTCTCCCACCACCTGTTGCTTCCCTATTGCTTGATCTACTTCTGCACTCTACTACTCCCTTTACTTGGCGTTTTTTCCACAAAATTCACCATCCCCCACAACTTCCCTTAAAACAAAGCCAAGCCATGTAAGGCTTCTATAGCCCCTGCCAGCCCTACAGAAGCAGCTCTCCCATGCAAGAAGCATAGGCAGCAAGCAGAGGCTATGACTGGTAGAATAAGGCAGATTTTCCCGACACCAAGGATCCGAAGACCTGGAGTCCTGGTCCTACTTGACTCCTAATTTCTTGGGTGACCTTGAGCAGTTTACTTACTACAAGTGCTTACTCTAATAAAATATATAAGTATATACATGTGCATATTATCTAAACTTTGTCTATTTTTTTTAAAATAGACTGTTTTTTCTTTCATATAAATGATCTATTATTAAAACACATTTAAATAATCTAGGGACTATATCTACTTAAAGACATACTACTTGTGTTTAAGAGCCATGACCATTTGGAAACAGGAAAACCAAATTGTAGTAAAATTTCTATATATTGGGACCCACTAATTCTCTGTGTGAGATAATTAGGAATAGAGGTTTGCTGTTTAGCTTTGCAATATTTATGGAGGGAAAAGGTTATTTACCAAAAAAATTACTATTGCTAATGAGATTATACAATAAAAGTTTTAACTCATTTTAGAGACTAAATTTAATTCTTAAAATTTGTCTTTTCTCTACATATGTAGTTTGGTTACCTATTACTTATCCATTAATTGGTCCCATGAAAACATTCGCAGTCCTATTTGTTGTTAATCTTATTTGTTCAGTCCTTGTTAATGCTCTTAAAGCTAGATAATAAAGCTGCATTTCTTTTAAAACATATTCAGTTTCGCCGTTCTGACTTTTTAGAAGTCTCTGCCTCTAACACTCACCCATATCGTCCAAGTTAGTAATATTTTTATTAGAAAGATAGTTGCTGTAACTGAAAGTTTAGTAGACTGAGTTAAAAGTAGCTTTTCCAGTAGGATTTAAAATGACTTCAGGTGTACATCATAAGCAGTGTTTTTAAGGTTTGTATTTCAGTCCGTTGTCAACCATTAGTACTTCTTCTCCCCACTTTAGTCTGCTATGTCAAAAAATTGCATCAAGCTTTTGTGTGAAGATCCCGTCTTTGCAGAATATATAAAATGTATCCTAATGGATGAAAGAACTTTTCTAAACAACAACATTGTCTACACATTCATGACACATTTTCTTCTAAAGGTATGTCATACTTTGGGAACTCGATGTGTTCTTTCTGATTAGTTAATAGTGGTTGTGTTTTCATTACGTTGGTCTTTTGGAGATTTTTTTTTTTTAAATCTTCTTTTTCAGGTTCAAGGTCAAGTGTTTTCTGAAGCAAACTGTGCCAATTTGATTAGCACCCTTATTACAAACTTGATAAATCAGTATCAGAACCTGCAATCTGATTTCACCAACCGAGTTGAAATTTCCAAAGCAAGTGCTTCTTTAAATGGGGTAAGAACTGTGAAAGCGAATAGTCATGTACTTCAGAACTTCACTTAAATCAACTCTAAATTTGGCCATAGTATCATTTTACTATCATAACTTTAACTTATTATTTAAACTCTAGGAGTCACATGTGAAAAAACTAACCAGTTTTTTTCAGTGTGTTCACTATGCCTTTTATGTATGTAGCACACACTTTGTTACCTGAGGAGACAAGAGCTAATGTCATTAAATGCTAAGGGCAATAAGACCACTAAGAGGAGATATTCGCTTTCTCTCTACTTGCTTACATTTTTTGAAATATTATGATGTTTCTCTTATTGCCTATGGCTCATAAGTAACTGAAACAATCAGATTAATGATCTACTGATTATAAAGCTAGTTAAAACTAGGGAATTAGTTAGTTGCCTTGTGTAGACTCCCATGATAGCCATGTTATAGAGTAATAGAACAACCTGGGAAACCTAGCACATGTCCAGCAGCAGGCCTCAAACGCTGTAACAAAGGCTTAGATGCCAGAACAGGGTACAGAGCTAAGTGAGGAGGACCTTACAATTTGTGACATCCACCAGAGGTCAGCATATTTGAGAAACTGAGATTTCTAGATTAATAAGGCCTAAATTTCTCATGGATCATTCAGGGTTTTTTTAAATTCCTATGTAAGTTTATTATTATTTTTTCCTTTTCCATTTTCAGAAAATACTGAGTCTTTAGTCTGACTTAATTAGTGGTGTGATGCATGAAATACTGGTATGAGTGACTCAGAACCAATATAGTAGTGTTATAATGCTGGCTTTCTAGTTGTAGCATTCTTCTAAAAATGCTAGAGTAAACCAGGATGGATTCCTGGAAGAGTAAACATGTGCATTAAACTGTAAACAACTGTATCAAAATGTTGGCTTTAGATTTTGAAATGTTCCTATCTGGGTTTCTGTAGGACCTGCGGGCACTTGCTTTGCTCCTATCGGTACACACTCCCAAACAATTAAACCCAGCTCTAATTCCAACTCTGCAAGAGCTTTTAAGCAAATGCAGGACTTGTCTACAGCAGAGAAACTCACTCCAAGAGCAAGAAGCCAAAGAAAGAAAAACTAAAGGTTAGCTTTATGGACTAATACTACTTTGAGGGTGGGAGAAGGGAAGAATACAGTTGGTGTAACTGACTTTACAATAGCTGTATGTTCATTAGGGCTCCTAAATATAAATGGTAAAAACGAAATTTCCCACAAACACCCCAGTGTAATGTGATTGTAATGACTCCTTTCAGAAAATTTGTTTTGATACTCATTTTCACAGATGATGAAGGGGCGACTCCTGTTAAAAGAAGGCGTGTGAGCAGTGATGAGGAGCACACTGTAGACAGCTGCATCAGTGACCTGAAAACAGAAACCAGGGAGGTCCTGACCCCAACTAGCACTTCAGACAATGAGACAAGAGACTCCTCAATTATCGATCCAGGAACTGAGCAAGATCTTCCTTCCCCTGAAAATAGTTCTGTTAAAGAATACCGAATGGAAGTTCCATCTTCGTTTTCAGAAGACGTCAGGTCACAGCACACAGAAGAACAGTCCAACAATGGTAGATTTGAAGATTGTAAAGAATTTAAAGACCTCCACTGTTCCAAGGATTCTAACCTAGCTGAGGAAGAATCCGAGTTCCCTTCTACTTCTATCTCCGCAGTTCTGTCTGACTTAGCTGACTTGAGAAGCTGTGATGGTCCAGCTTTGCCCTCCCAGGACCCTGAGGCTGCTTTATCACTCAGTTGTGGCCATTCCAGAGGACTCTTTAGTCACATGCAGCAACATGACATTTTAGATACCCTCTGTAGGACCATTGAATCTACGATCCATGTGGTCACAAGGATATCTGGCAAAGGAAACCAAGCTGCTTCTTGACATTAGATGTAGCATGTCTACTTTTAAGGTCCCCCCTCCCCACAATGCTGTTTGTATAAGTTTTGCTTATTTCTGTTTTTGTGCTTCAGTTTGTCCAGTGCTCTCTGCTTGAATGGCAAGATAGATTTATAGGCTTAATTCTTGGTCAGGCAGAACTCCAGATGAAAAAATTTGCATCTTCAGTATACTTTCTAAAGGGCAATCAGATAATGGATATGTTTTATGTAATTAAGAATTCACTGTAGTGGCTTTCATTTAATATGGCTGTCTGGGAGGAACAGGGTTCCCTGGCCCTGTACAATGTAATTTAAACTTATAGCATTTTTACTGTGTATAATATGGTGTCCTCTGTGCCAGTTTTGTACCTTATAATAGAGGCAGATTGCCTCCGATCGCTGTGGTTCTTATTATCAAAATTAAGTTTACTTGTATACGGAACAACCACAAGAAATTTGATTCTGTAAAGAATCCTCTTTAGCTGTGGCCTGGCAGTATATATAAATGGTGCTTTATTTAACAGAATACCTGTGGAGGAAATAAAGCACACTTGATGTAAAAATAATTGTTTTATTTTTATTGACATGACTGATTGCTATTCTGTGCACTTAATTAAACTGATTGTGATGACTTTTCATTTGTTTACATACGTTGCTTCACTCTTCGCAGATGCAAGTAACGAGAAAACTGAATGGGGGGAAGCACTTACCCATCATATCTGTTTATTCGAAGTATTTATTTAGTGGCAGTCCAAAAAGTAACATCCCCATAGACTTTTCAGTTCTCTTCAGTCCTCTCCACCAGAAGTGGATAACTGTTGCAGGGAGAAGTGTAACAATATAGCCAACTCGCCCTCACTTCAACAGGCTTCTGAATGCAACATGCCACTGTTTCACTGTCTAAGGGCTAGGCACCTTAAAAGCCCTGTGGTAAAATAAAAGAATAGTATCAACATGCCATTTTTGTCTTCCTGAACTAAAACTACAGCTGAAAGTAAGCTTGCTAGGACAAGTTTTAGCCTGGGAAACTTCAACTATCTGTACTCAGGGACTCAAACCTGTTCCCAGAGGAGCATCTATGGGAGGTAACTGGTTATTTGCTGCTTTTAACTCAATGCAGTCTAGTCATAGTAAAGATTCAAACAATACTTTAAATTCTGTATAAGTTCATGGATTTCATCCAATATAAATTAAGAGTTTCTGTTTTCTTTTTTAAAAGGAATAACAGGGAAGAGGTAAACTTGACACTTTTTCTGCTTACAAATAAACAGTAATGCCCTTATAAAATCTTCTAATTCAACCATTTAGGGTGGTCAGCTGCAGTAAACCTTTTATTTCTTCAAAGTGCTGCTTCTGCCAACAGAACTTCATATTCTCTTCTTTACAGACAGGAACTCCTTTACAGTCCAATTGTAATTCTGTTTGCCCCAGAGTAGGCACAAAATTCAGTGCAACTGTTGCATAGTGTTCTGGAAAAAAAAATAGGAAGCTTACTACTGCATTATGAAAAGGAATGTTTATCCTTACAGTACTACTACTTGCTTTTCACAGTGGGGGAAAAAAAAAGCTTGAGTGTTTTTGGACTCTTACAACTAACAAAGGATACTAATAACATACCTTCTGGCCAGTTCCGACATCTCCATTTCATGACGATCTTTTTATTTGTTAACTGAAACAAAGGTGAAATTCCACTGAAAACATCTTTTAAAACTTTCTACAGTACTACAACACAGAAAAACACCAAATCCTTTCATTAAAACCCCTACATACTAAAAGTAATCAGTGAACAACATACAGTCCCATTTTCCAGTTTATATGCCAGCACCATTGAGAATTCATTGTCCCTAATGCCAAAATGTCTGTAACAGCAGTAATATCAGGGATAAAAGTGTAGTAACATTAGTAACCAGAACTGAGCTGATGTCAAGGATAAGGCAACTGACATTTGGCAATGCAGACCCTAGTGTTTTAGGAGGCAGAAACGTTTCCTGAAACTTCTAGATCAAGAGTTGGGAGGAATTAACACTTGTTTCTTCTAAAACTGTAAGCATTTGCACAATTACTGTGAAAACTAAGGCTTCATCTTTATCATTACTTGTTACCAACTTTTTTATAAAGTTCTCAAGTTTCTGTGAGCTCAGATTAAAAACTCAAAGCAATTTATAAACAGCATGGATAAAAAACCAATAATAATGGAAAGAAAAGTCAGTCCCAGCTTAACTTTTCTTTAACTATAAGATTACGTACCAATTCTATATATTCACCGGTGATGTTCCCATGAAACATTTGGAATTTCCCTCCCTTTTCAGCTTCTAATACAGCAGGAGATTTAGAAAATTTTTGCACCAGCTAACCAAGCAAAACATACAGTAGACATGTTATTCCAGCACGTGCTATCACCTTTTTAACCTAAATGTAAAGTATTAATACAACAAATACTGTGCTTTGGGGTTGTTGCTTTTTTTTTTTTTTTTGCGAGAAAGACCAGCCCTGAGCTAACATCCGTTGCTAATCCTCTTTTTGCTGAGAAAGATTGGCCCTGGGCTAACATCCATGCCCATCTTCCTCTACTTTATACGTGGGACGCCACCACAGCATGGCTTGACAAGCAGCGTGTCAGTCCACAGCCAGCATCCGAACCCGCGAACCCCAGGCCACCGAAGTGGAGCACCCAAACTTAACCACTGCGCCACCGGGCTGGCCCCTGGGGTTGTTTTTGTTTTTTTTTTTTTTAATCCTGAATACGTAGCTTTTACTTACAGTTTTCTCTACTCTTTCCCTCTCTTTCACAGGGAGAAAACTCAGTAAATTAGTGTATCCCCCTAAATCCTGATATATTCCCCCCAGATGCCCATCTTTTCTCCCCCTCAAATTTTTCAGAAGCTATCCTAAAGACTTCTCTCACCACCATTCTAGATTCCTTCAATCAGAAAAACAGGGCCATAGAGGAAACGAAAAACCAGCTCCAGTTCTGAGTGGCACATTTTCTCCCCATGTCAGCAATTAAGATCCTAGCCTGAGAAGTAACTTACATCTTTCACAGTGAAGATGCTGTACAGCTGCTCTACAGCTGTGTCAAACAGTTCCGTCATGTGCAATGCCACAGTGGGAATCCTCACACCCAATGCCACTGGAGATGAGGCCTGAATCTTAAGAAGAGGTTCCAAAGGATAATTAGCATGCCAGTAATAAAAACACCAAAACACTTGATAAAACACCAAATGCCCCAAATTCCACACTACTACTTCAGGCACATGGAAATAGCATGAAAAGCCGTTATAGCACCACCAGTCCTGGTCTTTACTTTGAAAACAGCAGTTCTTCCTATGAGCTCTTTAGCTCTGTTCCACTCCCCAGGCTATGGCTTAACACTCAAATCCTACTTAGACATGTAAACATGGCCCAGAAGGCATAAACATAAGCAGATGAAGGACAACAGCACTTCTTAAGGCCAAAGGGTGTCAATTTCCCACCACCAGATTCCAAGAACAGGATCTAAAACCTCTCAATCCAAAAGTCTGGAGAGAAGGTTCTTCCATTCTGGTATGTGAACCTCAAAGTCACCTGGTTTTGTAATCTGTTGCCTACCAAAGGACATTGCCTTTAGAACACCGTTTTGAACTAAATTCAATAGTTAGCCCACAAAAAGGCCTGTTTATACATTCCCTTCCATCAAGGATGAAAGTCTAATTTCATCATTTCAAAAAAAAGGCAGGGGATGCAAGGATGGATTAACTAGCCCTCCTTGCTATCCTTTACAGTTCTCCATCATTGAAAGGCTGTTGAGAGCTTTGAAGCATTCTCATTAAGCACTTCCTTTTCCCCCTCCCTACATGTTGGCCACCAGAGGTCATACCTGCAAGGTATTCTCACTCAATTTCCTTTTGACAGTCATTTCCGGGGTTGCCATAGCTTTCGTTGGTAAAATCATTCCCATTGTAAATTCTACAAAGAAACATATGGGAAATGGTTTTAATAGAGAACTTTTTCCTTTTCAGCACAAACAGTGAGGCAGAAACCCAAAACAGCACATAAGAAAATAAAAGAACTGATATTTTCAAAAAGAATTCCTATCATTTTGAGAATTTCAAGGCCATTCCGTGTTCTTACATATAAAACTAACAACATGAGTTCCACTGCAACAAATGCCTTTTATTTTTTTCCAAATGCTTCACTTTTATCTAGTCATTGATAAAATAGCAAAATTTTCAAATGTTCTTTTCCAAAAAGCTCAGTTTTATATAACTAACTACTAGTAGCTTTATGGCCTTCACCTACCATTAAAACCAGGCACTTTCTCATTGCTTCACCACCACCCTCACAAAGCTTGGTCTCACAGTATTCAAGCCGGTGGGCCAGCCACATGTGTGGTCTCGTGGGAAAAATGACAACCCTAAACCCATCTATGCCAACAGCTAGATACTCAGGTAGCAGAGTCCAGGGATGTGGTGCAGACATACAGGCCCTGCTGGCCATTCTGCCTGGCAGGTAACTTCTCTAATTTAGGGAAGACAATAACCTCACCTCCATGCAGTATAGGGATTATCTAGATAAATCTCAACTACACCTGTAATACCTGCAGTCACTTTTACTCATTCATTCATTCAACAAAGATTTATTAAGCACCTACTATGTGCTGGAGAGAAAGCAGTAAACAAGACAGACACCTTCCATGCCCTCATGAAGCTTATACACTAGCAGGGAAGACAGACATTAAACAAGTAATTATACAAAGAACTGATTAAATAATTATCATTCCAGAAAACTACTATTAACAACCCTGTAGGCAAAATGGTTCATGCTACGTACAATACTGATAATCATTTAATATGGTCTTACTCATGACTAGCCCTCAACCTTCAGGCTACAATTTATCCTGCGGCATAAAGAGTTGTTTCTGGAGCCTTAGACATCAGCCTAACCTGGGAATCTAGACCACAGTGCATAGCTTGGGTAAATAGAAAAGGGACCCTCTGGTTCACAAGGGATGCCTTCTTTACCAGTCTTAAGTGCCTTCAGGTAATCTCCAAGGGCCTCCCTGACCTTGGCGGTGCCTGCAGTTTTCATAAGATCCTTCAGTATATCCCCATCTCCTTTCTTTTTACTCACGTTCACCTACAAATCAGAAAAATACAAACCTAAGAAAAATCTGGTTTGATGTATTCCCACAACATTGGGACATAAGGATGAGAGAAGAACTGTGATGGTGCGGGAAGGACAAGTGGATGTGAGAGAGATGTAACAGGTTTCTCCACATAGTTTGAGAAGATGTAAGGGTTTTTTAATCAAGGGTCCATTGACTGGGTTGGTGGCCAAATCTTGAATGGACTTCTTAGAATGTGAATCTCTTAATTTCATAGAAAATTTTATGTGTATATGTATCATATGTGTATTATATTGATGATGAAGTCTATGGCTTTTTATCAGGGTCTAGAAATGCGCTGTCCAGAATGGTAGCCATTAGCTACATGTGGCTATTGAGCATTTGAAATGTGGCTGGTCTGATTTGAGATGTGCTATGTGTAAAATAATATACACCAGACTTTGAAGACTTAGTACAGAAAAAGAATGTAAAATAATCTCAATAATTTTGATATTAATTACATGTTAAAGTGATATTTTTTATATTTTGGGTTAAATAAAAAATATTAAAGGTAATTTCACCTGTTTCTTTTAACTTTTTTAATATGGCTACTAGAAAATTTTAAATTCCATAAGTGGCTTGCATTATATTTCTATTGAACAGCGCTGGTCTAGAACCCAAAAGCCAGTGTAATTAGGAAAATCAAGTTCCCACATAGTATGGCCTTGAGCTACACTTTTTTGGCAGGGAGGAGAACTGGGAAGGGGGAGGGAGGAAAGGAGGGAGGAAAAGGGTAGGAGGAGAGAGGAGGGAGAAGTGGAGAGACGGAGAGGGAACCATCAAAATGCTGCTCTGGGGATGCCTCTGTGGTCTTCTCAGAATGAAAAGAGGTATTGGTTTGAAATCGTTTAGTGTCCCTATGATTCAGTAGAGCTGAGCCTGATCCCAAGTCCCAGTTCCAATCTAAAGAGTTTGTTCCATAATGCTACCAAGGGTTGAATCTAAAAAACCAGTTTAACATGCTGATGAAAAACTTCTCAGCTGATGGATCTGAATACAGCAAAGTGAAATCACAGCCCCTGAGTATAGCAAACACATGTCTCAAGAGGTGTCTGAGACAGCCCCACTTTTATGGTATTTTATAACCTTTAATAAAGGCGAGTCATAGACACATTGCTCCTTATGACTTAGTTTTTATATATTTGAAAGACTTCACATTGAATACATGCACAAATCAAAATATCTTCCTTTGGAAAATACAGCTGCTGTACAAATGGTCTCTCCCGAGAACAAGCTTTCAGCTTAAAGAGGGCACTAACTGAAAACCAAGCTTGGGAGTTACACAAGGCTCTATCTCCCAAGAGAACTAGGGGAGCTGGTCAAAAGGCAACAATACTAACTAGTTTACGAAAAACCATGAGACATAACCAAGGGAGATCACAGCTAAAAGACGAGAGTTTCCACTATTAAAGGGAAACAGCAAAGATACAAGGGAGGAGAAACAAATTCCCATTCACCATGCTGTGCGTGCTGCCTGAGCACTTTACAGTACATACACTCTTGTTTATCTGATAACAGCCCTGAAAGATCAATTAACGCCGTTTCACAGATAAGGAGGCCTTGGAGGGTGCAGTCACCTGCCCAGGCCCCACACCTGGTCTGTGGGGCAGTCTAGGGCTTCCTGGGCTTACTCTTCTTCCTATACCACTCCATGCCACACCCCATGCTGCCCCCACAGCACAGCAATCCTTCTTGGCAAACAAGCCCTCAACAATTAACCAAAGCTACCGCACAGGAATCACACAGTCTGAGAAAGTTTTTCAAATACCAACATCCATAACAGAAGCTTGATTTAAAAAAAAAGAAAAGAAAGAAAGAAACTCCATCAGATACCTCACCTCGGTGTCATCTACTTCATTTTCTTCGGAAAGGTTGGGTATTTCAATCAACCCCTTGTGCTTTGCACCAGATTCTTTAATTATACCTAAAATGAGCAAAATGTGTTCTTCAATGACAAAGTCACAACTGGTTTATGCAAAACTGCTCTGCCTAACTGAATAGCCCACCCTCCTCACAGGATGCCACCACAGCTGGCAACAAGGCAAGCTCAAGGCTTTACCACCACACAGGTGCCAAAATTGGCCTGTTCTCCTGGCCCACATCAGAAGTAAGTAACCAAGAAAGGTGGGGACAGAACCTTGCCAATGCCAGGTGGAAGCATGGGACTGGAGTAAGTGGGTCTGTAACCAATGTTTCTTTTTTCATCCCCCAATATTCTTTACCAGGTCAAAGCAGGATAAAGGGTTATCTTGAAGAGGAATCACAAAAGGGACGGGAGGACAGAAAGGAACAATGAGTTCTGATCATGGAAAGAGTGAAGGGAGGGAGGTTGTGGCTTGGGGAAGTTCTGTGTGGACTCCATGCAGCTGGATTTCTTTCAAGACCAGAATGTTGATTTCAGTGACAACATCAAGATGGTGACATAGGTTATTCCTGACTTCAGTCCCCCTCAGAAGACCAACTAGCAGCTAGCCATAGACAAGACACCACTGTGCAAATCCCAGAACCCAGAGGTGAGGCTGATGCACCCTCCTGGACAGAGACAGAGAAGGACTGCATCAGAAGGGTATGAGGAGTGCTAACACTATGACCACACCGCCCCTCCCCCGGGCCAGCCCTGTGCCACACTGAGAGAGCCCCCCTGTGGTTTCTCCAGTGGGAAAAGAGAACACAAGGTGGACATCCAGGTCCTCCAGCATTGTGGGATGCTTCCTGAGAGGGCAACTTGGGTCTCACCTCACAGGGACCACTGGGAATCAGAGACAGAGAAGAGGGGCAGGGCTTTCAGCAACCAGTGCTCAAATCTTGGTGGACGACATTCCTCCCTGCAGCAGTACGTGAGCAGAGATCCTAGTCAGTGACTCTGCCTATCTGCAGAGCCAAGCTGGTAGCCCTATCTGGCCAGGGAGATCAGTTGGCAATTCTGCCCAATTTGTGTCCCCAGCCAACTGGCTGAAGCCAGCTGTGAAGCTCATTCTACCACCCCACCTAGTGAAGGAAGCAAATTCACAGCCCCGCTCAACTGCTGAGCATAGCCTCCAGTCTTGACCATCCAGGAAGCCTGACCAGAGAACCTAGACAGCCACAGAGCCCATCCTACAACCCCACTTGTGCAGGGAGCCAAACCACCAGCCCTGCCAAACTGTTGAGCATAGCCTCTGGCCCTGCATAACCACGGAGCCTGAACGGTGACCCTAATCAGCCTCAGAGCCCAGCCTACAGCCCTCTTCTATTGTTTTTTGTTTTTGGTTTTTTTTTTTTTTGTGAGGAGATCAGCCCTGTGCTAACATCTGCCAATCCTCCTCTTTTTTTGTCAGGAAGACTGGCCCTGAGCTAACATCCATGCCCATCTTCCTCCACTTTATATGGGATGCCACCACAGCATGGCTTGCCAAGCAGTGCGTCGGTGTGCCCCCGGGATCCGAACCGGCAAACCCCAGGCCACCGCAGCGGAGCACGAGCACTTAACCGCTTGCGCCACTGGGCAGGCCCAGCCCTCCTCTATTGTTAAACACAGCTTGTGACCTCATCTAGAAAGTGAGCCCAGACAGTGACCCCACCCAACCGCAGAGCAGTCTCTAGTCACCGAACTGCAGGATACAGCTGGAGGCCCCTTCTGACCAGAGAGCCCAGCCAGCGACCTTGCTCAACAGCAGAGCATAGCCAGTGTCCTACCTGATCAGGAATCCAAACCTGAAGACCTGCCCAACTTCGGGGCACAGTCTGTGTGGCCACCTGATCACAGATCACAGCCTGAGGCCAGGTCTGACCACACAATCCTGCCTCCAGCCCCGCCTGAATGAGTCCAGCCAGCAGCACCATCTGGTCAGGGAGCACAGCCTGAGACCCTGCCCAATCAGGAGCAATTGTTGAGCCCAGCCCATAGCCCTGCCCAATTACAGAGTACAACTAGTGCCACTGCCCTGCTAGTGAACACAGCCAGTGACCCTGCCTCACCAGAAGTAATTGCAGAGCCCAGCTAGTGGTTCCATGTGACCGTGGAGCACAGCCAGCAGCCCTGCTCGATCAGGGAGCCCCCCCAGCAGCCCTGCTTGAACATGAAGCCCAGCCAGCAGACTCTCCCAACCACAGAGCCCAGCCAGCAATAACCCCCACCCCCAACCACAGAGCAAGGGCAGTGGCCCCACCCACTAGAGACCCTGACAGCAAGCCCCACCTGCCCATAGATGCTACTAGCTGACCTGCCCAGTAACCCAAGCCGAGCTTAATGGTGAAGGTCTTTCTCTGCTGAAGCAAACCTGTAAACTCTGGAAGAGGAGACCATTTACTTATATATGCAGATACCAATGCAAGGAATCAAGGCTCATGAAGAATCAGGTAAACATAACACAACCAAAGGAAAATAATAAAGCTCCAGTAACTGACCCAAAAGAAATAAAGATCTATGAACTATGTGACCAGGAATTCAGAATAAACCTCTTAAAGAAGTTTTAATTTAAGTTCTTGTAAACTACAAGAACACACAGACAGAAAACTAAATGAGATTAGGAAAACAACACATGAACAAAATGAGAAGTTCAACAAAGAAATAGAAACCATCAAAAAAAAAAAAAAAAACAAATCCTAGAGCTGAAGAATACAATGACTGAACTTAAGAATTAAGCAGAGAGCTTCAACAATTAGCTTGACCAAACAGAAGAGAGAATTAGTGAACTGGAAGATAGGTTATTTGAAATTATTCCAGTCAGAGGAACAAAAGAAGAAAGAATGAAGAAAACCTACAGGACCTAAAGGACAATATCAAAAGAAACAATATATGCATTATGGGAATCCCAGAAGAAGAGAAAGAGAAAACAACAGAAAGTCTATTTAAAACAATAATGGTCTAGGGGGCCAGCCCAGTGGTGTAGCAGTTAAGTTCATGCACTCTGCTTCAGCGGCCCGGGGTTTGCAGGTTCGGATCCCAGGTGCAGACAAACACACCGCTTGTCAAGCCATGCTGGGGCGGCGTCCCATATAAAGTAGAGGAAGATGGGCACAGATGTTAGCCCAGGGCCAATCTTCCTCAGCAAAAAGAGGAGGACTGGCAATGGATGTTATCTCAGGGCTAATCTTCCTCACACACACAAAAAACAAAACAAAACAAAACAAGAATGGTCAAAAACTTAACCTGGGGAGAGAAATGGACATCTAGATTCATGAGGACCAAAAGACCCTGAAATAGGTTGAACCCAAAAAGGGTTACACCAAGACACATTATAATTAAACTGTCAAAAGTCAAAGACAAAGAGAGAATTTTGAAAGCAGCAAGAGAAAAGCGACTCATCACATATAAAGGAGCTTCCATAAGGCTAAAGGCAGATTTCACAACAGAAACTTGACAGGCCAAGAGTGGGATGATATATTCAAAATACTGAAAGAGGGCCAGCCCGGTGGCATAGTGGTTAAATTCATGTGCTCCGTTTCAGCGCCTGGGGTTCTCAGGTTCGGATCCCAGGCGTGAACCTACACACCATTCATTAAGCCATGCTATGGCAGTGTCCCATATACGAAACAAAGGAAGACAGGCACAGATGTTAGTTCAGTGACAATCTTCCTCAAGCAAAAAGAGGAAGATTGGCAACAGATGTTAGCTCAGGGCCAATCGTCCTCACAAAAAAAAAAAAGGAAAAAAATGACTGTCAACAAAGAATACTATACCCAGCAAACTGTCTTTCAGAAATGAAGGAGAGATAAAGACTTTCCCAATTAAACAAAAGATGAGGGTGTTCATTGCCACTAGACCTGCCTTACAAGAAAGGTAACAGGCCTTCTTCAAGCTGAAATAAAAGGATACTCATTAGCATCATAAAAACACACGAATGTGTAAAACTCACTGATAACAGTAAATATATAGTCAAAGTCAGATTATCTATTATTGCAATGGTGGTGCTTAATTCACTTACAACTCTACTTTAAAAGTTAAAAAACAAACATATTAAAAATAACCATAACTATAATAATTTGTTATCGGATACACAATATAAAAAAGATGTAAACTGTAACGTCAATAACCTAAAATGTGAGGGGGGAGTATAAATTTCTGTATGCTATCAAAGTTAAGTTGTGATCATTTTAAATAGGATGTTATAAATATAAAATATTTATGTAAGCCTCAGGGTAACCGCAAACAAAAAACCTGTACTAGATACACAAAAGATTATGATAAAGGGATACCACAACAAGGGATGAATCACGAAGGAAGATGGCAAAAGAGAAAGCAAGAAACATAGGACCTACAAAACAGTCAGAAAACAATTAACAAAATGGCAATAGTAAGTCCTTATCTATCAGTAATTACTTTAAACATAAATGGATTAAGTTCTCCAATCAAAAGACAGAGAACGGCTGAATGGATTAAAAAAAAACAACAACAACAAGATCCAACAATATGCTGCCTATAAGAGACTCACTTTAGCTTTAAGGACACACATAAACCTGAGAGAGACGGGATGGAAAAAGATATTGCAAACAAATGGTAACCAAAAGAAAGCAGAAGTAGCTATACTTGTATTAGACAAAATAGACTTTAAGCTAAAAATGGTCAAAAGAAACAAAGGTCATTATATAATGCTAAAGGGATCAATTCATCAAGCAGATATAACAATTGTAAATATTTGTGCACCCAACATCAGAGCACCTAAATATATAAAGCAAACACTAACAGAACTAAAAGGAAAAGTAAACATCAATACAGTAATTGTTGAGGACTTTAATACACCACTCTCATCAATGGATAGATCATCCAGATGAAAATCAATAAGGAAATAGCTGATTTGAACAACACTATATACCAAATGGACCTAACAGACATATAGAGAACATTCCATCCATCAGCAACAGAACACACATTCTTCTCAACCAGCCATGGAACATTTTCTAGGATAAATCATATGTTAGGCCACAAAACAAGTCTCAACAAATTCAAAACACAGAAATTATAATGAGTATCTTTTCCAACTACAATGGTGTGAAACTAGAAATCAGTAACAAAAGGAAAGCCAGAAAATTCACAAATACATAGAAATTAAACAAAACAGTCCTGAACATCCAATGGCTCAAAGAAATCAAAGGGAAAATTTAAAAAATATCTTGAGACAGGGGCCGGCCCAGTGGCACAGAGGTTAAGTGCGCGCACTCCACTTCGGCGGCCCAGGGTTCGCAGGTTCGGATCCCGGGCGCGCATGCTGCTTGCCAAGCCATGCTATGGCGGAGTCCCATATAAAGTAGAGGAAGATGGGCACAGATGTTAGCCCAGGGCCAACTTTCCTCAGCAAAAAAGAGGAGGATTGGCAACAGATGTTAGCTCAGGGCTGATTTTCCTCACAAAAATAAAAAAAAATATCTTGAGACAAATGAAAATGTGAACACAACAGACCAAAACTTATGGCATGCAGCAAAAGCAGTCCTAAGAGAAAAGTGTGTAGCAATAAACACATACATGTAGGAAAAAAGAAAAGGGGCCAGCCCAGTGGTGTAGTGGTTAGGTTCACGTGCTCTGCTTCAGCGGCATGGGGTTCACAGGTTCAGATCCCAGGCACGGACCTGCACACCACTCAAGCCATGCTGTGGTGGCATCCCACATACAAAATAGAGGAAGACTGGCATAGACGTTAGCTCAGGGACAATCCTCATCAAGGAAAAAAGAGGAAGATTGGCAACAGATGTTAGCTCAGGGAAAATCTTCCTCACTGGCCCCCCCCCCCCCCAAAAAAAAGATCTCAGGGCTTCCAGGTTGGTAAACATATAGAGATTTGGAGAGAGTGGCATGCCTGAAGAGGGCACAGAAGCTCCGCACCCTTTCCCCATGCCTTGCCCTATGCATCTTTTCCATCTGGCTGTTTTTGGGTTATATCCTTTAATAATAAACCAGTAATCAAGTAAGTGAAAAAAAAAAAAAGATCTCAAAGAACCTAACTTTACACCTCAAGGAACTACAAAAAGAAGAACAAACTAAGCCCAAAGTTAGCAAAAGAAACAAAATAATGAACAATCTACAGATTCAATGCAATCTCCACCAAAATTCCAATGGCATTTTTCCCAGAAATAGAACAAACAATCCTAAAATTTGTATGGAATCACAAAAGACCCCAAATAGCCAAAGCAATCTTGAGAAAGAACAAAGCTGGAGATATCAAACTTCCGGATTTCAAACTATATTACAAAGCTACAGTAATCAAAATAGTGTGGTATTGGCATAAAAACAGACACCTAGATCAATGAAACAGAACAGAGAGCCCAGAACTAAATCAACACATATATAGTCAATTAATATACAACAAAGGAGTCAAGAATATACAATGGGGAAAGGACAGTCTCTTAAATAAATGGTGTTGGGAAAACTAGGTAGTCACAAGAAAAGAATTAAACTGGAGCACTATCTTATATCACACACAAAAATTAACTCAAAATGAATTAAAGATTTGAATGTAAGATCTGTAACCATAAAACTCCTGGAAGAAAACACAGGCAGTAAGCTCCTCAACATTAGTCTTGGCAACGATTTTTGGATTTGACACCAAAAGCAAAGGCAACAAAAGCAAAAATAAGTAAGTGGGACTAGTCAAATTTAAAAGTTTCTGGGGCCTGGCCCCGTGGCCTAGTGGTTAAGTTCAACACACTCTGCTTCGGTGGCCCAGGTTCAGTCCCTGGGCACGTACCCACACTACTCATTAGCAGCCATGCTGTGGTGGCGACGCACATACAAAGTAGAGGAAGACTGGCAATAGATGTTAGCTCAGGGCGAATCCTCCTCAGCAAAAAAAAAAGTTTCTGAAAAGAAAAGGAAACCATCAACAAAATGAAAAGGCAATCTACTGAATGGGAGAAAATACTTGCAAATCATATTTCTGATAAAAGGTTAATATCCAAAATATATAAAGAACTCATACAACTCAAGAACAAAAAATAAACAGGTTAAAAAATGGGCAGAGGATCTGAATAGACATTTTTCCAAAGAAGACATATAGATGTCCAACAGGAACACGAAAAGGTGCTCAACATTACTAAGCATCAGGGAAATGCAAATTAAAATCACAATGAGATGTGATAACCTCACACCTGTTAGATGGCTATTATCAAAAAGAAAAGATAATGAGTATTGGTGACAAAAAGAAAAGATAATGAGTATTGGTGACAATGTTGAGAAAAAGGAACCCTTGTGCACTGCCAGTAGGAACGTAAATTGGTGTAGCCACTATGGAAATCAGTATGGAGGTTCCTCAAAAAATTAAAAATATTGGGGCCGGCCTGGTGGCACAAGCAGTTAAGTGTGCACGCTCTGCTGCAGCGGCCCGGGGTTCACCAGTTCGGATCCCGGGTGCACACCGATGCACCGCTTGTCAGGGCATGCTGTGGCGGCGTCCCATATAAAGTGGAGGAAGATGGGCACAGATGTTAGCTCAGGGCCAGTCTTCCTCAGCAAAAAGTGGAGGATTGGCAGATGTTAGCTCAGGGCCGATCTTCCTCACAAAAAAAAAAAAATTTTAAAATAGAACTACCATATGATCCAGCAATTCTACTTCTAGGTATTTATCCAAAGGAAATGAAAACACTACTTCAAAAAGATATATGCACCCTCATATTCATTGCAGCATTACTTATAATAGCCAAGACATGGAAGTAACCTAAGTTTCCATTGATGGATGAATGGATAAAGAAAATGCGGTATGTGTATATATATATACACACATATATATAATGGAATATCATTTATAAAAAAGAAGGAAATGTTGCCATTTGCGACAACATGGATGGACACTGAGGGCATTATGCTAAATGAAATAAGTCAGACAGAGAAAGACAAATACTGTATGATCTCACTTATATGTGGAATCTAAAAAAAAAAAAACCCACAGATACAGAGAACAGATTGGTGGTTGCCAGAGGCTGAGGGGGTAGTGAACCAAATGGTGAAGGGGGTCAAAAGGTACAAACTTCCAGTCACAAAACAAATAAGTCCTGGCGATGTAATGTACAGCATGGTGACTGTACTTAATAACACTGTTTTGGATATTTGAAAGTTGCTAAGAAAGTAAATCTTAAAAGTTCTCATCAAGAGAAAAAAAGAAAAATTTGAGGTCTAGTGGTCAAGACTCAGTGTTCTCACCACTGCTGTGGGGGTTCATTTCCTGGTCAGGGAACCACACCACCTACCTGTCGGTTGTCATGTTGTTATTAAGTGCAGCATGGTGACTGTACTTAATAACACTATGTTTTGGATATTTGAAAGTTGCTAAGAAAGTAAATCTTAAAAGTTCTCATCAAGAGAAAAAAAGAAAAATTTGAGGTCTAGTGGTCAAGACTCAGTGTTCTCACCACTGTTGCGGGGGTTCATTTCCTGGTCAGGGAACCACACCACCTACCTTTCGGTTGTCATAACGTGGCAGTTGTGTGTTGCTGTGATGCTGAAAGCTATGCCACCAGTATTTCAAGCATTAGCAGGGTCACCATGGTGGACAGGCTTCAGTGGAGCTTCCACACTAGGGAGAAGGACCTGGCCACCCACTTCCGAAACAATGCAACCCTACAAAACTCATGAAAACCCTACAAACAGCAACGGAGCATTATCTGAAATAGCACCAGAAAGTGAGAGGATGGCATAAAAAGATCGGGCAGGAGCCAGCCCTGATGACCTAGTGGTTAAAGTTTGGCGTGCTCTGCTTTGGCGGCCCGGGTTCAGTTCCTGGACGTGGAACACACCACTCGTCTGTCAGTAGCCATGCTGTAGCGGCGGCTCATACAGAAGAACTATAAGGACTTACAACTAGAATATACAACTATGTACTGGGGCTTTAGGGAGGTGGAAAAAAAAGAGATGGCAACAGATGTTAGCTCAGGGCAATCTTTCCCAGCAATAAAAAAAAAGATCAGGCAGGGCTCCACTGCACTGTACATAGGGTTGCCTAGGAGTCAGAAGTGACTCAACAGCACCAACAACAATAAATGACTGGTGATCGATGTTAACTAGACTTATTGTCGTGACCATTTCACGATGTATACAAATAGCAAATCATTATTTTGTACACCCAAAACTAATATAATGTTATATGTCAACTATCTCAATTAAAAAAAGAAAGGAAGTAATAAAGATTAGAGCAAAAATAAATGAAATAGAGAATAAGAAAACAACAGAAAAGATTAATAAAACTAAGAGTTGGTTCTTCGAAAAGATAAACAGTATTGATAAACCTTTAACTAGACTAAGCAAGAAAAAAAAAGAGGACCCAAATAAGTAAAATTATAAATGAAAGAGGAGACATTACAACTGATACCACACAAATATAAAGGATTATTATACGACAAACAATTATAGGCCAACAAACTAGACAACCTAGAAGAAATGGATAAACTCCTAGAAATCTATCACCCACCAAACCTGAATCATGAAGAGTTAGAAAATCTGAACATACCAGTTAAGATTAAGGAGATTGAATCAGTAATCAAAAACCTCTCAACAAAGAAAAGCCCAGGACCAGATGGTTTCACCAGTGAATTCTACCACACACTTAAATAATTAACACCAATCATTTTCAAACTCTTGCAAAACACTGAAGAGGAGGAAACATGCGAAAACTCATTTTACAAGGCCAGCATTACCCTGATACCAAAGCCAGATAAGGACACCACAAGAAAATAAAATTATAGACCGATATTGTTGATGAAAATAGGTGCAAAAATTCTCAACAAAATAATAGCAAATAGAATTCAACAGCACATTAAAATGATCACACACTATGATCAAATGGAATTCATCCCTGGGAGGCAAGGATGTCTCAAAATAGGCAAATCAATAAATGTGATACATCACATTAACAGAATGAAAGATAAAAATCATATGATCATCTCAATTCATGTGGAAAAAGCATTTGACAAAAGTCAACACCCATTCATGATAAAAACTTGCAAAAAATTGGGTATAGCAGGAATATACTTCAACATAATACAGGCCATATACAACAAGCTCACAGCTAACATCATACTTAATGGGAAAATGTTGAAAGCTTTTCCTCTAAGATCAGGAACAAGACAAGGGTGCCCACTCTCACCAATCCTATTCAACATAGTACTGGAAGCCCTAGCCACAGCAACAAAGCAAGACAAAGAAATAAAACGCATCCAAATTGGAAAGGAAAAAATAAAATTGTCTCTGTTGGCAGATGACATGATTTTATATATAGAAACTCCTAAAGACTCCATCAAAAAACTGTTATTACTAATAAACGAATTCAGTAAAGTTTCAGGATACCAAGTCAACATACAAAAATCAGGTGCATTTCCATACACTAGCAATAAACTATCTAAAAAAAAAAAGTAAAGAAAACAAGCCCATTTACAACAGTACCAAAAACAGTAAAATACTCAGGAATAAATTTAACCAAGGTGATGAAAGATCTGTACACTGAAAACTATAAGACACTGATGAAGGAAACTGAAAAAGGCACAAATAAATGGAAAGATACCCTATGTTCATGTCTTGGAAGAATTAATATTGTTAAAATGTCCATACTACCCACAGCTATCTATAAATTCAATGCAATCCCTATCAAGATTCCAATGGCATTTTTTACAGAAGTAGAATAAACCATCCTAAAATTCGCATGGAACCACAAAACACCCGGAACAGCCACAGCAATCACTGAGAAAGAATAAAGCTGGAGGCATCACAATTCCTTACTTTAAACTTTACTACAAAGCTATAGTGATCAAAACAGTATGGTATTGGCATAAAAACAGACATACAGATCAATGGAACAGAATCAAGATCCCAGAAATAAACCCATGCATATACGGTCAACTAATATTTGACAAGGGAAGCAAGAATACTCAATGGGTAAAAGACAGTCTCTTCATTAAACAGCGTGGGAAAACTGGATATTTACATGCAAAAGAATGAAACGGGACCCCTACCTTACATGACTCACAAAAATGAACTCAAAATGAATTAAAGACTTAAATGTAAGATTTGAAACCATGAAACTCCTGAAAGAAAACAGGGGGGGAAAATGAAAATAGGCCATACCAAACCATATGGGATGCAGCAAAAGCGGTCCTGAGAGGGAAACTCATAGCGATACAAGCCCACCTTAACAAACAAGAAAAAGCCCAAATAAGCAACCTTAAATTACACCTAACAGAACTAGAAAAAGAAGAACAAAGCCCAAAGTCAGCAGAAGGAGAGAAATAATAAAAATCAGAGCAGAAATAAATGAAATTGAGACCAAAAAAACAGTAGAAAGGATTAATGAAACAAAGAGTGGGTTCTTTGAGAAGATAAACAAAATCGACAAACCCTTAGCCAGTCTTGCTAACAAAAAAAGAGAAAAGGCTCAAGTAAATAAAATTAGAAATGAAAGAGGAGAAATTACAACAGATACCACGGAAATACAGAGGATTATAAGAGAATACTATGAGAAATTATATGCCAACAAATTGGACAATCTAGAAGAAATGGATAAATTCTTAGACTCATACAACCTCCCAAAACTGAACCAAGAAGAAATGGAGAATCTGAATAGACCAATCACAAGTAAAGAGATTGAAACAGTAATCAAAAACCTCCCAAAAAATAAAAGTCCAGGACCAGATGTCTTCTCCGGTGAATTTTACCAAACATTCAAAGAAGATTTAATACCCATCCTTCTCAAACTATTCCAAAAAATAGAGGAAGATGGAACACTTCCTAAATCATTCTACGAGGCCAACATCACCCTGATACCAAAGCCAGACAAAGACAATACAAAGAAAGAAAATTACAGGCCAATATCGCTGATGAACATAGATGCAAAAATCCTCAACAAAATATTGGCAAACCGAATACAGCAATACATTAAAAAAATCATACGCCATGATCAAGTGGGATTTATACCAGGGACACAGGGATGGTTCAACATCTGCAAATCAATCAACGTGATAAATCACATCAACAAAACAAAGAATAAAAATCACATGGTCATCTCAATAGCAGCAGCGAAGGCATTTGACAAGATACAACATCCATTTATGATAAAAACTCTCAACAAAATGGGAATAGAAGGCAAGTACCTCAACATAATAAAAACTATTTATGATAAACCCACAGCCAACATCATACTCAACGAGGAAAGACTGAAAGCCATTCCTCTGAGAACAGGAACGAGGCAGGGCTGCCCACTCTCACCACTCCTGTTCAACATAGTACTGGAGGTTTTGGCCAGAGCAATTAGGCAAGAAAAAGGAATAAAAAGAATCCAAATAGGTAAGGAAGAAGTGAAACTCTCACTATTTGCAGATGACATGATTTTATATATAGAAAACCCTAAAGAATCCGTTGGAAAACTATTAGAAATAATCAACAACTACAGCAAAGTTGCAGGGTACAAAATCGATGTACAAAAATCAGTTGCATTTCTGTATGCTAATAATGAACTAACAGAAAGAGAGCTCAAAAAGATAATACCATTTACAATTGCATCAAAAAGAACAAAATACCTAGGAATAAATCTTACCAAGGAGGTGAAAGACCTATACAATGAGAACTACAAGACATTATTGAAAGAAATCGATGATGACATAAAGAAATGGAAAGATATCCCATGTACGTGGATTGGAAGAATAAACATAGTTAAAATGTCTATATTACCTAAAGCAATCTACAGATTCAATGCAATCCCAATCAGAATCCCAATGACATGCTTCACGGAAATAGAAAAAAGAATACTAAAATTCATATGGGGCAACAAAAGACCCTGAATAGCTAAAGCAATCCTCAGAAAAAAGAACAAAGCAGGAGGCATCACAATCCCTGACTTCAAAACATACTACAAAGCAATAGTAATCAAAACAGCATGGTACTGGTACAAAAACAGACACAGAGATCAATGGAACAGAATTGAAAGCCCAGAAATAAAACCACACATATACAGATAGCTAATTTTCGACAAAGGAGCTAAGAACGTACAATGGAGAAAGGAAAGTCTCTTCAATAAATGGTGTTGGGAAAACTGGACAGCCACATGCAAAAGAATGAAAGTGGACCATCTGCTATCGCCCTTCACAAAAATTAACTCAAAATGGATCAAAGTCCTGAAGGTGAGAGCTGAAACTATAAAACTCATAGAAGAAAATATAGGCAACACACTATTTGACACTGGTCATAAAGGAATCTTTTCCGATGACACGCCTACCCAGACTAGGGAAACTAAAGAAAAAATAAACAAGTGGGACTTTGTCAGATTAAAGAGTTTCTACAAGACAAACGAAACCAGAATCAAGATGAACAGACAACCCACCAGCTGGGAGAGAATATTTGCAAAACATACATCTGACAAGGGGTTGATCTCCATAATATATAAAGAACTCACACAACTGAACAACAAAAAAACAAACAACCCAATCAAAAAATGGGCAGAGGAAATGAACAGACACTTCTCCAAAGAAGATATACAGATGGCCAATAGGCACATGAAAAGATGTTCAACATCACTAATCATCAGGGAAATGCAAATCAAAACAACACTAAGATATCACCTCATGCCCGTTAGAATGGCTATAATCACCAAGACAAAAAACAACAAATGTTGGAGAGGATGTGGAGAAACAGGAACCCTCATACACAGCTGGTGGGAATGCAAACTGCTGCAGCCTCTATGGAAAACGGTATGGAGATTCCTCAAAGAATTAAAAATAGAGATGTCCTATGATCCAGCCATCCCACTTCTGGGAATCTATCCAACAAACCTGAAATCAACAATCCAAAGAGACTTATGCACCCTTATGTTCATTGCAGCATTATTCACTATAGCCAAGAAGTGGAAGCAGCCTAAGTGTCCCTCGACTGACGACTGGATCCAGAAAATGTGGTATATATATACAATGGAATACTACTCAGCCATAAAAAAAGACAAAATCGTCCCATTTGCAACAACATGGATGGGCATGGAGGGTATTATGTTAAGTGAAGTAAGCCAGAAAGAAAAAGACAAACACTGTATGATCTCACTCATATGTGGAATATAAACCAACTCATGGACAGAGAAAACTGTATTGTGGTTACCAGGGGCAATGGGGGTGGGGGGTGGGGGGTGGGCACAACGGGTGAAGGGAGACATATATATGGTGATGGATAAACAAAAATGTACAACCCAAACTTTCACAATGTTAAAAACTATTAAAACATCAATTAAAAAAAAGAAAACACAGGGGAAAAATTCCTTGACATTGGTCTTGGCAACAATTTTTGGATATGACACCAAAAGCACAAGCAACAAAAGCAAAAATAAAGTGGGACTGGCCAAACTAAAAAGCTCCTGCAGAGCAAAAGAAACCATCAACAAAATGAAAAGACAATGTACTGAATGGGAGAAAACATTTGCAAAGCTTATCTGATAAGGAGTTAATATCCAAAATATATAAGGAACTAATACAACTCAGTAGCAAAAAATAAATAATCCCCTTTAAAAAAATGGGCAAAGGACCTAAATAGACATTTATGCAAAGATACTCAGATGGCTGACAGGTACGTGAAAAGGTGTTCAACATCACTAATCATCAGGGAAATACAAATCAAAACCACAATGAGATATCTCCTCATACCTGTTAGAGTGGCTATTATCCAACAGAGATAAGAGCTGGCAAGGATGTGGAGAAAAGGGGACCCTGGTGCACTGTTGGTGGGAATGTAAACTGGTGCAGCCACTATGGAAAAGACCTACTATATCATTCAGCAATTCCACTTCTGGGTATATAACCAAAGGAAACGAAATCACTATCTTGAAGAGATATCTGCACCCCCTTGTTTACTGCAGTATTATTTACAGTAGCCAAGACATGGAATCAACCTAAGTGTCCATCGATGGATGAATGGATAAGAAAACGTAGTGTGTGTGTGTGTGTGTGTGTGTGTGTGTGTGTGTAATTATATACATATTATTATTCAGCCATAAAAAAATGAAATCCTTCCATTTGTGACAACGTGGATGGACCTTGATGGCATTATGCTAAGTGAAATAAGTCGGAGAAAAACAAATACTATATGATCTCACTTATATGTGTAATCTAGAAAAACCAAACTCACAGAAACAGAGGGTAGACTGGTGGTTGCAGGGGAGGAGGGTGAAGGAGGTCAAAGGATACAAAGGGTACAAACTTTCAGTGACATGATAAATAAGTTCTGAAGATGTAATGTACAGCATGGTGACTACAGTTAATTATACTGTACTGTATATTTGAGAGTTGCCAAGAGAGTAAATCTTAAAAGTTCTCAACATACACACAAAAAAATTGTAACTATACAAGGTGATGGATGTGTAAACTAACCTTATTGTGGTAATCACTTCACAATATATACATATATCGGATCATCATATTGTATACCCTAAACTTACGTAATTATATCTCAATAAAGCTTGGAAAAATTAAATTAAAATTTAATGGAAAAAAAGAAAAACAAGACCAGAGTGTTGCCTCCTCCCCAGGAGGTCCCACTTGCCACCTCTGGGACTCACCTCTAGGGAGAAAGCACAAGGGGTTAGGACAAGCCCTGTTTAGCCTGCCCTCTGGCTGCTGCCTGGAAGTGGCTGGGTTTTATCTTGCAAAGGAATTGGTTGTTGCTTTGAGCTAAGGAAGACAGATGAGACACCAGGTCATGAGCTTCCGCTGGGCCCTCAGAGCCCTGTCCTGGAGGGGTGGGGGCAGGTCATAGAGGCCCAAGGCCAGCTTACTGGGCGTCTCTCTAACCCAATTCTCAAGGAAGGAGCTGATTCCTGGGCTGAGGCCCAAAATTTAACACAGTGCAATCCTCTAGAACCAGATCTCTCCCTCTCTCCTCCTCTTCCTTTTCCCCTTCGTCTTCACATCTGTGGTTATTTCAGCAAGTATTTATTGAGTATAGACTGTGTACCCAGCCAGGAGCTAGGCACCACGAGAGAAATTTATTCATTCAACGAACACATAACATTCCAGACAGTGATCTGGGCCTGGAAACAAAACCAATCAATCCCTGACCAAAAGACGGGAAGAGTGAAAAGAACCCAACATCCATCAACCGAGGAAGAGATAAACACAACACGCTGTATCTGTACAAGAGGATATCCAACCATAAAAAGGAATGAAACCTGCTGCAGCATGGATGAACCCTGAAAACATGCTAAGTGAAAGAAGCCAGTCACAAAAGACCACATACACTGTGATTGCATTCATATGAAACGTCCAGAACAAGCAAATCCATAGAGATAGAAAATAGTTTAGCAGTTGCTGAGGACTGAGGGAGTGACTGCTAATGGGTACACGGTTTTTTGGGAGTGATGAAAATGTTCTGAAATTGACTGTAGTGAAGGCTGCACAACTCTGTGAATATACTGAAAACCACTGAATTGCATACTTTAAATGGGTGAATGGTATGGTATGTGAATTATATCTCAATAAAGCTGATATTTTAAAAAATCTCTGCCCTGACGAATAGGGGGAAGAAGGGGAACCAGAACAATAAACAAAATACTTAAGTAACCACATATAATATACCAAAGATCAATGCTGTGGGGAGAAATAAAGCAGGCAAGGAAGACCGTACAAGGAAGGAATCTGCAATTTTTATAGGATGGAGACAGGCGGCTTCGCTCATGACGAAGACCTGAAGGAGCAGAAGGAGCCAGCAGGCAGCTATCTGGGGACAGAGTGCTCCAGACGTCAGGTCCAGGAAACCCTAGTGCTCATCAGCGCCGGGCAGACAAGAGTCCAGCTGAGAGCAAAGAGCTCTGAGCAGCTCTGAGTGCTGGGAGAAAGGGAGCCCCCTGCTTGTGGGACAAAGAACTCCAGGTGCGGTAAGGGTGTTGGAACTGTGAACACCAGTTCAGGGGCCAGTCAGTGCCAGGCCCACAGCAGGAGTTCTAAAACTATCCATCTGCCGAAGGAATGAATAACTAATCAACCAACTCCGCCCCAAGGCTACCTCCAGCCCTACCTGAACCCTGAGGCCCCATTACCTTTCCAGCTCAGTTTGATGTTCCACTCATAGAAGAAAATCAGCTTTCCTTTGCGGCTGCTGCAGGAAGCCTCGCCTTCCACCTGCTTCAGCTCACTGATCTCGCAGCGGCCAGCCTCATTCTCCACGACGATGCCCACCAGGAGCTCGCGGAGCTTCCCCTTGGACCAACCAGTGGCATCTCGCTCTGTCCTGCCAGGGACCAGGAGGGCAGAGCCATGAATGGAAGCCCCAGCTAATCTCCACATGCCCGGCCTGGGGCAGCAGGTAACACCAGGCCCTGCCCAGATCAGATCAGCCAGAGTCCTCTTGAGCGTCCTTGAGAGACCCGCCACCCTCAAACTTACAAACTTGCTTCTCAAAAGAGCTTTCTGTCATATATCTTTTAATCCTCCTACTCAGTTTCTTGAGATATTATTATCCACCGTGTAAAGTAGTATGTTGGCTTAAAAACGCAGGCTCATTTTAGGGGAAGGGGGTCTAGCAATCTCACCCATTGGAAATGGATGGGCAAAGCCTGAGCTTTGGGTAATAAAGTAGTTATTACTCCTAAGAAAAGACAGTAATAACTGAAACAATTTTAATCATAATCAGACAAATTATCGTGTGTTTTCACATATATATTAGCTCATGCAATCTTCCCAAATAATGTTCCCACTTTAGGGAGTGGAAAGGAGCTGAGAGAAGTCCATGATGTGTCCATGGTGACAGGGCTAGGAAAGGAGAGGTCAGCTCTTCTGAGTCCCAGGCCAGGGCTCCCCCAGTAAAGGATCCCCTCACAGGCTGACAGCTCTGCTCTGCCTTGGACCTGCCTCAGCAACACCTTTATGGGCTTGAAGTACCACAGCCCTCTGAGGAGCAGGACAGAGAGCATCGCTTCCTGAAGCTCTGGGGGAGAGAGGGAGGCAGGAAACAGCCCATGTTCCAGATGAGGTACACAAAGGATGGGTAACTTGTTCAGACTCCTAGAAAGCAGGGCTCACCAGAAGTCCATCAAGTTAGACGTCGAGTTGAGATCCCAATTCCTGTTCTTTCCACTACATTCATACCAAAACACACACACACACACACACACACACACACACACACACACACACACACACATTCTAGCTCCCTTTTAACTCCCAGAAACATCAAGAGGGTTGGGTGTGGGAATGGGGTAAGGGAAGGGAAGCTCTTAAGGTCACAGACTGTCAAAGTTGAAGAGCGAAGTCAGAAGTCATTCCTGGGGCCCAACCCAACTTTCAAAAAGAGGAAAGGGAAGTCCCAGAGCAGTGCAGATAGGATCCCAGGTCCCCAGACTCAACGGGCACTCCCAAGCCCTGAGACTAACGAGGAGCCGCTCTTAAGGCAGCTGGGGGAGCGGAGGGGGAATCCTCTGCACCTGTGCAGGCCCCCGCCCCACGGAGGGATGCTCGCGGCCCGGGAGGCGCCCCGCGAGACCCGCCACCCCTCCCCCGGGCACGGGGCGCCGGGGGCTTGCAGAGGGTCCCCACCGTCCCGCCCGGCGGCTCCGGAGGCAGAGGCCGGCAGCCGCATCGGGCCCCGGCCGCGCCCGCCGCACCAGTGCCAGTTGTTCACGTTGGTGCCGTCCTCCCGCTCCTCCACGATCCAGCGCGGGTCGCCCTGGCCCCACTTGGCCATGTCTGCGCGGCCCCGGCGGAGAACAAGGCAGGGCCGCGGCGGCGGCTGCAGTGAGACTCGGCCGCCGACGTTTCCGGCCCCCGAGCCCGGGATCAGAGCGTTCGCGGCGCCCAGAAAGTGCCAGAAATCCCCGCCCCCTGCCCCGCCCCGCCCCGCTGCGGAGCTCCGAAGGAGCGGGAGCCGGGGCCGCGTTCCGAGAGGCCGGGCGCGGGGCGGGGCAGGAGGCGGGGGGAGTCTGCGCCCGGGAGGCCGGGGCGGGGGCGAGGGGTCCCGGGGGCGGGGCTCGCGGGGGGGGGGGTCGGGCCCGAGAGTCGGGGGGCGGGGGCTGCGGAGAAGGAGCGGGGGAGGTCGGGGCCCAGGAGACCCGGCTCGGGGGGCGGTGAGAGAAGTGTCCGAGACACCGGGCTGGGGGGAGTGGCGGGCGATCGGGAGGCCGAGCCCCGCTGAGGGACTCGCAAGGGCAAGGACCCGGGAAGGGGGAACCTCGGCCCCCTGCGAAAGGTCGAGGCTCCTCTCAGGGATTCGTTATTATTACTGCAATGGTTATTCGCAGTGCTAGCAAGCGGGGCGATGAGTAAGAGGCGCCTGAGAGCGGTAGTGGGGATGCAGACAGGAAGCGGCTGCAGCCTGTCACTGACCGCGCTAATTGTATTTAGTGACCCTGGTCCCCGAGGATACGACCCAAGCACTGCACCACCCTGTTTGCTGTGCGACCGACTTGAGGTCGGAGCGCCCACGGTGCGAAGTGGGCTCCGCCGTGCGCGCTCTCCTTACACCTTATTCACGTTTTGTTTGCAAGTTCCTGCAGAGTTGGTGCACTATGGTTCTCACGCCTGTCCAAGAAGTACGAACTACCAAGTTCCCAGTTACTTCAGGAAGGTTTACATTTTATTCGTGTAATAATCCTTTATAGATGACGAAAGAATGTGATTTCAGGCCTATATTATTGCAGCTTGATGCAATTTTACAATAATTAAGTGGATATTAATGATTCCTTTAACGAATTTGCACCTTGTAGCAAAAACTTTGCGCTATTTGGAAAATGTCACTGAAGGGTCTGTGGATATTAATTAGCGGGGAAAATGGGTATGACAATGGAAGGGTGGGAGTACCTCACTGTTCCGTTCCCCTGTGGGTGACCTGCCCTTTGCCTGTGGTCTGTGCTCATCAGTGACATAAACTAACTGGTGGAGAACATTTTCTCCATTTGCTTACTGGAGCTATTACCTCCCAACATCATTTTCCAAAAAGCTATGACAGTTATGTAAACAGACTGCTTCAAAGTGTTTTGACCCCAAAACAAAATGACATTTTGATTTCACCTTTTACACTTTACTTCACCAAAAGCATGGACAGCTAATACAAGATATCCAATAGAAAAGAATTGCAATGGCAAAATGAGTGGGCACTGTTTTCTTGTGGATTAGCTGTTCCATCTTTTTATCCAATTCTTAAAGAATATTACTGATGGAACATTACATGGTAAGATTTAGATCTAATGTATAATTGAAACCTGGGGGAAAAGAAGACTTACCAGAAAACTTACAAAGGCAGAAGCTATAGTCACTAAAATATTATGTGGACAAAAAAAATTTGTGATATTTAAACAAAAAGAATTTATCTCAATGGAAATAATTTTATTAAAATGTAAATGGAAAAGGTATTCTATGTAGATAATTGATCAAGAATTAAATTGGCCTAAAAGAATTTGCTCCAAAAAGTAATCTCACAAAGAAAATCTTCAGAATTAATGTAATTCTTATTAAAATATTTGGCTTTAAAAAACTGTCAAGAGTCTCAAAGAGGTATCTGTACACCCATGTTCATAACAGCATTATTCACAGTAGCTAAAATGTGGAAGCAACCCAAGTGTCCATTGATGGATGAATGGATAAGCAAAATGTGGTATATACCTACAATGGAATATTATTCATCCTCAAAAAGGAAGTTCTGACATATGCTACAACATGGATGAACTTGGAGGTTCATAATATGCTATTAATGTGAACGCAGCATATTAAGATTACGTTAAGTGAAATAAGCCAGTCACAAAAAGACAAATACTGCATGATTCCGCTTATATGAAGTATTTAGAGTAGTCAAAATGATAGTGACAGAAAGAATGATGGTTGCAAGGGGCTGAGGGGAGGGGGAAGAGGAGTTATTGCTTTACAGGTATAGAGTTACAGTTTTACAAGATGAAAAAGGTTCTGGAGACAGACAATGGTGATGGTAGCGCAACACTATGAATGTATTTAATACCACTAAACTGTACACTTAATGGTTAAGATGGTAAATTTTATGTGTATTTTACCACAATAAAAAAATGGGGAAAAAACCCTAAATCAATGAATAAAATATTGTTGGGGAGGAGGATATTCACACAGTATGAAGGTATCACTCTCCCTACCCCACCCAGTTTACTTATTAACTACAAAAGGGAGAAGTGATCTTTAGAAGGGAGAAATCTAGCAACAGACCACCTTTTTTTTTTTTTAATTTTTATTTTATTTATTTTTCCCCCCAAAGCCCCAGTAGATAGTTGTATGTCATAGCTGCACATCCATCTAGTTGCTGTATGTGGGACGCGGCCTCAGCATGGCCGGAAAAGTGGTGCGTCGGTGTGCGCCCGGGATCTGAACCCGGGCCGCCAGCAGCGGAACACACGCACTTAACCGCTAAGCCACCGGGCCGGCCCTAGACCACCTTAACCAAATGATCAAACTCAGCATCACCAATAATGGAGCAAACTGACATAATTCACTGTCACCTATGTAATATTTCTGCCAAAAATGCTTAATCTGAATCTAATCAAGAGGAAACAATCAGAAAAGTCCAAATTGAGGGAAATTCTGCAAAATAAGTCTGGCCTAGACTCTTCAAAAATAAACATTTTGTAGGAATGTCAAAAGAAGACTAAGGAGGGGCCGGCCCCCATGGCCTAGTGGTTAAGTTCAGCACACTCCGCTTCGGCAGCCCGGGCATGGACCTATACCACTTGCCAGCCATGCTGTGGCAGTGACCCATATACAAAATAGAAGAAGATTGGCACAGATGTTAGCTCAGGGCAAATCTTCCTCACACAAAACAAAACAAAACAAAACAAAACAAAACAAAAAACCTGGAAGGAGGAAATGAGATTTGTCAAGGTGGAGAGGAGGTAACAGGTATGAGAGGTATTTGGAAGTGGAATTGTTGAGTGGATCAGATATTGGGGTGTTGTGGAGGAAGTTTTTCTCAGTGATGGGACTTGCAGCTTGGTTAGTTAACATCAGCCTGAGACTAGAATGAGAAGAGGCTGGCAGAGGGCTTAGGTTATAACTCTGGAGATCAGCATTTAAGGGGTGAGCAGAGAAGATGGAGCCTGAAAAGGAGCACCGAAAGGAGGAGGAAGAAAACGAAGAAGGTATTTCATCATGGAAGCCAAGGTCCATGATGGAGGGAGTGGCCAGCAGCGGTAGGTATTGAAAAGTGCAAGTAGGATAATAAAGAAATTGTTCTTTGGATTTGACAAGAGGGACATTGTCCCTTTGCAGAGAGCAGTTTTCAGTGGACAATGGGGGCAGAAGCCAGGTCGTGGTCAACAGAGGAATGAATGATGGTGGAGACCCTGTCTTCAAAATGCTTGACAAGAGTGGGCAAGAGAAATGGACAGTAGCTAGATGGGGATATAAGGTGAAGGGAGATTTTGCCTTTTCTCTTTAAGTGCTTTCATATGCAGATGGGGACTAGCTGGTGAAGAAGGACAGGTGGTAGAGCAAAGCCCCGGAAGCCAAGGGAGGAGATGGGTCCAAAAGCAGTTGGGGATCAACCTGGAATAGGAAGACCCACGGGGAAAGGGTAAGGATGGATATTTCTATACCAAGCTTGGTTTTGATAGGTTTGATGTGGGGAGTGGGGGGGGATGAGTGAGGTGGCAAGTTGGACAGCTTTAGGTGGCATCTTACCTGCAGCAAAGTGAGGATGATGACACTGACAGGCTTTAGGGGAAGAAATGCTCTAAGGATGTCTTTTTTCCCATAACCAATCTGCGCTGGGGTCAGCTCAAATCATTTTCACTTTTTCTAAACACAACTAACGCCACTACACTTTCTCTACGTCTGGAGAAAGGAGCTGAAAAGTATATATCCAGGATTGACTCTTATCAGCAGTGCACTAGAGAATCAGGACTTTGATTCAAATTTCACATCACAATAGATCTATGAACTGCTAAGATTCTGCTTTTGAGGAAGTCACTATTCTAATTTGTTTTCATAATTCTGATGCTCATGCCTCAGTTTGATTTAATTCCATTAATATTTATTGAGCCACCAATACGCACATCTGCCCCAAGCACACTATTGCTGGCGGTGTACTGCGGGCAGTCATTTGCTCTCAATCTTCACTCGCCTGCTGCCTCAAGGAAGGAGTTCTTCCTCCTCTTTATCCCAATGCCAGTGCTGTGCCCGGCATACAGCAGGCACCAGGAAATGTTTGTTTGGATGACTGAATGAAAAAAGAATGAATATTTCTCAAACCTGTATGTTCCAACCTATTAAGAGGCTGTAAAATCAATTTAGTAGGCATCCACCATCATTTTTATCTTAATGAAATAGGTTAGAGTTTAAATGATCAGAGTGATTACATATGGTAAAGGTAAATATTGTTTCCTAAATCTGTGTGTGCGTGTGTGTGTGGGGGGGGTATGTTATGGTTATATTAGATTTCTTTTTTTTTTCCTCCTCAAAGCACCAGTACATAGTTGTATATTCTAGTTGTAAGTCCTTCTATTTCTTCTATGTGAGCTGCTGCCACAGCATGGCAACTGACAGACAAATGGTGTAGTTCCATGACTGGGAACCAAACCTGGACCACCAAAGTGGAGGGTGCCAAACTTTAACCACTAGGCCATCAAGGCTGGCGCACATTTTTTTTTTTAAGTTTGAAAGCCACTGCTGTAGCAAACACAAAGGTAAGTACAATAACTTACAACTAACCATTGATCTGTTTTGCACACTGTAGAATCCCCAATGCCTAGCACACAGCAGATCTCAATAAATATTGGTTGAATGAATCAACTCATAGGAGTAAAAGAAGACATTGGTTGAAAGGATATGAAAGGAGAGAACTGGGCTTTGAAGGACGGATGGAATTTTAATAGGCAGAGATGGGAGAGGTGGGCCCAGACCAAAGAAGAAAAGCACTGGCAAAAGTGTGCAAGTCAGGAAAGCAATTGGGGGTAAGTAGGATGGGCACAAAGCAGAATGGGCAATAAGACTATAATGAGGACACTTTGAGAAGGGTGTGAAAGCCAGTGTGAAGAGTCTTTTTACACCAACGGCAGAAGAAATGTGTGCTGAGTTGTGTCTCCCATAGCAGTGTCAGACCAGGCTGGCAGGCTCCAAAGCCCAATGCTTGGATCCAAGTCTTGGCTCTGCCACTTACTCACTGAGTTACCTTAGGCAAATTCCCTAACTTCTTTGTACTTCATCATCTGTAAAATGGGGATAGTGTTACCACCTATCTGTATTATAATTAGATTCAACTGCTGGTGACAAAGTAGCAATAACACAATAATACTAAACAAGGTAGCTTTTCATTTTCCTTTCATGTAAAAATAGGAGTTCATAGCACGTAGGGAAGATATGCAATCCTTAGGGACCTGAGCTTATATCAACAACCCTCAACACATGGCTTCCACATAAGGTCCAAGACGGCTGCTCCAGTTCCAGCCAACACATCACATTCCAACCAGCAGGAAGAAGAAAGAGCAAGAGAAGGGTATATCCTCAACCTGTAAGATACAGCCCAACACTTTTGCTTAGACCTTTTTGGCCAGAACACGTCATATGGCAATACCCAGCAGCAAGGAAGGCTGGAAAGTGTAGTCTTTATTCTAGTCAGTTCAGCCAACATTTGAGAACTCTGTTACCAAGAAAAAGGGAATAATAGCTATTGGGGGACAACTAGTAGTGTCTGCCACCTAACCTCATAGGTAATGTGAAGCTAAAGGAATTAATACAACTAAAGCTCTTAGAACAGTTCCAGGCATGGAGGAAACAATAGATGTTTTGTTGTTTTATCTTCCACTCCCTGGATGATCTCCTTTACTCCCACACAACTACCACCGAACTCCAAATACTCCTAAACTGATACTTCTAGCCTAGATTTCCCAGTCAAGCCAAAGGTGACTCCTAGAGCCAATGTTGCCTGTCAAAGGAGTCCTGCTTCCTACAGGAATGGTACCCTTGCCAGCTCAGTCACTAATTAGGAGCACCCCGTGGGTGGCCTTGGTGCAAATGCAACAGTGACTTAGAGTATGGCAGCTGGGGTTGTCCCTCAATTATGCATCCTGCCCAGGAGATCTGAGAGGCGCACTTTCCACCCCACTTTTACATAGCTTCTCTAATAGGATATAGACCAGGCTTCTGTAGCCAGATACCCTCCCTGACCCCACCCCATTACCCCAAAAAGTGGCTCACACCAGTTGGAAGTTTATTTCTCTCTTGTTAGTGGTTCAGGACCAGTGTGGAAGCCTGATGTATTGGGCTCCCAGGCTGTATCTTGCTGCTGTGCCATTTCTGAGATGCTACCCTCATCTGCTCTGTCAACCATTCCATATTCTCACAACTACTTCCATATTCTTACCTGCAGGAAGAAGGAAAGATTAAAGGAGGGTGTGCTTCTCTCCTTTTAAGGGCATGACTCAGAAGTTGTAGACATCACCTCTGTGCTCACCTCAATGGGCAGAACTAAGTCACATGCGCCAAGATAAAATATGCGGGAGGGGGTTGTTACTAAAGGAAGGAGGGTAGAGCAGATATTTGGAGAATAATCTACAAGCTCTGACTCACTGCCACTTCCCTGAACCTGCTCCTCCTATTTCCCTCCTGGCTTCCCTCTCTAGGCCTGGGGCGTCACCATCAACAGTCATCTAGGGCTGGATGTGCTACTCATCTGTGACTCCGCCCTGCCCTTTTCTCCAGAGCCCCACACTGCCCAGCTCCCGGGGGCACTATCCATGTTGCCATCTGCGCTTCACATCAAGTCATGCAGTAAGGCAGCTTTGCTCATCCCTTACAGCTGACCAGACAGCCTGTCGAGTCTATCTCCTATGTACTTCTTGAATCATTTTTCTTCATTCTCCCCAACCCTGTTTTGCTCTGGGTCTTCACCTTTTACTGTTTGGATCTTGAGAAAGGCCTTTCTAAGGTCTCTCTGCCCCTGCTGGTCTCTTTCCCTTCCAATCCATCCCCCACTGCCTCCACAGCAATCTTTCTAACAAAACAATTATAGTTGCTCTGCTCCACATTCTTCAGTCCCTCCCCATGTCCACCTCCTTAGCAAGCCTCACTCGAGGTCTGGCCTGGCCTGCCTTTCTAGCTCCTCATCTTGAGCTGCTCCATCAGCTGCACCTTGTACACCAGCCATACTCTGGTGCTCCCCAACACATCTGTGCCTTTGCACTCTCAGGACCCTCTGCCTGTCCCCCTGTGGCCCTGTCCCCCCTCGCCTCCTTCACCAAGACTTTGCTCTAATACTTCCTCCTCTGCAAAACTTTCCTTGATGTTGCCTTCACCTCTCAGGGAGCCGCACTCCTCTCTGCCAGTACATTCTATCATAGCATTATAATCATATCATACATTTGAATAGCTCTGAAATCAGAGGGCATCTTCAATTGGCACTGTCTTACAACTGCTCTTGACCTCCATTGAAGTCAAGTCCTCCCACAGAGGATTTTTTTTTTTGAGGAAGATTGGCCCCGTTGCCAATCTTTCTCCTTTTTTCCTTCTTTTTCCCCAAAGCCCCAGTAGACAGTTGTATGCCATAGTTGTACATCCTTCCAGTTGCTGTATGTGGGATACTGCTCCAGCATGGCTTGATGAGCGGTGCATACGTCCACGTCCAGGATCTGAACTGGCGAACCCGGCCACTGAAGCTGAATGTGCGAACTCAACCACTACACCACGGGGCCGGCCCCACAGAGAGGATTTATGTCTGCTTTTCTCAGTCACCTGAGCAGGACCAACCTGAGACTCTGTGGTAGGCAGCCTCTAGGATGACCATCAATGACCACTCCCTCGTGATATTCATGTCCTTGTGTATCCCTTCCCCTTGAGTGTGGGCTGGACCTAGTGACTCACTTCCAAAGACTGGAATACAGCAAAAGTGATGGGATGTCACGTCCAGGATTAAGTTACCAAAAGATTGCCCATCTTCTTGCTCTTCTCTCTCTCCCTCTCCCTCCCCCTCTCCCTCCCCCTCCCCCTCCCCCCCCTCTCTCCCTCTCTCCCTCTCTCTCTCTCAGTACTGGACCTTGGAACTCAGCCACCAATTTGTGAGGAAACCTGGGTCACATGGACATGCCATGTGTAGGTGTTCCAGTGACAGCTCCTGAGCTGACAGCCAGCAGCAACTGCCACACGTGTCAGTGAACGAGCCTGTGGATGATGCCAGCCCTAATCTCCGAGTCCTCCGGCATCAAGGACCCAAACATCATGGAGCAGAGACAAGCCATCCCCACTGTGCTCAGTTTGAATTCCTGGTCCACATAAACTATGAGAGATAATACATAATTATTAATTATTTGAGTCACTAAGTTTGGGGGTAATTCATTATGCAGGAATAGATAATTAATACATATATATGTCTGCATATGTGTGTATGTATCTGTTTGTACATACATATGTTTCCTGCCTTTGTCCACTGAGAGCATCTAGAAACAATGATAACCAAGGAGCAATGAGCACACCTAGTGTGCAGGGCTTAGTTTCAGAATACCATTCTCCAGGAAAGAAAGAGCTGATTCCAGAGCTGGGCCAGAGAAAGTACAAGATGAGCTTGGAACTTCTTGTATTGAAAACTAAGGACGTGCTCAAGGAATAATGGAGATATGTCTAAAGGACATAAAAGCCAATGTGAAGGGGGCCACACCAGCCATATCTGGGAACATCTGAGCATCAAAACCAATAATGATTGTAAAGGATTATAACATATTGAATAAAACAGGAACCTAAGAGTTCGTACTGATATATTAAATGAATGAATGAATAGTAGAGAAGGGAAAGCCTATCTTTCAGTAGAATGCTAACTAATACCATTTATTAATAAGTAAAAACTACTTATTACCTTTACAGTGGAGAAATCTAACACACTATCTTAACCAAGTGATAAAAATAAAAATTATATCAATACTTATGGGACAAATTGACAGCACATGCCTCCTGATATTATGCACTGAGATCACAGGATCACTTCTGGAATATTCCTGCCAAAGATACATGACCTGAACCTAATCATGAAGAAACATCAGGCAAACCCAACAGTGAGGGACATTCTACAAAGTAACTGGCCTGTAATCTTCAAAAGCGTCAAGGTGAAAAAAATGAAGGAAAGTCTGAGGAACTGGTCCAAATTGAAGGAGACTAAAGAGATGTGACAACTAAATGGAAAGCATTATCCTGAATTGGATCCTGGACCTATAAAGAATATAACTGGGATAACTGTCAAATTTTGAACAAGGCCTGTGGATTAGATGGCAATAGCGTGTCAATGTTAACTGATGGTGGACCTGTGGTTATGTGAAAGAATGTCCCAGTTTTTAGGAAGTATCTGCCAAAGTACTAAGGGTGAATGACAGAGCATGTTTGCATCTTACTCTCAAATGCTTAAAAAACATGAATACGTAGATATGGAGAGAGAGAATGATAAAACAAATGTGGTAAACTGTTAACTGGGGAAACTGAGTGAGGGAATCTATCATCTTGCAACTTTTCTGTAATGTTGAAATTATTTCAGTATAAAACGTTTTTTTAAAAATAGGCCTTCCCAGTTTGTTGTTGGTATTTTGTTGTTTTTTGCTTAACAGAAGTTTTTTAAAAATGGGCCAATTAATCAACTTTTCCCTTTTGGCTTTTGGGTGATGTGTCCTGCTTGGGGAGGTCATTTGAAGAAAGTCTTTGGGTCAACAGCTAATTAAAGAGGGAAAATAGCAACACTGATTCTACTTCTGCAAGAGAGACACGATGGGCATTGAGAAAGAATTGCTCAACGTTTCACTGACTCCATAGCTTAGGAGATGGAAACGGAGCCCTACACCTAGACTGCTCAGTTTATCTTCAGTTGAATTTCTGGCAAACACATCAAATTCAACAGAAGTAAAACCCAGCTAATCTTTTCCCTCAAATTAGTCACCACTCTGGACTTTCCTATTTCGGACAGTCTCTCAGGTATCCAAATTCAGGAGTCATCTTTGCATCCTCCTCTCATTCCTCCCATTATCTGTCCAGAAATTGCCGTTGTTGACTCTTTCTTCATATTCTCACTGTGTTCTGCCACCTCCCTATTCCAGATCCTCATCCTTCAAGTCTGAATTGTCACTATAGCCTTCTCCACTTATCTTCTGGTGCTATTCTTCAATAACCTAATCCCAGAGGAAAGTTCCCATGAACCCCTGCCACTACTATTGCCTTAAATTGTTTATTATATACAGTGTTACTTAAAAACATGTAGAAACGTAAAACTGGATACCAACTTCTTATCCTTAGAGCTCTCATTCAACCCTAAAACCAAAACAAATTTACAAGTCAAATATAAACAAAAGCATAAAACCAATAAAATTCAAATTAACATTTAGTGCCAGATGATATTCTGTTGACTGCTTTATTGCTACCCCATAGTTGTGGCACCGATGGCCTTCTGGAATTCCATGTGCCTGTGCTATCATGGGCACTGATGGCCAATTTTCCCACCATTTTCTTCTATTGGAACTTTTACAAAACCGTCATTAGCATAGTCAGTCACCAGGAAATTGGCCTTCACTTGGACATAGATGCATCATTTATGTATTAATTCCTCCTCTACTCTTTTCTCATCAGCTTGTGACAAAGCACCTCGGTTTCATAAATACAGATGCAGATATGGGCGATGAAACCATGACATCATATGGGAATATACAGCTATAAATGGTCATCCAGATAAGTCTGAACTTCCTTAGATTAAAATTTTAAATATTCATACCAGCATTATTCACAACAGAAAAAAGAAATAATCCAAGTGTCCATCAACGGATGAATGAATAAACAAAAGGCAGTATATATGTACAAATGGATTATTATTTAGGCTTAAAAAGGAAGAAATTCTTGACACATGGATGAATCTTGAGGACATCGTGCTAAGTGAAATAAGCTAATCATAAAAGGATGAATACTCTGATTCCACTTATATGAGGTACTTAGAGTAGTCAAATTCATAGAGACAGAAAGTAGATTGGTGGTTACCAGGGACTGGAGTGGGGTGGGGGGGAATGAGGAGTTACTGTTTAATGGGTACAGAGTTACAGTTTTGCAAGATGAAAAGAATTCTGTGGATAGATGTGGTGATGGTCGTACAATGTAAATGTACTTAACACTACTGAACTGTGCACATAATGTTGTACGCTTGAAAACTAGACAATGTTATAAACGAATGCTACCTCAATTTTTAAAAAGGGAAAAAAAACTGGTTAAGATGGTAAATTTTATGTTATGTGTATTTTACCACAATTTAAAAATTTTTTTTAATGTTATCATCAGGTGAATCACAGACCAAAATTTTTAAGTGCTTATAGAGAACTCATGGGCTCTGAATGAGTATTTTTGTAGACCCCCTCCACCACAGTCCACGCTGCTTTAATCCCTTATCTACTTTACACCCCTAGCCTGGGATCCTAAGAGTGACCTTACTGTGACTCCTGACTACACTTCACTGTTACCTCTCAACTCTCCGCAGCGCCAGCGTGCAGCTCCAGCCAACTGGTGTCCACCAAACTGAATACACATTCTCACTTCTTTGCCTTGGCTTGTGCTTTTCCCCATCTGAAACACACTCATCTCTCTGCTTGTATTATTGGTTAAGTCCCTTCTCCTTGTCATTGTGGGATTGTCTCCGACCACAAGGACTTCTCCCCATCAAAGGGTGTCAATACTCCCCGTTTAGCATTAGTCACACATTCTAAATTATTTTATCACTTATTCTACAATAACTCAATATTTATTCAGCATATGCCATATACATGACAATGTGCTAGGCCCCTGAATCAAATGCTATGTTTTCTACTTTTTATCTCTCTCGTTGCCCCTTACACATTTCACAAATATTTACTGCAGTGGTTTGGATAATGTTGTACTGGCCTCTACTGTCATATTCCACATACAGACAGCAAATTTTAAACTAATGTAACCAAAAATAGTATAATCCCAGGACTTGCCTAAAGTAACATGATGTCTTGTCGTTGGTGGTGGGTTTTTTCTGTATCAGTCTTAAAAAGCCGTTGTCAGTACAATAAATGTTTCAGGACTGAGTTCAATAGGGATTATGTAGTAGGAGACTCTAGTCCTAGTTACTGGAAGTTTCCATGATGATAGCAGTCATTTGGTCATGGATGCCTGTGATCAGAGCATCAAGAACACGTGCTGTTTCCAAAGTGCTCCTTGAATATGATTTACCTAACAGACATCTGCACAAACACAAATCACTTTATTCACATGTTAGAACAGCGTCTGAGTAGTCAGTGTTTTAAGGACACTTAATACAATCAATTTTTTGAACTCAGATTTGAATTTAAAAAAAACTATATTAAAGTTCTGGGTATTTTACTTACAGAATTTTGCATGTAGCCCACTTCTGCACAAAAGTAAAATACTATCTGTATTTGCTTAATTCCCCATTATTTTGCTGGTTCAACATGATTTTGTGCCCCCAATCATTTCGCTGTGAGTCTAAGGTTACGTTTCTTTCTCTCTCAGCTTTTTTTGAGCTTCATTTTCTCTCTTTATGTATTCGAGTATAGCTTCGAGATACAGGATGGTCCTTCCCAAGGTCCACAACAATTACCTCCCTAGAAAATGTCACTCCTTTTAAAGGTCTTTTGTGGTTTTCAATAACTGAAGGAGATCCAGTGACACGTATGGGTGATTTTTGCAAGTCAACATCCTGCAAGAGAATGGGACAAACATTATAAATGATCAATTTATGAATGCAACAAGCCCTGCTTTTAAAAATATAGGTTAGGGGGCCGGCCTCGTGATGTAGTGGTTAAGTTCATGCGCTCCACTTCATTAGCACAGGATTCATGGGTTCAGATCCCGGGTGCAGACCTACTGACCACTCATCAAGCCATGCTATGGAGGCGTCCCACATACAAAGTAGAGGAAGACTGGCACAGATGTTAGCTCAGGAACCATCTTCCTCAAGCAAAAGGAGGAGGCTTGGCAACAGATGTTAGCTCAAGGCCAATCTTCCTCACCAAAAAACACCCTATATATATATATAGGTTATATGTACATTGTTAGTGAGAAACAGAAAAAAAGTATTTCTAAATGATATAGGACAGCAGTGATAATCCATCATGATCTCATTTTCATATTTCTATGGTTATAAAAGCATACACTGACATATTCAAACAGCATCTGGTGACATGTGTCATTCTTTTTATGAAGTAGTCAAACCCAAGAGCCACCTGAACCATCGTTCTGTCTCTGACTGGGCAGGGGTCTTGTGCTGTTCTTATCAGGGAGCCCAGACATGGAGCTCATGAAGAGCCTGGCAATGTCTGCGTGCTGTTGTAGAAGGAGGCTGGAAACAGAGCAGGGACACAGGGTCTGGTCCTGAGCTCAGCCATGGTGGAGGAGTGACTTTGAACAATTCATCTTATTTTCTCATTTGTAACATGAGAGGGTTGGATCTCTAGATGATCTCCAAGGCCTCCTCCAGCTCTAATATCCTAGGATTCTGAGAAAAGCAAAATGAAGGGGAATTATTAAGAAAAACACAAATGTAAGAATGAAGAATGAGGAAGTGTCTAGGCTTGGCATATGTAATTGGTTTAATAATATGAATCCATAAGTTAAAAAGAACAGTTTAAATGACTGTGGACAGTGTACTCCTTCCAAGGACACACCTAAGTTCTAGCCGAGACCCCCCTCACCACCTAGCCAAGTAATTTACCTCCTTTTCAATCAATCACATTCTAAACTGCCCCTTGAGAGTAGAAAAGCCTATCACCTCTTGACCATTTTCTTTAGCATTCTCAAGCTTTTGCTTCTGTTTTATTTTGGCCACCTCTTCGTCCTCTGCGTCCTCTCTGTTTTCAAAGGGTATGGCCACCACTTCTTTACTCTGTCTCTGAACAAGAATGCCAGGCCTCATGGATGTTAGAGTCCTAGAAAATCAATCAGCAGGGTTTTTTAAATTCATGCATCTTAGCTACCATCATCACACACAAAAATGGCTTTCTACCACATTCTACGATATAGACTTACTTGTCTTTGTCTCCTGAATTGTTTGTCTCCACATTAGCAGCTAAACAATCTTCACCTCCATTTGCATCTGTACAAGGACCTTTTTCTGTCTCTTCATCTTTCTTACTTTGGACGCTGAAAATGAGCAAGCAAAAAATTCAGAAAAGGAAGAATGGTCTTGATTTTAAGGCTTGGCGTGGAACTTTACTTTTAAACAGAACATTAGCATTTCTAAAACACTGATATGGAAAAAGTAGAGAGCTACAGCATTATTATTTGCTCCACTTTAAATTGTTTTATATTATTTCTAGATACATTTGCTAGTGTGACTTGAAATCTGATCCCAATTTATCAGCTTGGATTTATACCATTTATATAAAAAAACCGCCAATAAAAGGAAGATGCAAATGAGGCAAATTAGAAGGATGATGAAGAAAGTGATTGCTGTGGTTTCAAAGCTCATAGGGTTAGCTAGAAGACTCATCCACTCTCACAATCACAGATTGTCCAAATATTCTTTTCCAGCTCAGTTTGAAAGTAGTTCTCTTGTTCTTTAAGTTTTCTAGAAACAGAAGAATAAAAGGCTGTTTTCATTGTTGTTCTTTTGATCAGCTTCAAAAAACATGCTCTGTTTGTTTCGGTGGAGCTGACTCACACTGGCTAATTTCTCTCCATAAATGTTGTGGGGGCTGAGGTGGCTAGAGGGGAGACTGAGCTGGGACACGTGTGATCACTCAGCTCACCTCCCCTCATCCCAAAAACTATCAGAATCCAAAGGGAGAGGAATTGGAGCAGCTGGAGCCAAGCCCAGCGCCCCATTCTTCTCTCTTCAGTGACATCACAGAATCATGGAACCCTTGAGTTAGAGGGACCAGAGCACCAGCCCAACCGCACCCACCACCTGAAGTCAGGAAAACCATGAAACTCTCCCCTAGGCTGCTGTCTGTCTGTCCTCTCCTCTGAGAGGGCTGGGGTGCAGGCCACATGGCACCAAAGACTTGGCTACTCTTTAGACAAGGATTTTCTTCCTACTCTCCAAACCCTATCTTTCTTTCTTTTTTTTTTTGTGAGGAAGATCGGCCCTGAGCTAACATCTGCCAATCCTCCTCTTTTTTTTTTTTTTTTTCGCTGAGGAAGGCTGGCCCTGGGCTAACATCCATGCCCATCTTCCTCTACTTTACATGGGACGCCGCCACAGCATGGCTTGACAAGCGGTGTGTCGGTGCATGCCCAGGATCCGAACTGGCGAACCCTGGGCCGCTGCAGCAAAGCACACGCACTTAACTGCTTGCACCACCAGGCCAGTGCCACTCTATCTTTCTTAATCTGAGCCTGTTTATCTTACTGCTGCTTTCACAGACAATGAACAATCAGTCCACTTCCTTCTTATAAAATCTCTCTATAGCCTTGAGATCAGTAATCAACTTACCTCCTAGTGGTGCTCTCTCCAGGCTGACTACCCCATATCCTTCTAATCCCGCATCACTGGACCTACTTGCTGGACTCACAAAAAAACTGGCAGCTTTAGAGGCCATGGCTGAGGAAGCAGGAGCAGAACAAGATGATCAGAGTAAAGATGACCCCCGGTCCGGATCTAACTTCAGGTGAGGAAGGACGCCCATGACAAGGAGGAGGGTAGAGCTAGGATTTTCTGAGAAGGAAAGGAGGGTACATAGGAGTATGGCAGCTGCTGCCAACCGCATCTAATAAAGTCAGAAGGTGAGCCCTGGGGGTCTTTGGGCTGCAGTGATGCTGGCTCTCCTCCAGAAGGGCAGGGACTATGGCTTCTTTATCTTTGGCTACTCCACCAAGTCAAGACTTGCAAATTCCATGAATGTTGAATGAGTGGGGATGTGTGTGTGTGTGTGTGTGTGTGTGTAAACACAAGCAGAGTTTGTGGGAGGGCTCAGGCCAAGGCCGATTTTGCAGAATATGTGCAAGTCTGAGCCACTTCTGGCAGAGTCAGCAGAATTCTTGGATGCTTCCTCCAGCCAAGGCTCCCAGATGAAGACTCAGAGCCCATCTCACCCTCCTTACTCTACACTGCTGCCAGCCTGAGACTTTAAGATCCCCAATCTTCTCATGTCTCATGTACATATAAAGGATTTTTCTGGGAGATGGGAATATTGTATATCAATCTACTGATGATTACACAGGTCTAGACATATGTGAAAATCCATCAAACTGTGTATTTAAGGTTAATGCACTTTATGCCCTCTACTGTGTGGACATTATACCTGAATAAAAAGGAAAAAAGGGCCCATCCCCAAGCCTGAATTTGTGTGTGTGTGGTGCAATGAGTAGTGCTGGACTAGAGTACATTGCTGCCAGTTGGTCCTGTCTCCAAGATTATTTGCCATATGTATTCTGAAACCAGAGGCCTTTAGCAAGGATACAGTAGTAGCAACAAGTAAGGGCTGATAAGACTGTATTTTAAAGACTTTCTTTCACTGAATGTAGCTCAGGAATCAATATCTTAAATTCATATGTATAGTTAATATAATTCTGAAAAGTATAGGGTTATCCAACTTTGGTCTCTAAATCACATTTTAAATGCACTGGACCATAAGTTTTGTGATGCCATGGGGTCTTACTTGGAGATGGGTCTCCAGGGCTTAACATTGTGATTGCACACAGAAAGTGAATGCTCAAAAATTATTTGTGATGTGACATTACTACCAATTCTACAGAAATAAAAAATATTCTAAGAAAGTACTATGAACAATTGTATGCTAAAAAACTGAATAATCTAGATGAAATGGAAAAATTCCTAGAAACACAAAACCTACCAAGACTGAATCATGAAGAAATATAAAATCTGAATAGAACTATAATAAGGAGACTGAATCAATAGTCAAAAACCTCCCAATACAGAAAAGCCCTGGACCAGATGATTTCTGGGAATTTTATCAAAAATTTAAAGAACTAACACAAATCTTTCCCAAACTCTTCCAAAAAGTTGAAGAAAAAGGAGCACTTCCTAACTCATTCTATAAGGGCAGCTTTACCCTGATATCAAAGCCAGACAAAGACACTACAAAAAAAGAAAACTAAAGACCAATATCCCTTATGAATATTGAGGTTAAAATCCTCAACAAAGTACTAGCAAACTGAATTTAGCAGCATATTAAAAAGATTATACATGATGACCGACTGGGATTTATTCCTGGAATGCAAGGATGGTTCAACATACAAAAATCAGTGTAATACACCACATTAACAGAATGAAGGGGGAAAAAACACATGATCATCTCAAATGACGTAGAAAAGGCATCTGGCAAAATTTAACATCTTTTCATGACAAAAAATAAAAACTCAACAAACTAGGAATGGAAGGAAACTACCCCAATATAATAAAGGCAATATACAGAAACCCCACAGCTAACACCATACTCAATCGTGAGAAAATATTTGCACATCACATATCTGATAACAGATTAATATCTAGAATATATAAAGAACTCCTCCAATTCAACAACAACAAAAAACCCAATTCATAAATAGGAAAAGGACTTGACTAGACATTTCCCCAAAGAAGATATACAAATGGCCAAGTGAAAAGATGTTCATCATCACTAATCATTAAGGAGCAAATCAAAACCACAATGAGATACCACCTCACACCCATTAAGAAGGCTATTTAAAAAAAAAAAACAACAAAACAAACAGAAAACAAGCATTGGGAAGGAAGAGCCTTTGAGCCTATCTACCATATCCTGACCTTGTTGGACATTAAATAGGTTCCCTCTAGCCTCCAATGACAAGCGAAATGAAATGAGCGTGTGTTCTTTTTCATCAAATTAGTGCAGCCTTTTTCCTTACCACAGCTAGTAGGGCTGCTTGGAGGTCTTATTTTAGATTCTAGAAAGCTAAATGGAAGTTACTGAAACTCATCAACATCAAGCTGTGATATTTAACAGGGCACTTGGATTGAAATAGTTTTTTTCTTCTACATTAAGGGCCAAAAATTGTCAGTTTTTACTAGAGGAAGAAAGAAAAAAAATTAAACACAAAGATAAATGGCTAATATTTCAGTACATATAATTTCCACACAAGAGAAAGGTTGTTCTGTTGAAAAGCCTTCATTATTTATGATTCAGAGTTAACCTTTTCATGCAGAAGCCATCTGAAACCTCAGAAAGTCATTAAGCTTGATAAGGTTTTTAGATAATCCATTCATCACCCAGTTATTTCTCACAGAATAGGTAACACTGAGCTATACAACAGGACATGCTGCCCTTGGCAGGGGTGATGACACCAAGACAATATTCTTCTCGGTAAGGAAACGGGCACCAATCCCCCAATGCCACAATTCAACAGAAGAGTCTGTAAATTCACTGCAAAAGATTTAGCAAACCTTTATAGCTAATATCTATTCATCTGGAATTGAGATGTCTTTGAGAGAGAAAGTGTCAGAAGCAGCGTACTATTAATATTACATTATAACCACCCAAAATCGAGTAAATACATTTCTGGCTACAACCACTATAGCCACAATACCCATGTGCACACTCACACAGGGGCCCATTTTAAAGTCCCCCTGTCTTGTGCTTCGCTCCAGGCTCCACGAGGATAGAAGAATACGGAGTTGAGGATTCAGCCACCATTGAGCCATCATTCCAGTGGTCCCATTCCATATTCCATCCTTCTGGTTTTGGAAGGGCATACCTGGGTTGCAAGCAGAGAATGTCCTTGCCCCATACTTGAACATCTTCTGCCTTGCCCCATGTTACAACATTAGTGAGGATCAAATTCCGAGGACTTTGAAAAACAGATCTGTTGCTGATTCCACACCTTCCTGAGATGTCTGTCTGGGAAATGTGTTAAAGCTGACCTGGTTCATCCGTTGCTGGGAGACTTCCTGACCTTGTGATTCCAACCCAGGGAAGAGGTGATGCGACATTCTAGCCCACTTCAGAGGAGCAAGTTTCCCCCAGGGTTTGTATAGACCGACCCTTTTGCACCTTACATTGTTCTCAAGCCCCCTCCGCATGTGCCATCCCCTAACAACCCAGCACCTATAATAAGCAGTGGGAACCATTATCAAGAGGTGGATGGGGGACTTCTTTTGGTGTTTTATTTTGGAAGCATGAGCCTTAGAGGCTGATGGCAGTGGTTTTTTTTTTTCCTTTTCTATTCATTTTGTTCCGTGAGCTTTTTGCTTTTATTTCCTTCTAAACATAATTTGCTCTAATCATTTTCACTGTTATGGTTTTTATATATCTTATTTTAGTCTGTTTTAGTTGTATTCATTTTCCTCAGCCCCTCTACTCATAGTCTTTGATCTAAACATTTTTTGAAAAGGACACTAGGAATTATCTAGGACAGGGTTTCTCTAACTATCTGTGGTGAAAGAGCAGGTTTCTATTTTTTCTCCCAATCCACTGAGGACCAATATTTATGTTATTAACAGAATTAAAGTGATCATACACTTCGATGTCACTGCAATGTACAATATTTATTTAAAGTTTTCAGGTATTTCCTCTCAATTTCTGTATTTTGTTGCAGACCAGTGACAATTTAGGGACGATCACCAGTTTACAGATCACATTTAGAGGAGCACTGATTACCAATTCTCTCATTTCTTTTCTTTTTTTTTCTTTTTATTTATTTTTTTCCCCCAAAGCCCCAGTAGATAGTTGTATGTCATAGATGCACATCCTTCTAGTTTCTGTACGTGGGACACGACCTCAGCATGGCCAGAGAAGCGGTATGTCGGTGCGCACCCGGGATCCGAACCCGGGCCGCCAGCAGTGGAGCGCGTGCACTTAACCACCAAGGCACGGGGTTGGCCCTCTCATTTCCTTTAAATAACATTTTTCATTGTAGAAAATTTGGAAAATACACAAAAAAGAAAACAAAATCTCTTATAATTCCACCACATAGAGAGAAAAAATCTTGAGAAAAAATCTGATATTTTATACTATATACACTGATATATATATATACAGATGGTTGCACAACCATGACCACAATCTAAAAACATTTTTATCACCCCCCCAAAAGAAACCCTCTACCCATTAGCAGTCACTCCCCACTCCCCCGTCCCCAGCCACTGGCAACCATTAATCAATTTTCTGTCTCTATAGATTTGTCTATTCTGGACACTTCATATAAATGGAATCATATGATATGTGATCTTTTGTGTCTGGCTCCTTTCAACTTTATAGCATAATGTTTTCAAGACTCATCCATGTTGTAGCATGTAACAGTATTTCATTCCTTTTTATTGCTGAATAACATAATATTTTATGAATATATCAAATTTTGTTTATCCATTCATCAGTTGATGGAGATTTGGGTTGTTTCCACTCTGCCTATTATGAATAATGCTGCCATGAACATTCATGTAGAAGTTTTTGCATAGACATATGTTTTCATTTCTTTTGGATATATACCTAGGCATGGAATTGCTGAGTAATATGGAAACTCTGTGTTTAGCATCTTGAGGAAACATATACCTATTTTTATATTATAATTTTTCTTTTTTTTGTGAGGAAGATTAGCCCTGGGCTAACATCCGTGCCCATTTTCCTCTACTTTATATGGGACACCGCCACAGCATGGCTTGCCAAGCGGTGTGTCAGTCCGTGCCGGGGATCCCACCCTGCGAACAGTGGGCCAACGAAGTGGAGCCCATGAACTTAACTGCTACGCCAGTGGGCCGGCCCCTTTTATAATTTTTTAAAAAATTAGAACCATTGTGTATATAATTTGTTAAACTTAAAATTTTTATTATGAACATTTCCCAATGTCTTTCAATAATCTTCAAAAAGATAATTTTTAATATCTACATATTTTTCCATTTTATAGAAGCATTACAATTATTTTCTTATTGTTGGATAACTTACTGCTTTTATAAATAGTATTGATGGACATATTTGCACATAAATATGTGAGAACAACTCTGATATTAAAATATTAATCTTCACTTATTTTTTATTTTTTGTGAGGAAGATCAGTCCTGAGTTAACATCTGCCAATCCTCCTCTTTTTTGCTGAGGAAGACTGGCCCTGGGCTAACACCTGTGCCCATCCTCTTCCACTTTACATGAGACGCCGCCACAGCATGGCTTGCCAAGCGGTGCGTCGGTGCGCGCCCGGGATCCAAACCGGGGAACCCCGGGCCGCCGCAGCAGAGTGCACGCACTTAACCACTTGTGCCACCAGGCCGGCCCCTTCATTTATTTTCAAAAGCTTCTTGGCTTTTGGCTCTATCTTTTATTTTAAATCTCATCCATTTTGTTTCACTGTTTGGGCTCCAAATATCTTACATATCGATCTATTATTTTTAACTTCTATTTATTCCCTTTGTTTTGTTTTTACCTTATTTCTAATTTCCTGGATTCAGTCTCCTCTTACCCTTTGTCAAAGCAAAAGCACTGTTCTGCTTTAGGTTTTAGAAACTGTTAAAAACACTTTGATGTCACTATAATTTGTCTCATTAACTTGCACAGGGGGATATAATAAATCACATTGATCTGAAGAACCCAACAGCTATTCTGAAATTTTTTTTTTTTTTGCTTTGGGAAAAGAAAAAAGTCAGAAAAAAACAACAACAACAACAACAACCATGCATTGGTGATGTGACTTAAATTTTAAGAAACATATTTCATAAACAAGTACTATTTCCCATAAAAGCTTTTTTTTTTCTGATGCCAAGCAATTTTAAGCATAGAAGTTAAAGTTTCTCTTGCATATGTCAAAGTCTTTCTGGATCACAAGTCTTTATTACCCTTCAAATTGAAAGAAACCCAAGAATCACAAATCTGCCATTTGAGCAATTTAATTTTTTAAGAACTTGTTTAAACTTGATTAACCAAACACTTTCAACTTTTCTTTTACCTTTTCCGGCTCAAAGTAAAAATGATCATGGCACATCATTGGTTACCTAATGCTCAGAGAGATGTTTTCCTTTCTGTATAAGATTTTGGTTACTATTGGGCAAAAACAGTTTTTTCAGTACACTTCATGTTTTAGAACATTTTTAGATTTACAGAAAAATTGAGAAGATATTTCAGAGAGTTCTCATGTACTTCATACCTATTTCCCCCATTATTAACATATTACAGTAGTACAGTACATTTGTTACGATTAATGAACAAATATTGATACATTATTAATAACTAAAGTCCATAGTTTATTCAGATTTCCTTAGTTTTTATCCAATGTCTTTTTCTGGTCCAGGACACTACATTACAATTAGTTGTCCTGTTTCCTTAGACTCATCTTGGCTACGACAGTTTCTCAGACTTCTCTTGTTTTTGATGACCTTGACTGTTTTGAGGAGAAGTGGTCAGGTATATTGTAGGAGGACCCACTACTAGAATTTGAACAGACATACATTTTTTATTCTAAATTTTCTCTGAAGTAAAAGAAGACACATATTCTTAATTCCACATCTTCTATCCTTCCATTATTGATTTACGCAAACATTTTAAATTGTCTTCTTCCTCTTTGTCTTCATCTATATTTTTCCTTATTTACAATGATGTTTGGTAATGTCTGGTAAACAGCATAGCCAGGCTATAGGGGTAGCTTTAGGGAGAGAGCCCACTCTACAACAGGGGGTTGGCACCCCCATCCTACACATCCTCGGCCATTCTCTACACCCAATCATTCTACCCCTAGCCTTTAAAGCACAGCCTTCTGAAAACCTCACCTGGGGAGATTTGGGTGCCTCCATCTTGTGTAGATCCCAAACCAGATTCACCTTGATTCACTCCAAAATCTCACATCCCTAATCCACAAAAAGCGAGAAGCTTCATGGTTTAAAATCCATGGTCTCCAAAGACTGAATCATTGGATCTGGGGCAAACCAGGACAGTGGCCTTTGCTACAATGCCCTTGAGCTGACTTTGTGGAGATCAAGTTGGTGTTGGACTTTGTGATGGTTTTAATTCTTTGATATTCTTCCCTCCTCCTTGAGTGTGGACTGGACTTAGTGAATCACTTCTAGAGAATAAAGTGTAGCAGAAGTGAAGGCCTGTGAGTTCTGAGAGTAGGTCATAAAAAGCATTATGGCTTCCTCCTTGCCTTTGTCTTGGGTCACCTGCTCTGGGAGAAGCCAGCTGCCAAGTTGTGAGGACACTCAAGCAGCCTATGGTGAGGAACTGAGGCCTTTCAACTGCTAGCAAGAAACTAAGGCTTCTTGACAATAACCATGTGAGTAAGTTTGGAAATGGATCCTCCTCCAATTGAGTCTTCAGATTACTGTAGACCAACATCTTGACCGCAACCTCAAGAGAGACTTTGAGCCAGAATCACCCAGCTAAGCCATTCCTGAAATCCTGACCCATAGAAACTATGACATAGTGTTTGGATTAAGCGACTAATTTGGGGGATCGTTTGTTATGCAGCAATAGATAACTAATACAGTCTGTATTGTTTATATTTTTAATTTTCTGTGTATTACAATGTTTTAACATCTTAAAAACCTTTCTTTCTGGGGATACTGGCCCTCCTGGGGCTAGCTAATTCTTACAGATAGTGAAGGGCACAGCTGGGAGCATGGCTTCGATATGCAAACTAACCAATCCAAAGCCATACCTCCTGTATCTGGCTCAGGCACCCCAGCAGGCAATATTCCTCTGCTTTAATCATCCCAGGGCCAGGCACTAGGCAAATAGGGACCACTCCTGTAGGTTAGAGCCCGTAAGAAATTATTCAAACTAGTCAATCCTAAGCTGTTTCCCCCGCCCTGCCTTTCTCTTCCTGTGGAAAGAGCAATAAAGGCCATGGCCTCGGCTCTCCCCTCACTCTTGCCTCCTGACTGACACCAGTGCTTTCACATGTGGCCCTGCATGATGTGCTGTGCCTTCCGTCTCTAGGACTTGTGAGTATAATAAATTTTGTTTTCCTGAGCCTATCCTGTGTCTCCTCTTGTGGCCGCACCTGACTGACCTCACATAAGAGAACCCAGAACACAGCCTTGGTGATGGAACATGTGAAGGAAAGACCAACAAGGCTCTATAGCAGCTATCAACTTGTCTCAAAGTGGTTCTATCCAGGTGGGTCCATTTTCCTTCTCAACATCACAAGATGATCCTTTCGGTGTGTCACTCACTGTGGCTCTCATTTATTGTAAAGGTCAAGAAGGCACCTTCAAGAACTAGGGTTCTCATGAATGGGAGTTCATACAGTAAAGTCAGCTGTGCTCTGCTTGGAGGTGCTCTTAATATGTCAGGAGCCACCTTGGATAACTAAGACCCCTCTGGAATCTAAAAGAAAAAAGAAGCCTAGTGCATCTCCATCCCAAGAATCTTGGATCTCCTGGGGCACAGAACTTGGGTCAAAGGCATGTGGCTAAGTTTTAGTTTTTTCACTCTTGGCCATCCCGTAAGGCAGAACTAAGAGCTATCCCCAGAGGACAACCTCATCAACCCTCAGCACCTGGCCCTAAGGAAAATATCCATGACTTGCTGTAGCTTTCTTCCATCAGCCATCCTGGGATTCTTCCATACTGTACAACCCAACCACATGTCCCATCTAGTCCCAGGAAAGCACATCTCTCCAGCTCTGGCCCAAGGGGGACTAGACTCTTAGCTACCTCATCCATTGACATAAATCTCCTTTCATGAAAATTACCCTTGAGACCCCTTTTTGGGGCTGCCCCATTGGGAAGCCCCACCCCTGGACGGGGGACTTGGCCCAGCAAGTCCACAGGCCCCTATTTCCAGGAATCAGTTGCACAAGCTCCACTTTGGGCCAGGGCAGCCTCACAGGTGCTGAAGATACATGGAAGAACTACAGGTTTGTTTGATTTTTCTTTTTTTCTTTTTTTTTTTTTTTTTTGAGTTATACTTTCATGGACACCCCAGGCAGCTGTGGAATTGAGTTCTGTCACACGCAATGGTCTGTGGGAGGCATTATTATAGCACCCAGGGCCATGGAAACTATGACACAATGCATCTGTGGCCCTGAGACATCCACCTTTCTACATATTGGTTAAGTTACTTCCTACCCCACGGAAAATTACGATCACTCCCCTCGTGCTGGTACGCCCCCGCCAAGAACCTCGTCCTTGCTGAATACAGATCCAGGTGCCATACTCAAAGGCGGAGGGGAGACATTTTTGTTCTACACAGGGGTGTCCAATAAAACAGGGTCTCATAGTTAGACCTCGTATCTGAGGCAATGTTTGTAAGCCACATCTCGTTCTTGAAGCCCATCTGTGCTCATGTCAGCCCCAGGAGGTTAGGGGACTGAAAAGAGCAAGACAGACTGTGGGGGACTTCTTTTTAAACTTAAAAAACTACTGAGGAAATATATATTATTTATAGAAAAAAAAAAGAATATACATATTTTTAAAAGGTGCCTTTCATTCCATCACCCAGAAATAGCCACTGTTAACAAAACTATCCTTTCTAATTTTTCACACAAAAGTAACTAGAAGAAAACAGTGCTTATATGCCCAGGGGCTTACCCTTACCAGAAGAAGAATGAATTTGTCAACTGCTGGCTTCCTCCTCACAGAGAAGGTGGTGGGAGAGGAAGGCCTGCAGAAGAGAGGCTCCACTGCTCAGGTTCAGGAGTGTGAGTTTTGGGAATCATCGGGATGTGAATCCCTGCTCTACCACTGTCTACCTGTGTGACCTCGGATAAGTTACTTAACCTCTCTGTGCCTTATCATCCTCATATCAAGGATGGAGACAATATCTATTCCCATGGGGCTGTTGTGAGATTTAATATATGTGTGCTTAGAGCAGTGTCTGGCACACGGCAATTGCTCAATAATTTTGTTATTGCTATTGTTATTAAGAATTTAATCTGGCCTACTGTGGTGAAAGCAGATGGTAATTGCGCAACATCTGCCAGCTCTCTGAGTGGCTCAGAGCGGCAGGCACGTGCGTGCATCTTACCCACACGTAGGCATCTGGGCGTGCGTGTGAAGATGTGCACCGGGAAGGATTAAAGAAGGAGTGCCTTCTTTGAAGAGAGGGAGTGAAGGGTGGATTTCAAGACGAGAAAGCAGGACTAGGACCCCTGTAGAAGGGTTGTGATTTTTCTTGTCGTTGGACTTTGGAAACCACCATATTTGGTATCCAGTTTTAGGGTCCCCCACATGGTGTAATTCCCTCTGGTTATCCCCAGGCCTTCCGTAAACCCTTTACATGGGTTTTCTGCTAGGGGAATTGGAAGTTTAGGCAGGAAAAGGGCATACCTGCAGCCTCTCGGACTCCCAACCTCCCTCCATTCCCTGTTGCTTCCGCCCTGCTGGAGGGTAAGCAGGGAAGGCTCCCTTCTCGGTGGCTCTTATGCCGACATATGAAGAACAACATTTGCCAGAGTTTGAATTCCATTCCGTGTGTTTCAAGAGAAACAACATTGCTAAACCCTTCTTTCAGAAGCTGTATCCTGCCCTCCCTTCCCCCTCCTCCAACTTGGGTGTCCAGTCACTACCAACTTCCTTCCTCTCACCTATAAAATTCTTGAAAAATGATTTCTAATCCTTTTACCCTTATTGTTTCCAACGTTAGTTTGTTTCTTAAATGATGTTTTGTTCATCTTAAAAGGCAAATAACCTCAGCTAAATTTCGAAAGCAAAAATTTGCATTCCTCACTTTTTTCTACTGTGGTAGATCACGTGCAAAGATGAACGCCAACAATTCCTCCCATCCCTGTACACGCACGCCACTCTTCCCATCAGGAGGGCAAGACATTTCTCCTGCCCTTGAATCTGAGCTGGCTAGTGACTTGCTTTGACCAATAGAATATAATAGAAGAAATGCTGTACCAATTCAAGCCTAGCTCTTAAGAGACCTGGCAACCCCTGCACTCACTCTCTTGGAGTCCTGAGGAGCCAGGTAGGAAGTCTGACCTTCCAGCTAGAGAGAGGCCCAGCTCCCATGAGGCAGCAAACAAGTGAATAAAGCCATCTTGGAAATTCTAAATGAGTGATCTCTGCTGTCTTAGGCTGTTTGGGCTGCTATAACAGAAATATTATAGACTGGGTGATTTATAAACAACAAACATTTATTTCTCACAGTTCTGGAGGCTGGGAAGTCCAAAATCATGGTGCTGGCAGATTTGGTGTCTGCTGAGAACCCTCTTCCTGGTTCATAGACAGCTATCTTTTTGCTGTGTCCTCACATAATGGAAGGAGTGAGAGAGCCCTCTTGGGCTTCTTTTGTAAGGGCTCTGATGCTATTCATGAGGGCTTTGCCTTCATCACCTAATCACCCAAAGGCCTCACCTCCTAATACCATCACCTTGGAGGTTAGGATTTCAATAGGAATTCTAGAGGGACACAAACATTCAGAGCATAGCACAAGCCAATGCCAAGTGGGGCAGAACAACCACCCAGCTGGTCTAAGCCAACCTATGGAATTATAACAGGTAACAACCACCAAACCTCATTTCTTAACACAGCAAAATTACAGGCTTTATTCTATAGAGGATACCCAAAATCCCCTTCAGGATTTGCCTTGGGAGCAAGGCTGGAGGGGTCTCTTGACACCAGATAGGGAGGGTAAAATGTCCTGATGTCAGCAGGGGTGGGAAAGGTGGACTTTATTAACAGCAAGAAAAATTCAAAGAAGTTATTTGAAAAGAGGATTCTAATAAAATACATTTGAAAAGAGGTCAAATATATATTTGAAAAGGAGAGTCATGGTATTTGTTCAAAAAAACAAAGGGAATTATGACACTGAAGATCTGTAAAGGGAGTGTGATGTTTGCTCAAGGGAGTAATACAACAAGAATAATTTTTGTTAAAGTTTTAACTAAATATGTGACAGGAACAATTGGTGGGGGGGGTTGTTTTTGTTTCTTTTGGCTTACGGATGGGCTGATTTCCTCATCTTTATAATTTATCACTTTCACAGAGGCTGTTTCTATTTGGTGGAACCAACTGTGAAATTACGTTGTACTTTTTCTCATCCTATCTGGCTCCTTCCTCAGTATCCCTTTTGCTATTGGCCCCCTCAAGTTCATTGTATCACTGTCAGTGAGGGGGAAAGTGTTGTTTAGAAGATTGAGAATTTTATGCTCTCTAGGATATGCATGCTGTAAAGATATCTACAACTGGGTATTGGCACTTTGACCAAGACAAGTCCTGTCTGGAGAGGAATCATTTACCACAAAGAATGAAAAGATTTTGTAGTCAATACTGTTCTAGTCCAGCTAATGCTATTTCTTATCAAGGACAAATGGGGCAAATTCAACCAGTACTTGCAGGGCATCCAAAGCCAGACTGGGTGAGACACAGAATATTTCCTATAATTAACATATCGGTAATAATTTGACATTTGAATATACTGCCTTTTATAGAATATCTGAGCTTTCAATGTTTAGGACCTTTAGTAAACATTCAAAGCAAAAATGTCAGTTTTCCCAATAATCGTTCCATATGTAATATTTCCTGATTGTCAGCAAAAAGAGGAAAAGGCTGGGAAACAAACAATTGATGCCTGTGTGACAAAAAATGAGGATAGAGCCATTTGGAAATAGGATTCTACTAGATAACCAATTAAAAAAATATTTATATATTCATACAGCTCAAAAAGTTTTAAATATAGAAAGGTTATTTCTCATCACACAAAAAAATTTGTAATACATATGGTGATGGATGTTAACTAGACTTATTGTGGTGATCATTTCACAATATATACAAATACCGAATCATTACACTGTACACCTGAAACTAATATACTATTACATGTCAATTATATCTCAATTAAAAAAATAAAGAAAGGTTATACAGCAAAAACGGCTCCCACTCTGCCCTGACCCAGCTTACCCAGTTTCCATACCAGCACCCACCCCCTGGAAACGACTATTATTAGTTTCCTGTGTTTTCTTACAGAATGTCTTTATGCATACAAGCAATACAGATATATAGTCTTACTTTGCCTTAAGAAAAAACTTTCTGTTGAAGCATAACTTACATATAGTGAGTTCTAGCTACAAGAACATTTCCAACCCTCCCAAAAAACCCTTCATACTCCCTTTTAATCAGTATCCCCCAAAGATAACCACTATGCTGACCTGTATCACTATAAATTAGTTTTGCCTATTCTTGAATTCCATATAAATGGAATCATACCATATGTACTTTTTATGTATGGCTTCTTTCACTCAACATCACGTTGTACATGGCAATATCTTGTTCTTTTTTTCTTCGATATGTATTATTCCATTATATGATTATACCTCTATTTATCCATTCTACTACTGATAAACATTTGAGTTGTTTCCAGTTTGTGGCTATTATGAATAGTGCTGCTATGAACATTTTTATAACATATCTATGGTCATTACAGCACTCATTTCTGCTGGCTGTACAGAATGGCACAGACAGGTCATAGGTAGGCCTTAGAAGATACCACAAGACTGGTTTCCTGTCTTGGTGGTATATCAATGGTTATATCAGTTCAGACTCCCACTAGCAATGTATGAGTTCCAGTTGCTCCATACCCACACCAACTCTTTGGTATTGTCAGTCCTTTTAAACAACATGCACAAAACCTCATTATTCACCTTGGGAGGATGCTAGAGAGCCAACTCGTTATTTAAACCAGTAAATAAAGGAGAAAAAATCAAGCATTTTTCTGTTTTTCTTATATGATCTCTATCTTAGGGTAACCAAATGATGAGAAATTTCTTTTTAGAAAGGAGTTTCAGATAAGAAACAGAGGAGAATTATATTAGAACTTGAATACTATTATTTTGCAGTCCCTCACACATAAATGGATCTAGACAATGCTGTTAGCATCACAAAAAAACAATCAGACACCAAGTGTCTCCTAATGGAACTACACATCACCGCCTATAAAGTAGTCTTATTCCACCGCCTTGAAAAAATTTGAATCTCAATCTCAACCAGTTAATGGAGTTATCAGACATAGATTCTAAAATAGTAATTCTTAATGTTCAAGGAAAAAAGACAAGACACCTTTGGCAGAGCACTGAAAACTATAATAAATAAATAAATGGAAATTGTAGAACTGAAAATACAATAATAGAAATTAAGAATTCAATAAACAGGTTTAACCACAGATTAAACAGGACCAGAGAAAAAGCACTATCCATTAAAAAAATTTATTATTGATATTACTTATCCACATTAAAATCAAGAACTTCTGTTCATCAAAACATATTATTAAAGTGAAAAGACAAGCCAAAGAGTGTATGTATACAAAGGACATATATTCAGAATTTATAAAGAACGCTTGTAAATCAATAAGAAAAAGATAAAAAAAGAAAATGGGCAAAGGACTTGAACATGCACTTCACATAAGGATATCCAAACGACTAATAAACATAAATGGTGAATAAATTCAAAAGTACAGTTATAACAGACCAAGAGCTTTTGGTTTTAAAAAAAGATTTCCTCCATATTTCTGAAGCATGTGCATAACATAAATCATAATTAAATTTTTAAAAATACTCAAGACTAAGGCAAGTAAGATGTTGGAGGAACATACGCCTAACAGTTAATAGCAGTTACCTTTAGAAGGTGAAATTATGGGAGATTTTTCATTTTTATATTGAACATTTCCAAATTTTAAAACAAGTTACTGTAGTTTTATTATTTTTGTTTTTAACTGATAACATTCCCATGGTTCAAAAAGCAATATTACTTTATAATGTATACATTGAGAAGTCTCTCATCCTGTCTCGGTCCTTCCCTCCATCCCACAGGAAACCATGATTATTAGTTTCTTGTGTATCTTTCCAGAATTTATGGGGAAACAAGAAAGGATCATACAATCTTATTCTCCTTTCCTACACAAAAGGCATACCTTATACGCTGTTCTGCATCTGGCCTTTTTTCACTTAGCAAGATATCCTGGAGATCTTTCCACATCAGTACACAGGGAACTTGCTCATTCTTTTCCACAGCTGCATGATGCTCCATTGAGCATATGTACTACCATTTTTAAAATCAGTCCTCTGAGGGATACTTAGGTAGTTTCCAATCTTTTGCTATTACAATCAACAACCTCATACATCATTTCATATATAAGCAAGTGTATTTATAGGGAAAATTCTCAAAAGTGGAAATGCTGGATCACAGTGCAAATGCTGGATCACAGTGTAAATGCAGCTGCGGTTTTGATAACCACTAAGGGTTGTGATATTCTGCTCTCCCATCAGCATGGTAAGACAGCACCTGTTACCCCACATCTTCCTATATAGAGTATACATTTCAATGTTTGCCAATCCGATGAGTAAAAAATAGTATCTCAATATAGTTCTAATTTTCTTTCTCTTATTACAACTGATGCTAAGCATTTTTTCCTATGTTTAACATCTATTGGTAATTATTTTTCTGTGATAATTACCAGTCCTTTGGCTATTTTTCTACCCAGTTGCTGATTGTAAATTGTTAGATATTTTACAATGAATATTTAATATATCTGTATTTGAAAAAAATGACTCAAGAAAAAAAAGATGTTAAAACTCCTGTTATAAAAACTAATATACCAGCCTTTCTTCCACGAGTCTGGATTCAGTCAAAGAGGGACGCACAAAGATTCTCCAAGCCCTTCGATAGGCGCCGGGAACCGAGATCGCATGCTCAGAAGTGTCTCGCTTGACGCATGCTCAGAAGTGTCTCGCTTGACGCCTAACATCTGTATGCGCATGCTCCCTTGATTCTTACCAGAAATGTTGTGTGCGCATGCTCCAAACAGCCCGCGCCTCACCTGATTCCTAACGGAAAATCTGTTGCGCATGCTCATAAACCCCTGCGCTCCTGGGAAACTGCGCAAAGAGCTGACGGCGTTTGCTGCCAAGCACAGGTGGTGCTGCGAGGTTTGTGTTGCGTCTTACTGTCAGAAAATGTCCTGAGGCACCATCCCGATTTGAAGAAGGAATTCCAGCACATCAAGACAAGGCATCTTCCTGTGGCTTCCTCAAACAACAAAAAACCCCCACTGCATTACGTCAGCGGGTATTCATTACCCGTCCCTCTCTAAACCGTGTTTAAAGCGAGTTTTTAAAATTGATGCTATGTATTGAGGAGGAAGTTGATTAAAAGTTATTTTGAAGCATGTCAAGAGTTTAATAGTATGCTACATACTTTTTAGTATTCCATAGGCAGCGCCAGAAAGGCGCCCACACAGAAAAGCCTGAAAAAAACCCCACCTGTTACTCGCGGAGAAAAAGATGCTCTGACTTTCCCAATTTGGTTGATGCGATGGAGAATTAAACCTTACAGAAAGAGCTGTCACTGACCCTGGAAAGGATGCTGCACCAGTCACGTTTCTGCATTTTGTAAGACTTTTTCAAAGCTCTAGAAACAATGCCCAAGGTTTTCAAACGATCCTGGAGAGATGGTTCCGGATGCCTCAGGACTGTTTTCCCCAATAAGGAGCTGTAATATTGGTTCCACTCCACCTTCCCTGCAAAACATCTAGAGTCCAGTATCTGGTTATATTGTGGCCTGAAGAGAGAAGTTTCTTGGGGACCAGTGAATTTTTTATGAGTCTTACCAAACATTACTTTAATATTTTAAATTTCCCTCTCTAAATAATATGTTGAAGTGTCAGATAGTACCTGCTAAGAAGAGGGTGTGATGGAGATGGCTGAGTCAAATGTTTCTTCAAAACTTGCATTTTTCACACCATTTCAGAAGCTGCCCATACCTGGTGAGATGCTTCATCAAAGCTCTGATGGGCTGGCTTATTTCAGAAAATGGACCAGAGCCATGGCTGCATAAATGCAGCCTTGCACAACTATCTTGCTCCTGCTTGGAGCCAACTGGATCAGGAGACCTGTCCCTAAACTAATGTACAGCATGTCTTATAATGTTGGTTATAAAATGGGTGCATTGTGTTTAACAACTGTGAAAGTAAATTCTTTAATAGTAACTTTGGGTCAGATTTCTGCATTTTAATTTCTTTTTATCTGTGTCCTGAGGCTTGTAACTACTTCTTACCCTTGATGTTTATTTGGACTTACCAATGTGGATATTGTTGATAGCCTTTGTAAAAGTATTTTCAGTGAAGTTGTGGGGACAGAGGTGCAGTTAAGGTGGATTTTAAGAGTGAACAGGAGTCAGAGAGTAGAAAAAACATCTGTATACCAGTGGCTTTCTAACTAGGGTACACAGAGACTTTCCAAGGGATGTTCTTTTCCTGGTACAGGGAAGGCATCTTTCTCGTGGGAAATTTTATGGTCTGTTTTTAGGTAGAAAAGGGTAGGTCAGAGAGCCCTTCCTACATCTGCTGTTTCTCAAATGCCTTCAGCTCAAAATAATCAATATGCCAAAGTGACATATTTTGGGGTGGCACGTTGATGTAGGAGAGGGGACTGAAGTTCTTACAAAGGTGAGAGCCACAGGGCTCCACGGCAGAAGCACAGTGATTGGTCAACCTTGATACAGGAGGAAAAGAGAAGGTGGCTGCAGGTGGAGGTAAACCATAGATCTGGTGGAAGGAGAGGAGATAGTTTCCCTTTTTTTTTCAATAAAAAATGGAATGAGGTGGGGCATCAGCTGAGAGGGGTGCAGGTTGTGAGAAGTGAGCGTTTAGGAGACAGTAAGAAGTAGGAGACACACATAATATGTAAGTATAAGCTTATCTAAAATCTACATTTATAACCTAGACAGACATCCAAATGTGTTTGGTGGTCTGTGGAAAAACATGCATGTTTTTGCTTTATGGAAGGGAACTGTACTGATTGATCGCTCAAGGAATTCTTACCTAGACAGAAAACATTACAATTAAAAATTTTCCTATTATCCAACCCCATATAAATATTATCACAGTATTCATTTATGCTTTCAACATTTTGAAATCCCCTCACAAATCTCAAAAAAGTCATTAATATTTGATACATATTGTCTCCTTTGACTCTGAAAGACTATCCTGGAATACTAGAGAATCATCAATTTTTGGGGTATTTTCACACATTTTATACCAATATAAGTCAAAGAATAATAAATGTCCTTGTTATACCAGAAATGAATATGGAAGAAAATTTTATTTAAAAACTCTGCTAAAAGTGCTTTGCTCCTAAAATCAAATTTGCTTTGTTTTCCTCATTGAAATCTTAGAATGGTTTTGAGTATTTTAGAAATTATATTGGTCTTTAGTAAAGATAATAGATTTTTGTCAAACTGGTCACTTGATAGCAAATATATTTCCTTAGTTATTAACATGTCTACTATGTAAAACTAAAATACTTAAATAGAGCTACTCATATTTAAAACTTTAATTTTGTCATACGAATACATTTAATACCATGTATCTCAGGAGCTCTCTCTCCTAAATACCAACTGAGTAAAATATAAACTTCATCTCTCATGATATAGAATTTCTTTTTACCTAAAATATTAAATTTATGGCAAGGAACAGCATAAAACAAAAGACTTTCTTTAAAAACAAAAAAAGAAAACAAATATACTGCAAATACACCTGGCATCTGAGTTTCAGTTCCTGGATTTAGGAAGGGAATCCAAAGAAATCTTGTTATCCAAATCCATTTGTTCCTGAGTTTCAACTAGCCAACAGCAGGAGTTTGGATAGCAAAGAAATTATCCAAAAATTTACTTGAATGTCTAGTTCCTGAGTTTGTATAGCAAGGATTGCGTTGAACGTTTTTCTCCAAATATATGCATAATAATGTTATAATTACTTATATGTATGGTCTATCAGAAACAATGTACAACATCCTGGACTTTTCTCTCTCTTCCCTCATCCTCAAAATCCAGTCAGTCAAGTCCTGGTATCTTCTAACTCAAATTGATTTCTCTCCATCAATCTTATTTATTCCAACAGTCTCCTGATGGTCTCCCTGCAAATCATGTCTTTCTTCAGTCCACTCTTTACATTGTAACCAGAGAAAATATTCTACAAATTTTCATCATGCCACTGCCCTGTTTAGCATCTTTCAGTGGTTCATCATTGCCCTTAGGATCAAGGCCTATGTCCCCAGAGCATGCCACATCTTTTCCTGCAACTCTCACTTTACTCGAGGCACATTATACTATTGCACTTAGCTTTTCCAGAAAAAGTCATATCCTCTTATCTCCAGGGCTTCGGTTATGCTGTCCCCCCTTCCTGGAACATTGTCATCCCCTTCATGTGGATAGCTCCTACTTCAGCTCTCAGCCTAGTTACTTTCTTTGGAGAGTCTTCTCCTGACCTCTGTTCTCCCCACCCAAAGAGTAGCCTAGGGGTTTCTTCTGTGAATTTCCATTGGACCCTAAGCTCCCCCTATCATAGCAGTCTATTCTATGATGCATCTTATTTATACCCCCAAGCCCTAAGAGTGTAGCCACTATCCCTAATTCTTAGCACAGTGTCTAGTACCCAGTACATGCTCAATAAATAATACTGAATGAATGAGTTACCTGTTCCAGAAACTCAAAATATATTTACAATGCTTTTATTTTTTCCAAACAATTGCTTAATTACTCAACAGCCCTTTTAGCAGGAAGCGCATTATTTCCGACTTGTGGAGCACTCCCCCATAAATTGTCCAGATAACTTACTCTATAAGGGATAACTTATTCAGTCTATAGTGGGTTCTGTTCTCTTCTTAACTGTAGTCTGATCATGGCTAATGCCATAGCTTCTCATTAACTCACACTGCCACTTTTGGAGACTGGTCCTACTCAATCCAAAAGGCAATGCCTGTCCACTGCTTGCGAATGATGCCCTTGCTTGTCTATATCCCTGCGGGCAGGTAGAACTCTCTGAGGGATGACAAGCTAAGCTTGCTAAGGATGTTCCACAGTTGGCCTCCCAAGGGTCCACTCTTAGCAAACAACCACAGCAGATCACACACAGCTCTAGGGGGACTGGGTCAGGATGATAACAGTGTATCACAGTTCCAGAAACACCATTTCTCTCTCTCTCTCCACTGAAGACCACTTCTCAAAAAATGAGGCAGTTTTTTTGTTCTGTTTTTGTTTATATCAAGACACAGAAAGCCTTGCTATTCCTTTCTCCCAGGATGTTCAGAACTCCTTACTGTTTGCCTGCTCTTCTAAGTAAGGCTTCCCTTTGTTAGTCTCTATCCTAGCCTGTGCTATGGAAGAAAGGAAAAACCAAAATTTGATCTTTGGTGGAGTACTTTTCTGGTGGGGCATGCTGGCATGTTGAGAAAGAAGACACTGGTGTGGAAAGACACTGAACTAGTTGAAGTTTGGAAATTTGAGTCGACCCTAACTTTGCAACTACCTCTACCCTAACTTTAGTTGGTCTAATGGCTTTAGCCTCCCCAGGCCTCCATTTCATTATCTGAAAAAAACAGGAGAGTCTTTAAGATCCTTTCCAGCTCTTTAGAATTCTATAATTTCAATATAAATTAAAAATAGAAATATCACATGACCCAGCTACCCCACTACCGGGTATTTATCCAAAGAACTTGAAATCAACAATTCAAAGAGACTTACACACCTCTACGTTCACTGCAGCATTATTCACTATAGCCAAGAAGTGGAAGCAACCCAAGTGCCCATCGACTGATGATTGGATGAAGAAGATTTGGTATATATACACAATGGAATACTACTCAGCCATAAAAAAAGACAAAATTGACCCATTCACAACAACATGGATGGATGTTGAGGGTATTATATTAAGCAAAATAAGCCAGACAGAGAAAGACAAACACCCTGGCATGCTGAGAAAGAAGTATGATTTCACTCATATGTGGAAGATAAACTAACACATGGACAAAGAGAATGGTTTAGTGGCTACCAGAGGGGAAAGGAATTGGGGGGTGGGCACAAGGGGTGAAGGGGCATATTTATATGGTGACTGACAAATAATAATGTACAACTGAAATTTCACACTGTTATAGACTATTATGACCTCAATAAAAAAAAATCAGTTTTGTTGAGACATAATTTACATACAATGAAATGTACCCATCTTAAGTGTAGAGTTACAAGTGTTTTGACATATTTATACTATAACCAAGTTAGAGAACATTTCCATCACCCCAAAATGGAATTTTCATTTCCATCATAGCTCCCTCATGCCCCTTTGCAGTTAACCCCCCTGCCCCCATCCTCAGCCCAAGGCAACTGCTGATCTGCTTTTTGTCACTATAGCTACAGTTTTGCCTATTCTAGAATTTCATGTAATTGGAATGATACAGTATATACTCCTACTATTTTACTATTTTTTAAAATTGTGGTAAAATATATATATAGCAAACAAATATGGAATGCTTCATAATGTGTGTCATCCTTGCACAGGGGTCATGCTAATCTTCTCTGTATAGTTCCAATTTTAGTATATGTGCTGCCAAAGCGAGCACAGTATGTAAAACACAGTATGTAAAAATCTCTTTGCATCTGGATTTTTAAAATTTTTGCATGGCAAAATGTTTCTGTTATTCACTCCTCTTAGTACATGTTGAAGATATTTTAAATCTATTTTTATAGCAAATAGTGTTTCTAGACTGGATAATTTTTTTAATACCACCATTCAAATATTAAAAAGTTAAATAAACTTGAGTAATTTCTTGATTTTACATGGTATCTGTCTATTGGGCAAAAAAAGGGTCCCATGCTATTTATTTTCAGAATCGATTGATTTCATGAGTGAGCACATAATGGTGGCCCATATAAGGATGGTATAAGAGGAGGCAGCAGGGATAACTCAATGGCAGCAGGTAATGGCAACCCATTGTGAGGACAGCATTGGAGAGGGTGGCAGGGGCAGCTTGGTGGGGTCAGGAGATTGGCTCATACAGGAGATTCAACAAATAAGTAAATATATTTCAGATAATGGTAGCAGATTTCTCACTGACTGAGAAGGAAGATACAAAAACAAAAAGGGAGAAAGTTAGAATGAATCCTGCAGTATTGGACTGGATTTGTAATTATCAATGTGACTTAATAGTTTACAATATAGGTGGTAGTTATAAATATAGAAGTAAAGGTATATACTTATACTTCCTAGCCCTGCCCATAGAGTAGGTCTGGAAACACAAACATTCCAGTAGAAATGAGCATATCTAGGATCCAGATGTTGGTTTCTAAACACCACTCTTCTCTAAAAGGAACCCGTGTTCCTTGAATAAATAGCTGATTCCAGAGGGAAGCAGTGAAAATACAAGTTGGGCTTGGAACATCTTGTTGTGCCAGGAAATATGGAAGTGCCCCCCCCCCAAAATGATGGGGACATGTCAAGAGGACATAGGATCCCACTTGAAGGGGTTCCCACTAGCCAGGTCTGGGAGAATTTGAGCATCAAAATAATTATATTTAGGGGCAGGCCCAGTGGTGTAGTGATTAAGTTCGGCACGCTCTACTTCAGCGGCCCAGGGTTCGTGGGTTTGGATCCCAGGCCTGGACCTACACCACGCATCAAGCCATGCTGTGGAGGCATCCCACATACAAAATAGAGGAAGATGGGCACAGATGTGGCACAATCTTCCTCAAGCAAAAAGAGGAGAATTGGCAACAGATGTTAGCTCAGGGCCAATCTTCCTCACCAAAAAAAAAATGATATTTACACATTAAAACTCATTGAATTAAATAGAATCTATAATATAAACAAATGAATAAAATATGAGAAGAGACAGCTTTTTCTTACAGTAGGATAGAATTAGAAAAAACGCCATTTGGCAATTATAGTAATAATTGATTCAAGAAAGAATGATCAATGGATGCTAATATGAGTAGGTAAAAATCAGATGAGGATCTAGATATTTGTATAGTTTCAAAGTATCTCCACATAAAATACTTATTAATTACAAAGATGAAAAGTAACTTCACAATGGAGAAAATTAGAAGAAATCATCTTATTCAAGTGATCAAATTTAACACTACCAACAATGTACAAATTGACATTGTATGCCACTCAATAGGATATAAGCATTCAGTGGACAAATACAAATTGAAGAACATTCTACAAAATGACTTCAAAATGTCAAGGGGGGGCCAGCCCGGTGGTGTAGTGATAAAATTCATACACTCCACTTCGGTGGCCCGGGGTTTGCAGGTTCGGATCCTGGGCACGGACCTACGCACCGCTTATCAAGCCATGCTGTGGCAGGTATCTCACATAAAATAGAGGAATATGGGCACAGATGTTAGCTTAGGGCCAATCTTCTTCAGCAAAAAGAGGAGGATTGGCAACAGAGGTTAGCTCAGGGGTAATCTGCTTCACACACACACACAAAAAATGTCAAGCACATGAAACTTGAAGACCCAGAAACTGTCCCAGATTGAAACACACTGGAGAGACATGACAGCTAGGTGCAAGGCATAATCCTAGATTGGATCCTTTACAGGTAATATAAAAGACAGAACTGGGACAATTCATAAACCTCAATGTGGTCACTGAGTATATATTGGAATTCTTTGTACTATTCTTGCAACTTCTCTGTAAGTTTGGAATTGTTTCAAAATAAATTGTTTTTTAAAAAGACAAAATCAGTTGGTTTCGGAAATCACTTTTTAAAAATATATTTACTAGCCTTGGCCAGAATTCATTAGAACTCTTTTGGATCTGTTAGGATGTATTTGCTTGCAAGTAACAGAAAATCCAACTCAACGCTGAAACAATAAGAAAAATGCATTTTCTCATACAAATGTCCTCAGGTAATTTAGCCAAAGGGTTAATTCACCAGCCCAAGACTTTCAGTAACTTGCTCCCCTCTTCCATTTCTCAGTAGCAGCTTTGTCCTCCTCTCTTGGTTCTTCTCATGATTACAATCTGGTTTCAGCAGCTCCAAGCATAATGTTCTGACATTACAATGCCCAAAGGCTTGAAAGGGAAGAAGAGTCTATCCCTTACTCATGCCTATTTTTAAACCTCCGGGAAAATTTCCCAGAAGCCCTACAACAGACTTTCCCTCGCCTCTCGTCTGTAATCACATGCCCACTCTTAAGTGAATCACTGGAAGGAAGCTGAATCACCATTACTAGCTTGGACTAATTAAAATTCATCTTCTGGGGCTAGTGAAGGGCCAGCTTCCCTTAAAAGCATTTGACCACTTAATACCTGAACAAAATTGGAATTCTATTAGCAAAGAAGGTAGGAAATGGCTGCTGGGTAAGCAGCCAACATTATTTTCCACATAAACCTTCTTGATTCAATTGAGTAATCTTTAAAGATTTATTTAAATATCTCTATTTTCAAATGTACAGGAAAGTTAAAAGAATAAACATTATATATAGTGTGTTCATGAATTTACTTCACAACATTCAGGTATTTGATTTTTCTGAATCCGATTATAACCAATTCACCCTTCACTCAGAGTCCCCTCATCCCTTTGATTCACAAAGATCCTAGTGCTGGTTTCCCTTGACATGTAATTCATTTGTCTAGTCATTGGCCTTCTTCCCAACCTCAGCATCCACTGAGATGTATTCATATCTTCATCTGATCACCACTGTGTGGCCCAGCAGAGACCAAGGTCTTGTTTGAAGGGAGTGGGAAAGAAGGGTGATGAGATGAACAAAGAGATTGTAAGGACAACCCTTGATTCCTTCCCACATACATTGATTCTAAAAGTTGAAAACCAAAAAAAGCCCCACTGTTTACATTATTATGATTGTGTACATACTGTTCACTGAAGAGCCAAAGACTTTTCTGTAATTATACTGTCCTTTCTCTGGTATCAGTGCATAACTAAAAGAAGATTCACTTCATGTCTCTCCTCTATCACATCCCTTGTTTTTTGGGTAACCACACCTTCCTTTTCCTTTATTGGTGTATTACATCCACAAATAACTTCCTGAGAAAGTAGGTGTGGGAGGTAAGCTTTCTGAGTCACTGACTGACTAGAGATCTCTTCACTCTGCTCTCACTCTTGATGGTTTAACTGGGTACAGAAGTCTAGGTTCAACACATTTTCTACTGTCTTTGCATTGCTCCATTGCCCTCTACCTTCCAGTGTTGCTCTTGAGACTACAATGTCATTTCAATTTCTTATACTTTGAATAAGGCTTGATTTTTTTCCTCTGTGGAAGTTTCTAGAATCTTCCCTTTATCCCTGGTATTGTGAATTTCACAATGACATATCTTGGGTTTTTTTGGTTTTTGTTTTTGTCTTCACTCATTTTTATCTTTTATTATAGAAAACACATAGAAGAGTTTTAAGAAATGATGGATATAAGACAAATCAGAACCATGGTGAGTTATTAAACCCATTTTCTATATACACTTACTAAAATTCCAAAAGTAGAATATCATTAAATGTGAAACACGTTATAGCACTGTCCATATATACACAGCACACACAGAGATCTGCCTATGGTCTTCTCTGAATCTCCTATATACATGTTGTTGATACAAAATCCTGCAATTGAACTTCTACTCTTCAGTTGTCCTTTTCCAGATATATAAGGAAATTTAGAGATATGAATAAAATGCATTACAGGGAGTTTCTGCTAAGGGCTCTGTGCTTTACTCTGAACAATTGCGCACTATACTGTGAGAAAAACTTTGAAGCCCATTTCTAGCTAAGATAGTAGAAGATTCTTCTAGTTCCTTTTTTAGCCAATTCATTTTTTCCTAGTCAGTCATTTGAGGGCAAAGTACAAAAATAGCTCAGGAAACAAATCGTAATTTTATATTGTTAAGTTCATTATAAAATGCCACTCAATTTTTAAAAATCACTAAAAGGACACTTTCTGCAGCAAAAAAAGGCTAAGTTCAAGTTCTTGTTGTTTGACAAAGACACAGTCATACAATACATATGTCATATGATCATTTTAGCTTAAAGTGAAAAAGTATTTTCCCTGAAGTGTTAGGGAAAAACAACTATGCAATTGCCGTTTCTCCTGTCTCCTTCCCAAACAAGGGGGAGAATCTCTTGTCATTTTATCTATTTCTTTCCTTTTTAAACCTTAGTTTGTGTTGTGAAAGCTCAGTAATATATTTATACTCAAAATCTGTAAAGGCGGGGCCGGCCCGGTGGCGCAAGCGGTTAAGTGCGCGCGCTCCGCTGCAGCGGCCCAGGGTTCGCTGGTTCGGATCCCGGGCGCGCACTGACGCACTGCTTGGTAAGCCATGCTGTGGCGGCGTCCCATATAAAGTGGAGGAAGATGGGCACCGATGTTAGCCCAGGGCCGTCTTCCTCAGCAAAAAAAAGAGGAGGATTGGCGGATGTTAGCTCAGGGCTGATCTCCTCACAAAAAAAAAAAAAAAAAATCTGTAAAGGCACTTTTCTAGACACAGTAACTCAGTGGTTTAGTTGAGTTCTTCTGTGCACAATGAATTGACTTTTTTGGTCCTGCTCTGCAGCACTGGGTCTGGGCATGGCGACCTCTCGACTTCATGAGGGCAGCACATCATTCCAGCTCATTCTTCTCATCCGACAGGATAACAACCCAGGAAACCCTCACAGCAACCGCAACACAACTATAGACACTATAAAGTGTTTGCTCCAGAGAATGGGGTCACATGTGTCTTTTGAGATGTAATTCTATCTCGGCCCTTGATTAAAACAATCCCTCAATCCTCAGTACTTACTGTAAGAAAAACAACTCCCATCACCAGATGTAAATTTACAACCTGCCAACTGTCACGTGGAGGTGATGAACACGTCCCAGCCCTCTGGGTCCTGTTTCAGGATCAGCATCACGTCCGCAGCTACTGCTGGTGTTTGGGACAAAGATGATATTGTAGGTGATTTTTTAATGTTGTTTTCCCTTATTTTTCATGTTTTTATAGTGAGATGTGTTACAGGGCTACTTAAATATGATTTGGGGAAACTGGAACACTCTTAACATGCTATTTTAGAGCTCTCTCGTCTATTGTTCATATTTTTCCATAGTTGGTTGATACTTCATTATGGTTTTACGAGTGTTTTTTCTTTTCCTCCAACAATATCTATTACTAAATTGATCACAAAAGTCTAACTAGCCCAGGGCCGTCTTCCTCAGCAAAAAAAAGAGGAGGATTGGCGGATGTTAGCTCAGGGCTGATCTCCTCACAAAAAAAAAAAAAAAAAAAATCTGTAAAGGCACTTTTCTAGACACAGTAACTCAGTGGTTTAGTTGAGTTCTTCTGTGCACAATGAATTGACTTTTTCTAGGTAGCTGACAACTGCAAATGGTGCACTATTAGAGGTCTCTTTCCTCCAGGCTTCTAGTATCTTCGATATTTCTGCTGGATTGTTGGGACTCAAGTCATAAAGAGTGTACACACAGCTGCTAACTGTATACCCCACGGTATATCTTCATCCTGAGCATGCTGTATAAACATACCCATAACCGAAATGATATTTTCATATCAGATGGAAACCATTCCTTCAAATCCAATGGGCCTAAATGACCATCAGCCTCAGTATTGATGCTATAATAATATCAGGAGAACATGCAGTGTTGACATGTCCTTTTCTATATTTTATCCACTTATCCATTACAAGCCACAGCTCCTTACTTATGATGTTATCATGTGTCCAAATCTATTTCTCAAGAGAGCAGAGCAGATAGATGGCAAATATGTATTCCCAAGTGTTTTCACTTAGATCTTCCCTAAACTTTTCATTGGCCTGAAATTTTGTTTCCGGACACCCTTGATTGGTTTTTCCCCCCGTTCAATGTGCTGAGCATTTGGTGGGCCCTTTCAATGGAGAAGTCTGTGTTTCTTGGTTCCAGGATTTTTCTTGAATTATTTCATTGATAATTTCTTCCCTTCTGATTGTCTTTTTCTGGAGCTCCTATTAGTTGGATGTTGACTATCCTGGGTTGAGCTTCCATGTGAATGATCAAAAGGTCCTAATCATCATTGTTCCCCCTACATTCTCAGCTATTTCATTAATTTGATTTATTATTGCATTTTTTATTTCAGCATATAAAGGAGTTCCTTCTTGCTTTTTTTTCTTGTGTTGTATTTATTTTATGGATGCAAATCTTGAATTTTTCTGAGGACACTTATTAAAGTTATTATTTTTTCATATTTTCTTTTGTTACCTGAATTAGCTTTTTCCTCTCGGGTCATTTTTCTCTTTGTTTATCTTGGTCTTTCTCTGTGGAGTTGTTTCTCTTCAATGTTCCTTGGCTGTTTGTCATATTTAAGAATTAGGCAAGAGGAAGCCTGTCTAGAACTCTGTGCACATGGGTGGGGCTCTCCACTGGCATGTTTTGTTTTGGTGTGAATGACAGTTAGCTACCGGACACCCCACTCCAAGTCTGCTTTTCTGTTTCTATTCCTCATTCCAGCCAGTGGCTCTTCCAAGAAAGAAACTTGATATTATCCTCAACTTTTCCATGCCTCCTCCACTCCATTTCCTAAGTCAACTTCCAAGTCTGGTTGATTTTACTTCCTAAACATCTCTTGACTCTCATGCTTCCTATTTATCCCTTCTCTGATCATTTTATGTGCCAGCTTGGCAAGGTTATAGTACTCAGTGAATGTATAATGATTTCAAAATAAAAAGTTTTTAAAATCCAAACTACGTAAAGAGTTATGTTCAGAGAAGCCTAGCTTCTCCAACCCTATCCCCTCTGCCTCATTCCCGCTCCCCACAGACAAGCAGTTTCATTTTTTGGGGGGGGGGTCATCTCTTCTGTTTCTTTTTCCAAAGTTAACAAATAAATGTATTTGTTGTTGAACTAATATGGATATATTGTTAAGTAAAATAGTGAATATATTGTTAAAAATAGAATCTATTAGATTCTTGATTCTATTTCTTTCTTGAACAAAAGAATCTTGCTCTATATATTTCTTGCTTCTTTGCTTAACAATATATCCATATCAATTCAAAGAAATAGTCTTTGCCCTTGTTCTTTTTAATGGCTGTTCAGTATTCCAATGTGCTGGTGTCCTATTATTCAACCAGTTTCCTGCTGATGGACATTTGAGTTGTTTCCACCTTACTGCTATTGTGTAAAATAATGCTACAATGAGTAATCTTAGGTTTGTATTGTTTTATATTTGTCAAGTTGCACCTTCATAGTAATTTCCTAGAAGAGGCATTGCTGGATCAAAGGATAAACATTTATGTATATTTGCTAGATATTGTCAATTTCTCCTCCTTGAGGTAGTACCATTTTATCCTTTTGGATTTTTGTCATTTTGATAAGTGAGACTTGGTTCTTCGGTGTGGTTTTAATTTTCATTTCTCTTATAATGAATATGTTTAGCATCTTCTCATTTGTTTGTTTGAAAGCCATTCATGTATCTTTTTCTGTGAACTGTCTATTCACATCTCTTGTTCTTTTTCATAATAACATTTTGTCTTTTTTGTCTTAATTTTTTAAGTGAGATTAGCCCTATGTAATACAACTTTCAATATTTTCTCCAGGTTTTCATCTCTCCTGACTTTGTTTTTTATTTTGTTTTATATATTTTTTGCCATGAAGAAGTTTTTTTAAGTGACTAAGATCATCAGTCTTTTCTTTTATTGCTTCTCCCACTCCCAGATTATAGAGGAATTCATCCATATTTCCTTCTAGTACTTGTATGATTTAATTCTTTACCAATAGCTCTCTGATCCACTGGGATTTTATCCTAGTATATGGAGTCAGCTATAATCCAAATCTATCTTTTTCAAAATATTCAGCTGTCCCGATGCTATTTATTAAAAAGTCCATCTCTCCCAGTGGGTTTGAGATGCCACCTCTGCCATATACTAAATTTTTTTATTTTCTTGAGTCTATTTCTGGACTTTCTATTATGTTCTAATGATCTACACACAGTTTTAATTCAGACACCTTATAGTATGCTCTCATATCAGTAGGGATAGTCCATCCCTGCAGACCAAACTGCATTTCTTTTTCAAGATTTTCCTAGTTCTTCTTGCATATTTCTTTTTCCATATAAACTTTATAATCAACTCATCTAGTTCCACAAAAAAAAAATTGGTATCTTTATTGGGATCACATTAAAGTTGTATATTATTTAGGGAAAATTAACAACTTTATAATATTGAATTAGCCTATTTATGAACAAAGGCTACTTTTGTATATGTTCAAGTAAAAAGCAAATATCAATGAAATAGAAACAAAGATACTATAAATAGAATTGTAGTTTAACAGGAAATGACTAGTCCACACTGGTGATTAGTCTGTAATAAAGGTTTTATTGCTGTAGTATTAAGTATCACAGGAGATAGTCAATCAAGGTTAAATTTACCTCTGTCCAGGCCCTCTGACTTCTGTCTGTGCAATGCACAGTTTTATGTAGGCAGTATGGGTTTCACAATGTCATATATCACACAAGTTTGTGGAATGTTAAAGGATTTTGCAATATAAACGATTTCTCTGAATAAAAAAAAAGGAGAAATAGTCTGTCAGCTTGTTGGTTAGCTGAGCTTTGACAAGTATCTTTTGTAAACAGCTTGGTTTGCAAGTGTGTGACAATATATGTATTTACAAACTAACTACTATATAGTTTTGCCAGCAGGGCTATTATAAACAATGCCCTCTGGGCTAAATTTAAGGAAATTTCATGAGTTAGGAAGGAGAAAAAAATTTTTTTCATGTCAGCAAAAGTGGCCTGTAACTAGCCTCATGCATTTCATAAGAGTCAGTATCGATCTCCAAATATTTTGGTTTGTAGGGGATGGGGAGTGAATGTGGGAGGGAATAAGTCATAATTTTAAATCTTTTCATCAATGGGATTTTTTTTTAAAGCTGTTTTTAAAAAAAAAATCTAATAAAATACATTAACCTCTGACAAAGATTGATTAAGCAAGAGAGAAAGAAATAGGGACTATTAATTAGAAATGAAAAGGTTCCATAAATGGAGAAATAGGTGTGGCCATGTGATTGAGTTCAAAGCAACTGAATGTAAGCAAAAGTGATGTGTGCCACTATAGGCCTGTCCCATAAAAGTGTTTCACAAGTCATCCTCTACTCTTTCCCTGTCCTCTGATTTGAGATGATAAGCATGGCTACTTGGAAGCCACGTTTTGAAGAGGGTGGAAATAGAAGAGGATAAGAGCCTGGGTCCTGGAATTACCAATTAAGGAAGCTACCTGCCAATGCGGAATAACTGTTTGGATTTTATTCAAATGAAAAGTAAACTTCTATTGTGTTTGAGCCATTTTTGGGTTTGCATTTAGCATTACCTTAAACCAGAAATTTTAGTATGTAATAAATTTAGCGTCTCAAACTAGTAGAGGAAAGAATTCCACTCAATATGTGTGTTTATTGACACCATGGATAACTGGGTAGCCATCTGAATGAAAAATAAAGTTGGATGCATACTTCACACATTATACTGTGAAAACTTTCAAATGAATCAAATACTTAAATGGGAAAAATAAAGTCATGTGAGTTCTAGAACAAAACAGGAGAGAATTTCTTTATAGCCTTTAAATGTGAAAGGCCTTTCTAAATGTGACTCAAAATCTAAAGTCATAAAAGATTAAATTGGTAAATTTGAGTAGCTAAACATAGAAACTCTCTGAATCGCCAAAAGACACCATTCACCAAGTAAAATACAAATGATAAGCAGGAAAATTATTTGCTATTCATATCAGGCAAAAAGCTAGTATCCCTATTACATAAAGAGCTCTGAAATTGATAAGAAAACACTAAAATCCAATATAAAAATGGACAAAAGATATGAACACAGTCATTAAAAAAGAAGAAATGTCTCTTAAATGTATGAAAGATGCTCAACTCATTTAAAATGAAAGAAATGTAAGTCAAAATTATACTGTGATATCATTTTTTACCCATTAGATCATCAAAAATCCAAAAGTTTGACAATGCTCTGTGAGGTGTATTGAATAGAATTCTTTCCTCCACTAGTTTGAGATACTAAATTTATTACCAACTAAATTCTGGTTTAAGGTAATGCTAAACGCAAACCCAAAAATGGCTCAAACACAATAGCCTGCGAGGCTATGTGGAAACAAGCGCTTTAATGCATTAGTGGTGAAATTGTTAGACACACTATGAAGGATAATTGGACAATATCAAAGTAACAAACCTTTGACACAAGAATTCCACTTTGTGGAATTTATCCTGCAGATGTACTTGTATATGAACAAAATGATGTGTGTATTATAGTTATTCATTGCATATTATTTGTAACATAAGGTTGGAAACCATCCAAATGTACATCGATGGGGGGCTGATTAAATAAATTATGGTACATGCATTCAATGGGATGTTACGTAATTGTTAAAAAGAATGAAGAAGCTCTCTATGAATTCTTATGGAAAGATTTCCAATATGCATCATGCTAAAATGCAAGGTGCAAAACAGTGTACATTACATGTTAGCTTTTGTGTTAAAAGAGAAAAACTATATTTATATTTGATTGTGTATGCATAAAGAAGCGTTAGAAGGATACATAAGAAAATAAGGACAGTGGGGTGGGGATGGGTTGGGAACGAGGCATTTGAGAAATAAAGACGAAAGGGAGACTTTTTACTCTGTCCCCGCCAGTTACGAAGCGATTACCTCTCAGCTCCAGTTCACCGATCTGTGTTTTGCTTTGTGATGCCAGGGCTGGGACACTACACTTCTCCTTTGCCAGTTGGCTCTTTTTAGGGGGTATGAGTAGGAGACTGAAGGGTAGCGGGAGAGAAGGGACATGCTCCTGTCTATTTGCTATTTCTGCCAACGTCACCCCAGCAAGGGATCTTCACTTTGGGAGCAGCAGTTGGTTCTAGTCTCCAGCTTTTATTGGCATTCCCAGAACAGCCTTATCACATTCCCTCAGAGAGACCAGCACCAACTAGGTGGTACCCCTTTCTGAGAGGTCTGGGTCCCAGCTCTACAGGCTCTTCCTCTAAGCCCCAGAGGCAGCGACACCAACCTGGCAGTGCACTTCCTCACGGGCGGCGGTTCCACTCTGCAAGGCCCCTCCACTAGCTTTTAGGTTCTAATAAGTATAACTTCTTCACTTTGTTCCCTCAGCCCAGGGGGTAGTGGCAGATACCTGCAATTACTGTATTACATCGATGTCTTTTTTTTTTTTTTTTGTGAGGAGGATCAGCCCTGAGCTAACATCCATGCCAATCCTCCTCTTTTTGCTGAGGAAGACCGGCTCTGAGCTAACATCTATTGCCAATCCTCCTCCTTTTTCTCCCCAAAGCCCCAGCACGTAGTTGTACGTCACAGTTGCACGTCACAGTTGCACATCCTTCTAGTTGCTGTATGTGGGACGGGGCCTCAGCATGGCCGGAGAAGCGGTGCGTTGGTGCGCGCCCGGGGTTCCGAACCCAGGCCGCCAGTAGCAGAGCGCGCACACTTAACCGCTAAGCCACGGGGTCGGCCCTTTGATGTATTCTTTTACTTTTTAAATTCTCCAATGCCTGTTTAATCAATTCCTTATATTAACACCCCTCTATTGAAACACCTAGTATGGTTTCTGTTTCCCTGACATACAATATTTTTATAGTCTTTAATTTTTAAACCATGTAAACTACTAAAAAACAACAGCAATAACAAAAATAGAACAAGGTGGTTAGACTTACTCAACCAGATATAAAGGCCTTTATAAAGCTATAGTAATTAAAACAATGTAGTTCTAGCACAAGAATAGACAAAGAGACCAATGGAACAAAATGAGGATCCCAGAAAAGCTTACACATACACAGAAACATGATATATGATAGGTAGCATTATAAGTCAGTGCAGAAAGAATGTATGGAGCTGGAATCATTTTATATTTAAATGGAAAAAAATAAGAATCAGATCTCCACTTCATACCATACTCAAAGTCAATACCAGATGGATTAAAGATCTAAATGTGAAAAGGCATACTTTAAAACATCTGAAAGTAAATGTTGGTGTAAATATCAGGATAGAAAAGGATTTCTTAAACAAGATGCAGAAAGTATTAACTATGAAGGAAAAAATTGACAAATATGACTACATTAAAATTCACTTCCTAAAATAAAGTCACCTAAACAAAGTGGAAAGAAATGCAACAGACTGGAAGAAGATATTTACAGTGCATACAACCAATAAAGGATAGTACCTAGAGTATAAAGCAATCCTACAAAATCAATTTTAAAAAACTCAATAGAAAAATTGGCAAAGGATATAAACGGGCAATTTTCAAAAGAGGAAACATAAACGGCCAATAAACATATGAATATATGTTTGACCTCAGTAATAATCGGGGGGATATAAATAAAAATAATGAGACACCATTTCGTACTCACTGGACTACTAAAAATTGAAGTCTATCAGTTCCATGGTAAACATTCACAAACACTCAGACCTTACAGGTAGCAATGGGAACTCTTTAAAGTTAGATGTGGTCATGACTTGTTTCGGCCAATTAAATGTAAGCAGAAGTGATGCGTGTCACTTCTGTGCAGAAACCTTAAGAGCCATAGTATGAACATTTAGTCCTTTTTCCCTGCCTCATAGAAGCATGTGTCAGGATGGAGCCTCCATCAGCCTGGGTCCCTGAGTGACTACGATGAACAGACCTTCACTGCTGACCCGCACTGCACTTGCAGCATGAGCAACAAATAAACCTTTGAATTAAGCCACTGAGATTCTGTGGTTGTTAGTTATTGCAGTATAATTTAGTAATCCTGACTGATAAAACCCTAATTGTTGGTGAGGAAGCAGAACGACCGGGACACTCATATACTGCTGGTAGGAGTATAAGCTGGTATAACAACTCTGGAGAAAAGTTTGGAAATGTTTAGTCAAGTTGACAATGTGCATACCTTCAACTTACATATGCACAAGGACAATGATCAAAAGTTTTTATTGCAGTATTAAGAAAAAAACTGAAAATAACCCCAATGTCCATTGACAAGAAACGGATAAATACCTTTTGGTCGATTCATAGAATAGATTACCATAGAGTAGCTAAAATAAATAAACTCAAGCTATCCGTCTCAAAATGTGTAAATTGCAAAAACATAATTCAGAGTCTAAAAATATCGCATAAGGATATGTACAGTAGGAAGTCATATAAAGTTTAAATAGTATATTATGTTGTGGATACATAAAATATATAATAAAAGTGTAACAACATGCATGGGCATAATAAACATTAAATTCAGGGAAGTGTTTCCTTCTGGGAAAGGAAGAGTTGGAAGCAGGATTGTCTGTAACAGGGTGGGGATATTTGGAATGTTTAATTTCTTACAAAAAATATATAATGCTATTATGTCAAAATGCTGGGTGGTGGGTACTTGGATGTTTGTTGTATTATCCTCTGTACTTTTCTGTCTACTTGAAATATTTAATAATAATTTAAAAGAAAACACAGGCAAGCAAAAATGACAAAAAAGAGCATCTATAATTCTACCTCTCCTGCCCAGTCCCTGAAATAACCTCTATTAACATATTGGTGTAAATCTGTCCAACGTTTTTCTGTGTCTCTGTGTCTCTGCCCTAGTTGGATAAGGGGAACAGGGTGGCAGGTATTCAGATAACTGCAGTGAGGACAGTGCACAAGGTTTAGCAAGCTACATAATTTGGATCTTAAGTTACTCATTTAGAAAATGTAGTTTTGCTAAGTCAAAAATATTTACTAAAAGAAACATTTCATTGTTCTATATTTTAAAATTTGCGTTAATTTGCCTCACACCACTTATTTTGATTTCTTCAGAGCATTTAAACATTTTTCCCCCTCTCAATTTTTCAGAACTATTAGAGACTTCTAAATGCTTACAGAACCTACAGAATAAATACAGTTAGCCCTCTGTACCCACGGATTCTGCATCTGTGGATTCAAGCAACTACGGATCGAAAGGCCTTAGATGGTTGCATCTGTACTGAATATGTACAGACTTTTTTTCCTTGTCATTATTCCCTAAACAATACAGTATAACAACTATTTACATAACATTTACATTGTGTTAGGTATTGTAAGGAATCTAGAGATGATTTAAAGTATATGGGAGGATGTGTGTAGGTTATATGCAAACTCTCCATCATTTTATACAAGGGACTTGAGCATCTGTGGATTTTGGTATCTGAGGGGGTCCTGGAACCAATCCCCCACAGAAACTGAGGGATGACTGTGTATAACAGCATAGCTATGGAAATAAGCAATTCTGGCATTGAAGAAGGGCATCAAATTTAAACTTCATCTTATAAGTGGTGTTCCTTGTTCTTTTTCTGCTTTCTCCCTTTTTCTCATTTGCCTTCTAGGATTCCTTATGTATTTTAGCTATAATTTCTCTTATCAGTTCTTTTCCTAATACTCTGTTTCCTTCTACAAACAACATGCATATGCACACTTGGTAAGGAAGGCTATGCGGAAAGCTTAACGCACGATTTCATTTAAACTATGGTTTCCTTGCACTTTTAGCGCCACCTATGGCAGCACTCTGGTGTCAGAATTTATGCTTTCCTGATATTTTTTAAAAGCTCTTGAACACATTTCTGGCTGAGGTTTACAGTGTTAGTCATTTAAAGATGATCACGTCACTTAGCAGTATGGTTCTCAACCCATCTGCAAGATAGTCATCTGGTGACCTTAGAAAAAGTGCCAACTCTAGGCCCCACTCCAGAACCACTGTCAGAGAGGTTGTAACACTCGGACAAAGCTGGATGTCATTTAACAAATATTCAGTTCCATTACTTACCCTGAGTATATGACTACATACACTCACATTATTATATGACTACTTATGGTTAGAAACGAACATATACACTTTAGAGATCCCCTCAAGTATTTGCATCTGATGTAGAAAAATTCTGACAGTTGCCTACATTTCTCGCTGAAGCTTTACTTTCTCAATATTTTTTTGAAATTCTCATAATTTTAATGGTCAATAGCTTCCGGTTGGTTTAAATTTTTTTTTATTTTGGGAAACTAGATTAACCACAGACAAGCACACAGTCTAAAACAACCAACAGCTGTACCCACCACTCAAAGTTGACAAATGGGAACACTGCCTTGTTTATTTCAGATATTTTTATATGTATATAATATATATATAAATATTATATATATATATATAATATTACTAATAGAGCATAAGAGTTAGCTGGGGAATCAAGACCAACAACAACAAAAAAGCAATGAGAACATCTGACTGCTAAACTGTGCCAATGTCATGAGTACAACACAATTCAGAGAAGAGAGACATGAGTGGATTCATGGAGGGCGTAAGATTTGAGCAGGGACTTGAAGCAAGGGGAAAGTTTCAATAGGCAGCAAAACAAAAGGAGAGCAATCTAGGTGGGGGAACAACATGAGCCAAGGCTAAAATAGGAATGAGCACAATATAGTTATTTCTAAAAGTCTTTCCTGTGGTCTAATAATAATACCTAACATCTTTTGAGCACTTACTACATGTCAGGCGCTATTCTAGGTGCTTTACATGTATGTATTACCTCGTTTAACACAGCAATACTGTCTTCAAGAGCAAACTGCTCAGATCATTCTTTTCTGTTGCTTTTAGACAAGTTGCCATCTCTGGGTCTCTGTTTCTCCACCTGTAGAAAAAGCAGATAATAATACTGCCCTGTGCATGTGGGTAAACACAAGAAGAGACTAAATAGAAAATGACAGACCTGTTAGGATAAATTGGTGGACAAATGGTAACCCTACATTTACCCTTTTTGTCGTTGTTGTTGTGAGGACGATTAGCCCTGAGCTAACATCCGATGCCAATCCTCATCTTTTTGCTGAGGAAGACTGGCCCTGGGCTAACATCCGTGCCCATCTTCCTCTACTTTGTATGGGACGCCGCCACAGCATGGCTTGACAAGCCTTGTGTCCGTGCACGCCTGGGATCTGAACCTGCAAACCCTGGGGTGAAGCGGAGCACACACACTTAACCGCTATGCCACCAGGCTAGCCCCACATTTACTTTTTTTGAGGAACTGCCAGACTGCTTTCGAAAGTGGCTGCATCATTTTACATTCTCACCAGCATTGTATGAGGGTTCCAATTTCACTACATTCTTGGCAACATGTTATTAGGCGGCTTTTTGGTTATAGCCATTCTATTGTGTGTGAAGAGGTATCTCATTGCGGTTTGGTTTGCATTTCCGTGACGGCTGATGATGTTGAGCATCTTTTCATGTGCTTATAGGCCATTTGTGTATCTTCTTTGGAGAAATGTCTATTCATATTTACCATTTTAAAAACTGGGTTGTCTTTTTAATGTTGAGTTCTGAGAGTTCTTTATATATTTTGGATATGTCTCTTATCAGACATGATTTGTCAACATTTTCTCCCATTCTGTAGGCTATCTTTTCACTTTCTTGATTGTGTCTGTTGAAGCACAAACGATTTTAATTTAGGTTAAGTCCAATTTATCTATTTTTTCTTTTGTTGCTTGTTGATTTCAGTGTCATATCTAAGTATCCATTGCCAAATCCAAAGTCATGAAGATTTACCCCTATGTTTTCTCTTAAGAGTTTTCTAGTTTCAGCTCTTACATTTAGGTCTCTGATTCACTTTGAGTGAATTTTTTTTTGTACATGGTGTGTGGTAAGGGTCCAACTTCATTCTTTTGTATGAGGCTATCCAGTTGTCTCAGCAACATTTGTAGAGTATTCTTTCCCCACTGCACGGTCTTGGCACTATTGTTGAAAATCAGTTGGCCATGAGTATTTCTGTACTCTCAATTCTGTTCCATTGATCTATATGACTATTCTTATGCTAGTACTATACTGTCTTGATTACTGTAGCTTTGTAGTAAGATTTGAAATCAGAAAGTGTGAATCCTCTAACTTTGTTCTTCAAAATTGTTTTGGCTGTTCTGGGTCCCTTGAGTTTGCATGTAAATTTTAGGATTAGCTTGTCAATTTCCACAAAGAAGCCAGCTGGGATTCTGATAGGAATTAAGGTGAATCTGTAGATCAAGTTGATGTGTATTACTATCTTAACAATATTAAATCTTCTGATCCATGAACATGGGATGTCTTTCCATTAATTTAGATCTTTAATTTCTTTCAATGATACTTGTAGTTTTCAGGGTAATGTTTTGCATTTCTTTTGTTAAACTTATCCTTATTTTACTATTTTTGATGCTATTGTAAAGGGAATTGTTTTCTTAATTTCATTTTCAGACTTTTCATTGATAGTATATAGAAATAAATTGATTTTTGTATATTGACCTTGTATCCTGAAATCTCGCTGAACTCAATTATATGTTCTAAGAGTTATTTAGTGGATTTCTTAGGATTTCCTTTATACAAAATCATGTCATCTGTGAATAGAGTTTTACTTCTTTTCCAATTTGGATGTGTTTTATTTCATTTTCTGGCATGGGAGACAAATTGCAAACCAAGAAATAAAAAAAGAAAAATATCAGAGTAATAGTGTCAAATATGTACAGAAATAAGTTATGATGATGTGATGAGAGCGACTTGGGTACCTACTTTAGATTGGGTAAACAAGAAATGCCTCCTGTGAGGAAATGACATCTAACCTAAAATATGAATTATAACAGCCTTCTAGACAGTGGGAACAGTTAATGTGAAGGAACTGAAAGGTGGGAATGAGCTATTTATTGGAGGAACAGGTTGGTTGATTTGACTGGAATGTAGTAAGCAAGAGGGAAAAAGAGGTCTGAGAGGCAACCAGAGGCTAGGCCATGTAAGACTTTGTAAACCTGAGCAATGGAGGTTGGATATTATTCTAGGTTTGATGTGGTGCTACTGGAGTGTTAAGCAAGGGAGCGATGTGATCTGATTCACGTTTCAAAATCACTATAGTTCCTTTGTGGATAACAGAGGTTGGAATAGAAGCTGGGGAACCACTCAGAAGGCTTTTGCAGCACTTCACTTAAAAGATGTCAGTGACTTGGAATGGTGATAACAGAGATGGAGAGAAGCAAACGGATGTAGGAAAGGTATGGGATTTGCTGATGAATTGGATGTGGGGAATGAAGGAAAGAGAGGAATAAGGAACAATTTCTAGATATTTGGCTTACATACTTGGGTGGGCAGAAGTGCCAGTTACTGAACTGGAGAAGACTGTACTTGAACAAGCCGGAAGTTGGTGGAGGAGGTTGGGGAGATATATCACAAGTTCTGTTTTGATTATAAGTTGGAGACACCTACTGGTACTCCAAGTACAAATGTCAAGTAGGCAGTTGGATAAACAAGACTGGAGCTACAGGAAGTGAGCTGGGGTCACTTGTTTTCAGCCTGAAGTTGCTGCTGGTGAACCAGGAGGCACTCCAAGAGAGAATGTTTCAGGCAATCCAAGGTAAAATTGTTTCAAGAGGGTGTTGGAATGTGCTGATAGGCTCAGATTTCAATCCCAGTGTGTGGCTAACTTTACTGCTCTGAACTTTCCTCTCCACCTATAAAATGGGGATAATACCCAATTTGGGGGTTTATTGTGAGACTAAAGGAGATAAGGCATATAAGATAGCTAGCACCATCCTCAGCATGTACATTTAGCAACTATTCTTTTCCACCACCTCTAGTTTGATAAGAACTGGCCTTGTCACAGACAAGCAGTAAGAGCCAAACAGCTACATTTTCTCAAGCAAAGATACATCTTAGAAGGAGAGCTGCTATAAGACCATGCTGTAGCCTTCACTCTCTCCTCCAGTAAACCTCTTTGAAAACAGCATAGGTCTCCACCACATAAAAGGAAATAGTTTTCCTACCTAGATTTTCCTACAAATGCTGTTTACTGCCTAAATAAGGCAAGATGTTTAGTATAATAAAGTAACAAATGATGCCATTACAACCCACCAATGTATTAAGTGCCTCTTTTCTTTCTTGCACTAAAGAAACACAAGCACACACCAGTCTTAGCAACACAAGTTATAGGAAGAGGGATATCAAACTCTCATCTTAAAGAATTTAAGGCTACTTTCCAAATATTAAAATAACAATGCAACAGCAATAATAGTTAACATTTATGGAGGGCTTACTATTAGCCAGAAAGTATTGTGCTAATTGTTTTAGATCTATAAATCATTTAATCCCCCAACAATCCTATAAGGGTGGGAATAATATTATACCCATTCATCTTTCCCAATAGATCAGCTTTAAATGAGAGTGGGAGAGTTAGCCTATTAGAATTGGACTGGCTAGGTGTCCCAGTGCTTTTTCACTGAGAGGTGTGAAAAGGTGAGATTCATAACAGTTGCTCAATGAATAGTTGAAAGCTGGCCGAACAATTAATTCCACGTATCGGAGATGAAAGGTATTCTTTTGCTTTTATACTAAAATTTGCCTTTTGCAGATTAGCACGATAGGGCTTCAGCCTCAGCTTCCAAAGTAATTAGCACACCTCACAACACCTGGCTGAGTTTCTGAAGAAAGAAAATAACACACAAAATGATGCAACAGTGTGGACCTCAGCACTCTTACCACATAATCTTTTCTGCAGTATTTTATCCTTTAAATGTTTTACTGAATCTTTACCAGGATAATCTCATTTAAAACAATCTTAAAATTTACAAAGTTTACCTTTTCCATGAAAACCTGTGATCCACCTAGACCTTTCTGAGAAGATGGCAAGATTCACGTCAAGAGACTTTTCAAACAACTTTTGTCATTAACATTTATTTCAATTAAAGAAATGTGAATTCAGAATTAACGTAAGGTAAAACCTCAAAGTATCTGGCAAAAGAAATGCTCTTAAGAGTTTGATTAAAATGTTTGTGGTACCTGTGCTATGTATTACAGACAGACATTAAGAAAATAAAAAACACAGTCTGAAGAGAATCAAATTCTGATAAATTCTGGTTTGTAAAAATCAATTCAGTGGTACAGTCCCCCCAAGGAGAAGCAATTTGCCTTGTTACCATCAGTTAAAAACCAAGAGCATATTTTCCTCTTCTCTTCCCTCTTCTAGTTGTGACCATCATAGCACTATATACATGTACAAACTCAAATCCTTTTAATCAGAGAATTTAGTAAACTAACCAAGACTCTGGTATTTAATAGGGCTTACAAATCATGTACTACAAAACATTTCCTTTTGAAAATGAAAATTTTATAATCTATTTCAAAAATGTCAAACAATTGAAAAATATATAAACTGGAACAAAATTTCCAAACCAAAGTTCAAAAACCTTGGCAAAGCTGTACATATAACATCAAATAACATCTAGCTTCATTTATCAACTAAAACACTCAGTAAAAATAATGATTTCTGCACGTGTAAACTGAGTGTAACACTTGAACATTTCAACAGAAACTGCTGTTCCACCACACATTATCAAAGTTTGTTCTCTAAATAATACAAAGAAATTTCAATTATAAGGCAAATGAAAACTAAAAATAGAAACAGTGCATCTTAAAGTTTTTTAGAGACCTACATATAAGTAATTTCCAAACACATAATTTTTTATATGCTTATGGTTTGGAATGAATTTTCCCTGAGCACTCTTTCTGCTTGGTTAGGAAAATTACAACATGATCTATAGAATTTTATTTTGATTTCTCTTGAATATCTGAAATTTTTCAGCCATCAAATGTATTTGAGAATCTTTCCTTCTAGATATCTCCAAGTAATAAGTAATCATAACTGTTCTAAGGGGCTATTTGAATGGCTATAGAAATATGGTTGGGTTTTAGAGCCCTGAGAACTGTACAGTGGTTGTCTCATACAACTGAAATGATTTACTATCCTAAAACTATCAATGGTTATTTTAAAAAATTCAGAATGGCACAAGCATCACGGAAGAAAGAGGTAATAATCAGTAATTCCCAACCAATAGATAAGCATTAAAAACTGAAAGAAAAAAAAAGTTGGCTTAACATTGTGCTTTCCATGGAATAATGCTAAAAAAAATTAAGCCTTCTGCCCAACACAGGAAATACCTCACCTTGAAACTTTATTTAATGCAGTCTTTAGATCTGTCACTCCTTAACATTCATGCAAACTTAAAATTAGCATCACTAGGAATTTCATCACGCAAATTGCAGTTCTCAATGCCATCCCAAGATTTACAGCCCAAAAGACATACTAAAATTAGTGCTCATGCGCAGCACCGCTACCAGCTGTGTTCCCCTAATTTTTTAAGGTCCTAAAAAGTCTTAGCTACTTGAGAGTTGAGGCCTTTTCTCTTTCAAATAAATAAGGGATAACAAATACTAGGAGTTTTAACCATGCAAATTTGTAAACAGAAATTTTTTTTACATAGCCTAGCATCACAATAAACGAAAATTAGATTTAAGAAGTTTCATATTTACAATTTAGATTTCATAACACCTAAGTATATATTTCCCTTAGCATTATGATTTATGTAGTTTACAAGAATAATTAATAAATAACTTAAAACATTTAGAAGTCATCATTGTGAAGAACTTCAAGAAGTGAGCAATTTCAGATGTCCAGATGTGTGTCTTCTGTCTTTGTAGTTGTATGTTAAGAGGCTTTATGCAGGACGCCCTGGACCAAGACGGCTTTTAGACCTAGATTTTTTAAACAGAAAAGAAGGTCAGAGGTGTTTCTAAAACAGGAAGTTGTTGCTCCTTTAGGTTATGTTTGATTGACAGTATCAAAGTTCAATGAAACTTCACTTAGCTCCATAATCCATTTTTAGAAACCCTTGGGGGCCGGCTGGGTGGCACAGGCAGTTAAGTGTGCTCGCTCCGCTTCAGCGGCCCAGGGTTCGCAGGTTCGGATCCCAGGTGCTCACCAACGCACCGCTTGTCAAGCCATGCTGTGGCAGCGTCCCATATAAAGTAGAGGAAGATGGGCATGGATGTTAGCTCAGGGCCAATCTTCCTCAGCAAAAAAAAAAAAAAAAAAGAGGAGGATTGGCATCAGATGTTAGCTCAGGGCTGATCTGCCTCACCAAAAAAAAATAAATAAACAAATAAAAATAAAAACCCTTGGAGTGAGACGTATTTTGGAATACAGATTTTTTTTTATTTTTGGGAGATAATATGGTACATATATTGTATATTATGGATCTGAAGCAGTGCAACATAATCAAACATATTAATGTTTCTTCAGTGAAACAAATGAACATTTACATTTAGTAGGATAAATAAAAACTATAAATAAGCATCATTGTAGCCCAGGTTAAGTTTGAGTGCCTCAAATGTATAAAAAAATCTGGTTTTTTGAGCTTTCTGGATTTCAGAATTCCAGATACGGCATTTGGACCTGTAGTATTAATGATCAAATCTCAGTTACTTAATCGTTTTTTTTTTTTTTTTTTTTTTTTGTGAGGAAGATGAGCCCTGAGCTAACATCTGATGCCAATCCTCCTCTTTTTGCTAAGGAAGATTGGCCCAGGGCTAACATCTGTGCCCATCTTCCTCTACTTTATATGGGACACCGCCACAGCATGGTGTGACAAGCAGTGCATCAGTGCGTGCCCAGGATCAGAACCTGCGAACCCCAGGCTGCCGAAGCGGAGCACGCGCACTTAACCGCTATGCCACTGGGCCAGCCCCTCAGTTATGTAATCTTTAAAAGAAAATTTGTGATGTAAAATGACACAGGACCCACAAGTTAGATTTTATTAAGAAAAATAAAATAAAACAAGGAATAAGAAAGACGTGATTTATATAAAATAATAATATATAACCTATAAACAGTATAAAAATTCTGCTAATTCACAGTAGCACTATAGCTTATATCTTTATCAGTAGCTGGCTCAGAACAGAGCTGATTCAATAAATAGAAAACTTAAAAAAACCTATACTTTCATTAAACTCTGTGCTTATAACCTTTTAAGTCTTAACTTTTAAGTTAAAATCTGGTTCTGATTAATGTCTTGATGATCTAATGCTAGAAACAAAACGACCCCAAACTCAAATTACTTGCTTCTAGTGTCCATATGATTTTCCCTAAAAAAATCACTTCAAAGCCAATGGCATTCTGAATTCATGTATGCTAATGTACCTTGTGTTCTTCTCTGAGCTGCTTTGCCGTGCGCTGACTGGCACTGAGGACTTGATTTGCGCTTCGAGTCTGGAATAAATACCTCCTGCAAACTGCAGAGTAAAAGAGTAAAATTAAGTTGTTATCTTTACAGAATCAATAGAAGCTCTGCTTTATTAAAATGGCATTACTTTTTAACTTAGAAGTAATCTTATTTTGATTTTTAAAATTCAGTTCACTTGAGTTATAATCTACACTTATAATTTTACGTACAGGAAAATTCAATCTTTTTAGTGTACAGTACCGAGTTTTGACAAATGCATACAGTTGTGTAACCATTGTTAGAATGAAGATATAGAACAGTCCCATCACCCCAAGAAAATCCCCTTGTGCCTCTTTTAAGTCAATGGACTTGACACTACCAATTCCTGACAACCTCTGATCTGTTTTATGTCTCTATAGTTTTGTGTTCCAGAACGTTATATAAATAGAATCACACAGTCTGCAGTCTTTTGAATTTGGCTTCTTTCACTTAGCATAAAGTATAGGAGATTCATCTATGTTGTTGCATGTATCAGTAGTTCATTCTTTTTTATATGTACTACAGTTTTAATTATTTTCCAGGTAAAGGACATTTAGGTTGTTTCTAGTTTTTGGTGATTCTGAATAAAGCCACTATAAATATGTGTGAATTGATCTGTATGGTGAGTAAATGTCTAACGTCATAAGAAACTGTCAAACTGTTTTCCAAAGTGGCCATTCCTTTTCGCATCCCTACTAGCTATATATGAGAGTTCCAGTTGCTCCACATCTTTGCCAGCAGGTTTTAAAAAAAATTTTAGACATTCTAGTTGGTGTATAGTGGTACCTCATTGAGGTTTTAAGTTACATTTTCCTAATGACTAGTGATGTTGCATCTTTTCATGTGCTTATTTGCCACCTGTATCCCTTCTTTCATGAAGTGTATGGTTAATCTTTTGCCTATTTACTTTTATTGGATTGTTTATTATTGAGTTTTGAGAGTTCTTTATATATTATGGATACAAATCCTTTACCAGATAAGTGTTTTACACATATTTTCTCACAGTTTATGGCTTTTCTTTTCATCCTCTTAATAGTATCTTTCAAAAAGAAGAACTTTTAAATTTTGATGAAGTCCTATTTGTCAATTTTTTCTTTTATAGATCATGCTTTTGGTGTTGTAGCTAAGAAATATTTGCCTAACCCAAGGTCACAAAGATTTTCTCCTACGTTTTCTTTTGTAAGTTTTACAGGGAAGTAAATTTTTAAATAAATTAGGGGCAAGAGTATTGTGAGTATATAATACCAATACTAATGATAACACATAATGTTATGACTAATATATAATTCTAATAATAATTTCTAGTCACCATTTTCAACAAGATAACTTATTTTAGAGATAACATCTAAGAAGCTGCAGAGTTGATCAAAATCAGCAACTTCCAGAAAGTCATCCTCTGGATAGTCAGCATTTGGTCAGCAACACACAGTTAATCTACTCTGGGTGTGACATTGCACCTGCAGTGACAATGTACTTTATTATGTGTGTTACAGAGGACCTATGGACCATGGATAACAAGAGGTAGGAGAAAACTTTTATGTGAATGAATTGGCTAAATGGTACAGAATATAAAAATATTTAAATTACTCTTTTAAAATTCTGCCTAAAACATCTTTATACTCCTCATGATGAAAATAAGGGAGGAAGGCATATCCAAGCAAGCACAGTACATTAGTACACAATCCTTACTTCTTTTGCTTCCTTTGACTTGACTCGGTCCAGATCACCCAATCTCATCTTTATTAGGTGCCCTGTAATTTCAGACATCCGCCGCTGATCTGAAGGTAAAAAATAATAAACCTTACTTTTTATGAGGATGATTTATAACTTTTATTTCTTTTTTTTGTGTGTGTGAGAAAGATTGGCCCTGAGCTAACATTTGCCAATCCTCCTCTTTTTTTTGCTGAGGAAGACTGGCCCTGGGCTAATATCCATGCCCATCTTCCTCCACTTTTTTTTTATATGGGACACCACCACAGCATGGCTTGACAAGCAGTGAGTCAGTGCATGCCCAGGATCCGAACTGGCAAACCCGGGGCTGCCACAGCGGAGCGCACGTGCTTAACCGCTTGCGCCACCGGGCCGGCCCCTATAACTTTTATTTCTTAAAGATGGTTGCAATCATCAACAGTTTATGAAAATATCATTGGATATTATTTTATAAACACATACACCTATTTATCTTTGAAGAATTTTAGGCTGCAAGTGGCAAAATGGGTCATACACGGATAATCGTGCTGCTTTTAAGACTACTGCACATCAGCCTAAAACATATTCAGTCATCTTTAGAGCGAAAGTCGTGGACAAAAGTCAATCTGAGAGACCTCAGAACTACAGGTACATAAAACAACATATTATCTACTGGGATTGTAGAGTAATGAAACTCTGGTTGATACCTAAGGGAATGTGCTAATTCTGGGCCTTATTCCATTTGGAACCTTTTAAAGCTATTTAGCATACTTCATAAGATGAAAGATTCCTATCATTGTTATTTATACCTAATTTGTATATTACCCAGATTATAAAACTTACCATCTTCTCTTTGTGCATCCTGGTTGAATCTCAAAGATCTTGTGGTATCCCACTTATTCTTCTGCATACTTACGCTATTGAAAAAATTAAACAAAAATGAGCATTGATGCTTTAAGGGTGGGCATCTGATTGGATTAAGGAACAATACTCACATGAAAGGAGACACATCTCTAGAAGTTGACTAAAAAAAAGTAGACAACATTAAGGCCCAATTAGAACATATTTACTGATTGGTGTTATAGTTAATAAAAAGAGTTTACGTTTATTGAGTGCAAGATACCGTACCAAGAGCATTACAAGTATTATTTCATTTAAGCCTTGCAACAACCATGGGAGACAGGTGCTATTATTATCTCTATAATAAAACAGGTTCAGAGAAGTTAAGAAACTTGTCCAAAGAGAAACACATGTAGAATTTAACCCAGCTTTATTTGTCTGATCTGGAAGCTCCAGCTTATGCAATCTTTTAGAATTCACCCATTCATGTGCCTATGGTACTTAACACAAAGATGAATGTACAACCTGTCCAACATAATTGTGTGGAACTTGTCTCAACCCCAGCCTTTCACACATTTTTGGAATCCATGGTTTCTCTTTTAGCCACTTGTGGTTATTACTGTCCTCTGATTCCTACCTGGCTTTTTATTCCTTCCTTCGAAGGCATGGGGAAATAAGAATTATTTTAAAAGGTCATAAAATATAATTTATTTAAAAATTTTAAAGTCTATTTATTTATCTTATTTTAAAGTTTATCTTATTTTTTGAATAAGTGATATTGGTTCACAATTCAAAAGACAAACAGCACATATTGTAAAAAGCCTCTATCCCCCAGACATTCAGTTCCTTTCCTTAGAGGCAATCAATCTTATCAATCTCTTGTGTAGCTTTCCAGAGATATTTTATGCATATAGAAGGAAATTCATATATATTCCTTTATTTATTCTACACATATGGTAGCATAATATGCCACTATATTCATTCTGTTCTGCACTTTCCTGTTTTCCCCTGTCAATATATCTCAAGGATCTTTAATTAGTCTTTATAGAACTTATTCATTCATTTTCACACTGCTAGCATTCCAATGTGGTATTCATTACTCTTCTTTTTCAGATTTTTCCTGGCTATACTTGCTTGCTTATTTCTCAATACAAACTTCATAATAATAATAGGTAATTTAGAGTTACCTTCTCCAGTCCTTTTTCTTTCTTTTGACCACAGGGTGAAGACATCTGCTTCTTTGGTTGTTTAGTGAGCTTCTTTGGCTTCTCCTTTTTTCCTGATAGTGGAAGGTCAAAGTTATGAGCATAAGTCCTGTATGCCTCTCAATGCACTTGTTACTTCCAAACAATAAAATCATTTTTTAAAAAAACCATTGTTTTTTAAAACCCACAAATTACCTCCTGATAAAAAGTAAATATATGGAGAAGTCAAACTGAAAGTGCTTTACAGGGGTTCATTTTAATTACTTTTCTTCTTTCTACTTGGTGAAAACCTTTGGGGAAAAATCGAGGGCAATGAATTCAAAGTCCCAATGAAATTAAATATAGAAAAATGTTGGGGAAAACTATACATATTTATTTATCTGAATCTAATTTGACAGCAGAGTCACGTCCTAATTCCAAATTTTTTATGTAAAAAATAACTACAACCCAAAAAAATACAATTTGAGAAGGGGAGGAGAAAAGAACTCACAAAAAATCTTTAAAATGTCTTTTGCTCAGGCAGGAGGTAGCGCTATTAAGGTTAAAATAGAGGTGGAACAGAAATGATCTTGGGAAGAAGCAGATTTGGGACAAACTGTATTCTGGACTAGGGCATTCCTGCAGTCAATATTCTGAATTTATTCTGGCTGACAATTTAGTAGAGAAAGAAGAGAGGCAGAAAAGAAGGAGGAGATAGAAACATTTCTCTAAAGACAATGTTTGACGGTAAGGATAATACGTTGGATCACTGTTTCCTAAACATTAATTATTTGTATACCACTTTCAAAATATTTGCTATATCATTTAAAAGGGAAACATGCCACCACCATAAATGGAAAATCTGTAAAACATGCTACATAGAAAACTTTGAAGATACTAGAATAAAAACAAAATAATATTAATAATCCACATAGATTTATTTGCCTGCTGGCAAGCCCTGAGCCCCTGATATGTGACTCTTTCTTAAACTGAGAGATTACCAAGTGCTATAAAATCGCTAAAAGACATGATAGGATGGGACATCTGATAATAGCAGTGTGAAGAGTTGAACAATTCCTTCCAAAGAAAACAATGATAAAAACAGAACAAAAATATTATAAACCACCATCTGCAGGTACTGGCAAATAATCAAAGGTAGGTAGAAAGTTGAACTTTACATTTGAAAGATTCAAGACGTAAGAAGTGTGAGTTTGTGGCTTTCTTGCCTAAGGGGACTTCCCAACCTCCCCAGCCTTATGAACCCCAGGAAAAGATGACAGAGTTCAAAGCAACAGAAAAGCTGGAAATCTAAAGGGGAAATTTTAGAAGCATGAAAGTCAAAGAAGACCTGAGATCTAAAACGTAAGTATAAACTCTGCCCAAATTCCTAGCTGAGTGCTAAACTATGCAAGTGTATGGGAGATCCTAGGAAGCTCAGCTAAAAAGGCAAGCAGAAACTAGGGTGGGGTGTCAACCTTTGCAAGACAAAACTGGTCTTGGTGAGATGTGGGAGTTTCTTGTGCTTTTGACTAAATGATTTCCCCAAACTGCATACGGCTAAAGCTTCTGACAGCGGAAGCCTTATTGGCTTGAGGTGTCAGAGGTTAGATCTGGGATAGGAAAAAACAACTAGAAATCTAGAGGGAACCCATAAAGCAAGGGAACCACTAAACAGGTAAGCCCCAAAACCTGAATATAAATTTTGTCCAAATTCTTGGCTGACCAAGAAACACAGGCTGGTGTGACCCCGTGGGGGTAGGCTAAAGAAGTTAGCAGCCAAAAAAATATGTGCAGGGACACCATCCACCACATACCATGGGGGAGACAGATTTTGCAGTTTGGGTCAGGCAAGTTAACTGCCTACTAGAACAAAAAACTCAAGAATTCTCAGAACAAAACAGATTTCAGAGTTGCACAAAGATAATCTACAATGTCCAGTTTTCAACCAAAAGCTAGGAGATAAAGAAATTGAAAAGTAAGACCCACTCAGAAAAGAAGCAGCCAATAGAAACTGTTTCTGAGGCGGCCAGCATGTTGGACTTCGCAGACAATGACTTCAAAGTAACTATAATAAATACGTTCAAAGGAAAAATGGTATTATTGAGTAAACACATATGGAATCTCAACAGAGACATGAAAACTATAAAAGAAGAACCAAGAGGAAATTTTAGAGCTGAAAAGCACAATAACTGAAATGAAAAAGTTTACTAGATGGGCTCAAGAGAAAATCAGAAATGGCAGAAGAATGAATCAGTGAATGTGAAGCTAGAGCATTAGAAATTATCCAATCCAAAAAACAAAGAGAAGATTGAGGAAAAAGAAACAAAACCTCAGAGATCTGTGGGACAATATCAAAAAGTCTAACATACTTGTAATTTGAGTTCCAGAAGACAAATGAGAGAAAGGAGGAGAAAAAATACTTAAAGAAATAATGATTGTAAGCTCCCCAAATTTTTTGAAAAACATCAATTTACAGATCCAAAAGGCTCAACAAATCTCAAGTAGGATAAACACAAAGAAAACCACTCCTAGGCATAACATAGTCAAGCTTCTGAAAGTCAATGATAAAAAGAAAATCTTGAAAGCAGCAAGACAAAAAGTACACATTAAACGCAGGGGAACGATTATATGATAAATGGCTGACTTCTAATCAGAAACAATGGAGGCCAGAAGACATTGAATGATATAGTCAAAGTGCTAAAAGAAAAAATAATTGGTAACCAAGAATTCTATATTGAGGAAAACTGTACTTCAAACCAAAAGTGAAATAAAGATAGTTTCAGATAATTCACTGCTACTATAGCTGCATCGGAAAATAATGAAAGAAGTCCTTCAGAATGAAAGAAAATGACATAAGATGGTAACTCAGATATAAGAAAAAATGGTAAATATGTGGGTAAATGTAAAAGACTAAATGTGTATTTTTTCTTCTGTTCCCTAACATTCTTTAAATTACATACAACTGTTTAAAGCAAAATTCATAACATCACTGGGTTTATAATGTATATTGATATAATATATAGTTCTCCCTTTGTATCCATGGGGAATTGGTTCCAGGACCTCCCGCAGACATCAAACTCTGCAGATGCTCATGTCTCTTATATAAAATGGCATAGTATTTGCATATAACCTACACACATCCTCCCATATACTTTACATCATCTCTAGATTACTTATAATACCTAATACAATGTAAATGCTATATAAATAGTTGTTATACTGTATTGTTTAGGGAATAATGACAAGAAAAGAAGTCTGTACATGTTCAGTACAGACAGGACCCTTGTAGGCCTTTCCATCCACAGCTGGTTGAATCCTGGATGTGGAACCTGTAAACAGGGAGGGCCGACTGTGCATGACAACAGTCGCACAAGAAAGGAGAGGCAAATGGAACTATCTTAAAGTTCTTATATTTTACTTGAAGTAAAATACTAGCTTTAAGTAGATTGTGATAAGGTTAAAGATGCATACTGTAATCTTTAGAACAACCAAATGCAAAGAAATATAACTAAAAAGCCCATAAAATAAAGAAAAAGCAAGAAAGGAGAAACAGAGAAACAGAAACATTTGAGACAATTAGAAAATGAAGAGCAAAATGGCAGAACTAATACAACCATATCAATAAATATATTGCATATAAATAGAATAAATGCTCCAATCAAAAGGCAGAGATTGTCAAACTGGATTAAAAAAGTAATTTCCAACAATATGCTATTTACAAGATATGCAATTCAAGTTAAAAAACACAGAGGTTGAAAATAAATGACAGAAAAAAGATATGCCATCCAAACAGTAAACAAAAGAAATCTAGAGTGATTATATTAATATTAAACAAAACAGACTTCAAGACAAGCAGTTTTACTACAAACAAAGAGGAATACATCATAATGATAAAAGAGTCAATATACTATAAATATATATGTGCCTAATCACAAAGCTCTAACATACACCAAGCAAAAACTGATAGACCTGAAAGGAAAAATACATAAATTAACAATTACAGCTGGAGATTTCACTATCCCTCTCTTCCTAATTGATAGAACAAGTAGTCAGAAAATGAGCACGATTATAGAAGACTTATACCAGACAATCAAACCAACTTGACCTGACATTTATAGACTATTCCACCAATAACAGCAGAATTCACATTCTTTTCATGTGCATCTGGAACATGTCTCAATAAAATTTACAAGATGAAACTACATAGAATACGTTCTCTGACCATGATGGAATTAAATTAGAAATGTGTAACTGAAAAGTATCTGGAAAATCTGAAAATATTTGGAAATTAAACAACACACTACTAAACAACACATAGGTCAAAGAAAAAATCATAGGAGAAGTTAGAAAGTATTTTGTATTAAATATAAATGAAAACAAGACATATCAAAATCTGTGGGAAATAATGAAAGCAGTGTTTAGAGAGAATCTTATAGCTTTAAATGCTTATATTAGAAAAGAAGAAAAGTCAAAAACCAATGATTTAAGCTTCTACTTTAAGAAGCAAAAAAGAAGACGAAATTACATCTAAGGTAATTATAAGGAAGAAAATACTAAAGATAAGAATAAAAATCAGAGCCAGCCCTGATAGCCTAGTAGTTAAAGTTCGGTGCTCTCACTGGTGGCCCAGGTTTGGTTCCTGGTCACAGAACCACACCACTTGTCTGTCAGTAGCCATGCTGTGGTGGCAGCTTGCATAGAAGAACTAGAAGTACTTATAACTAAAATATACAACTATGTACTGTGGCTTTGGGGAGGAAAATAAAAGAAGGAAAATCAATGAAATATAAAATAGACAAACTATAGAGAAAATCAATGAAATCAAAACCTGGTTCCTTGAAAAGATCAATAAAACTAATAAACCTCTAGCTAAATTGATCAAGAAAAAAAGAGTTAAGACACAAATTACCAATACCAGGAATGAGGGAGGGACATCATTACAGATCCTTCAGACAGAGGATAATAAAAAAATATTATGAGCAATTTTATGCCAACAAATTTGACAATGTCGATAAAATGGACAAATTCCTTGAAAGACACAAATTATCAAAATAGATTCAAGAAGAAATATAAAACTTGAATAGCACTTGAATATTAATTGAAGAAAATGAATTCATAATCAAAAACCTTTCCATAAAGAAAACTCCAGGACCAGATGGCTTCACTGCTGAATTTTATCATATATTTAGGAGAGAAATAATGCAAATATTACACGAATTCTTTCAGAAAAGAGAAGTTAAGGGAACACTTTCCAACTTGTTTTATGAGGTCAGTATTACCCTGATATCAAAACTTGAAAAAGACATAAAAAAAATACAGACAAATATCCCTCATGTACACAAACAAAAAATATTTGACAAAATATTAGCAAGTCAAATACAGTAACATATAAAAGAATAATATCTCATGACCAAATGGAGTTCACTCTAGAAGACTGCTGTAACACTTGAAAAAAATCAATGTAATTAATCATATTGATATAATAAAAAAAAAAACCCTGTATTTTCATCTCAGTAGATGGAGAAAAGCATTTGAAAAAATTCAACACCCATTCACTAACTCAGCAAACTAGAAATAGAAAGGAAGTTCCTCAACCTGAGAAAGGGCATTTATGAGAAACCAACAACTAACATTACATACTTAATGGTTAAAGATTGAATGCTGTCCCCCTAAGATAGGGAATAAGGCAAGGATGTCTGTTCTCACCACTTCTATTGAACACCAGGTCCTAACCAGTGCAAAAAGGCAAAACAAAGAAATAAAAGGCATACATATTGGAAAGAAATCTAACTAGCAAAGGAAGAACAATTAAGTGAATTTACCATGATCATAAGATACAAGGTCAATATATAAAAAGATCAGTTATATTTCAATATTACCATCGATGAACAATTGAAAAGTAAAAAACCTACTTCCATGTATAACAGCAAAAAAAATACTTAAGAATAAATTTAACAAAAGATGTTCAACACCTGCATACTGAAACTACAAAACATTGTTGGGAGACATTAAAGAACACTTAAACAAGTGGAGAGATATTCATGCATTGGAAGGCTTGCCACTGTGAAAACAAAAGCAATTCTCCCCAAATTGATATATGAGTTCAACACAATCCCAATAGAAATCCCAGTAGGATTTTTGTAGCAATATCCACACTGATTCTAAAATGTATAGGAAATGCAAAGCACCTAGAAATACCAAAATAATCTAAAACAAAAGAACAATTTTGAAGAACTCGCATCACCAGATTTCAAGACTCACCAAAAATTAAGACAGAGTGGCATTGACATGCTGATGTAAAGACAGACATAAGAATCAATGGGGTGGGGGGCCGGCCCTGTGGCCTAGCGGTTAAGTGCGCACGCTCTGCTACTGGCGGCCGGAGTTCGGATCCCAGGCGCGCACCGACGCACCGCTTCTCCGGCCATGCTGAGGCTGCGTCCCACATACAGCAACTAGAAGGATGTGCAGCTATGACATACAACTATCTACTGGGGCTTTGGGGAAAAAAAGGAGGAGGATTGGCAATAGATGTTAGCTCTTCCTCAGCAAAAAGAGGAGGATTAGCACGGATGTTAGCTCAGGGCTGATCTTCCTCAAAAAAAAAAAAAAAAAAAAAAAAAAAGAATCAACAGAGGGGCAGGCCCTGTGGCTTAGCGGTTAAGCGCGTGCGCTCCCCTACTGGCGGCCAGGGATTCGGATCCTGGGCGCGCACTGACGCACCGCTTGTCGGGCCATGCTGAGGCTGCGTCCCACATACAGCAACTAGAAGGATGTGCAACTATGACATACAACTATCTACTGGGGCTTTGGGGAAAAAAAGGAGGAGGATTGGCAATAGATGTTAGCTCAGGGCCGGTCTTCCTCAGCAAAAAGAGGAGGATTGGCATGGATGTTAGCTCAGGGCTGATCTTCCTCACAAAAAAAAAAAAGAATCAATGGAAGAGAAAAAAGAGTTCAGGAATAGATCCATATGAAAATGGTCAATTGGTTTTTTTAACAAATGTGCCAAGGTAATACAATGGGGAAAGGACAGTCTTTTCAACAAAAGATTCTGGAACAACTGACTATGCCTATGGGAAAAAAAGGAAGCTTGACCCTTAATTCATATCATACACAAAAATTAATCTAGAGAGATCATAAACTTAAATACAAAAGCTAAAATTATACAACTTTGAGAAGAAAGCAGCAGAAAATCTTTGTGACCTTGGGGTAGGCAAAGATTTCTTAGCTATTAAAGCATGAAACAGAAAAGGAAAACTAAAAAATTCCAGTGCATAACATTAAAAACTTTTGCTCTTCAAAAGACACCATTAAGAAAATTAACAGGCAAGTCAGAGACTGGGGGAAAATATTTGCAAAACGTATGGACTTCTATCCAAAGGACTTGTATCCAAAAATATATAAAGAACTCTTACAATTCAATAATAAGGCAAACAATCCAATTAAAAAATAGGCAAAAGATTTCAAGAGACACTCCACAAAAAAGATACACAAATGGCCAATAAGTACTTGAAAGGTGCTTAGCACTATACACTCACTGAAATAGCTAAAATTAAAAAAACCAATAATCCCAAGTATTGTTATAAATGTGCAGCAATAGGAACTCACACACATTGCTGGTGAGATGCAAAATGGTACAGTCACTTTGCAAAACAGTTTGGCAGTTTCCTATAAAGTTAAACATACACTTATCATATGACCCAGCAATTTCACTCCTAGGTATCTACCCAAGAAAAATGAAAACATATGTCCACACAGACTTGCACGCAAATGTTCATAGCAGCATTATTCATAATAGCCAAGAACTAGAAACCAAAAGGTCTATGAAATGGTGAATGGGTAAACAAATTATGGTACACCCATACAATGAAATACTACCCTGCAATAAAAAGGAACAAATGACTGATAGAAGAAACAATATGGATAAATCTTGAAAATATCATACTAAGTGAAAGAAACCAGACAGAAAAGATTCCATTTATAGGAAATCTTAGAAAAAGTAAACTATAGTGACAAAAAGCAGATCAGTGGTTGCCTGGGGGTGGGAGTGGGGAAAGGGAACCGAGAGAAAAGGGACAGGAGAGAACTTCTAGAGTGATGTTCTAGGTCTTGACTTTGGTGGTGGTTACACAACTGTATGCCAAAATTCATCAATGTATATACACTTAAAAATGAGTGAATTTGATCAAATTATACCTCAATCAATTGTGAAAAAAACCCAAACAATATAATAGCATTTTTTCCTTGACTAATTAGGATTGAAAAATAATTGATAAATGACTAGTTATTTCATTAGGGGATTCAACATGCAAAGAAAAATTATGTAAAACCTGGAAATAAAACAAAGGGTTACATGTCCCTTCAACGTCATATTGGAGGACTGTTTAGCAAGCCCACCCAAGAATTATTTAATTCTCTAAGAGAATGTTCCACGTTTGACTTTCCTATCTACTACTGATTGAAGGCCCAGATGTTAAGTTTCACGTTAACTTGCAGATTTTTGTGTCTAATAGAAATGCTAATGATTTCATTAATCAGTTTGTATCTAACTTGCAATCTTTTTTTTACATTCTTGTTTCAAATGTCTATAAATACTTGAGTCTTCAAATGCTCTTTGAACCAATTTTCCCTGCTATTTCTTGCACTGAAAAATTTTGACACAAGTCATTCTACAGTTGTATTAAATCATGTTTTTAATTAAAAAAAATCAAACTTTGATGAATATTATTTAATGCTTCATTTGAGTGTTACTTCAAATCATCTCAGGTACACTGATGTGAGTCATACATTTTGAGAAACACATTACACTACCATGTGGACTTATAAAGCCAATTCCTCTTTCCTTACTTTAAAGCCTTCGGAACGCAACCCCTTCATGTTTATGAAACTTGATTTTAACTTAGAAATCAATACTTTGTTTTTTGGATACTTCCTCTTCATCTCCAACTTCATCTTCCGTGACCTCAGATCCGGTGGTATATTCTTCTTCTTCTGAAAATAATGACTGTTGTTTCTAAATTTAAAAAACAAAACACATTCTATTAAAAATGTAATATTACCACATCTCTAATGAACTCTTTCAAATAAATTTATCAAAACTTATTTTGGATGAATGAGTCAAACAAGAGCTGATAAAATGACCACTAGCTAGCACATCAAGGAAATGGACATAGAATTTTTACATTTAGGACAGGATCACATTATATCAAATATTTTTGATTTATTTCCTTCATAGGTCCTAGTAGAGTGATGGGTACATAATAGGTACTCCGTATTTGTTGAACTATCACTCAATTGAATGTATATTCCTTGATATTAAGATTAAGGTACAATAATTGCCAATATTAAAGTAGTCACATAAACAAGCACACGTGCACATTCTCTGAGTGAATGTGGCCCTGGATTACTTAACCATGTCCACATCAGCTTCCCGCAGCTATCCACCCTACTGTCTGCCATCACTGATCCAAATTCCTACTCCATTCTTGTGAATACTGGTAACAGATGGCAGAGTAATGGCAAAGAGGTAAAAAAAAAACCAACGAACTAACCAACCAAATAATTGGAACTTAATATATTTATTGCTTTATTCAATGTCCTATATGTGACTTAAAAAAAGTCACTTAAGGAGACTTATAGATTATGCAGCCAGATAACTGAGTATGCGTCTATCAATGACATTTTTAGTAAGTGCAAAATTGCAGAAGTGGAAAAGGATGAAATACATTTAACCAAAATCTGTAAAATAAGACATTGATAAGATTCTATTAAACTAAATATTAATTTAGGAAGAAAGAGATCCGTGAAAGAATATAATTGCTCACTTACCAGTTGCAGAGTCCAGTTTTTCAGTGACAAGAACTATAAAAAAAGACAAAGGAATAAGAGATTAATAAATCTGCATCTACCCAGATTGCAGCTCCTTATTTTCATATGGATACTGTAGGAGAGTTGAAAAAAGTTAGAAGTACAGTTCCCTTCCACGCTGAAACATAATTAAAACTCAGGCTGAAAATGATGAATGTTTCTCTTTAACATCCCCTGCCTAGAGGAAGATATATATGTATACAAGAAAAGAAAAAAAAAAATCAACATTTTTCCTAATGTCATTTCCAAAGGACAAGTAAATCACATGAAGAGATAACAGTACAACTTTAGTTTTTTTTTAACTATTCCAATCACTTTTTAATATTTTATTATAAATTAAGGAACTAGATTATATATGAACATTCAAGAAATCTAATCTGCTATTTTGTATATAATACATAAATAAATGTTAGTGGTTGAATATGTATAGCCATCTGGAGTTTATAATGCATTTTACATGGAATATTTCACTTCTCAGGTAAATGCTACCTCAACCAACACAAAGGCAGGAAGTTCACAGGCAAACAGATTCCCTAGTCGTTAGCAGCAGGAATCAAAGGAATCAAAGCTTTCTGGTCGGTCACCTTAAAAATATTTCAGTTTTGAAACCTTTGAAAAAACTAAACGCATTCCTGATTACAATTAAAAAAAGCATAGAGAAAAAAGTTTATAGAAGTAGGAGAGGACAAAATATCTCATTCATACTATCTTCATTCTGAAGCCGGGTACCTGAGGGGTACTGTAGATATTAAACCAATTTGCTGTTTTTCCTGTTTGAAGGGTGACTTAGGATTTGTGAGCTTGTTTTCTAGAGGATTTGTGAGCTTGTTCTGCAGAAGAGAGAATGCCTTCTGGGAGGTTGTGATCACCACCGAATGGCTGGCCCTCAGCAGCCGCTGAAACCCAGACATCAGATTGCCCAGGGGCTTATTGGAAGTGACCCCTTTGTGTTCCCAAAGCTCCTCCTGTCAAGCTCCTTAGCTCTATAAAAGCCCCTTGCTTTCTATTCTTGTGGAGGTGGATTTGAGTGAAACCAGGCTCCCGCTTACTCGCTTACTCGTTTTAGCAGATTTGAATAAATCTTTCTCCATCTCCAAGTACCGATGCCTCAGTGTTTGGCTTCCTGTGCCCGATGCACAGGAACTTGAGATTAAGAAGTCTGGTATCAATTCCTCAAATCATTATTTGTCCATAATAAAAACCCTGAAGATCATGTATTTTTTTCCCCAAATTTAAGTCTATTAGTTATTAATCCTTTGAGGGCAAGGAATATGTTCTATTACCCTGATAGTCCTATTAACTCAGCATAATACCTTCTTACTATCAGGTAGTCAGTAAATGCTTATTAACTGAAAATTTCAATTTCAATGTCAATTGATCAGGTTTCTGTCAAAGATTATACATCACCCATTGTTTAGATAGATAAAGAATAAGTGAAACAAGCTACTCACAGCATTGAGCTCCCCACTTTTGGGGCCCCATGGTGTATTTGGCTCCAGTAAAACATCACAATCTAGACCCTTTTCATCCCAGGGACCACCTCCAGAATCACTTGAAAGAAAAAGACATTTTTATGAGAAATGTCCAATTTTTTAAGAATTTAAATGCAAACGATATCTTTTATTGCAAATGTCTTACAAATCGCTCTTTAGAAGCATAGGTCTTGATTATAAGGTAGCCACTTCAACATTTACATGTCTTAATTCATCTAGTGATTCCCCCAGCAGACATCACCCCATACAGGAGGAGTACCACTGCACTACAAGCATCATACTTGCCAGGTGGTGAGATGGGCTGCTCTGATTGGTACTGCTTTGAGAATAGCCTCTTACCCTCAATCTGACAGCCTGCTGTAATTGCAAAATGATGGAAGTGACTGAATTCAAGGAGTTCAAATTTACACAAAGATGACCTCAACCATCAACTTTTTTTCTAGTTGTACCAACCCAGCATTTAAGAAGGGTTTAAGTAACGTGGGAAAAGGAAAAAACCCTTAAAAATTGGATCACAGGTACAGCCTTTTCAATAGCCAAAGACTCCTTTTCATTAGTTTTTATTCTTCTTGGACATCCAATATTTTGAAGGTTTTTTCCTATAAATACACACCTGCTTGCTCTTACTGTAAGTTGACATATAATTTATTAAGCTTTCTGAAATAAACGATTTGAAGACTGACATTACTGATTTGGGGAGGCACTAGGGGATAGAGGATTCTGAGATGGGAACCACAGAATAAAGCTGCAGTACTGTGTGTACCCACCCTTCCTCACCTAACTGTATCTTTAGAAAAAGGCACAACGATGACATCTTTGTGCTTGTGCAGATCATCCAATATTCTAGTAGTTGGACAGGACAGCAAATCTCCACCTTCACCTTGATCACGAAGAGTAACCACGTGATCCCTCACTTTACAACCCTGTTGTGTAAGAGACACTAAATTAGAGAGGTAGGTTCATTATAGAAAGACTCCTTTAAAGATGACTGTATGTTTTTGTTCTCTGCTCAGTCATACCATCATATCAACCATTTTATAACTTTTTCTCAAGAAAAAATAATACCTATAGAGAAAAGAGTATGAAACCTAAATGTACACCTTAACAAATATCAAAGAATATCCACGTAACCGCCATCCACATTAAGAAATGGAATACTGCCAACGCTCCAGGAGTTCCCACAGGCCGATTCCTAACCATAACTGTCCCTCTTCTCCCAGAAAAGATAAACTATTCCGACTTTTATAGTAATCACTTCCTTGCTTTTATCCTTTTACCACTTCAGGATGCATCCTTAAACTATCCCTAAATGCTATAGTTTAGTTTTGCCTCACTTGTTTTGTTCAATATCATGTTATGATTTAACCATGTTACTGCATGCAACAATAACATCTGCTTTAATGTATAGTATTTCATTGTATGAATATACATAATTTGCTTATCTATTCGACAGTTGATGGATGGGTTGTTTCCAGTTTGGAGCTATTACAAATAATACTATTATGAACATTCTTTCAAATGTTTCCTGGAATGCAAGTACTCATGTGTACCAAATTATATCACTATCTGCAACATATGAGAGTTCTCGTTACCCCACATCCTCACTAACACTTGGTCAGACATTTTAATTTTAGTCATTCTGGTGAGTGTGTAGTGGTATCTCATTGTGGTTCTAATTTGCATTTCCCTAAGCACAAATGAGGTTGAGCTCCTTTTCATGTTTACTGGACAAATGAATGTTTTCTTGTGTGAAATTCCTATTGTCTGTCTTTTTCTTACTGCTTTGTAGGAGTTTAAAAAAAAAATCTTAATATGAATCTTTTATGGATATATGTTGCTAATGTTTGGTCCCACCTGTGAGTTTGTCTCCTCGGTTTCAATTTATTTAATGTAGTTGATGTACTTGAATTTAAAATCTCTTCCTAAATGGTATTGTCTTTTAACAGCTTTATTAGTTTTCCTTTCACATAGGGCCTTTTTTTTGTGAATAGTCTGGGCTACAGTCTAATTCCATTTTTTTCCCCATATGCATATTCCAATGTCTCAGTACCTCTTATTGCAAAGTCCATCCTTTGCCCACTGATCTGTAATGCCACCTTTTTCACGGTCAAGTATTCAAGTGGCTCTACTTCTAAGTACTCTATTCTCTTCCATTGGTTCATCTGTCTATCTCTTTGCCTGTCTTAATTACCAAAGCTTTATACTAAACCTTGATATGTGGCAGAGCAAGTACTTCTACCTTGGTGTTCTTTGAGAGTATTTCAGCTATTCTTGGCCCTCTGCATGTCCACACACATTTTAGAATCTGCTTAGCAAAGTTCCCAATAAAAACCCGTTACAATTTTTGTCAGTTTGGGGAGCATTTACATCTTTACAATATGGAGTCTTCCAATCTATGAACACGGTAAAACAATCCATTTTAAAATGTTCTTTTCTTTTATGTTTTCCACATATAGTTCTTGCACATATTTTTTTACATTTATTCCTAGGTACTTGATATTTTTGAGGCTATTGTAAATGATATTCATAAACTTCATTTTCTAACTTTGTTGGTCTACAGAAATAAAACCGATTTTTGTAAATGATTTTTAATAGATCGATCAAATTCCTATTTATTCTAATAATCTATCCGTATATTCTTCAGGGTTTTCTATGTTTACAATATCATCTGCAAATTATGACAGTTCCTTTTCAATCCTTATACCTTTTCATTTCTTTTTCTTACATTAATATACTGTCCAGGACCTCCAGTTCAATTTGAATAGAAGTGTGGTGAAAAGGGCATCCTTATTGTGCCCCCAATTTCAAAGCTAAAGCTTTCTACATTTCACTATTAAGTGTGATATTTGCTATAAGTTTTATATTATCTGTCCTTAATTGGATGACTTTATTTCCTTTTTATTTGTAAATGTGGTAAGAATTTTTTGTTTTCTTTTTTTTTTAATCATTCCATTCATTCCTTTCACACACATTAATTTGGAAGTTATACATTCTTCTATCCCTTTAGTGGTTACCCTAGAAATTATAACATGTATTCTTGACCTATCGAAGTCTAATATATTAATACCCTTCCTCTCAAATAATCTAAGACTTTTTAAACTCCATTTCACCATGCTCCCTACATATAGGCTATTATTGTGGGTTTTAAAATTATACATTAAAATGTATAGTATATATCAATTATTTTAAAATTTTCTATATTATTAATATAATTACATATTTTTTACATACACACACATACAAGTATTACTAACATTGTTTTACACATTGTGTTTTACACAATGTGTTTTACACATTACACATTGTTTTAACATTTAGATTTACCAATATATTAATTTCTTTCTTTGGTCTTCATTCTTTCCTTTATCTGGATAACATCTATTAGTATCTCCTTTAAAGCAGTTTGCTGGTTGAAAATTCCCTCAATTTCTGTTTGCCTAAAAATATCTTTTTTTTGCCTTTATTCTTGAAAGATATTTAAGGAAGGCGTAGATTTCTAGATGGTTAACTACTTCTTCAGGCACACTGAAGACCTGGTGGCCTATACTATGGCTTCCACTGCTACTACTGAGATGTGAACTCTGTCTAATTATGGTAAAGGGATTCTTTACTTTTTTCCTCTGGCTGCTTTTAAATGTTCTCTTTATTTTTTGTTTTCTGCAGTTTCACTCTGATGTGTGCAGGTATGGATTTCTTATTATCTTATTGGGAGTCATTGGAATTCCTGAATCTATAAATTAATATCTTCCAACAACTGTGAAAAATCTCAGTGATTATCTCTTCGTATTTTGCCTCTGATCTACTCTCTTTCTCTTCTATTGGAAATCTCATTAAAAAATAGACCTTCTCACACAAAAAGACAAATACTGTATGATTCGACTATATGAGATACTTAGAGTAGTCAAATTTGTAGAGACAGAAAGTAGAATGGTAGTTGCCAGGGGCTGAGGGGAGGGGTAATTGGAATGGGGAATTGTTGTTTATTGGGTATAGAGTTTCAGGTTTGCAAGAGGAAAGAGTTCTGGAGACCGGTTGCACAACAACGTGAATGTAAACACTACTGAACTGTACACTTAGAGAATTTTTAAGAAGGAAAAGTTTATATTATGTATATTTTACTACGATTAAAAAAACGTTAGACATGTACTCTCCAGGTCTCTTACTTTCTTTTATATTTCTCATCATTTTTTCTCTTTGTCTTTTACCCAGAATGAAACTATTCATTCTGGATAGTTTCTTCTGACTTTTATGTTGCAATTCACTAATTCTTCAGCTATATCTAACCTGCTGTTAAATTTGCCACTAAGCTTAAATTTTTCTTACTGAGTTTTTTAGTTCTAACATTTCTATTTGTTTTTACTCAAACCCTCTTTGTCACTTTTTATAGTTTATAATTCCCTGCCAAAAATTGCCAAGCTTGGCTTCTATCAACTGAAGCTAGTAATCTTATTTATTTTATAGTCTGTGTCAATAATTCCAATATTGTAGTTTCTGTGGTTTGTTTTTGTTGTCTAAGTTCTGCTGTTCCCATTCTTGGTAACATATTTTCATCTATGACGTGTTATTTGTGAATGCTGAATATTTTGTTCAAAAATTATTTGTAGAACAAATCTGAGCTATAGAATAATATTATCTTTCTCCAAAGAGGATTTTTAGGTGCCTGGGGACAGTGGCAATCCAGAATTACCTCAATCCAAGTTCAGGGCTTGAAATTTCCTAGGCTGCTCAAATAAATCAAAGCCAGGCTGCTATCCAGGCAAGGGATGGTTTACTTCTGATTTACTCTTATTTTCTTTGGGATCCCAACTCAAAGCGTAAGGGTGGGAATGTTATTCATTAATGTCCCCATTCTTGACAGACCTTGGATCCTGACTATTCCCAAAAATCCTGATAGGGCACCAAAAGCTCAGCCCAGTCTCTCAGTCACCTCTTTCAGATTGATAATTGCCCCCAGGACAAAAACGGCCCTGAGCGCCAGCTCACTTCTTTGGGTTCCCATCATTTTCTGTATCTTAACACCAATTCCTCATTATCTTATTAGCTCTTTGATGCTTTTAATATGATCTTTAGAGGGCCGGCCCCGTGGCTTAGCAGTTAAGGGCGCGCGCTCCACTACTGGCGGCCTGGGTTCGGATCCCGGGCATGCACCGACACACCACTTCTCCAGCCACGCTGAGGCCATGTCCCACATACAGCAACAAGAAGGATGTGCAACTATGACATGCAACTATCTACTGGGGCTTTGGGGAGAAAAAAAAAAGGAGGAGGATTGGCAATAGATGTTAGCTCAGAGCCAGTCTTCCTCAGCAAAAAGAGGAGGATTGGCATGGATGTTAGCTCAGGGCTGATCTTCACCACACACACAAAAAAATAATAATAATATGATCTTTATATTAATATTTCATCCACCTTTTTTTAGTTGTCTTTTGATGGAGGATTGATCTGAATTAGTCCGCCATTACTGGAAATATAAATCATCATATGGGCTATTTAAATTTCACTTAGCCCAAGAAATCACCTCAATCAGTATGCATGATATCACATACAAGACTTATCATGCAGTTTAATTACTATTTATTCCTGAATCCTCTCACAATGAATGGAGTATTAGTTAATACAATGAGTAAAGAGACAATAACAGGCCAAAGAGCTACAACTTTAGAAGTATTATTCAAAACAATGTGAATATGATAGTTAAAATGGAAACACCATGACCATGAAGAAATGCAATGACTAAAAATCATGTGACTGCAAAACATCACAGTAATCATGAATTAATGAATATCTTGGGCCTGACAAAACTAATTCCACTGTGCTTAAAGTCTCATGCTTAATTTAAATAACTTCATATGCAAAGCATCCACCTAAACTTTAAATATGAATGTTATGTGGGTAGCCTATCACTTTATCAATAAAATGTCTGACTAATCAAAGTTGGTAATTGATTGCAAATATAAATACCTCCAAATCCAGCTTAAATTCCACGACCCACATTTTAGTAACCTTTGTGCTAATACCCTAAATTCCTTGCCCCTAAATTTCATTATACCCATGTGACAAAACCCCAACTCTGAATGAGCTCAACTACCCATTTTCTCTATGCTTGTACTCAAGCAGCCAGAGCTGCTGGAGAGAGTGATATAAAAAGGCATTTTGGATTTCACTGTACATTTATGATTACCCAACAGGCTCTCAAACTGTCTAGTTACTTACAGCATTTCTCTGGAAAATTCATTCTCCTGTTTTCCAAAAAGACTATTTCAAACTTTGGAAGCTTCCCTCTTTCCCCCTCATTCTTAGCAGATGGCTTTATCTTCTACTTTATAGAGACGAGAAGGGAATTAGATTGGAACAACTTACCATCCAAATGACAAAAACACAATTTTACTAATATCTGCAACCATCGTACTCTTCTCTTGTGTTATAACAGAGGAGCTGTCCTTCCACCTGTCTAAACTAATACTGCCACACGTACTTAAGATCCCACTCTACCCTGCCTCCACGTAAACCCTGTATTATCAACCTCTCCTCCTCAACTGATCATTCCCATTGACTTTTAAAAAGCTCTCTCCTATCAAAACAAAATAAAACAGAAACAATAAATAAATACTCATAACCTAATTACTGACCCATCGCCTTTTCTCAAATTTCCCAAGAGTTGTTATCGTGCTGTCTCCATTTGTTCTTTTTCTACTCACTCCTCAACCCATATCAATCTGGCTTCTGGATCTAGCACTCCACCAAAACAGCTCTTCACACCTGAGGATTCCAAGTCACCCAAGTCAAAGGACGCATTTCTTTCAATTATTTTATTTGGCCTCTTAGCAATATTTGGCATCGTGGACCACTCTCTCTCTGTTTAAATACTACTCCCTTGGTTTTCATGACAACATCCTTGGTTTTCCTCCTATTATTCTGGCTGCTCCTGATCATTCTCCTTTGCAGGCTCATGCTGCTCTATCCATCTATTAAATGTTGGAGCTTCTCTAGGCTCCACTGTAGATCCTCTGCTCTTCTTGTGCTCACCTATACCTGCTGGTTTCAATTATCACTTATTTGCAAGAAGCCTTACATACTATTATCTCCAGCCTAGCCACTCCTCTGAGGCCCCGAATCCATATCTCTGATACTCTTTGCCTGGTTATCTCATAAGGCACCTCAAACTCAAAATGCCCAAAACAGAACTCACAAGCTTCTCTCCAAACCTGATTCCTTTATGTTTTTTCCTCCTCAGTGAGCGACACTACCATCTATCAGGTAGCACAAGCAAGAAACTGAGTCACCCTTGACTCCTCCTTCTCCCTCTGTGATATGATCCATCAAGTCATTTCAGTTTTACCTCCTAAATATTGAATTCATCTACTTCGCTTCACCTCCACTACTCTAGTCCAAGCAACCATCATCTCTCTCTAAGACTACTGTGATAATGTCCTCTTGTACCTGACTCCACTGACTTTTCCCCAAGCCATTCTCCACAATGCAGGTGATATTTTCAAAACCTGAAACAAAGAAAAAACTCTAACATGGCCTACAAGGTCCTTCCTCCACATGACCTAACCCTGAGTTACCTCTCTAGCCTCGTCTTGAACTACGCATGTTTTCTTTAACAGGCACAGCTTCTTTCAGTCTCTTTTACTATGTTCCTTCTGACCTTGCTGTTCTGACCGGAGTGTTCTTTACCTTCCTCCTCACCTCACATACTCCTACCCATCCTTCAGATCTCAAACAAATGCCAACTCCTTATGGAGGCTTTCCTTGACTTCAACGCCCACATCAGACCAGCCTATTATAGACATTTATGGCCCTGCATACTTCTTCAAACATTTCTTTGTGTGCTTTCTTTTTCCTTTTTGATATTACTGCCTTTTTTTTTTTTTTGTGAGGAAGATCGGCCCTGAGCTAACATCTGCCAATCCTCCTCTTTTTCCTGAGGAAGACTGGCCCTGGGCTAACATCCGTGCCTATCTTCCTCTACTTTATATGGGACGCCGCCACAGCATGGCTTGACAAGCGGTGCGGTGCACGCCCGGGATCCGAACCAGGGAACCCCGGGCTGCCGCAGTGGAGCGCGCGCACTTAACCGCTTGTGCCACCAGGCCGACTCCTTACTGCCTTTTGATATTAAGCTCCACTGAGGCAGAAACTATCTAATTTTACACACTACTCTCTGTCTTGCACAGTGTGTAACACAACTTTGATGCTTTATAAATATTTGTTGTATGGATGATGAGGAAGAGCTTTAGGTTCGTTTCATTTACTCATGAAATTTAATTATATGATGTTTTCAAAAGTGCTAATGATCAAAGAGTCTAACCTATAGCAATATTCACATAATGCACAAAGGTATATGTGCAAGGATGTTCACTGCAACACTGTTATACCATCAATCTGGAAACAACTTAAATGTTCATTAACAGAAGAATGGTTAAATAAATTGTGATATATGCACAGCTTGGAATATTACACAGCAGTTAAATAAAATGACACAGAAAGATAACCTAAGTATATTGTTGAGCGAAAAAGGCAAATTACAGAATAATATGGATAGTATGACCCCATTTCCAATACAAAAAACTACATATAATTTGTGCCTGAAATGTATAAAACAAGGTCTGGAAGGAAACTGTTAACTGTGGTTACCTCTAAGAAGAGATGTAGAATGAGGGAGTAGTGTGAAGAGGGACTTTTACTTTTTATTATACTTATTTATGTATTGTTTAACGTCTTTTCTACATGAATGTATTACCTTTATAGTTTAAAAACAATAAAAGGGAAAAGATTTAAATAAAGAGCGTTAGTGAGCGCTGTAACTACAAAAGGGCAGCATTCAAAATTTACCTTCGTAAACTGAGTGGGATCAAACCGAAGAACCTTTTGGTTACAGCAGGGATAAATTCCAGTGCTGACAGAATTCAGTGAACTTGCTGTTGGATAAACTACTGTTTCTGAGTGATACTGACAATGTGAAAATTCTATACAGAGAAAAGCCTGTAAATAAAATATGAAAAGAAATATATAAAATCAATTATTATTCCCAGAATGAAATCATACATCTCAAAAATACTCTCCTCAAGACCACATACTGAAATACCTAGGAATAAATTCAACGAAGGAGGTGAAAGATCTGTACACTGAAAACCGTAAGACACTGACGAAAGAAACTGAAGAAGACATAAACAGAAAGATATCCTGTGGGGGCCGGCCCCGCAGCTTAGCAGTTAAGTGCGCCCGCTCCGCTATTGGCGGCCCGGGTTCAGATCCCGGGCGCGCACCGACGCACTGCTTGTCCGGCCACGCTGAGCCGGTATCCCACATACAGCAACTAGAAGGATGTGCAACTATGACATACAACTACCTACTGGGGCCTTCGGGAGAAAAAGGGAGGGAAAAAAAAAAAAAGGAGGAAGATTAGCAATAGATGTTAGCTCAGGGCCGGTATTCCTCAGCAAAAAGAGGAGGATTGGCATGGATGTTAGCTCAGGGCTGATCTTCCTCACAAAAAAAAAACAAAACAAAAGAAAGATATTCTGTGCTTATGGATTAGAAGAATTAATATTGTTAAAATGTCCATACTACCCAAAGCAATCTACAGAATCAATGCAATCCCTATCAAAGTTCCAATGGCATTTTTCACAGAAATAAAGCAAATAATCCTAAAATTTGCATGGAATCACAAAACCCTGAATAGCCAAAGCAATCTTGAGAAAGAACAACAAAGCTGGAGACATCACACTCCCTGATTTCAAACTATATTACAAAGCTACAGTAATCAAAACAGTATGGTGTTGGCATAAAAACAGAAACACAGATCAATGGAAGAGAATAGAGAGCCCAGGAATAAACCCATGCATATATGGCCAATTAATTTATGACAAAGGGAGCCAAGAATATACAATGGGGAAAGGACAGTCTCTTCAATAAATGGTCTTGGGAAAACTGGACAACCACATGCAAAAGAATGAACCTGGACTACTATCTTATACCATACACAAAAATTATCTCAAAATGGATTAAAGACTTGAATATAAGACCTGAAATCATAAAACTCCTAGAAGAAAACATGGGTGGTAAGCTCCTTGACATTGGTTTTGGCGATGATTTTTTGGATTTTGGATTTGTCACCAAAAGCAAAGGCAGCAAAAGCAAAAATAAACAAGTGAGACTACAGCAAACTAAAAAGCTGCACAGCAAAGGAAACCATTAACAAAATGAAAAGGCAATCCATCAAATGGGAGAAAATATTTGCAAATCATATATCTGATAAGGGGTTAATATCCAAAATATAGAAAGAACTCATACAACTCAATAGCAAAGAAACCAAAGAATCCAATTAAAAAACGGGCAGTGAATCTGAACAGACATTTTTCCAAAGAAGATATACAGATGACCAACAGGTACACGAAAAGATGTTCAACATCACTAATCATCAGAGAAATGCAAATCAAAACCACAATGAGATTTCACCTCATACCTGTTAGAATAGCTGTTATCAAAAAGACAAGAGACAAAAAGTGTTGGTGAGGATGTGGAGAAAACGGAGCCCTGGTGCACTGCTGGTGGGAATGTAAATTGGTCCAGCCACTATGGAAAACAGTATAGAGGTTCCCCAAAACATTAAAAATAAAACTACCATATGATCCAGCAATTCCATTTCTGGGTATTTATGCAAAGAAAATGAAAACACTAATTCAAAAACATTTGCACCCCCACGTTCACTGCAGCATTATTTACAATAGCCAAGACATGGAAACAACCTAAATTTCCATTGACAGATGCATGGATAAAGAAAATGTGGTACATATGTGTATACACAAACACGCATGCGAATATTATTCAGCCATAAAAAAGAATGTAATCTTGCCATTTGTGACAATATGGATGGACCTTGAGGGCATTATGCTAAGTGAAATAAGTCAGACAGAGAAAGACAAACACTGTATGATCTCACTTATTATATGTGGAATCTAAACAAAACAAAAACCAAGCTCAGAGATACAGAGAACATTTTGGTGGTTGCCAGAGGAGGGGGGTTGGTGGGAGAAATGCGTGAAGGGAGTCAAAAGGTACAAACCTCCAGTTATAAAATAAATAAGTTGTTCGAATATAATGTACAGCAAGGCAATAATAGTTAATAATACTGTATTGCATATTTAAATGTTGCTAAGAGAATAGATCTTAAAAGTTCTCATCACAAGAAAAAAAACTGTGACGAATGTTAACTAGACTTACTGTGGTGATCATTTTGCAATATATACAAATATCAAATCATTACATTTGTGCACCTGAAACTAACATGACATTGTATGTCATTAATACCTCAATAAAAAAGGGAGAAAAAAGACCACATATTGCTTGTTCCATTTACATAAAATGTGCAGAAAAGGGAAATCTCTAGAGACACAAAGTAGATTGGTTGCCTGGGGTTGGAAGTGAGATTGGGGAGTGGCAGTAAATGGACACAAGATATCTTTTTGGGGTGAGGGAAATGTACTAAAAGTGGATGGTGGTGATGGTTGCACAACTCTGTAAATTTACTAAAAATAAGTGAATTGTACATTTAAAATGAATGAATTTATGGCATGTAATTACTTCAATAAAGCTATTAAAAAGCAAAAACAGGGGCCGGCCTGGTGGTGTAGTGGTTAAGTTCGCAGGCTATACTTCGGCGGCCCGGGGGTCGTAGGTTTGGATCCTGGGCATGGACCTACGCACTGCTCACCAAGCCATGCTGTGGCAGGCGTCACACATACAGAGGAAGATGGGCACGGATGTTAGCCCAGGGCCAATCTTCCTCAGCAAAAAGAGGAAGATTGGCAATAGATGTTAGCTCAGGGCTAATCTTCCTCAAATACACACACACACACACACATACACACAAAAGCAAAAAAGATACTTTACTCAAAATTCAGATGAATTAAATTGATCTTGATGTACATCTAATTTTACAATTTGCCAATCACATAAAAAGTTTTCTAATGAAATTGCTTCTTGGCCTTTTGGCTATGATTGAGTCTATTTGTTCTTATCAGTTTAAAAAAGTTTTCCAATGAAAAAAAGACATAAAATTTTCCTCACTTGATTATTCTTTGACATATTTTTTTAAGGTAAATATTTAGCATCAGTATTAATGAAAACTATGGAGTAACTGAATCACTGGTGAAAAAACTTATCAAGCTTTAATTATAAAATTGATAGATTTCATATATGTTTATAAGTTGGTAAAATAATTTAAAGAAAATAACAAAATTAATAATTTTAAGCACTGATCTTGAACACAAAAGCAAGAAAGGATAGTCTATAATCAGAATTCTTAGTTGTCAGTTCCAATTACGATTTTCAAACAATGGTTTGTTTTTTCTTGGCTTGAGGAAGACTGTCCCTGAGCTAACTGTGCCAGTCTTCTTCTACTTTGTATATAGGATGCCACCACAGCCCGGCTTGATGAGTGGTGTGTAGGTCTGCACCTGGGATCCGAACCTGCAAACCCCGGGCCACCAAAGCAGAGTGTGCGAACTTAATCACTATGCCACTGGCTTGGCCCCTCAAACAACAGTTTTTAATTAAAAATTTTTGAGTCTGATAAAAGCCATAAGGTGCACATACACAAAGTATTTTGCATAAAAACTATTTTATGAGTTTATGAACTCTCCTTAATAAATACTAAATACTATAAATCAATATTCAATTTGCTATTAAGAAGGGAAAAGAATCCCTCAAATTTTCTGCATTCTGACATGATATACAAGTCAGGTTTTGGAATCCTTGATTATAAGTGATACTCCATATTGTAGGGACGACCACTACATACCTATTAGTTTAAAAAAAACAAAAAGCCAACCTGGCAATATCAAGTGCTAGCAAGGATGTGGAGCAACTAGAACTCTCATTCTTAGCTGGCAGGAATGCAAAATGGTTCAGGGACTTTGGGAAACTGTTAGGCACAGTAAATGTTAAACTTACATTTACCATACAATCCTTCTATTCTATTTCTAGGTAATTACCCAAGAGAAATAAAAACCTATGTTCACATGAAAACCTGTATGGAAATGTTTATAGTTACTATCTTCATAACGGCCCCAAACTAGAAACACTACAAAGTCCTTCACAGGTGAGTGGATACTGTGACACATTCATACAACGGACTACTACACAGCAATAAAAAAGAATAAACAGGGGGCCGGCCTGGTGGCATAGTGGTTAAGTTCAGTGCGCTCCACTTTGGTGGCACAGGTTCGCGGGTTTGGATCCTGGGCGTGGACCTACACACTACTCATCAGGCCATGCTGTGGTGGTGTCCCACATACAAAACATAGAGGAAGATAGGCACAGATGTTAGCTCAGAGCCGCTCTTCCTCAAGCAAAGAACAAACTGATACATACAACATGGATACATTTCTAATCCATTTTGCTAAGTAAAAGAAGCTAGACTCAAAAAGTTAAATACTGTATGATTCTATTTATAGGACATTCTGGAAAAGTCAAAACTATAGAGACAGTAAACAGACCAGTGGTTGCCAGAGGCTGGGGTGGGAAAAGGAATTGACTAAAAAGGGTCACAAGGGAATTGTATAGGGTGATGCAAGTGTTCTATGCTTTGATTGTGGTGGTAGTTACATGACTGTATGTGTTTGTCCAGGCTCATGAAAAGGATGAATTTTACTGTATGTAAATTACACTTCAGTAAATCCAATTATAAAAAATTGTGGGGATGCAGGGAGCCCACTGGGTGGAACCTTATATGGTTTGAAAAATCTCAGTCTGATGGTTTTCATAAGCTGCTCTTCCTTCCCTCTACTGAAAACCATTATCCAAGTGAGAGAGGAAAATTACTAGGGGAGAGAGACTTCAGGAATTCATAAGAAATTTTATGGACAACAGTCTGGATTTATATGTAAGACTAATTAGGAATGACTGTGCCCTATAAAGACCTATTTATTCTGTAAAAAATTATATTATAGGTTCCTTCAAATAGTAATCTTACTTATGCTTTTATTATAAACTTAATAAAAAAATGAACAAAAACTTTGGGAACACAATTGTTATAACAAGAAGGGCACTTATCAATAGCACTCTATGTACAAAGCACTTCTGAATTTCTAAAGAAATTTACAGACTAACAGAGAAACAACTTGGTTGGAAATAATTAAAGGTAGTAAGGATTCTGCATTTTTTTCCCCATAAAAAATGGATTTGGTTACTTAAAACCTGTTGGTTTTCTAAAAATTCAGCAAGGTATAGATTTTTTTTTTTTTGGTGAGGAAGATTCACCCTGAGCTAACATCTGTTGTCAGTCTTCCTCTTGTTTTGCTTGAGGAAGATCAGCCCTGAGCTAACATCCATTCCAATCTTCCTCTATTTTTTGTATGTGGGTCACCGCCACAGAGTGGCTGACGAGTGGTACAAGTCAGCGCCTGGGATCTGAACCCGCACACCCAGGCCACTGAAGTGGAGCAGGCCGAACCTAACCACTACACCATGGGACTGGTCCCTGATTTTTTTTTATTGAATAAATTTGACATGTAACATGGTGTAAGTTTAAGGGGTACAGCATGTTACTTTGATACATTTATATATTTGTAATATGATTGCCAATGTAGCGATATTTATCACATTACATAATTATAGTACAATATTATTGTCTATATTCATCATACTGTGCATTAGATCTCTCTGTCTTATCTACCACTTGTTACAAGTTTGTATCCTTAAACACCATCAATCTCATTCCCCACCCCATTTCCTGGTAACCACCATTTTACTCTCTGTTTTTCACAGGTTTAACTTTTTTAGATTCCAAATAAAAGTGATATCATACAGTACTTATCTTTTTCTGTCTAACTTATCTTGCTTAGCATAATGTGCTCAAGGTTCATCCATGTTGTTGGAAATGGCAGCAAGGTAGTGATTGTTTCAGCAATGAAAACTAAAAAGAGGAAGAAGAAATATGATAATAGAAATGAAGCCGCATACAGTGTTTCATAGCATCATCATTTTTGCCACCAGTTTCTTTAAAAAGATGTCTGATATTGTCCAACACATTCAAATGTTAGATATTGTCCAACACATTCAAACACACAAACATAATTAAACAGCATATATTCAAAAGAGCCTGCTCTCAATGTTTGCAGAGTGAGATATTTGAAAAAAACAAACCTCACCTGGTAACATCTTGAGCAAGTTAGCCAGTTGATTGTTCCCCACAAACGCCAATACACATCTCTCCAAGATTTTAATTCTTCAAAAAGACTATTCAAATACTCATGAACATCCCAAGTCTTATCTCTGGGGAAAAGAGCCTCAATTGTTATATTATTTTACAAGCAAGTAATATAAACAATTTGTTTTAAGCCAATGTTTTTAAATTTGTGGCTTATTTCCAAAAACATTTCCCAAATGATGGCTGTGGGATGGACTACACTGAATGGTAGATATAATTTCATTTGGGAGTTTGTATCTTCTTTCTTTTTCTGTGGACAACAGAAAAAGGTATGAAAGACTGAATGCCAAATTATTTTGCTAAACTAGATAAAGGGTTATAAATTTAATATAGCTTGAGTAGGTTAACAGTTGAGACTTAGGCATATGTTGCTAAATGGAACCTTTATTCTAACTGTACACATTGTGAAATAAGTTGTTATTAATTATTGGTGATTCTAAACATTTCACTAATGTATAAGTCCTCTATATTATTGTCAAAAGGCATTTTCTAGTAATTGACTAATATAGTAAGATGCAATAAGGTCTCGGTAATACACATTTTTAAATTAAAAAATATAAACAAAAAATAGCAAAAGCTTAAACCCCTACTTGCTACGGTCACATGTAACTCAAGTTCTTACTTTTTTCCCAAGTCTCACAATCTTTTTGAACTTTGCTATTTTTGTCCTTAGTTCAAAAAATAACCAAATGCCATCACGTTAATACAAATTATATAGGCATATCTGTTTTAAGCTATTTAAAGGCAATTTTTTAAATGTATACATCAACAGCTGACTTGTAGGAAATACTTTTTATTCAAAGTTGAAGTTATCAACTTTTTCACATAGTATTAATAGTTACGCTGTCAGAATGGAAGTTTTCAAAAGGTGAATCAAGTCTCAAGACAAAAAAATATAAAATCCCAGGTGCTTACAATAACTAATGAAGATTCCCTGATTATTGTACCTAGAGAAAAATGAAACATTCTAAAGTTGACTGTGCTATTAATAGCATGGTCAAATATAAGTATTTCTGTTTTAATGTTTAAAATATTAAATCTAATATTTGTAGGGCTTTTTCTTTTAAAAAGTGCTGTACATTTTTAATATAGAGAAAAAAAACAAGCAAAAAGAAAATTAAGACCATCCATAATACTATCACTCAAAGTATTAAACACGTTTCTAGGTTTATTTTATAACCTGTTTTTTCCCCCTTAATTTACTACTAACAAGTTTCTACGTAAGTATATTTTCTTTTACATCATTATTCTCAAAGGCTGTGCATAAAGAGTTGATTAGATGTGTTTTATATAGATATACTATTGTATGGATATATTTGAGTTTGTTTAATCTTTCGGGTGTTCCTTTTTTTTTCTTTCTGTTTAAACAACCTAGCAATAAATCTAGCAATAAACATCCTTATTAAGTGTTTTCACAAATCCAACATTACCTCTTTGGATCAATTCCTAGCAGTAGGCAACTGTCAGAAAATATACACATTTTAAAGTTTCTGCTTTCCTGAGACATTAAACCAATTTACAAGACTCCTTCCCCAACTCCGAATAAGAACTGGTTTTGAACTCAAAGGGAATAAAAAAGGACTATGTATTAATGGAATACTGACAAAGTATGAAATAAATAGATTATGGAAAATGCAATTTTGAAGACAATTTTCTTCATTAACCAAAACTCATCTGAAAGTAAATTTTGTCCTCTTGTCAAATTAAATACAACATTTATGTAGACAACTAAAATCTGCTAGTGACAAGAAATGATTTTAATGGCACTGACCAGAATATCTTTCAAGACTAATGCAGAATAATTTTTACTATTTTAAAGCTTAAAAACATCATGAAATTTATCCAGTAAATAAAATATAGCTTTTATAACAATTTTGTTTTGAAAGTAGCATCTTTCTAAATCAAAGTTGGATCATACGCAGAAAAGATGTTATCCTATTCCTTAAAGGAGTAGTTATGCTTTTATAAATATGCTAGTAATTCACATAAAAAAGCTGTATTTTATTTTCACTACACCTTATGTGAATGTAGATAATATTTCCATGTCGATCTACATTGATTTTTCCAGGAATGCAAGGAATTCTTCTTTCTGTTTCTTTTGTCAAAAGTTTTTTACACAAATAGCATCTATAACACAAAGAAGATACAAAAACATCCAAGAAGAAAATTTAAAATGTAGTAATATTAAAGAATTTAGCTGCATTATATAGTATACGAAAGAAAAACACATCACCATACCTGTATAATGTTGCTGCATTATTCCGAGAATCTGGATTCAAGTACTCAGGATCAAACAGTCTCTCAATCTTCTTACAAAAAAGTTTACTATTAACAACAAATGACGAACAAATTAATTTTCTATATTTACTTTACTAAAGGTACTTCATAGTGAAATGAAAATAAACACTGACCTATTTGCACATACAGAGAAGAAGATTAATGAATCCTTAGAGAGCCTCTCTTTGGGAATTTGTAATACATTTCTAGTGTTCTAAGTAAATAAACTTACTAATGAGAACTGTTTGATCAAGATCTATTTTCATAAGAAAAGTAAGACTGATGGATATCTACCTCTCTTTTAATCTTTTGTTACTGGAATATTCAAGATTGAGGACTTGGGGAATTTAACAATCCTGGGTCTACCAATAATTCAGCATGTGAACTTTGTCAACTTACCTAACCTCTCTGAACCTTGTTTCTTCATCTGTAAAATAGAGTTCATAATTCCAAACTCACAAGGTTTTATGAGGGTTAAATGAGACAGTGTTTTTAAAGAGTGCCACACATGGCATTAAGCATTGAATAAATGTTAACTACTTTATTATTATGCATAATACGACTGAACTTTAAGTCTTTTAAATATGTTATGAATTCCGATTGTATGTTCTGACTGTCTCCATTTTCCCTCATGTAATGTCTGCTGCTATTAAAGGCCATATCTGGATTTAGGATCCCAATCCTATTTTCAAGTATTTAGCTTGTGGATAATTCTCCTGTCTCATTCCCCTTAAGGACTAAACTCTTGGATAATCCCTTGCATTATCAATTTCTCCCTCTCTAATGAATCATCTCGATCAGCATATAAACATAATCTAGTATCTCTCTTCTTTAAAAAAATCCTCTCTTGGGGCCAGCCCCGTGGTGTAGTGGTTAAGTCTGGTGCACCCCGCTTCAGTGGCCCAGATTCGAGGGTTCGGATCCTGGGCGCAGACCTACATCTCTCATGCTGTGGTCAGTCATGCTGTGGTAGCGACCCACGTATAAAGTAGAAGACGACTGGTACAGATGTTAGCTCAGGGCTAATCTTCCTCAAGAGAAAAACGAGGAAGATTGGCAACAGATGTTAGCTCAGGGTGAATCTTCCTCAGGAAAAAAAAAATTTTTCTCTCTTGAGCCTACCTATCCCTAATAGCTACTGCTAAATTTTTCAGTAATTGTTCAGAGCAAAACATCTGGAAAAAAGTTGTCTAAATCCAACTGGTTACAATTCTGTCCTCATCTTACTCTAGATGGTAGCAGCATTTCACACATTTGATCACTTAATCACTTCCTCTGTTTTGAAATCCTCTTTCTTTTTGCCTTTCCTTCTGCCCACTGGCTCCTCCTTCTCAGGCCCCTCACTGGCTACTGCTCTGTTGAACCCCTAAATGTTGGATAGTCTTTATCAATACTCTCTTGCTAATAGTTAGAAAACAAAATAAATAAAAATAGCATTTACAGTAGCACCCAAAAAATTAAATATTTAGAAATAAATTTAATTAAAAAAGGAAAAATATCTCTACACCAAAAACTATTGAACATTACTAAAATAAATGGAGGGTTATACCATGTTCATGGACTGAAAGGCTCAATATTGTTAAGATGTCAAATCTTCCCAAATTGATCTACAGGTTCAATATTAACCCCAAATTCCAATAGATGTGTGTGTGTGTGTGTGTGTGAGAGAGAAAGAGAGAACACGGACAGGCTGATTATAAAAGTTATATGGAAATGCAAAGGACCTAAAATGGTCAAGATAGCAATCTTGAAGAAAGGCAAAGCTGGAGAATTTAGATTACTAGATACCAAAAAGTATTATAAAGCTACAGTATTTAAGACAGTGTGCTGCTGACACAAGGACAAAGAAATCAACAGAACAAAATGGAGAATTCAGGAAGAGACCTCACACATACAGTCACCTGATTTATAGCAAAGGTAAGCGTGCAATGCAGTGGAGAAAAGATGGTCTTGCTGGGAAATCTCATCCAGTTCCATGGTTTTAAACCTCACTTACTCTTAAAATTTCTATTTTTAAGTCGTAACCTCTGACCTAAACTTCAGGCATATATCCAACTATCTATTTTCCATCCTACCTGGATATTCAATAAGTATATTAAATATATTAAATAATCTTAACAAGACCCAAACCTATCTTCTTGATTCCTTTCACCCCAATCTCTGCTCCCAATCTTTCTCCTCTCTATTAATGGCACTACCATCCACTTAGTTGGTCAACCCTAAAACCTAGTAATTATCTTAGAATACTCTCTCTCTTCACACATCATTCCATTTGAAAATCTGTCAGATCTTTCTAATAATATACTCTGAACCTATCTACTTCTTTCCAGCTCCACTGCATCCATTCTAGTCCAAGCTTTTTCATCTCTCACCAGACCACTGCACTAGCCTCCTAGTAGGTCTCCATGCTTCTTACATCCTTACAGTCTATTCTCCACATGGCAACAAGAATGATCTTTAAAAAACAAATCAGATCATGCCAGTCCTCTGCTCTCATTCACACGTAGAATAAAGTATACTCTCCTTGCTATGACCAAAACAGCCCCTACATGATATCATCATTGTTGACCTCATCTCATACTACTCTTCCCTTTTATGCTAAGGCCTGTTTTAATAATTTTTAACAAAATCTACTATCACAATATGCTCATACGTACATTATTAAAAATAACTAATTTAATTACTAATTTTCTATCTTGAGCCATTGGTTCTGGATAAATTTTACTTCATTTAAAATAAAATGGATATATTTCCAAATATATTCTAAAAATGGAATATTTCATTAAAATGAAATAGAAATATATTTTTTCTAATAGGAACATTAGGTTAAAAATTAAATTTTAAAAATTACCTCCTAAACTTATCTTTCTTGTCCTTTAAATCATCAACTTCATTGTGTGTGAACAGATCAGTTATACGTGTAAGAAGATTTACGTTAATACAATTCATGTTGCATGGGGTAGCTACTATGGCATTCATGTTTTTGTGGCAATACTGAATACACAGTTCAACCTAAAAAAACACAGAATAGAAAATGAGTGTTGAAAAGAGTGGCATGAAAGATAATGTCATATCAATACCTTTCAAAGAAAAAACTCATTAAAAGCCTGATCCATGTATTGCTAGGCACTAACTGGGTTTTGCCTATTTGGGTTAATCTACACTATTCCAAGGTGATCCAGCAGGTCAAATTTGTACAAATATACATAACATAGCTAGAAAAACCATTTTCAATCTCCTTAGAATATTCCAAACAATAATGCAATAAGCATCTTTAATGGTTGTGGCAAGTATAAATCTCAGTCCACAAACTCAAGTATACAGAATATGTGACTTCTTATAACTAAACTTAGTGACACTTTTAAGCTTCCAGTTCTCTCAGTGGCAGACACATAATTTCAGTCACTTCAGGGTTTTCTCTGCTGTGTTGTGCTTGCTTCTCTGACTTTCTTTCCCTTTCTCCAACCCAAGGTACGTTTATTTACTTTTTGAGGTGGATTTGGGTTTTGGGGAAAATTAGCAGTGGCTAATCATGTATTCTTCCAAATATTTTGCTTATGACATAAAAATTATCCTTTAGGGCTTAGATTTCAAAACTCAAAAGTTAAGGACTCTTAGTCTCTTTGCTTTTTTTCTGTAACCCTCCCCTGAAGCAATTAATATCGGCAACGAATGAGGAGGGACTAAGGAGTAGAAAGAATACAGGAAACTAGTAAAACCCCAAACAATCAAATAAACAAACAAACTTCACATCTGTTAACATAGCAAAAAAGTATTCTGCCCTGTGTAGTTTTACCAGGGGCTAAAAGCAAATATTTATTTAAAGTAAAACAACAAAAACATATAAAAAACATTTGAATGATAAAGAAATTTATTAAATAAAAATAAAAAGAAGAAAAACAAATACATTTAATGTTAGAGCTTGATATGTATATGTATATATTGTGCTTTTATGTTTCACCAAATAAACAATAGACATGAGCATCTGGTTTAGACATATAAAATATCATTTAAGAGTTGGGCATTTATTCTTTTTTTTAATTTTATTTATTTTTTCCCCCAAAGCCCCAGCAGATAGCTGTATGTCACAGATGCACATCCTTCTAGTTGCTGCATGTGGGACGCAGCCCCAGCATGGCCGGAGAAGCGGTGCGATGGTGCGCGCCTGGGATCCGAACCCGGGCCGCCAGCAGCGGAGCGCACGCACCCAACCGCTAAGCCATGGGGCTGGCCCATGGGCATTTATTCTTAATTTGCTGAACTATAATTGAAAGACACAAACAAGCAACACACGCTTAAAGAAATTACTTTAAAATAGTGAAACAAATAAATTCCAATTAATTTTCATTAATTTGGTTTTAGAGCAAAATCCCTTTTGGGGTAAAGTTAATTCTGTTTAGTTTCATCTAATACAATAGGGAGCTACTCTTTGAGGACAATTGCTTCCTTTATACGCATAATATACAAATGATACATAGTAGCCTTAACCCTTTCTCAACAGAGCAAAATATCTCCAAACATGAGCAATTTATTCTAAGGAAATCACACTCTTGAATCAACAACTACTTTGGTAAGATGTCTTAGAATTTTCTAGACACTTGAAGGAAAAATCAAGTTATATGTTAAATCAAGCATGTGTGAATAGAAGAGCTTGGGTTTTTAAATTAGTACTTACCAATGAATCCATTTTCAAAAACTCTGAAGAAATAAGAATTGAAATGACATTTCCTGGCTCTAAGAAAAAAAGAAAAAAAAATTAAATTCTCCTTTTGATTTGTACCTCAATCTCCTCAGAACAGGCTCCTTCTCACCTTAGAGGATGTTACTTTAAGAAGAACAATTTACCTTACTATGGCTTACATACATGAAAGAAAGACATTGCCTTGTTAAAACTCAGGGTATAGAGAAAATGCACAATAAATTTGCCTTGGAATTAGATTCATATCAAGTAAGACTCCAGTTAACGATATGACATACGCAAACTTCTCCTTAACTAGAGCAGGGAAAAACATAATTAAAATTGAGAATATAGTTCATCACAAAAATCACAGTGAAAAAAATTTTTAAATGATTAATGAGAGCACTTATTAGTGAAGTTATTTCAAAAGTAGTTTAATGCTTATTATGAAAACATACTTAATTACAAAAGATTCTGAAAGGTCATGCACAATTTACTACTGCAGAAGTGCTCAAGTTACTTCCTAAAGGCAGACTGAGTGAGCTTTCAGTAGCATAACCAGGAAGAGGGATGCCGGCTAATGCTATCATTTTAGTAAACCTAAGTTGTCACCCATGAAGTATATTTAAGAAAGAGAAAAAACTGTGATTTTTACCATTATAGTACTAAGACAATCCTTCCAAATAAAGTACTATGCAGACAATGATTAAAATAATCTCAATCTTTCCTTAAATAACAATTCTAGATTAAAAGTTCTCAAATAGAAATGGTGAAGGGAGGAAGGAGCTGGTGAAAAAGTTCCTCAGGAAATTGTAATACAACCTATCCCAGTTAAAATCCAGTGTCTGGATCATCAGAGATTTAATTAAGCATTTTGGTAGTTTTCCTGGTTAGAACAAAGATCATTTTCATAAAAGTTTACATTTGTAACCACTGATTTAAGGTTAAAGATTGCAGAGTAACTAGTTTGCTCCATTTCTTTTACCTTCACTACATACATAAATATACCGGATCAAATAGTTTTTTCTCTCCACCTATTTTGATTTTTATTTTCCACATACATGTCACATCTGGGTAGTCTGGAATCTCCAGACTATGACTGGCTGAAAATTTTGATTTAGCAATCTTGTAATTTTAATTTACGGACCAGTAGAAACTTTCTCCATTAATTTGGTCACTAAAATGTAATAAATTACAAACTTCCTCAGAAAACTTTTATACTATCAGTATAGATTTATTTACTAATAAGAGTTTAGAAATATTTTGGTACTGCTGTAAATAGCAATTCTAGTGCAGAGAAAGACTTTATTAAAACTACAAGTGTGATTTCCTATACAAGTCTGTGTGCAGTGAAAGATTACTTAGTAATTATTCTTCCTATCATCTAGAACACTGGTTCTCAAACTTTCGATCTCAAGACTTCTTTACAATTTTAAAAACTGAGAATCCTAAAGAGGTTTTGTTTATGTAGGTTATATCTATCAGTATTAAACATACTATAAATTAAAACAAAAAACTTTTAAATATTTATTAATTCATTTAAAAAGAACAATAATACACTCATTACATGTTAACATATTTTTATGAAAAATATATTTTCCAAAATGAAAAAAAATTTAGCGAGAAGAGTAACACTCACTGTCTGACATTGCAAATTTCTTCAATGTCTGACTTAAATGTTGGATTCTCATATCTGTTTCTACATTCAATTTGTGGGTATTCTTCTTTGACAGTACATCAAAACTTGACAAATGGTAGTTTCTTAAAGATTAGTTGCAATGGAATCCGAAATCATATCAATGAACTTTTCCTATTCTATTACTTCAAAATCCACTTATTTATCTTGTACTTTAAATGGATCTTTAGCCCATGCTTGATTTTTTTTTAACCTTATGCACTGGTCATTTGGAAAACATAAGGCACTGAGTTATGTACATCTTCCAAATGTTGAAACATTCATTGTATAACATACAAAAAAAATTACATTTGTTAATATGATCACCAGTCTCATCAGAAAAGGCTTTAAATATTGAGAAGCTGTCAAGCACATGGAAGCAGACACAAGTTTTCCAAAGCTAATTCTCAGTTGAAAGCTTGCGTTTTATCATTGGCAACAAATACTGTCAATTGTTTCCCTTTAATTGACCAGCTCACTTAATTCATTTTCAAGAAAATATCTGTCAAATGCCCATGTCTGAATAACCATAATTTGTTTGTCAGTCATTCTTTCAATGTTTTTTTCAATGAAAAATGCTTTTCTATTTTTTTTTTAAAAAAGCAGCTAGTTTAACTTGCAACTCAACTGCACAAGTGCTTTATCTCAAGACAACCATCACACTTTGGTGCGCATCAGAAGTGTACTTTCCGTGTCATCATATAGAATATTAAAATACATATATACTCAAGGGTCAAGAGTTAATAAAATTAGTAATTTTTACTGCTTAGTCAAGGACATTCTTAAGTGAAACCGGATTTTTTTTCCCCTTTTTTAACTACGAGCACATGGTGTTGAAGAATATAGTGACAACTAGTAGTTTCGTGCCCCTGCCCTGACATGTGCTAAAGCTCCAACAGTGTTACCCTCCATTACTTCTGCACCATCTGTCAGAAAAATGTCAACACAGACAGAAAGACAAATAACATCTTGGTATTATCATGCAAATTGTCTTGACCTCATAGATCCTCTAAAAGATCTCCAGGACTCAAGTGGTCCATGTACCATACAGTGAGAATTGCTATCTAGAGACCTGTCCATCTGCCATAAATTTACTATAATTTACTGAAAAAGGATGAGGTATAAATTTCCTAATCTGAGCATAAATACTAATGTCCAAACAATTTTCCACATTCCATGTTTTGCCTGAAGCAACTACCAGGTGACACACAAATTTCACTATAAAATAAGCAATGGATTGTCTTTTACCTAAAGTAGGCATCTCACAATCTTTATTCTCCTTAGCGTTCCTTTTAACATATTTTATCAACCAGGTGAAAATGTGAACGTCACAATGAACTGAAATGTCCATCTCTTCACAGCGCTGGGCATCCATAGATAAATATTCAGCAAAGTACTTCATTTCTGATATCAAAAGATCTCGTGGACAAATAAAATCTTCTTTCAGGTTTTTTGCTTCATCACATACATGGATCACCATGTTTGGCCTTCATAAAAAATGTTACACAGAAATGAAATTATTAGAGTTTTAGAAAAGGAGCCCAGAATATTGATATTTATTGGAAGTATGAGAACAAGATGTTTCTGAAGGTTTTGACCACAAAATCAGTTTTATAGCGTTTCACACTCAGAATTTTTCATAATTGTCTTGCTAACCTGATTCTATCTTAGATTATGACCGATTTTAGTTAAGCTACTGACTTAATAAAATAAAAAAATTTTACCATAGGACTCATAATTTACATGGTTTAAAATTTATTTTTCAAGTTATAAGTTAAAGTTTTAAAAAACAATAGCAATTCACACAAGAAAATTAAATAATACATTCTAATTCTTTTGAGGAACATCAAAGAGCACTTTTACATGGTTATGGGTAATGAGATAGAGATTAAACACTCAAATTTCCTTACTATTAATAAATAGGAAAAATAGTTAAAAAAGAATAAAAAAATTAGAACAGCTACTTAGTTATTTTTAACAGCAAGAGGTTTGTTTCTAGGCATTCATTAAATATAAATTAGTAAATGTAGTTAAAAGGATTCTTAAGACTACAATGTGCTTATTTACATATTTAAAAAATAATTTAATAAGTTTAGATGACACATCAGAAAAATTGCTTCAAAAATTGTATATTTCTTGAATTTACTTTCCCTTGAAAATTATATCACCTCAAAAAGAAACATCAGTGGGATCCACAACTGCTTTCATGTCATTACAAAAGGAAGAAAATAAACAGGAAGAGATACACTGTTCTGCAATATGAATTTAATATGTGTTTAATTGAACTTCATAAATTTCTAATACAAAAAAAAATTATATTTGAATAAAATTGGGCTACCAGAAAAAGGATTATTAATCAACGCTCTGTCAAAGTCAAAGGAATTTAAATAACTCTTTGCAAATTGCTCTTCCAAAGAGATTATAGTCAAACTATAAACAGGTAATGGCTGGTATAAAGAAGCATAAAGTTTCTGTGGCTTTTTGGACCATAATATGAAATACTAGATAATTCCGGTAAAAAAATTATATGATAAATTTTTGTGCCACACAAACAAACCTATCAGTTAAAAATCTATGTGAATAAACTAAAAATCACTGAACTATACACTTTAAAAGAGTGAACTTTTTTTATTATAGTAAAAATATACACAACATAAAATTCGCATCTTAACCAGTTAAGCGTATAGTTCAGTGGCATTAAGTACATTCACATTGTTGTGCATTCATCACCACCATCCATCTCTAGAAGTTTTTCAAAAGGGTAAATTTTATGGTATGTGAATTATATATTAATAAAGCTGTTATAAAAAACTATCAAAACTGGAAATACAAAAAGGAACTTTCAGACATGACGAAAATGTTCTATATCTTAATTTGGGTGATGGCTACATGATGCACCCATTTGTCAAAACTCATCAAAGTGAATACTTAAAATATGTGCAGTTTATTGTTTGCAAAGTATACAAAACAATATAAACTATCAAAACTTGCAATGTATTGAAAGATACATTCTAATTTTTATGTTTCTATAACGAGTAATTATATTCAAATAGTTCTGAAATACACATCTAGTTTCTTTAATAAAGTTGGAGAACTAATAGCAGAGATTTTTGTGGGGTTTTAAAATTTACTTTTCAAATTTTTATGTTAATAGATGTTATTTATAATATTTACAAATATGAAAATGAATTTTTAAAATGGAAAATTATATTCCAATTTATAAATAACATGTATAAGCCATACGTTTAGCTATCAAGCAATTGTTTATAGTTCAACACATGAATTAACCTGATTTCAATTGTTTCAGCAATTGTGTAATGTGAAATTCCTAAATTATGGTAACTGATGTACACAATCACCAAATATTTTATAATTTGAAGTTGATATTCATATTAAATCTTATCTAGCAAAGAACCAGCCTCCTACCCTTCAGATTCTTCAGTCTTTTCTCCACCATTACGAGTAGTACAATTTTCACTTTCTGAAGAACAATTCCTTGTGGAAGCTATACTATGTCTTCCTTAAATACAGAAACAAACACATACAAAAACAAAGGGGGGAGGTTAGCATTTCTAGCTGAGAATGGGTTTTTACTTACTGAATGGTTATACTGTAAATGCATGGTTTCCAAGGCTAGTTAAAGATGGTACTTTGTCAGGTGGAATTTCCCTTAATATTTCTAAAGGTATATGGAGGAAACAGTACAAAAAAAGGATCACAAATTGCTAACATTACACCGAAGATTTTAAAAATACTAATATGGTATTTGGACATCTATGGACAGGAGTCAAATGTTCAAAAATCAACAATATGGTTTTCTTTTGCTGCAGCAAATTTTTATATCAATACTCTGACTGCTGCTGCAGAGATTAAAATAACTCACTACACTCCAAGAATTTCTAAAACCAGTTACTATTTCCAACATAATTGTGGACAACATCTCTTCTCCCCTGCCACTATGTCATTTGAAGCTATTGTTGACTGCAGTAAAGGGTAGCTGTAAAAAAGATAACATGAGAGACAAGTAAGATTCTCTCAGTAAAAATAAAGTAAAAGGTATAGGTCAAATCCCTTTAATTTTTACGACATAACTAGGCTAACAGACTGGAATAGTAAATTTGGATATAGTAAAGAGCTTTTTTTGATAAGAGTGTTTGACCTGAATATTAATATTTAAAATTTTTTTCAAATATAGCAAAGTCAAATTTCTAAAATTCAGGAAGACACTAATAGATTTTTCTACTAATGTTTATATTAGCCTTTAAAAATAGAGAAAAGTTGATTGGAATGAATAATATTTTGCAGAATTATCCTAAGGACAAACACTGCATTCTGTTTTAAAACCTCACCTGTTTTGGAAACTGCATCCTGACCAACCAGAGTCTCCTGAAATTCTCCCTGTGTGTCAAGGAGTGAGGACTTGATATACGTGGCTAAAGTTTCAACAGGACTCTCTCCAGCAGCCATTAGAGGACTAAACTGGTTGTCAACAGGTGAGCTTCCACTGCTCTTCAGTTCATCAAACCTTTTTGCACACTGCAATGATATAAAAGGAAAGAAACGTAGGTCTGGGGTTTTTTAAATTAAAAAATGAGAAGATATTTTCTTGCCTTCTATTTGAAGATACTTTTCTATAATTATTTTTTTATAAGTGATTATTATTCCATTGGGTAACATCTAGAAAATTAGCACACATTTCAAAAAAGCCTTGAACTTATTTTTTTCTTTTTCAAAATTCAGGGTAGAATTTTTTTTAATACGCTTTAACCCAAAGGTATAATATATTTATGCTCTTGTAGAAAAATGAAAAATGCCCTTATCAACCACATTTCCCTGTGGTCTGCATCTATTATCAATTGACAATTTTAATAATTTAGTTAAAAACTTTGTTTTTATTTTTATATCAACTGAGTTTCCATCAGGAATAAGACCAAATTCTAACCTTAAATGTAAAGCAAACCAAAGAGTATCTCACTTGTGACACCAGATTTTCTTTATTAAAATAAGGAAAACTTTGTTCTAACAGTGAGGTTCACCTTGCACAGAGCACTACAGTAACACTGCATGGCCACAAATTTGCGCATAATTTGCTCTAGCACAGTGTTTTCCTCTAACCCATTAGTTAGTCATGAAATCAATTTAGAACGTCCAGATTAGCAACTGAAAAAAAATCAATACAATAGATTAGAAAATACAATAGATTAGAAAATATCAGGAGTGCACAAAGCACAGTAAGGCTAAGTACTCCTTCATGAAAATGCCATTTCTATGTGTGTACTAGGTCATAACATAAAATTCCTTCCTTACTGCGGGTCTTGGTCAAATAACACTGCTATAGCATCCAGTTTTAAATCTCCATCAACATCAATGTGGATAGCAAATTCCATAGCAGACTAAGTAATCTGGGGGGTGCAAAAGGAGAAAAATATATACCACGTACATGTGTATATGTTAAATGAAGAATGCACTGGGTATGGCATCATTCATTACACAAATATTTGTCAAGTACCCACTAGATATTAAGCACTATTTTCAGTAAGGATTGTTTATACAGCTACTATTCTTACAAAGAAATGCCTATTCACGGCTTAGTCCTTTGAAAAGTGAAGTAACACCTTTTTAAAAAGGCATTTAAAAGAGATGTAAGTGTAGACTGAAACATTATGTAATCAATATGCCCATCTCTTTAAACAAAATCTTAAAATTAAATAAAAATAAGGGCCAGCCCCGTGGCCAGTGGTTAAAGTTCTGTGCGCTCTGCTCTGGTGGCCTGAGTTTGCAGGTTTGGATCCCGGGTGCAGACCTACTCCACTCATCAGCCATGCTATGGAGAGATCCCACATATAAAATAGAGGAAGACTGGCACAGATGTTAGCTCAGGGCTAATCTTCCTCAAGCAAAAAAGAAAAAAAAAGAGGAGGATTGGCAACAGATGTTAGCTCAGGACAAATCTTCCTCAGGCAAAAAATAATAAATAGTTAAATAAAAATAATTAATATGATAAATGAGAAACAGAGAATACGTTTTTTGTATGAGGGCTGAAGAATGTAGTGATGCAAGTCTGGGCAAAGAAAGAAAAACAAATGCTATAACATCATTAGAAAAATGTACAGGTTCGCCTGAACATGTATAGGATAAAGAACATGAATTGTTTAACTGAATCCATTTTTCCTACAAAATGAGTTTATTTTTTGTAACACAGAGAAAGTGGCAGGTAGGCTTTTAAAACACAGATTCTTTTGCTATCTTTTAGGCAAAATTTAACAAAGTTTACAGTGAGTTCTAATGCTTAAAAAATAAGAAAATTATGACTTCTGAATATTTGAAATGGATACATGATTGCTTAAACAAAAAAGCAAGTGAACTGTAAACAAATTTAAACTATATTGTTAAATGTTCTCTTGTGTTTAAGCAAAAATTGCAAGGTATCTATATGCAAAAAAATGAGGTTGGACCCCCTAGGTTACACCACATACAAAAATTAGCTCAAAACAGATCAAACACTAAACATAAGAACTAAAAGTATAAAACTCTTAGAGGAAATGTAGGTATAAATATTTGTGACCTTGGATTAGGTGATGGTTTCTTACATATGACACTAAAAGCACAGGCAACAAAGAAAAATTAGATAAACTAGACTTCACCAAGACTTAAAACTTTGTGCTTCAAAGAACACCATCAAGAAAATGAAGACAACCCATACGATAAGAAAATATATTTGCAAATCATATATCTGACAAGGGACTTGTATCTATAACACATAAATAACACTTACTACTCAATAATAAAGAGATAGGGCCAGCCCAGTGGTACAAGTGGTTAAGTGCGCACACTCCAGTGCGGCGGCCTGGGGTCCGCCGGTTCAGATCCCGGGTGGGCACCCACGCACTGCTTGGCAAGCCATGCTGTGGTGGCGTCTCATATAAAGTGGAGGAAGATGGGCATGGATGTTAGCCCAGGGCCAGTTTTCCTCAGCAAAAAAAGAGGAGGATTGGCAGATGTTAGCACAGGGCTGATCTCCTCACACACACACAACAATAATAATAAAAAGATAAATAACCCAATTAAAAAATGGGCAAAGTAACTGAATAGACATTTCTCCAAAGAAGATCTATAAATGGCCAATAAGCACATGAAAAGATGCTCAATATCTTCAGCCATCAGGAAAATGCAAACAAAATCATAATGAGTTATCACTTTACAAGCACTAGGATGGCTATAATAAAAAAGACAGATGATAAAAGTTTGAAAATGATGTGGAGAAACTGGAACCCTCATACATTGCTGGTGGGAATGAAAAATGGAGCAGTTTGGAAAAATTAGATACATTATTTCAGCTAGGTTAAACATTTATCTAAAAACATCTTAATTCATCCTTTCTCCACTTCTAAAATACCAATAGGTCATCTTCAAAACGGAAAAAAAGTATAATCCGGGAGCTTGAGAGAACATTCCAGAAGCTTAAAACAAACATAGAGTTTTTTTGTCTACCAGATATTAAAACCATATTGAAAATAAGTCAATATGGAACAGTCAATAGCATTAGATAAAGAGATCAATGGATGAGAATAGTAAGTCCAGAAACAGATCTGAAGGTGGAATTTCAACCCGTAATAAAGAATTAAATATTCAATAAATATTGAGACAATTAACCAGTCATTAGGAAAAAAGTTGGGCCGGCCCCGTGGCTTAGGGGTTAAGTGTGCGCGCTCCGCTACTGGTGGCCCAGGTTCGGATCCCAGGCGCGCACCGAGGCACCACTTCTCCGGCCATGCTGAGGCCGCGTCCCACATACAGCAACTAGAAGGATGTGCAACTATGACATACAACTATCTACTGGGGCTTTGGGGAAAAAAGGGAGGAGGATTGGCAATAGATGTTAGCTCAGAGCCAGTCTTCCTCAGCAAAAACAGGAGGATTAGCACGGATGTTAGCTCAGGGCTGATCTTCCTCACAAAAAAAAAAAAAGAAAAAAGTTAAAATTAAAATAAACTCAAAGCAGAGTCAAGACTTAAATGTAAAAAATGAATGGAATCAGGAAAATGTAGGTGAGTATTTATTACACATAACCTTCAGGTTAGAAGAATTTTCTAAACATGACAAAAAGGCAGACATCAAAGTATAAGATTCATAGATTTTAACATAAACTCTTAAACATTTGTATATAAGAGACTATCATGAATAACTTAATAGGCTGAAAACAAATTGAGAAAAATAAGCTAGATCAGGTTAATATATTTAATACATAGAAAACTGTTATTAAACTAGTAACAAAACAACAAATTCACAAATAGAAAAAGGACGTAACAATAAAATATAAAATGTTCAATCTCTTCAGGATTTAAAGAAAGGTAAATTAAAACTTCAATGAGATAACATTTATTAAATTAAAAATATACATAAATGAGAATTTTGAAAAGAAACACAAAAATAATACTTGATATGGAAAGTGCAAGGATTAAGCAATCAGCTATACTGACTGGAGTATAACATGGATGACCCTTCTAAGTGGGCAATACGTAATAAAAGCCTTAAAAATGCACATGCTCTCTGATCAAGCAATTCTGCTTCTGAGATTATCCCTTAAGGAAAGGAGAGTAAGATATTTGTTTCAGTGGTATTGTAGCAGTTGAAAATTGGAAATAGATTACTGGTTAAAGAAGAGCATCATGGTGGAGTGAGCTTCCCCCACTGCACTCTCCCCCTCTAAGAAACAACAAAAAAGACATTCATATTCCAACAGAAGTTATTCACACAACACAAGGGACCCACGCAGCCGGACATCTGAGGCCGGAGGTGCTGGAATCCCCAGAGGAAGTGGAAGGTGGTAAGAGGAGCTCCCCTCCTTCCCTAAGAACTGAGACCCTGAGACTGAGACCACGCAGCTCTCAGGGAATGGGGAGGGGTGGCCCTCCAAGGGAAAACAGTTGCTCTCCAAGATCCCTCACAGCCTGTGGGGAATTCCCCTGCAGAGGGAGTGGAACTGTTGCAAGGGTACCTTCAACAAGCTAGCACTTCAGGAGAGCAGACAGCAACAGCAAAGTGAGAAACCCCTGGGACTGGGGAGGTGAAAGTAAGTGCCCCTCCCCACCCACCTGCCCGGGGAATCAGCACAGTGGGCCTGCACCCTCTGCTCAGCGGCGTTTCAGCTCAGCTCCAGCCCCAGTGCCAATGGTGGCAGTCCCCCAGCACCCCGGCCCCAGTGGTGGCAGTGCACCTGCACCCAGGCCCAAGAGGTGGGGGCGCCCAGGTGCCCAGGCCCCCGCGGCTCCAGCATGCCCACGCCCAGGCCCCAGCGGCTCTGGCTCCCCAGTGCCCCAGTGCCGGGGGAGGAGGTATACCTGTGCCCTGGACCCAGAGGCTCCTGCTCGCCCGCACCATGGCCCAGGTGCCCTGGCTCGACCACGCCCCAGCCTCAGCTCCATCAGCTCAACCACACCTCACACCCAGCTCCTTTGGCTTGACTGCGCCCCGGCTCCAGCTGCTTTGGCTTGGCCCTGCTCAGGTTCCAGCTGCTTCAGCACCAGCTACTTCGGCCCAGCTGCACTCTAGCTCCAGCTTCTTCGGACCAGCCGTGCTTCAGCTACAGCTGCTTCAACCCAGCTGCATTCCAACTCCAGCTGCGTTGACCCAGCTGAGCCCCAGCTCCAGCTGCTTCCGCTCAGCTGTGCCGAGGCTGGGCCCCCTCCAGCTCCAGCTTCTTTGGCCTACCCGTACCCGAGCTCCAGCTGCTTTGGCCTAACTGCACTCCAGTCCCCGCTGTTCCCACACTCCAGCCCCAGCAGCCTCTGCTCAGCCATACTTCAGCTCAGCCACGCTTCAGCTCAGCCACAGGCTGACCAGAGCACCCACGGATCGAGGTGGGCACAGAAAACACAGCTCTTGACCCCCACCCAGTGGCGGCAGAAAGAAACTGTGACCAGATATTTTCAGTGTGAGGAAAAATAAGCCAACACTGACAAGCACTATGCAAAAATATGTTAAATCTCCAGACCAAAAGGAAAACAACAAGCACCCAGAAATTAACCCTGAAAGCACAGAAATGTATAACCTTAATGACAGAGAATTCAAAGTAGCTATCATAAAAAAGCTCAACGACATACAAGAAAATACAGATAGATAATTCAATGCAATCAGGAATTTCTTCACAAAAGAGACTGAAACTATAAAGAAAAACCAATGAGAAATCTTAAGAAACGAAAAATACAACAGAGGAGATGAAGACAAATCTGGAAGGCTTAAGCATCAGAGTTGACAATATGGAGGAAAAGAATTAGCAATATTGAGGACAGTATTGAAGAAATGCTCCAGATGGAGGAGGAAAAAGAATTAAGACTTAAAAGAAATGAAGAAACTCTCCAAGAAATATCTGGCTCAATTAGGAAATCCAATTTAAGGATTACAGGTATTCCAAAGGGAGAAGACAGGGAAAAAGGAGCAGAGAACTTGTTCAAAGAAATAATAGCTGAAAACTACCCAAACCTGGGGAAGGAGCTAGAAATACCAGTGAATGAAACCAAGAGACCTCCTAAATATATCAACATGAAAAGACCTTCTCCAAGGCATATAGTAGTAAAGCTGGTAAAAGTCAACAACAAAGAAAAAAATATTAAGGGCAGCTAGACAAAAAAAAAAATGTACAAAGGAATTCCTATCAGGCGCTAAGCCAATTTCTCAACAGAAACTTACAGGCTAGGAGAGAGTGAAATGATATATTCAAAGTTCTGCAAGACAAAATCTTTCAGCCAAGAATACTCTATCCAGTGAAAATATCCTTCAAATATGATGGAGAAATAATAACTATCCCTGAATAACAGAAGCTAAGGGAGTTCATTGCCACAAGACCCCCACTACAAGAATTGCTCAAGAAGGCCCTCACGCCTGAGAAAAAAAAGAGAAAGGGGATACAAAGTTTTGAACAAGGAAAAAAACAGGTAGACAAAACCAGAAAAACGGCAGCTCTCTACCAGAATAGATTAGCAAACACTTAATTATAAAACCAATGATCAAGGGAATGAAAATACCAAAATCAAGGGAATGAAAATACTAAAAAAACTTTAAACACAAACTCACAACACAAGAGGAATAACTTGTGACAACAATAACTTAGAAGGGGAAGAGGAAAGGGATCCAATCGATTTAGTCTAAGGAAATAAAAGGCCATCAGAAAATGGACTATCACATCCACGAGACTTTTTATACAAACCTCATGGTAACCGCTAACCAAATAACCAGAACAGAGTCACACAAGATAAATAAAGAGAAAACTAAGAGAACCACCACACAGAACTACCAAACTGAATTGGTAGTCCGAAACACACAGGACGAGAAACAAAAGAAATGCAAAAGAACCAGAAAAATGAGTGAGAAAATAGCAACATTAAGCCTTCATATATCAATAATTACTCTAAATGTAAATGGACTGAACTCTCCCATGAAAAGACACCGAGTGGTGGAATGGATTAAAAAACAAGATCCAACAATATGCTGCCTCCAGGAAACAGATCTCAGCTCTAAAGACAAACACAGGCTCAGAGTGAAAGGATGGAAGACAATAATCCAAGCTAATGGCAAACAGAAGAAAGCAGGTGTTGCCATAGTTATACCAGACAAAGCTGACTTCAAGATAAAACAGGTAATGAGAGACGAAGAGGGGCAATATACCATGATAAAAGGGACATTCCACCAAAAAGACATACCACTTATAAATATATATACACCCAACACAGGAGCACCAAAGTACATAAAGCAACCATTAACAAACCTAAAAGGAGATATTAACAACAACACAATAATAGTTGGAGATCTTAACACCCCTCTTACATCAATGGACAGATCATCCAGACAGAAAGCCAATAAGGAAATAATGGACTTGAACGAAAAATCAGATAAGATGGACTCAATAGATATATATAGAGCACTCCATACAAAAACAGCAGATTACACATTCTTCTCAAGTGCACACGGAACATTCTCAAGAATAGACCCTATGTTGGGAAACAAGGCAAGCCTCAATAAATCCAATGGATCATTGATGAAATTAAAGGAGAAATCAAATCATATCTGGAGACAAATGAAAATACACTGTACCAACTCATATAGGATGCAGCAAAAGTGGTCCTGAGAGGGAAACTCATAGCAATACAGCCTCACCTTAACAAAAACAAAAAGCTCAAATAAGCAACCTCACACTACGCCTAACAGAATTAGAAAAACAAAGCTGCAAGTCAGCAGAAGGAGGGAAATAATAAAAATTAGAGCAGAAATAAATGAAACTGAAACCAAAAAAACAGTAGAAAAGATCAATGAAATGAAGAGCTGGTTCTTTGAGAAGATAAACAAAATTGACAAACCCTTAGCCAGACTCACCAAGAAAAAAGAGAGAAGGCTCAAATAAATAAAATTAGAAATGAACAAGGAGAAATTACAACAGATACCACAGAAATACAAAGGATTATAAGAGAATACTACAAAAAACTATACGCCAACAAAATGGACAATCTAGAAGAAATAGATAAATTCTTAGACTCATACAACCTCCCAAAACTGAATCAAGAAGAAAGAGAGAATCTGAATAGACCAATCACAAGTAAAAAGATTGAAACAGTAATCAAAAACCTCCCCAAAAATAAAAGTCCAGGACTGGATGGTTTCTCCGGAGAATTTTACCAAACATTCAAAGAAGATTTCATACCCATTCTTCTCAAACTATTCCAAAAAATAGAGGAAGATAGAACACTTCCCAACACATTCTATGAGGCCAACATCACCCTGATACCAAAGCCAGACAAGGACAATACTAAGAAGGAAAACTACAGACCAATATCCCTGATGAACTTAGATGCAAAAATCCTCAAGAAAATACTGGCAAACCAAATACAGCAATACATTAAAAAGATCATAAACCATGATCAAATGGGATTTATACCAGGGACACAGAGATGTTTCAACAACCGCAAAGCAATCAATGCGATACACCACATTAACAAAACGAGGAATAAAAACCACATGATCATCTCAATAGATGCAGAGAAGGCATCTGACAAGATCCAACACTGATTTATGATAAAAATTCTCAACAAAATGTGTATAGAAGGAAAAGTACCTTAACATAATAAAGGCCATATATGACAAACCCACAGCCAACATCATACTCAATGGGGAGAAACTGAAAGCCATCCCTCTGAAAACAGGAACAAGACAAGGGTGCCCACTCTCGCCACTCTCATTCAACATGGTAAGGGAGGTTCTGGCCAGAGCAATTAGGAAAGGAAAAGGAATAAAAGGAATACAAATAGGCAATGAAGAAGTGAAACTCCTGCTGTTTGCAGATGACATGATCTTATAGAAAACCCTAAACAATCCACTGGAAAACTATTAGAGATAATCAACAACTATAGAGCAAAGTTGCAGGGTACAAAATCAACTTACAGAAATCAGTTGCATTTCTATATGCCAATAACGAACTAACAGAAAGAGAACTCAAGAAGACAATACCATTTACAATTGCAACAAAAAGAATAAAATATCTAGGAATAAATTTAACCAAGGAGGTGAAAGACCTGTACAATGAAAACTATAAGACATTATTGAGTGAAACCAATGATGACATAAAGAAATGGAAAAATATTCCATGCATATGGACTGTTAGAATAAACATAGGTAAAATGTCCATACTATCTAAAGCAATCTAGACATTCAATGCAATCCCAATCATAATCCCGAGGACATTCTTCACGGAAATAGAACAAAGAATCCTAAAATTCATATGGGGCAACAAAAGACACTGAATAGCTTATGCAATCCTGAGAAAAAGAACAGAGGTGGAGGTATCACAATTCCTTACTTCAAAATATACTACAAAGCGATAGTAATCAAAACAGTATGCTACTGATACAAAAACAGACACACAGATCAATGGAACAGAACTGAAAGCCCAGAAATAAAACCTCACATCTATGGGGAGTTAATCTTCGACAAAGGAGCTAAGAACATACAACAGAGAAAGGAAAGTCTCTTCAATAAGTGGTGTTGGGAAAACTGGACAGCCACTTGCAAAAGATTGAAAGTAGCCCATCTTCTTTTGCCATACACAAAAATTAATTCAGGATGGATCAAAGACCTGAAGGTGAGACCTGAAACTGTAAAACTCCTGGAAGAAAATATAGGCAGTACACTACTCATCATTGGTCATAAAGAGATCTTTCCGAATTCCAGGTCAACTCAGACAAGGGAAACAAAAGGAAAAATAAACAAGTGGGACTTCATCAGATTAAAGAGCTTCTACAAGGCAAATGAAACCAGGATCAAAATGAATAGGCAACCCACCAGCTGGGAAAAAATATTTGCAAACCATATATCTGACAAGGGATTAATCTCCATAATACATAAAGAACTCACACAAATGAACAACAAAAAAACAACTTGATCAAAAAATGGGCAGAGGGGGGCCAGCCCTGTGGCTTAGCAGTTAAGTGTGCGGGCTCCGCTGCTGGCGGCCCGGGTTCGGATCCCGGGCACGCACTGACACACCGCTTTTCCAGCTATGCTGAGGCCGTGTCCCACATACAGCAACTAGAAGCATGTGCAGCTATGACATACAACTATCTACTGGGGCTTTGGGGGAAAAAATAAATAAATAAAATGATAAAAAAAAAAAAAAAGGGCAGAGGAAATGAACAGACGCTTCTCCAAAGAAGATATACAGATGGCTAATAGGCACATGAAAAGATGTTCAACATCACTAATCATCAGGGAAATGCAAATCAAAACAACACTAAGATATCATCTTACATCCGTTAGAATGGCTATAATCACTAAGACAAAAAACAACAAATGCTCACCACTCAAATACCAATGCAGAAATAGAAGTATGATGATGTACACCTGAAATTTATACAATGTTATAAACCAATGTTACTGCAATAAACAAAAATTTAAAAATAATAATAATAATAATAAAAAAACAACAAATGCTGGAGAGGCTATGGAGAAACGGGAACCCTAATTCATTCCTGGTGGGAATGCAAACTGGAGCAGCCTCTATGGAAAACAGTATGGAGATTCCTCAAAAAATTAAAAATAGAAATACCTTTGATCCAGCTATTCCACTACTGGGTATCTACCCAATGAACCTGAAATCAACAATCCAAAGAGGCTTATGCACCCCTGTGTTCATTGCAGCATTATTCACCATAGCCAAGACATGGAAGCAACCCAAGTGTCCCTCGACTGATGAGTGGATAAAGAAGATGTCGTATATATATACAATGGAATACTACTCAGCCACAAAAAAAGACAAAATTGTCCCATTTGCAACAACATGGATGGACCTGGAGGGTATTATGTTAAGCGAAATAAGCCAGAAAGAGAAAGATAAACACTGCATAATTTCACTCATAAGTGGAAAATAAACTAACACATGGACAGAGAGAACTGTTTGGTGGTTATCTGGGGCAAGGCGGGTGGGGAGTGGGCACAATGGGTGAAGGAATGCATTTATATGGTGACTGACAAACAATAATGTACAACAAAAATTTCACGATAAAGAAAAAACAAGTTGGAAACAATAGCCTACATTGAGGACTGGTTCAATAAATTACGATATAGCTCAAGTAAAAGAATAGTATACTGCCATCAAATGTTGTAAAAGTCTATTAACTGACACAAAAAGATGTTTACAATATGCTAAGTGAAAAAGCAAGCAGCAAAACAGTACATGTGTTATATGTCCACTTTAAGAATTCATATATGTATAGAAAAGAATCTGGAAGGATATATACAAGGTGTCAACAGCTTACTTTAGGTAGGGTCAGAATTATAATTTTGATATTTTGCTTGTTTCTTTGTGTGTGTGTGTCTTTAAGGACAAGTTTCGTTTAGTAATAAAAAATTATTTAAAAATTAACTACTTAAAAATAGTCTGATTCACATTTAGTTGACTTTTAGTTAAATAATTCATCAATTGGGTGAATTCGAATATGCAGTGGATATCAGATGATACGATGGAGCTATTGTAAATTTTCTTAGGTTTGATCATGGTACTATGGTTATGTAATAATGTCCTTATTTTAAGGAGATGTATGCTGCAGTATATCGGGTAAATTATCATGATGTCTGAGACTTCCTTTTAAATGTCACAGAAAAAAAATTACATAAAGAGACCAAGCAAATACCTAGAATTGATCAACCTATATACAGCATATAGGGGTGCTATGCTGTTCTTTCAACTTTTCTATATGTTTGAAAACTTTCACAATAAAAGTTGGAAAAAGAGTTGAATTCACAGGTTTTCCCTGTTTTAAAACCTAATGTAAAAATCCAAAAGGTGAAAAAGTATAAATTAGGGAGTGATAATATACACTAAAAAATAAGTTCCCTCATCGTTTCACAAAGACCTATAACATAACAGAGGGCAAGCAATCTTTGTGGGTACTGGTCTTCTCAGCTGTAAAAGATGAGGGTGAAACTTGGTTCATTCACGGATTCCACAAGAATTTATTGAGTTGGGCCAGGCAGTGGTAAATACGCTTAAAACCCACTAGGGAAAATCATTAATGCCATTTCTACTGCTAGAACTCTGAGATGATTCACTCACTTGAGGATTCCTTTTAACAGCAAAAATTCTGAAGTCAGTGTTTCTCAAACTAGTGTTCATGGATGAACTGCCAGAAATCTAAGAGTTCCCTACAAGAGTTTTTAGATTTTAAGTTTTGATTCTGAGGATAACATTAATATAAATCATCAGATCATCAGGATGACAGAATATTTCAGTGTCTATTTGCTTTTCTGTTTAGAATTAAGTTGGTACCAAGAAGTATTTTAATTGTCCAAGGCTAATTTTAAAAAAGGATAAAAAGGGAAGGGAGGTGGTAGAGGAGAGATGCATTAGTGTTGAGAGAAGCAAGGAACGTCACGGTGCAACGTAAGGCTTCGTAGTAGGTTAAAGAGAGAAACGTAGAGAAAGAATGAAGGCTTTGAAAGGCACATGGCAGTACAGGCCGAATGCAAAAAATTCTGTGCCACAATAGATGGCACAATATTTGTGTTATAATCAGCAATTTCAGCAAAACACTATTACTTATCACATTAAATAAGCATTATTAGTTTGAATTGTGTTGGTTTTAGTTTTCACTTGTGTCTGTAATATGTAAATTTGGTTTCTGGTCAAATAGGTGTGTTTACACCTAGTATTGTTAGTGCACATTTAAATCACATTAAAATAAAAATAATTTAAGTCACCATTGGGAGATTTGAAGTTTTTTCCTTTAAAAAGATCTGTATACGAGGCCGGCCCCGTGGCTTAGCGGTTAAGTGCGTGTACTCCGATGCTGGCGGCCCGGGTTCGGATCCCGGGTGCGCACCGACGCACCGCTTCTCCGGCCACGCTGAGGCCGCGTCCCACATACGGCCACGCTGAGGCCGCGTCCCACATACAGCAACTAGAAGAATGTGCAACTGACATACAACTATCTACTGGGGCTTTGGGGGAAGAAAAAATAAATAAAAATTAAAAAAAAAAAAAAAAAGATCTGTATACGGGCTGGCCTGGTGGCATAGTGGTTAAGTTCGAGCGCTCCACTTCGGCGGCCCGGGGTTTGCAGGTTTGGATCCCAGGCGCAGACTGACGCACCGCTTGTCGAGCCATGCTGTGGCAGCGTCCCATATAAAGTAGAGGAAGATGGGCATGGATATTAGCCCAGGGCCAATCTTCCTCAGCAAAAAGAGGAGGATTGGCAACAGCTGTTAGCTTAGGGCTAGTCTTTCTCACCAAAAAAAAAAAAAAAAAGTTTTGTATATTACTCAAGTTTGAGAAACATAGCATTAGGGATTTAATAACATATAATCTCATTTACAAAAATTTTATCTACCCATAATTTTACAAGAATGCCTCTATTGTTTAAGATATTATTAGTGAATTTTCAGTTACTGTAAACATGTAAGATAAGGTTGAATTTTAACATACCAGGTGGGTTAATATATTATATAATTTATATAGTTTGTATCTAGTCAAATCATATCATAGGCACATTCAGTATCTATACATGCATATGAACAAGTAAACTGAAATATTTTTCTCTCTGTTAGTAGTTGTTCCTTTAAATTGATCACTTTCTTATTTTTTCAAGAGATACCTGGGGGACTGTTATTTACCTCTTTGGGTGTTAATCCAGGAACAAGCCTTGCCACAGTTTCCCAGTTGATGGTCTGCTGGATTCCAATTAATGGATAAAGGATCATGTCCAACACCATTTGGTTGTTATTGTTCAGGAAATTGTTGTTTTCTGAATAGCCACGACTCATCTTTTGGAACTAAAGATAAAGAAGACAAATATATTTATTCACATCTGAAATCCAAATGTTTTCAGAACATTATAAATCAGTTATAACACATTCCTAAGAATTATCTGCTACTATGTAGAGGAAAAATGAAACTGACCTAAAATGAACACAGAATATACAGCTCAAATCTCTTCAAATATAATAGCATTTGAATATTACAGATTAGTGGATGGAAGGATAGAAGGATGAACAGATGGATAAATATGTGATTAAAAAGTATAATAAAATATTAATGGTAGAATCTAAGTGGTAGGTATATGGGTGTTCATTATAAATCCTTTTTTTTGCGAGTAAGATCAGCCCTGAGCTAACATCTGACGCCAATCCTCCTCTTTTTTGCTGAGGAAGATTGGCCCTGGGATAACATCCATGCCCATTGTCCTCTACTTTATATGGGACGCTGCCACAGCATGGCTTGACAAGCAGTGCGTCGGTGGGCGCCCCGATCCGAACCTGTGAACCCTGGGCCGCCAAAGTGGAGCGTGCGCACTTACGCGCTGCGCCACCAGGTGGGCCCCAATTATAAAACTCTTTTGACTTTGCTGTATGGTTAAGATTTTTCATAATAAAATGTTGGGGAAAAAAGTTGAATACAATTTATCTTCCTAAAAAAAATCCTTAAGTGTGCCTGATTTATACTTTTACTACAAATTCATGGAAGGTGGAACTAAACCGTAAAAAAAATAGCTGGTTAAAAAGAATTATAATTTCATTCTAGTCCTAAGCAATATTTCTTTTATTTTTCTGTGCATGAATATCCATGCTACAAATAATGAAGGCTGAACATACTTAATTTTTACTGAGGTAATCAAACGAAATTTAAAACCCAGTTAATCTGACATTTTAGGATAAGTATAATCATCATTATTGTGCTGTGTGATTATTAGTTATGAATGGCGGGAATATTATATCAACAACTGTAATTAGTATTATTTTTATATGTTTGAAACAACTTTTGGAAAGTTCTTCTCTTCTTCCTTGCCTTCAGAGGCAATGTCACAATTGGCCTGATAAGGTTTAATCCTTATACACACGCTGACACTCATATATAAAAAGCCAAGGCACCTCCACACACCTAAACATACATACTCACACCTGCAGAAGGGAGGCTTCTCTTGCTTCTTCACCTGGCTCCCCACCCATCTCTCTTCCCATCACATCCTCTAGTTCAATCCAGGAGCTCTTGAGTTACATATCCAGTGACCAAGGGTGTCCAAGATCTTCAGGCAATAGGATCATGAAGAAAAAAGCCTTAAGTGGCTTCCCAAATGAATGGAGTTCAACAAACATTTAGTGAGTCCCAACTATGAGCCAAGCGTCAGGGATACAAAGATAAATATGGCATAGTCCCCGTCCTAAAGGAGTTTATGGTCTGGTGAGGGATACTAGTAGACAATTTTAACATCATTCGCTGAGAGCCAAAGCAGAGAACAGCCATGGAGGGGAGAGGAGGGACAGATAAACAGGTGTTATTTACTGAGTATTTACTAGGAGCCTGGAACTGTGCTAAATCTTTTATGTAAGTTATTTCAATAAATTCTCACCACATCCCTACAAGACAGGTGCTCTCCCCAATATTACAAGATGAAGAAGATAAGTAATTTGTACAAGGCCACAGAGATAACAAGAGGCAGAGCAAGGATTCAAACCCAGGTAAAACCGACTCTCAAATCCATGCTTTTTCCATTACATACAAGAGGTACAGTAAAGGGGAGCTAGCAGGTTGGGAATGATGCCTTAGGGTGGAGAGAGACAGAGTCTAACACATTTTGAAGTTAGTTATGATACGATGAAACAATTTTTTTCCCTTGTTTTTTATTGTGGCAACATTGGTTTATAACATTATATAAATTTATAAAACCCTAAAATCCTATAAAAAGAATAGAACCAGCCCAGTGGCGTAGTGGTTAAGTTCATGTGCTCCACTTAGGCAGCCCAGGGTTCACCGGTTTGGATCCTGGGCGTGGACTACACACCACTCATCAAGCCATGCTGTGGCAGTGTGCTACATACAAAATAGAGGAAGGGTGGCACAGATGTTAGCTCCGGGACAATCTTCCTCAGCAAAAGGAGGAAGATTGGCAGCAGATGTTAGCATGGGGCCAATCTTCCTCACCAAAAAAAAAATAATAATAATTTTAAGAACCTTTTTTGTATTAATGTATATGAGACATTTCTTATTTTATTCAAACACTTACTGAGCACCCACTATGTGCCAGGCACCATATCTGAAGTTAGAACATACATTTATTTTTTTATTTTTATTTTTTTAAAAGATTTATTTATTTATTTTTTCCCCCCCAAAGCCCCAGTAGATAGTTGTATGTCACAGCTGCACATCCTTCTAGTTGCTGCATGTGGGACGCGGCCTCAGCATGGCCGGAGAAGCGGTGCATCGGTGCGCACCCGGGATCCGAACCCCGGCTGCCAGCAGCAGAGCACGCGCACTTAACCGCTAAGACACGAGGCCAGCCCAGAATATACATTTATAGACGAAAATAATGATAAAGATTTATGACTAGTCATATCTACGATTTAATTAATGTTGAATTCTGGGTTGGGAATATAAGCTGTTCTTATGGAAAAACATTACCTATTTTAGGACAAGAAGTATAAGGCAAATATAAGCTGTTCTTATGGAAAAATATTACCTATTTTAGGACAAGAAGTATAAGGCAAAGGTTCACTGACAGACAAGTACAGTGGAAAAAGTAGTGTATACAGGAGTCTGAAGCTCTGGGTTGAGTTTTAACCCCACACATGCTAGTCAAGGCAAGTTATCTGAACTTCAGCAATAAAATTAGGTGATGGTAATACCATTACTTCGGCAATAAAATTAAGTGATGGTAATACCTCTGACTGACAGTGTAGAGAGAATCAAAGGGATTATTTTGTGAAATCACTCTGAAGACAATAAAAGTGCCTCACAAATGTCATGAAGCATAAAATAACAGCATTATCTCCTAGGACCGTGCTGAGGATTACGTGAGATGTTTAAATGCTGGAATGGGGAGTTGGAATACAGAAGCTCTCAGTAAGTGTTAACTATGATTAGTACTACGTAATTGTTTACATAAAATACTGGTATAGGACATCAGGTGGTAGACATCATGAAATTATCCTATACGCTTCTGCATGAACATTAAAAAGAAACAAAGAGGGGCCGGCCCCGTGGCTTAGCGGTTAAGTGCGCGCGCTCTGCTACTGGCGGCCCGGGTTTGGACCCAGGTGCGCACGTATGCACTACTTGTCTGGCCATGCTGAGGCGGCGTCCCACATACAGCAACTAGAAGGATGTGCAACTATGACGTACAACTATCTGCTGGGGCCTTGGGGAGAAAAAGGGGAAAAAAAGGAGGAGGATTGGCAATAGATGTTAGCTCAGAGCCTGTCTTCCTCAGCAAAAAGAGAGGAGGATTGGCATGGATGTTAGCTCAGGGATGATCTTCCTCACACAAAAAAAAGTATGTTAAAAAGAAAAACCCTAAGCACTCTAAAATCATAGCTTCTTAGCAACCAGAGAGGTACCTTGTTGATGGGCCAGAATCGTGTTGAGGATAAGAGTATAGACTCTGGAGCCAGACTGCCCAAATTTTCCTCTGGGTTCTAACACTTAGGGTATTATCTGGTTCAGATTACTTATCGCTATGCCTCAATTTCCTCATCTGTAAAACAAAGAATTATAGTAGCTAGCCCACATACTTTTGAGGATATATGGACAGTGCTACCTGGCACACAGTAAGGACTATATATTTGTAGTAGTAACATTACCATTCCAGAGATCCTCAGATTAAACAGATTCATGAAGATAAATGTGACAATTAAAAGGAGAGACAGCAACTTTCCAGTGAAGTATGCTCTCAACAAAATGAGTAGAAAGTCAGACCTAGATTCTTATCCAGCTTTACCACTTCCAGCAGTACAACCCATAGTTTCAATTGTCTCAGCTATAATATAAGGAAAATAATACTTACCTTTGGGTTACTATAAAGAGTAAATAATAATATACATAAAGCACCCAGCACACTACTTGGCATACAAACGGTGTTCAAAAAATAATTTATTACTATTTTATTACTACTACTATTTTTTCCCCTTTCTATTTTGGCTACCATTGGCATAAAAAATTTCCAAGAACTTAATAACTATAAAACACTGGCCTTGAGTCCAGTCGAAAACAGATTTTACAGAACTTCACTGTTCTCTACTTGTGTGCCTAGCACATCAACACTTTTCATACCACACAATTTGAGATGTATGGTAGGGCACGAGGTATTTTATTATAATTTGTTTAGACCTCAGTATAAAGTCTAAAACAGAATTCAGGGCAAGGACCTGGGTGTTGTTTTTTCTTCACTTAAAAGATTCATTTAAGGGGCCGGCCCGGTGGCGCAAGCGGTTGGGTGCGCGCGCTCCGCTGCGGCGGCCCGGGGTTCGCTGGTTCGGATCCCGGGCGCGCACCGACGCACTGCTTGGTAAGCCATGCTGTGGCGGCGTCCCATATAAAAAAGTGGAGGAAGATGGGCACAGATGTTAGCCCAGGGCCGTCTTCCTCAGCAAAAAAAGAGGAGGATTGGCGGATGTTAGCTCAGGGCTGATCTCCTCACAAAAAAAAAAAAAAAAAAAAAAAAGATTCATTTAAAATTTCTAAAATAGGGGGCTGGCCGCATGGCTTAGCGGTTAAGTGCACGCGCTCAGCTATTGGCAGCCCGGGGTTCGGATACCGGGCGCGCACCGTCGCACCGCTTGTCAGGCCATGCTGAGGCCACGTCCCACATACAGCAACTAGAAGGATGTGCAACTATGACATACAACTATATACTGGGGCTTTGGGGGAAAGAAAAAAAGGAGGAGGATTGGCAATAGATGTTAGCTCAGAGCTGGTCTTCCTCAGCAAGAAGAGGAGGATTAGCACAGATGTTAGCTCAGGGCTGATCGTCCTCAAAAAAATAAATAAATAAAAATAAAAAAATAATAAAATTTCTAAAATATTTATTGTGGCCTACAATATGCAGGCAGGCACCTGTTAGCTAATCACAAATACTGTCCAGATCAAATACTTTAAAACTTGTATGTATATTTCAAATATGATACTCACTTATACATGTTTAAGAATTATTTAAATCATCTAGATGTGAAAAAATTTTTTTCTGTTGACATTTTCTTTACACAATTGAATCATATCAAGCAAGGGAAGACTACCCAGTATTAATTCCAGTAAAACGAAAGTTCAAGAAAGCATTCCTTAGAGTCTGAATGTTAAGTACGAAAGGCACAGCATTGACAGATAATCCTTAATAACACAAAAATTCCCTCGGAATAGCTGTCACAGTGCACCCCATTCTGGAAAAAAAAATAAACATCAAAAACTGTGACAATAAGAAAAAGTTTGAAGCTCAAATTACTACTAAATCTACTCATTCATGATAAAATATTTTTTTAAAAAGTTAATGTTTAATGTGAAACGTCTTATTTACCATAAATAAAAATTCTATTTGTTTAATACATTACTTTTTAAGAACACACGTCACGTCCCCTCCCCCATTCCCACAATCTTGGTTTATTTAAATGTATTAAGAAGACCAATCTAATTAATTAATTAATTAAGACCAAATCGAGGTCCACGATTGGCGTCTGATTTTTTTTTTTTTCCCCCAAATAGAAAAAGGCTCTTGTAGACAGAGTTTATTTTTCCCTCGGCAGTGGTAAGATGGGAAGCTAGGAGGGCCGGTAGGGCAGGTCAAATGCCTTTGGCATCACAGGGTGGGAGGTGACATCCCACCAGGGGTGACGCCTCGAGCCCAGGCTTCCTGACCACAAATGAGAACGGAGGCATTTGGCTTTCATCGTGAAGCAGGAAGGAGAAGCACATCGGCCCGCCAGGATGAATACATCAAAGCCCTGCAAACCTTCAGCCCAGAGGCTCACTGCGCGGCGCGTCCTCAGGGCACCCCAGACCTTCGCGGTCTCCCGGCCTCTCCCGTAGGGGCAGGAACTTTCGGGGCACGCAGCGAGCGGCGAGGGGGACAAAGGCGCCGGGCAGCGGGGCGAAGCTGTGGGAAGACGCGGGGCAGACCCGGGGCGCGGCCGGGCGGGCTGACGCTGGGGCTCCCTCAGCTGGTGAGCGGGCGGAACGTGCTGATGGGATCTGGAGCGGGCAGGGCCCGCGGGCTGCGCGTGGGGGCGTTCGGAGGCGTTTGGGCGAGCGGAACCCCGGCCCGGCCCGGCCCGGCCCGCGTGGGAGGAGGCCGCGGCGGGAACGCGCGGGGGCCAGCGATACCGCCCCTCGCAGCCCTTCCCGCCCCAGAGCCGCCACCCGACCCCCCTCGGCGTCTCGCTCACCTCCACAGGGCCGCAGCGCCGCTCGCTGCACCTCCGTCATCTGCAGCGGCCCGCACCGCCCGCGCTCGCGCCATGAAGCTCCCGCGAGCCGGCCCGCAACGCTGTCGACAGCACCCCCAGAAGCATCCCCCACCGACTCGCAGGCAGTGGCAGAGGGACCAGCGCCGGGGGGCGGGGCAGCGCCGGGCCCAACGCTGCCCTGCCAATCGCGGGCCAGCGCCACAGCGGCGGAGCCAATGAGCGACGAGCTCCTGCGGGGCGAGAGGGAGGCGGACGAGCCGCCGCGGCAAGCAGCCGCCTTGCCTTGCCCTTACCATCCGCTTCCCCCTCTTGCAGTCACTTCCAGGCTTGTCGCAGTGCAGCGTCCGCACCCTCCTAGCGTCTTGTCTCTTAGCAACCAGGTCTTCAGAGCCTAATCTTAGGTGACCAACTCTGAGTCCAGAAGAAGGGGGAACTTAGGAGAGAGAAAAGAACTCGGATAAAAAATGGATGAAATGGTTGGTGGTGCAGGTCAGTTTGGTATACCTGCTTAGGTTAGGTAGAACGGGAAAATTGTACGATCTGAGGGACACAAAAAGTATCTTGGGTGAAGCATTATCTTTATCAGGAGACATCTCTTGAAAAATGTAAATAGCTCTGGGTTACAAATTCGGTTTTCATACATTAATAGGTTCAGCATGTGTGTATTATTTGGTGACTACTACTACTGGGAACCTAGTAAGATGTATAAGGCTGTTTTGTAGAGCAAATGCTACATGTCAATATTTTAAATTTCCATTTGGAACGTGTCTATTCTGAGAACCAAAACTAAATGTTAGGATCAGAAAGGGCAGAAAAAAGTAAAGCTCTACCCAAATGAATAATTACTCTAATGAGATCTGATGATTAAGGGGCTAACTGTACAGAACGTCAGTTTTTTCCAATACCACCTGTGACTTTCTGCAAATTTTTTACTATTTCTGTTCCACAAAGACATTAAAATTAGGCAAGCTTTGTGCCACAAAGATATTAGGTAAATTCTTAAAGAGAAGCTACTTGCTCTCTCTTTCCTCTCTTTCTCCTTTCATATAGGCTAAATCTCAGTTGTGATGGTGGTGAGCCAGCTTAAACCATGACGACAAGAACAACCCATACAGGATTGCAAAGCAATGACATAGAAGGAACCTGGGCCCTGAATTACCTTGTGAAGCAAAGCTGCTTGACAGGCCCTAGGCTGCTTGCTTACCTCTGGACTGTTACATGAGACAAAAGTGTTTATCTTGCTTTAGCTACTGTATTTTCCTGCTATTTGTTACAGAGGTTCAGTGTATTCCCTAAAAGAGAAAGTTGGTCCCTGAAAGTGGTGTGCTACAATAGCAAAGATCTATATGGCATTGGCAGGTAGAAACATATTACAGGCTGGAAGGCTGGTGATTCTTCCCAAATACATTGGGAAAAGTGTCACCTGTGTTAATTTGGAAAGCAGATTATCAAGCCTGTAGCTCTGAGGGAAGTGGTTTAGAAAAGGTCAGAATGCAAGTTTCTGTTGGCTACCGCACCCCTTGCTTTTGGCAAGGTTCAACAAAAAGAAATGAAGTCAGTTAAGAACCAGTTTGCAAGCAGAGACAGAATAGAGCTGTACTACTGGACTCCATAACAAGTGCTCCTGCTGTTAATACACATACTATTATGCATCTCTGAGGGGTCAATTCAGGTACTAAATGTTTGAAGCTTTTCCTCACCACTCTCCAGTCTTTTCTAGAACAATATACATTTACAGAAGGACAGAACTAGAAAGGATCCTTGAAAGATCAACTTCTTCAATCTTTTCATTTTAAGGTCAGAGAAAGTTTAAGGGACTTGTCCAAGGTCAAATAGCCAACTCATTAGGTGCAATGACCTTTACCCAAGGAAGAATCTTTAGCATTGTACAGATGTTCCTTCCTGAGGCCTTTATGGAGAATGGGCAATTTCCCCTAAGACTTCCATCCACTTCCCGCTCCTCACCAAGTCTAACCCTTTTGTGTTCATAAGCTCATCTATCCCTCTATTAGTTTTAGTACAGACTAAGTTGATTTAACAAGAGACCCAAAATACAGTGGCTTAACATGATAAAAGTTTATTTTGCTCTTAAACTACAGTAGAGGTGGGTGGTCTAGGGCTGGCATGGCTGCTTTGCCATCCTTAACACTCAACTTCCATCTTGGAGTCTGAAATGACTGAACACTCACTCTTACTTCCACACCCCACAGAAGGAATGGGAGACAAGAAATGCATGCCCCAGTACTTTTAAAGGCACGATCCAGAAGTCACATGCATCACTTCCACTTATGTCTCATTGGCTACAACTTAACCACAAAGGAGGAGGCTAGATAATGAAGACCCTAGTTGAGCAGCTGTGTAGCCCATTAAAAGGTGGGAGTTCCACTTTTAAATTATGAGAGTGAATATTGGTGGTCAATTAGCAGACACAACAGCCTAGTTTCAAGGATTATATGCTACACAAACCTCTATTACTGACTTCACTAGAATAAATTATTTTTGAAATATTTTTAAGGAGAATTATTTTATTAAAATTTATTAAAAAGAATTATTTTATTAAAAATAAAAATATTCTTAATATTTTTAAATATTCTCTAAGGAGAAATGTGAAACTAAAAGGGAACTCCATTAGTACTGCAAAAAAATATATACACAGAAAAATGTTTATGGGTAAAAGGCAATAAAAATAAATGCAAATGGCTTTTGGACTCCAGCTACTACCAAACATTACTAGAGAACAAGACAAAACTAAACATAACTTTCTTCATGACAAGGCAAAGGGTTGTATAAAACAACAACAAAAACAAACACAAATAATGTGGAAAAGTAAAAGGTATCAATAGCACATTTCCTTCATCTGCTTCAAGGTCTGGAAGAAATTAAAAAGGTGTGTTGGAGGCCATGTTCATTTCACAAAAATGTCTGATGGTTACTATATCCCAGCGTGGAGCTTTTTTTAATACCAAAATGTGGAGGCCCCTGTTCACAATACACACTCAAATTGATATGCCACATGTTCAGACTACAAGTCCTACATGATGTCATCGCATATGTGTTTGTGTGTGTGGCAGTTCTATGCCCAACACTGTCGAATCTTGATTGCTTACTCCTGAATGATAACTTTTCCTCTTGTCCCTCAGTAGCCGTGCTAGGAACAGGGAGAGATAATTTCCCACTCTTCTCATAGGCTGCTACTTGAGAATATACGGGGTCCTAAAGGGCACTGTTCCACTTCACCCCCTTAGCAGGTCTTTAGTCCTTAAAGACAGCTCCTGATTCAAAACTGAATAACCGTGTTATTCAAATCTTAATAACACGGTTAGTAACAAGTGCTTATCACTTTTAACAAGAGCTCTTACTACATGCCAGGTTCTCTGCTAAGTACTTCATACACAGTAGCCTCTCAACAACTCAGCGAAGAGATTATTTTGAATTTAATGAATATTAAGCTTCAAATGGAAAATGTAACTATTCATATTAAGAGATTAATTTTGGTTGGCTTTTAAAAATGTTTTCAAATGCAAATGGAAAAACAGTAAAGTATTATATGTTTAATCATTAATAGTTGAGTGAGTTTTTCTGATCAATTTATGAGTTTAGTTGCCATGTACCATATATGGATGAACAATTTTCAAAGAATATTGCCATAGACTACAAAAAATTCATAAAACTACACTATTATAAATGTATCTGCTTTTTTCTCTGATGAGTCAGAAGGCACTTAGGAATCTTCCTAAATCTTAAAGCAGAAGTTTCCAAATGTCTGTTTTAAGGACCTGTGAAGATCTGTGGCAAATGAGAAAAACAAGATGAAATATACATGCTTGCTGGTTTATTAAGTTTATTAACAGAAATTATGCCTTTTCTACTTTCTGGTGTTAATATCCTTTCTTCATTCCGGATTTCTCCTCATATCACATTAAGGATGTTGAGTTTCCCAGTTAATTTCAAACTAAGGATTAGTTGTTTTTGGTTTTGGTGAGGAAGATTGGCTCTGAGCTAACATCTGTTGCCAATCTTCCTCTTTTTTTGCTTGAGGAAGACTGTCGATGAGCTAACATCTGTGCCAATCTCCCCCTATTTTGTATGTGGGATGCCACCACAGCATGGGTTCATGGGTGGTATGTAGGTCCATGCCCAGGATCCGAACCCATGAACCCCAGGCCACCAAAGCAGCGCATGCAAACTTAATCACTACACCACCGGGCCGACCCCTAAGGAGTAGTTTTTATAAAGTAAATATTGTTAAAAAAACAAAACGTCTCAAAGAAACAAACAACAGACATTAATTTTCCACAATGTAAAATTTGAAATAATTGGCTATGAGTCTAGAAACTGGAGGGAACTTCTACTTTTGGCATTGTGGTGGGCTACATGGGAGATTCTCCTGCTGAACAAGTAAGACCCTGGCTGGGATACATTCCTTAAAGTACTGCTGGTCTCAGGAAGTAGGAGGGAAGGCAAAATCAATCAAAACTGGTGAGCTGGGAACCTGCAGGCAGAAGGGAGGGGTACAAGTGTCCTGAAGGTAGATGCCCATAGCAACTTAGCTGTCAGGATTCTGAGCTTTGGGCTGATATGTAGAGAATAGTGAGGAGCTGATCCTGGTCTCACATTCTTACTCAAGTCCTTCTAGGGAGGACTGAAGTGGTCCCAGAATGATGATGCTTCCATACTACCAGAAGAGGCAGAAGTGAATCCTCTGTGGAGTCAAGCTTTCCTCAATTTTGGCCTGCAGACTCACAGATTAACAAGCAGTGAGCTCATAAAGGTCACCATAAACCTGAAGAGGCCAGACACTATGTGTGAGAGTCAGCACAAACAACATTTTAACTTCCAAGGTGTGCAGATATTGGAATTCTTGTAGACGTTAACCTGGCATTCTTAAATAAAAGGCACAATAAATTATCAATAATGAACAGGCAGATTGAAAAAAAAAAGACAGAACTTCTAGATATAATTATTGAAATACAATTAATTATAATTAAAATTAAAATTTGGAAATTTAAAGAAAGCTCAGTGAATGAGTAAAATGGTAAATTAGAAATAGCTGAAGAGTAAACATGCAAATATACATGAAAAAATTACCCAGAGTACAGCAGAGAGACAAAGAGATGGGAAATAGGAGAGACAAAGATAGGGAGGACAGAAGGAAGTCAAACATATGTCTAATTTGAGTCCCCAAAAAACCAGAGAGAATGGAGATAACTGTTGTGAAATTTTCAGAATTGATTAAAAAGATGAATCCAAAGATCCACAGATCCTGGAAGCAAATGTATTGCAAATAGAATAAATAAAATGAAGTTGCTGGGGCAATTAAAGCATCAATTCTAATTTGCCATTTAAAAGGTATGCTATAGCCTTTTCTGTGGGGCTTACTTTCCAACTGAAGCTTACTGTACTGGCTTTAAACTAAAACTTCTTTAGTCTGCTGGATTGAATTTTAAAATCAACGAAATTTAAACTGCAAAATTTAAACGATCAAGGGCATACAGTTTGACATTTCTTTCTACGTATTTAAGTCTTCTAATAGTGTAAGCAACAAAACATTGGTGCGTTATGAATATCTAGGGAAATACTGCATACTGTAGCTAGTAGTTATGAATTTAAGCCATTAATTTACCTTGTACCAATGTCATCATTTATTATTGTTAGTGTTAATTTTATAATGACAGCCATATGATCTTTTTAGAGTGAAACTTTTTTACATTAATGAGAGTATTAGGAAAAGATAACTACTATGATTTACCCACTGTATAATGAATGCCTAAAATATGCCAGGTACTCTTTCAAGTGCGGGGATGCAGGAGGACATAAAGCAATATATGCTACAAAGAAAAAGAAAAAGGAAAAAGCAGAGAAGGATAAGGGAATGCACAGGGAAAACTAAGAAATTGCAGTTTAAAACAGGGTGACATGAATGAGCTCATTCAGAAGATGATTCTTGGGCAATGACCAGAAAGGTACAGGAGAGGGCCATGAGGATGTCTGAGAGAAGAGCACTCCAGACAAAAGAGAAACTATGTGCAAAGGTCATAAGGTGGGAGCATGCCTGGAATATTCAAGTAAGTGCAAGGAAGCCAATGTGACTCCTGTAAGGAAAATAGAAGGTGAAGAGTAGAAAAGGGTCAGATGACATAACACCTTGCAGACTTCTGTAAGGACTTTGAGTTTTTACTGAGTCAAATGGGAAGCCACTAGAGGGTTTTTAGCTGAGAAGTGTTGTGTTATCACTTAGATTTTTGAAAAAGGATCACTCCGTTACTGTCTTGACAACAGACTATAGGTCTGGTGAGGTAAAGGCAGAAGCAGAGAAATAAGTCATAAGGCTATTATAATAATCTAGGCAAGCAATGATGTGGCTTAGACCAAGGAGGAGGCAGTGGAGATGGTAAGTGGTCAAATGCTGAATATATTCTGAAGTTACTACAAACAGGATTTCCTGATATATGTGGGGTGTGAATGAAAACGAGAAAAGATTCCAAAGGTTTTGGCCTTAACAAATGGAAAGATGTAGTTGCCTTTTACTGACACAGGGAAGAGAATGGAGGAGAAACAGGTTTGGAAGTAAAGGTCAGGATTTTTAAGCTTACTAAACTTGAGACACCAAGTGGAGATGTCAAAGTGGCAGGTGGATATATGATTTTGAAATTCAGATATAAGATGAGAGGCCTGAAGATACAAATTTTGGAAACAAGAACATAAGGTACTATAAGCCACCAGACTGGATGAGATCAAGGAAGTGAGTATAGAGATCCAAAGTCTAAATCCTGGGGCCCTCCAACATTTAGAGGTAGGGGATATGAGGAGAAACCAGCAATGAAGGCTGAAAAGAAGAGGTCAATGATATTGCAGGGAAACTAGGAGAGTATGCTGTCCTGGAAGCCAAGGGAAAAAAGATTTTCAAGCAGGAGGAAGTGATCAACTGTGCCACTACAGGTCAAGTAGAATTAAGACTGAGAACTGTTCACTGGATAGCAATGTAGTAGTCACTGGTGACCTCAACAAGAGTTGTTTTGGTGCGGGCCAGTTCAAGACAGAACAAGGGGAGGTGTTTGGGCAGCACTACGGACAACTCTCTCCAGAGTATATAAAACATTGTTGCAGAAAACCAGTTTGGCTTCTAGTTAAATACAAGAGACTGATAATTCACATTTATCCCCTTTCCCCTCAAAATCTCCCCAAATATGATAATAAAAGAGTGAGAGGTATTAAACGAGGATAAAGCATAAAAGAGAAGACAACAATGGATGAGATCTTCAGAAGTCAGAAAGCAAATGGATGTGAAGTAACTGACTAAGCAGAGGGGATGAAATTACACCTAAGACAGGGTACACTTCTGATAACAACTAAGGCTGTTTACACCGTAGAACCCTTGAAAGGCCCAGCACTTGAAATCATCAGGCACCACTCCCTGTAGCCAGGTACAGTACACAGAAACTAGGCAAATGAGAAAGCAAGGAAATGTTAATGCCAGGAAAACCAGAAAGTTATATAAGAAATGAAAAATAAGGAGGAAAGAAATAATATTTACATGGTCACAATAATACAAATGTTTTCATCGATTTAACTAAGAGTAAAATATTATTATACTGGGAAGATAGGGTAAGAAGAAGTGTGGGATAGTAGTGTGAGGCAGTCAAATCCTCCACTGGGGGGAAGAGGACAGAGGTCAATAGATAACCTCTGAAATTGGTAAGTCAAGAAATACCAGGATGAGCACATTATTTAGAAATAAGAAGGTATCCTTTTTCCTCTTCCGGGGATGGTGTCTAGAGGCATTCAGAATGGTCCAGCGTTTGACATACCATCGTAGGCTATCCTACAATACACCCTCTTAGGCTGTCCGGAACCCCTGGTAATAGAATTGTTTACCTTTATACCAAGAAAGTTGGGAAAGCACCAACATCCGCATGTGGCATGTATGCAGGCCGACTCTGAGGAGTTCATGCTGTGAGACCTAAAGTTCTTATCAGGTTGTCTAAAAGGAAAAAACATGTCAGCAGGGCCTATGGAGGTTCCATGTGTGTCCATGACAGGATCAAGCATGCTTTCCTTATTGAGGGGCAGAAAATCATTGTGAAAGTGTTGAAGGCACAAGCACAGAGTCAGAAAGCTAAATAAAAAAAAATGACGATTTTTGAGTAATAAAAAAAGTCAAATGGCTTAAAAAAAAAAAAGAAAGAAGGTGGTAAAAACAGAATAGCAAAAAAAGTTAAACATGATTGCTTTGGGGATCAGGACTCTGGAGTGAGGCAAGGGACTACTTTATTTTCTTATATTTTTTAATCACAATTTGACTTTTTAAAACCACGTGATGGTACTAGTTTGATAGTTAAAAATGTAAATGAATGGATAAAACATATATAGGAAATAAGGAAAAATAATAACTTCAGACAAGTTATTTGTTCAACTAAGCAAATATTAAAAATAATAAATTAATCCTAATAATCTAGAATAAAAATTTCAAGTGATACCAACAGTGGTGAAGGAATAGGGGCAGGGAAACAACAGGGAGAAATGTCTGGAGGAGAAAGCAAGGAGGATGATAGCATGCCAAGACTCCAATACTGATAACTTTAAACACTGGTAGAGAAAAATAAAGATAACTAAGTTTAGAAATAACCACAACAAAAATAAAAATAGAATGTATAGCTTTCAAACCTGCCGAAGAAAATTTCATCTATAAAAAAAGAAACAGAAAGCATCATAAGTACAAAACTTGTAATAAGGTGGCATAAATATATGAAATAACAACTGATAAAACCATGAGAAGCTATCAACAACTGGAGTTTATATTCCTCTTAGAAACAGTGAAGAGACCAAAAACATAAGCAAATATAAAGACAAATTTAAAATATAAATTCAATCTAACATACTATTCAATCTAACATAATTCCCTACTCCATGTTTCCACATGGAAGTATTTCTCTAGAACAACACTCTGGTGCCTTTCTCCCTTATTCTCTCCCTCTGCTTACTAACCGATTCTCAGGGGAGGAATGAGGTAGCTGATTGGTGAGTTTGGAAGAAGAAACTGAACACATGCAGCTTTCCACCTGTCCTCCACTCTCGCACTGGATTTGCCCATCTACAGTGAAGGTGCTTTCTGGTCTGTTTTCCTGACCATTTTGTAAATTTGGTGGGTCACTCTGTTTGAGACTGGATGAAGAGTTTAATTCAGGGAAATATTAGCAAATCCTATATCATGCCCCCCAGACTAGAGTTAACACAAAGGTCACAGATAGGCCCCATCTGCCTGCTCAAGGTCTTGAATCAGCTGTTCAGTCTCTTATTCTAAAACATAAGCAGGCAACCAAAGTTCAGCAGAAACCTTAGGAAAATCTTTATTATGTAAGATGCAGATAAAACACACACACACACACAGCAGGAAAACGGGTACCAAAACAAAGATAGCAATCTGTTCAGACTTGTTCAGAATGACTCAAGAGACATATTGGGGCTGCCTTCAACATGACTTCTGTTACACCATATTTTTAATCTGATAAGCCTGGGTGAGCCTGGCCTAGATTATTAGCTGAACTTGGTTTGCTAGACCATGTGCTGCTGAAGTCCTTGCTCTTTCCTTCAAGCCCTGCTCCCTGGATCATTTGCGAACACACAAGTGTCATGCTTTGATCTACTCCTAAGAGCTGAAGAACGGCCACAGGGAGCTTAAAAGCGGAAAAACCTAAACAACCCACTCTCCCTGACCGTGTTATAGGCAGATATACAGTTCTAGTAACTGGCACACTTTTCAAAATACACTACTGTGGATAACCCTAAGTTTCTCAAGATTTGCTCAGAGCCTTGCCCAATGACTTTTCCAGAAAAGACTCTTGGAAATTCTCAGAGAAACCAAAGCCAGACTATGATCCAGCGCCTTTTTTTCAGTTTATCTTTTCCTGGGACACCTCATCAGTGGCAATACCGCCTTAAATATATAGTTAGATTTCTGCATGCTACCTCACTTTTATACTAATTACCCTCTACACTCATTTATATGTACGTATTTGATAAAACAAATTATTTCATCAAAAAAATATCAAGTAAGAATGCAAGAATGGTACAATATCAGAAAATCAACGTTATTCATATTACTATTATTAAAGGTGAAAAACCAAAAGACCATCTAAACAAATGCAGATTTAAACTAGCAATAAAAGGGAAGTTCTTTTGATAAAGACCAGCATAAAACTCACAGCAAACATCACATTTAACAGAGCAACTTTAGACTCTGAAGTAGAAATAAGATAAAAATGCCCTCTACCACAGCTACTGTCAAATATAAACTGGCAAACTGACCAAAACAAAGGGAATGAAAAGTATAAAGGACTGAAAAGAAACAGATAAAACTATCATTATTTGCATTTACATTTACGTAGACAACCCAAAAGAATCAATAATATTGGAATAAGCATTCATCAAAGCTGAAAATACAAAATCAACATACCAAATTCAATGTATTTCTCTTTACCAGAAATAACAGGATACCATTTTCAATAGCAACAAAAATTATAAAGTACGTAGGAATCAGCCCTGCAAAAAATAAATCCAATGTCCTGAATAAATGGAGAGACAAATTATGTTCATAAATGGGATAATCTGACCTTGTAAATATGTCAATTCTCTCTAAATTAATGCATAAGTTCAATGGAATTCCAATCAAAACCTCAGCAGCTAGTTTTACGGAACCTGACAGACTGATACTAAAATTTATACAGAAGAATAAAAACCCACCAATAGCTAAGTACAAAGCAGGACAAAATCGATTCACCTATCACATATTAAGACACCACAAAGTTATATTAATGGGGACAGTGTTGTACTGGGAAGGGAACTGACATGTATCAACAAAACAGAATGGAGAGCCCCAAACAGTTTCATGTTTATGGGAACTTGGTATGTAATGAAATGGGGGGAAATATGGATTTTTTAGTAGACGGTGTTAGAAAAACTGACTACAGTCCTACTCTGCACGCCCAACAGACATTCACATTTACAAGACCCAAAAGGATGTAACTTGGCACCAAGGTCACTTAGCTTGGCAGAACGATATAGCATAGTAAATACAGCATGTAGAGGAGAGCCATCGTCGTTAGGTAAGCCTCACGTGGCACAGAAACCACTATCCTGTAAAAATCCCTGAAGGTAAATTCCAGGTCTTTGCAAAGAGGAACAAGCTTGGTTACCAGTTGTGCTTTGCTAAGAGAAGTCTCAAAGCCTGTGCTCTTTCTTTTGCAATAAAAAAATGTTGCTGGGTAAACAGCTGGCATTTCATATTTATGTTAACCCAGTAGATTTCCAAGGAAGTAGTGCTAAGGAGAAGGTAAACCCAAGATCATTTTCCCATAGGGAGAGAGAAGAGGTTTTGTTAACACTTTGACCCTAATGACTAGCTGGAGAAAAAGCTGGATTCATACTTCATACTATATCCGAAAATAAATTCTGATTAAATTAAAGACCTAAAAGTAAATGGTAAAACTATAAAACTGATAGAAGAACAAGATCTAAAAAAATGCAAACAATTAGGGGGAAACTTAAAGATTTCTATTCCATGAAGGACACCAAAGACGAGAATTAACAAACGACGAGACTAAGTTATTTCCAACATCTCAACCTGACAAGGGAATAATATCTAGACTATATAAAGAACTTCTTGCACTATAATCAGCAAGAGAAAAACCTAATAGAAAAATGGGCAAATTATAAGTATTTTCCACAGAACGGAAAACCAGAATGACTAAAAACCATATGCTTAGCCTCATCAGTCATCAGATGATGCAGATTAAGACAAAATACAATTTAAAACATATCAGATTAACAAAAATCAGAAAATATCAAGTGCTGCTGAAGATGTAGAGAGATAAAACCCTCGTCTTGCTGGAGCAAGCATAAACTGGTACAACCACTCCTGAGAACAATCCAGCATTACCTAACTGAAACTAAATATGCATAAACCCAAAACCCCAGCCATTCTACTGTAGGACATCCATACCATAGAAACTACAGGGTAGGTTCATAGGAAAACATGTACAAGTTTGTAGAAATGGGAACATCTGGGAACAATCTAAGTATCTATGATTAGAGGAAAAGATAAGCTATGATAAATGAATGCAATAGAATAACATGTACCAGTCAGAAGCATATTATATAAAGTAATATGAATAGGTCTTAAAAACATAATATCTTATGAAAGTTAGAAGCAAAATATTTATACCACAATACCATTTACATAATTGAAAACTTATAAACAATAAATATTATTATATAGTTTTTCAAGGAAATATATCCAAAATTTGCAAGATGGCTTAGAAGGATAAACATTAAATATAGTAGGGAATGAGGAGTATGGAACTGCAGGCAGAAGACCAAGAAAAACTATTAACAAAAGTGTAGACTTTCTGGACCAATAATATTGATATCATTAAAAAAGAGTATGATCAATGACTGATTCAATTCTGAGCACCTGAGATCCTTAAAAAACAAAACACTTATTTTACATGAGCAGAAACACTGTTAAGGCTAAAGTTGGATTAAACATTTTTTCTTTAAGTGTAAAAAACTATTCATGGGGCATAATATACTAAGTACCTCACAGGACTCGTCAGTTAGCTGACTTTATTTTTTATTTTTTTTTGTGAGGAGATCAGCCCTGTGCTAACATCTGCCAATCCTCCGTTTTTTTGCTGACGAAGACTGGCCCTGGGCTAACATCCATGCCCATCTTCCTCCAGTTTATATGGGACGCCGCCACAGCATGGCTTGCCAAGCACTGTGTCGGTGCACGCCCAGGATCCGAACCAGAGAACCCCGGGGCCGCCACAGCGGAGCACGCGCACTTAACCACTTGCGCCACCGGGACAGACCCATTAGCTGACATTAAAAGATAGAGTTCATTCTCCCAAATAAGACAAGCTAAATAAAAAACTATATAATATGAAAGGGCATTTCAAGGTAATGCTGAAAAAACAAAATTTGTGTTGAATAAATATTCCACTGTGTTTTTCTAAGTTAGGCTGTTCTCGTATTCAGCAAAATAATTTTAAATCACATTGTGGGCAAAGTTTTAAGTACAACTGAACTCATATTAATTTTTAATTAAGTATGTGTGAATCTGAAATTCTAGACTGATATAAATACTTTGTGACATTTTTACAAGATGTAAGAAGTTTAAATATACGTGGAAAAATTTACATAATTACTATAACATCTTACTTTTGATTGTGCTTTTTATATATATATGTGTGTGTGTGTAATATATATGTATATATATATATTTTGTGTGTGTGAGGAAGATCAGCCCTGTGCTAACATCTGCCAATCCTCCTCTTTTTTTGCTGAGGAAGACCAGCCCTGGGCTAACATCCACGCCCATGTTCCTCCACTTTATGTGGGACGCCGCCACAGTATGGCCTGACAAGGGGTGCGTCGGTGTGCGACTGGCCCGGGCCGCCAGCAGCGGAGCGCGTGTACTTAACCACTACGCCACGGGGCTGGCCCCTGATTGTGCTTTATATTTTTTAAAAAGCACTCTCATGTGAGGCACATGTGGCAGCTATCCTCAATGTTATCAATGAAGAAACTGAAAAATAATGTGAGTTAAATCTTATAGTAAGTAGTGGTGTCCAGACTAGAATCTAGGTTTCCCAAAATCTAGATTTGAAGTCTTATTTTTATTTAACTCACCTTCCAGGTAATTTTTATATAAATGTAAGTCTAATTTTTTTTAATCACAAGGAAATAGAACAGACACATTGGTTTGCAGTAGTTAATATACACAATGATATGAAGAAAAATAGAGACTTTTTATATTAATTCTAATCCTGCAAAAAGAGTTAACAGTTTATCGTCAAAAAATATCAATCAAGTTTAATATACTTTTATTTGTCCAGTAAAAGTAACTTCACAATCTATTAAAAATAAAATTTTAACTGCATTCAACTTCTGTTCTTTTTCCCATTAAAGAAAGCACAAGATAAAGGACAGCTGTATTCAAATAAATGTATAATTATGACACACCGACAGACTAAATCATGTACCTAAATAAAATATTAAAACATGAAAATTTATTGTCCTCTTACCTTTTCCTTTCTAAACTGTTAAAATACAATCAGAAAAACGTTAAAAATGAAACCCGTTTTCTTATTGTACTTTGTGTTTTATTATTTTATTTAATTGAAAATGTTCTGGTTTCAGTTAGTAATTTCTGTAAAGTAGCACTCCTTAAATAAGTTCCTAAAAATAACAATATTGGAGCCTTGAACATTACACTTAATCTCATCTCAAAAAAAATTATACTAAAACTGTCATAGTAAAAAAGGTTACAAAATTTCTCTGCTTATTCTAGTCCTAAATTCCTTTTCTAGAAGTTTAATAGAAAAGGAATTTTCAGACACAAATAGTTACCAGTCAGATAATGTATATTGCAATTTAGCATACTTAATTAAAAAATAAACACCCTAAGAAGGGTGAAATTGTTTTTGTCATTCATTCTGTGCTATACTCTTCTCCCTACACACCTTTAATAGCAGTCACAATTCTATCCTAAAGACTTACCTTTTCTAACCTAAATAATGCTGACTCAACATTTCACCTCTACTTCACTTCTAGCATTCAATTAAGACGTCTCAACATCAAATTTAATAATGTTTTATCAAAAATTTGTTTCAAGAACAAAATTTCCATAAACTATTCTCCAACAAAACAAAGCAGAATCTCTAATTGTAGAACATAAGTGGAAAATAATTACAAGAAACTTCATCTCCTCAACTTGAAGACTAAGTAGTAACTGGGTGTTAGAAAAATAGGCCTAAGATAAATTTTACTATCTTATTATTTCTTTCCACACAAGGTCAACACTTTTTTTTTTTTTTTGGTGGGGGGGGGGTGAGAAAGATTAGCCCTGAGCTAACATCTGTTGCCAATCCCCTTTTGGCTGAGAAAGATTGGCCCTGGGCTAACATCTGTGCCCATCTTCCTCTACTTTACATGTGGGACTCCTGCCACAGCATGGTTTGATAAGCAGCGTGCAGGTCCGTGCCTGGGATCTGAACCTGTGAACCCTGGGCTGCCGAAGCGGAGCATGTGAACTTACCCGCTATGTCACCGGGCCAGCCCCTCAACACTTGTATTTTGTTTTATTTTTTTGTGAGGAGGACTAGCCCTGAGCTAACATCCAATGCCAATCTTTCCCTTTTTTTCTTGAGGAAGACTGGCCCTGGGCTAACATCTGTGCCCATCCTCCTCTACTTTATATGGGATGCCGCCACAGCGTGGCTTAGCAAGTGGTGCGTTGGTGCGCGCCTGGGATCCGAACCTGTGAACCCTGGGCCGTCGCAGCAGAGCGCGTGCACTTAACCGCTGCACCACCGGGCCGGCCCCTCAACACTTGTATTTTAAATGATATATTACTTATTATACTGTCATTTCAAAAGAGAGGCTCCCAAGAAGCCTTTAGTAAAGTTCTATGCTGAGTATATATTTGGTTCCTATATGTTTTAGTCTGAACTGTTCTAGAATTACTTATTTGGTGAACGTAAAGTCTGTAAAAAGAAAGCTGAAAATACTAAATGAAAATCTTCATCAAATAATTCCAAGTTTTCAACAATATCTGTAAATGTATTCTTGTACCCTTATATTCCTGATAGTATTACTTTGTAGTATGATCACAGTATACAAATTTTCCAATTTTGTGGGCAACTTCAATGTACTGAAATTTAATGGTCTTTAAAGTCATCATTAAACAAAAAACAAGTCAAATAGCATTATCACATGCTAAAGGGCAACTCAGCATTTTTCTCAGTAGTAAAAACTAAACTTAAAAGAAATGTGTATCCAATGTGACACATTTTCAACGTTTACAGAACAGCCTGAATATGGAATTTTAAAAAGTAATTATACTAGATACAAGCAGAGAATCTATGAAAAGATTTAAAATCATTACTACTAGAAGTGACTACATCATTAAGCGCAAACTCAAAGGAGTTGAGTCTTGGTTGGAGGAAAAGAAAGTAAATCTTTCATACATTCTGATTCATCCAGGATGAAAACTAATCATACTGTAAAGGGATAAAAAGTTCTGTGATCCTCAGAGGAAATGAAATAATCTATAAGAAAGACAAAGTTCAGCCTTTTTACTAGCAGGGAAAACTATTAGGGCTAAATATCATTCTAGAACCATCTCTTTCATAACACTTCTAGTGACCTTTTCAAGATAAATTTTTAAAAATATAATATAAGGTAACAGTATCAATTGTTGGTGAGTGAAAACATATTACTGCCTAAAGCAAACCCAAGACTAGACATAACACAGATCAGAAAAATTTTATTAAGTTTAAAGTTGTAAAAAAAAATTAGCCTCTTTGCTTGTTCTCATATTTATGTTATCATTCAATTTCTGAGGATTCCAAGTCAACTAATCTACAACTTTAAAAAGCGTTAACAATCCCTACTGTAGCAAACAATGTATTCTACAGTTCATTAATCTTACTCCTTCAATAAACGTAGAGTTTTAAATAAGATGAAAATGACAGCAGTCTTCTTAATCTTAAAATCCTGGTGAAACAAACATCCTTGTGGTCCAATAACTTGTAAAAGGTAACCAGGTCACTAGACCAACATACTAGTGTACAACTTTAATAATTTCTAGCAGCAAAACACCTGGAATAGCCATTAACAAATGTTTTCATTGGATTGTAGATTAATTTCTTTGTAAGAAATAATTTTTTAAAAGTACTCTATAGTTCAACTGCAGGCAAACATGAAAGATATCAAAGATCTTGTTTATCTCCACTCTTCTCAGTGGAATCAGGTGCAACTGGAAGCTTATTAGTTTCAACAAAAACAGATTCAAAGGCAGCTTCCTGTTCATCCAAAGAATCAGCAGCCGTGGCTCCTTTAATTAGTGTTGTGTTGGTAAAAGACTGTTGCTGCTTGGGAATTTTACTGGATTCCACTGTTTTTCTACCTCTTCTTTTACCAAGAATTTTGACATAATTAGCAGGTATAAGTCCTGTTGTTTGACCATCAAGGCTAGCCAGGAGCCAACCACGCACTCTGGGTTGCTGTTCTGATGGAAGAAAAGACAGCCTTGTAATTATAATATACTTAGGAGGTCCAACAGAATATTGACAGTAAAATATTAAGTAAAATCTGTTACACTTAATAAAATATATAAACAAATAGTATATACAAGCATATTCAAAATCAAATGATGAGTAGGCTTAACAAGTCTAGGGTTACTTCCTATATTATACTTTTTATTTTATACTTATTAAATAATTTTTGCAACCTTGAAGAGCATAAAGTTTATATCAGTCGGTCCATTTATAGAGTAAGGAGATTCAGTTCTCCTCAAAGCTGAAAACTAACATCAATGTCTTTCATATTTTAAATTGGAATTTAAGGAATGAATATCTCATTCCTTCTCAATAGGGTAAGTTGAGAGTAAGTACAGAAAATAAATATATACCTTTACATAAGCCAGCTCTCTTTATATACTTTTGGCCAAAATATAAAATTCATTCTATGTGATTGTGATAATCAATCCTGAAGATAGTGAATGTTAATTTTAATCCAAGCTGGGCAAAAATTGAAGACCTCAGTTATCACTAGTCACATGACAAAAGGTTAAACATAATACTCTAAGCTCAAAGTAGGAAAGGTTACTTAGTTTTGTATTTTGGTATTCTCCCACCTATTTTATCCATGTCTTTAAAAAGCTGTTTTAACTGCTGGAGTTTTAGTTCAACATTATAATTTAGGCACAATATGACATTTTTATGTTTAATACTCTATAATAAAAGAAAAAAATAAAACACTTAAATTAACCATGTTTGTGACTGATTTTGTTCTAAATGCTCAAACATACTTTACTTGAGCAATGGAGGAAAGCAAAGAAACAAAGCCAAAGTGTCAAGAGGCACAATCAGTTGAATAATCTGAGACATAAAATTTTTCTGAAATATTACAACGTAATTGAAAGAAACCACACTTGATCTTCTTTATTCTTTATTTAGATTATTGTATTGGCCCTGTCTCTAACAATAAATCTTAAAATCATTCTTTTGAAATCCAAAATAGTAAGTTGCTATTTTCATTTGAAGATAAACATGAATATAATACCTAGAAGCCTAGGTTTTGTGTATGAAGGAATGAGGCAGAGATTTAGTAAATTTGATCCAAATTTTTCAATTATTTACACAATAAACTAATGATTTGAACATTGAAGGCATTTTTCCTTATGTAAATAAAGAGTGACTAAAACCAATAAAAGACTAAAGTTTCCATTAACAGATCACACAAAAAACAGCCAAAGTGGTTAAAAGTATAGGTTTTGAAGTCAGACAAACCGAGGTTCACAGTCAGGCTCCACCACATCTTAGCTTTGTGATACTGGACAATCGACTCATCCTGAGTCTCAGTTTCCTCATGTGTAAAACAGGGACAGGATAACAACAGTACCCACTTCACAGCATTATCATAACGGGTAAATGAAATATGTAAAGTACAGTGCCTTGTACATACTAAGTATTCTATAAACGACAGCTGTTGTTATTGTTACTAATATCTTTACCAACAAAATGTGACTTTTCCAGCAAACCAGAATTTTTTTTTGTAAATCCACAAAATTTCTGATCATCATTACTGGGGAAAGATGAAGAAAAAGGCCACTTTGCCTGGAGCCATTGAGAACTATTAGTGACCTGGTCCAAAAATAAACCTGAAGTGTGTATAAATTTCTTGCTGAGGCTCTTTAATACTTCATGACAGTAATTCCTAAAATATTCATGTTGGAGTCTCTGAAGTAAACACTATTCAAGTAAAAAAGAAAGCCATACCAGTTCCAGCAATCAAAGATCAACAGCGATGCTTAGATGATGCTAGAAAATTTCTTTGGTTTGTTAGATTTCTAACGTTTAGTGCTTACCTGATGTTTTTCTGTGGGGATTAAGAGAGCTGGGAATTCAAGTGTGTTGAAATTTGAAGAGATTATATAAACAAAATTTTTCCTTACCTCAGTAAAATATTATTGGAAAAACTCTGTTGTAGCATTTCTGCCCCACTCCCCCAGATTTGGAAGTTCTAGATTGACATGAATGAGAAGTTCTAGTAAATACTTCTGAGTTAATTAACAATGACCAAGATCCTTTGTTGCGGTTTTTAATACATTTACAAATTCTAAAAATTCACAGATAATTCCAATTTATTCATGTTTTGTTACCTTTGAGAGCTAAATTCAGCATATCACCAGCACGGAAAGAAATTTCTTCTTCAGATGCAGCAGCAAAATCATATTCTGCTCTAGCAACTACATGGTCATCCTCACCACTTGCCCAGTTGGTGTTGTCTATAAACCAAATTGAGAATTAGGATTAGGTTAGTAAACCTTACAAAAGGAAAATGCAGATATCTCACTGGCTATGGTTTGCAACCTGCATAAATTTATTTGCCAAGAGCAAAGTCCCTCCCTCAAAGTAAATTTTATAATTAACACTATGTAAAATCAACAATATGTTCACTAGGATATCTATTATGAACTTTTTGCTTTTCTTCAAGCTCAAAATTCTAGCTCCCTTACTTTAAGCCAGGGGTTGACAAATTTTTTTCTGTAAAGGGTCAGATAGTAAATATTTTAGGCTTTGCAGGTCATGAGGCAAAACTGAAGATACTGTATAGTTACCTATATAACGAGAGACAAAATTTTTCCATAATTTTTTGACAAAATTCAAAATATAATGCAATTGAGTTCTTTTTTTGTAATACAGGTCTACTACTGAGAAGAATGGAATATTTTGGGGGTATGATAATATTTCATTCCAAATGAAGATTAAGTGGAAGCTCCTCAGTTGCACAGCTAAAATGGATTTTAAAATATGGAAATTTCTTTTTCACTTGCATGGATGTCCAAAAAACACTTCTGTGTTGTATTTGAGCTTGGAAAGTATACCTGCTGCATATTTGTGTGGGAATGGAAATATTGCTTCTTTTTTTAACTTCTGACAGCCTGGGAGGTGTATAAAGCAGTGTGACACGACTTGTGATTTAAACAACATTAGCTGTTGTCAAAATAATTTTACTCCAACATAAGTTTTGCATATAAGTGCTATTTTGCCTTATAGTTTTAGGTTGAATTCATTAAGAACATTACCAAGTCTGCAGCAAAAGCTGACTTTCAAAGCCATTAAGTGTTTAATAAGAGTGGCTGATGGTAGTTCTTGTTCAGAAAAATTTCAGTCTTGGCCTTAATTAAAAAAAAATAGTAATAAAACAACCACTGCTAAGTCATAGAACTGCTGTGTGGTAGGGCAAGTCAGAATCTTCAGCTTCTATATTTGACAAAAAAGTTACAGAACTGACAATGGTTATGTCCACAAGAGTGACTGAAGTTTGTCTTTGACAATACTAATTCAATAACACATGAATAAACTTAAATATTTTCTGCAATGTACCTGCTGATGAGTAATATAATGAATAACTATAGACTTTAAAAAACTTTCTATTTCCACAAACTCTGTAAATTTTGCCCAACTAAGCCTTTTTCTGCTCCATACATATTCTCACCACCATCAGTGGCAACACATCTTAGAAGATTCTACTTCAGGATGTGCCAAATTAGTGTTTTTTCCAACTTCTGAAAATATTCTTGTGTGTAGTTGTTCCATGCAGACTATTCACAGCGGCTAATTCTTCAGTCATTTCAAATTCAACACTGACTCCAATAAACAACTGAGCAGTATCAATAATATCTGTTGGGTCATCATGAGCCAAGGAAATCCATTTGAGATCATGTGCCTTGTTTCAAATTGACTATTGATGTTGTTCAAAATGCCACCAAATCTTGGGGCCGGCCCGGTGGCGCAAGCGGTTAAGTGCGCGCGCTCCGCTGCGGCGGCCCGGGGTTCGCTGGTTCGGATCCCGGGCGCGCACCGACGCACTGCTTGGTAAGCCATGCTGTGGTGGCGTCCCATGTGGAGTGGAGGAAGATGGGCACAGATGTTAGCCCAGGGCCGTCTTCCTCAGCAAAAAAAAGAGCAGGATTGGCGGATGTTAGCTCAGGGCTGATCTCCTCACAAAAAAAAAAAAAAAAAAAAAATGCCACCAAATCTTCAAGAATCTGTTATCACTGAAAGTCTAATAGTCTTAAACCAGTTTACGTTCTCTGGACACATTTCTTTGGCTGTTGCAATCACCATCAGTAAACAGATTTCCTTGCTTATCTGACAAATGAGCCTCTCAGAAACTTATTTGGTTGCAGGCTTCTTTTCTTTCTTTCCTTTTTTTTTGGTGAGGAAATTCTACTGTGATGAGACATTCCATTTTAAATTTTCCAATTTTTCTGACTGTTGATTTCCCGTGAGTTGGGAATATTGTGAGGAGTGCTCAGTCTGGTAATATTGATGTATATCATATCCATTTAACACCACTATGGTGTTACAACATGATAAATGCAATGCTTTACCAGCTAATTCAATAACAAAATAATCCAAACTATACTGTGCTTTAAAAGCGTGACATTCAAAGTCCATTTGTCTCTTCTTTTCTTATGTGGCACTCATAATAAAAAAAAAATATTGCAGTATAACAATACATGTGGTACTCAACATGCTGTCAAGTTATAACTATTACTGAGATTTGTGGTGTGTGGGACAAGTGCGAAGCAATGAGAGTGCCCCATAGGGTCTCTGCTGCAAACTACGCAATTCTGCTCTTGTAGTACAAAAGCAGCCATAACAATATGTACACAAACGAGTGTGGCTGTGTTCTAATAAAACTTTACTAATGGACACTGATATTTGAGTTTCATATAATTTTCATGTCACAAATAGTATTCTTTTGTTTTTTTCCCCCAACTATTGAAAAATGTAAAAATCATCCTTAGCTTGTGGGCTGTACAAAAACAGGGGCAAGCCAGATTTAGCTGAAAAGTCATAGTTTGCCGACCCCTGCTCTAAGCAGCTAAGAAGTCATAGGGCTTAGGTTCCTCAATTTCACGTCTTGAAAATCTCTGTCATTATCCATTTCTCCCTCTTTTGCCTCAGATAAAAAACTGGCCCTCCTTTTTACCTGTTTTTTTTTTTTTTTTATAATTTTATTTATTTTATTTTTTTCCCCCAAAGCCCCAGTAGATAGTTGTATGTCATAGCTGCACGTCCTTCTAGTTGCTGTATGTGGGACACGGCCTCAGCATGGCCGGAGAAGCAGCGCGTCGGCGCGCGCCTGGGATCTGAACCTGGGCCGCCAGCAGCGGAGCTCGCTCACTTAACCACTAAGCCATGGGGCCGGCCCTTACCTGGTTTCTTGAATCACATCCTCTCCTACATCTTCTAGGAGGCTTCTTCATCATTTGACTCCTCTCGGTCTCTCCCTTATCTAAACCACTCCCTCTCTACTGACTCCTTTCTTTCAGCCTAAATACATTCCCAGATCTCCTCACTTCTTAAAAGACAAAGCAAACAAAAAACTGAGAACAACCCCATCAGCTTGCTCTTACTCAACTAGGCTATTCTTTTTTTTCTCTTCTTCTGTTCACCACTAATCTTTTCTTTTTTCACATCTTCTGACTTTATTTACTGCTTATCCCCCTCCATAAGTTCTGTCTCCTCCACTTTACTAAAACTATTTGCTGGAGCTGATGACCTCCAAATGCCAAATCTAATGATCTTTTCTCAGTTCTTGATCTAATCTTATTGAAGCACCTGACACCATGAAACTTACCCTTCTTGAAACTTCCTCCTTCCACCTCTGCTTCTATAATACAGGAATAACATGGTTCTACTTCCATTCTTCCTGATTTCCATCTTGCTTCCTCTTCTTTTCTCTCTACCACAGTAATATTATCCACTTATACTATTTCAACTATAACTTCTATGTGGATGACTCTTAAATTTTTCATTTTTACCTCTTGCCTTTTAAACACCTCTCTGAAACTTTCTCAAGTTCCACTTGGATGTCCCGATGGCATGCCAAACTCAATATAAGTCTAACCAGATTAATGATAATCACTCATAAACCAGCTGTTCCATGTGATTTCTCTATATTTGTTTTATTGGCTTCACACATACATACCTTCACACATACCCAGAACGTGACCCCATCTCAAAACCTGCATCACTGCTATCATGAGCCAAGCCACCATCACCTCTCACTTGAATTACTGTAATGGCCTCTTGACTCTCTAGATTGGTCTCTTCTGCCCTAGTTTTACCTAAAGACCACTCTTAGCAAAAAGGTGTTCCTTTTAAAACCTAAGTCAGATCCTTTCACTCCTTTGCTCAAAATTCTGCCATGCCTTTCCATTTCAGAATAAAGGCCAAAGTTCTTACAAATGTCTACAAGGCTTATACCATCTACTCACTGTACTCTTCTCTCCTTCAACTCCTACTACTTTCACTTTGCCCATTCACATTGGTCTCCTTGCTGTTCACATGACATGCCAGGCACATTGCCACTTAAATACTTTTGCTCTTCCTTATGCCTCAAACACTTCCCTCAAATAGCTACAGGCTTACTCCCTTAGCTCCTTCAGGGACGCCTTCCCTGACTGTATGTAGCTCTGTAACCCCACTTCTAACCCTGGCACTCTGCAATACTCTTCTGTGCTTTATTTTTTTTCCTATGGCACTTATTACCTTCTGACTTACTATATATTTGACTTGTTTACTGCTGTCTCCCCCCACTAGACAGTCACAAGGGCATGAATTTTTTAATCTGTTTTATTCATGCTATATCCCTAGCTCCTAGCATTGTGTCTCCTGGCATGTAGTAGGCACTAGACAAATATTTATTGAACTAATAAATAAAACATTATCTCTTTATGTAATGTTATAAACCAATGTTACCACAATGAAAAAAAATTTTCCGTCTAATAACTCAAATTTAAAGGTCTAGGGCATTTTGATTCCTCCTTTCCCTCTACGCACCATGTCTAGCCAATAACTAAATCTGTTGAATCTATTATATCTATCCTGCTTTTCACACACTCTAGTTCAGGCCTTCATTATCTCTCATCCAGTCAAATTTAAAAGCATCATAATTTATGTCCCCAAATTAATAAATATTTATTAAGCACATTCTATTTGCTGAGCAGGTTGTTAAGCTTTGGGAATACAAAGGTAAATATAACCCAAAATTCTTTATGAATCTTACCATCCAATTTCAATCTGTTTTAACTTGCACTGAGCTATCTTAAACAATTTAGACAGACTCATTTCTTTAGAGCGCTGTATACATATGTCACAAGCCTGTGTAAAACTAACTAAATAAAAAACAAACAAAAACAACCATAACGTCATCCTTTCCTTACTAAATGAAGCTTAAGTCTTGCCATGGAAATTAAGATCTTCCACTATTAGCCTTCAACCTAATTTCTCAGCCTTCTTATTATCCTTCTATTCAATCCTATAGGACATCTGCTGAACAAATCTCATATTTCCTGCCTGTGTACTTTTGTTCAAGCCGATAGTCGTCTTTTTTTCCCTGATGAAATGTTACCTATCCTTCAAAAATCTAACCTAGATGCCACTTCTTCCTGGATACAAACAGCCAAAAAAACATTAGCTTCACTTTTCTAAATTGAGATAGCACTCCATACCATTTGACAGAGCAGGAGTCTGAGAGAGTAGGAGTCAAACAGGCCTGGTTTTGTTTCTGGTTCAGCCTTATTAAAGATATGATCTTGGGCAAGTGACTTCTCTGAACCTCAGTTTTGTCACTTGTAAAATGAGGATAGTTCCTATCTCTTAGGGTTGTTCTAAGAATTAAATGAGATAAAATACACGAAATACCTAGTACAGTATCTTGCATATAAAAAAGGCTCAATAAGCCTTATGTTTCTCTCTCCCCAACTGTCACATTCCTTATTACACTCTTTTTTGCCTCATTACAATTACCTGTATATGTGTCTCACCCACCTCCCTGCCAGTAAGTTTCCAAAAGGCAGGGGGATTATGTCCTATGTATCTTTGTAACCTCCACAGCATCAAGTTCAGTATCTTGTAAACAGTACTTAGGTAATGTATACTGTTAAACTGAACTAACAATGAATAAATCAACACACCTGTTTTTTGCTACATACTCCTCTTCCAGTGTTGAAGTTCTTAACTGAAAATATAACTGGATCAAAATATTAAACACAAATAAATATAAAGAATGCTAATTTAAATCTGCTCTTGAAATCTGAGATTGTTATATAGTTTTTGAACCCATTTTCTTATTCTTACCTGTTACTTCATCACTGTGGGTAGACAGCAGTTTCCAGATGAGGTAAGGACCACCAAGGATAACAGCAAAGAACAAGAATATTGGCCAAGATTTTGCTGAATTAGCTGCTCTGTCCTCAGCACCAAGGCAAGCCACAGTTCCTTCACTTTCCGCCCATAAGTCCTCATTCTCAGAGCCTCTTCTTAAACCTATCATCCGCTGTAACCGTCTATAAAGATACCTTATAGTCCTAACTAATGCAAAAGCTGAAAAAACCTTTGTGAAGTGTATTTTCAATCGGGAAAAGTGATTTGCTACATCCAATACAGCCCTGAAACTGTTATAGACAGCTGAAAAGGTAGCATCCATCATCATACTGACAGAGGCAAATGCATGCACAATACTTTCAATGGACTGAAATGCACCTCTGCTGCTTTCTTCAGCTTGCTGAACAAATCTACTGGGTGGAAGATCATCTACACGGAGGCGGTTATAGCCCAACCCGTTATATCCATAACTATAAGGGCTATAGCTTCCATAAAATGAATTTCCATAGGCACCATATCCAGAAGAAAATGAACTGTAAGCAGGTCTGAAAGTGTTCACACTGCTGCTTCCTGTCTGCTGTGATGGCCTTGGAAGAATAGGTGGCGGCACTCTGGTAAGTGTTGGTTGTCCAGGTCTTGTCAATAAAGTAGGACCCAAATCAGCAGATCTAAAAGCAAAAGGATTCAAAACAGTAACTTAAGCACACAATAAATTCAATTCAAAATAACTCTTAAACACCTCATATATCTAGTGTTACAACAGATTCTTATTGAAGATGTGTTAAGAGTGAGGAACAGCTTCTAATATCCAGATGTTTAGAATCTCAGCGTCGAGACAAAATGGATAAGATAAAATAGCTGACTGAACTCTGCTATTTTCTTGTTTGCTAATGCTGGCATTATTAGTATTATCTTCAATCTGTGGTTTCTTTCTAAGACACTTGTCCAGGGGCTGGCCTGGTGGCGCAGCGGTTAACTTCACACACTTTGCTTCAGTGGCCCAGGGTTCACCGGTTCAGACCCTGGGCGCAGACCTACTCACTGCTCATCAAGCCATGCTGAGGCGGCAACCCGCATAGAAGAACTGGGAGCACCTACAACTAGGATATATAACTATGTGCTGGCGGCTTTCATGGAGGAAAAAAAAGAAAAGATTGGCAAGAGATATTAGCTCAGGGCCAATCTTCCTCAAAAAAAAAAAAAAGGACACGTCCATTTTCTCAGCGTTAGTTACAACTAGATATTTGTCCATCTTTGCACCTAAATGGCACTACCTTAATTACTATACTTTTATAATAGGTCTTATTATCCAATAAAACAAGTCCTCCTACAAGGTTCTTTATCTTCAAGAGTGTCTTGGCTATTTGACCCTTTGAACTTCCATATATGTTTCAGAATCAGAGCTTGAAGTTCTACAACCCTTTCCCTCAAAAAACCCTATTGAGATTCTGTTTGAGATTACATTGAATCTGCAAATTAATTTGAGGTAATCGACATCTTTATAATATTGAGAGTTTCAATGCATGAATACAATATATGCTCCATTTACTTAGGTCTTCTAAAGTTTTTTCTCAATAATGGTTTTCAAAAATAACTTTATTGAGTCTCAACGTTTTATAGTTTACTGTGTAAAGGTCTTTCTTTAGATTTATTCCCATATATTTGATTTTTCTGGTGCTATTATAAATGGTATCTTTCTAAAATTTCACTTTGTTGCTGTTACATAGAAATACTTGACTTTTTTGAATATGGTCCTTGTATCTAGCAACCTTGTTTTGGATTTTCTGGAATCTTAAGGATTTGCAGTCATATTGTATGTGAATAATGATATGTTTATTTCTTCCTTTTCAATTCTTACAGCTTTGATTATTAAGATACTGCACCTAGGGGGGCTGGCCCCGTGACCTAGTGGTTAAGTTCAGCATGCTCCACTTCAGCGGCCCAGGTTCAGTTCCCGGGTGCAGACCTACACCATTTGTTGGCAGCCATGCTATGCTGGCGACCCACATGCAAAATACAGGAAGACTGGCAGATGTTAGCTCAGGGAGAATCTTCCTCAGCCAAAAAGAGGAAGATTGGCAATGGATATTAGCTCAGGGTGAATCTTCCTCAGGAAAAAAAAAAAAGATACCGCACCTAGGACCTGCAGTACAATCTTGAATAGAAGTCACGACAGCAGGCATCATTGTCTCATTCCTGATCTCAGAGGGAAAGTTTTCAACATGTCACCATTAATTACTATGTTTGCTGTACATTTAGTAGTTCCTTTTCTATTTTTATCTCTATTTGCTAAGAGTTTTTACCATGAATGAACTTTAACTTTATCAAATGGTTTTCTTGGCATCTATCAAGATGATTTTTCTCCTTTATATTCTTAATATGATGAATTACATGAATTTTCAAATGTTAAAGCTAACCTGCATTCCTCAAGTAAAACCAAGTAGGCCACAATATATTCCTGGATTTGGTTTGCCAATATTGCGTTGAAGATTTTTTTGTATCTATGTTCATGAGTGAGAATGTCCTAATTTGCTTTTATTGTAATGTCTTTGTCAGGTTTGGATACCAAGGTTATACTAGCCTCTTAAAAAGACTTGGGGAGGGGGCTGGCCCTGTGGCGTAGTGGTTAAGTTCCCACCCTCCACTTCAGTGGCCTGAGGTTCAACGGGTTCAGATATCGGGCACAGACCTACACACCACTCATCAAGCCATGCTGTGGTGGTGTCCCACATATAAAATAGAAGACAACTGGCACAGGTGTTAGCTCAGGGACAATCTTCCTCAAGCAAAAAGAGGAAAACTGGCAACAGATGTGAGCTTAGGGCCAATCTTTCTCACCAAAAAAATAGAATAAAAAGAGTTGGGGTGTATGTCCTTCTTTTCTATTTTCTAGAAAAGTTTGTGTCATCATTTCTTCCTTAAAAGTTTGTGAACAGGGGCCGGTCCCGTGGCGTAGTGGTTAAGTGCGTGCGTTCCGCTGCTGGCGGCCCGGGGTTCGGATCCCAAGCACGCATCAACGCACCGCTTGTCAGGCTATGCTATGGCGGTGTTCCATATAAAGTAGAGAAAGATGGGCACAGATGTTAGCCCAGGGCCAGTCTTCCTCAGCAAAAAAGAGGAGGATTGGGATGGATGTTAGCTCAGGGCTGATCCTCCTCACAAAAAAAAAAAAAAGTTTGTGAAATTTACCAGTGAAGTCACATGGGCCTGGAATTCTCTTAGTGGCAAGGATTTTAACTATGAATTCAATTTCTTTGGTCTCATGCTACTTAAAGGTGTGGTCTGTGGATCAGTGCTAAGTTTATGAACTATTTGTACCAAACTATAATGAGAAAAGAAAGAAAATGAGATTAAGTGTTTAAGTAATTTGACACTGCTATGATATTCTTACTGTATTTTATAAAAAGTATCGGTCATTAATACAAATATTTTGAGAAGCACTGCTTTAATAGTTATAGGACTATGCATCTTTCCTATTTGTAAATTATACCTTGCTTCATCCCCTAAATCTTCCCCTCCTTTCTGTATTTTCTGTCCTTTTGTCTCTTTGTACTTCATCCTGGACATTTTCTTCCCAACTTTCCCTTAGGTCACTGCTATTCAAAGGGCCAATCCACTACAAGATAAGGAGCTTGCACCATAAAGTAAATCAACAAATTCTTTCTTCACAGAGAAAGTTTTGCCATCAAGAAAATGCCAATTGAACTAAATAGTGTGCTCAGTGTCAACGTTGCTTTACATTCTGGCACAAGTTTTCATTATCTTTTTGTAGACTGCTTATAACAAATAGTTTGAAAAACAGCAGCCAGTCCATAGACTCTCAGTAGCTACAGAACGTACCATGAGTAACACTACTCTTAAGTCACCAGTTCCCTCTGTAGTAGTGTCTAATCCGTTGTTAAACCCAATGAGTTCTTAATTTTGGTTTATTTTTTGTTCTAGAAATTCCTTTTCTTTTTAATAGTATCCAATTCTCAACCAAAATTCTTTATCTTTTCTTTTATTGCCTTTGACAATATTAAAGATAGTTATTTAAAGTCTCTTTGGTAATTCCATTATCTGGAGTCCCTATGAATCTGTTTTTTCATCTGTTGTTTTACTTAGTTTCCATTCACGTGTTCTAATCTCCCCCTGGGTCTGGCTATTTGATTTTGCTTGTGCATCAGACATATAAGAATTGCAGCAATACTTTGAGATTCTAGATGATGGTCTCTTCCTCCAGATGTGTTTCATTCTAGATATTGTTAACTGAACTATCCTCTAGTTTGACTGCTAGGGCTAATATCAATCCATGATGTCCTTAATCTAATTTCAGGAACTAAGATGATTTGAAGCTGGGCTTCTGTTCCTGTAAGGGCCTGTCTACTTCTTTTATACCCTCATATCTAGATGTATCTTTTCAGGGTCCTAAAACAAGGTGGGGGTAATTTATCAGTACCACCTCTTGAGGACCTTTGAACTCCAACCGTGCTCCAAGAGTCTATCAAACGTGCTATTCAACTAGCCTCTCATCATCTAAGCTGCTTCTTCTGGAATTATCAGAAGCTTCTATGGGAAAAGTGTTTTCAAAGGCCATGCTCACTTATGGATTTTCATAATTCCTGGATCTGGGCTCCATAAATCTTTATCTTCTTATTTGCTCTATAATGCCTTCAAGCAGATGTTTTTATATTCTGCTTAGCTTTCTACTTGTCCTCAATAGGGTTTTTTTCCCCCTAAATGCCTTATTCTGCCATCATCAGAAGTCCTTCCCACAATTCTTTGTCCATGCTTTGTACAATATCTTACATTTGTTTACACATCTGCCTCTTCTCGTACAAGGTGAGCTCCTTAAAGGCACAGGAGTTTTCTTTGTTTCTCCGTCATCTACTACAGTGCTTAGCATATAACAGGTACTGATATGAACACTACACTAGCGTCTCTCATTAGTGAATATTTAATACACATATATCACACAGACTATTAATATAGATTATTTTTTCTTTATATATCCTTTTATTGTTTCATAAATTGTGATGAATATATTACTTTAAAAATTATAGGGAATTAAATTTAAACATTTAATAATAAAAAAAAGAGAGCTTTCCTCTTACTCTTCTCTGGTTTTAACGCTGTCTGTTTCTGGCATACACAAGTGCCTTCAGTGTCCAGGTCTAGTGTTGCTTTCTGATACAACCAGCATAATAAGAACAACTAAATAGGCCTGTGACTTAAAAGAACACAAGATGTATTCTCAGTGCTGAATGTGCAAAAAGTCTCACCCAGCCAACTTTTTATTTTGAAAAGTTTCAAATAGAAAAAAAAAAAATTAAAAAAAAAGTATGATGAATACTCACACACCTCTATCTAGATTCAGCAACTGCTATCATTTCACCACATTTGCTTTCTCTCTCTCATCTTTTAAAAATTCTTGAACCATTTGAAATTAATTTGTAGACATGATATATTACTCCTAAATACCTCAGCATGCATTTCCTAAGAATAAAGATATTTCATACAAAACTGTAATACCATTTTCTCATCTTTGAAAATTAACAATTCCATATCTTTATCCAACTGATATTCAAAACATATCCATTAACCTCAAACATCTGTATTTAAACAGCTTTATTGAGATAAAATTCCCCATAAAATTCACCCATTTAAAGTATAAAATTCAATGGTTTTTCATATATTCACAGAGGTGTACAACTATCACCATATGTAATTCCAGAATATTTTCATCATCCCAAATAGAAACCCTATATTCATTAGCAATCCCTCCCCATTTCCTGCTCTCTCCCAATAGGCAACCACTAATCTACTTTATGTCTCTACAGGTTTGTCTACTCTGGACATTTCCTATATAGTTGATTCGTGTTATTTGTGATAGTTATGTTCTACAAAACTGCAAACACTGAATTAGCAAATACCAAAACATTGCTCCTGGGGGAAACAAAGAGTTAGGAGGTTCCTTCAAGCCTCTGGTCACAACATTTTTGTCTACTGATCAATAATATATCTGTTTTATGTATGTTTCTGTTTAAACGCACCTTATTTAATATACATTGTTGACTCATTAACAATGAACTCACAGCCAACAGCACTTTGTTCACATCTGAACAAAGTTTATCTAACACAAGTATTTTCTCATAAGGCACATCACAGCCTTCTTGGGCTTAGGAACACTAGACAGCACTTTAGTACTATGCTTAGGGGCCACTTTAAAACAACAAAATCACCAACAAAAATGTGAAAAATGTAGCACTAACTAGATTGTGAAAAGGACACTTGTTTACAGTATGAGAGCTGAAGCAAGAAGCCGGAGTGTTGCTTTGTTCAGGCTCAGCTGAGAGATGACTCAGAACTTTCACTGCAATACACGTCTGTGAATGATCAGGAAAGTGCCGCAAGTATTGATTTTTGGTTTACAAATGAATTTTAGTGAGTAGGAGAATTCGTAAATATGGAATCTGCAAATAATGAAGATCTACTGTAAGTGGAATCATACAATATGTAGTATTTTGTGACTGGCTTCTTTCACTTAATGTAATGTTTTGAAGGTTCATCCATATAGTAGCACGTATCAGTACTTCATTGCTTTTTATTGCCCAATTATATTTATCCATATATCAATTAATGGACATTTGGGTTGTTTCCACTGTTTGGCTATTATGACTAACACTGCTATGAACGTTTATGTACAAGTTTTTGTGTGGACATATGTTTTCATGTCGCTTGGGTACACATACCTAGGAGTGGAATTGCTGGGTCATATGGTAACCCTATGTTGAACCTTTTGAAAAACTGCCAGATTATTTTCCAAAGCCATTCCACATTCCCACCAGCAGTCACGAGGGTTCCAACTTCTCCACATTTTGTCAACACTTGTTATTATCTGTCTTTTTTATTATAGCCATCCTAGTGGGTGTGAAGTGGTATCTCACTGTGGTTCTGATTTTCATTTTCCTGATGTTAATGATGTTGAGTACCTTTTCATGTGCTTCTTGGCCAGTTTTAGATCTTCTTTGGGGAAATGTCTATTCAGATGCTTTGCTCATTTTTAAAATTAGGTTATTTGCCTTTTTATCACTGAGTTGTAAGAGTCAAAATGTCTTTTAGGCTGCTTTTTTGAAAAAAATTCAATTAAAGTTCACACAGTGCATTTGGTTGTTCATGTCCTCATTCTCTTCTAACTAGAACAATCACATTTGTTTCAATGTCCTTGAATTTTTGAAGAGTCCAGCCAGTTTTCTTCTAGAATGTCCTACATTCTGGATTTGTGTTTCCCCAAAATGTTGTTTAACTTATACTTTTATCCTCTATATATTTGGTTAAACTGAAGATTGCATTTAAAGGTTTGATTAGAATCCGGTTAATATTTTTGACAAGAATAATTCATGAGTGATACTGTTTACTTCAGATTGTATCACATCATTAAAAAAGGAATAAAACTTTAAAAAAGGTCAGTGAACTATCAAATAGTGTAGTATATTCAGGTTTTGATGAAACAGCAGTGTTCCAAAGTAGGAGCAATAATAGATAAAACAGCAAGAACAAACAGGCATATCTAGATTTACGGAACAGAAACTAAGTAGAAATGGAAAATGATGAAGGGGGCTGAGCTATGGGGCTCCTCAATTCTGGGTCTGTAATCAGGCAGTGACAGCCAGGACTCAGGTTTCTAGCAAATAACAAGAACTAATAGTGCTCCACTCAAATGGAACTAGTTCATGGCTTGAAGCTGGGAGCTGGAAAGCACCACCCTGGCTCCTAAAAAGAGACTATAAAATTTGCTGACAACAGTGTAGGACTTTTAGAAAGTTACAGAGCTAAGAATGGGGGAAGATTCTGATAAGGCCTCAAATCCAGGAAATGAAACAAGTTCACTACTTGACTCAATGACTTAATCTGTGATATCCTAAATCTAAACCACCATTTTTGTATCTGATTCTTAAATGGTGGGTGGGTACTGAGAAACAGGTACAGGCAACAGGAAACCTACCAGACAGAACAACGTAAACGTAGAAGAAGGGAAAGGAGAGAAAATGGAACTCAAAAATTCCTACTCAAAATAAACATATCAAAAATGCCACATATGAAGAAATAAAAACACTAAGAAACCAAGCTAACAAAAATCAACAATAAGAATGAAAATTCATTCAAGAAAAACTAATTTTATGTAACAGCTCAATGAAGATTCTAAATATGTTTAAAATGGTCAAAGAGATAAATGAAGCAATAACATCTGTGAAATAAAAATTGAAATGAAATAAAAACATGTAAATATGAAAAAATTCCATTAGAAATTTTAGACGTCATGCCCACAGGCACAATGCATCTTACAACTATGAGGCAATAAGAAAATTAGTTGTTGTAAATTAAAGAACAGAGTGGAATTATGGAACTTGGGGGAATTCTACTTTAAGTAATGGCATTCTAGGTAATCAGACTAACCCCCCCACTGAAAACAACTGAAAAGCTAGAGAAAATATAAAATTATCCGTTTAAAGCACAAGAGAATAAGGCACTGAGGAATTATGGAGTCAAGAGTCAGGAGAAAGAGAAAACCCTGAGAGCCTATTTTGAGATGTTTCTCAAGGGATGAGGGCCAATTCCAGAAGAGATGGCTGACAGGATGAGAAGCTAAGCAGAGCTTTTAATAGACTCCCTGGGCCAAGGAGAAAAAAACTAGAGTTCAGAAGCCTCAAAGAGGAGGGCCAAGGTAAATGCCCACACTTCAGACTGGGACCTTAAAAGGCCATATGCTAGAAGGGGAAAAAGTTTAACAGGATATAGACTAGTCCCAGCAGGAATTAAAACCACAGTTTCAAATTAGCTCATTCCTTGATTGGATTAAAATGATCCTAGATTGCAAGTGGCCAAAGGTGCCTGTCAAAGGTAAAACTCTCTGGAGGAAGATACCATCCTAAGCCTCAATTGTCTATATAAGCTTTAAATTGTGTATACAATGTCCAGCTCTCATTAAAAAATAATTGGGCCTATATGATGACAAAATTACATGTTATTTAAAAAAAAAGAGCAACATCAGACAATATAAAGAGATCCATAGGGGATCTAGATAATGGAGTTATTAGGCAGAGACTTTAAACAACTATGCTATATATATTCAAGGAAAAAAGGCAAGATTGAGATTTTTCTGCAGAGAATAGAAACTATAAAGCAGGACCAAATGGAAATTCTAAAACTAAAAAAATAAAAGACTTGAAACTATGAACTCAACGACCGGTTTAATACCAGATTAGACATACTGAAAGAAAAATATTAGTGCACTAGAAGAGAGTTCAGAAGAAAATACCCAGGATGAAGCATGAGTAACAAAAGGATAGATACAGAAAAGAGTGTAAGATATGAGGTGTATAGTGAAACATAGAGCATATATGTAACTGGAGTCAAAGGAGTGAAAAGATGATGGGCAGAAGCAATATTTGAAGAGATAATGGCTGAGATTTTTCTGAAATGAAAGACATCAAGTCAGATTCAAATATTTCCATGAATCCTACCCAAAATAATAGTAAGAAAACCACACTGAAGCTCAACAAAGCATAATTGCTGAAAACCAAAAACAAAGAGAAAATCTTGACAGCAGCCAGAGGAAAAAAGATTCCTAGGAAAGGAGCAAGAGTAAGACAGAGCTGGCGGAAACTGTTAGAAAGCTGACAGAAAAAAAAAGGAAGCCAGGAAAAATGTAGGTCCCTTGATGAAAATGTTGAGCTACCAGATCACTAGACTTCTTGTTAACTAAACAATAAATGTCTTTATAGACCAAAGCACAGTAAGTTAGATATTGTTACTTATAGCAGAAACTATTTCTGATATAATATTTAATAGGAGTTCCAGAAGAAGAGATGGGAAAGAATAGCTCTCAAAACAATATTTAAAGATATAACTGGTGAGAATTTTCCTGAATTAAAGAAAGACATGAATCCTCAGACGGAACACTAGGTAAGGAGCATGAACACTGTAGCTACCGAGCAGGAGGAAAAAATATACATGTATATATACGCGTGTGTGAGAATATTCATACCTGAACAGAGCCTAATAAAGCTGCAGAGGATCAAGGTATCAGGTAAAATCTTAAAGGCTACTAAAGAGAAGATAGTCTATCCATAAAGGAATAAAAATTAGACTCAATAGAAAAAATTCTGTAGCTATAAAACTTCTGATACAAAACCAGAGAGGTTTAATACAAAGAAAAAAATTTGTAGGCCAATTTCACCGAGAATATATACACAAAGATCTTAAAATATCAGAATAGACTTCAGCATTGTATTAAAAAAAATCACAATTAAGCAGTTCATCCAGAAATACAAGGATGATTCAACATCAGAAAGTTAACTGATGCAATAAACCACATTTTCATATTAAAAGAAAAATACATATAATTATCTCAACAAATATAGAAAAAGTCATTCATAAAATTTAATATTCCTTCATAATAAAAATCTGAGCAAGGTAGAAAGAGAGAAGTTTGACAAGATATCTATCAAAAACAAAAAGCAAACATCATATTTAATAGTCAGACTTGAGAAGCATTCCAATGAAAGTCAGGACTAATACAAGGATGTTGGCTATCTCTACTGGCTTATTTGTAAATGGTAGGACTGTCAACATGGAACTCAAGAGAAATTCAACCAAACCATCAGAACAAATTAAGAGTCTGACATTATGCTAGATATAATATCTGTATCTTATAAAAACTGGGAAAGAACATCATGGAGACAATTATGAAACATTATTTAAGGCAAAAAAGAAGGTCAAAATTCTCACCAATTGTACCTTATACAATATTCATGGATGGAAAGACTTACTTGATCTATAAATAAAAGTTCCAATAAAAATCCCAGGAAGTCTTTCTATAAATGCTAAGTGTAACAGAGACAATTTTGAAGGACAGCAATGTGTGGAGGCTCTTGACATACCAAATATCAAAATTTTTTATAAAGACAGCGTGGTGCTACCATAAGAATAGACAAATAGACCAATAGAACATATAAGAAAGTCCCCAAAACAGAACCACACATTTAGGGAAACTTGATATGATATAGATTACATTATAAACTAGCATGGAATAGACGACTCAATAAATAGCGCTGGGAGAATTAGTTATCCACATTGAGAAAAAATTAGACTCCCTATTTCACATTGATTTTTGTACAACAAAGTCAGTTCTAGGTGGATTACAGATATGAATGTGAAAAGATGAACATTTAAAAGAAAATACTGAAGATGTTACTGAAAGAAATCGATAATGACATAAAGAAATGGAAAGATATCCCATGCACATGGATTGGAAGAATAAACATAGTTAAAATGTTTATATTACCTAAAGCAATCTACAGATTCAACGCAATCCCAATCAGAATCCCAATGACATTCTTCACGGAAATAGAAAAAAAAATACTAAAATTCATACGGGGCCAACAAAAGACCCCGAATAGCTAAAGCAATCCTCAGAAAAAAGAACAGAGCTGGAGGCATCACAATCCCTGACTTCAAAAGACACTACAACGCAATAGTAATCAAAACAGCAGGGTACTGGTACAAAAACAGACACACAGATCAATGGAACAGAATTGAAAGCTCAGAAATAAAACCACACATATACGGACAGCTAATTTTCGACAAAGGAGCTAAGAAAATTACAGGACAACATCACTGACAAACATAAATGCAAAAATCCTCAACAAAATATTAGCAAATCAAACACAATAATACATTAAAAGGATCACACAACATGATCAAGTGGGATTTATTCCAGGGATGCAGAGATGGTTCAAAACCTGCAAATCAATCAACATGATACACCACATCAACAAAATGAAGAATAAAAATCAAATGATCATCCAAATAGGTGCCGAGAAAGCATTCGACAAGATACAGCATCCATTTATGATAAAAACTGAATAAAATGGGTATAGAAGGCAAGTACCTCAACATAATAAAGGCCATATATGACAAACCCACAGCTAACATCATATTCAGTGGTGAAAAATTGAAAGCTTTCCCTCTAAGAACAGGAACAAGACAAGGATGCCCCCTTTCGCTGCTCTTATTTAACATAATACTGGAAGTCCTAATTAGAGCAATCAGGCAAGAAAAGAAAAGGGATCCAAATTGGCAAGGAAGTAAAACTGTCACTATTTGCAGGTGACATAATTTTACATATAGAAAACCCTAAAGAATTCACCAAAAAACTATTAAAAAAATAATAAATATAGTAAAGGTGCAAGGTACAAAATCAACATACAAAAATCAGTTGTGTTTCTATACACGAACAACAATAGCAGAAAGAGAAATCAAGAATACAATCCCATTTACAATTGCAACAAAAAGAATACCTAGGAATAAATTTTTTTTTTAAAGATTTTATTTATTTATTTTTTCCCTCCAAAGTCCCAGTCGATTGTTGTATGTCATAGCTGCACATCCTTCTAGTTGCTGTATGTGGGATGCGGCCTCAGCATGGCCGGAGAAGCGGTGCGTCTGTGCACGCCGGGGATCCGAACCCAGGCCGCCAGCAGCAGAGCGCGCGCACTTAACCGCTAAGCCACGGGGCCGGCCCCCCAGGAATAAATTTAATAATCAGAAGTGAAAGACCTGTACACTGAAAACTATAAAACATCATTGAAAGAAACTGAAGTAGACATAAAGAAATGGAAAGATACTCCACGCTCACGGATTGGAGGAATTAACACAGTTAAATGTCTATACTTCCTAAAACAATCTACAGATTCAAGGAAATCCTATCAAAGTCCCAATGATGTTTTTCACAAAAATAGAACAAAGAATCCTAAAATTTATATAGAACAACAGAAGTCCTCGAATAGCCAAAGCAACCCTGAGAAAAAAGAACAAAGCTGGAGGGGCTGGCCAGGTGGGGTAGTGGTCAAGTTCTCACACTCCGCTTTGGCAGCCCTGGGTTCACAGGTTTGGGTCCTGGGCACGGACCTATGCACCACTCATCAAGCCATGCTGTGGTGGCATGCCATATACAAAATAGAGGAAGAATGGCACAGATGTTAGCTCAGGGCTGATCTTCCTCAGCAAAAAGAGGAACATTGGCAAGGAATGTTAGCTCAAGGCCAATCTTCCTCACCAAAAAAAAAAGAAAAAAAAGAAAAGAAAGAAAGAACAAAGCTGGAGGTACCACACTCCCTGATTTCAAAATATACTACAAAGCTATAGTGATCAAAACAGCATGGTACTGGCACAAAAACAGACACACAGATAATGGAACAGAATTGAGAGCCCAGAAATAAACCCAAACACCTATGGACAGCTAATCTTTGACAAAGCAGCCAAGAACATAAAATGGAGAAAGAAAAATCTCTTCAATAAATGGTGTTGGGGGCTGGTTCCGTGGCTTAGCGGTTGGGTGCACGCGCTCCGCTGCTGGCGGCCCAGGTTTGGATCCCAGGCGCACACTGACGCACCACTTTTCTGGCCATGCTGAGGCCGCGTCCCACATACAGCAACTAGAAGGATGTGCAGCTATGACGTACAACTATCTACTGGGGCTTTGGGGGGGAAACAAAAAAAGAATTAAAAAAATAAAAAAATAAAAAATAAATGGTGTTGGGAAAACTGGACAGCCACATGCAAAAAAATGAAAGTAGACCCTTACCTTACACCATACACAAAAATTAACTCCAAATGGATTAAAGACTTGAATGTAAGACCTGAAACTATGAAACTTCTAGAAGAAAACATAGGCAGCACGCTCTTTGACATCAGCCTTAGCAGTATCTTTTTGAATATCATGTCTTCTCAGGCAAGGGAAACAAAACAAAAAATAAACAAACAGGACTAAATCAAACTAAAAAGCTTCTGCACAGCAAAGGAAACCATCAACAGAAACAAAAAGATAACCTAAAAATTGGGAGAAGATATTTGCAAATCACATATCTGATAAGAGGTTAATATCCAAAATATATAAAGAATTCATACAACTCTATTACAAAAAAACAAACAACCCAATTAAAAAATGGGCAGAGGATCTGAACAGACATTTTTCCAACGAAGCTATAAGATACCCAAAAGGCACAAGAAAAGATGTTCAACATCACTGATTATTAGGGAAATGCAGATCAAAACTACAGTGAAGTATCACTTTATGCCTGTCAGAATGGCTATTATTAAAAAGACAAGAAATAAGAAGTGTTGGAGAGGATATGGAGAAAAGGGAACCCTCATACACTGCTGATGGGAATGTAAACTGGTGCAGCCACTATGGAAAATAGTATGGAGATTCCTCAAAAAATTAAGACTAGAACTACTATATGATCCAGCTATACCACTTCTGCATATTTAGCCAAAGAAGATGAAAACACTAATTTTAAAAGATATACAACACCCCTATGTTCATTGCAGCATTATTCACAATAGCCAAGGCTTGGAAACAACCTAAGCGCCCATCAACGGATGAATGGATAAGGAAGATGTGGTGTATATATATACAATGGAATACTACTCAGCCATAAAAAGGATGAAATCGTGCGATTTGTGACCATATGGATGGACCTCGAGGGTATTATGCTAAGTGAAACGTGTCAGACAGAAAGCCAAATACCTTATTTCATTCATATGTGGAAGATAAAAACAACAACAAACAAACATATAGACACAGAGAATATATTGGTGGTTACCAGAAGAGAAGGGGGGTGGAGGGAGAAAGAAAGGGGTAAAAGGGCACATGGGTACCGTGAACATGATGTAGTCTACACAGAAATCAAAATGTAATGATGTAGTACACCTGAAATTTACATAACGTCATAAACCAATGTTATTTCAATAAAAAAAGTTTTAAAAAAAACATTGGGTACACTAAACATCAATAGGTACAGCAGTTACCGCAGGAAAGAATGGGAGTGTTCAAGTGTTTCTCTAATTTTTTTTTTTGGTGAGGAAGATTAGCCCTGAGCTAACATCTGTGCCCATCTTCCTCTATGTTATATGTGCAACGCCTGCCACAGCATGGCTTGATAAGCAGTGCGTAGGTCCCCCCCAGGGATTCGAACCTGTGACTCTTGGTCCGCTGAAGGGGAGTGCGTGAACTTAACCATTACGCCGCCAGGCCAGCCCCTCTAACTTTTATTTTTAAAAAAATCTGCGGCAAATCTGGCAAAATGTTATTTCTTAAAGCTGAGAGTGAATACACAAGTATTTATCTTACTTTCTACCAGTCTTTACATGTTTAAAATAATTCACGACGAAAAAAAATAATTTTACATAAATAGAACTTTAACAGATGCAAGAATAAAACCTCTGTCTTCCAAAGAGCAGTTCAAATTTTTTTTAAAAGAAGTCAAACCACTCACAAGAAAGTTAGAAGAAAGTGTCACTTCAGCTTAACAGCATAATCAAAGCTTATTACTTGTTATGTATCTATCATTATTAAATTAAGTAGCTATTGTGTTTAAGCATCTTAGGGTTTAAATAAAAGATTACAAGATTTCAGAACACAGCAGAAATACACCCCAGCACGTTCGGGATTTTTATAGGTGATCTGACATTTGAATCCCATCATCTGAATTAAGATGTCCAGATCTGCCCAATACAAAACACACAAGGCCGTGAAACTCTTCTTTCATTCTATTTTAATCTTTTTTGAGTCGTAGATCCATTTAATACTGTTTAAAAACAAAAAAAACACAGGCCTTAGAAAAATCACACTCTATTCTGCACACAAAAGCCATCCATAGGCCTCAGAATCACAACTCCGGCTCTAAGTTGCTTCTCCAATCCTCTATCCGAAACATTGCTGAGTTACCTGGGGTTCCAGCTGCATAAAAGTGACCTTCTGGACTTCCATCAGCTTCCCAAGAGGTTGGTAAAAGCTCTTAGGAGAGACTTTGCTCCCTACAGAGCCGGGCCTGGGCAAATGCCACTCTCATCTGCTGGAGACCAAAAGTCTAACGCTTTAACCGGGGTCAAGCGGTTCTCTCAAGGTGTCCCGCAAACAAAAAGAGGCAGGAAGTCACCCCCTTTCCTCCAAGCACCGGGACCCAGAGAGGCGCTCAAGAGCCCCCGGAGAACGTCGCTACCGAGAGCCGCCGGATCAGAAACAGCTGTCTGACATCGAAATCCCCCTCCTAGGCGCCCTGGCCTCACCGCGACCCCTTCAAGTGGGGGCTGGTTGAGAGGGGGAGGGGACGCCGCACCCCAACAACGGCCTCAACCGCCTCCAGCCAAGTCCCCGCTCCGGCCCACCAAACTCGCGGCCTGAAGAATCCCACACTCACTGGAAAGTGGGGCCGGGTCCTGGTCCCGGCCCAGCCCCCGGAATTCGGCGGGTCTCCCAGGGTTTCGGGGGAGGTGGCGGCTGGGAAGCCATCTCCTCCGCCTCCGCTCGACTCCCACTTGGCGCTGGGACTCCTCAGGCCCGGATTCACCAACACCTCACGCGCCAGGCACAATGGGCGGAACACCGAACCCTCCACCCTGCCCACTCCTGCAGTTAAGACGTCCCTTGTGGTGCTTTGCCAGCTGGGATCAGAGGATATGAGGGTGCTACTAATCCCTGGGGGAGAAAAGCTCTCTTTTTATTTGCCCCAGTAAGAATTTGCATTCTAAACTTGAGGGTAAGGGCTCATCGATATTTCTGGCAGCGACTACAATGGCCTAAACCTAGGAGTCTCACGGAGGCTTCTTAGGGACTAGTCCTGCTCAGGCCTGGAGTTCTGTCCCACGCACTCATACACCCGCCGGGGAGGTGGGGAGTGTGGCAGCAGGCTAGCCAGGTTTACTGATCTCCCTACAAAGGAGCAGGGGAGAGTTCACTCAGTCCTCGCGAGAGGCGGCTGGTACTTTCGTTCTAAAGTTCTCGTTTCCTCGGGGAACAGAATTGCTAGACGCAATAGGTGCGTTGTCTTTAGTCTTCCCCGTTCCCTCTGAGGGCTGGAAGGGGTTAAATCTCAGGCTCCGACGTCGTGGGAGAAGGTGAGGCAGGGAGGTCTGAGGTCCGGCGGTGCGGGCTGGGTGCTGGAGAGGTGTGGATGGAGGGGATCTTTTCCTTCCTGCTGGAGCGTCTTTGTTAGCAAGGAGGGGGTGAGTGGGAAGTTTCTTGGACTTGACAGAAGGGGGCAGGGGCTTGCTTGGCCAAAGGGGAAACTCGAGGTTAGATCTCAGATGAACTTCCAAGAGTCTAGAGTACGTTCCACAGCTGAGTGTATCGGTAGCGCAGTGAAGTTGTGAGCGCCTCCTTCTTTGGAAATCCACACCCCACCCCCACCCCCACCCCCACGAGTGAATGACACCCTTCTGTATGGAAATTAGTTTTAAAAGATCACAGGTTCTGAGACTCAATCTGGTCATTTTGGTGCTTTTTCACATGCCCTGCTCCTTCCCTATTTGCAGTGAATGGTTTCTGTAATCGTCTGAGAGGTGAAAAGAAAGTCTATCCTCTCCTCCAATAAACCAGAGACTGGGCTAGTTGTCATTGGTTGTGGAGAAGGGACTCGATCGCGGTAGGGATTCTGACACTTGGGAGGAGGTTCTGTTGCAATGACTTGTTCCAGTTCTTTCTGTAAAACAAACACTTAAACGAAAAGCAAAAATCTTAACAAAGGTAACCAACAATGAAAATCTTAGAATATGGGATGCGTTTCTCAGAGCTTGCTTTCAAAATAAAGCTCATATGGAACAACTGATTTCTGATGTCTTATGAAATCCTATTATTTCGGCGGTGTATATCAAGATGAAACAACCAAATTTAAGGCATAAGTATTTCCTCCTTTTAATGTTAAGGTGCTTGAGAGGTCCCTAGATTGTTGCTAGGTGAAAATGATCTGGAGAGGTTTGTAAGTCCATTCAATTACTAACACACACACACTCAAGACCTGTTTAAATTACTTAAGACAGGAGGTTTCCTGATTCTCAATAGGTTTGGGAACTTCTCGGAGCCAAGCGATTGTAATGTGTCACTTATTGACTTTGCATGATATCTATATGGTAGTGAACCTATTGGAGAAATAAACATTCAGTCTTTAAACCAAAGGAAAGAAAGCATACCTTTTAATAAAACTATCCACTTAAATCTCCCGGGAAATCTTTGAAACAAGGTGTCCTTCTTAAGCACTTACTCATCATTCATTTGTTGGAGAGGAGGGTTTATTTGTTTCCGTTTCTGAGTTAAAGGCTAGTCTGAATTAAATGAAATCCATGACTTCCTTTAATTCATTTCTAACTAATAGAAAGGAGGAGAAAAGATTACTTGAAGAGTAAGACAGAAAGAGTTTCTTTGTGAGGGGAGTGCTGTCAGGGATATACTTTAAATGCTGATAATCAGCCCTTCAGGGACTTCCAACTCCTTCTCAGCATCAAACTAGCAGATTAAACGGGCTGGGGGAAGGGATTCAGATCACTTGTAAATAGTAATGATCACACAGAGCTTCATTATGTACAGAGTGTTCTCTACATATTCTGTGTACTTTTGTAAAAATGCCCTGGAACCCGGATTTACTTAGGGAACCCCAAATCAATGTTTCCCCATCCAGGTGTCTGAAAGTTCTCACTCGTGTGTCCAGACAAGCCTGATTTTCTTCTCTTTCTCTTCCTGCCAACTCACATATTCGCCTAACTAGAACTCAACCGGAGGGTATCTGTTTTTTGTAGTCCTGGCTGCTGAACTGATTTTTATGGTGAAGAGTTCTGTAGAACTACATACCTGTCTTCCTCATTATTTTGTGTCAAAGATCTACTCTTGATAAGTGGCCACAAACATTTAGAAACTTACAAGTAAGTATTGGGTTTTAAAGGGTTGGAAAACACAAATGAATTCTAAGAATCACATCTTCATAGTAAGCAGTTGGTAAGAGCTTCACTCTCCCCCAAATCTTAAGCAAGTTCATTTGAATTATGAAACGACTCAAGTTGGGCCGGCTCCGTGGCTTAGCGGTTAAGTGTGCGCGCTCTGCTGCTGGCGGCCCAGGTTCGATCCTGGGCGCGTACCGACGCACTGCTTCTCCAGCCATGCTGAGGCTGCATCCCACATATAGCAACTAGAAGGATGTGCAGCTATGACATACAACTATCTACTGGGGCTTTGGGGGGAAAAATAAATAAATAAAATTGAAGAAACGGCACAAGTTAAGGGGTGCCACTGTCTTTATCTGTATGACCACAGTTATACCATACCACAACATTGCCATGCAATCACTGTTTTATAAAATATCACTAGTTCCTCATTTTAAAGTAATATGAACTGATTCATTAGAAGAATATCTATTTTTGCCAAACAAAATGATTAGGTAATTTAATTTTTAGTGCTCTTCCTTCCTGGCAACAAGAGATTTTCCCCCATTCTCTGTGTAGTATTTGTTTCTCACTTAGAATAAACAGAGTTTATTCAAATTGCAAAGAGTAGCAACTTGTTTTAGACAATAATTACTCAAATATTTTGCATTTAATTTATTTTTGTTGGAGATTTTACTTATGCATGAAAGGAGCAGATTTTCCTCATTTTGCTAATAGTTCATTGTCATTTAGTTATTATTTCATCAAAATAAAATTGATGTTTTTGGATCTACTGACCAATTTGTTTTAAATACCTGACTGCTTAACCTTAAGTGCTTAAGGTTAGTCAAGTATTATATAATATAGACTGATCTGATTATTTTTTTCTAGCAAACTCATTTTTGATTTCTGATAGGAAAAGTTTATTGAATTTTCTACTCTGTTCTCAAACAATACTGAATGGTACAAAATGAAAAGCAAAATTTCACTCTGTGCGCTTGTTTTCATGACCCTCCTCAGAGACAAACATTCTTGATTATTTTAATTTCTTTTGGTTGATTTAGTAGTATTGATGCACTTTATCATAATCCAGAATGCTAAACTGAATTCCTTGACAATTAGAAACTTTTACCTGATCCATCTAATAAATTTCCTTCAAGTTTATGTTTCAATATGCGTATAATGAAAGGGACATTATTGGAGAGTATGACATAGTGTTTACCCAGTGAAAGCTAGTTTTTATCCCTAAAGGTGATGACATATTTGTGAAAGTAAAACACAAAAGATGCTTATTAGTTTTTCTTTTTCTTTCTTTCTAGTTATAATTATTCAATATGTTTCCACTGACTAAGGAAAACAAGCACGTGGCCCAGTTGTTGCTCAGTACTGGTACCTGTCCAAGATGTATCTTCAGATTCTGTGGTGTGGATTTTCATGCATCTTACAAACTTCCCTACAAGGTATTTTCACTTTTTTTAAGTTAAGAAAGTTTCTCTAATTTTAAATGAATACCTGTACATTTGAGGGCAAGTATTTATCCATAACTTCATGAAATTAAAAAATATATATATATAAAAAATAATTACTGGTAATGGTAATTTTGGAACTTCTATTACCATAAAAATGTAAGGTCCTTCTTAAGTGATTATATCTAACATTTAATGTCATGGGATCTTTGTGGAGCAATTCCTTGGTGCATTTAATGTTTGTATAGACTTTTCCTAAAGAGTATCTAGTATATCACAAAATAGTACTTCTTACCAGATATTAGTAAGATGTAACAGGAGGGAGTGATAGTCCTGAGATCCTCTATTAAGTGGAAGAATTGTGGATTTAGATGCCTTTTTTTCTTTTTCTGTTTTCTATATTACCATTTGTACTTGCAAGTAGGTATTTGCAACCCTCTAGAGTAAATGCTTATCATCATCATTATTTACTGCTATTAATAACAACAAAAGTAATATATATAGATCTTTGACATTTATGGTAATATACAGAGAGCTTTGACATTTAATAGAATATGTCCACAAAATATGTTATATATAACATGTATATGTTATGTTATATATATATTTAATTTATAAATTAAATTATGTATTATTTAATTTATAAAGATTTAAATATATATGTATATCTAACATGTATATATGTTATGTTATATATAACATATTTTGTGAAATACATTTGATTCTAATAGTGATGTTCTTTTCAGAGGCAGATAGTAATTATATATATATGTAAATATATACCTGTATAAATAGTATGTACACACACACACACAAGCACACTCAGATCCTTATAATTTTTAAAAATTGCCCAGGAGTTAGCAATAGCAGTCATTTTTCCTATGTATTAGTTGCTTCTATTATATCCAGTATTCATATAACATTATTATATGTCAAGCTCTCATATAATCCTAATAACCTATTAGGTAAGTACATACTACGATTGTCTCTATTTTCAGATGAAGAAACTGAGGCACAGAGAGGTTAAGCAACCTGCCCAAAGTTACACAGCTATTAAGTGAGCAAGCTAGGATATGAACTGTCTGTATGAATCCAAAGCCTAGAATTTGGAGCTAGAAGACATGGATTTGAATCCCAGTTCCACCACTTTCCAGCTTCAGTTTTCTCCTCTGTAAATGAGAATGATGATAACATCCACCTCACAGGATTTTAAGGGACAATATCTAATAAAGTATGTGAAAACACTTTGAAAACTGGAAATGGTACATATGCTATGATGATTAATATATATGTGTATATTCATTTTTACACACTATGACTATAGAGGAATATGACTGGTTTTGTGTGGCTCTCCTTACACATTTTTTTCAGACACATGATAATCTATTATTCTATGCATATGTTATAAGATTTAAAATATATATTATATAAAGAGACTTAGTGTTACCAACTTTTCTTTGTATCATTTTGTGTAAATAAACATGAAAATATTTGAAGACAATTTTTTGGTGAATGTATTTAAATTTTGATCTGTTCTATTCGTATAACTATGTAAGTACACATACATATATATGTACTATGTTATACTGACGTTATAGATCCTAGGTAATAGTAAACATGTTTGTGTGCGTCATGATATACCTGTATGTCTATGTACATTTGAGTATTTCTCTGTTAAAGATAAAATAGGAGAGCTAATGTCTTAATAAAATGAATTAAATTTGTTTGAGTGAAAGCTTTTTCCCTTTAGAGTCCGTAAATTGTAACCTGAGTGAATTTCAAAAGGATATTTATTCAACAACTGAATAATAAAACCTGTCTAATTTAGATAAAACAGAGGAAAAGTCCTCTGAATATTTACATGAGTGGAATGTCTGAAATATAAGAATGGTTTCAAAGGAATGCCAGTTTTAACATTCTAATACAAAGGGTGACAGAAATTAGGTAAACTAGAATGTAGTAGAGGGTTTCTTTCAATTAATGCATGTAAATGGTTTGTAATTATGGTGCCAAATTTCAGCATTGCCAGCATCTGTTTACCTTTGTTTAGTAAATTGTTTTGAAATTATTTTTACTTAATAGATTTCTAATTTCTAATTTTTCAGATTTCATAATAAATATTGTACATATGAGGTTTTAGTGATTGAGATTATTAAATAACATAGCAAGGATGGAAATTCATTTTGTATTTCTTTTTTTTTTCTTTTTTTTTTGTGAGGAAGATCAGCTGTGAGCTAACATCCATGCCAATCCTCCTCTTTGTGCTGAGGAAGACTGGCCCTGAGCTAACATCTGTGCCCATCTTCCTCCACTTTATGTGGGACGCCACTACAGCATGGCCTGACAAGCGGTGCGTCGGTGCGCGCTGGGATCTGAACTGGAGCCGCCAGCAGGGGAGTGTGCGCACTTAACCGCTATGCCATGGGGCTGGCCGCTCATTTTGTATTTCTATTTTTTAAGAATTAGAATTGAATTTTTTTTTTTTACTGAAATTAGCAAGTGAATGCCCTCACAACAGACTGCAAACCAAATTAATAAATTTGTTAATGGAGCCTTTCTGCCTCAGATTTAGGACTTCATCTTCACTGATATATGAAATTCTTTTGAAAAAAGTACTTACACATTTATTATAAGAGTTAGGTAATTCTCTTTTAAATTCCCCAGAATGCCAATGTTGGCTAATTGATTGCTCCAGAATTGATATAAATCAACATTGTATAAGTCTGTGATGTATCATAATTTTTACTCCAGTTTTCATGCTTCATTTTACTGTTAAAGGCATCATCAAAGTGTTATTACTTTTTTTAAAATTAACTTTCCAGGAATTGCTCAATGAGCTACAGAAATTTCTGGAAACTGAAAAAGATGAATTAATTTTGGAAGTTCCAAACCCACCTCTCAAGAAAATTCGACTACAAGATCTAGAAGATGGGATTGATGGGAATGATAATCTGAGTCAAAATGGTGAGGGAAGGGTCTCCATTATTGAAGATGGAAGCATTGCTTCCAAGAACTCAAATTTGAATGTATGCAATGTTTGCCTAGGGATTCTTCAAGAATTCTGTGAAAAAGAGTTCATTAAAAAGGTAAATAATCTGTTTTTTATTATATGTGCAATTACGTAGAGATTTTCAGTCATAAGGCCTAGAATTCTTGTATCTAAAGGAACAATGCCATTCATTTCAACTTGTTTCACACCAATGGATCATTAAAACATTTTGTTAGTTTTTTTCAAAAACAGAAGCCTACTCCTCAAATTACCTTTTTATCAACATGATATCTGAAAATTAAAGAAATATGTATCCATGTATTTCAGTCATGAGTGCTATTCAATTGAAGAAAAACATAGCAGTTTTCCCTTTGCTATTTAACATAGCTAAGGAGTTAGAGAAAACTTCTTTCTTAGTCATACCTACTAGTGTCTAGAAAAGACAAGTATTACAACCTTGTGGAAGCTAGACAATTGAATATGGAATGGCCTTTTGTTTCCAGCTGTCAAGAGCACCATATTTGGCTTGATTTTGTTTAAAATCTTTTTTAAATTATGAGGTGACCTAATAGAAAACTATTTTGACATTCAACAGATTGTTCTGCAGGTGAGTCCTGGCTGTTTTGGTACCTTGTGATATCAGTCTTTAGGGTCATAACTAGTAAATACTTGATTTCAGGATGTTTGTGTGAGTTCCCTACTCAAAGGTGAAAGTTTGGAAGTTTTGCAGTGTCATCTCTTGGAGCAAAAATTCATGTTGTGAAGATTAGTGTAAGATTTTCAGCAATTCCTGGTAATTTATATAATACTTTTTATGTAATACTTTTTTAGGTATGCCAAAAGGTTGAGGCCTCTGGGTTTGAATTTACCAACTTGGTATTTTCAGTCTCCTTCCCACCACAGCTATCTGTAAGAGAGGTAAGGTCATTTACATGCATAAAACTACATGTGAAATGCATGCTAGAAATTTCTCCCAAAAATGGAAATGTAGAAATATTCCTTGCCATATTATATTTTTCACATTTTGAGTTCTTATTGAATGATTGAAAGCATTACATTATTATAGCTGCTTAATAGTGTTGAGTGAATGAATGAAAAAAAGGATTGTTGGTTCAAGTTAGTTTATCCGTTATAGGACTGCCATCTTTTTTAAAGGTCCTCATTCAATAGTAGACATTCATTGAGCATTAGCTCTGTGTGAGGCATGTTGGTCAGAGAAAGAGATTTGATCAGGACTCCAGAGATCTTTTGGGGCAGATGTGCATTTTATAATGATCCTGGGATAGAGTCATTTCAATTATGATGAACCTTCTTATTTTCTGGAATAAAATATAAAAAGATGGCACCTCTTCTAGTCAATGGAAAATGGGAGAGAAATAACCTCATGTTTACTTTAACTTTTTTCCTTTGTTAAGTGGGAAAAAAAAGTAGTAGTCATTATTGTAACATTCTTGTATGTCAAAACTGACATAAAAACATAAAACTATCTTTGTTATTACTGTTAAATGAAGTATGGGGAGAATGACCTCTGTAATCTCAAATTACAGTGAGTTCTAAACATACCCGTTTATGTTTATGAGATATCTTTTTCCAAGAATCCCAAAGCATGGCGAGAACATTACATTCTATACCATCACTTTCTTTGGGTGAGCATATTTATTAGCCCCCAAAAGACTGAAGATTGATTTAAGACTTGTTCAGACTGGGTAGAATGATAGCCAAGAGCTGGGAAGTGAAAAAGAGTGGAATGATTTTAAGTGGTGTCTCTGTTGATGACAAGATAACTGAGCAAATGAAAGAATAAAGAGGATGGTGATGATATACTGAGGTTTATAGTAAACCCTTAAAGTCATTTTCTAGTCAATCATCAAAGCATTTCTCATGGATAGATCATCTTCAGGGTCCACTTTTCTGTCTACTTTTGGTAGAGCAAAACAGACTTCCATAAGTTAAGTGACTCACAAAAAGTTGTAGTGTTTGAGTAACAAAAATAAGAATAAGAAGTATATTTTCTAAATGTGGATATATATCTTACCACCAAACTCTTCCTCTCAAAGTTTATATTTTTACATTAAAATTTTTGTCCGTTCTTATCATTATGTGATGATTTTAACAATATTAATTTAATATTTGTTGAATATGTATGAAGTATTTCTATTCAATATTAGAAACAGAAGATGGCATTTTTAAAAACAGAATTATTCTACTTAAACTATACCTATTTTTTTGTAACTGATTTTTACCGCTAAACTATTTAGCAGAAATATGTAACTGTTCCAATTATTGGGGAATTAGTACCTTTCCCCAGTTTAGTGTGTTAAGTGACTCACTGTTTTCCTTTGTATTAATGAGTAATATATTTTTACCCATTCATTTCTTAAGAATAATAGTTATTCAAGCACTATGCAGTTTTATATTCAGTATACTATTTTTACAACCCAAATTTCTTCAGTTTATGTTTCACTTTGTGCTTTTCTTTTATTATTATGTTTTGTTACTTTCTTTTATTGCCTTCTTTTATTACTTCTTTAGAGTTGAGTTATGTTATGTAGGCCAGACTGGATATAAATTGCTTTTCAAACTGGTTAACTAATTTGTTACACATCCTAATTTAAACAAATTATATGTTTTCGGAATATTCTTGCATTTTGAATATGAATTCTGTGACTCCTCTAGTGCCATGTTTCTTCTACATTGTGGTTTTTCAACTTAGATCTTGTAAAACTTAGAACTTATTTGTCTGTATGTAGAATAAGCATATCAATTTGCATGGAATTGATTGATGCTAGTTATCTCACAATTCAGAGTGGAATATACAACTGAATGCATTTGATTGATTTAATTTTTTTCTATTTCTAAAGTAGAAAATTATGATCACAGATATATTAATTTTAAAGCAAATAGTTTTTTTCAACGTGGTTAATATTTATTATATTCCTGCTTACAAAAGAACCAAGGAAAGGGATAACCTCAAGTGAAGGATTTAAAAAAAAAAAAATCAAACTATTAAATTTGTATTAACCCCTCCTTACTCCTGGTCCTACCAATCCCTTTCTGGCTACAGCTATAGCTTTTATTTATCATCATTATAAAAGCACTAATTTAAAAGTATAGGAAGAAAAGCTTGCAGCTAGTATAATCATCATCATATTCCACTGAATTTGGTAGAATATGGAGGGAGGGAGGGAGTACATCTCCTATGTGTGTTTTCCTAGAAACTAGGTGATCTGGTCAGGACAGTTTTAAACTGAATGCCGCTAAAGAGCAGAAAAACAAGCAGATTAACTGATGAAACCCTGTTAGACAGCAGGTAGGACATGGTAAGCAGAATAAATGGAGGCAGTATCCAGGGATTCACAAAAGACAACACTGTGGAAACTAGCTAGACATAATACTTAGAGGCTCCAAAGTCTTCATAACAGCATACAAAATTTAAATGATAAAGTTGAGATTATGAAGGAGAGTAATAAATATCTCATGATTATCATGGGGACTTTCTGGGTTTGGGCTTACCGTTTGAATGTAGCAATGGAAGAATAAGTCTTTCTTATGAGACTCGGGTTTCTTCAAAGGAGAGATGTAAGAGTGTGATATGGCAAGAAATTGTATACCTGCATTGAGATCTGAGATCCTGAGAGTGGAAGGATGCTAAACACCATCTAGAGGTGAATAAAAAGGGAGAGAAATGGGATAGATACAGGAGTGGAAGTATGCTGTATGATCTTTGGCCAAGGGAGAAGGTGATGAGTTGCAGACACATGATAGTCACAAAGGTTAATGTATGAGGGACTCCTGGTGTCTAGGCACTTGATGGAACTCACATTTGATTAAAAGCATGTTGTCTGACAACTTTTGGATTGAAACCATTTCTTCTCCTAGAGTAGTGGTTCTCGAACTTTAATATGCATAGGACTCATTTGGAGAGTTTTCCAGGCCCCATCCCCAGAGATTCTGATATAGTAGGTCGGGTAGGACCCATGAATTTGCATTTTTAGCAACCTCAAAGGTGATGTTGGTACAAGGACCACACTTTGAGGACCTATATCCTCAAGGATAATGGGGCAACTAATCTAATCCTAAATGAAAATTTGCTAACCTTTTAAAATTTGTATTCCTGATAGGAAGGGAGAAATAGGTATAATTAGAATATATCCTAGGTTTTTGATAGGTGGACTTTAAAAGTCCAAAGAAAAGGTAGTCAAAGAAAAATGGCATAAGAATATGGGCTGGAAAATAAATTAAAAGGATTAGGAGGTTCAGAGAAAGTGTAATTCAGACTTGAATTCAAACCAAATTATCCCAACCAATAAAAGAAAGCTTAGGGGAAAAAATACACCCAATGAAGAAGAAATGAGGAATCTTGCTCTCTGTCTCTGTCTCTGTCTCTCTCTCTGAGCGTGTGTGTATTTACATAAACATTTCTATTTATATATATTTATTTGACTTTTTATTTTGGAAAATTTCAAAAGTAATAAGACTAGCCTAATGAACCCCTATGTACATATCACCCAACTCTAACAGTTAACAATTTTTTTGCCAACCTGAGGTCATTTTAAAAAAAACAACAACAACAACACAGGAACGGTGAAGTCAAGTTTATGCAAATGTAAGGAGTCTTAGATCTGTAAGAATAGCAGTTGGAAAATAAAATCTCTAATGAGTTGAGGCTTGCAAGAATTGCTAAAGAAGACTTGGGGTGCTTAAAGTTATGTTTAGAGCAAGAAAAAGATGAAAAAGGGGATGGATATGCTATTTGGAACTGATGGTATACTGCTGATTGGTGATATAGAGAAAGCAGAACTCTGAAAATCCTATTTTGCTTCTGTCCTTTCTGTCAAGGAAAATGATCTTCAAACTGAAAAGGGTAGGATGATCATTGATAAGGGAGAATGAAAGCTCCACATGGTGAAGCATCTCTAACTGAGTTTAGGTGTTTGGGCCTGGATGAATTACATTCCAGAATGGATTCAGAAAGAACTTGCAGCTGTCCATGATCTTTGAGAGCTTTTAGAAGATAGCAGATTTTCCAAATGACTGAAGACAGATAAGGGCAGCTCCAGTGTTCCAAAGGTGAAGAAAGCTGGTTCTGTTAACTATCATCTGTGGAATGTTACCCTGAAACCCAGGCAAGATTCTAGATCAGGAACTAAAGGAGTCAATTGTAGGTATAAGGAAGACTTGATTGTCAACACACCAATCAGGTTTGCTAAGAACAAATCATGTCCTCATCATTTTTTCCTTTTGCAGGCTAGCAGGACTGGTAGAGTGGGGAAATACAGTAGTACCAGTGTGACTGGAATTCAGCTCTTCATTTAACCAGGTTTCTTTCTCATGATAACTTCCCGAAAGTGGCAGGAAACATGAGCAGGATGTAAAGACAATTGGGTGGATTGTGCCTGACTGGCCATACCCAAAAGGAGCTGATTATTGACTGGCATCAAACTGAATAGTGTTTCTCCAACTGTGCTCTGCAGATCAACCACCTGAAACTTACTTGGGGAAAGGTGTTGAAGACAGATTGCTGGGCATGTCTCAAACCTCCTAAATCAGAATTTCTAGAGATGGGGCATAGAAGCCCCTCGATGGTTCATGTACACATTGAAATTTAAGAATCACTGAATTTCCAGATTTCTGATGTGCTGCAGGACTCTTCATATCTTGTCCTGTTCATAATTTCTATCAGTGATGTCATAATGGGAACACTCACTACGGGTGTGCATGACATAGAGCTGAGAGTACAGCAGATAGGTTGAATGTTAGAATTGAGATCCAAAACGATCACAAGAATAGGGAAAATCTAACAAGATGAAATTTAACAGGAATAAACATAAGTTCTTATACTTGGGTTTAGAGAAACAACTGCCAAGTAAAGGATGAGGCAGAAGTGGCTTAAAAGCTGTGATTATAGACAAGGCTTAGGAGTTTTAGTTAATAGCTCAATAAGGATTAGGGTTGTGATGTACATAACCTTTTAGGATTTTAGTCCAAATATTAGAAGTATAGTACCTGGAAAGGTGAAGGTGATAATCCTCTTTTACTCAGTGCTGGCTATTCCTGGAGTGCCATATTCAGATGGAACACTCTACTTTAGGAGGAACAAGGACAAATGGAAAGGCATTTTGTGGTAGTCCACGTCCTAATCCCCCAAACTTATGAATATGTTGCTTATGTGAGAAAAAGGGACTTTGCAGATGTAATTAAGCTTAAGAACCCTCAGATGGAGAAATTATCCTGAATTATCTGGGTGTGTTCAACTTAATCATTAATCACATGAATCCTTAAAAATACCCTTCCTGGCTGAGGTTAGGATCAGAGGATGATGTGATTACAGAAGGATGGTCAGAGAGATGCAGTGTTGATCACTTTAAAGATAGAGGAAAGGAGCATTAGCCAAAGAATGTGAGTGGCCTCTAGAAGCTAGAAAAGATGAGGAAATGGGTTCTGCTAGCCTAGAGCCTCCAGAAAGGAACACGGCCCTGCTGACACCTTGACTGTTAGGCCAATGAGACCTGTGTCAGACTTCTGACGTAAAGAACTGTAAGATGATAAATTTGTGTCGTTTTAAACCACTAGGTTTGTGGTAATTTGTTATAGCAGCAATAGAAAACGAATACACATTTAGAGGAGTGCATTTAGAATGGTGGAGACATCTGAAACCTGGTCACAGGAGGCACCATTGAAGGAACCTGGGTTATTTAATTTGGAGACGAGATGATTTAGTGGGATGAATCTGCTCTCCTTAAATATTTGAGCAATTTGCTGCTGCAGAGATAGAATCAGGAGGGAAATAATTTTCAACTATAATGAATTATCCAGAACAGGATGGACTGTTTTTTAAGGGGTGGTGAGTTTTCCATCACCAGAATGTTTAAGCCGAAGCTGGGCAACTACTGGTAGAGATATATAGAAGGAAGGTGTGCACCATATGGTTGATTAGACTAGAGCCTTTGTTGAGTCTTTTCAACTCCAAGATCTTCTATAGTTTTAAGAAAAATATTTATTATTATTATTATTATAGTTATTTTTCATGTTGTCTTATATTCATGATTGATTCCTCTAAACTTCTACACCACATTAAAATTAGTGCCACATTAAAATTACTGTAGAATACATGACCCAGACTTATGCTAATGTTAGGCTAAATTTGCATTTATGGGAAAAGAGCATTCCATTAAGTCCTTTTAGAAGTAAACGCTTTCAAGTCCTGTTAATTCTTTCAGGTTTAACTTTACTAGTAGAGTCCAGTAGGGGGCAGTATTGTACTATCAGTTTGCCTTATTGATCCCTCCTCAGGGATAGTGTGTAGGAAACAGTTTTCTCACTCTTTTGTCTATAAATGGATACAGTGTCTCTCAAATATTACTTTGGTTGTATGAAACACCTACTTCTTGATATGCAACTTGATATGGTTGGAGTTTTATTTGTCAAATCAAAACTTTTTTCTTTTCATTTGTTATTGTAATATCTCCATACTTTGCACTATGTACTATAAATTGTACACAGCCCTGGAAAAGTAGCCAAAAATAAAAGCAGTACCATTTCTGCGGTACCAGTTTATATTTACAAAATTGTCTTTTCTTAAATTCTGACAAATGAATATTCAAAAGACTTTGAAATTTTGCTTAAATCTGTAACCAGTTTGGGATCATCATCTCATTAAGAATCTAAAGAAAGCAATGAATCCCTTGTCTTAAAAATGCACATATTCAACATTTTGCATATACTTATAGGGGCCTCTTAAACTCCCAGTCATTAATCTAGGATCTTTCCTAATTGGATACTCCAGTAATTTTCCCTCTGTAATTGATTGATGTGCTTACTTTTTCTAAAGGGCAATGTTTTTTCTAATTACATTTAAGCTCATAGAACAGAATTTGATGAAGTTGCTTTGACTTCAAGTACAGAGCTACACTTTCAAGTTCATATTGTGTGTGCAGGCCTGAGCTGGCTGTCTTCATTCATTAACCAGACTCTCTGATTTAGCATGTGTATTTTCTGCTTTTGTTCATTTTCCATGACTTCTCAATTTTTATTTTATATGACAAGCACCCTGCCTAAATCAATTTTTATCCACTCTCACCCACCATTTAAAACCAATTCAAGGTTCACTTCAGGCAACAAACTTTTTCTCAGCTTACTAAGGAGTTTTCAGAATTTGTAGCCTTATTTTTGGTAGGTTAGTTGGTTAGAACTTGCTTCAATCCCTGTTTGGTCCACTTATCCATGCAAAGCATGTTTTTACAAGGTTACTAAATGAAGCACTGAAAAACATTCATAATTATAGAGATCATTGTCTCTGCCCTTAAGCATCTTTCAGTAGACTCTACATGGGTAGGTTGGGGGGATAGTAATCTTGCTATGTTTTGGATATACAGGCTGTTAACTTTTAAAAACCCTTCAGAGGGGGGCTGGCCCCGTGGTCTAGTGGTTAAGTTCAGTGCACTCCGCTTCAGCGGCCCAGGTTCAGTTCCTGGGTGCAGACCTCTATGTCGGTAGCCATGCCGTGGCAGTGACCCACATACAAAATAGAGGAAGATTGGCACAGATGTTAGCTCAGGGCAGATCTTCCTCAAGCAAAAACAGGAAGATTGGCAACAGGTGTCAGATCAGGGCCAATCTTCCTCAGCAAAAAAATAACCAAATGCTTCAGAGGACATGCAGCAACTCAAACCCATCTTCTTTATAAAAGGTAACTTCGTTAGTGTGCCCCTGTGAGCACAACACCAGTGTATGAAAGTCTGCATTATTAGAATCACAGAATCATGGATCTGGAGGAGACCTTGGTGATCACCTAGAACAGTGCTCCCAGCTTTTCATGGCACTCATTGAAAAATGATGATATGTATATGGTTGTGATTTGTCAGAGCTCTGGCCATGTCACCACCCCAGGTATAAATCCATGTACATCTATTGAGAATCTCTGATGGAGAGTCCAGGAGTTTTCAACCTTTGAGTATAAGGTGATCCCTTTTAATCTCTGAAAGTTTAATGGATCCCCAGTATCTGTGAATTGGAAAGAAGATATGCTTGGATAATTTTTTTCAGCTTCACAGATTAGGACCACTTCACTAATCATCTCACTCTTCCTCATTTGAAGAGGAGAAAACTGAAGCTTGCCCAGTGTGTCACATTTATTGGACACACTGCTTCATGGTCTTTTTTTGGCTTATTTTTAAACCACACCATCTCTCCATCTTGTATACTTATCTGTATTTTATTTACCTAACTACCTTGGCTCTAAAAGGGCATTGCCTTTTCTTAACTACTCCAGTTATTAAGCCATACACTCAAGAACATAACTAAGGATCAAGGGACACCAGAATGACGAATACAGTCAGAGCTGCTGCATCAGGGGGAACATGGGACTAGGCATGGGAACAGGCTCGGGATTCTGTCACTCGATACACAACTGGGACCTGTGTTCCAAGGGAGAAAGGATGGGTGACATGCGATTAGTCAAGGTCTATATAGAACTCAAATCCTGGTTAGGATGGGCAATCAGAAGTCTAGCTGCCAAGAGTCAGAGCAGGTATTGAAAAGGTCTAATAACTCATTATTAGGGATGCAGGCACAGAGAGCCCAACATATAAAACAAGAACCCTTTCCTGAGGTCACTGCAGCATGCCACAAGGAGAAACGAATCATATTCCTGGGAAGGAGGTGCCAGGGAGAAGCAGGACTAGAAGCAAGGTTAATTCTAAAGACCATCACAATAATATATGTTTATTGGATTTAGAATGCAGTTGGCAGGATATTCAGACATATGATTGAATACTTAAAGATGCATATGTTTACTTCCCAGCTTTGGTTTTTTTCTTGACCTGAACCAGCTAAATATAGGTGGAGGAGGTAGCAAGAAAGAAGAGGTTGCTGTGGCTAATCCACCTGCAGTAGGAAAATGAGGCAGCCTTAAAATTTTGAAGTTTATTGTTTTAATTTGTATGGTCTTCTTCTTGTGAATTGTCACATTTTACATCTTTAAAATTTGCAGTAAGAAACGGTAATAGAATAAATAGGAATACAAGATGAAGCAAATCCTTTTTCTTTAAAACTCTATTGCCCCATCAAATGCAACATATTGTCACATTGCTACTTACCAACTGTTGAGTTCCTTATCAAACTTTTTTTTTACATTAATTTTAGGACCATGTGGCCTAGCAGACTAAGTTTCAGAAAAAGGGAACTTCTAATTTAGACTCTGCCTATTTCAGATTTGGTTGCATAGAGAAGTGGTCTCAACTATCCTTTTTTCTGCTGTCACCACCGTGTTTTAGACTTAGTAATTCTAACCTACTGAGTTATTATTGTTTTTGAAAAATAGAATAATGATAGCAAAAAAATGTGTGTGTATATATATATATATATACACATTTGTATATGTATATATGTATATAAAGTGATATATGTATATAAAGTGATAGTTTATATGTGAAACAGTCACACCACAATGTGTACTTATGTTTAGGAGCAGCAAGATAAAACCTTTTTCTTAGGCAAACAGGGAGTAGTAGCTGCCACCACTTATTGAGTATTTATATGACAGTGAGAGCAAGTGCTCTCTCATTTAATCATAACAACCCCTTGAAGTAGGTGGTGTTATTATCCCTATTTTACAGATGATGAAATTGAAACTCAAAGTCACGTTGCTAATAAACGACAGAGCTAGAATTTAAACGCTCATCTGTCCAACTCCGAAATTTATGCTTTTGATTATTGCTATGCCCTGCAATGTGATTTGGCCAGATTTCAAAAATGGGTTGTTATGTTTCTGTGTTGATAGGAATTGGCATAGGTTTTGACCTTCACTGGTATTTTGTTTCTTCAAATGGTGCAATATCTTCAAAGTTAGGGAAAGGATCCTTGGTAAAAAAAAAATATGGAAGTAGAGCTCTTGTAATATTTTAACAAGAGTAATAATTTAAGAAGTGTGATGATAAACCACCAGTTTATTTGGTGATTCTATAAAACTATAACTTTGAAAATAAAATTAAAATTATACTTTTTGGCACTTTGCCATCACTTCTGTGTTCAAGTTTTATCAGACGACTGGAGTAGGTACAGAAGAGGTTTTGAATCAAATATCTTATTACAGCAGATATCTTAAAATGGAGGAATTTCCAGTCACTTTTGTGAGGAGCTACTTTTGATTTTCCTTTGATCTTAGGAAGATTGGCACGTGTGTGTGATGATGAATTATGGTGTGAAAGATCCTGAATAGTTGGAGGTGGGAGTGCCAGTTAGGCTTTCAACCACGTCCACTTGTCATGTATATGTCCAGACGTCCAAGAAGAGGCGGCTGGTGGCAGGTGCCACCCTGAAGTCAGACAAATCCAACTTCATTATCAACTTGTCAGAAACTTATTTCTCATGAAATGGTACTATACTTTCTTTCCTCTAAGAAAAAGGAAAGATCTGTGAAATAGTTTTAGAACAGGCTTGTCAGTTAAGCAGTGTTGATGAATGGTGGTGCTGCAGCTGCCCTGCTTGTTTTTTTAAAAATTAGGTTGCACTGCTTAAAATATTGAAAGTTGTCTTTACAAATCTTCCTTTTTAAATAAAACCTGGTCTGTTTTTCCTCACCAATAATACGGGGTAGATACTAGTAGAATCTATTGTCAGGAGTAGACACTGTTCAAGGCCCAGGTGGAAATATTTATTGAGAATTTTTTTCCTGAGAAAAACTGAGTATCTTTCTCCTTGCTATTATTTATTTTTTTTTATTGAGGCAATATTAGTTTATAACATTACATAAATTTCAGGTGTACATCATTATATTTTGACTTCTGTATAGACTACATGATGCTCACCACCAAAAGTCTGGTTGCCATTTGTCACCATACACGTGTGCCCCTTTACTTTTGCCTTCCTCCCACCCCTCTTCCTTGCCATTATTTTTATTATGCAAAGTTATCCAGTTTTTTAATGCAATAAATATTTTTCAGCTGATTTGGACACTCTCATCATTTATCAAGCTCTCCTGTAAAAGGTCTTATTTGAACATTGGATTGTCATTTCACAATGCTACTTCCTTTTTCCTGTGTGTAGCTTTTAGTTTAACAGTTAGTGGGTCAGAGATCAGCTGGGTATATGGCAGTCTCTATAACCTTGGCAAGAGTACTCAGAGCAGGTACTGGCAGAAGGAAGAGGGCAAGTTTTTTATTTAAATATATATATGAGGCAAATTAAAGAGTCATATTGTTTTTATTACATCATAATTTAAAAGCTAGTCATATAAGTAACTTGAATTATTGATGTGATTGAAACTCTTGATTCTTTTTTCTGGTGGCATCTCAGTTTATCTCTGAAGTGGTTGTTAGAATATTACTGTATCTGGGCAGAGATAATGTAAGGGGAACTAACTTGAGTGGGGAAAAATAAAATGGATTTTATTTAAATGTGGTCATGAAGCATTCAAAAGCAAATGAAATAATGAAATAGATGCAAAGGAGTCTTATTGTTATATTAAGAATCCTATTATAAAACCGTTTCCATTTAAAATTCAGTTCACATCTAGGATTTAAATTTTCTGTGAAGCTAGGGTGTTATGATGTATATTGATCATATGATATTCATTTGGTATTATCACTATAAATTTATGTTAGAAACCATGAGATAGTTATTTTGGTGAGACTTTGGATCATATTCCTCTACATTACAGAAATCCTCTACCTATCAAGAAAGTGGGCATGTACACTGAAGCTCTATTGAATACATCAGTAACCAGGCATGAATGCTAAATTGGTATTCCAAAAGATTTGTTAAATGCAGACATGTATTCAGGGCATTTCTTTTAGATAACATTTTTATCCGTGGTGTAAGCTGAGTTATTTTGCCAATAAGATTAAGATGCCCCACATGTGTCTTCTGAAGGCCTTTTAATCACACTCAGTACAGGTACAGTGTAATGAATCAGAGTGAGTGTTTAGATAAACAATATTCCATTAGCACAGAGACATTTTTTCCCTGAGCTTGTGATATAGTACGTCTATTGCTTAGCTTACGTAAAGTCTTATTCCAATTTGTTTAGTCTTTCATATTTTTCACATTTTAAGTACTTGTCTTATAGAAAACACAGATTCCTTGAAGTTGAAATCTACCCTAGAATAGAAATATTTTCATTTTCTTTTTTTCTTTTTTATAAAAATAAATTTTTATAATTTTTTATAAAAAAGTTTTTATTTTTGTAATTACCAGCGGTTAATTCCTTCCTTCTCCTCACAGGTAACTAAAATGTCTTTACTCCTAAAGAGTAAAGAGTTTACTCTTTACTAGAGTTTAAATGGGCCTGATTTTGAACTTCATATAAAATGGAATCATAACATGATATATCTTTTGTATCTGGCTTTTTCTTTTGATATTATTTTTAAGAGATTCATCCATATTGCTATGTGGAGCTGTAATTTGTTTTCACTGCTGTATGGTGTTCAGTTACATGAATATACTGCAGTTTATTCATACTACTGTTAATGAATATTAAGGTCTCTTCTAATTTTGGGCTACTTTCAACAGTAAAATTGTAAACATTCTTGTAGCTGTATCCTAGTGCACATATGCAGGAGTTTATTTAGGGTATATGCCTATGAATGGAATTGCTGAATCATAAGGAATACATTTCTTTGACTTAACTAGATTATGCCAAATTATTTTCCAAAGTGGTTATACCAGTTTATGTTCCCACCAACAGTGTATGAGAGTTGCAGTTATTTCGTATCATCACTGATTCTTAGTACTGAGAGTCTTTTTAATTTTAGTATTTCAGTGGGTATTAGTGGTGTCTCATTGTATGTGTGTGTTTTAACTTTATGAGGTATAATTATGAACAATAAACTGCACCCATTTAAAGGATATGGTTTATTGAGTCTTGACAGATGCATATACCCAAGTAACCATCACCACAATCAAGATATAGAACATTTCCATCACTTCCAAAGTTTTCTCGTCTCGTGCCGGTTGCAGTGCTTCCACTCCCGGCTCCAGCTGGGCTGCTGATCTACTTTCAGATACTATAGATCAGTTTGCATTTTTTTATTATTTCATGTACAGTCATGTGCCACATGATGACGTTTCAGTTAATGTTGAACCACCACGGTGGTCCCATAAGATTCGTACCATACGGCCTAGATGAGTAGTAGGCTACACCACGTAGGTTTGTGTAAGTACACTCTGATGTTTGCACAACAATGAAATCGCCTAACGATGCATTTCTCAGAACATATCCCTGTTGTTAGGTGATGCATGACTGTAAATGGAATCACATATTATGTATTCTTTCCTATCTGGCTTCTTTGACACAGCATAATGATTTTGAGATCCACCTATGTTGTTGTGTATATCAGTAATTAATTTCTTTTTATTGCTTAGTAGAGTTCCATTGTACGAATATGCCACAATTTGTTTATCCATTCACCAGTTGATAGACGTATGTGTTTTTCCAGTTTTTGGCTATTATGAATAAAGCTTGTATGAACTTTTATGTACAATTCTTTGTGTGAATACATGTTTTCATTTTTCTTACATAAATACCTTGGAGTGGAATATCTGGGTCGTATGGTAGGTATATGTTTAACCTTATGAGTAAGTGCCAAAAAATTTTCCTAAGTGGATTTACCAGTTTAGGTTTATATTCCACCAGCAGTATGTGAGTGTTCCAGTTACTTCACATCCTTGCCAACACTTGGTCTTGTCGTTCTCTTTCATTTGAGTCATTCTAGTGGGTGTGTTTTTATTTTCCTGATAACTAATGATGTTGAGCATCTTTTCATGTGCTAACTTGTCATTCATATATCTTTATGAAGTCTCTTTACAAATGACTTTGTCACATCTTTTGCCCACTTAAAAAAATTGGATTGGGGGCCGGCCTGGTGGTGTAGTGGTTAAGTTCATGCACTCCGTTTCGGCGACCCGGGGTTCGCAGGTTCGGATCCCGGGCACAGACCGACGCACTGCTTGTCAAGCCGTGCTGTGGCGGCATCCCATGTAAAGTAGAGGAAGATGGGCATGGATGTTAGCCCGGGGCCAATCTTCCTCAGCAAAAAGAGGAGGATTGGCACCGGATGTTAGCTCAAGGCTAATCTTCCTCACACACACAAAAAAATTGGGTTGTTTGTCTTCATTGAGTTGTAAGAGTTCTTAATATATTCCAGATATAAATCTTTATTATGTATATGTGTTGCAAATATTTTCTCTCATACTGTGGCTTGCTGTTTAATTTTCTTAATGATATCTATCAAAGAGGAGAAGTTTTCACTTTTGATAAAGTCTAATTCATCAGCTTTTTATTCTTATGGTTCATGTTATCTTTGTCCTAGCTAACAAGTCCTTGTATACTGCAAGGTTGCAAAGATTTTCTCCTATGTTTTATTCTAAAAGTTTCTTACTTTTAGCTTTTACATTTAGATCTATGATCCATTCTGAGTTAATTTTTGTATATACTGTGAGGCAAAGGTTGATATTTTTTAGTACCATCTGATGAGAAGACTTTTCTTTCTCCATTGATTTCCTAGCTCCTTTGTTGAAAATAAACTGACCATACGTGTGTATGTATATGTGTATTTCTTTACTCCTTATTCTGTTCCATTGATATATTGGTCCATCCTTGTATCAATACCACGCTATCTTGATTACTGTAGCATTATAGTATCTCTTGAAAACAGGTAGCATAAAGTCTTTGAACTTTGTTCTTTTTAAAATTTGCTTTGGCTATTGTAGGTCCTTTGCATTTCCACACAAATTTTAGAATCAGCCTGTCAATTTCTTTAAAAAAAAACTTGCTTAATTTTGAATGGAATTGCATTGAGTTTATAGATAAATTTGACAAGAATTGACAGCTTGACAGTATTGCATTTCCAGTCCATGAATGTGATATATTTCTTCATTTATTTTGATCTTTAATTTCTTTCAGCAATGGTTTATAGTTTTCAGTGTGCAGATTTCACACATTTTAAATAATTAATCCCTAAGAATTTCATTGTTTTGGGTTCTATTGTAAGTGGAATTGTATTTTTATTGCATTTTCCAATTTTTCATTATTGGTCTATAGAAATGCAATTGATATTTATAACCTTGTAACCTGCAATCTTGCTAAACTTTTAAAAATAGTTTTAATAGTTTTGTTGTAGATTCCTTAGGATATTTTACAACATGATCATGTTTTTTATTACAAATTCAGCTTCTTCATTTGATACCAGGCTGTTCAGGTTTCCTATTGCTTCTTGTGTCAATTTTGATAATTTGTTCTTTTAAGGAATTTATTTCCTCTAAGTTGTCAGGTTTATTGACATAAAGTTTTTCATAATATTACTTTATTGTGGATTAATGTTTTATTCCCTGTCAATGGTGATTTGTGTCTTCTCTTTTTTTTTCTGTGATCGGTCCAGCTAGAGATTTATCAATGTGTTTACTTACTGCCTTTAATGTGACTCATGACCTTCAGTCAAAAGACTCTCATTGTACCATCTCCAGTCTTTTACTGGCTGCATGGAGTGAAGTGGGGGATTTGAGGTTCTACCTCTTTTTCAAACAGATTTTCAGTCAATCTTCTTTATTTTGCTCCTCCTACCCCTCGCTTCTAGAATTCTTTGGCGCTATTTATTCTTCAAACTTTTACTGCTTGTAGAGTATCAGTTTCTCCTGCTGCCAGTTTAGGATTCAGCTTTTTGGAGGCCTGCTAAGTCCTTCACCCCTCTTCTATCTGCTTTCCAGCTTCCAAATTGTTTCTCTTACCTACACTCTCACTGTCCCCATTCTGGTGGATTTTATACTCTTTTAACAAGTCTCTTCACTGTTGTTTTAGAGGATTAACTAAAGTCCGTGCCTGAATTTGATCTTCCCTCTTTACGTAGAAGTCCAAATATATTTGTTTACTTTTAACATATAATTTTTGCATTTGTCTTATTTTAATTTTTATTATAGTACATTATTTTTATTTACTACATTAAACAAATTACCAAGACCAAAGTGTACTGTTTTCTTTCATCCGTGTGGTTGGAAATACTTTTTTGCACCTTAACAACCCTAATGGAAATTTATCAATTTAGTTTTTATTTTATGAAATAATTATATGAAAGCATATGAAGAGAAAATATGTGAAAAAATTATGTATAGTAGAGTTTATATTCTTTTTCAGCAGTTAATAGTAGGATTCACACCCAAAAGTGACCCTTAGAATGTTTGCAGATTTTAAGGTTATATAATGGAGGAGTGGTAGATGGAAGAGAAGAGTAGGAAAAACTCATTACCAATTAGACTCATGAGTGTATTTAATAATCATTTTTGACATCTCATGAACGTAGGCCTTTTTTGTTTAGTTATTTTAGTTTCTATTTTTATATCATATTATACAAATTAGTGGTAGTATATGAATAACTCATCATACTGCCATTCTCTAGAAATTTACTTGAAATTTCCCATACCCCAAAGCTTTGTCATTAGATCTTGCCTTTAGACAGGTCTTCACCAAATTATTCTTAGGAATCTGTGGTTCCTTTTTTCTTCTTTCTCTTTCACTGTCTCTATCTCTATGCTCCTTCTTCCCTTTCCCTCACTGCTCCTTTCTGTCTTTTCTCCCCTTTTCTCCCCACTTCCTCCCTCCCTTCCTTCCTAACACAACATCAAGGTCTCCTAATAAAGATATTGGCAGGAATTAAACTGGACAGGATATACGGTCCCAGGGCCCCTGCCTTTCTCCTTTCCCCAGTGTCTTACTGCGTTTTGTTGTTGGCTGTATGGTTTGTTTTGCCTTGAGCATTTGCCTGTATGTCTTGCACACCTGTTAACCAGCATTCACAGCTAGAAACTGGCCCAGTGCAGATGCTGTTCCATTCTCACATTCACAACAAAATTTTTAAAATATCACCTTCCTTAAACTTTTAGACTAAAACTAGAACTGAAAGTTTGGAAGGGGCAAGGCTTGAGGAAATCCCCTTTTTTTGTTTCATGCACTTCGAGAAGTAGCTTAATATATTTTTTGAATTTTTAAACAGAGAGTAAGGAGACCTGCATAATAAAAACAACAATTAACATTTTTTGTAGAATATCTCACTTAAACTTCCAATTATACAAGAAACAGCATTCTCCCTGTTTTACAGATGAGGAAACAAGCAAAGGGGCACTTAATTGCCCCAGATCACTTGCCGCTAAGTAGGAGGAGAACTTGAACCCTGTTCTTTCTATCTCGGAGTCCTGTGCTTTTTCCAGGATACTTTACGACCTCCTTCCCATCCTGGTCTGACGACTCGGGCAAGTCCCTGGAAAGAAAAGGAGGTGGCAGGTACAATAAGCCTTAATAGATCAGAAGAATAATTTATCATTTATTTGGAAAGATCTTGAGTGAAGTTTTCAGTGCATTGCGTTGATAAATTTAGAAAGACTCAAATATCAATGGCTTGATATATAACCTATTTTTAAAATTATAATAAAATTTATTTGGAGAAAGATTTTTCTTTAAAAACAAGATCTTTATATATGAGGGGCTTGTGTGTGCATTTTACAGTTTACAAAGCATTCATTCTATCTTCATAACACCTCTAAAGTTAGCTGTTGTATTTATGGGGAATGAGGTTTACAGTCAAAGAAATGGACAACTGTTTTCTTTGAATTGATTAAAATTTTGATAAGTTTCCAGATTGACCTCCTAAAAGATGGTACCAGTTCACAACAGTGTATTGCAATCTCATGCTTTTGCCCAACCTGGGAATTATCATACTCTTTCGTATTTTCTAACCTACATGCAAAAATTATCTTATTTTAATTTGCACTTATCTGATTTTCAAGTGAGGTTTCACATTTTTAAAATATATTTACTAACCATTAGGGTTTCTTTTTATCCGGTTCTTGGCTTTTTAAATTTGATTAGTAAGAGCTCTTTGGATATAATGGTTATTAATCTTCTCTCTATTGTATTTCTTCCAACCTGTCATTTGTCATATACCTTTGTATGGTCATTCAACAAACTTAAATTTCTAATCTTTATGGAACTTTTCATCTCGGAACAAATTTCTCTGCATTTTTTTAATTCTTTGTTTAAGACTTTCAATTGTTTTGTAATCTCACATTTCATAAATTTATTTCTATGTGTTTTGAGTTTTTTTTGTTTTTAGCATGTTTTCATTTATTACTTTAATTACAATTTCAGTGGTATTTTTTTTCCATAACACTTTCTCTTTGGTTTTTAGGAAAGTAATGTGTGTATGTTTGTAGATGTGTATGTTTTGATGTTTATCTTGTAACTGCCTAACTTACTAGTCTCTATTATTAATGCTAGTGGTTTTTCAGCTGATTATCTAGGTATGCAATTACCGTATTTGCAAATAATTTATTCTTTTCTTTGTCACTATATATATATACTATAGTATATATATTTATTTATTATGTGTGTGTGCGTGTGTGTGCATGTCTGTGTATTTTACCTCATGGAATTGACTAGGACCTCCAAAACATGTTACATAACAGTGGTGATACTGGTGACCCTTTTCTTGACCCTCAAGACTAGGAATGTTTCCAGAGTTTTTTTTTTTAATTCTTTTTTTTTTTCTTGTGAGGAAGATCAGCCCTGTGCTAACATCTGCCCATCCTCCTCTTTTTTTTTTGCTAAGGAAGACTGGCCCTGGGGTAACATCCATGCCCATCTTCCTCCACTTTACATGGGACGCTGCCACAGCATGGCCTGCCAAGCAGTGCATTGGTGTGCGCCCAAGATCCGAAACAGTGAACCCCGGGACGCTGCAGTGGAGTGCACCACCGGGCCAGCCCCTAGTTAATTTTTTTATTGAGGTAACATTGGTTTATAACATTAATATAAATTTCAGGTGTGCCTCATTATATTTTGACCTCTAGAGTTTTAATATTAAGTACATTGTTAACTCTTTTCTGATAGGTACTCTTTTTATCTATTTAGGAAGTTTGCTTCTATTCCAAGTTTAATAAGTTTTTTAAATCAGAAATGGATATTTGCAATAATTATATTTTTCTCTTTTTAACTACTATTGTAGTCAAGTAAATGACTAGATTGTTCTTGTGTTGAACTTTTGTTGTTTTCCTGAAATAAACATTTTTTAGCCTTATTTTATTTTTATAACAATTTGACATGAATGTTTTATTTAGAATTTTTACATATATACATATGTATGTGTATATATAAATAAGACTAGCGTATTATCTTCCATTTTTATGCTATCTTTGGTTTGGGTATTAAATTGTGCAATTAGATTATATATTAGATTATGTTTAGGGTATTAGATTATGTAAGCCTTGTGGAATTAATTGTTAGGCTTTCTATCTTTAGTGCTTGGAAAATTTTAACAACAAAGGAATAATCTGTTTTTGGTTCTTGAAATTTTGGCAGACTTCACTTATAAAACCATTTTAAAGGGTACTAAGGGTAGATCTTTATTCTTCTTTCAATTTCTTCTATTGAAGGTTATTACTCTATTTGGTTTTGTTCCTTCTTCTTGAGTCAAATTTTATTATTTGTATTTTCCATCAAAATTGTCCATTTCAGCCAGATCAATTGTTCTCAAAGTGTGGTTTAGGGACCCCTAGGAGTTCTTGCAAGGGGTCCATAAAGTCAAAAGTGTTTTCATTGCAATATACAATTATTTGCCTTTTTCACTCTCATTCTCTCAAGAGTATACAGTGGAGTTTTCCAGAGGCTACATGATTTGGACTATCTCAGCAAATTGAATGTAGAAGCAGATATGAAAATCCGCCTATCTTTTATTAAGACATATATTAAAGAGATTTGTAAAAATGTACCACAATGCCACTCTTCTCACTAAATCATTTTGTTTGAAAAATATAGTATTTTCAAAAAAATATGTTATTTATGTTAACATGTAATAGATTTATTGCTTTGTTAATTTTAAATGAATTTATAAATATTTTTAAAATTTGTAGTTTTAATTGCTAATATGGTAAATATTCATAGATATAACCAGCATAAACAAAAGCTATTTTGGGTCCTCAAAAATTTTTAAGAATGTGAAGAGTCCTGAAACCAAACTGTTTGAAAACTACGGATCTAGATTTAACAATTTAATTTTTTTGAACATACATGTACTCATCTTCTATAATTCTTGAAATCTTATTTGAATAGAGTAGTCTATTATACAGATATATATCTGCTTCTGTATGTACACATACGTATGTACACGCGTCTTTGTTTTTACATATTTATTGTATGTCTGTTCAGGTATGCTTGTGAGCAGAACCCAATTTAAATGAAAGAACCGGCCTACTTGGTGTTTTGGGTCTTCGTTGTGGCTGGCTTTGTCCACAGGCCAAGTTTACAGAAGTGATTTAGACATGTGAACTGGCAGACTTCTGATGGTAGGCCTGGATGAAAGGCATGGAGTTCCCCAGGCCCAGCAGGAAGAGTGGGAGGCTCCCCCAGGGAAGCTGCTATCATAGGCCAGCCCCATACTCTGATGGTTGCGCTGGATTTCTTGAAACTCATATAACGCCCAAGATAGGAATCCAGAGGTGTCCTTAGATTGAGGCTTCACTATACAGAGTCTTGGCCACTATGAATCCTGTGCCCAGTACTTTTTTGGGGTCTGCAGTCTTTGCATGCCAACTTTCTATCCTCAGTGCACTCCCTTCCCCGTCCCACCAAGCTAGACTCTTTGACCTTCTTGTCCATGATAACTGTCCAGGAGCCACTGGCTCTGAAGGCCAATGCCTGTGGAAACTGTATCGTGGGGCACAGAGGCCTAGGCACAGTACCTCCTTGGCACCTGTGTACTGGGAGCTTCTTGGAAGGGAATCCAGCACAGATGAGGCGTAGGGACAGGCCAAGACCGGGACCTAGAACAGGGTTATAGCTTGGTAACACCTCAGCTTATTCTTCCAGAAAATGGGTCAAGAACTGTAGAGCAAAGGTTAGTTTAAAGGCAGTGAGATCCAAGACTAGAAAAGACCCCACTTCTTCTCCTTGCTGTACCTGTCAAAACCATTTCCTTTATCCTGAGGTGGAGGATGCAGAGGCAGGTTGAGCAATTGCCTGGATTTTTACAGTAGCCTCCTAACAACCATCTCTGCTTCCATGCTTGTTCCCTACCACTTTAAAGAGTAAGTCAGGTCGTCTCCTTCCTTTGCTAACCCTCCTGTGTCTCCCCATCTCTCTCAGAGTAAAATCAAAGTCCTTTAATTGCTTACAAGGGCCTATACCTGCCCTGTCCTACCACTACACCTTAGTTCTCTGACTTCATCACTTGCTACGCTCTTCCCAACTGTTCCAGCACCATTGGCCTCCTTGCCGTTTATTCGTCAGACACACCAGACACAATTCTGCCTCAGGGCCTTTGCATTGCTTTTCCCTCTGCCTAAAATGTTTCTCCCTCAAATATATGCATGGCTTATTCCCTCACCTGCGTCATATCTTTTTGCAAATGTTGTCTTCTCAGTGGGGCTTTCCCTGACTACCCTATTTAAAATTACAGATTGCTGTTGTTCCATTCCCCTTTTCTGTTTTACTTTCTGCACTGCGTTTATCACTTCTCACTGCATTTATCACATAAAATAGAATGTGATTGATTTATTTATTTTGCTTGTTTTCTGTTTCTTGACTATAAGTTTTACAAGGGCAGGGATTTGTGTCTGTTTTGTCTATTAATACATGCCTAACACACATGGGCACACAAAACCACTTGTCACTGACTGTGATCACTCTGGACCACATCCAGCTTGTCTTACCTGGGTCCCCAGCAGTAGCAGTGGCAGCTGGTATCTATCCACGGGCCAGAGTAAAAGGAAGAAATGGGGAGTGGGAGGAAGGAGGTCCTACCTTCTCCCCACCCCCAGGGGCCCTCACACTTCTTTTCTTTGCTGAAGAAACACAAAACCTCTGAGGTTGAGATAATATGCAATGGAGAGGACTGGCCCGGTGGTGTAGTGGTTAGGTTTGGCGCACTCTGCTTTGGTGGCCCAGATGCACAGGTTCAGATCCTGGGCATGGACGTACACCACTCATCAAGCCATGCGGTGGTGGTGACCCACATACAAAACAGAGGAAGATGGGCACAGATCTTAGCTCAGGGCCAATCTTCCTCACCAAAATATATATACATATATATAAAAGGGAGAAAGAGGAAAAATTATATTCCAAAATAAATGACAATGTATTCTGTACTATTTAACATGTTATTTAAAAAGAAGAAAAGAAAATGAGGAAAAAACAAAAACCCTTCTCTGCGTGTGTGGTTCTAGTCCCTTTTTCATTTCTGGTGGTGTTTTTTACGCTAAGGTGTGGTAAGTGATTTTTAAACATTTTTGCTTATATACCCTTTTCCCACCACAAAAGAATTTTGAGAAACTATGTACGCCCTCACATATTTTTAAATTGACATCTAAAATGTTTCACTATAAATTTAAATGGTAACAAGGAATATTGCTTTTAAAAATATTTCCATTGGAAGATATTCACAGGTGAAATGATTTGTCTGGGATTTGCTTTAAAAACTTCAGCCCACCTCCCTCTACCAAAAAAAAAAAAAAAAGGAAATAGAGATAGATAAAAGTAGATTGGCAAAATGTTGATAACTTGAAGCTGGCTCATGGGGTAGATGGGAATTAATGTATTATTCTTTCTACTTTTGTGTTTGTTGTTTTAGTTTCTTCCTTTCACTTTAGAGATTTTCTTCAAATGACAAATGGTCTTTGTCCATTCATATGTAAGCATAGGGCATTTAAAGGTGATTAAAAGTTACCCTGGAGCGGGATGGTGGTGCTTGTTGACTGGGTTTTACTGGAGGAGAACAGGTAGTAAACTGACTTTTTATATGGAAGGACTATATGTCATTATCTGAAAGTTTTCCCTCAGAAACCATCCAGTATATCCAAAGAAGAATCCTCTAATCTCCTGTCCAAAGAGGTATAAGCCTGGCTGCCTGAGTACCCAGAGCAGGGCAGGAAAGGAGGCTGCAGGTCTCTGTTCAGACTGTAAACTCTCGCCGAACCCTCCTGTTTTGCTTGCAGGGCTTCACTCCAGCTGTCCTCTTGCCAGGGGCTCCTGAGTGTAGACACCTCTAGTTCGGTTTCCTAGAACATAAATCTTTTCCTCTTGCTTGGTGTCAGGGAGGAGTCTTGGGGGTTTATCCATTCCTTATACAAGCCTTCAACCATTCCCCCTCTTTTTAACATCATGTTTCACCCTCTCTCGTCTTACGCCTCCAGTCCTCAGCTTTGCTGGGTTTGGAGGGGCAGGTATCTCCCTTGTCAACACTTAGGGATCAGCTTCCTGGGCTCTGCTGCCTTCCACTCCTGCATCCCCTTTCTGTCTTCATATATCCAGAGCTGGGGTGATTAATTATTTTCTTGTTTCATTGTAGATGGAGTTTCTTTTTCTGTTTCTCATTTTCCGTCTTATTTTGAGATGCTTTTCCCAAGGAGAAGTGGGCAGAAAGGGCTTTTTCCACCATCTTGAAGCCAGAAGTCTGATTATTTTTAATAACAAATTCCTTTAGTATATTTAAAAACTAATATATAAAAATTATTTTTTTAAAAAAATTCAGTAAATCTTTATCCCTAAGAAAAATATAGTGCAAATCAAGTTTAATGCATGGGATGATTCCAGTCATGTAATTTGCCAATGATAACTTGGAATAATTTTTAATTAGTTCTCTTTATAGAGTTCTTGAGCTTAAATTTATTAAGGAGAACTTTTTCAACAATTAATAGATTCTCAGACATTAACAATTAATTTGTTTCCTTGGTATTCCAAAACTTAAAATTTACTTTTAAAAGCTGTTTTTCTTGGCAGTAGTTTTGAAGTAAAATTGTATTATGACTATTGAAATTGAGCTAGTTGATACACTGAAGTCTTTGCATTGAAGTGAATCTGCAAGTTCACTTTATGTTAACCAGTATTTCAGTGAGGATGCTAGTTCTCTAAAATCAAATTCTGGGAGGAAACACATTTGCACCCTCTCAGCCACACCCAGTTGCTAACATATGTTTGTTGAGACTGACGTTATTCATATGCTTCACTGATGTTATTAACTCTAGAGTTACCTGAAATTCAGTTGCCAAGTTATCCTCTTTAGCATATGACACTAAAGGACAAGACTGAGCGTATCTGTCTTTATTTATGTCTATCCCAGAGCCTTTCATTCATTGTAGCTGTTCTGTCTTTTTTGACCCCCCTCCCCACCTCCTCTCCTACTCCACCTTCCCATCCTCATAGAATTTCCTCTTGCGATTATTTCCAATCAAATCCTTCAGAGCTAGGCAAACATTACTACCTAGAGTATTGGAAAATGCAATGGAAATTCTCCTTCTTAAAACTCACAACATAGAAATAGTAATTCTCCTGGGAACCGGGTCAGTAGAGCTATACAACCTAATTTGGCCCTATTGATTCATTCTATCTTTGCTGATTTGTCCTTGCTTTTCCCTTCTTGCCTTGTCCAAAAATAAAATGTTCAACCTTTTTAATGCTATCTAAAGATTTTTATTGCCAACAGTAGGAGGAAAAGCTGGAGTGAGAAGGTCTTACGTCTCACTTCATTTTCTTTTTTCTCAACCCTGTAAGGAAAGATAATGTAGAGGATTTCGGTGGGTTTTTAAACATGGCTGACATAAGTTTTATTTATCAAAAGAGACACCCAAACTCAGTCTGTTAGTCATTTTGTCACAGGTCTGCATCAGAGACTGGGGGAAAGAAGAGTGGGATTAAGGCAGGGAGGTGGTGGTGAAGAGAGGTGGAAGTGAGGAGATGTGAGGGAGGAGACTTGACCTCAGCTAAGTGGTAGAGTCAAGCAGTGTTAGAGGAGTGTATTTTCCCTTCCTTTCCTACCTTCCTCTTTCTGCCACCACGCCTGACACCAAACCTGACAGAAGGTGAGGAGCGGGCCCTCATGAGGCAGATGTTCAAGGTTGTAGTAGGCTGGGGGGTGGGAAGAGGAGGAGAAGGAAATCTAAGGCAGTTGTGCTGGGTGGGAAGAGGGAAGAAGAATTTCTATTGTTACTAACCTCGTTATTGAGCCTAGTGCCCAACTGGCTATGTGTGTTGCGAGAACAATACATAAATGTGTGTGTGTGTGTGTGTGTGTGGGTGTTGGGAGAAGAAGAGGGAGCAGGGGGTAATACCTCTAGCTGCCCACACAACTATTGTCATTTACTTGTTGGTACAAGTCTATATTTGTATTATCTTTGTTATTATAAATGAGTCCAAGAGATGTGTAGGATCCAAAAGACTTTAGAATTTTAAGGGCGTTGGTGGTAGTTTAGAAACCCCAGCATCACTTATGATCACCAAGTCCTACGGGTCTGTGCCTTCATTGTCTCTTAAAGCTGCCTACTCCTCTCCATCCTCACCAGCACTGCCATTATATATTATTTTTTGCTTGATTACTGCTTTAGTTTACCAAATGCCTTCATTTCCCTTAGTTCTCATCTTCCTCCTCTAATTCACAATGCAATCAGATTGAGCATTCCTGAAGACAAATGTGATCATGCCACTCCATTGCTTAACATCCTTCTGTGGCACCATATTGCCTTAAGTGTAAAATGTTATCCCTTAGCATAGGTACAGTAGTTCTATGATCTAAGTCCTGCTTCCTCCTTCACAATCCCCAGTCATATATCCTCTGCTCTTTAGGGAACACTAACCTATAGTTCCCAGAACCTTCCTGATGCTCTCTGGCCTTTGCACCATAGGGTTTCCCCGTTCTTCACCCAATTAATTCTAGTAACCAATCCTTTAGAGCTCAGATTAGGTGTCAATTCTCCTGCAAGACAGAGCTGAGGATGCCTTACATGTCCCCTTTAAATATATCCCTGTCACAGCCCACCGCTCTGTATTTTTATTAATATTATTAATTATTATTATTAATGCTTATTATCATTTTACTTCCCTTTATTCTTTCCTAGTTCATGGGTTCCTTTATGGGCAGAGACTCGTCTTTCATCTCTGTCTTCTCAGTAAAGATCTCACCACATATGAGGTACCCCCAAAATAGAGAAGTCTTCAACTCCATCTTATAGTTGAGAAACCAAGGCACAGAGAGATAAGCTGCCTTGCAAGTGATCGCACAATATTTAGAGGCAGAGCCTGCCTTTAATCTAGCGTTTGTTTCCTTCTATCAGGAATTACAGACTCAGGTGTCTATAAGGGCTAGATAGGCAACACATATGAGAAAAGTGGACTTTTTTACAATCTTTCTATCATTTTTCTGGAATATACACCTTTCTCACACTATATTTTCTGATGTATAATAAAGAAATTTTGGTATAAGAACTATTTTATTTTCCTCTTAAGCTACCACATAAGAAAAACGGTAGTGTGAAGATGATGGTTAATTGTGACTTGATGAATTACAGAAATCAAATGTTGTTCTTTCTTTGTGCTGCCATGGGACTTTGCAGTTACATAAATGTGGCACTTCTCATGTTATGGTTTCAGTCTTTGGATTCATGCCCTAGTTTGGCGCTCAAAACCTGCTAACCTTTCCAGTTTCATCTCTAGTTGTTAAACCCTTAACTCACATTTATGCACACAGACATACCCTAAGCTCCAACTTTACTGAATTGTAGTTCCCCAACATGCCATTTTTAATGCCTCTCTTTCTCTCTCTGTCCTTTGTTCCTGCTGCCTCTGCTTGAATCAACCTCAGTCCCTGGCCCTGCTGTTACCCACTCTCATTGTTTGGTGCTAGATGTACCACCAGCTCAGAACTCTAAGCTCAAAAGCCATTCCCATTTCTATGGTGTGTGTGTGTACGTGTACGTGTGTGTGTGTTACCAGAGTACACAAGCACTTTAGCAAGCATATTATTCAACTGTCCCATTTGGGGCTTGCCTAGAATTCTCTAATAAAGTTAAAGCAGAGTCCAGGATTAAATTGTGTGGTTCCTGAATTTTCAGGAGGTGACATACTGCCTTTGGTATCAAATTTGATTAAACTTGATAACTTTAATGCCATTTGGTTCTGTCAGGGAGGAGAAATTAAATTGCTTACTCTGGAGAATAAATTTTTTCCATTGACTAAGGAATATAACATTTATTAAAATTATCTTGGTGACCTGAAAGGGAGAAATGTACTTCTTTTTCCTCAGCAGAAGCAGGTCCAGGGCATTATTAGTGTGTGGTAAAAACTGAATAATTGAGCAACACTGACTTCTTTGGGATTCAGCCTTCCAGCCCCTGCTGTGTAATTAGTTCTGTCCAACCTGCTGGCGTGCTTGAGCAGGGAGCCTACAGAGGATTAGGAAGGAAAAGCTCTTTAGCAGGTCTCAGGTACTGAAGGCATTTGATTTAATTTTACATGTTACACATGGTAATCTGGTTTCCCTTGGCAACCTCCAGTTCTGCCCTACTTTATAATCAGAGGATGGCAGGATACATTGCAGACTTGATGGCATCATCTGAAAGTGACTGTAGAGAACAGAGTTTGCCTCAAAAGAGGAGAGAAAAGGGTCTCTAGAAAAGGACAGAAGAGTCTGAGTCTTCTTAAAGAAGGGACAGATATTCTCTATAGTGCTCAGATACCCTTGAGGATTTCATTGATGAGGAAAGTTTCAGAACTACCTATAGCAGTTAGAGGGAAGGAGATCAAGTCTTGTAAATTTTTTAAGGGATAATTTATTATTTATGAATTGCAGATAAGGTTTTAATTCAAAACAACAATAATAGTTACCATTTATTAAGTACATACCAGGATTCTTACTTGGTTCTTTACATACACAGTTTCATTAAGTCCTCACTAAATGAATATTAATATCCCCGCAAGGAGAGTATTAATATCCCTTTATAGATGAGGAAACAAATATTTATGGATCTCTTAAATAATTTTATTTATTTATTTTTCCCCCAAAGCCCCAGTAGATAGTTGTATGTCATAGCTGCACATCCTTCTAGTTGCTGTATGTGGGACACGGCCTCAGCATGGCCAGAGAAGCGGTGCGTCGGTGCGCATCCGGGATCTGAACCCGGGCCTCCAGTAGCGGAGCACGCGCACTTAACCGCTAAGCCATGGGGCCGGCCCTGGATCTCTTAAAGTATGGAGGCTGAAGGAAGATGGGGCAACATTGACTACAAGGTTTCAGCTTTAGGAGACCATTATTCATTTTTTCTATGATCTCAAGGTCTATAAGTCTTAATAGCCTCTATTACAAACCAGTATACTAACTAATGTCCATTAATGATGACATTTAGCCAACCAGAAAAGCTTAAATTAGTTTAACTCTCTCATTTTACACATTAGGAAACTGAGTGCCAGAAAAGCCTTAAAGCCAGGTCTTCTGACTCCTAGTAATTTGTGTATTATACCCTGCCCACACAGTTTCAAAGCGGGCTTGAGTAAATGGAAGGAGAGAAGGAAGGGATCTTGTAGTACTATACATGCTATTAGGTTGTGCTAGCAAAGTAAACAAAGTAACAAATCGGACGGTATTGATGAGACATTAGGCATTGGGAACCAGTCTAGTTCTTACCTAGCTAGTGTTTAGTTTATTCTCCTTGGCTCATGTCTGAACAAAGTAATGCACCTAATGTTTCGAAATGATCACAAGTCTTTAGAAGTCTCTAGTGCCCTGCCGGTCATTTGAAATTTAAAAGGACAGGTTCTACGTATGAACTACTATATATATATATATATATATATATATATATATATATATATATATATATATATAGCCAGACCTTGAGGTGGTTGTGAGTGATAATAATTGCCCATTTTTGTGACATATGGAAGCAGAGATAGGTATGTTTCTGTCATGTTCACAAAATGCCACATGGCAGAACATGTGATTACCTTTCTTTAGGGAGTCTGATGGCAAACTGAGAAATCTTAGTGTCATACACTTACTATGCAAAGCATTTTACATGAATTTCATTTAATCCTCTTAACGAATGTGATTTTGAATGTTGTCATTGTTTTAGCAATTTTTTTCAGCTTTTTAATTAATCCTTCCCAGAACATTTTCCCTAACATTTTATTATGAGAATTTTCAAACGTATAGTAAAGTTGAAAGAATTGTACGATGAACACACATATAACACACCTAGATCCTGCAATTGTTACTATTTTTCTATATTTGCTTTCTTATATCTATCTAGCCATCAATTTCTCCACCCAACCTTCTTAGTTTTTGTTGTATTTTTCAAAGCGAGTTATAGACATGAGTACATTTTACTCCCAAACACTTATATGTGGATATCCTTAATTAGATAGAATTAAAAATGTGTTAGTCCTATTAAAAAAACAAAAACAAAAAAACTGAGGCCTTCAATTCTATATTTTGGGGACATAGTATGTACTCAGTCACTTGGGGCCTTTCCCTACTAGATAGTAAGATATTTTAAGAAAAAATGTAAGCTACCCATGTTAAAAAACACTTATACCTCATTAATGAGAAATGGAAATCTGTAGGGAGGAAGGGGATACCCCTGTTGAATTCCTAGGCCACAGCAAGCCAGAATTACAAAGTGGCATCTTACCTCATTTCTGATTTTAAATGAGATTGAGGTCACTGCCACGTTTCTGAATACTAACTCCTCTCCTAAGAAAGAAAGTTTGATTAGCAAATTAGTTAAGCACTTTAGTAATGATATTGGAACTTAATTTCAGTGAACATTTTTTCCCTTTTCTCTTCTTTCTGGGTGTGACTAAATTGCCTACAGCACGCTGCATGGTTGCTGGTAAAACAGGAAATGGGGTAAGTAATTTAGGTAGGGAATTTTTACTACCATTTAAATATAAGCTACTTGATTCTTAAAGTACTTTTACTACTACTATCTCTTTTTTTAGAGTGAGTTCACTAGCTGCTAGAAAAATTGGCGTAAAGAGAAAAATTTTATTGTATAAATTTAGGAGACAACCTTGTTTAATTCATTTATTTGCATAGCATATTAGTAGTCTATTAAAGTGGATTCATTTTTTTTGTAGATTTAACGTGAATGCAAATACATGTTTTATATGCATTAGGCACTTATATAATATAGTTTGGCAAGTTATTTTAAAAGAATGAATTTTATGCTAGTCTTAGAAACTAAATTATAAAAGTATGCTATAAAAGATACAAAGTAAAATCCTAGTTAAGGCAGAACAACAGTGAGTTTATACATGGATAAGACATAGAAAACATAGGTCCGTGGTCCTTCATCTGAAACCCTTAGGAACCAAATGTGTTTTGGAATTTAGAATTTCTTACCCTTCCCCACCAGAGTCTGGGTGGTACTATATAATCAAACACATTAATATTTCTACGTGAAACATAGGAATATTCACACTAAGTTTGATAAACAAAGTCTATCAAACTAAATAGCCTCAGGTGTTCAAGTCATGGTTTGATTGCCAACTGAGTTAAGAAAAAAATCTTTAATTTTCCAGAGCTTTTTGGATTTTGAGACTAAAAGTTTTATACCAATATAAGAAGGGCCATGTGACTGCTGAGGGTTCCGGTGTACTCTGGAGAGAAAAGCACAGAAAGAAGTATAGATTTCTGTTTTGGAATCTCACACTTGGTAATTTACAGAAAAAGTAATAGATTGGCTTTTTTGTGTGTGTTGTATTTCACATCTGTATTTTAAAAAGGGTAATAACCACATATTTATCAAAGGTTTTGGGGTTTAGTTAAGTTATGTTAAATTAGTCTCAAAAGCTTGTGATTTGGGCATAATAAAATTTGATCTTATGTTTGAGAAATTTGTTAGTGTAGACAGAGCATGCTATTTTTTAAATGTTTCCAGCTTCCATCCACCTTGTTTGTGCATTGCTGTCGTTATTCCTTATTGAAGTATTTTAAACTAAGCTTAGTTCTTCCAAAAGATCCTGATCAACATAGGGATACTGGAACAGAAAAAATATAGAACACTAATCTTTTCCCTCAGTGTCCCTAGTTCATTCTATGTTCAAAAGATTGTGGAGGAACTGCCATTAAAGAATTGATTCAAGGAATTTAGGAAAAAATGTGTTGGATATTTTGGTTCATCTTTGCTCTAGAATGGTTGTCATGTTGTTTCTATAGCAAAAGAGATTGCAATTGGCATCCTCATCAGTAGTTATCTGACAGAGGAGAGAGGAAAATGCAGTTGCTAAGTACTAAGTTGGGACTAAATTTACCTTAATGACTACTGATTCCTCTAAAGGACCATCAGGCATTTGCTAAAGACTTCTGTGAAAACATTTACCTTAAATTGTATTAGAAAAGTTATTAGCCACATTCAACTTGCAGGATTGAAAATCTGGCATTTTAAGTGTTGTATTTTTGCCTTATATAAGGTTAGGATTTCCAAGATGTCCGTTAACCCTTTCCTCTAGCTCTTTAATCTGGAAGGAAAAAACACCTGTAGTTGGAGTTTTTAAACTGGACTAAGATGCTCTAGATATATTTCAAAGACTGTGAAGGATTTAAAATACCAGTTTTCTTAAATACATAATGAGTAATGTTTTAATCCATTTGTAGGATTGGCTTTTGCTGTAACCCTTTGTGCTCTCTAGAATCTAAACAATTTTTGAATAGTTTTCCATTCAAGTGTTTTCTGTTTCAACTTTGTATCCTTTAAAATGTGTGCTCATACTTTACTTGTTTACTTTTCAACTGTGATGCTCTTTTATGCAAATGTCATTGTTAACTGTTGATACAATTTCAAGATAGTCTTTTAAAATATCTAAAATATTTCTGATATTGAGAGAATTAGGAACAGTTTACAAAGCCTGCTTAGTGTTTGAATAAGTTCTTAAATGTACAGAAGTAATTTGATTATTTGTCAGATGGAGGGTTTATCTGAGTATTTCATTGTTAAACCACAATCCCAAAGCATATGAAAACATTCTGTGTAACCAGTTATATTCTCAGCTGGATACAGAATGGGTAGATCATCTATTCCTTAATTTGCATTTTTAGAGGAACAGTGGTCTTTATATTCTTTTTTTCTTTAGATCAATTAAATTTAGCCGTTAGCTAAATTATTTTTTGGTTTTATCTGAAGTTAGTAGTGTCTTGGTCTTGAAGAATCAAGTTACAGTGGATATTGACTATATGTAGTCCTTTCTATTAGTGAAAATTGGACATTAAAAGAAATGATTCAGTACTACTCAGCCATAAAAAAAGACAAAATCGTCCCATTTGCAACAACATGGATGGACCTGGAGGGTACTATGTTAAGTGAAATAAGCCAGAAAGAGAAAGACAAACAGTGCATGATTTCACTCATATGTGGAAGATAAACCAACATACGGACAGATAGAACTGTTTGGTGGTTACCAGGGGCCAGCGGCTGGAGGGTGGGCACAAGGGGTGGAGGGATGCACTTATATGGTGACTGATAAACAATAATGTACAACAAAAATTTCACACTAAAAAAAAAAGATTAAAAAAAAAAAGAAATGATTCAGAAGTTAGCCCTATCTCTTATGTTAACATCTATGTTGATTGCAGCCCTCTAAATAGCCATAAGACTGATTTGAAGTTTTAATTATTTGAATGATGTGAGCTTGTTAGTTTATTAGTGGTATTGCAGTGTTCTCAGCAGAGTAGAGCAGTTTTAATAATACCATACCATGTTTTTCTTTCTTTTTACCTCAGTTCCTTTCTGTCACAATTTTAGGTTACAAACTAAAAGCTAGAAATCATAATTGGGACTTCCCCAAACTTATTCATTGGCTCATGAGTAGATTTTGGGGGAATGTCAGGTTTTTATTCAGACATTATCTGACATTACATTGACAAGCATTTCAGAACATTGATACTTTAGGATTTAATGCTTCTTCAGCAGTAAAGTACAGCTTTTATATTGATTTCTCAAAAGTAAGCCCCCATTATCAGGAAGAGATAGATGCAAACATTCGTAGTCTGAATGAAATTTTTGCAAACAGTTTTGTAGTTTCTGAGCAATAAACAATCCTCTCTATTCCACATTTCTGTGTTCTGATGTATAATCCTGAAATCTGGCAATTCTAGCTCAGAAAAACTCATTTGTATACTTTCGTCTTTGAAGCTTTAAAAACTGTCTTACATGCCATTTAAAAAAGCAGTTTCTTGATTCTACTAGAATATAGGTCAATGAGCTGAGGAATTTTTGTCTCCTTTGTTCTCTGCTTTCTATCTAATGTGTAAAATAGTGCCTGGGACATAGTAGGCACTCAATAAATATTTTTTTAATAATTGCATACATTCTTGCCTTTAGTAGAAAAAGTAAAGTTTTTCATGTCAGTGAATTAATTTTTATGTTATTCAGAAAGCAGAGTCTGTCGCTGGGAAGAAATGATATAGTTCAGCTAAAAGAAGCCTACAAATGGATAACTCACCCCCTGTTTTCAGAGGAACTGGGTGTTCCCATTGATGGAAAGGTATTGGGTCATCAGCACTGTTAATTTTGTTCTCTGGTTTTATTAGTTTTACTTCATTATATGGCAGAGATTTGGTTAGCCAAAAGAATCTTCTCTTTAAATAATCCAGTGAAGGATTTTTAAGCTTTTAAAATGTTAATTTCTAACAGTCTTAAATTGAGGTTAAAGTTTTTCTTTCTTTTTTAAACACTTCTTTGTGATCCAAGACACTTATGAGTGTCACAGGTGCAGTGTACGCTAATTGACCTTAAAAGGTCAGAAATGAATCTATGCCTTTAATATATTTATAGTTTAATTGGAGAGACAGATTTACTGATACAAAGCAATACATAAATGACTATGAGCAAGTGTATAGAGTCAACTCTAAACTATTTAATTTTGGTTACCTGTGGCTAATCTTGTTTTCAAATATGCAGACAGAACTTATTCAACTACGGTGAGCATGGGCTCAATCTATCCCTCCTTCTTGGTATCTCAAGTCCCTTTAACTTCAGGCCCCTATTCCAGAGCAGACCTTGCCTCAGTCTCTGGAATGGATTGAATTTTAGGGAAGAGCTAAACAGGTTTCCAGATGTGGAAACAAGACATATTTCCAGCTCATCTTAATTTAGATTTTAATAGTGTGGCCTCATTGCTTCATCATTTTGCTTGAAGGAAATTCCCTAAATATCAGACATACCTCTATTCAAGTAAAATCACAAAACCATCTTTCAAAGCTAACTAGTTAATTTTTTTTTCACCATTCTGAATTATATGGCTCTGTTTCCCTCTGTTAGTAAGAATAAACTCTAACTGTCCTTTAAATTGAATACTGAGAGAATAGAGAATAAAACCACTTCACAGATAGTATGAAGAGGAAATGAGGTAATGAAAGTACTTTGGAAATTAGAGAAGTCATTGATGCAAAATATGTTTACCTCAAATTTCAGTTTTGAAGCACAAATAATTTTACATGGTGAATCAGTGAGAACAGAAAATAGAAAACAAAAGATGCAGTAATGTTCTAATAGATTCAGGATGAGTAAAGTTTTCTTAAGTAAAAGGAATGTATTGTAATTGTAATTTTAATTTATAGATTAAAATAGAGAGCAAAAAAAAAAGCTATTCACCATTGTGATTCTAGAATAACTAATAGGCTTGCTGACGATACAATGCAATCAGTAAATATAGAACTCAATAAAAAAGATAAGATTGTTACATGTATGACATTTATATCTTTTTCTCAATGTGAAATTTTGTATATTCTCTGTGGAGGTACATATATATAGAGTATGAAATTGTGCTTTATTTGTGTACAAGGATGTTCATTGTAGCATTTTTTAATAACAGAAAAAGTTACCACAACTTAAATGTCCAACAGTCCGTACAGTTGAAAAGATGTCCGTGACGTAAGATTAATTGAATAATGCATTTTCTAAAAGTATGTTTAATATCCCAAGAAGTATATACATTTATGTTTATATTCATAAAAATGGCTAGAAGGAAACACGCCAAACTATTAATAGTTCTCCCTCGGTGAAGTGGGATTGAAAACCTATCCTGTGTTTGATTATTTTACAATTTGTATGTATCGCTTTTGTAATAAAACAAAAAATTAAGATCTCTCTTTTAAAACTCAAATCCATTAAGAAGTTTGAGCTCTTTAAAAAAAGCCTCATACAGAGGCTTTAAGCATGTGGATAAAATGCTTTTTTGCCTTGCTAATAATTCTAGTCACAGTATTGAGAGGAACAATTCTTCGTTTCTTTCAGTTATCTCTTTCCAATTCCCTGAATTCTCTTCATCTTCACACCTAACTTATATACATGGACAAAAATAATTCAAATTTATTTTAAACTTGTTTTTTTGGTAGGATTACTAGTGATTGAGCTTTAGAAGTTTAAAAAAAAAAAAAAAAGACTATTTCCTTTACAGCTGCTCTGTGAACAAGCTGATTTAAAAACAGTAGTATTTCCAGTTTTCCTTGTCACACTTTTTCTGAGCCAATCTTTGAGAGTTAATTTCTATTTCCATTCATAAGTTGTTAGCTGTTAGTTTCCTTTTGCTCATTTGTAAACTGTCTTTATAATTTTTAGAGCTTGTTTGAAGTGAGTGTGGTCTTTGCTCACCCAGAAACAGTTGAGGATTGCCACTTCCTGTAAGTTGCCACGTAAACAACAATGCCAATTGTGTAACATTGTTAATGCTTTTTGGTTTTCATGAATATAGTATTGCTCCTTTTTCTAACGAGCATATCAGAACTTGTCATATCTTCTTAGTAGGTTTAAAATTATGCTCTGTAATATAAGGGTCTAGGCAAACCAGCTCGTATAGAGATTCATTTTGTCTGCTTCTGATGTCCTGAATTTAGCAGCCATGTTCTATAAAATATATTTGAATTATATCCACCCCAAAATAAACTCATTAACCTTTTATATTAACTTGAATTTTACTTAGACGTGCGATATGCCCAGATTGTTTCAAACCAGCCAAAAACAAACAGGTAAGTATTCCTGCTTCTTATTCTTTAGTGAGTTTTATCTGAGCTGAATATTCAAATTAACAACAAAAAGGATGTGCATTAGAAATGTGGCACTCTAGGGGCCGGCCTGCTGGTGCAAGTGGTTAAGTGCGCGCACTCTGCTGAGGCAGCCCGGGGTTTGCTGGTTCGGATCCCGGGCGCGCACCAATGCACCGCTTGGCAAGCCATGCTGTAGCGGCGTCCCATATAAAGTGGAGGAAGATGGGCAGGGATGTTAGCCCAGGGCCAGTCTTCCTCAGCAAAAAAAGAAAGAGAAGGATTGGCAGATGTTAGCACAGGACCAATCTCTTCACAAAAAAAAGAAATGTGGCACTCTATTATACTAAGAATCAGTCTTTAAATATTTCCATTTGCTACATTTATGTTTATCTTTTTCAACTCTCAACATCTTTGCATCTGGCTAGGAAGTCGTAACACAAACGTTGTCATGTTTGTGTCACTGTCTGTATTGTTCCCCTGATGTTGTTAAAGTTTGAACCAGTGTTTCAGTTATGTTTCTGACCCATTTGGGGAAATTCGACTTTTAGATTTTAATCCCCAAAATTACATCATCTGGGAAAATTCGTGGTAAGTATCAGCAGCATTCCAAACTTTTGTCTAATATCCATTTCCTAGAAATTGGTGTTTTAAAAATATAATCCAAAGCAAATTATTTTATTGAGGACCGTCCTGAATTAATAGAGCCTATTTCGGGCTACATTTTATTTTATTCATTTTATTAAAACTCCTCTTTCCTATCTCATGTGAGCTGGTCTTCATGTTAATGAGCACATTAGTTAGTAAGTACTTTCAGTTTCCTTTATGCCAGGGTACAATGATATTGGCCAGCTTTCACACTCCAGTTACTTAGCTGGTTTTGTGCAGAGACTCAGGCATTCCCAGTTTTACTGACATCCATTTCGCTGTTGTGGTTGTTAAAATACATCTGTTGGTCTTTCCTCTTGCTTTGACTAATTGCTGGGCCTTTTAGAACTGGAGGGTAAAGTTTGTAACATTTGCTGAATGCCCTGTGTAGAAATAATTAGAAACGCAGACCAAGCCTAAAGCAGTGCTTCCCTCCTTTTCTCACATCATAGTACACCTAAAACATTACCATGTTGGTTCCACACCCTGAGGTTAACAGATGAAGTTGCTCTCAGTTGGAGGCAATAGGCCTGGGGAGTCCCACTGTCCCAGGCCCTGCCCCTCAGCCTCTGTGAACTAAAGGGATCGACATCTTGGCACAACTGTAGCTCACTGCTCTGCCATACCAGTTGGGAAGCTCTGCCCAAATGACCTGTAAGCCATATTTATATTGAAAATCTTGTTTTATTTTTTGTTGTCTTTGAGGAAATACACAAGTACTAGCATCAAATAATAGAATAAGGAAATTTTTGTCAAAGCGTCATAGACACCACACCATTTGGCCAGAAAGTGTTGTATAGTCTTAAATGTAGTTTTCCTGCCTCATGGCTGGGAGTAAATTGAATGACCTTTTGAGATTCAGGCCTAAGATTTCATATAGATTTCAACAAATAGGCACTTAATTTTCAGTTCCAACCCTATGACACCTTGGAGTTCCCCAGAATATGGTTTAGAAAATCATTGCTTTGATGATAAACTGTTGAGATACTTACATTGTGTCTCTTTTCAGACAAGTGTAATTTCTCATAACAGAAGAAATAATTTTGATTTATCATAGTAAGCCATGTATCTATGCACTAATCAGTTCTAGTATGTCTACCATGTGGTTTGGCTTTTCTTCTTTAAAAAAAACCCAGAGTGTTTTTTGTAGATGCTCTTCTATTCGGTATAGTGGATTTGTTTACTTTGTCTATGGCTGGTGAGTGATATTGCATTGCTAGATGCCAGGGCGGGTTGGCTCTGCTTTTACCTTTTACCCTGGCTGCCAACTCCTAAATTATATACTGTGGCCTCTGAAGGGATGTAGGAAAGAAAAGGTACATGGGTCAATCTAAACTCCTTTTGTGGTCTGGGAAAAAATATTCACAGCACATTTCCTGCAATGTGATCATTTTTGTATTTGAAGAATACCACATTTTGAGAGGAGTGGGACAATGCAGTGAAGAAGACATGTTCTGCTAGATCCACCTGGTATTATAGACATAGACTTGATTGAAGGGAAGTGTTCTAGGGGTATACTGATTGCAGAACTGACTGGGGGGCGGGTTATGTTTTACTTATTTTCTTGAAGCTATTAAGTATTTCTCCTTTTTAAGTGTGGTTTAAAAGGATATAATTTCTCTAACTGTTCTGTGTTTCACCTCTGATGTTTTCTTGTCTAGGTGATAAAATGTCTTTTCTTTTCATTTTACCCTATATAGTCAGTATTCACTAGAATGGCAGTTATGAAAGCTTTGAATAAGATAAAAGAAGAGGATTTCCGCAAGTAAGTAGAAGTATACAAACAAGGAGGCATCATGGAATTTTAGAGTAAAGGGAATGTTAGAGATAATCTGGATTATCTCTAAAACAAGACTGGATATATTTCAGGGACCAGGATTATGTCTTAGTCATTGTTATATCCCCAATCTATGGCTAGGTACCTGGCATGTAGTGGTTTTCAATAAATGTTTGTCAAATTAATATTTGATTTTATGAATCAAGTCCAACTTCTTTATCTTTTAGAAGAGGATATTGCGGTCCCAAGAGGAAGTTGACTTGCCTAATATTATCAACTGGGTAAAAGAATTTAGAGCCAGGTTTCCTGACTCTCCAGCCCAGTGCTAGTCCCATTACATCCCTAATCCTGCATTTCCTAGTATTGTTCATCTCCAGAAGAGGGAGAAAAAGGCTCATGAGTTTCCTCACTTGTTAAAATATGCTAAATTACAGTGAACCTTATATTTTAATTCTCAGTGTGTTCATTTTATTTAATAAAATGTTATCATAGTTATCCTTTAGAATATCCTTGAATAAATTTCAAACAATGAAGTTATGAGGAAGGTTTTGTATGTTTTACTGACTAAAATCAAGTCTCAGAATGGAAAAATTTTTATTAAATTTTAGAAAGTAAAAACAGTTACTCTTCTACAAGCAATAGTTCCTGAGTTTCTAAGTGATTTCCTTGTTAAGACATCTTGGGAAACTATATGAAATTTTCAAGCCATGATTTTGAGATTAAGTCCACATCTAGTCATTTATAGGTAGACTCCAGTCCATGGTTTTGGAAGTTCCCACATAGTGGACAGAGAATAAAGCCATACATCGCTCTTCCCTGTCTGTCCCCATTTGGATTGAAGTTTTTTAGTTAACAGGGCAGAGCCTGCCACATTCTACTTTTTCTGGCTCTGTAGTCTGATTCCCAAGGTCACAGTTGGAATGAGAAGGAAAAAGAGAGAAAAATGGTGGAGTACCCTTCCCACAGGTGAGACTTACTCACGTGACCAGTCTCTCACTGCACATCAGCTTTACCCAAACGATTGAGGATTTGGTAAGCCAGCAGCAAGTGTTCATGGATAGCAAAATGGCTAAAGAACTTGGAGAGGCTTCTACTCCCTATGTATGAATTTTTCTCCCAAATTTCAAGGCTGGTGGAAATTATCATCTGGGAACATGAGGCTTCCTGAGAGTGAAAGGAGTAGCAGAGCCCTGATTTACTTAATGCCACTCTTATGTATTACAAGTGGTACAGAGGCCTAAAAGACCCTTATGGCCCCGGAACTTAAAGTTAGGGAGAGGCTTCGTCTTTAAGAGACTCAGGCTGTATGTGTCTCAGACAATGCTGATGCATGGTAGTTATATGGTTCAATATCATGTCTGGAAAATAGTAGCTGTAACACTTATTTTGTTTTACAGGCAGTTTCCTTGTCCTCCAAACTCACCAAAGGCTGTATGCACTGTTCTTGAAATTGAGTGTGCTCATGGTGCTGTTTTTGTGGCTGGTAAAATCTTTAGTCTAGAATACACTTACACTGTCAGCTTACTCTCCTTTCTGAAAAACTCAACTGACTCCCCCTCTGTTTCCTTCTTATTGTTATTAGGTTCTGATTAGTTAACTCTTTGGAGAACTAGAACTGACAGCCAAGCTTATTTTAGGTTCTATAGGCATTCTTAAGAAACACTGAGGTCACGCCCAAGGGAAATGACGCTTCCTAGGGTTTAATAGTTTTCATCAGAGACGGCCAAGTGGAAATATGGATAGATGTAGAGACTCGAAACTGGTCAGGAGAAATAGCTGTGGAGAGGATGTTTTATAACATGAAAGCAAATTTGAAAAAATAATTTTATTGTCTGCAAAATGACTAAACACTTGGCTTCTGCCTTAAAAAAACAATATTGTTGCATTGACTTTCCTAAGAGGTAAGCTAGCAGACAGTTTTTGTTTTGAAAGCTATAGCTGTTTCATACTAATAGCTGACATGAAATTGTTCTTTAGTCTTGACTATAATACCCTGCCCTGGGGTAATGAAAGCTACCTGCCTTAGTGTTGCTTTATTCATAAAGCAATGAGTCATATTCTGTTAGGGTTTTTTTTTTTTTTTAATTACAAAAACTTCAAAATTTCCTGCTTTTGAACTCTTTGGAATATATTATCACCAATGACTATTACATCGAAAGTATTATCAATCAGGCATAAAAGCAATGGTTGCTGTTTTTAAAAAACTGATCCTTGGTATGTTCCGTAATATTTAACTTGTTCAGTCAGCCAACCAGATTAATAAATATATCGAGCATTTCTTTAGAACTCATTTGATGATTCATATCATGTCTTTAGCCATCTCATCTATTGTTACCTTAAATCTTTTCATTTAATTATCTATGTCTATGTGCTGGCTCCCCCAATTAGATTGTAAGTTAGTTGAAGTCTGAGCCTTGTTTTATGTCATAGCACTTAGGATGTTGGCACTCAAAAAATAGTTATTGCAACATGGATGGACCTGGAGGGTATTATGTTAAGCGAAATAAGCCAGACAGAGAAAGACAAACACCGCATGATTTCACTCATATGTGGAAGATAAACCAACACGTGGATAGAGAGAACAGTTTGGTGGTTACCAGGGGGAAGGGGGTTGGGGGGTGGGCACAAGGTGTGAGGGGACACATTTATATGGTGACTGACAAACAGTAATGTACAACTAAAAGTTCACAGTTATAAACTATTATGACATCAATAAAAAAAAATAGTTGTTGCTTTTCTTTTTATCCTATTGTGTTAAAATCACACCATTCCATCCAAGCTACATTATATTTCTTTGGCAGGGAGATATAATAAATACTCCAGGAATCTCCCACAAACTCCTTGGATAATTGATGGAGAAAGGAAGCTGGAATCTTCAGTGGAAGAATTAATTTCAGATCATCTTTTAACAGTATTCAAAGCAGAGAGTAAGTGTTGTAATATTCATATTTTAACTTCATTGTCATTCATGAATGGATTTATTGGAGGTGATAGGAAAGATTTTTATATTTTGTAAATCACCACCAAGTCTGGGCCCCTTACCTGGCAGCTTCCCATGAACAGGGATTGCCATGTCCTGAGCTGCTCTGACCTGGGCTGGATTTGAGCCAAGGTGCCCAAGGATTTCTTTCCTCTCTCAAGATGACTGCTCTTTCCTGGGCAAATTCAAAACAATTGAAACTACTTTAAATGAGTGCACTTAAGCTCTGACCTTGGGACATCTCAGCCTCTTTTTGGGACTATGAATAAATTAAAACACAACTTGCATGTCCAGTGCTTGTTCAAGAATAATCACTGGCAGATGCCTGGCTTCTGTCTTAACTGCTCAAATGTCCTGGGATAAAGTTCAGGCCTAGATAAAATACATCAACAGCTACCATTTTACAAAGACTTAATGGCAGTTGTGTTGTATTTTAATTTTCTGGGTATTAATGAGCCCAGGTTTGTGGGATGGGTCAGATCCTGTCGGGTTTATGTTTTCTTTGTCTCAATAGGCCTGTCAAGTCAAAGTCAGCATAAAGCCTATGATTTCACCTAGGATTAGACTAGAGGAAAGGGACTAAGATTTCAAGCGTAGGAAATCACCTTGTACCTCAGGGAAAACCTGTAGGCAGTGAGTATGCATATCGCTCTTTGGAATGGATCTCCTAGCATAATTAGACCACCTTTTTGGAGGGACCAGCTAGGCATCCATCTTTCTCTCTGAAAAACGTTAAGACTAGCCTACATTAGGAATGACAAGCAGATGATGGAAATGAAATATGGGTGTCCCTTCCAGCTCTGCTTGTCAAGAGGAAAGAGAAGCACTTCAGACCACATCCCTCTTATAATTTGTTGCCTATCAGGTAGGTGGGCCCTTTTTTAAGGGTCTTTAAGAATTAGTTACTGAATGGAGAAGAAAGTAGCCTAGCAACCTAATATTTTCCAAAATCTTAGCAGTAAAGACTCTGGGCGATTGCCATGAGCTTTTAACTACTTAATTTAATATTTACACACTGGTCATCTCCTCAGACTTATCCAAGTTGTGAAGAAGTGAAAATAAAGGCTTTAGCACAAAAAGTCTCTTTTAAGCCCTTTTTTGGGGCCACCTTACTACCTTTCTGTAAGAGTCAAGAAACTTTCAGTTCTGATTATTTGGGTCCCAAGGAAGCCACCATTACCAATAGGGCTGCAGGGGGCTCTGAAAAAGCTGTTATGTTTCCCCCTTGAAATCTTTCTGAAGGTTGTTTGTTGTCATTTTCCATTTGAGGGGGAAAAAATTGTCCCAAAACTGAAAATAAAGCAAACTGTGTGTTTAGCATCTGTAATTATGTGCTAAGGAAATTTATTGAGAGGTGCTTGAGAAAAAGCTGACCTATGGGCCTCTGTGCTAACTGGCTTCTTGTCGGGGGGTAAAACCTTGTTCAAAATGCCTGATTAATGGCATCATTTTACTAATCCTCTGCTTCTCAGGTATATTACTTGTTATTTCTATGGTTCACATCTGACAACTCTGGGAAGATGGTTCTGACTGTTGTACCTCTACATTTTACCGCTCTATGAAAATAAATCAGTATTGCATGAAGCAGCCTCGCTACTTATGTAAAGCTTCCTTCCCCTACGTGGGAGATACAAACTTGTTTCTCAGTCACTTCAAACTGGCGCGTCATATTATCTACTTGCTAATTCCCTAGTTAATGAGTAATAAACTTTGATACACTCTCAAAATCGATATGTCTAAGAAATTTTCCCCTAAAACTCGTCAATGACTAGCTACAGGATAAAGTCCAAACTACTTAACTGGATATTCTGAGGCCTTCCTCATCTTGCGTCTGCCCATCTTTCAGACCCATTGTCTGTCTGCCCTTGGGTATGAGGGCCACTGTAGACTAGCTTGTAGTTCCTGATCGTTCACCTTTCCTTTGAGTAGAAGGCTCAAGGAACTCACAGGATCAAGGGGATAAAGTAAGGCATGATGTGAGCTTAGAAAACTCAACTAAATTTTAAACACGTATTTCCTAATACTTAAGCCTGTGGCTCCTTTTCTGTTTTTGTCAACTATTATTCATGTTTACACATGAATAAAGCTTTGAAATTTGCTCCCCAAAGTATTTCTCAATGTAGGGTCAAGTTTGAGACATTTTTTCTAAAAGATATAATAAATATCCCTTTCCCCTCAGTCTGGATTTAATGTTTCTCTGGACTTCTCAAGAGCCTAGCTTTCAAAAAAGAAAAAAAAAAAAAAAAAAAAAAAGGAGACTAACTGTCTGCACCTCTTTATTGTTGATAGGCTGGAATTGTGGGAAGTTTTATGGGCTAATTTATGAATTTGAGATTTCTGGTCTGATTTAGCAATTGCCAGTAGACCTATCTCTTTGTGTCCTGTTCCTTCCCTCCTCCCCCATCAGTCGCAGGTTATGGCTCAGTTACTGTGTATCCCCCGGTTCCCTGACATTATGGCTGGTTCGGAGATGGAGGTGGGCAAAGGCAAACCACAGCCCCAAGGAGTCAGTATCTTTCAGCTTCCTAGATGCCATTTTGAACTCTCCATTTAGCTATCCATCCCTAGTTAGCACTACTCTTGAGTATTGACTCTGACTGGAAGCTACTGATGTTGCTTGTGGGTTTATTAGCAACTTAACAATGGAGTGTAAACATCGAATGGAGGATTCTTTGGGACTTAATGGTCCACAGAATCCTACTTTCTGCCTGGCCTACATTCTCCACCTGGAGAAGAGTCTGACCTTGTGCCCCTCATGGCTTGGCCATGTCCTCAGGTGTTAACGCGGCACAGGTTACCCAGAGTTCTGAGCCTAACTAACAGCTTGATTCTAGGCCTACCTTGGATATCTAGCCCTTACCTAACCAGCCCTGGGTTGCTCCTTTCTGTGAGACCCACAGCTTTGGGGCTGTGGAGAAGAGAGGAGGCCACCTCACACTGGCAGAGTGTGACAGACAACAGCTCGGAGCCTATCTTTCCAACAAGTGTTGGCCTTGTCTTGCTAAAGGGATTTCTTAAAGGTGAAAGAAGGCTAAACATCCTAGAAAGGAGGGCTAATCTTTAGTGTAGTTTTCATAGGACTTTTCAAGCCTTTTGGCCTTCCTTTTTCTAAAATCTACATGGGACCTTTGCATATAGAATGTTTCCTGGGAGAAAAATGGCGATCAAAATGGTATACTCTCTCCTTCCCTTCCACCTTTCTCATCTGTTCTTCCCCACAATCTTGTTCTTCCTCATCTTGTGCTCTCCAAAGTAGCTGGACTATTGAAGAATAAGTACAAACCTCATAGCTCATATTGCAGTTGTGCTCCTAGTGCAGGAATGTTCCTGTACTTTTTTTGTCCTAGCCCTACCCACTATATTATAGTCCATATTCCTCCACAAACAGTAAACTCTGTGAGGATAAGGACTATGTCCATCTTGTTTGCCTTTGGCTCCCTTGCATCTAGCACAGTGCCTTGTACATACACCCTTGTAGGTGTTTGTTCCTGAATGAATAAATCAGAGTGTGAGCCTGAGTTCTAGCCTTCAACCTCTGCATTCAGGGACCTTAAACTTTACCACTCTAATGACTGACCAGGGTGCCCAAAACATCCCAGCCTTTCCCATCCCTGGTCCAAGAAGACTGGTCTTGCTAGTCCCTGGGGGCACAAGTCTGAGCTCTCCTGGCTGTCTTTGTGGTGGTGCAGTATAGACAGTGGTCAAGAGACTCTGGAGCCAGACTGCCTGGCTCAAATCCTGACCCTACCGGTTACCAATGATGTGATCTTAAACAAGTTACTTATCCTGTCTCTGTCCCACCTTCCTTATAAATAAAATGGGGACAATGATAGTACCTACCTCATAGTATTAACATAGATGAAGCATTTAGAATAATGCCTGCTCATGGTAATGTTTGCTGGTGATGATGGTGCAATCATTGGTCAGTTCTGTATCTAAGAAAGTTGTCATATAATCCCTCTCCATCCCCCCCCTTTTTTATTTATTTTTATTTATTTTTTTAATAATAATATACTTTTAATTATTTATTTATTTATTTTCCCCCAAAGCCCCAGTAGATAGCTGCATGTCATAGCTGCACATCCCTCCAGCCGCTGTATGTGGGAAGCGGCCCCAGCATGGCCGGAGAAGCGGCGCGTCAGTGCGGCCCGGGTTCGGGCCGCCAGCAGCGGAGCGCGCGCACTCAACCACTAAGCCACGGGGCCGGCCCCCCCCCCCTTTTTGTTTAACCATTTTCCCATTCCAACATTTGCAGCTTTTAGTCTGTGATGACCCATCTATCTTAGAATGTACTAGTTTTGTCGTGGTCCCAGCTTAGGTTTGCTTATGCAAAGAATTTGCTTTTAGAGTCAAAATTTTTTTCCCTTCTCTTCCTTCAGAGAATTTAATTCTCAAATAAATGTTTTTGCTTTGTTTTGTTTTAGGGAAAAGAAAAAAGAAGATAGATTTTTCACCATAAGCTTGTGGTCAGGGTGGTGGTGGGGCCTTCCTCCAAACAGTGCTCTGCCTTTGGCCTTCCCATGGGGTGGAGGTGTGGGATGATAGTTAAGGTCTGGCTTTGATATCAGAAACACCTACCTCTGCCATTTAATTGTGTGGCCTTACAAAAAGTACTTAACCTTTCAGAAACTTGGTGTTCTTTTATTTAATATCTACCTCATAAAGTTATAAGAAGGATTAAATGAAATAATGTATGCAAAATTTTTAGTTCAGCACCTGACATATAATAAGTGCTCAATAAATGGTATTTATTATCATTGCTATTTTTAGAGAGATTGGGATTAGAGGTGGAATGATGACTATCTCTTGGGATTATCCTGTAGATTGTTCAAGACAAATTGGGTTTCTACCAAAGGGTGGGAATGAGAGTCTTAGGGCTATTATGTCTCTGATTTTTTTTCTTTATCTGCTTTCCAAAGGTTTTAATTTTTCATCCTCTGGAAGAGAAGATGTAGATGTGAGAACATTAGGAAATGGTAAGATTGAAACAGCATCACTTGACTAGAACTAACTTTCAGATTATCGCCCTTTTCAGACAGCAGGTTTACTGTAGTCACTTAGTCAAAACTAAAGTGGGCAGAAGATCTCAGAGCTTCTCCAAGTGAGGAAGCTTTGTGGATTATGGAGCTACCTTTATAAATTATACGATTGTGTTTTAACAGGAATCATTTCTTCAGAGGCCATCTTTATTGCATACCTGTAGGTTATAAGGGACTTTTATGTGCATTAACAAGGAAGTGCCTTATTTTGTCCAAAAGGTTGATTATTAATTGTTCCACTTAATGACATTCCAGTAGTACTACCACTACAGTTTTCAAAATGCACATCTTCATTTAAAAAGTGATTCTGCTTGCTTAGCCTTTATTTCTCTCATTTTACATTGTTGCATTACAAGAAAGATGATGAGAGTTAATCCTGAGCTATTTGAGATTTATAGTCCCTTCCTCTCATGGAATCACAGTTTTTCCATTTCACTAATGGATTAGGCTAGGAGGATGGATTGCAACTTGGTATACCTGGGCATTGTTGCATGTGATGTTACGTTAGTGTAACCAGATCAATTACCAGTTGTTTGGATTTTATTTTGTAATTAACACAGGCTTGTTCATGTACCTTGGGAAAGCAGTCATTTTCACATATTGCCCATACTGGGGTGTAGCAGCCCCCCAAAAGCCCCTTGATTGTTTTCACACATTCCCTCCCCCAGATGTAGTCATGTCACTAAACTTTCAGTCCTCTAGAGCTCAACTCGTTTTTTCACACCTCCTAACCCTCTTGCATTAGCCCAAATGTTAACTCCATCAACACGTTTCTGTTTCATGACGGGGTGTGTGCTGCCAGGAAGGCCCTTTGCAATTGAGCTGGTGAATCCTCATAGAGTACATTTCACTTCACAAGAAATTAAGGAACTTCAGCAGGTAAACCACTTCATGACATGGAAATCGTCACGTTTCTGCAACTCTGTAGCTGAACTAGAGTTGCTAATTGTTTTTCTTTTTCTACTACTACAGAAAATTAATAACTCATCTAACAAAATCCAAGTCCGTGACTTGCAGCTTGTCACAAGGTAAGGGTAGACTCACTGGAGATGATTTGAAAAGGGAACTTTTGGTTGTAGATCATATATCTGATAAGGGAATTGTATCCAGAATATATAAAGAACTCTTACAACTCAATAATAAGAAAACAACCCAATTAAAAATGGGGAAATGAAAAAAAAAATGAAATGATTAAATGGACATTTCTCTGAGGATATATGAATAACCAATAAATACATGAAAAAATGCTCAAATCATTAGTCATTAGGGAAATGCAAATCAAAACCACAATGAGATCCCACTTCACACTCACTAGAATGGCTATAATTAAAAAGACGGAAAATAACAAGTGTTGGCCAGGATGTGGAGAAATTGGTACCCTCATACGTTGCTGCTGGGATTGTAAGTGCAGCCACTTTGGCAAACAATTTGGCAGGTTCTCAAAAGGTTAAACATAGAGTCACTGTATCACTCAGGAGTTCCACCTCTAGATATACACCCAAGAGAAATGAAAATGTACATCCATACAAAGACTTCTACATGCATGTTCATAATAGCATTATTCATAATAGCAAAAAAGTAGAAACAACACAAATGTCCATGGATAAACAAAATGTAGTATATCCATACAATAGAATGTTACTCAGTAATAAAAAGGAATGAAGTACTGATACATGCTGCAACATGGATGAACCTTGAAACATTATGAAGTGAAAGAAGCCAGACACCAAACACCAAATATTGTATGATTCCATTTTATGTGAAGTGTTCGGAGTAGGGAAATCTATAGAGACAGAAAGTCAATTAGTGGTTGCCAAGGGCTGGGGGAAATAGCGAATGGGAAGTGACTGAGAATAGGTATGGAGTTTTTTTTTGGGGGGGTGATGAAAGTATTCTAAAATTAAATTGTGATAGCTGCACAACTCTACATAAACATATTAAAAATCACTGAATTGTACAGTTAAAAAAACAGGGGAATTGTATGTAAATTATACCTTAATAAAGCTGTTTTTAAAGAAAAGGAATTTTGGGGCAAGGCTTGTGTTGCATATATTCAGACAAACTTTCTTTTATTACTTTTGTTTAGAGAGGCAATAGGACACATGAAAGAAGGTGAAGAAGAAAAGACCAAGACCTATAGTGCCTTAATATGGACAAATGAAGCAATACAGAAGAAAGACATTGAATTCCTAAATGACATAAAGGTAGTTAAGTGCTCTAATTCTTTTAATTTTATTTTCCTACTGCCTGTAAAAGAGTCCTTTGTCTTCTAGTTTATTACCTGCAAGTCATAGAGCATGAGCTTTGGGGCCTGTGAGACCTGGTTTCAAATTCCAGCTTTACCACGTACTAGTTGAATGATTGGGCAATTCCTCTAACCCATCTGAGAGGCAGTGTTGCTAGTTACTAAGAACCTGACTCTAAGGACAGATTGCCTGGGTGCAAATCCTGGATCTGCATTTCTTAGTTGTGTGACTTTGGACAAATTTGTTAGCCTCTTTATGCTTTAATTTCTTCATTTCTAAAGTTTGTTAGAAGAATTAAATGAGTTTAGTCATATGAAGCACTTAGAACAGTATCTGGCACATAGAAAATACTCAGCAATGCTATTATTATATTTGGCCATCTGTAAAAAGGAAATATAAAATAGAATTTATCTAATAGAATTGATGCTCAGATTAAGTACATAAATAAAATATATTATAAGTAAACAAAACAGGATAATATATGTAGAGCACAAATATTTTGGCATATGCTAGGTTTTCCTTCACGTGAGCATGTCACTGTAGAGGATCTGCCTGTTCATTTGCATATTTCTTCCCACTTGCCCCCACCTCTTCCTGTAAAGATAATTTACTTTCAAATGCAAAGAATGAGCATAAATGGGCACGAAGATATATATAGTTATCACAACATTGTTTAAATGGGCAATATTTTGTAATAATCTAGATGACCTACTAGAGGGGCCTGGTTTTATCTTATGGTTTATTTGTGTGATGGACTATTACTAGCCAGCTGTTAGAAATTATGTGGTAGATGAATATTTATTGACAAAGGAAAATGTTCCTGATAAATGCTAATGGGAAAAAAACAAGTTCTAAGAGTATATAGAGGATTGTTACATTGTGACTTAAACACACACACACATACATATGACTATGTAGAAAACAAATTGTATGGTCAAAAATTCCATAAATAGGATTTATACTTACGAAAAATACAAACACCCAGTAGAGAAAAATGGACAAAGGATATGAACAGGCAGCTGAAAAAAGAGCAACTCCAAATGGCCAAGAATCATTTGAAAAGATGTTCCACCTCCAGATTGAAGTAACAATGAGACATCACTTTATTCCCCTCAAACTAATAACACCTATTGGTTAGAGTGGAGGAGTAGGCTAGTTGCATACATTGTCAATAGAACTGTAAAATGTTTCAGCCTTTTTGGAAAACAGTGTGGCAATGACTGTAAAATTAAAAATACACTGGTCTTCTACCTAGCACTTCCGCTGCTGGCAATCTGTCCTGTAGAAATGAAACTCCAGTGCATAAGAATTCGTGCACAAGGATGTTTATTGACTTTGTTCAAAGTGGCAAAGTCAACGACAACAACAAAACTGGAAAAAAAGTGAATATCCTTCAATAAGGAAATGGTAGAATAAGTTGGAATATTACATAGCTATTAAAAAAACTAAAACAGCATGTGATCCCATTTATGTTATTGTGTGTAAATATGCCTAAAAATGTTGGAAAAAAAGATAGAGTTAGGTCTACATCTATGACTTGTAGGAACACCCATGACATTATGAGAAAAAAAGTGAAGTGCAGAATAATGTTTATAGTATGAGTGTTTTAGTGAAAACATACAAGTCATTCACCTGCTTAGAGAAGGTCATCTATAAAATGAGGGGATGGACTAGATCATTCCCAGTGGGCCCTCCAGTTCTCAGGTTCTGTGATTCTATATCTAAGGCCCTTTGGCTTTGACTCTATTATCTATACTATAGATAGATATCTTTTTGATTGCAAAACAAATTTCTAAAGCTCTATTCCTTCACATGTGTACAAGTCATTCAGAATGCTGTGGGGAAAATAAACTCATTTAAAGAATAGATTCACAGTTTGGGGGGAGCCATAGAGCTAATTCAGAAATAATGCTGAAAGATGATTTTTATAGGTACAGACTGAGTATTGAAAGAGTCTATTTTAATTGTCCACAGTCCAAGTGGACTCATGAGGCTAGGTGACCTCTAATAATTTTTTTAAGTGTTAGGGTTAAAACAGTTTTCAAATATTCCTGTTGGCATAAAAAATGTAAAAACTGAGTTACTGCCCTATTCTGAGAAAAAGTCACTTCAGATTTACTACTTGTCTCCTCTTTTTGAAGGGCAACCTACTTCTAAGGGAAAAAAATCATTTGTGTGTGTTTAGATGTGTTTCTGAAAATTCAGCAGTATGGGAATAGCAGAGGGCAACGTGAGAGTAAATGAAGTGGTTTCCTTTTGTCTGCTAAGAACAAGGAGGCCAAAAAAGACACATAAGTGATCCAAGTGTTACGTTGGAAGCAGTGGTGGGGCTAGTAGCTCAGTTGGTGCTTCCATTGACTAGCTCATGGGTCAGAGTCCTGGGAGTGACTGGAGGTAAAGGAAACAGGAGAAGAGCACTCCTCAGTCACTCATTTAAGGGCCACCTGTTTCTGTACTCTATAGTGGAGGCCATATCTTTACAGATTCCTTAATAGTTCAGCCTTATCCTTTTTATGGTCTTTTTGGCCAGAGAAATGTCAACCTTGTGGAGACAGCTTATCTCATCAGAACAAAGTGCTTCTAAAATCAATGACAGAATCATAAAACCTATGATTTAGGAAGGACCATTGACTCACTGCTCTGATAAAAGCAGTCACACCATTTCAAGTGTAGTCTTTGTCAGAACTTGCTCTTTCTTTGTTAGTGGAGAACTTGATAGAGGGAAGCCCAGACAGAAACCTCTCCTTAGCATGGCTTCGGGCGCTCACTAATCATGTAAATTAGGAAGGAGTTGTTCCAACAAGAAGTTGCAGAGGATTCAGAGTTCTTAGGAACCTACATTTCTGGTTATGCCCAATATCTATTTTTAAAAGTTGGAATTAGTTGGCCTTTTACAATATTAACCTCTATTTCTTATTTTACATCTTGTGACATAAAAGGAAATCTCTAATTGTGCGAAAAACAAGCCTGTGTCCCTAAAAAATCTGAACTGTAAAAAGTCATGCAGTATTATTATTGTCAAGTAACTTGAACTGGGCTAACAAATATTGAGAGGGCCTGGTTTATTGTACAAACTTATTTGTAATTGTTATATTGAAACACTATCCTAAACATTGATATAACTGTTAATTTTCCAGATATATCCTTTCGTATAACCAAATAAATAACCCTGTAAATAAGTGTATGTATGTTTCTCCCTGAAACATGCACACTATCCATACACACAAGTGATGCTGATGTCCTGCCTTCTACAAAGAGTCATTTCTCATCTCAGCCTGAAATCCCCACTGTTGGGTCACTCTCTTGGGTTAGGGAAAAAAAAGGTAAGAACATGTCTTCTAGAAGAACTCTGGTAAAGTAAAGGGCAGGATAGAACACCAGAGTCCTAATCAGTTTGTTAAATATTAGAGCAAAAGAGAGCTTGGGGATCATTTACTTCAAAGCCTTTTTTTATGGCATACTGGGGCCCAGAAAATGAGTAATCATGGACTAGGTTATGAGAAGTCTCACAGAGTTTGAACCTTAGGTGATACAATTTATTATAGTTTTAGTTAGTTTCTACCCTGACACGGATAGACGGGGTCCTCTAAAGAAAACATCTGTGGTGAGCCATTGTTGACAAAGGAGGTGTTAAGATAGCCTTCACTGGGCAGTAAAGCTGACTCCATGGTTCTATATCATATCCTCCTCTAGGACTTAAAGATTGACCAGAAAACACCTCTACGAGTCCTTCACCGGAGACCCCTGGCTGTGAGAACTCGCATCATTCACTCCATGGAGACGAGCTATGTGGATGAGCATCATTTCCGCCTCTATCTGAAGACTCAAGCTGGAACGTATCCTTTCACCTTCTGCATAGCAATAATCTAACCTGAACCCTATTGGAAGAGTTCATGCTGCCCTAGAAAATAGTTCAACTTGATCTAGGGGGGGTAGGGGAATGATTAGGTTGGAGAAGAATCCATTTTTGTTGTTGTTGTTGATGTTTGGGGTGTTTTTTCCCATTAAATTTGTGTTTTTCAAAATGATATTTTAAACCATGAGGCAGCAGCCAGTTCAACGAGAATTTTAAAGTATTTACAGTGTCTCACACAATGCTGAGCACATAGTAGGTACTCAGGAAACTCTTTTAATTGATTCATTTGCCATCTTTACACATTTGGCCAGTCACATATTCATGACCAATTTGGGTCCTTTCAGCATTTCGAGCATTTGTCCCAGATGATGAAACACTGAGAGTAGATGGGAGTGGCCCTACTTTACATATTGATCTTCACTTTATTTGGCCACTGGCCCAGAACAGGAGACTAGTCCAAGGCTGATCACTTGTTCATAACCTACCCTGCCTTGTGTGGTTTTCATCATGTCTGAGTTGCTGGTTAAAATACGTCACAGAGCTGCCGTAGTCTTAGCTTTGGTTTACTTTTCACAGGCTCCTAGTTTTTGTTTATTTGTTTCCTGGTTTTATATTATTTTGTGATCTAATAGCATGAAGGATAAAATGCCTTCTAACTAGTATAAAACTAATGATATATTATGGATATAAGGAAAAAAATGTCAAGTTTTATTCTCACCATATTGCTATAATTAGTCTGCCTCTCCTTCCTCACCACCCTCCTCTCCCCCTCTTCCTCCCCTACCTCACCCCAGAAGTGACTGGGATTTACCCAGCTGAAACAGGTATAGGTTAAAATTTACTCCTAAAATCTCCTAAATTTTTGCAGTTTGGATCAAGGGATGATCTAGTTAGACTGCAGTGGGCAGATCTTTGTATCTTTGTTGTTTGGAGCACATATGCCTATTGTATATGAAATGTAAATGGATTTTCAAAGAAATCACAGATTAAAAAAAAAAATTCTTTACCTAATCTCAGCTTTAGTTTTGGTGTGCTAGGGGAAAATGCAGTGGTTTTTTGTATAAGCTAATGTCTTTTCAATCTCATTAAAATATTTGTAGAACCAGCCTTGTACATGTACTTAAGGCATTAGCCAAGAAAGACTATTTGCTAAGGCTTAGATACCATGTGGTTATACACAGAAGTATATGAATTTTTCACATATATTGCTCAGTATACTGAACTACTTCATTTGACTTACACCTTGTCTCTCTGGCTATGAATAAGAACCATTCTGGACCTTTTGACTGGTTATCCTGGGGCTTTTTGGTCATCTCCCTTCATTATAGCTATTCAGAAATAGCATTCTTTAAAGAAAGTGAGAGAAAAAGAATGACAATTGTTGAGTAATTATGAGTTTAGCAAAGAAGACAGTTACTAGATAATTACATGTCTTATACTTGAGCCAAACATTTAGTGAAAGTAGAGTGAATAAATATCAGCACATTATGGTGTTAATTTTTTATTTATCATCTGAAAATAAACTTATTTTTCCTAGTCAAGGTATATTAAAAATTTATACTAAGTGCTGGTTTGTAGAACACAACATAATGCTGAATGAGTTTTTACTGAATGCTGGTGAAATATTTTCAGAGAAATATTGTCAAGGCTGTAGTAGAGTTCTATGTAAGGAATGTTAACATAATCTTATTAATAACTAATTCTAGGATTAGTCATTGACTTCAAAGTCTGAAGACCTGTGAAGGAAATACAAAGTTGCCCCTTTAAAAAAAAAAAAGAATTAACTTAGTTCTCTTGCTAACCATGTTAGCAAACAACTAGAACTTAGGTTCTTTGATAATCTTATTGAAGGGCCTTCATCAAGACTAAATTAATATTCTCATTGTCCCTCCCATCCTACTGCCATTGTGTCACCAGGTCATGTTACAAGGAAAGCCATCATTGAGGTCACTCTGTGTGTGACCCAGTGGAAACCTACTATCTGGCAGATGTCAGGGGCTGTTATTGAAAAATGGGACCAGAAAGATGACAAAATGGAAGTTGTGGCAAAAAAAAAAAAAAGGTGAGGTTTTTTTTTTAGCCTTGAACTACAGCTAATTTTAAAGATCCATACCCAAACCCTGGCACCTAGAGATGAGCTAAAGAAAAAAGAAAGTCATGACTCTTGGTAAATTTAACGTAAACACAGGTCCCAGGTCCTGATGTTGGCTGCCAGGCTGGTAGGAACCAGTTTGCCATAGCTTATTTTCTAGGACACATCACAAGTCACAGCTGAGAAATAACTTCTCTTTTGTAACATTTCTGCTTTTGTTTGTCATTTCCCTTTCACCTATCAAATCTCACCAAACAATTGGTACTGCATAGCTATCTTTATTTGTTCCTTAAACAAACCCCAGCTACATTAAAGAGTTTGTACATGGAGACTTTGGGAGAACCAAGCCAAACATTGGCTCTCTGATGAATGTGACTGCAGACATTCTTGAGCTGGATGTTGAGGTAAACTATTTTATTGGGGAAATGCCCATTTACACACTGAATTCAGCCAAGGTTATGCTTTTTTGGCATTAAGCCAAATAGTACTACTTACCTTAATAGGTATTTGAAAATGGTCAAAATCTCACAGAAGCGTTATATTGCAGGGAAGGAAGATCTTCAGAATTTTTATTTCTTTAAAAAAAAATACAAGGTCTCATTTATGATCCTTGAAAATATACAGGGAATTTATTAACTGTGCTTTACATATGGCATGAGATCTAAACCCTTAAACCAAGCAAGGAAATGAAGTTGTAAGTGTCCTTCATATGTCCTATGGACTTCAGAGAGTTCATCCCCATTCCTATCTTGTTTTATAAAGAATTTAAGGCAGCCTACTCAGAAACATATATTCAGGACAGGGGTAGAAAATGGGATGAGCCAACGGTAATTAATAAAAGCAGTTCTATAAGGGACCCCTATGATGTAAACCAAATTCTCTGCTCTTATAGTCTGAATTGAAACAAGGTTAAATTCTTAAGTAATTAGAAAAATGGATAGAATGGATCTTTCAGGCAATTCTCCATAAACATTTTCCTCATTTGAGCATCAGTAAGTGTTGAGTCACAAGTTGTGCTCCTTGACGAATATCTGATTAGGAATAGAGTCCCTCCTCCCCCACCCGCAACAACAAAAATTTAGGAAAGGCTAGCATTTTGCACTTGGGAATAATATCAGTTATAAAAAGAAGTGGTTATAGTTACCCAGTGTGAAAACAGCTATGATAATCAAATGATCGCTGGAGCATTATGACCTTACCAGCAATTCTCTTGAGTGCTTTCAGATTAGATCTTACACGGCTCCTGCAGTACAGCCAGTTGATAGCACCTTCAAGGTTGCAAGGAGCCTCCTCAGTGAGACTATCATTTTGAGGAAGACAACCTGTTAACGAAAATCCCAACTGCATTCATCTTTGACCTTAATTCTTGGAATAGCTTAGGAGTGTCAAGGATCCACAAGCCAGTGTTTCTCAGCCTGCATTGTCCATTAGAGTCGCCTGTGGAGCTTTCTGAACCCCAGCCCTCAACACACACAAGATTGTGATCAATAACATTTGGTTTTCAGGCTTGAAAAACCACCCATTAGCTTATATATGGGTGTCTGGTATACAGCTATATTCTGAAACAGAACCAAAATATTTTCTTGGGATTTGTAAAAGACACATACACACACCCCCACACCCACCCCCCCGGCAAGTTATTTGGGCTTTTCTAATAAAATTTTTCTGAATCTAGTATGTGAAGTGACTCATAGATTAATTTAAAAATCATTTTTAGGGGCCGGCCCTGTGGCGTAGCGGTTAAGTGTTCGTGCTCCGCTGCTGGCGGCCCGAGTTCAGATCCCAGGCACGCACCAACGCACCGCTTGTCAGGCTGTGCTGTGGCGGCGTCCCACATAAAGTGGAGGAAGATGGGCACGGATGTTAGCTCAGGGCTGGTCTTCTTCAGCAAAAAGAGGATTGGCATGGATGTTAGCTCAGGGCTGATCTTCCTCACACACACAAAAAAACCATTTTTAGTAAATCCTTTCAGGTTTTAAACTTTTAAGTCTCAAAAAACAACACAGGTACAGTAGATTAAAAAAAACTTTCTCCTAAATTCGGCCCTCTAGGGTAGTTAAGACAAGATGTGATTTCATATTCTAACTTGATTGTTTATGTGGAGACAAAATAGTCTGCTATTATAATTTCATTATGACTTGAAGATCAAAGTTTTTTCTAGAAGAAACCAGGGTAAGTAGAGGTCGATAAATTCAATTTTGAAAGAAACAAAAATTCTGCTTAAGGGATAGGCAAAGATCCTTAATCCTTTTCTAGTTCCAGGTGATCTTTCATATTCATTTCTTTCACATTTAGTTGCTAACTTACAAGCAAGGCTATAAGTTTATAAACTACTTGAATATTTGGTAAGTGCAAGATGGGAAAATGAAAATGATCAGAGTAATAAAAGTTGCTGAAACTTCTGAGGGAAAGTTGGTGTTGCCACCTGAATTGGTTTGCTACTTTACCCATAAATAACATTTAAAAAATTTAAATGTACTCTAGTCTTCTATCAGTCAAAAGACACAGTTAATAAGTGGCTGAGTAGCCAAATACTCAATAAATTCAGGAACAGGCCTTGGGCCCAAGAACCCCAAGTCCTAGAATGGATTTTAGTGTTAAATTGTGGTATTCAATGGCTCTTTTCTTCAAATGCACTTTCTTCTGTTGCACTGTATTAAAACTATGAAATGTATACAGCATTACCAGCAAATACTTACTAGAACAGTAATGTTTTAATGACTTGTTTCCCTCCTTCTAGTCTGTAGATGTTGACTGGCCCCCTGCTCTGGATGACTAGCTTTCAAATTTGGAAACAAAGAGTAGAGTTTTCCTGGCATGATGTGGACACCCATTCAGCAAACACTGTAAAATGGCTGTTTACTCACCATAACGGTGTCGAAGAAACCATTTGGATCATGTTGATCTATATATTTTTTAATCTGTTGTAACATCTCAAGATCTATATATGTGTTAAATTGTTCTAAGGATGTCTTATGATTTTTCTCATTCCCTCCCCGACCCCCACAAGCCAAACTATGAATAATGAAACCGTTCTCTTAATTCTTTCATTTAGAGAGGTACACAAACAGAATACATTCTTTGATAATCTGAGCTGTAATTTCTTTCAGCAAAATTTCCTTTCATAAGAGACATACCGCCTTTAAAATTATGTTCTGAATTTTTAAAAGGATGTTGATACAAGTTATATCTAAATTTATGCAGCATAGTATCCTATAAAATTCTAAGATATCAAATGCAAATCTGACATCATTAGTATTTTTCCCAGTAGGCTTCAAGCAAGCTATTTCCAACAGAAGTACTTTTGGTGTGATTTGTCACAAATCTTAACGACTTCAAGTTACTATTTTGACAATCTAAAATTGTTAATACATTTCCTGGGAGGGAAAGTGAAACCTTAGGAATTGAGGTAAGAGACTTTCATAAATCTTTTAAATAAGAGGACACAAGTGCCTTTAATAACTTGATTCCCAGGGATAAGATTTTGAAAAGTTGAGATTGCTAAACAAAGGTAAGCAATTAGAAGGATGTGCAACTATGACATGCAACTATCTACTGTGGCTTTGGGGGGAAAGAAAACCAAAAAGCAGGAGGATTGGCAATAGATGTTAGCTCAGAGCCAGTCTTCCTCAGCATAAAAGAGGAGGATTAGCACGGGTGTTAGCTCAGGGCTGATCTTCCTCACACACACAAAAATAAATAAATAAAATAAAATAAATGCACATAACCATGAAAATTGACTTTTGGAATTTACATACCAAATCAAGGAGTTTACCAAAATATAGCCCAAGTATATTTCATCTCATATGATTACCATTTGTTCATCAGTGAATCATCAGTTGGTACTATGAAGAAGAAAATCATTAAACAGGCAAAACCTAAAGAAAACGGATGGGTCATTACAAGTTTCGGACACAAGACTCATTACAATTCAGTTTTAAGTGTAATTTACATCACCCTGATTCAACTGAGCTTATTTTAGAACACATGTGACTTGGATAGTATTGGATTACTCAGTTTCCCATCTCTACATTAAATATAGTTCATAGATATTAAGATGTATTATTCACTGCAGAAATCAGGAAAATGACATGAAGTTTCATATGTGAATAATAGCAAATAATTTTTTGACTATTTTCAATACCAGAAAATGAGAAAGGGATAATAGAAATAAACTTTTGATAAAAAAGGTAAGAACCTGTGCGTGAATGTTTCTCAGTTTCTGGGGAAATTTTGCTACAAAAGAGATGTATATAATTTGGGAGATAGTCTTTTGCATGTTTCTTTTTGGCTTAGGGTTGAATTCAGTGGATTTGCAAAATGGAAGAATTAAGAACCTCCTTATATAGCAAACTTAAATTAGAAAACTTCTATTTCTTAAATTTCTATTCCTGAGATTATACAAAATTTCAAGCAGAGAGTAAACATTAGCTGTAAATACTTTACTTATTCCAAATATTCATATAGTTATGAGATAAAGGTTGTTAAAAATTAATGTAGGTCTTTGTTTTTTATGCAGAACTGGGAACATTAAGTAATGAGAGTACTATAGTTTCACTTTTGTCTATATAAAAATATATATTTTTTTAAATTTTTATTTATTGATTGATTTTTCCCCCAAAGCCCGAGTAGATAGTTGTATGTCATAGCTGCACATCCTTCTAGTTGCTGCATGTGGGATGCGGCCTCTGCATGGTCGGAGAAGTGGTGCGTCGGTGCACGCCCGGGATCTGAACCCGGGCCACCAGCAGCAGAGCTGGCGCACTTAACCACTAAGCCACGGGGCCGGCCCTAAAAATATTTTTAAATTAGTTTTGTGATCTCCTCTTATAGATTTGTTTAAATTAAAAGCCTTTTAAATAACACTTAAGAGAAAGGGCCCTTGGTACTTCTTAGTATCTCTCTGTCCCAAATATAGTCTGTAGGTTAGCTTAGGAAAAATGTCAACTCTGAATACCTGGAAAAGTAAACATAGATAAACAAATAAACTTGGTAAAATGAAAATTTTCCCAGGTAAGATAACTGGTTACATTTGCAAATTATGTGAAATAAATTTAGAAGTTAAAGTTCCATTTCCAAAGAGAAAAACATCTTACTTAGGCAGATCTTTTCTTTTGGAGCTTCATTCTTTGATTTTTAAGTCCACATAAAAAAATGAACTTTGATGTAAGACTTTTAAAAATAGTACCCTTTTTTATTGAAAGTATTACTTTTATGATCCTATTTTTAATTTAATTTTTTCATTTTAAAATAATTTCGAACTTACAGGAAAGTTGCAAGAAAAGTACAAAGAACTTTTTTCCCTGCACTATTGAGCCAACAATGCCCCATCACCCCAAATACATTAGTGTGTAGTTTCTACAAACAAGGACATTCTTCTACTTCACCACAATGCAACTATCAAAATCAGGAAATTAACACTGATACTGCTATTATCTAATCCAAAGACCCCACTCAAGTTTCACCAGTTATCCCAACAATGTCCTTCACAGTCAAGGGATCACATTTTGCATTTAGTCGTTATGTCTCTAGTTTCCACCAATCAAACAGTTCATCTTTCCTTGACTTGCATTACTTTAACATTTTTGAAGATTTCAGGCCAGTTATTTTGTAGATGGCTCCTCAGTTTGGGTTTGCCTGATGTTTCCTTATTATTAGATTCAGGTTGTACATTTCTGGCAAGAATACCACAGAAGAGATTTTTATCTTCTTGTATCTTATCAGGTGTCACAATTTTGATTTGTGCAGTACTGATGATTGGGCTTTGATCAGTTAATGAAGGTAGTGTCTGCCAAGTTTCTCCACTTTGTTACTCTTTTTTCCTTTTAATTAATATGTGTCTTTTAGAGAAACTATCAAACTTTAACTCACTTGTTTTAGCATTCATTGAAGATTTTCATCTGACTCAATTATTACAATGACAGTCAAATACTGATTTTCTAATTCCATCATTCCTTTTACATTTATAGGTTGGCATTCCACTGAAAAGTAGAACTTTCCCTTCTTGTGGATTCGTGGCTTTCTATTTTCTTCAATGGGTTATAATTTGTTACTAACATTTATTTTGATTTTTAAGTGTTCATTTGGCCAGTGCGTGCCCCTTCAGGCTAGCTCCTGTGTCCTTTTGACAGGTCCCCATCATTCTTGGAGCATGTTCCCACTTTTCTAATACAAAAAGACACTCCAGGACCATCTTGTATTTCATCTGCACCAGTCCTGGAATGGGCCATTTCTCTAGGAAGAACTGGTTCCTTTTAGTGGAGAATGATATTTAGAAACCCAAGATCTGAGCAGTAGGTGTGCTCATTGCTATTGTGGCACTGCTGCTCCCAAGTTCTCTCATGGCACGTGCGAGGACACACATGCACGCAGACACACACAATTACATCTATGTATTTCTTTATCTACATATATTGAAAACTATGAGTTTATACCAGTACTTCCAATTCCAACCTTATTCTAGTTTTCTCCCTTTCTATATTTGTAATTCCTTTCCTCTAACAGTGAGAAAACTGGCTCACATTAGCCTTAATATATTTACTTAATAGATCAGTCCCCTTCATAAATAACCAATCTCCTATTGCTGCATCCTTATTCCAGATCACCGAGATGCCCCTCCTCCCTACTATCCTCACATGTTCTCCTCAGTTCCACACTGTAATCCCACAATGGGCCACTACCTTCACCCCCTGTGGCAATACCTACTACTTGTACACCTTGCTCAAAATAAGCTAATAACTTTTGTCCTGAATTATTCAGGAAGGGAGACAGGCTGGAAATAAGTCAGGAAGGTAGAAAATGAAAATCTTTTAGAAAGACATTTCAGTGCTCTACAAAATTTATTTACATTTCAAAGGACCTTTACATATGCAAGTATATTCAGCTATAGTATTCCATAAAAATGCCTAATGTTTCTAAGCAAACATCTTCCTTTCCCTATAAGGAAGATGCTATAAATATGAAGAAAACCTCATTGATATTCTTAAATAGCAACAAAATTTTAGTAAGAGTTTTAGAATTTTTTCCATTTATTATATTACCAAGAAAAAAAATCACTGTATACAAAGATATTACAAAGGTAATAAAATATTATGTACAATAAAAGGCATTTTGACATTTTAAAAATGATTGCATGTTGACGTCACACTTAGCAATTAAATAACTGAATGGTACCTGAGAACTTTTAAAAATTACTGTCTTCAGTCCTTCCAAATTCATTATAGTATTAAGAAGCATATGAAAATACTTAAAACAGTAAAAAAAAAATAGGATAGTGCCATTCTGCAGGGATCTGGATTCATCATAGTCAGTGGTATTTTTAAGTGTGTTCTTTTAAAACAGAAGTCATCTCTGAAGGGTTCATCTGGTCTGAACAGCGCATTTAAGAACGTCCATTACCCAAAAACTTCATTGTTTTCTCCTTTCCATCTCATCTTAAAGCTACCTGAACTGTGCACCAGTGACCAACATTTTCAGCTAATTACTCAATAAAACCAAGTGTGTCACCAATGAAGTCTCCTGAGATTGAATTCCACAAATGAATCCCAAAATACTCCAATTTTATCTATTTCTCACTATATTTTATGCAAAGCTATAATGTTTTGATTAAATAAAAGTTTAGAAGAAAAATAGGCAAGATCAAGTTTGATACTTTTACCAAAACTTTTATTTACCTACTGCTATCCCAGAAAACTCGATTTGTTGAAGCACCATTTTGTACTAATTATTGTGTATTACTGTTCACACATAGGTGTTGAATGAATTTTTTTGTAATTCTTTAAATTTTTGAAATTTTGAAAGTCCAATAGTAAACTGAAGTTGTGGAAACAAGTGATAAGAATATCAGAGTATGATAAATTCTACCCCCTTTAAATAGATAATTATTAGCATGTGATATTTTTTCCTAAAGCCATAGACATTTAGAATAAATAGAAAAATGTTTAGAAAAAATAATTGTTTAAAAATTATATCCGTATTTTGTTTATTAATGAGGGTAGTAGTGGGGACATGACGGGGTTTTTTTCTTTGTTTGGTCTACGCTTTTGAAAAAAAGTTACACACATGATTACTTTTGAGATTTCATCTCATCTACTCATGTTACCCACTCCTGGACTGATAACGTTAAATAGCATGGAATTTTCTATCATATGTGATGCAAAAAGCATCCTAATTTTACGCCTTTCATACCCAACCTCTGAGAAGAAAACAGATGGGAAATCTTTCAGCGGCAACTTCATTAGCCATAAGGAGACTCCCTTTTAGGAAGACAGTCATACTAATCCCAACTCATAGTCAACTTTGGCAAAGAAATTAAGAGTCGCAGAATTTCAGAATTGGAAGTCATTAATTGCCCTTATCTTTGCTATACAATCAGAAATGATTCTGGAAAGAATAAGGTCAAATGACGGTCCTTCAGATGGAACAGCTGGCCACTCTCAAGACAAAACCATCTCAGGGATCTTAAAGAATGTAATCCATAGTGATTTTTCTCACTTTGCTATGTATTAGACAACTGGAAGGAATGTTTGGATTAGAGATTAATCAAGGCCACAGGATATATACAGACGCTGATTTATTAACAATATTAGATTAGCACTATACAATTTACAGTGTTTGTATGCATTATTTTATTTAATATAAGGTAGGCTGGGTAATATCTGCATTTTATATCTGAAGAGATACGCCCATAGAAGGTGTGATTTGCTAATTACATAACTTTTAAGTGGCAGAGCTTAAGATTCAAACCCAGATGTTCTGACTAAAAACTCCCTATTCATTCCATTTCTCCATGCTCTTTAACACCACATGGTAATTTCTCTAATCTCTCAATAAATCAATTTAAGATATAAGAAATTATTTGGTGTTACTAGGCAGCCTGGATCATCAATTCCAAGTCTTTCTTAACATGGACAGGATAATTAGTTTTTCTGAAGCATTAGGTTAAAACCCAGCTGTTTCTGTTCACTAAGGTTTTGAGTAGAGAAGCCCAGTTACCAATTTAAAAGGCCATTAAGATAGTAAGTTCTGATGACAGAAATCAGAATAGTGGTTTTGAGGAGTAGGTAGCTTGGCAAGGGGCATGAAGGAAACTTCTGGGATGGTAGAAATGATTATTTACATATATAAAAATTTATCAAGCTGTACACTTCAAATTAGTCCACTTTTTGCACTTTAACTGTGTGTTATCCCTCAAAAGAAAAAGACTGACATCTTAGCAAGAGTTTTGTCTCATTCACCTCTGTATCATTTCCAGCACCTAACATGGTGCTTTGCACAAGACATTCAAAAATGTGATATGTGATTGATTACATGAATACTTGAGTGTCCGTGCAAGGGTAAGGTGCCAAGGAAATGCACGGAGGGAGAACTGAGGTTAAACCTGCCCCATATAGTAGAGAGAAGAAGCAAGGTCAGAGATATGAAACAATCCTAGTAAACTGTAAAATTTCTACCTAATACAGTTGACACTACGAGAGGCAGAGAGTTAAAGTATTTCACAAGCTTGATAATCTTGGCATCACTGCTTTTCCTGCCAAGTACCTTTCCCTTTAAAAACCATATCCTTGTCCACATTTTTATAATCACTCCTACGTCAATTTCACCCTTCCCTCTCTAATAACAGTTACCATTTATTCAGCACCAACTATGCCACGGATTGTGCTAAGTGATGGAGCCCCAAAGATGAATGAGACAAACCTTAAATGACTATACTTCAGTGAGAGGAGTTCTGCGACAGGGGCATGTACACAGTTGCACCTCAACTAGGGCAGCAGGACCAAGCTTCACAGAGGAGAAGCCCAGTCTTAAAGGCTACGTGTAGTCGTTGTAGAAGAGCAGAGGCAGACTGGACAACATGGAAAAGGCATGGAGTCCCGGCGGCCTGAGAGAGAAAGTTTTTTCAAGGAATGCTATGTACTAGGGTATAAGGGGGAATGGGGTATTATTTTTAACTAGAGCATATGGAAAAGATTCTTGTTGGGGGAAAAAGAATGAAGGCCTATACTAAGAAATCAGCAGGAATGAAAGAGGAACAAATGCAAGAGATTTTTAGGAGGCAGACTCAAAAGGACTTGGTGACTAAGTATGAGTGTGAGCAAGAAAAAGAATAAATATGATTTTGAGGTTCCTATTAAGTATCTTGGGTGGCAGGGTAAATGGTAATGCCATTAATCAAATGAGAGAATGCAAAAGGAGGAGCCAGTTTATAAAGGATTCCGGTTACATGAGAAAGCTGAAGCTGTGGGCACTGATGAGGTCACCCAGGGGAAAAAATAGCACCAAGTGACGGCTGAGGTTGAGACTCTGGGAAAAAATCAACTTCAGAGAGGACTCTTGTCTACTACAGAAACCTCGAAGGGGTCTCCAAGGAGGGAGGGGTCAATAGGGTAGAAGGTTATGGACAGGTCAAGCAGGGTGAGGACTGATTAAAAGACACTAGATTTCACAAGGGTGTTTCTGGTCACTTTCCCAGAATATCATAAGAAAATAACAAGAGGTAAAGAGACTGATAGGTTAAAGAATGGCTGGGAAGTGAGGAAATGGAGGCCAAAAACATTTTATAAGTCTGGATGTGAAGGGAAGAAACATGAGGGTGGCAGGAAAGATTTTTTCCTTTCTTTTTAGGCTAGAGAAGACATTTCCCATATTTATAGAAAGAAAAGAAGCACTAAATGGTGATGTGCAGATACAAAAACAGGATAGGAGAGAAAGGAGGAGGGATCCAGTGTACAAGTAGAGAAAGGAAGAAGGTCACCTCTTCCTCAGAAGCGAAGAGTGGGGTGTTATAAGAACAGGTGAAAGTGTAAATACATTTAGAGATAGAAAAGCAGGTTGCCAAACTCTTTTTAAATGATAAAATAATTTCTATAATCAGTAAATAGCACCTGAAAAATGAAAAATCCATTGGAAATACTCTCAACACAGATGTAGCAGTACCCTTAATTTGGCTTACATAGAAAAAAACTGCATTAACAAGTCAATTGCCTATTTAATAATTAAAAAAAAAAATCCATTTACTGTATTCTAACAGTCAATGTTTAAGCTGATCAGTGCTAATCCTGGGTTCATATTTTGAACAGGAAAGAAATCATGCCTTCAGGTTTTTCTTTCTCCCTGGTAAGTTCTTCTAAAGTATGTTGTGTGCTTATGATTTTGAAAATTATATAACAGAAATCTTTCCTTTTGAAATCATAATTTCTGAGAAATATTAATGATACTTAGGTGTCTTTAATCTTTTTCTTTTGTTTCCTAAACTATCCTGACCCCAAGTCTTACTTTGCTCTCCTTCTCATTTCCCAGTATCATCCAACTCAGAATTTTTATTTATATGACATTCACACATCTGTTTTGACCGAATTAACTAGTTTTAATTGTGCCAGTAAATTTATGGTTTGGTTGGATGCTAACGTAAGTGAAATGACACACTGTTTCTAGCTAGGAATATGTTCACCATTTATGGTAGATTCTAGTTGTAAGATAAACTAGGTCCTTAATAAGTTAGTTACTTAGCATCATGACAATTCCATCACAATTAAGATTATTGCCCAAATTCTACCATCTTTTGCCACTGGGATTACTTTGCTTTCAAACAATTTGGATTACCATTATTAATCCTCAACCTGAATGTGCATGGTTCCAATATAAACCCAATGTTACATTAAACAGAACTATAAAAATCATAAACATCTAACAAAGCTATTCTTTCTTTCAAAAAACAAAGTTCTATTAGGCGTACTTTGAACATTCAATAAATATTAACTGAGTGCTTAACATGAGGCAGACACTGTTCTACAAAGTGGGGATTCAACAAACAAAACACAAAAATTTCTGCTGTCATGAAGCTTATATTCCAGTATAGGAAAACAAACAATAAACAAATAAATGCTGAGTAAAGTCAGATCACGATAAGTGCTATGGACAAATATAAAGGAGGGCAGACATGGAGTGCTGATATATATATATCGTCAAGGACGGCCTTGATCAGGCTAACAGTTGAGTGAGACTGAAGGAGTGAGCTATGCTTATAGCCGAGAGAAAAACATTCAAGGCAGAGAGAACACCAAGTACCAAGGGTCTGAAACTGCAGCACTCTAGGTGTTTTTGAAGGGAAGCCCTGAGGCCACAGTTCCTGGAGCTGAATGAGGAGGGGAAAGTGACAGTAGATGAGGTAGCAGAGGGAATGTGGGCCTGCTAATTTTGAGGACTTTGGACTTTACTCTGCGTGAGATGGAGAACCACTGGATGGTTTTGAGCAGATGAATGATACGATTTGACTTGTTTTAAAAATAATCACTCTGGCTACTTTAGGGAGAAGAGATTGTAGGGGCACAAGGATATAAAGAGGGTTTTTGGAGGCTACAGGTTCAGTCTAGGCAAGAGATGATGGTGGCTTGGAACAGGATGATAATGGTAGAGGTCAAAAGAGGTGGTCAGCTTTGGATATATTTTGAAGGTAGGGCCTACTGCATTTGCTGATGGATTGGATATGGGAGATAAAAGAAAGAAAAGAACCAAGGATGATCTACAGTTTTGGGCCTGAGCAACTAGAAGCATGGCATTGCCATTTACTGAGTCGGGGAAGACTCGATGAGAAACAAGTTTGGGAGGGAAGATCAAGAACTCAGTTTTGGATATGTTGAATTTAAGCTTTAATTCGATCTTTAGGTAGAGATGGCAAATAAGCAGTTTTACACAGATGTGTAAGCTCCAAGTCTAGAGTTCAGGGGACAGGTCTAAGCTAGGGGTAAAATTTGGGAGTTGACAGAGTGAAATTGGATGAAATCACAGTGCGTGAGGAAACATAAGAAAGAGGAGAGGTCCGAGGAAACTTCTTCCCCTTAAAAACATGGGTGTAAAGCTAAAATCATATGTAATTTTAAAGGTATGGATTTAAATGGTCCAGAATGTAGAGAACCTCCCATACCCTGAAAGCTCACTTCAACTGCTTACTGTCCAACTTAGCATTTTGAAGAAATCTTAATTTACATAGATAGCCGGCCCTCCCTATTTGGGCGTTTCTGCATCTGGATAGGAGGGCCAACTGTATTCATTGTACTACACCACATTATATAAGGGAATTGAGAATCCACATATTTTGGTATCTGCTGGAGTTACTGGGACCAAAATCCCAAGGATACTGAGGGATGACTGTAAATCTAAGAAACTCCAAGAAGCCTCAGAAAACCCCTTAGGGGTCACCTTGGCCCATAGGCCTCAAAAACAATAAGGAATTTATTTTTCCAATGGCATAGCCATTACAGGTTTTACCTTCAATTTGCTTAAAAGCAAATATCTAATTCATTTAACTAAGAATACATTAATACATTATAAAAGAAGTATAAAAAGGTATATCTGGAAAAACTAGAGCCTTGCTCTAAGGCTCTCCTCAGTCTGTTGTGGGGAAATGTAGCGGGACTCTCAAGACAGAATTCCCACTGTAAACAATATCAGGTCACATGTTTCAAAAGAAGAAACAGTAAAGTCCTTTTAAATTTCTATTTTGGAATTTTCCTTTTATGATAAATTTCCAATCTTGTATTCTACGTACCTGAAGTTTTTTTTTTTTAATGGAAAAATTGATTTTATTCAATATTTAATGTGTCACAGATTCATTATACACTTCTTATGGTCAAATAATGATTTAACCTAAAATCATTATTTTATTTACTATATTTATTGCCGAAATATTTACTGGTTTAAATAAACCTTCAGTGTATGTAGGATTCCACAGGCCATCATAGCCTAGAAGTTCAGTCTGTGTGGATTTCTCTACTCTTGAAGCAAAAGTCTTCTGTAAATGCTGGACTTTGTCCAGCTCTTCCTAAAGTTGGGAATTGAGTTCATCTCTCTCTCAGCTGCAGCTTCAGCACTGTGCATCTTTCATTATATCCTGATAAATTCTCTGCCAGCTGAAGGAGGTGCTCTAAACCGCCAGTAGAGGAATCCCCTACATACGCAAGGTTTTATACTGCTTTCTCATAAATAAGTTTTTGGACTATCATTCCTTAAAAACAAAACCAAAAGAAAAAAAAAAAAAATCTAAACCTGTGTTATACTCTCTGTCAGAGAAATAGAAAATGCTCATCAATATGTTACATCAAAATGGTTGCAAACATTCAAAAGGATTTAAATCTTGAATCACCATTTACATCAGCATTTAAATCTTACAAGTTAACTTGAAAAAATTCAAATCCAAATGAGTCGCTCAATTGCTCATTCTGCATAGTGCCAATAACTGAATACTGACTACTTTGAACAAAACTATGACTGTTTGGATTAGTATCGTTTGATGGTCCTGACTCATTTATCATACTGTTATCCGCACAGTTGAAGTCAGATCCCTCAAATGCCTCTGACTGTGAAACAAAAGCAGTACTACTGGAACTCGTGCCTGCTGACATACTGGAAGAGGACATCTGATGGAGCTGTCTCAAGTCTCTTGGGTCTAACACTGAATTACATGAGGGGTTTTCAAGATTCATGCTCATAAGTCTCGGATTATCAGTCTCCCTCATGCTGTCATTACTGGGCGTTATCATATTCACAGGGCAATTAGGCAACATGTTGGCATCAGAAATACCATATAAGTCAGCTGGTGACATGGATGATGCTTCCATTCTGCCTATGTCATTAGTATTGTTGTAAATGCAAGCATTAGAAGCATTCAAATCACTCACAACAGGTATGTCCAGGAATGGTGGGATACCTTGTGAATTAGAAGAAAGTGTCCCTGTTGAATAACTACTCAGTGGATTTGCATTGACTGAGTGTGAGGTGGAGTGGGCCACTGATGACCAGCTTGAAGAAGACTGAGGTACCATTGAGGGTATGGCTGCAGCATGATGTGACAATGCACTTGAGATGGACACAGACGAGGAATAGTAGGATTCTGCTTGACTTGAAACTCCTGAGGTCCTGGGCATTTCTGTCAAAACGGCACCATGAGAAAACAAGTTTGATTCTGTGGGGGGGAAAAACGTATTTTTACAAAACTGAAATGAACAAAATTATAAAGAGCATCATTTCTAAACTAAAACTCCATAAACAGACTAATAAAATTTTCAAGGAAACTGATGTAAACTTTCAAATTAAAAAGTTGCATATAAAATTATTACAGGAGTCCAAAACTAAATTCTTTAACAGTTACCGTTTTACAGATACCTATAAAATAATTTTGGTAACTTATTTTGGCTTAGATAATTTCGCTCCAGTTAAATCTAGCTTCTGAGGCCCTATAAAAGTATTTTTGAAAAATGAAAGATAAATAACAGAATTTCAGTTAATGGCCAAAATCATTTCATATTCTCCACTTTTAGTAGAAAATGGAGGGAAGGAGGAAACACTCATTAGGGATGATTGAAAAATCCACGTAACTCTCTAAGATATAACTCTAAGGTACTACAAAATTCCCAGTCAGAAAAAAATCAAGGATTCTGTATTTATTTACATATTATATGACTGCTGTACATACTAAACCAAGAAAAAGCACTGATTTAAGAATGTAAGGGGAGGGCCGGCGCCATGGCTCAGCGGTTAAGTGCGTGCGCTCCACTGCTGGCGGCCTGGGTTCGGATCCCGGGCACGCACTGAGGCACCGCTTCTCCCGCCACGCTGAGGCCGTGTCCCACATACAGCAACTAGAAGGATGTGCAGCTATGACATACAACTATCTACTGGGGCTTTGGGGGAAAAAAATAAATAAATAAATAAAATTATAAAAAAAAAAAAAAAAGAATGTAAGGGGAGGGGCCGGCCCCGTGGCTTAGCGGTTAAGTGCGCGCACTCTGCTACTGGCGACCCGGGTTTGGATCCCGGGTGCGCACCGAGGCACCGCTTCTCCGGCCACGCTGAGGCTGAGTCCCATATACAGCAACCAGAAGGATGTGCAACTATGACATACAACTATCTACTGGGGCTTTGGGAAAAAAAGGAGGAGGATTGGCAATAGATGTTAGCTCAGAGACGGTCTTCCTCAGCAAAAAGAGGAGGATTAGCATGGATGTTAGCTCAGGGCTGATCTTCCTCACCAAAAAAAAAAAAAAAAAAATGTAAGGGGAAAAAGACTCATAATTAACTCTGGTTGAATGATCTAAACCAGAAGTTGAATAATTTTTTTTTTTCTATAAAGGGCCAGATAGTAAATATTTTAGGCTTTGTGGGCCATATATCTCCTCTGTTGGAACTACTCAACTCTGCCACTGTAGTGCAAAAAAAGCAGCCATAGACAATATGTAATTAAATGAGCACGGCTGTGTTCCTATAAAACTTTATAATTTGCAAAGACAGGTGACTGGCCAGATCTAAACCATTTCTTCCATGACACAATGTAATTAATAAAATTACCACCATATGAACGAAATGTAATTTCTCAAACAATCCCAAAAACATAATCACAGTTTCCAACAGGATCTTTGGAAGCTGAGATCAATTTACTGAATTTCCAAAGCATGCAAAAATTCGTAGGAGTGGACAATATTAAAGAAGCAGTTACCATTCCAAAGAATGGGATTCCAATATATTGTGCAAAGCACTGGTCTTTCTGATCACAAGGAAGACTCTATAGGGGATAAAATACCTTTTTTGATGAATCTTCCTTCTCCAGTGGATCCTAGGGGACCAGGTCTAGGTCTTTCAGGAAAATTAACTGCTGTGATAAAGTTTTTCCATTATTGAATGTAATTTGAAAAATAACACTATCAGTTAAAATTTGAAAAACTGAATAAAGCAAAAAACCCCGAAAATCTATTTAAATGCTAACAAATCCAAAATATTCTTACCACAATCCTGCCACAGCTTCTGGAAAAGTAGATTTGTTTTTTGTTTCTTTGCTTTATTGCCATAAGTATCTGGTTAGAAAGAAACCAGGAAAGCATGTGAATCATCATAGGATTATGCTTCCTCTCCTTTAATAAACAAACAGGTGTTTTACTCCTATATAGAAAATGTTTTAAATAAATGTACATAATACGGATTTAATAAGTGTTGCAGAGTGTGTCCCAAGTCAGTAGTAAAGGGTGTTTTTCTCTTACTAAAAAAATAGTTTTTAATATTCATCTTGTTTTAACATCTACAAGTCAACAATGTCAACTATGGCAATAAAGGCAGATAAGGAAAATGGAGACCAGTCTCTGAGTGGCAAGACTGCCATCTATATAAAGGGCACAATAAAGACCAAAATAGAACCTCAAATATAAACCAAATATTGATAAGCAGTTTAGACACTTTGAAATTATTCCAGATTCCTTTCCTAGGAAAGAGATGCAAAGAGCATAAATATCAATTAGTCAAGAATCAACTGAAACTTTCAGGAAAAGAAACGTACATTATGAAGAAACATAACTGTATTCAAATGTATTTTGCAAGAAAATGTTATTAGCAGTAGACTAACTTTAAGAAATATATAAAACATTACCACCAAAAAGTCATACCTTTTTCATCAGGCAGATATCTAAAATCCATAGATTCACTAACTTCCTGGTCAGAAGGTCTCCGCAACTGCATTTTCACTGTCACTGGTTCCGTTATGGCTTTGCAATATGGTGGAGTCTTGAAAACAATGGCTACTTGACGGTGTACATCAGCTTGTGAAAAGATACCTTTTGCTTCCCAATCATTCAACACAAACCGAACTTCTATGTCATCTAGTGAATACGAAAGCAAAGAAATAACCATGGGAAAACAAAGTAAAATGCATTTATTACTCTAAAATATATTCTGAATTCAATGAAGCAAACAAAAAATCAAATACATACCTTTCTGAACTTTGTCACAGAGTAGAAATATTTCATCACCTCCTCTGACACTTCCACAATTCTTGTTTACACGACAAATTCTTAATTCTGCAGTATTAGGAGCACCTAAATATAAACGACTTTTTTAATGGGTTGCTACCTTAATAATATATATTATTTCTTTTTGATGGAGAGAATTTTAAGAAAACAATTTATAGCATAGATAAAAAGCTTTAGTGTATAAATAAATTAAGGACACTAAATACATTAAGCATCCACATCTGTCCCTTTCCTTTTTTTTTTTTTATAATTTTTATTTATTTATTTTTTTCCCCCAAAGCCCCAGTAGATAGTTGTATGTCATAGCTGCACATCCTTCTTAGTTGCTGTATGCGGGACGCGGCCTCAGCATGGCCAGAGAAGCGGTGCATTGGTGCGCGCCCGGGATCCGAACCCCGGGCCGCCAGCAGCGGAGTGCGTGCACTTAACCGCTAAGCCACGGGGCCGGCCCTGTCCCTTTCCTTTCTAACTGTATTGCCCAACCTGGTTTAGAGCCTTGTGACTTCATTTCTAGGCAATGACATGTCCTCTAATTAAATCTCCTTGCTTCTAAATTCTGATTCTTTCAATCCATCCTACACACTGTTACCAGGTTAATCTTAAATCATGACCGTAATCCTCTGGCAATGCAATTTTCATGCTTCCTCTTATCTGGTCAATATTATCCAATAACTCTCCCCTGGCATTCAAAGTTCTCCATCATGAGGATACTCTGATCTACTTTTACAGCCCTACGTCCCACTATCCTTCTACATGCAAAACAGGTATAGTCATACACCATTGGTGGATGCATATGTAAGAGTATATACACACACATACATATAAAAATATTTCAGGGCAATTTCATAATCTTTTTAAACTATAAATATCCATATCATTTGATCTAGCATTTGCCAACATTTCTACTTCTGCAAATTTATGCTAGAGACGTATTTGCACAAAATATACACATAGAGGATATTTATTGCAGTATAATTTGTGAGAACAAAAACAAAAAATTGAGAAGGAAACAAACCAAATGTCTTATAACAGGATAATGATTTTAAAAAAGTATGATATAGCCACATAAGGAAATATGCAGCTACTGAAAAGAATAAGGTTCCTGAATGGGAAAGAGGTTCAAGATATTTGCTAAGAGAAAAAAATAAGTTTAGAAAAAGATGAGTGATGATTTTTTTTAAAGTTGTCAAAAATATTGTGTGAATAATGATGACGACGACGATGTATTTGTATATATATGAAGACCTGGTGAACTATGTACCTGAGGACAGTGATTATCTTTGGAGGATGAGATTATAGACTTAATTTCCTTGTTATTCATTTCAGTAATGTTTGAATTTTTCCTATAATGAACATACTCTTTTTCTAATTTCCAAAATACTTTAAAAAAATTAAGCTATTTAGAAAAACAAGCTAAGGCTGCAAATACAAGAAAATAAAGTACTTACGGTTGTCATAAATTGGGTTAGAGACAACAGGAGGTAGAGCAGTTGTCAAATTACCATGTTCATCAGGGAGGAAAACTTGAAAACATAGTCTCACCACATTGAGGTCACAATCTTCAATATCAAGCAGCTGTGATTCAGGGACTGAATAGTATATATATTTTTTAAGAATGTAAAATAGTTACAGAGAACTAAAATCCTGCTAGGTCCTCCTCCCTGCCCAATATATCCAATAACCTTGAGCAGCATCCAAATCTGTACTAACAAAAATAGAATGGTACACAATCTCAAGAATGCTTGTTATCATCATCATCATGTAGTCACTAACAATATTCATTAAGTTATGGCCACGATCAGGAAGTAACTATCCCAGTCATCTGGAGTTTAGAGCAGAATCCCAAATTGACATTAATAACACATAAAATTTTTACAAAAATTATTGCAGGTTATACATAACAGAGAATAGGTATTAATTCACTAATTCAACAAACATGTATTTAGTCCAGTCATTTTGTTAAGAACTCTGTAAATCATCTCCTAAATCTGTATGAGAGTACTATCATGCCCATTTTACAGATGAGTAACTGATTTTTTTTGTGAGGAAGATCAGCCCTAAGCTAACACATGTTGCCAATCCTCCTCTTTTTGCTGAGGAAGACTGGCCCTGGGCTAACACCTGCACTCATCTTCCTCTACTTTATACGGGATGCCGCCACAGCATGGCTTGACAAGCAGTGCATCAGTGTGCGCCTGGGATCTGAATCTGCGAACCCCAGGCTGCCGAAGCGGAGTGCGCTTAACTGCTACGCCACTGGGCTGGCCCCCAAGTAACTGATTTTAAAGAGATGAAATTACTTGTCCAAAGTTTCACAGCTACGAAGTGGCAGAGTAGGAATTCAAACTCAGGTCACTGAATGCAGAACCTATGCTCTTAAGAACTGAACTCTATTAGAAAATTTTACGTTTTGCATAAAAATGACATACACAGGAATATATACTAAAATTTAGATCAATATTTTAGGGATTAAATAGCAAAAGGATACTAGATGATGTAAGGTAGCTAGTTTCCATAAAAAATTTTATGTGCAAACTAGGTTTGCTTTAAAAACAAACACTACAGGGGCCGGCCCCGTGGCCTAGTGGTTAAGCGCACGAGCTCCGCTGCTAGTGGCCCGGGTTCGGATCCTGGGAGCGCACTGACACACCGCTTGTCAGGCCATGCTGTGGTGGCGTCCCATATAAAGTGGAGGAAGATCGGCACGGATGTTAGCTCAGGGCCAGTCTTCCCTCAGCAAAGAGGAAGACTGGCATGGATGTGAGCTCAGGGCTGATCTTCCTTGTGCACGCACACACACACGCTAAATAAATAAATATTTAAAAACAAACACTACAGCAGGAAAATTTTGCAGCTCTGAAAAAATATAAAAACCCATTCTTCATGACAGAATATGACAGTTTGTTAAATTGATATTTGAAAAGAAATCCAGTTCCAAAGGAAAATATTACTGCCTTTTCAAAGAATACCATAAGCTATAGCAATAAATCATAAATAACATAGCCATATTTTTAAAAAGGATGAAATACACATAATAAATTATATGAAAATTTTTATTTTTCAAAAAAATATTAAAATTTGAAATACTAAGTTTGAAAACACAGTTAAAACCCAAATTCTTTAGTCTTATAGGCAATAACCAAAAACCAATGTAATTTTGACTGTGTTTATTTAAACTACATTCACTGTCTCAGTAGCTATCACAACATTTAAAATTATCCCATTATCAGCATTCGTAAGCCTTCATTTGAAGGAGTCTATAAGAATATATTTGTACAACTAAAAGGTCAAAACGTTGTGATACGAACACCTGCATCACAGCAGCATACTCTACTGGCACAATTATGTAGGCATGAGGTCTACTTCTTCAAAGTCAATTTTTAACAGCATTATAAATTTAGAGTTCAAGATATTAATGTTTCTCAATACCAAAGATGAGTAATCAATACACACACAAAAAATCAGTAGCTAAATGCTCCTGACAAGTTTACAAACGAACCTCTGGATAAACAAACTGGGATCGCCATACAACAAAAAAGAACAAACTATGGATATATACCCCAACATGGATATATCCCAAAAACACTATGCTGAGCAAAAGGAACCAGATATCAAATATATACTACACACTTCCATTTATATGAAATTCTAGAAAAGATTAATTGATGGTGGCAGAAAGCGAATTAACAGCTGACTGGGGCCAGAGGAGGGAGAGGGAATTGACTGGGAAAGGGATCAAGGACATTTTGCATTGGTGGGAAGAGAAAACTAAGAACATCCCTGTTTCTCTCTACTCACCAATACTTCTGATTCCAGATGTGTGTGCGTTTTTCCACACACAACAATTCTCTAACTCTCAGGATACCAACTCAGTGTCCTACAATTTAACTCAAGTCTGACACTCACTACCTGGGGTTAGCACAGAGCCCACAAGTAAGGGCTCAATCCCACAAGACTACTCCCCCACATACACTTAGGGCACCAACTGCAAGTTCAGGTTGTCACCTTGCAGTCATTTGTTGACTGGCAACAAATTGGGGAGTTTCCCATGACCCACTCCTCGGGTTCGATAATTTGCTAGAACGGCTCACAGAACTCAGGAAAACAATGTATATACTAGATTATCAGTTATTATAAAAGGATACAACTCAAGAAGAGCCAGACAGAAGAAATGCACAGGCAAAGTATGTAGAAGTGGCGCTGAGCTTTCATGCTCTCTCTGGGTGTGCCACCCTCCCAGCTCCTCCACATGTCCACCAACCTGGGAGCTCTCCAAACCCCTTCAGTTAGGATTTTTATGGAGGCTTCATTTTGTAGGCATGATTGATTAAATTATTGACCACTGGTGATTAATTTGACCTCCAGCCCCTCTCTGCTTTCTGAAGGTCAGGAGATGAGGTTGAAAGTTCCAGATCTCTAACAACATGCTTGGTTCCTCAGGCAACCAGAGACCCCCATCCTTAGGGGTTTTCCTCAAGTCACTGCATTAACATAAACTCAGGTGTGGTTGAAAGGTGCTTATGTATAACAAAAGACACACCTTTCACCTCTTTTGCTCTTATCACTTAGCAAATTCTAAGGGTTTCAGGAGCTCTGTGCCAGGAATAGGGATGAAGACCAAATATGCATTTCTTACTATAAATCACAATGTCACAGAAACCCAGAGAGGTAAATTCAGAATAAGAGGGCTCTTTTTTCCAGATACGGCCTGCCAATTTTGTAATAAGTGGCTAAGAGGATGAGAAGTTGAGATGAACACTCAATGGACTACAGGGGAAAAATAAAGGAGTTCAGGGTCTGCTAAGGGTGGAGGATCTGATAAATGTCCAATGCCTTGGTTGGGGCTCTAGAGGAGCTACACCCTAGGAGTAAGGGTGAACTGAAAAGATACCAGACCTCACAGGGACAAAAAGTCCAGCTTCAAATAACCTAAGTGATTCACTGATTTTTGGTGATCTGGGATTGCTAGTGTAACTACCCACCTACCACAAGAAAATCTTCTGAAAGGAGATAACAACATCCTAGGCCTAAAATCTTTACAATTTTTCAGATACAATGACTGTTATTCTATTTTAAATAACCAGGCCTATAAGGAGACAAAACAAAGTGGGTTTTTAAAAAAGAAAAGAAAGGGCCGGCCCGGTGGCTTAGCGGTTAAGTGCGCATGCTCCGCTACTGGCTGCCCGGGGTTCAGATCCCGGGCAAGCACCGACCCACCGCTTCTCCGGCCATGCTTAGGCCGCGTCCCACGTACAGCAACTAGAAGGATGTGCAACTATGACATACAACTATCTACTGGGGCGTTGGGGAAAAAAAGGAGGAGGATTGGCAATAGATGTCAGCTCAGAGCCGGTCTTCCTCAGCAAAAAGAGGAGAATTAGCACGGATGTTAGCTCAGGGCTGATGTCCCTCACAAAAAAAAAAAAAAAAAAGAAAGAAAAACAACAGGCTACATAAACAGACCACAAAGGATCCAAATAATGAAGTTTTCAGACATATGATTTAAAATAACTATACTTAATGAATTCAAGGAGTTAAAAGACAAGATTGAGAGTTGAGTAGAAAACTTGCAACTATTAGAAAAGGAACCAAACAAATTCTAAAAGGAACCAAAACAAATTCATCAACAGTTTTATAGAAAACACTTTGTGTCTTGTCTTTCAATACACTAGGGACTAAACTCTATTTACCAATATTTCCTACCAAGAGTTTTTTTAAAGTGTTGATTTAGTTTAAAATCTTTAACCCAATTTCAGCCGATTTTTGTATATGGGGAGAGGCAGGGAATCCAACTTAACCACTTTCTCCAGCTTCATTTATCAAATATTTCCTCTCTTTTTCTTGACCTGACATGCTACCTCTGTCATAACGAAAGTCTCATATTTTCTTAGGTCTGTTTCTGGCCTCTCATTTCTACTCCACTGGTCAATCTGTCTATTGTTACCCCAATACTACATTACCTTAATTAGTACCTCTTCATAATAAACCCTAATATCTGTGCTTGCTTCGGCAGCACATATACTAAACTCTAATATCTGATAAGGTCAGTTTCTCATCCCCATTCCTCTTCTATAAAGTATCCTCCTTTTCCTGTTCAGAATCATCTTATCATATTTAATGAAAAACTTCCTTGAGAATTTGTTTGGAATTGCACTGAATCTATACACATCAGTTTGGGAAAAAATGCCACCTTTATAATATTGATATTAGAGAACATGATATACCTCTCCATCTATTTAGGTGTCCTCTATTATCTCATAATAAAATTTTATAATTTTTCCTAAAGAAATCCTGATCATTTCTTAGATTATATTTTCTGACAATACTTCCTTTAATTATCTGCCAATGATGTACAGAAATGCAACTGACTATTGTGCATTAATTTTACATCCATTCACCCCTTTAAACTTATTTTCGTATATTTGTATATCCTTTTGAGTTTTCACTGTAAATAATAGCTCCCAATAATTACAGTTTTATTTCCTCATTTTCAATCAGGTCTCACTGCACTGGCTACAATCTCCACTACAATGCTGAAGAGAAGTGGCAAGAGCATACATCCTTTTCTCACTCCTAAATTCAAAGCGAATGCTTCTGATGTTTCCTCCACTTAGGATAATGCTTGCTGTAGGCTTTTTAATATATACATATCATTCTATAATACAAAATGCAATATTTTATTCTGCATTGGTGAAAAATGGTACTATTTTAACATATGCAAAATCTAGCAAAAGGAAGCATGAGACCAATCAAATTCTCTTAAATTCCTCTTTAACTAGTTTAAAATTTCCCGTTATACTTGATCAAAAGGATACAAGGTAACAATTGTTCTCCTTAATCTATCTTTAGAAGTAAAGATCACTCCTTAGTCCTAAAATCAATGTGTGTTTAATAAGAATTTTATCATGATATATTTCTTTTGGAAGTAGGGATTAAAATTTTTAAATCAATTATAATATCTCCTAGGCTCTAGAGATGTGATATTTCTGAAATTCTAATACTGTTAAATATTACTGAAATAAAAGCAAACTCAGGGCAAAAATACACAGTATATAGATTAACAACTTTAAGAGCTATGTCTCATTTAAGAAAAAATATAAAGTTTAGTTATAATTCATTTAATTTCTGTTACTTAAAACACATAGATTATCCCATATATATAATATAATAAAAGCTAACATTTAGCTGCTTATGTGCCAGGAAAAAGGTAAATGGTCATAGCAGTCTATCTTTAATTTACTCATTCTTTTAACATATTTATTGAGCTTCTATTATGTGCTACACACACAAAAAATGCCCAATACAGATATGAAAAGACAGTGCCTGCCCTTAGTGAGATTAGTGTCTGCATGAGAAACAGGTACATAAACTAAAATTATATAATATAACATGAAAAGTGCTATAATGGGAGTATTTTCAAGGACTACTGAAGGCATAAAAGAAGTGCCTCAAGTTCTGCTGAGGGTAATTAAAGACGGCTTGAAAAACTAAAGTAGCTATAATGAAGAAAGGATAATGAAGTACACAAGAGTCTTTTTTTCTTCTTGCTTTTTAAGCTTTAAATTGTGAGGAAAGGCTTTTATTTTCCTGTATTAAATCAGACTTTCGAGATGAGAATTTATGTTAGAGACTACTTGTCTTTTTAAACTGTACTCCTTTTCAGATTACCAATATAAAATAATCCCCCAAACTCAACTGCAAAATGGTCTTTGTGCTCTCATAATAACTCAATGTCCCCTGTACGTGGAAAAAAGGTAAAATGCCTAGTAAAACTGAATTGCAAATTCTTTATTGTCAAAATCCTATGGGTTTTAATCACTGAATATTAGAATTCCTTACATATCATTAAATACGTAGCTGGAAAATGATAATTTAACATTTTTTTCTTTTATAGTAAGAGTACTCTATGAAATCTAACTGCCATTCTTTTGTTCTAGCTAAGTAGACTGTTAAAATTTGACATTGGAGCCCTTAATTCCTCACTCAATTTAGACTTCAGTGTACAGCAGACAATTTGAACAAGAATTTACATAAAGCCTTGTCAAGTTTAACACTACTTGATTGCTGTATATCCTTATTTGCAAGAGACAGTTCCTATTTTAAAGAACTAATGCAAGAAAGATAAGGAATGGCCTTAAAACATACTACGTGATATAGTATACAAAATAATCCTATGCAAAGTAAGAATAATTTTTAGTAGTCTTTGTATTTTCACATGATATTTGATCTTTAGAGAACAGACCGTCACAATGAGATAGCATCAGTCTTTAGGCCAGAATTTGTAGATCCTATTCTGCTAAACACTTTCAATTCCATTGTTTCTACGTATCATAAATATATAGCAGAAAAGCAAAGTTAGCTAGGCTCTTATAATTCTTTACCAGTAGAATTTTCCTATGTCAAGGGATACATCTATAAAAAAGTGTCAGTTCAGCTCTGACAAATTTCTAAGTGGTAGAATTTAAACTAGTACACTCTGAAAATAAACAACCAAAGAAAGGATAATTCTACAGTTGAGTTCAAGTTACTTAAATTAGTTTTTAGTGTTTTGAGTTTTTTCAAGGGGATAGATTTTATTTGCCTTGCTTACTATTAGAAATGCACATTTTAGGTTTTATTTCAATATTCTAGGAAAATAATAAAATAATTATTATTATTTCTATCATGAAAACTGTACCAGAATAGAGAATGAGGCCTACTCCAACAATCCTGTTTAAATTTATAACTTGTCCTCCTAATTATAGATTCCCAGCTCCTAACATTGCTGTTTTTTATCCTTAGCACTTCAGAGTCTCAAGATTTAGTGAAGGAGAAACATGTAAACAAAGTTATAGCAAACCATACTAGAAATACGTACAGCACTTGGGGAAAACAGACTGAATACCTCACTCTGTATGAGAAGGTCCCGGAAAACTTGAAAGAGGTGACCCTTAAACTTAAACTTGAAGGCCAAGCAGCAAGAATTCACCAAGTAGATTAGGGCATTCCATTCAACTGCATATATAAAGGTGCAGTAGCGAGAAGAACATGGCTCTTCTAACATGGCACATAGTTCAGAATGGAAAAAGTTCAGACGGCAAAAACAAAGTGTGCATGTGTGTACTCAGCGTTAGGGGAAGGAGAACAGGAAGTTGAGGCAGAGGATGAAAGCCGGAGGTGAAGGTAGAGCGGAAAACAAGGATCAGATTATGAAGGGCTTTGAATGCCATGCCTGAGAAGCTGAATCTAGCAAGTAGTGCAGAGTTTCTCAAAGTGAGATCCATGGATCACCTGCATCAGAATCATCTAGGAGAGAGATTTTCAAATTGTAGTTTGGGATCCATTGGTCAGAAAATTAACTTAGTGGGTTGGATAAGCATTTTCCTAAAAAATAAAAAATGGAACGGAAAGGAATGAAATAGAGTACATTGCATGTAGTAAGAATATTGTTTTTTTATCTAGGTGTGTATGTGTGCATGTGTATATGTATTGAGCAGAGAAATAAAACCTATTTCCTACTGTGAATCACAGTCAAGTAAGTTAGGAAACATGGATCTAGAGGCTTCTTAAAGTGCAGAGTCCCAGGCCCCCCACGAGAATTATCAAATTAGTAGGACCTATCTGATAATAGACCTATCAAATTAGTAGGCCTGATATCTACATTTTTAACAAGTACTAAGGGATTCCTATGCACACTCAAATTGAGAACCACTGCTGAGAATTATTTGGAGCCACTGAGGGATGATAATCAGAGTTCTGAAATGATTCATATTGGTTTTAGAAGGATCTTACTAGATGCAGAGTATATAAAATGCTTGGTGAGTGATCAAGAATAGAGGCAGGAACACAAGTTTAGAGGCTATCAACAATGGTCCAGGCTAAAAATGATATAAGCTTATATTCCTACAATGGTAGGTGAGAAGAATGGAGAAGATGGACTGAGACATGGTCAGGGTGGGTGAACAAAACAGTTTTTCTGGAATATTGAAGGGTTCATGAAGAGTAGCAGCAAAAGAGAAGGTAGGAAAGACATGTTGGAGCTATATGTGGAAGACTTTCAATTCAGGGCCATTTAATTTTTAAACTATTTAAGGAGCCATTGCAACTTTTTAATCACAATAATGTGCTAAATCACTGATCTAAGGTTATTCTAATGAGGGGAAAATTACTACAGCTCAAATTATGAAATGATAAATTCTTAAAACTAGGGAGATAGCAAAAGGTCTAGAGAAAGGAATGGATGTTAACAAAAAACCAAAAAACTAAACAGAAAACACAAATACTTCGAAGAATCAGTTAGCAGGATTGTTCCTTCCCCAAGTCTCCGTTCATCTAGGCAGCACAGCAGAGATAAGACAACGAGCCTGCGAGCCAGGCTCCCTGTGTCCAAATTCTAGCTGCACCATTTACCAGCTACACGACCTTGAGAAAATTACTTAACTGCTCTATGCCTTCACGTCCTTGTTTATAAAGTGGAGATAATAACAGTTCCTACTTCATAGGTTGTTACAAGAATTAAATGGAGTAAAATATGTAAAGCACTTATTATGTACTAGGAACTATTCGAAGTGCTATATGAGTGTTTGTTATTAACATCATGCCTAGGTGAATTGGTAAAAAAAAAAAAAAAAAAAAAAGAACCAAATGACTTCCATAGATGGCCCATCTGCTCCTTGACTCCTGCATCCTCCTCTTTAATCCCCTTTCCACCAGAGTCAGGAGATCTGGATATGAATTCCAGCTCCGCCACTTGTAATTGCCATATGACTTGGGAAAGTTACATAACCAAAGCTGTGGTTTTCTCTTCAGTAAAGGAGTGTTGTTGTAATGATTAAATAAAATAGTGTACGTGATAAAGCATTTAACACTTACTCTTTGACATACAAAAAGTACCTAATAAATGGTAGCTATTATTTATAACCTCCTGTTTTATACTACATTATCCCTGTTTCATACTACATCTAGACTTAGGGGCCTCTTGAATTTAAAAGTGTGGCCTTTTACTTTAGCAATGAATCAAAATTTTAAATAAGCATACTTTTGACCCAGAAATTTTCCACTTTTGAAAATTTATCCTAAGGAAATGATCACACAAGAGCTCAAAGTACATACTCAGTGGAGCTTTTTTAAAATGAAAATAACCTAAATGTTCATTAATAGATGACTAGATAAATAAATTATGGTCTACTCAAACAACAGAATACTCGGTTAAAATAAGTACTCACATGGAAAGATGTTTAAGATATATTCCTGAGTGGAAAAAAAGAAGCACTAGAATAGGAAGTATAGCATGATTTCATTCATATAAAATTTATATGTATGCATACGACTATACATGTATAAAGGAAATTCTAGAAAAATACACATGAAACTTAACAGTAGTGTCCTCTGATGAGTAAGATTGAAGGGGAAGAAGGGGACTTTCGCTTTCAGCATTATACTAAATTGTATGAAAAATAAAGACTTAGAGAAAAGAGATGCCGATCTTACGGTTCATAAAAACACAGTACTTGTCTATGAGCATATTTCTTAAATTATCATCATATCTCTTAAATTATTTTTACACATCCAGGAAAAAGGCAAACCAACAATATAAGTACATCTTAAATATAACAAAGAAATTTATTCTTTGAAAATTTTATAGTTGTTCAATTCCTGAATTATGCATATTTAAGCAGCTACAGAGGACTACAATGAAGACTACTGTAGTGCAGGACGCCACCATTTAGCTTGGTAGTCATTTTATCTATTCAAACAATATAGCGTGCTTACAATTGCCAGGTGCTACACCAGCTAGTGCCATCCCCAACAAAATCCATTAAACAGTAAATATCTAGCCATAAACACAAATAAGCTTTGAAAATATTTTGTACAGCTTCTACTATTTCTACACTTCTTCTCTCACATTGGGATTAACTTAAGTTTCACTGTTGAATATGCCCTTGAGTTAAACGTACTCCAACACCTTATAACCACAGTGCCTATTCAACAGTCAGAAAGGGGAGTGTATATTGTCAGCTGGAGTGGCAAAAGGCCACATTCAATGAGAATCAAACATTTTTGAAAGAGTTTTCTTATAGAAAACAATGACACTTTCCACTGATACCAGCAAGCCCAGTCTGCATTAAGAATTTTTTTTCCAAACTGTGAAAGATTTTGTTTTTTTTTTTTTTGGTCAGGAATATTAGCCCTGAGCTAATATCCGTTGCCAATCCTCCTCTTTTTGCTGAGGAAGATTGGCCCTGGGCTAACATCTGTGCCCATCTTCCTCTACTTTATATGGGACACTGCCACATCATGGCTTGACAAGTGGTTCATCAGTCTGCACCCAGGATCCGAACCTGTGAACCCCGGGCTGCTGAAGCGGAGCGTGCGAACTTAACCGCTATGCCACTGGGCTGGCCCCTGAAAGATTTTAAATATACTTCATTCCTCAGATACAGGTATAAGTCAACAAGTAGAAAAGTGAACACAGAACTTAAGACAGCTTTTAAAACATAGGTTTAAGATACAAATAGAAATCACTTACACAAATAAGTCAATATCCAAATAATAGAAATGATTATATCAAACATACTTACCGTTGAAAGGATTGATTCCTGCCCTTATTCTTGAAATAATAGCTTCTTTTACTTCTTTTTTCTTTACACATCGAATGCCCAAATTTTGAAAACTAGAAGGAAAACAGAGAACTTTCAAACTGCATTATAGTTAAACCCAGGGACACATAAATGAGGTTTTACTAAAGAATACTGCAAAAATCAAGCATATATCCAACAGTGAAGAGTCATCATTGAGATATTAAAAGCATGAAATACATTTACAATTGCTATGATAAAGATGTGAGGGTAAAAATAGTGGGGTTATATTCCTAAGATAACTGTTGAAAGAAAAATAGTATAAACTGTATCATTTTACAGACAATATTTTACAATTATACTTTACTAATATGCCTATGGCAAATACACCAAAGTAGATGAAGATTGACAGGAAAACGACACCAAAAAGCTAAAATTCACCTCCCAAACAAATTCATAATCAAATCAATAAAATTTGTATATTTGATCACGTAAATCAAAAGTTGTAAAAAGATGCCCACAGGCTGAAGCCCACAGGTATGTTTAGCTGAGCCCATAAAAGTGTTGCCTACATTCAAAAAAAAAATGTGCATAGACTACTACCATCTAAAAATCAGGTAACTGCATATTAACATCTTCTCTTGAACATTTTAAAGGTCTGGCAACAGTAAGCTGGCACAGAAACACATGGCTGGAGCTAAGCACCTGCAGCCCCATCTATGCAGGGCTCTCCAGTTTGCCACAGTGCCTGCTAGTCCTCTTACACCTGAGCCACTCCACTCCACTCCACAGACATTTGATTTCTGAGCCCCGACTGCTAGTAGCAGTGGAATATGTTTTATGCTGTAGTATATGAAGCTACAATAATGATTCATCATAAGAAAGTACTGAAATGTGTTTTTTTAGAATTAAAATGTGTTTAATTAGAAAGATGTTCAATACTAACAATAATATTTAACAAAAGTTTCAAAATGTCATTTATGGAAAACTTCTCAATAGCTACAAATATTACTAATTTGCATATGTGTAATACAGATGATGGTGGGGGGAACTCCCCTACCACCACCAGTCATACTTGTTCCCACATGGAAAAACCATGACATCATTAAAGTTGGGTGGGTGTGAATAAGGAAGCAAAACTTGGTTATAAAAACATCACTATTTGTTCAAACTTCACATGGCACTTTGCGACAGGAGGCTGCCTGCCTTGTCTGCCCCTCTCCATGCTCATGCTGTCTTTTGTTCATGCTCTTCACATTCACCACACTTGTGATTTTGTTAGCGCCTAAAATATCTTTGATGTTTCCTTCCTCTGCCTAAAATAATTAAACAATAAATCTTGAATTTGTAATCCTTTCTTGAAACCCTGAAACTATAATCCTCTTCCTCAAAACTATGCCACTTCTTTGAAAGAGTCTTAGCTTGGTTCTCACTTTTTCTTTGACAAAAGATTTTAAAGAATTCTTCATTTTAATATACACTACTCGATTCTGTTTCATCTGAATAACCATATTTGACTGCTATTCACAGAATATTCGAAGTAGTGGGGATTTCTGAAATTCTGACACGAGGAAACCAAGGATCACAGAAATTATTTGAATCAATTATTCATTCATTCATAGTCATTCAACAAGTTTTGGGGTTCCTACTTTGTACCAGAAACTCTGGAAAGTAATAGGGATATAAAATCCCTCCTCTCATGGAGCTTACAGTCTAGTGCAGGAGTTGAGAAACTATAGTGCATGGACCAAACCCAGCCCACTACCTATTTTTGTAAATAAAGTTTTATTGGAACATAGACAAACTGATTTGTTTACGTATTATCTACGGGTGCTTTCATACTACTAAAGCAGAGCTGAGCAGTTGCAACAGACACCATATGGCCTACAAAACCTAAAATATATACTATCTGGTCCTTTACAAAAAAAAATTGCTGACCTCTAGTCTAGTGAAGCAGATAGATATTAAGCAATCATACAAAAAAATGCTCAACTGAAACCATGACAAGTTTTATAAAGGAGATATACATGATGTCATGGGAGCCTATGATGGAAGAGAATTGATCAATTCAGGGAGGGCAGACAGGCTTCTTGTAGGAAATGATCCTTAATATGAAAGGAAATGAACCAAGGGAAGAGGAGACTAAAGAGACTGCAGGCAGAAAGAATAGAACATGCAAAGGTCCCTACAGAAGAGCATTGTGAGCACAAGAAACTAAAGGAAAGCCTCCGTGACTGGAGTATAGAGTTCAAGGCGAGCACGGTATAATAGAAGGCTAGAAATACAAGTGGGCCATGTGGGCCTTGCAGGTCATAAAAGGAATGTTGTCCTTATGCCAAGAGCCACATAAAGCCATCACAATGTTTTAGTGAGGTGTGACCAATTAGATTTGTATTGGAAAAGATCATTATGAATAAATTAAAAAAAAAAGATCACTCTGGAGTGAAAAAAAAAAGTGGAAGACAAATTGGGGAGGAGAGGTGGAGGTACAGAAAGAGTTGATGCAGGAAGACCAGTCAGGAAGCTATGCTGGCAGCCCACATTTAGACTACAGCAGTAATAGTATGGTGGCGATGGAGGTCACTGAGAGAAGTAGATAGGTTCAAAATCTATTTAGGAGGTAACTGTTAGTGAATTCAATGTGTGCACCTATGTGAGGGCTGTCAAGGATGACATCTATGTTTGGGGCTTTTATAGCAACCACTAAGACAAAGCACACTGGAAGACCAATTTTGAGAGGAAAGAGGTATGATCATGGTAAGATCATGGTTTGTGGCATATTTTATTTGAGGTGCTTTTGAGATATTTAACAGAATATGTCAAAAAGGTAATTAGACTAAATACCATTCCCCACTGAAAGAAACCAAGGCTCCTTAAAAAAATTTGATGATTTCAGGGCTGGGGCAAAAAAACTACAAGTAAGTCTTGAACACTTTGCTGTGTCAGAAAGTAAAGTGTACAAAGAAAGATGGGGACATGACAAAAGAACACAGAAAACACTTTGAAGGGGCTTGTACTGGTCAAATTTGGATCAATTTGAAAATCAAAATAATACTGCCAGTAATGGACTATATAGTAACATTGAATATAAGAATCCATGGTCTACAGTGGTATTTTTTTATGGGGAAAGGGAAGAAGGAAAAGTTCTTTTTACGATAGAATGCCAATTAATATCACCAATGGAAAAAACTACTATCACATGTCTCCTGAAGGGCTATTTTGAGAACTATACAGCATCATCTCTGTAGATTTCTTGACCAAAATGTTTCATGTTAACATGAAAATATTATTCATGGGAACATGGATATAATCATGAGCAACAATTCAGACTAATCCACATTGAACAACAATCTTCAAAACAAATAGCCTAGACTCTTCAAAAATGTTCATGTCATGAAAGACCAAAAAAGGCTGGAAAATTGTTCTAAACTGAAGGAGACTAAATAAGCATGACAACTAAATATAATATGTGAACCTTAACGAGACCCTGGATTGGGGGAGAGGCAGGACAGCATAAAGGGCATTATTGAGACATTACTGGACATAATTAAGGTAGTCCAAAAATTTAACTGCCTGTAACTAAGATAGAGAAGGAACAGCCAGAAAAGCAGGAAGTAAAATAGGAGAGTTCGTTCTCATAGAAATCAAGGAATAAGAATGTTTCAACAAGGAGTGGTTTACAGTGCAAAATGCTGCTGGGAGGTCAAATAATATAAATAGGAAATATTTCTTGCCAAGTGCGTATTGCTAGCTATTTTATGTTTTGTGTTGTTGTCATAAGAGGAATATTTTGAAAGCATATTTTCTAAATGGTTGTTACTAATATATGAGGAGGCTACAATTTTTTTCCTGTTAACTACATTTCATTTTTCCCCAAAGGCAATACATGTTCATTACAAAAAAATGAATTACAAAATAAACACAAGTTAAAAGAAAAACAAAAAAGCCCACAATCCTACCTACCCAGAGACAACTACTACTATACCTTAGTGTATATACTACCTTGTATATGTACACATTTATTCTAAACAAAGATTTTTTATCACATATTGTTTCAAAATCTATTTATCTAACATATTGTGAATATCTTTCTATACAAAGACACATTTGCTATATTATTTTTAAGGCTACATAGAAGTACATTGCACGGATGTACCAGTTTATTTAACTAATCCTGCTTTGCTTATATTTTGGATTGCTTCTAACTTTTTGCCATTACAAACAGAGCTGCAGTGAACATCATTATAGCCACATGTCTGAACATGTTTAATTAATTGTTTCCTGAGGATAAATTCCTGGAAGTAGAATTGCTGGTTCAAGAGACATTCATATTTTTCAGGCTTTTGCTATGTAGTTGTTAAAATGCCTAGATTTTATTAACTTACACTCTCATCAATATGATGAATGGGCCCATCTTCTGGCAGCCTTACCAACACAAAGTGTCACATAATTTTTTAAATCTTAGAACCATTGTTTTATGTTAATTTTATAACCCAACCTTTTCTAAATAATAATTCCAATTTTCCAGTTGATTTCCTCACATCTGGCAATTTTTAAGTTAACTATTAACGAAAAGATAAAATAAAATTTTATGAAAGAAAATCTTTCATAAATTATTCAAACTAAGAAAGAAAATCACAGCATAAAATAAGTTTATGTTTACTTTTAGTAACAATAAAGAAGTATTCCTGCTACCATCATGGGCTGTCTACTAGTAAAGAATGAAAGGGTAGTTCTAATGCAAATAGTAAGAAAATTTAAATGTACACTATAGTAAATAGAAGGAGAATGAGGAATTAGTTTATTCTTCTAAAAAATAACAGATGTACATGGATGGGAAACAGAGCACCCTACGCTTATCCTATTCCTGAAGATGTCTGTGACTCTGTACTTACAACAAAGGTCTGCGTTCTTGTCCAAATTCTGCTTCATAGTAGCCATCTCTGCAGTCTTTTCCTACTAAATCATGAGGATGAGGTTTATATGGGTCATTCTTTGTTACTAACGTAATTCTCACTTTTCCTTTTCCATAATAGTGCATAATCTGAAAAAGGGGAAAATTAAATATATGATCCATAAATATATCTCATTAAGAACTGATCTACTAAATGAGAGTTCAACTTATATAATGTAGTTAGGACTGGATAAAATAAAGTCCAATTGACTGACAACTGCAGTTTGACCAAAACTTTCCAGAGAATACCAGTAGGGAAGAATTTACCTCTCAGTTCCTTGGCATATTATTTTCTGCCCTAATTACAATAGGTCATATCATCTGATTCTGCTTATTTTCCTTTGAAAACAAGTAAAATGATACCAAAATATTATCATAGAGCATGAGGAAATACTTAGATATTGAATCACTGAATGCCATGCTTATATACATTGTCATACTATAAACATCCCCTGAAAGTATATATTTAAGCCACAATGAAAATGATAGCACACCAATATGATCATTTTACCTTTCTTTTTTTTTTTTGAGGAAGATTGGCCCTGAGCTAACATCTGTTGCCAATCTTCCTCCTTTTTTGCTTTTTTCTCCCCAAAGCCCCAGTAGATAGTTGTATGTCATAGTTGTACATCCTTCTAGTTGCTCTATGTGGGGTGCCGCCTCAGTATGGCTTGATGAGCAGCGTGTAGGTCTGCACCCAGGATCCGAACCAGCAACCCCAGGCCACCGAAGCAGAGCGCTCGAACTTAACCACTACACCACTGGGCCGACCCCTGATCATTTTACTTAATATGTGACATTTCATTTCAAAAAGTATTGTTAGTAAACATATTCAAGTGTTCACTGTACAATAGGCAATATATCAAGTTGAGTTTCACGAAATTAAGTTTTCACACAAAACGAAATTTTCACGAAATTAGGTTTTTCTAGATGTAACTACATCTAGAACACTGAGAATGAAGAGCAGAGTTAAGCATGGAAGAGGAAGGACGACACTGAGCATGGGGAGGAGCTAATTGTTTAGTCTGGAAGGTAGCAAATTTGCAAGCACAAAGCAGGGAATATAAAAACCAGCATAGGACAAGGGAGCAAGGTAGTTAAAAATGGGGGCTTACCAGGTAAGAGGGCAATAAAATCCATAATTTTGAATTTAAACTTAATTTGAACAGTAACCAGGAAGTACTTATTGCCTTTCTGAATGAAAGAGAAGATAACCACTTAAAATTGTAAGACAGGCTGATGCAGAACTCAAGCTGTAAAGTGTTTAGGACCTATTGGAATTGTAAGGATACAGATCTTAGAAATATTTTAGAGAATGTAAGGAATACGCTGAATTATGGAGAAGAATTAAAAATCACTCTTAAAGGATTAGAAGAATAGTGTTTTCTTATTTACCTTTTATTAACATTTCTCCCATTTTAACATTTAAATAAAAGGACTTAGATAACTCAAATTCATATTGCTGCCAAAAAATGCGATAAAAATTAGGAATTTGGAATTCAATACAGAATTTTGCCATCTGCTTTTTCTATAATTTAGCATTCCCTTTAAGTTCAACAGAATAAACTTTGTAAATAATCTAGTTATAAAACAGTAAATTAAGATGTGTTGATGAAAGATTAAATAAGACTTTTCAAAATTCACTCTGCCATTAAGGTTTTTAATTGGCATTTAAAGGATAAAAAATTCATTAAAATCAGTAAAAATCAAATGAAATATGGTTTTTAAGTATAAAATATAAATATAGTATATTTTATAGATATAAATATGATATATTGATCAAAGTCATTTTGGATCAAAAACTATTTTCAAAATTTATGCTAATATGAAAAAACTTATTTAAAAGATGACAATATTTCACATCAGTCAATGCAACCCAGAGAATGAGGGATCGGCAATAAAGGTAAGGAGAAAGGAGACAAAACGTTCTCCTTTTCCAGAGCCTCTAGATTAGCCAAGTGATGGCAGGAAGAAGAATTCTGAGTTCCCAAATCCATGTTTTTATCTACAGAACAATTTTGCTCACCTCTGGAAGGAGAGAGTGCTTTTGCCTCATCAACTCTGTATTCCATGAAAGGGATCCATCCCATCATCCAAAAGCTGACAACGTACACTAAGCACTGTCAATCACTCTACTTAGATTAACACAAAACAATGTATATCTATCCGCAGGGATGAAGAATCCATAAATCTATATTTAAGAAATGTCCCTGACATTTATCTAGTACAGATCAATGAAAAAGAAAAAAGAAGAAGAAGAAAAGCCCATGGAGATGACTGTAAAGAAACTGGGCCTTTAATGTAATTGCTGTAGCGAAACTATGAAGCAACTAAGAATGAGACACACACAGGAGAATGGTCTATTACCTGGATTGACGGGTATGTTCGGTTGTTGTCTGTGCTGTGCTCCCCTGGAATGCTGCCTGCTGATCGCCCTTCACATTTGTACCTAAATCGCATTCCCCTCTGCCTGGGTTGTTCAATTATCTCTATAAATGGGTTATACCCACCTGAAAATTTAAAAAGGGGGGTGGGTGAGATTAGGATAGCAATAATAATGGATTTTAACCATTTTGTTTTTTTCAAAACAGCAGACTAAAAAATGTTCCCTCCAATATTAAATAACAAAGTTGAAATGTAATTTTCCAAGATTGGATGGTAAAGATACCTTTTTCTCCCATTCAAATTGAGCTCCTATACAATGTTAACACAAATCATTCAAATCATATTTATTGGTTAGCACTTTATTGTTTAATATCTACAGCTAATGCCAGTGTGAAGTTCTGAGATAACCACTTCAGAGATATCCACTTCTCACATGAGACCAAGCAGAAGGGTTTCCCCCAAGATTCCCCCAGAAGGGTCAAGAAGATAGTCTTCAGAAGTATAACATTAGACTCCAAAAGTGTATTTAACTGCTTGATTTTACATTAGCCTCTCAATAATGGACTAAAAGACTGATCATTGAAAATGAAAACGCATTTAAATCTTTTCAGAAGGATATGTAAGTTTTTTATATTTCCACTGGAATCTTAAAGGATTTATATATAGTACATCAACACAAGTTCCAGACAGGACTTTAGGTTCAAAGGAATTTTCAGTCCCATCTAAACCTTTTCTAAAAACTACGACACAATGGAGGAAAAGAAAATGATTATTTACTTTCCATAACAAATATAATTCAGAATATGCACCTTTAGAATGAACTACTGATACGCACAACAACATGGATGAATCTCAAAATAATTATGCTGAGTGAAAGAAGCCAGACCAAAAGAGCACATAGTGTATGATTCCATTTATATAAAACTCTAGAATATGTAAACTAATCTATAATGAAGGAAAGCAGATCACTGGTTGCCTAAGAACGGGGGTGTGGAGTGGATGAGGAAACTTCAGGTGATGATGGATATGCTAATTATCTTGACTGTGGTGATGATTTCAAGGTTGTATACACATGTCAAAAGTTATCAAATTGCATACTCTAAACATGTGCAATTTATTGTACATTAATGATATGTCAACAAAGCTGTCTAAAACATATGCACCTTTACCCCCCCATACTATTCAAATTGTGGAAATGCAAGTTCAGTGAAGACATTCAAGTGTGCTTACAAGTAAGGTACTTAGCAACGTGTCTTTATGTCAGGAGTGTGAAGATGTTTTCCACTAAAAAAAAAAAAATCTTCCTCAGTTCAGTTCAGTGATTTCTAAATTCCCACAATTAGATATCTATTTTTTGATATCTAAAGGCTTATCTTGTTAGAATGCAAGCAAATTTTCAGAAAGAGTAACAGAGGGTCTTATCAGTGCAGTATTGTGAAGAGGTCTTTTGAGTCCTACCCAGCCACCTCTTATCAGTGAAGTCCCCAGAAATGTTATCATCTCTCTTAAGTCTCCTACTCTATAAAATGAGGATAAAATAATAGCATCTACCTCATAGGGTTCTTGTGAGGATTAGAGATAACGTGTGTTAAGTTCTTACCAAGTGCCACGCATATAACAAATACTCAATAAATGGTGTCTATTATTATTTCAGATGCTTTCTTGAAAACAATGTATATAGTGATACTATGATTGTATAACAACTGCTACTTTCAAGGATCTTACAGAACGGTGAGGCAAACTACACAATTTATTAGACTATAGAAGGGATGAACAAAACAAAATTTTGTTTATGCTAACAAAATTCTGCATAAAATGATAAATGCAAAAGAGTCAGGAATGCCTAACTATGTCAAAGGAAAAAAAAGCTAATGAAGCAAAAGGGTGAGGAAGGAAGAAGGGAAAAGGAGAAAGGCAGGCATTCTAGGGAAAGGGAACAGTATGTCCAAAGCTGTGGCAGCACAGAAGAGAAGAGTGTAAGAATCACCAATATAGCCCCAATGGAAGTGGAGTACACTTCTACCCTTAGAAAGAGAACCAAAAGCCAGAGTACATTTGGGGAATTGAATTTCATTCTATGAGTGACAGAATCAATGAATGGTTTTATGCAGGGGAATCACATATGATCAGACTGATATTTTAGAGTAAGAATTCTGGAGGCAGTGGACAGATTGAAAAAAGAAAGCAAGATGATCAGTTTAGAGGCTGTTACAATAATGTGGGTAATGACGGGGGTATGTCTCAAATATGGTAGTGATAATAGGAATGAAGGATTATTTAAAAGATAAAATTGACAATACTTGGTGACTGACTGAACATTACACTTAAGAGAAAGTAAAGAACCACTGATGGCTCCATAGTTTCTACTTTGGGTTACTGAGTAAAGTATTACTGTTACCTTTAATTCTATTCGGTTTGGTTCAGACTTCTTGTGTTTGAATTTGCTATGTATTTGTTTGTTCAAAAGACAATGGGGTCAGGGAAAACTGACTTTAACCTAATTAAGTTCATAATACTTATTTCAATTTTACTGAAAATCACATGGCATGCAGATGAGTATTTCATTTTCACATCCTTGTATAGCCGCCTTGTATATTTCAAATAATTCAAATTTACATTTCAGTTTCAAATATTTCACACCCTTATATATTCTTATAGAGTATTTAAAAGAAAGTACATTTTTCTCTCAATAGTTCAAAATACTCAACAATCTTTTTTAAGAAATATCTGAAATCATTTAGGTGGTTGAACTAAAGGTCAAATAAATCCCTGCCCACTACTTATGTAAAGGTGTCTTGCTGGGAAGTTGATATAGAATGATATCATTAATGGTAAGTGGCTAACTTTTTGGGGGAGGAGTGTGAATAAAAGTGCTAGGCTCATAGCGAACATGCAAATATTTCATTGGTTACACAACGCTTCCCTAAAATATTTCACTGGTTACACAATGCTTCCTTAAACTAGAAAGTGTGTTTATGAAAAAAGTCTATAGACAAGAGAACAGAAAAGCAGTTGTTGAAAGATTAAAACTTTTAAAAAAGATTTTTAAATTATAAAAATGACAAATATTAGTTACTACATAACATCAAGCACTTAAAAAACCCTTGAAATCTGTTCTTCCTATTGTAGAAGCACTTTATTGGTAAAAAGTCTCACTACCAACCAAGTAACAGAGTTGACTAAAATATTTCATATTCCTCCAGCTGGAAATAATCTTCCCCTCCTGTAAGCTACCATAGTATTTTGTTTATGACAATTATTCCAAGTAACCGTAATTTAGGGAAGACTCACTGTTTTATTTCTTCTTGAAAAAAAGCTGCTTGTTTCATTTCTTCAAGCTACTTGAAGGAAGGAATTGGGTCTTACTCATCAGTGCCTTGCACAGATATTCAGTAAATATCTGTGGAATGAATGACTGAAAATCTAGAGATCTTTTTGTTTGCGTAAGTTATGCAAACATTGGAGGACTATATTAATGATTAATCAAATGTTTCTCATTAGGTTCCACTACTATGGGAAAAAACAGTGCTTTGTAGGTACTAGAATCGCTACACCTTCATATTCTTCACACCCATTCATATTCTAATTTATCTGTATTTATGATTTTAAAAAGTTTCCCAGCTATAAATTATTTATATCATGCATCAGTACAATGTGCCAGTTACTTCCTTCCTAGGTACCCTGTTTTGAAGCACCGTTCTTCCTGAGGATAAAAAGTGCTGAAATGTAGTCATCAATGGAGTGAAAGAAGGAAACATACAAATCAGGGAAATGTAGGGAAAATGAGTACTCTTAACTAAGATTATCCCAAATCACGGCAGTTTTGAACAGCATTGAAAGGTCTTCAAAACTGGTTCTAAACAAGTTGATTACTGTACTTTTCTTGAACCAATACTATGCAAAGCTAGGACTGAACCCTATATTTTTAACAGTATTGTAAATGCTAATATAGACCAGAATAATATTTGAAATATAACCAAAATGTTTGCAAGATATATTTATGTTTTTATTTGCACTTAGGCAAAAAAAGAGTGCTATTTGAATTTTTAAGATAAAAAAATTACATTGAAATAATAGTTAAAAATGGATGATCAAGTGTCAGAAATAGATACTTTATTAAGTAAAACTTTATAGTCAGCATTGGGAACCAGCATTAATTGTACAGTGAAAAAAATGTTAATTATAACACTGTTTTAAAGCACTTTTATATACATTTTCTCATTTGATTTTCCTAACTTTAATCTTCATAAAAACAGAACAGGAATTATTATCCCACATTACTGATGATAAGACTAAGGTTCAAAATTACATGAAGGTGTAAGAAAAAGCAATTATGAATGACACTAGCAAATATGACAGCTGGGATCCCAGGGGGTCAAATTCAAAGAACAACAAGCACAAAATCAGCTGGGAGCAAAGTCACAATAACTGATACAGCAAATAACCTAAAATAAATGCAGCTTAGTTTAAGAAGATATTGCATCTTGGTATAGGCAAATGAGTATTTAGATCCAATGAAATTCCTGGAACAGAGTTCATACTGGGGTGTATATCAGAATCAGCAAACATACATGCCCTGACTTACCTGAGATTTGCGGAATAGCAATAGAAATCTATCTAAAGCCCAGGCATGTTTCTGAAAAAGCCTTCCAAACAATTCCTACACACACCTGATTAAGAACCACTGCCTTAAAACATAAAGAAGTGGAAACAACAATGCACATATCCAGAGAGGCAATCCAAAAATTCACGTACAAGTATGGGCTGGGTGATAGATAAACTAGGCAGAGGAATTCTGACAACTTGTAACTCCTCTTTCTCCCCCACTCTAAAAAGCTTATCCAAATGCAAGCAAGGGAAAAAGACATTATAGGAATAGCCTTCAATTGTATTGATTTATTTAAAAAAGTAAATCATTTGCAAAATTAATATTTTAACTATCATCAGTAATATTTCTTACAACACAGCACACAAATGATTATAACATGCCAATGTGTCAACACCATAGTTTGAGAAGAACTGACTAGAGACTGCATCTCCCTCATAGAAGTACTGGATAACAGAGTGCCTGAGACCCAAAGGAGCAAATGGAGCTAACAAAATATACTTTCCCAAATATCCTCTCTACTCACTCTGGAGAAAAAGAAAATAAGATCTATTCTTCTTTTCTCAAGACTAGGAACCCAATTAAATCATGGTGATTATCTTCTTTACGTTAAGACACAGGTGAGTTTTTCCATTTCTTCCTAATTATGATCAAAATTTAGAGTTACCATTTCCTACATAGATAGAATTGCATTCAATTAACAAAGGGGCAAAGAAAACTTCAGCCTATTCCCATAAGGACAGAAAAAGACTAACACAGAAGGTGCAAAAGTAATCAAATGAAGGATAAGTTACGTCAATCAAGTCAGCAAAACAACACATGGTTTATCTACTAAGCAATTTTTGATTTACTTTTTTTTTTCAGAATGCTTACTATCATTTAAGTGAACAAAGGAGAAAAGATACACTTGCCTGCAAACAGCACTGTCAAATTCTATTCCCCCTACTTGAATATACACAAACTAAATTGTTTAAAAGTAAATTGTTTAAAAGTAAATGGGCATTCTTATATATTCTTGAAAGATATATTTTCTATCTAGCGTCTGGTCTAGTCTATTATTATAGGTTTTAAGGTTTCATTAAATTCTAGAATCGTCAGGGCACTTAAAGAATAGTAAGTCTCAAGTGTCTCTAGTAGCTCCAGCTTCCTAGAGGTCCGAGTCCCAAAACAGCTCCACTCTGGAAGAAAACTAACATTTATGGGCATGCATTATTTCATTTATTCCTCACAACAAGACTCTGCAGTAGCTGTTCCCATTTTTATATCACAGAGTGGCAGAACTGGAATAAAAACCAACCTGGGCTAAAGTCCAGGCTTATCCCAGTCTATCAGGCTGACTCGCAACTGGGTCTTAGGAATCCAAGTGAGGGAATTTTCAGATGAGTATTTGACTGATGTATGCACCACAAGGTACATAAAAGATGTAAAAAATTTTGGCAATAGAGATGCTACTGCTAGAGATTCCACTGCTCTGGGGGGAAAAATAAGTTTTAAAAAATTTTAACTTCCAGGGTGAAAAATTAGAGAAATTTTTAAAATCTGTCCTAGGTTATTCAGGCATTTAACTAAATTCAAAATCGACAGCAGGGTCAAATCATGTCTTGATTAAGAGTGCCAGATTTAAAAATAAAAATTACTGGATGCCCCTTTAAATATGAATTAATTTTGTTAGTATAAGTGTATCCCATGCAATCATCTGGGTCATGTGCCTACAAACACAAAAATTTGCAGAGAACACAGATGAGAGAAAGATAGAACAGAAGGAAATTCTGAGTGCCTTAAATTGTATTTGAGAAAGACACTACACACAACTCAGATGTTCCCAATTATGATTCACCATCTGATTCCTCCCTAGTCATTTCACTCACTCATTCCCTTCACTCTATATCTATCATATATCACCTTAATTTTTTTATATCACTGTCATCGCTACATTTTCATGTGTTGCATTTCTGAAACAGCCTTCATGTTTATGTGCGTAGTCTTTTACTTAAAAGAAGTCATTTGCTTTAGCTATCAATTCCAGCTTCCAGCTTTATCATTAAAGATTGTCGCATCATACTTACATTAATTTTTTTCCCCTTACTCAAGAGAAATAGTTCTCTTGAAATTCACACTACAGACAGAGTTGGTAAGTAGTGCGGTTTACAAAAACAATTTCTTCGTGTACTTCCTATTATGTGACATAGCAGAACTATACTAAAGAAAACTGAATAAAAATAAATTACCTAAATTTTAAAACATATTTTACCAAAGACAGTACTATTTATTAGTAAATAAACCTATGTGCACACAAGAACAGGTTGCACTTTCTACTGGAGCAATGAGAAGCTTTAAATTCAGATATAAAATAGATAATTTAACTTATATTAAACAGAATAGAATTATATACATATACAAAAGTCATGATTGCCTAACTATGCATACCCTAGATCGGACTGGGAACATTTTTCTTAAAAATGCCTATTCTAATTAATCATGTCAAAAGACTGCAATCGGGATATAATTAAAAAAAAAAAAAAGCAATAAAGACAGCTTAATAGAACTCGAGCTGTGAAATCCTAAATAATTAATCTGATAATTTACCTGAACAAAATGTAGAATCATATATATACCAAAGTCCCAGTTACTCATGGTACTTATATAATTTTGCTTATGAGATTATGATCTGTTACTTTTTGTTATACAGATCACATATTCAACTACACATACCTATTTACATATGACATCCGGTGAAAAATGAAGAAATGGTCTTAAATGCTTGGTAATCAATAAAAATACTTTCTGAGGTTTTAATACTACCTTACTACAAACAGAATCCAAACTAGACAATGATTAACTAAGCAAATTTTTTTTCTGTTACTCGTTTGGTTAAATTACTGTTTCAAAACAGGATGGGAATTTATAATTTAGCGAATCTTTTTCTCTGAGGTCTTTACAAGTGATTAACGAAAGTACATCCAGGCTCCCTTTTAAAAATTTTGCTTAGCAGTTTTCAAATAAATGAATTACAATTTAAATAACTTCTTATAGTTTAAATAGCCCCATTTGAATGCAACTCCAGAAAAGGCAAACTTTTAAAAAAAGATAATTACCCTACAACTTTCCATTCCTTTAAATTTTTCCCCTTCAATTCAGGGAATACATTTTCAAAACAGCACAAAATATAATGTCATCAAACAAGTTTAAATTGTATCACATTTTTAAATGATATGGGTCTTACAATACTCTCTATATAAATGGTTAATTCTTTTCTCTGTCTTCTGAAAGAATTAGAAGTACTGCATTCATATTAACAAAGTTTGGTTAAACTGCCAGCAGGCTGACCTTTATTTATAATGCTCGCCATTCTTTACTTCTTTCATACAAAATCTCTTTCCGGTAACCAATAAATTAACCAAATATTTCAAATCATCTTTGCACTTTTCATCTAAATATGCTTTGAATTTATGAATTTACAAGATTATCTGAAAGTTTGGGGTCACTGAAGTGGGTAAAGAGAAAGTTGAAATATTTTAGACTACACTTGTATTCTCACATGAAAACCACAGACAAACTGAAATCAAATGTCATGTGAACCACCCCAATTTCCTTTTCAGCCTACAGCAGTAGCTACAGCATTGTTCTGCTCAAGCCTTTAAAAAAGTCCTTTATGCTTTCTACTTCCTCTTCTCTGCTAGACATCAGCCTTCTGAGGGTCACTGAACCAGGGAGCTGGGAGGATGCGGGTCAAGCATAAACAAGCCCCCCTCTTCGGCCTCCCAGTATAGTGTTAAGGTATACTTTTAGGCCTGCCTGCCTTTGCTCACGCTGCTGCCTCTGCCGGGAAAGCGCCCTCATGAACCTAGCCAGAATCCTGTCAAGGTCCATCTCCAACGCAGTCTACTTGATTTACTTCCCTTAGGTTACAAGTGGACCTAAACCTTCGCTGCATACGATATGAGACTCCCTCCCCTGACCTCTAGCTGTTTCTTGGTTAACTGGTTTACCCCCAAAACAAGAGATCCACGCACTTATTAACTGAAAATAAATATTTACATAAGTGATAGAAAGTTGTTTTCATTCCGACTCATATTTTAAAGCACGAGTACTCTAAAAATCCTCTTTTCCCCTTCTTTCCAACAAGGGGGAAAAACAAAAACAAAAATCGACTTCTGCTCCGTAAACTAGAAAGTATGCACTTTACAGTAAAAATTATCCACTTCGATCAAGCAACATTTCCACTTAAGACCTGTTAAAATACCCCTGGTGACTTTTAAAGCCGCACCACATTTTGCACAACTCGCAGCACAACGGCGATCACCCTTTGGCACTTGATGAAATTAAACCAAAAAAGGTAGAGCTCTCCTGAGGTCTGAATGTTCCTCATTCCTGTTCTAAAACCATTTCAATATAAATCACTTTTTAAATACGAGAATTCTTTGCCCTCCTTTATTTAGATTCTTATTACTTCCCTAATCCTAAAACCAAGTCGTTGGAAATTTCTAAGGTCCCAGCTATCATCATGGCATCAAATTACAGAGCGTGACTTTGATTTCGCACGCAAACCCTGAAGCAGGTAATTTTTTAAAAGGCCGACAATTTGCCAGAAGAGGCGATTTTAAAGACCGAATGTGCCACAACCAAAACTGCGCCCGGAAACTCTGGGCAGCAAGACCCTCGGACTAGCTCCTTCCCCCCGGGCCGGGTCGGCGCCGGGACACTCACCCGAGGCCATGGCTCCGCTCCCCGCGCCGCCCCGCTCCAAGCGTCGGATCGCACGCAGGCTGCCGTAGTCAGTGACCCGCCGCTCAGTCGGGCGGCCGAGGGACCTCTGCCGGCGGGACCCCCGTCCCCCTGACCACCCCCGGGGCCTCCTCCTCCTTCCCGGCCTCCTCTGGGTTTGCGGCTCACACCTTCCCCACCCCCTTAATTCTCGCGCTCCGGGTCACCCGGCGCCGCCGGTCCAGGCTGCGGAGCCAGGGACAGGGGGCGGAGCGCGGCGACAGCCGAGCACCGGAGAGGCCGACAGGCGGGCAGCCTGGCGGGAGGGGGATTTCCCGCGGCTGACGTCGGCCCCTCACCGCCGCCTTCCCGGGGGCGGGGGGCGGGGCGTCCTGGCGGCGGGCGCGCGCGCGTCCGTCCACGGCTGCCCGCGCTCCGCCCCGCCCCTGCCCCGCCCCCGCGGCCACTCCCGGCAGTGCGGCTGGCTGGGGACCCGGGCCGGGGAGCGGGAGCGCGGGATCTTCGGGAGCGCAGGGAACGCTGGGACCCGGGAGGTGACGGTCCCGAGCGTGCGGAAGCTGCCGGCTCCTGAGAAATCCCCCTCCTCCGGGTTGTTCTTCGGCGCGTGGTTTAAAGTTCAGGAGCAGGTGGGAGGGTGCGGTGACGTCGAGAGGGCCGGCCGCCCGGGAGCACTTGGGGGCGGGCCGGGCGGCGAAGTAGGGCTGGCCCTCCCGGCTGGGGGGTTCGACTGCCTGGGGTTTTCGATGGGTGGTTCCCCCTCTTCCCGATTTCGCACATGCAAATCGCCGCCCCCGCGCCGGCAGGCGGCTCGGCGCAGGCGTCCCGGTGCGCCCTCGCGGGGAAGTGCGGAAGCGGCTGTCGTCTGTATTCTTTTGTAATTCGTGTATTTGCATACGGGGACCCCCGCAGTCTGACTTTCCCCCTTTATGTCTAAAATGCGAGGGCTTTGTTAACTTGACGTACTTTACCTACTAAAACTTTTTAAACTCTTACGGTCCGCGCTGTGAGTTCGTTGTCTCATTACGCGGTGTGCTCACAATTAGTGAACTGGACAGTGTCTTGGCATTTGACGAGGATACCGACAAGGAAGGGGGGACTGGAACGAACGTTTAGTGTGTTGCAGGAATCTGGTGTAACTTGGTTTCCTTCATGTGCTAAGCACCTCCCATGTGTCAGTTTACCTCATTTATAAAGTAGTATTATCCTCATTTTATAGATGAGGTAATCGGGGTTCAGAGAAGTTAAGTAATACTTCGGAGAAGTTAAGTCAGTCCCTCAGAATGCTAGTAAAAAGAAAAGCACAGTTTAAACCCAGAAGCTGTCTGACTCCAAAGCTCTATGTCCTTTCCGCTATCCCTTACTGCCTAAAATAAGTCTGAAGGGGGAATGGGGAATGTCAGCCTGCCATACAGGTGCCAAGCTGGAGGACCCAGTTGGGGAAATAATTAAAAATAAAATCTACCAACCCCAAAATATCCTCTCCACAAAATGTAGAAAACTAGAAAAGAATGAAACAGCTTAATTATTGAATAAGCACACTGTGATGCGCTAAGGAGATTACAAAAGACAAAAAAAAAAAAATCTCACTTTATATAGCCATGGGGAGACAATCCATTACATACCTGTTGTCTTTATCCAAAGGAAAAATAATAGGAAGTTACATTTTTGGGGCCAAAAGCCGAGGTTTAAACTCCCACAGAGGAAGAGAGATGGGGCACCATCCTCCTTAATGTTCACATTTCAAAGAGATGGCTCCAAGGACCCCAGAAAGACCTTAGGGGAATGCAAAACTGGCAAGAGGCGTATTTAGGTTTTTAAAAGCTGTACAAACATTTAAGAGAGACAGAGAAATCATTTACAAATTAGGTCTTTCTAAAGGAATTGTTCAGTGAAAACGGAGAGGGTAATGTTCTCTGTCCTTTTTGGCACCAGGGAAATTTTTTAATTTAAGTTTTTAGGCTTTTATTTACCCTTACAACCCCAAATGTCAGAGCTGTAAGGGCAAACAGCACAAATGTTTAAGAATCCATTAGGAGAGTGAGGGACAAATAGGAATGGAAAATATTTTGTATGTGTTTGTTTATATTCCACCTCCAGAAACTGATTGGTTATTTAGGTGCTTCTTTAACTTAAGAGGGGATAATGTTTGTTTACTGAAAAGTTCTGGACCAAACAGAATCTGTCCCAGTTGCAGGACCCCAGACCAGTCCCAAAAGCACTCCAATCTATGAAATCACAAGCTGCACCTTATGAGATTTAGTAACACTACAGAATTTTGAACTAATTAAGTTTTATCTTTTATTTTTCAAAGACTCTGACTTATTTAAATCTCCTCGCTAAGAGGATGGCATGTTTATATTGATTTCCAGGGCTATTTTTATTTGTCACATGATTAAGCTGTGGATTTATATTATCTCACTTTTTTAAAGGTTTTTTTTTTGTAAAACCCTTTCACTATTTTTTGAAGTAGCTGAACCCTTTTTTCAAAGATCCAGTCCACATCTGAAAAGTGAAAATCTTTTACTTGTGCAGGATAAACTTAATTAGAAAAAAAGGAAGATTACAAGACAAACTGATGGATGGGCTAAAAACAACAACAAACAGTGATTTTGGTTTTCTTTGGGACTTATGCTGGGGAAAAATTTATTACTGTAAAGATAATAGGCAGCTAGTTGTTGGGGATTATAGAGAAGAATAGCACATGGTGTTTTTTCCCCAAGAGCTTACAGTTGTTGGTAACCGGTCATTCAGTTCAACAAATATCTACTCTGTGCCAGGTGCTCTTTAGGAGGTGGCACGTACACTAATAAACAAGACAAAATTTCTCCCTTCATGCAGCTTTGTCCCACGTGAAGACATCAAGTATGTTAGCAAATAAGATCATTTAAATTACTATTATTAAAATATTTGTTTCTTTATTGCTATAAAGAAAATAAAGCAATAGGATAGAAAGTCTGAGCAACCAGGTACAACGGAAGGCTGGTGAAGAAAGAGGTTTGAGAGGGAAAGATCAAGAGTTGTGTTTTGGACATGTTAAGTTACAGATGCAGAATGTTTAGACATTCCACTAAACAGTTGAATATGCAGAACTAAAGCTAAGGGGAGAGATCAGGGCTAGAAATAAAGATTTGGGAGTCAGCAGCATTTCATTTAAGATAATACCACCTAAAGAAGGAGTGCAGATACAGAAAAAAAAATTTAGAGAGACTGAGGATCCGCCAAGTCTTAGAGAAGTGGTGGAGAAGAAGGAGCTGCCAGTGAAGTAGGAGGAAAATGAAGAGACTGTGGTGTCCCAGAGAGTGTTTCAAAAAGAGTGAAAGTGGTCAGCTGTGTTAAATGTTGCTGAGAGATTGAAAAAGATGAGAATAAAGAAATGACCTTGGATTTGGCAAGATAAAGGTCATTAATGACCTTGATAAGAGCCATGTCAGTGGAATGGTGGGGATAAAACCTGAATTGGAGGAGGTTGAGAAGAGAATGATGGAAACAATGAGTATAGACAACTCTTTGAAGAGTGTTAAAGGAAACAGAAATGAGGCGATAGCTGGAGCGGTTGTGGAGTTGTGTTAGGCTAAGGGCTATCACTGACAGCTGCAGTCTCAACAGGTTAACATAATTAAAGTCTACTTACCATTTGAGTCACAGTCCAATGTGAATTGAATAACTTTCTTCCAGGAGTAACTCAGGGACCCTGGTGCCTTCTATCTTGTAGCAGCAACATGTGGCTTTCAAAGTCACCTTGGGAAAGGAAAAAGAGTAGAAGATCATGAATGGGAGATTTTTATAGGCCAGGCCTGAAAGAGGAATACATTACTTCTGATCACAGTCGACTTTCCATATGGCCTCCACAGGGGGCTGAGAAATATAATTTAAGAAATGTAATTTAGCTGTGTGCCCAGAAAGAAGAGAAGAAAATAGATATCAGTGAGCCCTAGCAGTCTCAGACACTGAAGTTTTGTTTTGTTTATAGAGGGTGATATTAAGGCATATTTGTATAAAGATGAAACTGACTCAGTAGTGAAGGAGAAATTGATAATGATAGAGAGGAAGGGGGTAATGGGTGGGGAAGGGAGGAAGGATGAAATCTAGAGCACAGGTTATGTGGTTGGCCGTAGATTGGAATGGGGGAACCGCCTCTATGGTAGCAAGAAGGAAGGCAGAGCACGTGCAGAGAACCTTTGTTTCTTGGGACTGGTTTGGTTATCAAATGTCCCACCATGTCTGGTTTTCAGTGTGTGGGATATCATACACCTTGCATTTGGATAGCTCTTTGGAGCCTATGGGGGACCACATAGGACCACGGTGATTGATTTTATTCTGAAATCTTGTTATAACTACATCTATTCAGCTTGATGACAGGTGTCTTTTTTATTCTTTCTAGAACAACAAAAAGTCTCTTATAGAGCAATTTCACTTTCTTTCTCTCACTCTCACTCTTTCATATTCTTCTAGGATCATAGACCTGGAACACGTCTATTTGCTAATCAGATTTGTTTCTTGAAGGGTGTAACTTCTTGATCGCTGCATCATTAAAAAAAAAAAAGATTTTATGTGTTTAAGGCATGTTCTTTTAGTATCAAGAGCAGTGGTTCTCCACCTTATCAGATCAGTGTCCACTGTTTTATAACTTATATTTGTAATATCCCCTTTACTACCCTGAAGTGAAATTCATAGATATATACCTTATGTATATATTTTCAAACAAAAATAATGCTCTAAGAGCAATATCAAGCGTAAATAAAATGAAAGCCATTTGTAAAAATATAATATTGACTTCAATATGTAAACACTTGGCATGAATAATAGAAAATATATATATTGGTCTTTGCCCCAGTTTCCTGGCACAGAGCTCCTAAATCCCTTGGAATTTTCTGGGTGATAGCAGTGTCTTTTGTCTAATGAGATGACTTTGGGTGGGCTCCTGGATGGCTCCTGGGTGGGGGCTGGTCAGTAGAAAAACCAGGCCATGATTAGAAGCTTGGAATTTTCAGCCTCATTCTCCAGAGAGGGGAGTGGGGCTAGAAATGGAGCTTATAATTGATCATGCCTACGTGAGGAAACCTCCATAAACATCCTGAGAGTAGGGGGTTCAGGGCGTTTCCAGGTTGGTGAACACGTGGAGGTGCTGGAAGAGTGGGTCTCCTGGAGAGGTCATGGAAGCTCCAGCGACCTTCCCACATAGCTGGCCCTGTGTCTCTCTCTATCTCGCTGTCCATCTGTATCCTTTATCATATCCTTTATTACGTAATAAACTGGTGCACACAAGTAGGTGTTTCCCTGAGTTCTGTGAACTGTTCTAGCAAATAATCAAATCTAAGGCGGAGGAAGTCATGGGAACCTCCAATCTGTAGCCAGACAGAAGTTATGGGTAACCTGGGGACCTACCACTTGTGACTGGCATTGAAGTGGGAGTCAGTCTCATGGGACTGAGCCCTTACTTAACGTGTGGGATCTGATGCTATCTCCAGGTAGATAGTGTCAGAATTGAGTTAAATTGTAGGACACCCAGATGGTCACACAGAGAATTGCTTGGTGTGGGAAAAACCCCACACATCTGGTATCAGAAGTGTTGTGAGTTTGATAGTAGTGTGAGAGTAAAGGAGAAACAAAGAAAGAGAACTGTGTTTTTCCTTACTTACTTGGGCTTGACTACATTAAAAGAGATGATGAAGTTTTCAAATGTTTGCTCCTTTACATAAAATCACTGTGAATGCAAATGCTCCAAATGCAGCCTGATACTGATGTGTCATACTGGTGAGCTGTCAGAATTGTGGTTTTCCAACTTTACAAAGATTTTTAAGAAAACAGTCTTCCTTTGATTTACACAGTAGTTGCATTCCTGGGAAATTGGTACATATTTAAACCATGCAAAAAATATTTTGTGTTTATATATAAAATGGAGTTGTGTTCTAGACTTATATTTTTATAATAGACTTTTCATCTACATGAATATGAATGTCTGGTGAAACACTGGAAAGTCATGAGGATGGGGGACAACTTTTGGCTGTGCTGGACTGTCCTTTTCAGGGCATCTAGCATCCCTGACCACCTCTGCAGTAAATGCCAGTGGTGCCCCAAATCGTTGTAACAGGAACAATTTGGTTACAGATTTCCAAAATATCACCAGTGGTTTGGAACAGTTGTTATTAAATTTAGTGGTCATAAGAATCACTTGGGGAGCTTGTTTGGAAGGCACATTCCTGGGCCCCACTCCCAGAAATTCTGATTCAGAAGGTAGGGGAGGGGCCCTGAAATGTACATTTTTACTGACTACCCCAAGTGTTCTGTCCCTCAGAACTCACTTTGACAAGCTTTTCTTTGGACTAGAACCATGATACTCAACTTACCACTTTCCACTAAAGAATCCAAGTCACAGCAGGAGAGCAATTTACTCCATAAGAACTTTTATATTTAGAGATACTCATTTGATATATCTATGTTTTAAGGCCATACACGTTGCACTAGTGTTGTTGGCAATAAATTTTATTGCTTTTACTTTATGACACCAACAAAAGTAAAAATTCCATTAGTAGTTGAAAATTGTAATAATACTGTTGAGTATATTCTTGCTACTCTAATAACTATTTAACACAGAAGTAAATTTTAAAACTCAAGTGGCCAAAGAGAGAAGGGCCGAAAGAACAATGGGTAGTGTTAGGTGAGGTAAGGGAAGTACTTGGAGAGGACAGGGGAGCCCAGGTTCATGGTAGCCTACCAAGGAGTCCAAATGGACAACAGGGCCGAGAGGACATGGCATGCTACCCTTCTAGGTGAACATCAGAACTGAGCAGTCTCAATTTAGTGATTAGTATGAAAGCCCAACACCCCACCTACGTGACATCTGTGTTTCACTAGTTCTCCAGTTGAGAACCAAGCACAGCTCTGGAGTTTGATCAGTGACTCTTTGTGAGCAGAGTATGTAGTTCATCCTTTATGCCTACGGTACTGCTTTCCCAGGTGCAAGTTGTTTGGGAAGAAGTAGGAAGACTGCTTCATGGATCAGGAGTCAGGCAAAGTGAGTGATAGAATCTTGAATAATATTTAATGGAAGCTGTGAAAAAAGTCTGTTGAATTATCTCTGTTCCATAACTAAGGGCCCTGGCTTTGCAAATAACACAGACCTAAATTTGAATCTTAGCTTGGCCACTTTTTAAACGTGGGATATTGGGAAGGTCACTTAACCTCTCTGTGCTTGTTTGCTCATCTGTAAAATGGGGATAATAATACAGTGCCTATCTCACAGGTTTGTTGTGGGGACTAAATGGGATCATTATGGAAAGTGTTAAAAAAAATATTAGCAGGTTTTTTTTTACCCTTGTTTTATTATAAAAATTTTCAAACATGCAGCAAAGTTGAAAGAATTTTCCAAGGAACATCTATATACCTACCACTAGATTCTATCATTAATGTTTTACTACACTTGCCTTCTCACTTGTCTAGCTATTTTTCCATCCATCTATTCATCCATTCATCTTATTTTTTTCATGTATTTCAAAATAAATTGCAGACACTTATACACTTCTCCCTAGATACTTCAACAGGCATAAGCAATTATTTTTACACTTGTCTAATAATCAGAATGATCTTATTCATCAGATTCAATGTATCTCTCTCTCTGAGAATTCTAGATGAACATTGCTAAATTGCTTCTCTTTGGTACCCCTTTTATCTATGTTATTGTCCCTCTGTTACACAATTGATGCAGATTTTTTTTTTTCCTGAGGAAGGTTCACCCTGAGCTAACATCCGTGCCAGTCTTCTATTTTGTATGTGGGTCACCGCCACAGCATGGCTGACGAGTGGTGTAGGTCTGTGCCCAGGATCTGAACCTGTGAACCTGGGCTGTGAAGTAGAGCATGTGGAACTTTAACCACTCACCCATGGGGCTGGCCCCCAGATATAGATATTTTACATCAGTTTAGGCCACAAGTTTATTTCACAAGAAATTAAGCCTTATCGAGACTACACCCTAGTTCCGTTTTGAATACAAGTCAGGACAAAGAGCTGCAATGGCTGGACTCAACCGTTGGGAGTGGATTTTACCTGCACTGTTGGCCACCCCGCACTGCTACTCTCCTGTTTACTTACTTACTATATAAGTATTGTTTGAGGCCTCTGAAATCCACTTCCATGAATTTAAGAGGTTGTAAAAGACAAAAGTAAGGGGAAAAACACCTCATAAAGAGCAAGGATTAGAATTTGTACATCAGTTTTGGAGAGTCCTGTAACCATTTCCACTTTCTTCAGCATATTGAAGCATTCTTTCAAAATGGCTGCAGTACTTACAGAAGGAGGTAATACTTGAGCAGGGTGGATGTCATTTAGTTAAGTGGAAAGAAGGGAAGGAGAGAAAGAAAAAAAGAAAAACTGGGTGTGGGAGAGACCAGGATAATTGAAGTAGAGGGTGCAGCAGACGGTGCTGCCTGACTTCTCTTCTTTTTCTGTAATAACTAGCTTTATATTTGGTTGCTCAACTGCACTGTATCTCCCAGTGTCCCTTGAGTAGAGATATGTGCCCACCCATTCCTAGGCAGAGACTTTCAGATGGTGATCTTCCTTCTTTTTTTGCCTTCCCTTGGGCTAAAAAGATGTCCTGTGATCCATATTCAACTCTGTTGTTGAGGACAATGTCCTAGAGGTTATGATTAAGAAACAAGATGGAAGAAACCTGTGTGATTGCATGAAGCAGCCTGGAACTCAGACACTGAATTAAGAAATGAATTTCTGTCTTCTCTGAGCCATTGCATTTGGGTCTCTTTGTTATAGCAGCTAGCATTACATTAACTAATATGAGTATATATTAGGAAACAGAGAGAAATAAGGTTAAAAGTCTAATAATGGAGGGGTTAGAATGCTGGGAGGAGTAGTTTAGTTGTATCTCATAGGCAATGGAGAAATACTGCAAGTTCTCAAACAAGAGAGTGCTGTGATGGAGGCAAGTGTTTCAGAAAAATCAGACTGGTAGGATATAGAGCCTCCAGTAGGAGGTTATTGCAGTGAAACAAATGTGAGGCTGAAACAGATCAGGATATTGAACATGGAAATGAAGTAAAAATGAAGAGTAAGGAAACGATCAAGAGGTATTACAAAGAGAGGTTTATAGGCCTTTGTGACCAGCTGGCTATAGGGAATCAAGGAGAACCAGGAGTCAAAGAAAAGTCCCAGATTTCTAATCTGGAAAACTGCTGATACAGCAGGAATTGCTGTCAGGAAAATGGAAATATATAAATTAACTTCAAAAATTCATAAATAGTTCAGAGTGTAGCACCAGACCCAGATCTTGCCGTCATCAATTTTGCCTATTCTCCCTCCTATCCAACACAAGTCCATGTACCACCATTTTTAAAGCAAACTTTAGGGGAAAGGGACAGTCCCTGAAGTAAGAACTATAGCTATAAGGAAACTTGCCTCACTTACCTATTTTCATTTAAGGAACTGAAACAAGGTTTGTGAACACCCAGAGAAAATGACGTCTTAGTACAGGAAAACTCTAAAAAGCAGTCATAAAACATTCATTTTTAAAACGCCTCTCTCTTTATTTAATCTTTATGTTTATACTGTTGAGACCCTATAGTATTATATATGCTAGTTTTGCATGTATATCACTGCTTGAAAGTATGATACAGTGAACTAACTTGGTTTCTGTAACAGTAGTAATATCTGATGTTTCACAAACATGAGATCCAATAATTACTTGTACAGATTTAGAATTAGCATTTTTCAGAACTGGTAATAAAGTCATCATCACCTTAAAGTCATATGATGTTTCTGATATGTCTCAACAGGGAATAGTTAAATTTTAAGGTGGGAAGGAACCCTGTGGATCATTTACTTCACTCCATTTTACACATGGAGAAACTGAGGCACAGAAAATTTAAGTACTTTGCCCATGTCCATACAGCTAGTTAGTTACTCAGCTGGGACTTGAAACTAGACCTTCAAACTCTTAGCTTGGATCTTTTCCCTCTATGCCACGTTGCATTTCCAAATATGATCTAAGACATAAAGCAATTTAAAAACATTTGTTAGCTAACTAGCAGCCACAATCTTACTAACGAAAATGCTGACATGTGGAGTGCTTAGCCTTCGAAGTCCCTGTATCATTTAAGACTCTCATGCTCCTTTTCCAAGAGTCCTCGATTCAACCTTTCTGTAGGAAAAGTAAAAATCAGTCCTTTAACTTTTTTTATTAAAGGCATTGACTGTGTCTCTTCGTTTGTTCCCTGTAGTGGTTAGTACAGTGCCCTGAGTGTTGTAGATGCTCGGTAAATATCTAATGAAATATAAATTGTTACACATTGACTCACTCCAGTATTGATATGAGTGACAATATATCACCACTGGGCATTAGATACTATTAAAAAAAAAAAAGAGGCACAAGGCTCAACTCCCCACCCCACCACCACCAAAGAGGTAAGTAACTGTGCATGGAGAAAGGCATAATAGTGATTATATTAAGACAAATACCACAACCATGGATTAATAGCATAAAAGCAAGCTGAGCCAACTAGTTAACAAGTTCTTTAATAATATTTGAAGTCTTTAATTTTTTGCTAAGATTTTTTTTTTTTTTTAGTGAGGAAGATCAGCCCTGTGCTAACATCTGCCAATCCTTCTCTTTTTTTGCTGAGGAAGACTAGCCCTGGGCTAACATCCGTGCCCATCTTCCTCCACTTTATATGGGACGCCGCCGTAGCATGGCTTGCCAAGTGGTGCATCAGTGCACACCCGGGATCTGAACTGGCGAACCCCAGGCCGCCGAAGCGGAGCGTGCGCACCTAACCACTTGTGCCACTGGGCCGGCCCCCTAAAATTTTTATTTTAAAGTTATAACATCAAAAATATACACATGGGGCCAGCCCCATGGCCTGGTTCCCGGCACGGACCTACACCACTTGTGAAGCCATGCTGTGGCGGTGACCTACATACAAAATAGAGGAAGATTAGCATAGATGTTAGCTCAGGGCAAATCTTCCTCAAGCAAAAAGAGGAAGATTGGCAATGGATGTTAGTTCAGGGCAAATCTTCCTCAGCAAAAAAATAAATAAATAAATAAATAAATATGTATATATATGTATATAGATATATATATATACACACACACACACACACACACACATATAAAACATTAAAGATTGGAGAAAAGAAGAAAAATGACCGGTAATTCTATCTCACTAATACAGATATGACCTATGTGCACGTGTAAGTGTGTGTGTATATGTTCCCTTCCAGAGCTTTTCATATGCAGGCTTTGATTTATTTTCTCTGCTATTACTTGATCTTGGCAAAAAATCACAGCAGAGAAAATGAGAGTTAGTTAGTGACTTCATTAATTAATTACCTCATGCCCAACCTTGTGCAAAAAATATCCAAGAGTAATGGTTTGGAGTATATCCACACACAAATTTTATTGCATATTTATATAGTTACAATCATGAATACCTATACATACATAAAATTTGGTAGCCTGTTTTTTTTCCCCCTGATATTATACTATTCACATTTTCCCATGTTGCTCTAGTTTTTATACTAAGCTCTTTAAGGAAGGAAGTTGGCTAGAGAATGGATGTCCTAGGAAATTGGGAATAGTTCCAAGGTTTGTAGGTCTTAATGAGGTTAAAAAAACAGATTTTGTGTGACCATGGAGTGGGAAAGTTGGAAAAATAGGAAATTATGAGCAGAAGGTTTGGCTTTCTAAATTACTACATAAGAAAGAAAGGTTTGTCTTTTGTTATCTCACAACTGAGGTTGAAGACAAGCATAGCTTTAATCTAATAATAATCTAATTATTCTAAATATTTCGTCTAATATTTACAGCAAAATATCAAAAACTCTAATGAGGTTCAAATATATTAAACCTAATTTTGGATATTCCAGATGGAACTTTTTCATTCTCATAAACATGTACACATTTATTTTTACTTAGTGCTTTTTAAAAGTGATAGATCAATTGTAAATCATAAAGTTACACTTTCATGTTACTAGGTATATTTTGAATACATTTTTTGCCTTAGACTTTTGATATGATCTTGGTCACGTCACTTCTTTAAGTGGTTGTTGGGTGCTGTGTATATAAATGAAAATTAAACTTAATAAATATTGAATTGATCAATGATTAAGTACTTACCACATGGCAAGCACTGTTCTAGGCACTAGCAATACAAAGGAGAAATTGTGTCCCAGCATCAAGGACCTTACAGTCTAGTGGGGACACAGATCTGTCATTCCAACACAAGATAATTAGTACTGAAATATGAGGGACAGAATACAATAGAGCATGGAATCTTCTCTCCTGCTTTGCTGACCCCAGAAGACCTCCCCTTCTGTCCAATAGTGTATCACATTTTGTCACTGAGGCCTCAAAAAGGACTGCTTGTGTCCAAAGTCTTGCAGAGTCTATCATGAAAAGATAAAGTTCCTTTATCTTTTTGCTCTAACCCCCTCCTCTACTGGGACTCCAAACCATCATCAGGCTGATGATAGCAATAGATGCTGTCCCATCTCCTCTACTCTCCTTGCTTTCCCATCTCTCTCTTGAACCTCTTTGCACTAGAACTCTTTCATACTTCTGCAGCCACAAAACAAATTTCACCATACAAATGAACTCATTTTGGAGGAAGTGAACAGTGAAAGTGGCACCTAACTCCATTTTTAGCATTTGAGCTCCAGTGAGAACACCCTGATAATCCATGGGAGAAAGCTCACCCTCTCAACAATGTGGAAGATGGAGTAGGGGCAGGCAACTAGGAGGGAAAATAACCGTAATAATGAAGGGGAGAGAAGATAAGTCCTTGAATTAAGGCAGTGGCTTTGGGGAATAGATATTTGGGAGACATAGGTAAAGAGAACTGCTGGTTTCTGCTTTGAGCAACTGTATTAATTGTGGTGTCATTCAATGACTTAGGAACTCCAGGGGAGGGGAGTTTCTCCCTTTTTATTAATAGTAAGTCCAAATATTAAAAGGCCCACTGTCTATCCTTCTTTCTCCCCTTCTACCTTTTTAACAGACCCTTGATTTTGTTTGGTAATCCACCCCACTACAAATGCCAAGTACATCTTTAAATCAATCATGGTAATATCATTCTTGAGCCAGAAAGTGGTTTAGGAATGGGCAAATGATACAATTCTGACCAATGTTAACAGGAGGGGAAATTTGCTAGGGACATTCTAGAATAAATTTTTTTCATTCATAAAAAGAGACACCCAGAAATTCACTGAACTTTGCTGTGTCTGTTTGTGACAAGTGAACTATAGAAGCCCTTTTAAGACCATCAGTTAAAAAAATGAAGTCAATGTGCTGAAGATGTTAGAACAGAAAGATTTAGAAGGGGGGCCGGCCCCGTGGCTTAGCGATTAAGTGCGTGCGCTCTGCTGCTGGCGGCCCGGGTTCGGATCCCGGGCGCTCACCGACGCACTGTTTCTCCGGCCATGCTGAGGCCGCGTCCCACATACAGCAACTAGAAGAATGTGCAGCTATGATGTACAACTATCTACGCGGGCTTTGGGGGAGAAAAATAAATAAATAAAATTAAAAAAAAAAATTAAAATAAAAAAAAAAGATTTAGAAGGAATCTGAGTTTTCGATGACATGGTTAGCTGCTGAGTTGGAACCATCCCACCTCAGACTCCTTGTCGTATGAGATAAGACATATCCCCTTATGGTTTAAGCCAGTTGAGTTAAGCTTCCTGTTGTTTGCAGACCAAAACAATTTAAGAGATATAGAACTATCTCTGAAAGAGAGAATTGTAGCTAGGCTTGTTATCACTTGGAAATAAGATCTTTGGGGCTGGATCCTCAATGATCCAACCAATGGCACAGAGCAGTTCACCACTGAGAAAGTGAACTGACTCTTTGAGGTCTGAGCTCTTGGAAAATGGTCTCCACTAAAATATGTCTTTTCTTAAAGTGGGCATTTAATTCTATCAGCATTAAGTTAAGACAGTATTTTAATTTTCACTTCCTGTATTATATTTGCCGTTACTGTATGCATACTGTTGCTCAAGACCACTGGCAGATTCAGAAATAGAACACAGTGCCTAGGTCAAAATGGAAGTTTACAACTTTGACAAAGCCCTTTGACAAAGAGCACAGGAAATAAAAGTCAACCAAACAGGAAGTAGGCAGAATAGAATAGGACAGCCGGAAATGTTTGGGCCTGGCGCAACAATTAATCTGTCTACAGAACACATAAGTACCAAGCAAAATATTTAGAGCTGAAGTCCTTAATTTGTAGGCATTTTAAGAGGATCATAAAAGAGGGGAAAAAACACAAGGAAGTAAAAGGAAGAGAGAAGTAGTGTCTCTCAATGGAGTAATTATTGCATAAACCAAAGAATGTCTTCTGTATAGATAATGGCAGTTTTAAAGCCTTTCTGCAAAGTCCTTACCTTCCTCCCAGGAAGAGGTGAATTCTGTGGCCCTTTTCTTTGAATCTGGGCCAAACCTTAGTGACTGGTTGACCAGTAGTATGGCAGAAGTGACCTTATGTGACTTTCCAGGCTAGGTCATAAAATGTGGTACAGATTCTACCTGGTTTGCTGGACCCTGCATGAGAGCCATGAGCCACTGTGTAAGAAGCATTACCACCCTGAGACCACCATGCTGTGAGGAAGCACAAGCTAACCCTTGCAGACAGACCACACGGAGAGGCTCCCTGACATGGAGAAAGAAATATGCCCAGTCATGCCAAGCTCTCCCAATGCCCACTCTTCCAGCTCCTGCCACTGACTGCAACCGCATGAGAGATCCCTAGGCAGAACCACCCAATAGAACTCTTCCTGAATTCCTGACCCGCAGAAACCATGAGAGATAATAAAATGATTGTTGTTGTTTTAAGCCAATGAGCTTTGGGGTGGTTTGTTATGCAGCAATAGATAACCGGAACAATAGATGAAGTGATTTAAATACTATGGCTCTTTAATAAGTAAGGGAAGAGTCCAAGGGCTCATTAGAAGTCGTTATAGCTAATTGCTGTGACAAGCAAGGTGAAGTGGTGGTTTCCCGTCAGAGGACCTGTTATCAAAAATAAAAGCAAATAATTAATTGGTGAGGCCAAGTAAGATTTTTTAAAAATCTTGATTCTGAAAGAACTTCACTTTATTAAATATGAAATGTTTAAAGATTATGCCATATTTCTCAAGGGCAATTTGTATAAGTAATTTTCTTTTTACCACTTTTTCTTCCTATTTCAGAGATTCATATGACCAGCAAACAATGACAGATATTTGGGCTGATTCCTGACATGTCACCATTCAGCAACTCAAAAAGCCACAAGCTGGGAGGTTTAGGATCCCTGTGCACTGGGTTCCAGTTTCCTGACCTCAGGACATTCAGTCATATGATGTTTCTGTAAGGGAAAGTCTAGGACATTTTTAGTTTACATAGGACATATAGCCATTGGGGCCATATCTGTGGGCTAAATTTCAAGATGGGAAAGATGGATGTCAGAGAAGTCAAAACCTCCTATAGCTCACACTTTTGGTATTAATTTTTCTTGTTCTTGTTTTAAAGTATTGAAAGAAAATGTATAAAAATTAAAATCAACCAAAGCAGATGTAGAAAAGTAATATGGAAAATGTATATGAAATGTCCAGAACAGACAAATCCATAAAGACGGAAAGTAGATTAGTGGTTGCCTAGGGCTAGAGAGTGTGGGTCTGGAGGGACATGGGGACTGATTGCTAATGAGTACAATGAGTAAGAAATTTCCTTATGGGATGCTGAAAATGTTCTAAAATCGATTGTGGGGGTGATTGGAAAACGCCGAATATACTAAAAACCATTGACATGTATACTTCAAATGTGTGACTTGTATGGTGTGTGAATTATATCTCAATAAAGCTGTTATTAAAAAAAGTAACATGGGAAAAAAGTTTATTTAAAATGAAAACAGATAAAAATCAATCCTCTTATCATAATTAAAATGTTTTCACTGATTGCTTAGAAATTCCCTTGGCTAAATGAGAAGATGACCCTGAGATTCCTCTACGGCAGAGTTTAACAAACTTTTTCTGTAAAAGGCCAGATAGAAAATATTTTAGCCTTTGCAGGTCAAGAGGCAAAATCATGGATATTATGTAGGTACTCATATAACAAGAGAGAAAACAAATTTCTGCACATTTTAAAATGATGAAATTAAAAATAGAATAGTAATTGAATATAATTTTTTTGTAACACAAGTCTACTAATGAGAAGAATGGAATTCTTCTTTGGGAGATAACATTTTACTTCATTGAGGTGCAAAGTTAATGTTCCCTATCCTCAAATTGATCTATCCTGCAAATGTTCTTTTGAAAAAAAAATTCCTTAGCTCGTGGGCCATATAAAAACAGGCAGTGGGCTGGATTTGGCCTGTGGGCCATAGTTTGCCAACTCTTGCTCTAGCGGACTAAATTCCTAAAGGCCGGTTTATTAGTTTCCTAGGGCTTCTGTAACAAAGTACCACAAACTAGGTAGTTTAAACCAACAGAAATTTATGATCTCACAGTTCTAGAGGCCAGAAATCTGAAATCAATATGTTGCAGGGCCGTGCTCCCTCCAAAGGCTCTGGGGAAGGATCCTTCTTTGCCTCTTCTAGCTTTTGGTAGCCTTAGGTGTTCCTTGGCTTGTGGCAGCATAACTCCAATCTCTGGCTCTGTCTTCATATGGCTGTCTTCCCTCTGTATCTGTGTCTGTGTTTCTTCTCCTCTTCTTATAAGGACACTGGTCATACCCTGATTCAGTATGACCTCATCTTAACTAAATACATTTGCAACAACCCTATTTCCAAATAACATCGCATTCATTGGTACCAGGGGTTAGGACTTGAACATATCTTTTTGGGGGATACAATTCAACCCACAACAGCAATGTACTTGGGCAGAGAGCCCTGGAGGATCCTTGGGTCAAAGCTGTCCTCCTTATTATGTACTCTTAGAACAGTGATGCAATTGGTGACCACGGATTTGGCTCAGTTCTCATCCTAGGGAACTCTTGCAAACCTGGAGCAAATAAAGAGCACCACCCTTCATGGTGCCCACAGCTCCAAATACTTGAACACTTATTTTTTGTTGTTTTAAGGTCCCTAGATATTAGTTTGGTGCTTTCATTTGAAAATATGTCACTTTCTAGTAGAATAAAGGGCTAGAATTTATTCTATACCAGAATGAATGTTTCTTAGCTATTTTGGATTTCCTGGAAACTTCGTGATACATCTGAGACTCTAGAAAATGGGCAAATTTTTGCCTTTTTATTTTGTTTTACCTAAAAACTTTTTTAAAAGCTATTACTATGGTCTAAGCAAGAGTTAACAGTGGCTTGTACCAAGGTTGTAGCAGTGATGATGGAGAGAGGTGGGTGGAGTAATGATCTGCTCATGGATAGGATCTATAGTATTTGAAAATTCATGTAGAGGGCCGGCCTCATGACCTAGTGGTTAAGTTCAGCGTGTTCTACTTTGGTGGCCCGGGTTCGGTTCCCAGGCACAGACCTAACCACTTGTCAGCAGCCATGCTGTGGCAACGACCCACATACAAAATAGAAGAAGATTGGCACAGATGTTAGCTCAGGGCGAATCTTCCTCAACAACAACAACAAAAAATTCCTGTATATAAGGGTGAAGAAGAAGGTGTCATGAGTGACTTTCAGGATTTCACTCCAGGAGAGTGGTACAATGGGATGAAACAGGAAGATCATGAATTTGGTGTGGATATGTTTGTTCTGAGCAGCTTGTGAAACAACAAGACAGCTATCTATACGCATCTGAAACTGGAGGTATAAATTTCAGAGTGGTTGGTGGGATTTAAGGGGACCAATGAATATTTCCCCCTACCGTCTGAGTTTAGAACCAACTGAGAAATAGATCTTAGGGAACAAAATCTCAACTTTTTTATTGGTTAAACTGGACTGTAGAATACAGCTTTGATCTGTAAACAAAAGTGGACTTTTAATGTCTTCCTGCTGAGTTTAACCTATTGGCCCCCAACTGCAGACCTCCCTATGGCAGAAACAGAGCCTGGCCCAATAAGATTGTGTCATGTAGGAGAGAGGACTGGGTGCCTGCTGCAGGGGCACAGATCCAGAGAGAAAGAGAGATGAGAGGGAGGAGAGAGAGGCACCTAAGCTGTCTGTGAGTCACTCCCCCTGGGGGAAGGACTGAATGTCTCAGCAGGAAACAAATGGTGTACTCAAAGAGGTAATTGAAGGGAATATAGCAAAGGGGTTATTTGCAGCGGTGTGGGCAAGGTTAAGGGTACCAGCAAGGAACATAGAAGCATCCAGGAACTACATACAGGGAAGTTCTATTAGGGTTAAGGGGAGGGAGCTCTTACCAGAACTCAGTGAGAGCTGTAGCCAAGGCAGAGGCACTGCCCAACAGGAATGTGGCAGAGGAAAGTAGCCCGTGCCAAAACTGGGGCCCTGACTGCCCAGGAGTGGGGGTATGCTGTAGGGGGAAGATAAGTATCCTGGCTACTCACTCTTCCCATCTTCTGAACTCCCTCCCATCAACCAAACCCCCAGGAAACCAGAGGACTGTAATGACCAGGGAATGCAGTCTGTAGCTGTCAGCCCATCCAGGCAGAGAGCAAGGCAGAAAAGGGTGGGGAATGGGCAATCAGAAAATAACCAGCACATGGTTAGCAAGGGCTGGAGAGAGGGCAAGAGCTGTCACTCTACTGTCCTGGCAGTGAGCTTCCCTGAGGCGAGGATTGGAAACCTGCTGTCCTTCTCCCAACTTTTTGAGGCTAACCTCCATACCCACCCCCTATCATCCACTGTTCCTTTGAGTCCCGCCTTCCACCACTGATGGGTGGTTTAGCCTTTGCTCCAGGAAGGCTCTGAAAGGGGAGCAGAACTGTTCTTTAATTAAATTATCAATGCCCACTGCATCTTAGGGTGAAAACTCATCACTGTCCTCTTTCCTACTCCATGTTTGCTCAGCTGTATTGTCCAACTGTTACCAGAAGGTACACAATGGAACCAAATGACGATATAAACCTATGACAATACGATGTTTGGCAGTGATGCAATGCCAATAAAATTGAAATGTCCCATATAACATTCTTCCATTACAATATTTCATTGATTCTAAGATGTGAATTTTTTTTCACATTTTAACCTCTCTAAAATTGGGACTCATGTTATAGTCTCATCAGTCAGGCAGCTGATATGATGAAGGTGTCATTGGCTGCCATGTGCATCAAAACTGGCAGAATGGGTGTCAGTGGCTTGGAAGAAAACCCAGCAGACAGAGCAAAGTGCTGTTATAAAATGCTCCATCACCAGTGCTCTTGATGACACAGAGGGTGACAACATCTGAGATCACATAGGCCACTCTGAGTTAAAAAGTGATTCAGCCCTAGAGACAGAAGGTAGATTAGTGGTTACAGGGCTGGGAGAGTGGGAAGAGTGGAATGGGGAGCGACTGCTAATGGATATAAGGTTTCTTTTTGGGGTGATGGAAATGTTCTGGAATAGGTAGTGGTGGTGGTTGCACAACTTTGTGAAAATACTAAAAACAATTGAATTTTACACTTTAAAAGGGTGAATTTTATGGTACTATGTGAATGATATCTCAATTTTTAAAAAGTGATTCAGAACACTGAGGGAAGCTGGGTATGGATATATGGGAACTCTTTGTACTCTTTTTGCAAGTTATTGTGAGTCAAAAATTATTTCAGGCTGGCCCCGTGGCTTAGCGGTTAAGTGCAGGAGCTCCGCTGCTGGTGGCCAGGGTTTGGATGCCGGGCGTGCACCGATGCACTGCTTGTCCGGCCATGCTGAGGCCGCGTCCCACATACAGCAACTAGAAGGGTGTGCAGCTATGACATACAACTATCTACTGGGGCTTTGCGGGGGGGAATAAAAAATTAAAAAAAAATTATTTCAAAATAAAAAGCTTAAAAAAATACATTTTAGAATACCATCCAAAAATGGAGGTCCTGTATAAAAAAAAAATCTATATTCAGAGTATATTATAGACTTGTGTGAACTCTTAGGGGGAAAAAGTAAAATGATACTCAGTAAAATCTCTTTTCCAAGTTTGAAAACAAGCATGATTCAGAATATTTGGATTCTGAATATAAAGAGCTTCTAAGAATACTTTATTTTGCTCATATTTTCCTTTTTATGTCTGCACAAGAACAACATAAGATAAAATCTATGTCTAAGTATGTCTAAAAGGGCTTGTTAAGTAAGTATAAGATAAACATTTTAAGTGACGAGTTTAGTAAGTGTCAAAGTTTGGTTGGCAGTTTCTTCCCCTTTCTTGGTAGTGTAGTATGTTGGATGTTATGATATACAGGATTACATTCCCAAGGAGGGAAAAAAGCTCCGAAGCCCAATCTCCTTGCTCTTGTAAGATAAAGACCACGAACATTAAAGTGCTCAGTTATCTCCTACACAAACTCGCATTCTGTTCAGCCTCACCCTAGAGACCTCGCTCAGTGCCTGGGAAGAGTGGGGTCCCTTCAGAACTTGCAGCCAAAGTCTCTTGTATGTTCCACTGTTAGAGTCCAGAGGGTTAACAGGACCCAGAAGATTACCCCAGCATCAGCCACATGCCCAAGAAACTTAGAAAACATGAGCAGATCTGCTGGCCCTTATGGCATTTAGACCGGTTGTATCAGTCCTGATTGTAGGTCGTGAGCTGCAGAAACCAATTCTGCCTGATTTAAGCAGAGAAGGAATTTATTGATAGTTCTTTGGAGAGTTGGGGGAATTGCAAGGAAGACTGGAAAACCTGGTTTTGAGTAGTGTGCCCTATGAACTGGTCCCGTGAAGACACTGTTGTCAGCAGCTGAGCTGTGGACCCTCCGTCATAGGGAGTTCTCTGCTGGGCCTGCATCAGGGCCTGCATCAGGGCCTGCATCACTGATTCAAAGTCCAGGGTGGGTGTGTCTCACTGACTGAGCCTTGGTCGTGCGGCTGCATCCTTGTCATATGGTTGCAAGGGAAGCTGGGAAAGTGAGTAAGTGGCATTTTCTGCTTCTATAAAGGAGATAGACTCTGCCTCCCACCAAGACTCTTAAGGAAGGGGAAGAGATTCAGAAGATGGGCAGCCAAAAATCATGATGAAGGTCTGCTTCAATCAAAATAAAGTTCTTGGAAAGCCAGAACACACACATAGTACTGGCCCCAGCTATAGACCCTGGCAGAGGCCTAGCAGTATCTGAGCGAAGGAGGAAAGACTGAGAAAACATGAAAGAGACAATCTTGTTGACATCAGCCTTGTCTGAATGCCTCTCAGTCTATATGTCAATTTTCTATAGTTCTTGACCTGTGAACTTTATATGGTTTTGGGAGAAGTCTTTCATCAAGAGGTTATGGCCTTGGTTTACCATATCATATCTGGAAATTGAAACCTTCTCGGCCTCTTGCAAAATTTAGAAATTTTTAATGGTGCTTCAGGATTTGCTGGAGGCTCCTTTCTTCCTCATTCTGTATATTTAAAACTCCTTAATTTCTATTATCTCTGTGTTCCTCTCAAACCAAGGACACAGCCACATTTCCCCTTGTGAGCAGTTCTTGCAATGACGTGCTGGTAAACTGGCTCTCTGAAAAAAAAAAAGTCCTGATTTATAGTATTTGCCAATTTCCTTAGTGTAGATACTCCCACGGTGGAAGATTTCAAGCTACCAAAGTTGTAACTTGCAAAATCCCTGAATATTTAACTATCAGCTTTTATGAGCCCCTACCAGCCATTGCTTCTTGCCTGGAATTTCTTAGGCCTGTAATACCTGCCTCCTGAAGCAGTTTTCTCACTCGTTTAGTCTGGAGAAGCACTCACAGTGGAGCTGTTCCATGAGGGCAGAGGTCTTTGTTCACTGATGTACTCCCAGTGTCTAGAAGAGTACCTGGCACATCGAAGGTTCTCAGTACGTGTTTATTTGTGCTGGTGGTTCTGAGGCTCTTCCCTGGGACTGGTGAGGACAACCACCTCTGCCATGAGCTAGTCCACAGAGTACTGCCTTTCTCCTGGGTATTAACGCTGTGTCAAAGGCAGCAGAGACCTTCCTTATGTCCTATCTTTTTCTGCAAAGTGGGACATGTCTCTGATCATCTATTTGCCTCTGTTGTTCCATTTCTCTTTTCAGGAAAGCTCAGCCACATTTTTAACACTTTAACTTGCTTCTTTTTTTTTTTTTTTTAATAATTTTATTTATTTATTTTTCCCCCAAAGCCCCAGTAGATAGTTGTATGTCATAGTTGCACATTCTTCTAGTTGCTGTATGTGGGACGCGGCCTCAGCATGGCCGGAGAAGCAGTGCGTCTGTGCGCACCCGGGATCCGAACACGGGCTGCCTGCATCAGAGCGCACGCACTCAACCGCTAAGCCACGGGGCCGGCCCTTTAACTTGCTTCTTAAGTTGATCATTTCCTCCTTTATCATGTTAGCCAAGACAATTTGCTGTCTTGATTAGTGTTGTCCTCTTTATTCCCCTTTGCCTTTGAGTAAAGACATTTGTTTTTCTGATATACTCCTTGGATTCTGTCTTGTGGGGTCCATCACAGTGAGCAATATGAAATTATGAAGTTTTGAGTCTGCCCGAAGCATAGCTGTTGACATAGACCTTGTTCCCTTTTATCTCTTTTCCTGGGTGGATGATCTTTCTTGGATGATGTTGTCCTGCTGGACCAATATCTAACCTAGGCCTGGGCTCTATGTACCACTGTCTTGCCTGGTTCACCTGCAGCTCATTTCATCTTCCTGTGCCTTTCCTGAAAGTCCTCCTCCAAAAGTTTCCCAGGGATGTTCCCTCAAGTCACATGCCATGCCTGCATTCTCTCCTACAATAATTGAGCCACCTTGAAACTCACTGGTAATGCTAGAAGCATTCTGTGCTTATCTTCCCAGACCTCCCCCCTCAAATCTGGCCACAGTTGCCTGACTACCAGGTGTAACTGTCGCAGTATTTAAAGGGTGATTCCCCCATTAAACTTATTGTTGACTCCTTATCTGACCTTTTAAGAAGGCACTTCTCAAGAGCTTCCTGGAACTGCACTCCCTGCTTGGGGCTGGTGGGGTGTAGATTATTCCAGTCTGTTCTCTGAAATCTCTCCTCTTTCTATTAGAGTTCTTTGGATCCCAGTCACCCTTTCTGGTCTAGTAATAACCAAAACAAATAAAAAGGGTTTCTTTTTTTTTTTTTCTGGTTCTTTTTTTTTTTTTTGGTAAAGATTTTATTTATTTATTTATTTATTTTCCCCCAAAGCCCCAGTAGATAGTTGTATGTCATAGCTGCACATCCTTCCAGTTGCTTGTATGTGGGACGCGGCCTCAGCATGGCCGGAGAAGCGGTGCATTGGTGCGCGCCCGGGATCCGAACCCGGGCCGCCAGCAGCAGAGCGCATGCACTTAACCACTAAGCCACGGGGCCGGCCCTAAAAAGAGTTTCTAACACCTTCCTTGAGAGCCGTTAGGTCCCAGCATATCTCCTTTCACCTTTCATATTGGACTACCCTGGCCTCCACAATCAAATCCTGTCTCTTAAGGAAACCCTTCTCTCTACATGGCAGTGGTGGTAAGGCCCAGTGCTGGCCAATCACTGGCTGCAAACAACCAAGGTGTGTCTCTGGCTGAACCTCAGGCCTCCCCTGCTGACCACCCCCTCTGTTATCAGCCTGGCTCCTTTATTTATCTTTCTCTCTCCAACTGTTATCATTCTGACTTCAAGATCAAAGTTTTGTTAAAGAAAACGTAGTTCATGACTCTTGTTAAAGAACAGTAAAGCAGACTTTATTCAGGACCAGTGTGGTAGGTATAGGAACCACTGCAATGGGGTTTTGCCATAGGGGAGAGATATTGGGCTCAACTCCGAACACAACAAGGAAAAGTGGGAATATATAGCCAAGGAACAGGGAGAGGGCTCAGTGGATGGAAAATTACTAAGAGGAAACATCACAGGTAAGGGAGATTCTGGCTAAACCAACTTAGGATTCTTGCTGCAGGCAGGCCAGGGTGATCAGACATCACATGGGGAATGGTGGAGCATGAGGAACCTGATCAGATAGCGAGGGTGGGGATTCTGGCTAAACTGACTTAGCAGGATTCTTGCTAAAACTGGACAATGCAGAGATGAACATGGAAGCCCAAAAGTCAGGGCCTAGTTGAGAAGAGAGTTCAGAAGAGCCTGACTAGAGTTTGGTTACGGAGAGAATCTTTGTTAGTTTGTAAACCAATCCAGCTCCTCCTTGATTCCTAGAGACAGTATGTTCCTAGCACAGGCCTTTTACTACTCCGTCTAAGCCTTTGGTTTACTAATATTTTCATTAATGCCCAAAATGATAGCCTGCCACCTATGAGATAAGGGCCCCCTTTCCTCTATTTGTTGACTGACGGAAAGCCACCACCCTCTGTGGCTGGACCTCCAAGTCTGTCTCTGATCAAAGCCATGGCCAGGCTCCAGTAACAAATCTAGAGAGGACTTTGATCCCTGTGGTGGGATTTGAGGGGGATTCTAGGAGTCTATAGGTAAATCATAAGGAATCGGGAGGTTTATTCCACCACATTTCACTCCTTGGCTCTAAAACTGGATTCAGTTCAACATAACATAAAGAGTAAGAGAATTTGAGGCAGTTGATTTAATGCACCTAAAGCTAATATCTTCTAACCCAGCGGTTCTCAAGTGGTCCTCAGACCAGCAGCATCAGCATCACCTGAGAACTTGTTAGAAATGCAAATTCATAGGCCTTACCCCATATGTAATGAATCAGGGGAGTGGGAGCCCAGGAAACTATATAACAAGCTTGCGAGGTGATTCTTATGAATGTTAGAGTTTGAGAACCACAGCTTTCACCCAGGTGGAGCTTAGCTCCCTTTACAGGAAGTTTCATGTGAAACGTAGCTTCCTTTGGTCCGTTCCTGCCTGAGAAATATGGTAGGAGCAGCAAGAAATTTTCCCAACCACTAAGGCCTAAAGAATTTGTTCACCAAAGCTCTGCATGTTTTAAGTGATGGAAAGACTCATCTCATCCCTATGTTGGGTGTACCTGCTTAGATCTATAAGTTGCAAAAGCCTGTACAGCCTGTGTATGCTGAGGTTGCAGAGGCGTGGAGTCGCCGAGGTCCTGTGACACCCGTCTCATTAACCGGCTGTATCTTACAGCACTCAAGGACCTAGAAGCCGTGTGCTTACTAAAGTGCTGACACCTCCTATCCCAGCCACACCTGAAACGTCCTTCTCTCTGGATATATCTTAAATCTCCAAAGCTCTATCTTTGTGCCTGTTCCTTAAGCTTTCCTGGTTTGTGGACCATGTGTGGTGGCTGAGGTCCCCACCCAACAAATCAAACTCCCCTCCTCGGAGTTCAGAACCAACTGAGAAATAGGATCAGGCCATCGCTAGGGATCAATGTATCAACTTTATTGCTAATAAAGTTGAATTGGAAAATGCAGCTGGGAATCCAGCAACCATTGGTCTTCCTCACATCTTCCCCCTGAACTGAACCTTCCCACCCTAGCTGCCGGCCTCCCGGTCTGCTGGGGAGATTGCTGGACCCAGCCGTGTTGTCACTAGAGCTAATGTAGCCTTTCCCCAACTTCCCAATCAGCTCGTTTACTTGGTCTTTGGAGAAGAGTGGTAAGTTGTGGCGAGTCGGCCAGGAGAGGTGGTTCGGTACTGTACCTTCCTTGGGTAGATGCAAGGATGGAGGAATAAGGTTTTCCCTGGCTGTGGGAATAGTATTTGAGGTCATCCGTACCAATGAAAGAGTCTAGAATGGAAGTGAGGAAGGTCAGGACCGAGGCTTGAGGAAGGTTCACATTTAAACGTGGTGAGGAAGCCCCAGCCAAAGAAACTGAGAGGAGAGACCCGAGAGAGGAGGAGGAGGAGGACCAGGAGTGTGTGGTGTCACAGAGGCTGGGGGAAGAGCATTTTCAGGTGAGAGTGATCAGCAGAGTCAAATTTTCCTGAGGGAGCCAGAAAATGCGGAACAAAAACTGTTCCTTAGATTTAGCCACTTGGAACCCACTGGTGACATTATTGAAGGGTGGAAAGAGGAACCAAGCTTTGAGGTAGTCACTGGAAGGTGTCTGGGGGGATATTTTTTTAAGGGAGACAAAGCTTGTTTGAAAACTCTTGGGGAAGGATAGCCGCACGTGCTTGTGGAGGTTGTGGCAGGAGCAAGTAGCCTGTGCCCCACTCTCCAGGCCAGGTGCCTAGGATGCAGAGCTCTGTCTGTCTGGAGCACCTTTTCCTAATTTGCACAGAGATGCAGTGTGAGCTAACAGCAAGCATGGATGGGAGGACACTGGTACCCAAGAGAGGGGATAAAGGATAATAGGTCACATAGTCACCTACAAAGCCAGCACTTGAAGCAGAAGGCTTCTGGCTCCAAGTTCAGAGACAGCGCCAAAGCCCCTTTAGGTCAGAAACAACAAAGGCTCTTCTTCACTTTAAGAGTTTGCCTGTATTTTTGGCAGTCCCTAATTATTTTAGCACCAATTGACCAAGAATTTAAACCCTGATCTGGTAAGATGACTGGGATCCAATGGTCCTAACCTTTAGTGACAACTCCTTAGTTCCCTAGGGACTCACACTTTAGATCAATGGGAAGGGGGGCCCAAAAAGGTAACACACCAGCCTCTGAGCCTTGGGGTGGGAGAGCGTCTCCCGGGACCGGTTGGTGGTCTCTCCCTACTGTCTGTCACTAGTCTCAGAGCCCATATTCTCTAAGAGCTGGTCTTCAGACACAGTTTTTAGAACCATGGACTTAACCCTTATTTACAATATCTTACTTTTTTCAATTAAATAATTTCCAACTCTGATATTATAGAAATATTACCATTACTACAATATAGTAATATTACTTAATGATAAGCTTCCCCTTACTAGTGCAACACTCTCCAATTTCCTAAATCGTTTGTTATATGCTCACATGTCTGGAAAACCAAAATAAGTGGACTTGGAAGAGAGTGTTTGGCAATTTTGCTAAGGATCTCATAGGTTTCTTAGTATGTCTTTTTCTTCTTAATGTATTTGTTTTCCTGTAATGTTAATCAAATTCCATAAATAAAAACATATTACTACAAAGGTACGTTTAGCGTATATTAAGATTTAAATCTGTTATTGAAGGAAAAAAAACAGGATTGATGCTAAAAGTTGATTTTAAATTGGCCTCTGCATAATTTAGATATGGAAGTTATTTTTTTAAGACATACACACACACCAATCCTATCCAACAGCCAGATTTTAAAAGTCTAAACTTTGGATACTGTAATTAGAAGTCAATTAATCAACAATTTGAAGTTAACGAAGATCTACGCATGTTTTTGGTGTTCAAAGGTAAGTGAAATGACAATGTAATGATTTATTAGGAAATGATTAGGTAGAGGAGGTAACGGGACTATGCAAGAGAAAGTATGATGATCAAAATCACAATGTGGTAGCCAGAAACTTAAAACAGACTATTTCCTGAGAATAAATTAGTACAGAAACATTAGTCCATCCACTGTATAATATTTATGGCAAGCTCTTTTTCTTTAAATTAATTAATTAATTTATTTATTTTCCCCCCAAAGCCCCAGTAGATAGTTGTATGTCATAGTTGCACATCCTTCTAGTTGCTGTATGTGGGACACGGCCTCAGCATGGCCAGAGAAGCGGTGCGTCGGTGTGCGCCCGGGATCCGAACCCGGGCCACCAGCAGCGGAGCACCCGCATTTAACCGCTAAGCCATGGGGCCGGCCCGGCAAGCTCTTTTTTAGCAGATAAAATATTGCCCTGGGATGTAATAGGCTTCCAAACAACATGATAACAACAAAACGCAGCAGGGACTTATTTATAGATGAAAATAACTTCTGAGATTTTGGCCTTTCCTTTGTATGGGGTGCAAGGTGGAGTGATCTTTGCAAAAGTCCATTCTAGGGTTAACAAGGTTTTGTGGCAATTCTAACATGCTTCTATTCTTCTGAGGTCTAGGAGGAAGCTGACTAGGTTATGTACTGGACATAGACGACAAATGATCACTTCAAAGAGACATAACAGGTCTGTGCAGAATAATCCCCTGGTTCAGGCATGAGTTGAGACATGGGGCTATTGCACCCAGAGATGAAGAGAGAGGAACCAGGATGGCCCCCTCTACGTATAAAATACTCTCTAATATATTAGAATGGTTGCCAATGGGGATGGACAGGAGCGGGGAATGGAAAGGAAAGGAAATAAATACCTAAATAAAACAAGAGTGACCTTTTACCACCCAATGATATAATAATGATGATGATAATGTGCCATGAACTGGGGAGTAGGATTAATAGTTCAATAAAAAATACATCATACTTACATAAATAAAATATACCCAATATAAAGTATGTTTGTTTTCAGTCCTTTTTACTTTCCACTTGCCTCCTTTCCCATTCCTTCTTTCCTAACCTTCCTTTCCCCCACTCTTGGGCTGGCCCCCTGGCTGCCCAGGGACTCCTCACTGTGAGCCCCTCCTCAGGCAGCACCTCATGCTGGCCACATATTCCTCCCTTCTCCCTCCCCTGTGCCTAGCCTGCACTTCAGAAGGCTGCTCTTGCCATGTCCCTCTCCATGAGGAGTCCTTAGGGCCAAGGGGACATGCCCTCTTGTCCCACCCCAGAGCCCATGATCTCCTTCTAGAGCACATTCTGGGAACTTGGGCCCCCAAAGAGCCCCAGATCTCCTTCAGGCCTGTTCCCAATATTGGTCCTCTTGAGGACAGACTGTGCCCCTGGTGTGTGTACCCCAAAGTCCAAGGTGGCTAAGGGGCAGGTGTTTGGGGAGGTGGAACAGAGCTTGGAGGTACAGACAGGTGTATCCATATGCATGTGCAGGAGGCCCCTGTGGTGTGAGATGGAGCCAGGGTGGGAGGAGAAAGGAGGCTGGACATGGGCTGGGGTCAAGGAGTTGGCCCTCCATGTGCCACCACTTCTGGCAGAGAAGTCTAAAGAATCTGAGAATTCTAAATTTAAACCCAGCCTTCCAGGTTGCTGTCAGGGTAGGAGGATGGAACATATTTTATCAATTTGTTGGCTTGATTTATAACTTTTAAATATTTAAACACGTATTTCGTAGTCCTCCATTTGCACTCTTGCCCTGGCAAGTATAAGCAACTGCCTTGGATTGGACTCTCTGCCTTCCATAGAACATCTGGAGCTTTAATAGGTGACCCCTAGAGACACAGCATCTTAACCCAAGGAAGAGCTGCCCTAATCAGAGCAGGGCAAATGCTGTGGCAGGTGAGTAGTGTCTCATCTTCCTTTGCCAGCTTATCCTGCTGGAGAACTGTGGTTGGCCATTCTGTTATCACTGAGGTGGCAATTAAGGAAAGCAAACCACCCCCTCCCTATCAAGCACTGGGGCAGTCAGCATCCTTTCCACCCTCACCCACCTCTAATGGGAGAAATGGTATTTACACTGGCTGTAAATAGTTTTTTATTCTTTCTTAGCACACGTCATTGTATCATGGAAATTTTAAATGGGGAGGCTTTGATACAACCTAAGAGAAGCTCCATTAATGACGCAAGCAGCCAAAAAGATTCTTTGGTTAGGAGGAGTGACAAACCTGGGAGGGACCAGAGAGCAGAGATGCAGATGGGAAACCTGCTTCAGGACCTAGTTGAGTCAGGAAGACCCAGGGCAAGTCCAGTCCTGTGGGTCATGCGTTCCATGGAGTCCTCTTCCCTTCATTTGTCTTCCTCTCCTCTCCTCCCCCTTTCCTGACCCCTCCCCCTGGCTCCCACTCTCCATTCTTAGCTGTGTTCTCATTAAGGCATATTAAAGATTAGAAGGGCATTACTGGGGCAAGGATGGGTAGTCTTGTTAAACAGAACTTTCAGAAATAAAGGGGAAAGACAAAACTATTTCACCCTTCAAATAAGTTGTATTTCTCTCAGGCCAAAGAACTCTTGGAGATTTCCCCCAAGATCTTTTTTTTTACCAAGGCTGTTTGTTTTGTTTTTCATTTGTGAATAGGGACTAATTAATTCATTAAACCAATATTTGCTGAGCTTGTATTATAGGTCAGCGCTGCTCCAGGTGCAGCAGAAATTGGAATGAACTGAAATGACAAAAACCCTGCCCTCATGCCCTGTACATCCTACTGGGGAAAACAACCAATAAACGAGGTAAATAATAACAACAAGGACAATATGTGTGTGTTGGGTTTCTCTCCCTTGGGAGAAAATAAAGAAGGGTACACTGTAAAGTAGAGTGGTCAGGGAGGGCCTCACTGAGGAGGTGACATTTAAATAAAGACCTGAGGAGATGGGGAAGAGGCACCAGGATATCTGAGGTAGGAACATTCCTGGCATAGAGAAGAGCAAATGCAAATGCCAGAGGCAGGGGTGTGCCTGGCAAGTTTAGGGATCAACAAGCAGGCCAGGGTGACTGAATCAAGAACAGGATGAGCACAGGAAAGAGTAGAAGATGAGGTCAGAAAGATGTGGGTGTATGGGTGGGGGATCATGGAGGGCCTTTATGAGCACTTTGATTTACTCTGAAGAAGATGGGAAGCCACTGTATGGTTTAAGCCTAGGAGTGACATGATCTGATTTGCATGTTATCAAATCACTCACTGCTCTGTTGAGAATAGCTATGAAGGACAAGGATGAAACTAGTTAGGAGGCTACTGAAATACTCCAAGGAAGAGAAGAAAGTATCTTAGACCAGGGTAGTAATAATAGAGATGGTGAGAAGTGGTGAGATTCTGGGTATATTTTGAAAATGGAGTCAAAAAGATTTGCTAATAAATTGGTTGTGGAGTGTGAGAAAAAGAAAGGAGTCAAACAGAACATGGAGGTTTTTGACTTGAGCAGCTAGAAAAAGAGAGTTGCTATGAACTGAAAGGGAAGCCTTCAGGGTCTAGGTTGGGAAGAAGATCGGGAATTCAGTTGTGAGAATTTACATTCTAGATCTCTATTGGACATCCAAGTAGAGAGGCCAAGTAGGCAGTCAGATACAGGAGTCTGGAATTTAAGGGAGGGCTGGGGCTGGAGACAAACTTTTGGGAGTCATCATGAATAGGTGGCATTTAAAGCCAAGACATAATGAGATTTTTTAGGAAATGACAGTACATGAAAGTCCAAGAGAAGTCCAAGCCATGAGTCCTAGAGCAATCTAGGGTTTATGACTGGGGGGTAGAGGAAAAATAAGCAAAATAGATAGAAGGGCCGGTCAAGGAGATGGGAAGACTACAGGGAGTGTGGTGCCTGTCCTGGAAGGCAAGTGAAGAAGATATATCAAGGAGGAGGGAGCAATTGACAGTGCCCACTGTTGCTGATAGAGCAAGTGAGATGACGACTGAGAATCCTGCAAAGTCAAAGTTATTGATGACCTTGAAAAGAGTCACGCCAGTGGAGTTGGGGTTGGGGGGTGAAAGTCTTGTTGGAAAGGTTCAAGAATGAATGAAGAGGAAGAATTGCAGTCAGTGAGTACAAACAATGCTTTGAAGGCCATTGTAAAAGGATGAGAGAAGGGGCTCATGCTAGAGGAGGAAGTAGGGTTGAGAGAGTCTTTTAAAGGAGAAATAACTGTATTTGTACATTGTTGGAAAAGATCCAATAGAAAGGGAAAAAATGGAAGATTCAGGGCTAATGGGCTTTATATGGTAAGATTAAAAATATCTACACTGTGTTGAGTGCTTATATATATTAGGTTTTTATATGTACTATTCATTCCTTAAAACATGAGATATATATTATCGTTCCCATTTTATCGATAAAGAAATTGAGACTCAGAGAGATTGAGTCCCTTGTCCAAGATCACCCAGTGAGGATAGAGAAGAGCTGAAGGTCAAAGCCTGGTCTATCTGAGGGAAGCTCAGGCCATATTGCTGCTGGGGGCGCCGACCACTCTTCTGGTTGTGGAGCTTCCTAGGCACAGAAGGGGCACATTTACTGTTTCACATCCCCGCCTGAAGGAAGAGTGTGCGCACCTCTCACAACCATCACCAGAGACTTCAGTCTTGGGGAAAGTCTGAGTTGTTCTGCTTTCTTTTCCTTCCTTCCTTCCTTCCTTCCTTCCTTCTTTCCTTCCTTCCTCCCTCCTTCCCTCCCTCCCTCCCTCCCTCTTTCTCTCCCTCCCTCCTTCCTTCCTCCTTTCCTTCCTTCCTTCCTTCCTTCCTTCCTTCCTTCTTTCCTTCCTTCCTCCCTCCCTCCCTCCCTCCCTCCTTCTCTCCCTCCCTCCCTCCTTCTCTCCCTCCCTCCTTCCTTCCTTCTTTCCTTCCTTCCTTCCTTCCTTCCTTCCTTCCTTCCTTCCTTCCTTTCTTGCCTCTTTCCTTCCTTTCTTCCAGATCAGTATCTGTTGCCAATCTTCCTCTATTTTGTATGTGGGTTGCCGCCACAGCGTGGCTGACAAGTGGTGTAGGTCTTTGCCCAGGATCCGAACCCCCGTGAACCCAAGCCACTGAAGGGGAATGCACCAAATTTAACCACTACGCCACGGGGCCACCCTCTGCTTTCTTTCCTTTCTTAAACTCTGGGACAGGAGACAACAGAGAAGGTGCCTTGGCATCTGGTTTGTCCCAAACCTCTAAACATTGGACATCTAATGAATAATGTTGTGTTGCATGTTGGAACATACAAATGAATGGAAATCAAGAGTCCTGGGTTTTAGTTCTGACTGTTACTAGATGGCTATGTTACTTCTGGCAAGTCAATCAACTTTGAGTCTTAGTGTCCTCATTAACAAAATGGGAATAAAAATATGTGTCCTGACTGCTTCTTGGGTGGTCGTGAAGCATCACACTATATCCCCTGCATCCCCAGTACTCCAGCCATATGTGAGACCATATGCCATTTCCAAAGTGTATGACATACAATGGCACCAGTGGTTCTCAACCTGATGGACAGCACAGCTCCCCAGGGAGATTTTACAAATACTGCTCTCCTGCTAGGATGTGGAGCAACCAAAATTCACAAACATTGCTAACAGGAAAGTAAATTGGTACAACCGCTTTGGAAAGCAGTTTGGCAGCATCTATTGAAGTTGAACCAATACTTCCCTGTGATCCAGCAATTCCACTCCTAGGTTTATACAACCAAGAGAAATGTGTGCACGTGTGCACCGAGAGACATGTACAAGAATGTTTGCAGCAGTATTATTTATAATTGCTCAAACTACAAACAACTCAAATGCCCATCAACAGTAGAATAAATTAATAAAGTGTGGTATATCCATGTAATGGAATCCTGAGCAGTATTGAAAGTTTGCAAACTACGGCTACAACCACATGGATGAATCTCACAAATATAATGTTCAGTGAAAGGAGCCTAACATAAAGATTTTCTTCAAAACATGAAGTGTCATGAAAACAGGAAAATCTTAAAAATCTATGGTGTTAGAAGATAGGACAAGAGTTACCTTTGGAGAAGAGGGAATGAGTAGATACAGGGAGGGCACAAGAAGGGCTTCTGGGTTGCTGGTAATATTCTTGTGTGTGTACACCTCAGTGATAGTTATACAAATAAAAAATACATATACATTTTGGATAATTCACTGAGCTGCACACTTAGGATTTGCGTACTTTTTTTGTCTATGTATTTTACTTCAATTAAAAAACAAAACTACTGCCTAGTTCCCATCCCAAACCAATTAAATCAGAATCCCTCGGGGTGAAGCCCTGGCATTTTCAGGAGTGCATCCAGGGTTGAGAATACTGCCCTCCGCCTTTGTTGGTGCTGTTCCCTCCAGGAGGGAAGACCTGTGGCTGTGTGTCTGGGTGCTGACTGAGTGCCTCAGAGTGGTGGTGGGGACAGGGCTGTCTGGTGGAGAGAAGGCTGGAGGTTCCTGTGCGCAGATGGCTAATAGCAAAACTGTCCCTTGAGGTCACACCTCTGAGAGTGAGGATGAGGCTCCGCAGCTGGGGCAGTGACTGAAGGCTACTACCACGGACACCAGCCTCCAGGGACTGCCTGCGGCCACCCTCCTTTAAGAAATGATTCCTGAATTTAATTTCAATTTCACTATTCATTTGCTGCGGCCTTTAGTTATTTTTATTTGCCTGGCTCTCTGTGGAGAGAGCCTCTTCATTTGTATGTTTGTGTTTTACTTTAGTGACTTAGTTGTTGTTGTTTTTATTCTTCTCTGTCTTTTTTTTAATATAGAATCTCTTAGGCCACGAATGATCTAGCCACGTCCAATGGCTGTGCCCTCATCTGTGAGGAGGTTGGGGCTGATTTTCTAACTCCTGGCCCACGTGAAAGGGACAAGCAAATTCTAGTGTATTCCACTTTGCTATTCTTGCTGTTACTCAATTGAGAAAAGGGTTATCAACAACGAAGACCTTTAGTCTCACTTGATCATTTCTCTGAGTGTATAAACAGAAAACATTTTTGGTCTAAGCTCTGTAGCTTGGCAGAGACCCTACCCTTTTAACATTTCTTCAGAGGCTTTACCAAAATAATACCTTTAGAATTCAACTTAAATAGCATTTTAACAGGGCTGTAGCCTATTTAACTTTTATTTAAATAGCTGGATATAGCTTTTCTAAAACTATTTTTGTTATAAAATATTCAAGGTATTATCAAAAGAAATAAACTTGGTTGTAGCTCTAAAATCAAAGCAAAATTTACTATATAGATCACATATACAATTGTATAGATTTTACAGATTTTGATATAAGGGATAGTGAAACATAGAATGCATAAATGTCCTTTTAGATGCAAAACCGTTCTTCATATGACCATTACAATTTCTGAAAGAAAATCTATATACATACATAGCTGTTGTGTAGGAAAAAAAACTGCTTCTTATTCATTGGATTATGGGTAATTTCAATGTTTTCATTTTTGTTTGTCTGCATTTTTTCTGGTCCAGTAAAAAAAAAGCTGAGAAAAAGTAGAAAATATGAAATACAGGCATCCTTCTCTACATAGTAGTTAAGGTCTTACTAGCAAAGCAAATAAACTTCTGGAACCTACAGCATCAGCATCACCTGGGAAGGGGTTAGAAATGCAAATTCTTGGGCCCACCTCAGACTTGCTGAATTAGAAACTCTGGGGGTGGGCCCAGCAGTCTGCTTTAACAAACCCTCCAGATGCTTCTGATGCGTCCTGAAATTGGAGAACCACTGCTCTAAAGAATAGCATGAAAGCCATTTGGCAAAGACTCAGGAGATCCGTTCTGGCAATACGTGTTTTATTTGATAAGTTTGGTTTTTGCCCCCCATTCATCACGCTCCAATCAAACCTATACCAGTAGTTCTCAACCCTAGCTGGGCAGCTTTTAAAAACGTCCGTCCCCAGATGGGTCCCAGGCATCCAGGTGCTTCTGATGTGTGCCAGGGCTGATAAACTCTGTTCTATATTCAGGTACTTTTGTGGTTGAGACAGATGATTATTAACACCTGCCCCCAAATTCTTTTGGTTATTTCCTGCAAGCCCTGTGAAGCAGAACTCAGGCCTCTATCGCCCGCTTGTCCAGATCTAAAGGTGTTTCCTGAAGGCCGATTTGGCCTTGTATGTAGGTACCTCTGCAGACCACAGCAATGCACAGAAGATGCGGCACTACCTCCTGGCATGTACACAGGGCCGGGTCCTCAGCTACACATCACACACCAACTCTGCTGCCCATGCTGGATGCCAAGTGAGATAATGTGAGTTAAACCCTTAGTTCAGTACACAGAGAAAATGTCAACAAATGATAGCTATCTTTATCTTCATTATCTAAAGCATATGGATCCCTTTTCATTTAAGCTCACAAAATACCTGCTTGGAAGGCACATTTTGGTTGTTTCACCTTGAATTCTCTACCCACCCCCTCCCTCAACTTGCCTGCGAAGCCCAGGAGAGACCACTCACATTCATGAGGGATGTTCTAAGCCAGTGGTTCATAAAATGTGTCAGCAGCATGAGTATCAGCTGGGAACTTGTTAGAAATGTAAACTCTTACCAACAAAAAATGTAATAGTAATAAATAACAAGGGCAGGTGGAAACTTCTGGAGGTGATGGATATATTTATGGCATAGATTGTAGTGATGAGTCCACAGATGTATATTTATCTCCAAACCCATCAAATTGTATACATTAAATATCTACAGCTTTTTTTATGTCAATCATACCTCCATAAAGTGGTTTAAAAAAAAAAGCAAACTGTTGAGTCCCACCCCAGAACTTCTATATCAGAAACGCAGGAGGTGGGGCCCAGCCATCCGTGTGTGATTCTGATGCGTGTTCATGTTGGCGAACTACTGCTCTAAGCCCTTGCCTCTCAAGATGGTTAGAAATGCAGAACCTTGGGTCCCAACCTGGGCCAACTGAATTAGAATCCCCAGGTCACTGGGATGCACAGTAGAGTTTGAGAAGCACTGCTCTCAATTCTCTCCCTCCATTGGTTTAGGATTGGAACTTCTCAGCTCCCCACAGAAATGCCATCACAAGACAATAATTTACGTGTAAGAAAAGATGCGTGAAAGACCTTTCCGTATCTGAGGAAAACAATTTCTACTGCCATTCACCACCACTCAGATAAAGATTCATCCTGTCCATTTTCTTAGAGTTTAGAGCAAGCATGTATGTCTGTTTTTAAAAAAGAAGTTGAAGTTATAAAACTCATCGTACCTAAGTTGCCAGGAGACTTAGATTTTACCTCAATTCTAAGAAATATTCTTAGCCTAGGTTCTCTGATACAGCTCTCCTTTCTCCTCCTGAAAGTGATCTTTGTGTTTTAATTCTTGTCTAACAACTCTACTGTGGCTGGCTGCATTTTTTATTATAAGTAGCCTCAAATATTGTGTGAGAAGATAAAGGATTGATAAGAAATGTATCTTGCTGATGCCTCAGAGCATCTCTGCCTGTATGAAGCATAGTGACTTCAAGGGCTCAGTTCAAATCCCTCCTGCTCCATGAAGAGTTCCTGGCTGCTCTCCACCACAGCTGTAATTAATATGGTCTCAGATAACATTGTTATTGTCATTATAACACATATCACGTATTGCCCAATATTTTGTGAGTTAATGTTTGTGAAGTGCTTGAACAGTACAGGAACATCGTACATACTCAAATTATTATTGATACCATTACCATTATTATTGTCATTGTTTATGTATACTTATGTGTCATTCCTACCAGACTGTAAGCCTCTCTGGGATGAGGAGAGGGCCTTATTTATTGTTGGATTACCAAGTAAGCCTGGTGCATATTGCACTCACAAGAATTTCTTACACATAACATTAATAAGCGTAGATATGACAGTGCTTTGAAGAGGAAAGCATGACTTATTGCCATGATTGGAACATCGGGTCTCAGCCCATCCTATCCAAAGAGAGAAGCTATTGTGCCAAGAAGAGCAGCACATCCCTTAGCCTCAGTCCCAGAAGGCATCAGAAAAAAAAGGAAGTGAAGGATAAATGTCACAAAACTTGTCAGTGAAACTCAATTCAGAAGAAACTCTGACCAAAACCAAAATGGAACCGACTGAAAATGTTAATGGTCATTTTTAGTAAGTCACAAGAATTTGAAGAAAGGCTATTTTAATAAATAGAACAATTTCATTTTCCATATGGCCTAGGACATTAAGATCTAGATGGTTTCTTTTACATAGTCTCAGCTCAACTTTGCACTTCTTTTGCAGAAAGCAGTATAGTTTCACCTTCAAATATTTGTGAAAAAAGGAAGCAAAAGGGAGAGTGTCTTAAGTATTTGTTTACAAGAGAAAAACACATTGGATGTCATATGTAGGGTTATCCAACATAGTATTCTAGAAAAAAACAAAAGTTCAGTCAAGAGAAGAAAATTGAGCACAGAAACAGGTTTGCATGATATGTGGAAGGAGGTTTATGGTGAACCTGATGAAGTCTGAGATTCAGGGCCCCTCAGTCCCAGCCTCTTCCAAAGCCCCAAGAGAGACCCTAGCAATGTTGTGTTTATGGCTTTGCATTAGCGTTCATAAATGGGCTTCCCAAATTGTCTAAGTTTCAGGCTCTGTAAAACTGGAACTGCTCCCGAAGAAATGCCTCTATTTCTGTAGCTCTTGCTTTTCAGATTTACTCTTTTCCTTAGCTCTGCCTTGCCAGATAAGATGATGCAACAACTAGGGGATTTGATAATGAGGAAGAAGGTCCTTGGAGAACTTCTGGGAGGGGAGATAGATCACCACAGGTGAGTTCAAAGTGACGAAATGTAGATACTACGATATTGTTCTTCAAGGATTATCGTTGTCCTTCTGTGGAAGTGGTTCTCAACCATAGCTAATTTTCCCCCTAAGACACATCTGGCAACGTCTGGAGACATTTTTGGTTGTCATAAATGGGTTGGGATGGGGAGGGCTGCTGCTGGCATCTAGTAGGTAGAGGCCAGGGATGTTGCTAAATATCCTACAATACACTGGACAGCCACTCACAACAAAGAATTTATCTGGCCCCAAAATGTCAATAGTGCTGATGTTGAGAAATTGTATTCTAGGCTACTCCTTTTACTGCAGGTCACTGACAATTCAGGTTGTTAAAATGAAATGATCAGCAAACAGTATAAGGTAACTTCTCAAGCATTTTGCAGTTTGGTCGCCCCCATAAATCATTGTTGGGCACATATCTGGCTTTCTTTAGTAACTTCTACTCCCCCACTGCCTTGCAAAGGCTCTTAGGACACAGGTTCTAACTTAAGCAACGGTAGAAGCCGATGTGTGAGAAACAGGGAGTCCCTCCTATAGTGGTGGAGAGCTGGAAACGGCCTCCATACCGCAGGAGAATCACAGGCACTTTGGGGTGGTGCTTTGTTGTGCAAATCCTGATCAAAAGACCGGCTTCCCCAAAACTAAAACAATCAGCCACTTCCTTCAACAATTTCAATGTCAATGCAACGTTGACAGAAAAGTCCACACCTTGAAAATATCGGTCCCACCCCTAGGCTGCTGAGCCTGCTAGTTCAAATCCCAGAGTTACCGATGGGCTGCCCCAAATTCCTGCCCTCTGACCTCAGCTGGTCCTTCACGGCCTCTTGGCCTTCTTTCTAGTCACCTTCTGATTGTATCTCTGTCTTATTTCCACGGAGGCTAACTTCCCCCAAGGCCCCACACTATTCTCTCCCTATGTCCCTTCTGCAGATGCCCTTGCCTCCTGCTTTCCTGAGATGAGTAACAAAATAATCGTAGCTGCTATGGTTTATGCAGCAGCCACAGGCACTAAGCTGGTACAATATATGCGCTTCATCTACAAGGTGAGTGCTATTCATAATCCTGCTTTGCAGATGATGAAACCAGAGCTTAAAGGAGCCTCTAACTTGTTCCAAATCACAGTGTGGGCATTTGGTCCCAGGACTGCCATCTCTAGTATGAACTCCCTATACTTCTCTCTTCCCTGGAAATCTCTCTGTCTTGATTCCTGGTCTTGGAGGAAGAAAAGTTTTTTCAACCCAGTTTCCTCCTCCATCTTGATCTTGATTTCCTCCTGTCCCCTGCTGTACTTCCCTCCATTAACTATCCCCTCCCTCTCTCATATAGATCAGTCTCTCCTCCTGCTGCCTCCTTCCTCTACGAACGCATTCGGTCTGCTCTGCTCCACCAACACACTCCTGCTTCGTCTGCCTCCTTTGCTTCACCGTCAACTTGTCAAAAGAAGAGTGTCTCACTTTGGCCACCTCCTCTGCTGCCTCATGCACTCTTTGTCTGTCCAGTCACCTACTCCATGAGCAAAGCCTTGCTCCCTTCCCTGGCTCTGTGTGTCTTGGGTCCCCTGTGTTCCCTCCTGGATGGGCACCATGTCCACCTCCTACCCGTTTGTTTCTCAGTGCCTGGGACAGTGCCCTGAATAGCAAGGGTGATGGTGATGACCTCACATTCAGAACTGGGAAAAACCTAGACAAACACTTCCCAGGGCCAGGGCGATGGCTGAAGCAGGGCTCCCAGGGAAATTCCTTTGGGCTGGAGTTCTGTTCAGCAGAATGACGACACGCTATTGCCATTTTTGGAGCAGTGATTACCAAATGGAAATACCCTATTTCACCAGAGACTGAGATCCGAAGTCACTAGCTTCGTATCTAAATGTCATTTACCTCTTCACTGTAACAGAGCCTCTGAGAAATGAGCACATGACTATATGCTAGGGGATTCAATTCCTGTTTTTCCTTCCTGTTTGTCCTCTGTTAAAATAAAAAAAAAAGAATTACCTAAAACAAACTTCTTGGTATTGTTATCCTGAGATATCCACATACTACTACATATGTGGAGATAAAGTTAAATGAAACAATAAATAGTTTTTCAGCTGTTGACATCAAATGCCATCAATTTTTAAAAGGTAAGTAAGTAATATCTGGGCACTAAATCTACATTTGATGGCAAAGATCCCTTTTCTGGGTAATTCCATTCTCATACCCTCTCCACTGAAATGTCTGTAGGAATTTCCATAAGTTGGTATTAGTAAGCTTTTTCTAACCATCATCCACCTATTTATCTATAGGTTCATTTCTTAATTCGACAAATATTTATCAAAACTATGTGGTCAGTGCCTGTCGTCAAGGAGTGTAGTCTAATGCTCATTGATAATTCAACGTGATAGGCGCTGCATAAGAGAAATGTAGGGTGTGGTAGGAATATTTAGGCAGACACTAACCCCAGCCTTGGGGATGGCTGATCAGGGACAGTTTCCAGGAGGAAGTAATATCTAAGGTAAAACCTGAGTGTGTTAGGTGAAGGGGAGTGGGGGTGAAGTTGGGGAGAGGGGTTGTCCCAATAAGAGAGAGTAGCATTCTAGTAGGCTCATGTCAAGGAAGAGAGAGACACAGAGACAGAGAGGAGAGAGTTTTAGGGAAATGAAAAGTTCATTCTCACTGGATTGGAGAAGAACAGAGAGAGATTATCATCATCGTCATAGCTAACACTTTAGGTACATAAAGTGGGTGCTATTATTATCCCCATTTTGCAGATGTGGGAACTGAGGCACTGAGAGGTTAAAGTAACTTGCACAGGGTCACCCAGCTAGTATGTAGCAGATCCCAATGGTACCCAGTATCTGTGCCCTTAACTGACACAATACTGCCTCCCATTCTGCATTTGAGATAATTTTCCAGACTCCCTCCCAGCAATGATTTGGAGGCCCCAGAAGAAAAGAGTAGATTGAGGCAGTGATTTTAAATTTAGTGGGAAGTCTGAGTGGAAATCTTAACCAAAGAAAGCCTGCCATCCCCCACCTGCTCCCCTCTTTAAATCAGATTAAGGTAAGCGTACTGCTCTTCTGAGGGGAATTTTCACCTAAATGGGGGAGAGACCAATAAGTTTTGAGCCCTGTAACTGGTAGGATGGGATGGAGGGAGATGTTGTGGGGTAGAGGCCTAGCCTGTGCCACCCAGGGGAACAAGTAGGTTTTATATAAGGGACCACCTAGTCATATAATTGGAGGCATCTCTTTGGCCTAGCAGAGTTGATATGAATCACTAAACTCTTAATTTTCTATCAGGGAATGACAGGCTCTTGAAAGTTGCACATTAGAAGGGGTTTTTTCCCCTCCAATTACTAATGATATAGGTGAAAATTACTCAAGTTGACTCAAGGAGTAAGCTGGCTTATTCAGAGGTAGCTGAGTTGACTGATCTAGAACAAACAACAGCTTCATATCCCTTAAGGAGGAAGCCAAAAAGGGTTTAATGCCATAAACTTTGTAAAAGAAGACTTCAAAATGGTGGAGTGTGTGGACAGTTCACCCAAGCATGGTGCATGGTGATAAGACTTCTCAAGACCAGATAATCTCTCATGGACAATTACCCATCAGTTAGATGAAACCTTGAGCCAATGAGAAATCTAGCGTTTGTTCACAACTAATTCTTCCTAGAATACAAATATTTCAGTTTGAAAAGTACTGTATATTGCCCTGCCTGAATCAAATGCTCACTTTTCCTGTTTCATCCCAGTTGCCTAGTTCCTTCTCAAGAGAGTAGACAGGGATAGGTAATATTTTAGAGACTGGCTGAGACTGGCTTGAGTTAAAATGCTCGTCTCCAAGACCTCCAGTGGTGAAATGGGTGAGGACTGAGAGTTATTTTCCATGTTTATTTCCAACACTGTTCAAGTTGATGGTTTGTGTGTATATAATTGGATTGGATTGGAAAAGGAGTTTTGGAGAAGCTTATGGCTAGTGATGGCCAATGTGAATGTGAACAATTGGTTTAGTTAGTTGCGTGGGTAGAGAGGATGTGTGTGTTTTATATCCTCATCTATACCAGTACTTAGGGAATTCAAAGTCGCGTGAAAATTAGGTATGGTTTATCATTAGTTCTCTTGACTTAAACCATTGCCCATCCCCCCACCAAAAAATGGACAATAGTTTTATTGGCCCTTTCCCTATCACTTAAAATGCCTCCTTCCGCTTGGCCAGATATGATTTTGCTATTCCTCTCAGGCATGTGGAGAGAGAGCTTGGTTAACAACTTCTGCTTGTTGAATTATTGTATAGATAATTAGTTGACTCATCACCTTGAAAATTCAGGAATGTCATTGTATAATGATTGATTGACAATTTTTTTCACTGGGACATAGGCTGTCCCTGACCTTTTGGTACATATTGTGGTCAGAAACACAACTGTTAGTAATGAGCCTGTATCCTTGTGTGTTTCTCTGTTGCCATTGGGTCTACTTGTCACAGTAGCTAGAAATGTATGATGTGGTGCTTCTGCCTTGGTGTCATTGAGAGAGTGATTGAGTGGAGGAGGAGAAAAGGGAAGTGAACAACTCAACAAACCCAACTCTGACCAAGTGAATGACTAAATGAACCCAACTCTGACCAAGCCAATGGCTTCAAGAGTGCTGGAACAATGAGCATGCCATGGTGGTTCTCATTCCACAAACATTTGTTCATTCAAACAAATGGAGATTTTTATGAGCCACACACTGGGAAGACACGAGGTCTGACTTGAGAGCTCACATTTAGGACTCACCCCAAAGTGGGCCCAGCAAAGGTGCCAAAAGACATGAGGCTCATCTACAATCAGCAGCCTTTTCCTCTTTTCACATGATGCAGTGGATGGAGTTATTTTTCACACTCTTGAGGCTTCAACTTGCCTCAAAGGGATAGACTCAAAGTGACTTGGACAAAAGAGAGAATTTATTGGAATGCTCATGTAACAGAAAGAAGGTTCAACAACTCAATCACAGGAAGGGCAGTGCATCAGATATGAGGGAACCAGGGAATCCCTCCCTCCCTCATCCCTCCTCCCCATCCCACAATCCTTCTCTCTGGCTAACTCTCTGCAACGAGGCTTTCTTCTCTCTCCCAGCTGAAAGGGGTCCTCCCCATGACAGTGGTGCCACAACCTCACATTTCTCAGCCTCCACCCCTCTTTGTCTCCTTGGCAGGCTAAGCCCCCTAATGAGCCATCAAATGTTGGAGTTCCTCAAGGCTCTATCCTACGTCCTCTTACTCCCTCCCTCAGAGATCTCATTCATGCTCACAGCTTCAATCATCATCTCCACTTACAGGATTCACAAATTTACTCTCTAACACAGACCTTTTTCCAGGCTTTAGCCTGTGTACCCAAATGTTTAACTGGCATCTATTCTTGGGTATCTCAACGGCATCTGAAACTTTGCTCTTCTTTCTTGGTAACAGAATCCCCCAGTTGTTGGAAGTGACAATGTACCCAGCTGAAAAGACTGCATTTTCCAGCTTCCCCTGCAGCCAGGGATGGACAAGGAGATATACACAGAAGTAATTAAGTTGCACTTCTAGGGAAAGTCCATTACAAAAGGCTGACTCAGCTGGAAGTTTTGCCATTTCTGCCCTTATGCCTTCCTTCTTCTTCTGCCTAGAAAGTGGATGTGATAGCTAGTGCTACAGTGGTCATTTTGAGGGTATGAGAACTTGAAGATGGAAACTAGCACTAAAAATAGTAGAGAAAGTGGTAGAAGAAGTCTGGATAAAGATGCCTACTTGCTATCTATAGACAACTTTTAGGTGAGAAATGATAAATTTCTATTTTATTGAAGCCACTCCTATTTCAGGTCTCTATAACTAGAACCAAACACAATTCCTAACAAATATAATGGCCTCTTCCTACACCTCCATCCTCATCTGGCATCAGGCCCCGCTCCACCCTTCTCCTTCTTCTCTAGTCACACTGTCTTCTCTCCCTATACTCACCATGCTCTCTTCTGCCACTTAGTCTACTCACATGCCATTCCCAATGCCTGGATCTCAGCTCGGTCATCACTTCCTCAGGGAAGCCATTCTTGAACTACTTCACAGGTCAATTCCCCCATCGTAGGTTCTCAAAGCACCACCAACCTCTCTTTTGTAGTAATTGTCCCCCTTGTAATTTTACAGTCTAGTGAGAGGGACTCAGAGCTCTCCTGCCTTCTAGACTGTAAGCTCCATGGAGGCAGGGACTGTGTTTTTTCCTTTTATTACCATTGTATCCTTTGTACCTAAGCACAGTTTTGTAACAACTACTTACCCCTAAAAAGAAAAATGTTGACTAAATGAATGTACCAGAAAGGAGTTACTCAGGCATCTCTGGTCCATATTTTAAAAATCCTAGGGAGGGATTGTGACTGGCTTAGCTAGGGCCAAGTTTCCACCTCAGGACTGTGGCCAAGAGCAAGGTCTACAAGAACACGGCAGCCCCCATTCAAATCACATGTTTGGAGTAGGGAAAGGAACAATCTCAAAAGAAGGGAAAGGGGATGGATACCTGTAACAATAAATGTCCACCCCTTTAAGGTCATGCTTGATGCTTATTGTAAACTGATTTTACCGGGAGGGGAAGATGGAGGAAAGAGGATTCACAATATAATTTGGCTCAAGTCCTGCATGCCCTGGGAGAGGACTTGGTCCCCAAACTCTTATATATAATTAAGTGGATGACCTTGGTACAAGGTCTATTCTCCATTCATTGTCAATAGATAATGACAATAAAAATGAAAAACCTTGTTTTATCCAATTTTATGACTTTCATTTAATTCAACAAACACTTAAAATAAAATACAAGCTCTTTACTTAACTCAAAACCCTTCCCCTTCTGGCCCCTGCTGCCTTCTCTGACTCCCTTCTCTCTCCCCACACATCCCTTCCTGCCTTCATTGAGTTCCAGCCATTCTGGCTTCCTATTTCTCAATGTCTGAGCTCAGCCCTGCCTCAGGGCCTTTGCACTACTATTCCCTCTGCCTGGAACTCTCTACTCCTAGATCTTGGCAAGGCTGGCTCCTGAGGAGGCCAAGCCAGCAGGTCTGCTATGAACACTTGTGCAGTTTGTGCACTGCACAAAGATGCTGAACTGAGTGAGGCCTGAAAATCAGTTCCTATGCTGCCCACCAAGCTGTGTGCTCTGAGGAAGAGGTGCATTTTTCTTCACCAAAGAGCATCCTGTAGCAAATCCAAGGGTCCTTGGGGCTGCATCTGGCCAGAGGGGAGATCTTTGTCTATTTGTACATAAACCATGTAAGGCTAGTGGTGATCCATGGCTAGAGGGCCTCCTCATCAGAGCTGGAAAATTTTCTCCTCTACTGGATGATGACCCTGTGGCTAAATTGACCCTGGAGCTGAAAACCTTGAAACTGACTGAAGGCGGAGGAGAGAGTGCCATGGGGAGATCCTGAGAGGTAGGTCTGGTTCTGCCCTGTGTCCGTGCTTTTTTGATCTAGTCACTTCTTCCAGCCATGCACTTCACTGTCCCACAAGTATATTCTGAGCTCCATCATGTGCTAGGGTGGGATTCATGGTGACCAGGCTCTGCCCTTTGGGAGATTAGTCCAGAGGGAGAGAGGTACAATCAAGTAATCACACCAACAACATTGCACATTAAATTGTGATAAGCCCCCACAGGAAGGAGAGGTGGGTGGGGCTTTAAGAGCTCGTGGTAGGAGGATTTGACCTAGTTGGGGGATGGGGTGTTGGGAAGACTTCCTTGAGGAAGTGACTCAAGTTGAGAATGGAAAGATGAGTAGGAAGTGACCGGGCAGAGAAAGGATGGGACCTGTTGTCAAAGATAGCCTGATCCAGAGAAGAATAGAGCCCTGGTCCCTGAGGCCTGGGCCCAGCTCTGAGTGCAGGTTGCTGTAGTGCCCAAAAGTGTTTCAAACAATTCTATTCTATTTCTGAAAAAGAATGTGCTGTTATTCATCACTGAAGTAACATTTGCATTCTGATAAATCATCTTTCAGGGTCCAAGTAGAGCATGTCTTGGGGTGTACTGGAGCAGACCCCTTTCCACTTGCAAGAGCTGACTTGACACATCTCTTCCCAACTTCACATTCAGTGACATCACATTGGTGGCTTGAAACTGGTCGTGGTGGGAGTATTTACACCAGAAAAATTGGCAAACAAATCGGGGCTTTTTTTGTTCTTGGAAAGCCAATGTTAAACATGTACTAGCATGCCACTGAGCATGAACCACCTCTCGCGGCCCTGGAGAAGTTACCCAATTTCACAGAGCATCACAAGTTTTCTTGAAAAGGTTGGATTTATGACAAAATGACATGGTGGCCTTTGGATCCTGCCTGAGATAGCTGGAAAAAGATGCTGCCAACTCACCTGAGATGGAGTGTAATTTCTGTTACTCATGAATGTTTCCTGGCAGTTGACTTTCAAGAAGCAGAGCCTCCTAAATGCTGTAATTTGAGGGTGATAGAGGTGGTTGGACTTGGCCGGTCAGCACTGCTTGCTGACTCCCTCTGTGGTCAGAGACTGTTACCAGGTCTTGGGGGCAAATAGTAAAGGCACCTGACACCTCATCTTTCCCCTCTGAGGACTAGCAGTTGGTTAGAAACATAGGACAAATACAAATTATGTGTGTAATTCCTTTCCCCTGCTTTCTACCACCCTAGTGGTTTTGGGAGGGCTTGATTCAGATGACGAGTCTCCTGAGAGCATGAGTCTGTCTGACTAAGAGGATTTCTTAGTCATCTTTGTGCTTCTCACAGTGTCTTACCTGGTGTCCAGCACACAATCTCTCACTAGATGCTGGCTTTCAAATTAATGCACCTCACGAAAGAGAACCCAGAAAGTTTACACAGCTAGATCCCCTCCGCACCCCAGGCCTTTGTTTGTCCTTATGACTTGCCTTTCTGGCAACTTCTGTTTATCCTGCTAACCCGAGCTCAAGGGAACTCTGAGAAGCCTTCTCTAGTCTCTGGAGACTGGGGGGAAGCCTGCACTCTGCAGGGTATCCCCAGTACCTGTCCTCTCAGGTACTCTACCCACTCCTACATCGCATCCATCCCTCCAGCCCTGGCCCCTCACACAGTGTTTGGCACAAAATAGGTGCCCAATGAATATTTAATGTGTGTAGAGGGGCTGAAGCTAGTGCAAACAGGAACTCACATTCAGGAAAGATGGGCAAAAACCACACTTAACAAGCTCCTTGGCATGTCAGACGTATGAACAGTAGCACAATATGCAACCGCAAATATGCCACATTGGCATAAGGATTACTGTGAGCTGACGAAAAATTAAGAAGCAGTTACAAGAAAAGCTCTCTGCCTTCCCCCTATTTGCCTAAAAGTAGGACAGGAATTCATAAATGTGTCCCTCTCCCCTCTCTACCAGGAAGGACAGAAGTTAATCATTGGAGACAACTCTATAGACCCTTGTCAGCCCAGAGACAGCACCAGAGGAATCCACATCACAAATCTTACTAGCTGGACTTTATCTTCCATTAGTTCCCCTGTATATTTGCCTTCCCACAATTTGCTGCCCTAGAAACTCAAAGTCCTTTTCCTTTTCTTGTCACTTCTCTAAAAGTATGTTGTTTTCTTGTTAAGATGCTGAAAAAGCCCAAGTTCTAACCACCCCTTTGAGTTACTCATCACTGAATGCTCCCATTTGCATGTGCAATGCACATGTTAATACATTTCTGTTTGTTTTTCTCTTATTAATCTGTCTTTTGTCAGCTTAATTTATAGGGCCCCAGGAAAACAACATAACAGCGCAGAGGGAAAAAGATTTTTTTCCTCCCCTACATATGGTACAATGTCCTTACATTCTTTGTCTTTTAATCCTTACAACTCCATGTAGTAAATTCTATAATTCTCACTTTACAGAGAAGGAACTGAAGATCAGAGCTGTTAAGTAGTTTACTCAAAGTCACACAGCTCACAACAGGAGGAGCTAGTATTAGGGTTTAAATATGATTCTCTGCCTCCCACTATGCAGTGATTTCGGGTGGGCTGGAACCAGAGTAATCAACTGCAGCAATTAAACACTGTTTAGTCTAAGGGTCCCTATCTTTGCCTGTTTCTCTTGCCTCCACATCACAGCCTTCACTCATAGGGGCCAGTTTGTCTGCACAGTGATTCAATTTAAGCTTATAGGACATCTGGGTCTATTTCTGTTGCACTCCTCGCAGCTTTTCAGGGAACATTTCGCTACGTTTGTTCCATTCACTCCAAGTTCTTTAGGTTTATGGAATGGGAGCATGTACCAAGAGGCTAATGGAGCCAGTAAATACCTTCTGCTGAAACTCTTGACCAGTGCATCTCAGAGTGTAGTTCCAGGACGACCCGCATCAGAATTCCCCGGGGCTTCGGATAAGATTCAGTTTCTCAACCCCACCGCAGAGAGTAGAGTAGGTGTCCGGATGAGACCCTGAAATCTTCATCTTGACTGGGTACCCCTGGCTGAATTTTCTTTCAAGGAGCTTTCAAGGCCCTGTTTAAAATCTTAAGGTATAGTTTACATAGAGTCAAGTACACCAATCTCAATCATAGAGCTGGAATTTTTACATAAGTACACACATTTTAACCTGAGTACATCTGTGTAACAATCACTCAGTTCAAGATAGAGAAGAATATTTCCCTCTAAGTCTTCCCAGAGGTAACTACTATTCTGACTATCACCACGGGCTAGTTTTGCCTGTTTTGCACTTCATAGATATGGAATCATACAGTAAATGCTATTTTGTGTCTGTTTTCTTTCAGTCACATTATGTTTTTGCAATTTATTCACGTTCTTATGTGTAGCAGTAGTTTCTTTTTATTGCTGATAATATTCCATTGTACGAATATATTCTAATTTATTTATCTATTCTCTTGTTGAAGATCACTTAGAGTGTTTCCAGTTTTGGGTTATCATGAATCAAGTTGCTATGAACGTTCTCGTACTGGTCTTTCGGTGCACATAGACACTCAATTCTCTTGGGTAATTACCTAGGAGTGAAATTGCTGCAGGCTTAAGGTTTGACTGTGAGAGGTCGATGGGAGTTTATATACAACCCTGAGCGAGAAATACAGTGCTGGGGCAGGATGTCAACCGCCACCGCCTAAAAGGAAGAACGTGCCAGGGCGGGGAACTCAGCTGCTGATTCTAGCTCCTGTATTCTCAACAGGTGATACTGCCCCCAAGGAGGTGAAAATTGTTTCATGGTGGGGCAGAGGTGTGTGAAAAAAAATCTTAGCTATTACAATGGTTTGTGGCCCTGAGATATACTCATATATAGTAATGTCATGGTGAAAAGGGTGATTAGGGAAAAAATATTTGACAAGGCTCCTTAAGGGATACTTGAGAAATATTGGTCTAGTTAAACCTAGACATTCTCATATCTCCAAAATCTGGAACCTAAGAGGATCATCTTGCTTTTTGGTCAAGGATGGTAACTTGGGAATAAGCACCACTACCCCGCGATGCCCAAGAAGAACACAGCTAAGTTCCTAAGTGTGTGTTGGGAGGGGCTGGGGCTTGTAGGTACAAGGACACAATTATATTCTGAAAGGACAAGGAAGTAACCAGAGTGCTTAGAAATCTTGCTCTAATCAACACAGCGGCCAACTGGCCCATGAGAGGAAAAGTTTCTTTTATTAGCACCTTTTGTTGAGGGAGGAAGTGATGAGTGTCTCCATCAGCCCTGGGTGTCATGTGAGATCAGATCTTGCATGGAGGAAGCTCAGGAACCACAAGACAGCCACCACACTCAAGGCTTCCTCGGCACCTCAGCACCCATTGTTCTCCTTTAACTCATGCGTGATGTTTCCGCCCCAGCAGGCCTTCTCTTGTGAGAAAATGGAAAGAAAGTAAAAAATCTGGAAAGAGTGAATGCATCAAAGAGAAAGCAGACACCATGAATCAAGCCAGGGGGAGATACACATGGTCCCTGGACACTAGGCAGGCAGAAGGGGGGCTTTGAGATGTTCTCTTTAACCCAGGTTCTGGAGGGCCGTTCACCTCCCCTTGCTCCTGAGGGGCATGTGGTCAGCTGTGAGAAGGGCCACCGGGGCAGTGTACCCCACTAAGCCCCAGGCACCTCCTTCAGCCCTGAATTATTCACACCGGAGTGTGGTATAGCGGCCACATCCACTTATAACCTGTGTGGCCTTAGTAAGTTACATACTCTTCCTTAAGCTTTCCATGCCTCAGTCTCCTCATCTGCAAAATGGGGGTGATAATAATGGTACCTACTTTGTAGTGTTGTTATGGGGATGAAACTATCGAATATATGTAGAGTGCTCAGAAGAGAGCTTGGCAAACAGTCTCTTCTACATGAGCATTGCCCTTAACTATTGCTGATGATAACTGATCCCTGCCCTCAAGCTGTTCCCATACTAGGGAGGGTACCACCTTCTAATTTCTTATTCAACTAAAAGGCTGACAGGCAAGTAGGATTTTCATAATTTTTGCCTGTTCCTCTCTAGACTTCAGGCAGGGATATTGCTGCCCCCTTGGGGTTGTCATTTCTTGATTGACTCGTTTTACCCTTCCCTCTTTTCTCCCACTCAGCAGCTATGCTCCACAAGGGGGAGGTGAAGATAACCACTGTCTTGTGGTGGGGGCAGGGTATGTAGCTAAGAGGAAATTTTGATTGAGCCCGATGACTCATGAGTCACTGTACAGTTGGCTCAGCAGGGTGAGGTCACAGCAGAGACGGAGCCCAAGCTCAGGTCTGCTTAGCCAGGAAAGGGAGCTGCTTTCATGTGAGGGATGCTCCAGAGCCACGGACATAATCATGGGCCAGGCACACTACATTCTCTTCCTTTCCGTGTTATTTTGTTAAAAGGGACACAATGAGCTGGGCTCATGCAAGCATAGGTAGAGTTGGTTCATCTGGTTGTTGGCATGGCTTTAGAGGCCTAGCTTATTTGTTTTGTGTCCAATTTCCTGAAGATCCTTTGGCCTTTCTGGAAAGCCATTGGATGATTTATTCTGAGCATCACAGGTTGAGCTTCCCAGGAAGCAGGCTCTGCAACAGAGAGTTGTGTACACAAAGTTTATTGGGAAGTGCTCTCAAGATCAACACCTATTGGCGGGAGGGAAGGAAGTAGGATGGACAGAAAGAAAAGTTGAACTTCACGTGTTGTCACAACTAAGGCTTCAGGCAATGACGTAAGGAGCTCTGGAGCTATGGTGGCCCTTTAAAATCAGAGCCCAGGGCAGACTTTATACCCCCACACTGAACGTTGGATATAGGCTGATCTGGAAAGGGGCAGTGGCCTGGGGTGAGGCAACTCTCTTTAGGCCAGGGCAAGCCCTGAAGATGCAGCTGTGAGCCGCTGGCTGCTAACACTCTCAGCAGCTGGGGTAATGAACACCCCAAGCTGAGGGGAGATGTGTGCAACGTACCTCAGCATCCACCACACTGAGCGTGGGCGTTAGACCCTTCTGCCTTTTATCACCTGTTCAAACCGTTCTTGTTCTTTAAGATCCGCAGAGAATAATGATCAAGGGTATAGATTTTGGAGTCGGACACACTCATGTTCAAATCCTATTTCTGCCATTCATTTGACAATATTTATAGAGAAAATTTCAGGTGGTGTTCAAGGCACTAAGGACACAAAAGTGATAACGCCCCTGCCTCTGGAGCTTATATTCCGTGGGTGGCAGGGGGATATGGACAATTAAAAAAGAAATATATATATATTTAGTATCATGTATATACTATATATAATTATGATGTATACTCTTCTGTAATATCTAAATTCTATGTAATGATTAGTGACACAGCAACCATGAAGAGGGTGTGGGGGTAAGGGAATGGTGGGAGTGCAGTTCTGTGTGGCAGTCAGGGAAGACTTCCCTGAGAAGGTGGCATTTGAGCAGAGACATGAAGAGGGGAGGTGTGGCTGTGCAGAGATCTGGGGAGACTGGGTTTCACTTGGAGGGAGCGGTGGTGCAAAGGCCCTGAGGAAGGAGTGTGGGAGTGTCCAGGGAGCACCAGAGGCCAAGGTGTCGGGTGGGGTGGGGGAGGGAGGGGGAGGAGGTAAAGTCAGAGAGGTTTATAGGAAATATCCACCACAGGCAAATCGATGGAGACAGCAGGTGGCCTGTGGTTGGGAGAGAGGGGAAGACTGGGGAGTGATGGCTGGGGCCGCAGGATTTCTTTTTGAAATGATGAAAAAGTTCTAAAATCCATTGAGATGATGGCTGCATAGCTCTGTGAATATGCTAAAAGCCACACAATTGTACATTTCAAGTGGGTAAACTGTATGGTACGTGAATTATATCTGAAAAAGCTATTTTAAAAATCAGAGCAGTGACTGACAGGAGACTGGATCACACAGGCCCTGGTAGGCCATCCTGAGGATTTGGGCTTTTACTCCATGATGGTGGCCACCGGAAGATTTTAAGCAGAAGAGTGAAATGATTGGATTTATATTTGAAAAGAACCTCTCTGCTGCTGTGTTGAGCACAGGCTGAAGGGGGGCGGGTGTGGAAGCAGGGAGATGGTAAGAAGCTTCTTGCAATAATCCAGGTGAGAGGTGCTGGTGGCTCCCAGAAGGTGCTTGAAGCAGGGGAGTAGCTGGTTAAGTTTAGACATCCTTTGATGGTGGAGCTGACAGGAAGTGCCTATAGGATGACTGGATGTGGGTGTGTGAGAGAGAGGAGTCTAAGTTTTTTAGTCCTAACTGGTAGAGTGGAGTTGCCATTGACTAGGATGAAGACAACTGTGGGAGCAACATATTTTGGGGAGGAATCAGGAGTTTGGTTTTGACTAGGTGAAGTTCGAGAGGTCTATTAGAGATGCTTCAGAGGCCGTTGGGAGTTGTGTCTAGAGGTCAGCATGGGAACAGTCCGGGCAGGAGAAGAAATCTGGGAGTTATGAGCATGTTTATGGAATTTAGTCTTGAGACTGGATGAGACCTAGGGAGGAGGAAAGACACGAGTGATGACCAAGTGTCTGAACATTTGAGCCTTAGTTTTCCAGACTGTGGAATATCTACCTTGTGCAGTTGTTGTGAATGTTGGCAGATGCACAATGGATGAAGTGCTCAGTGGATAGTAGCTCTCTCCCACTGCCCCCCCCCATTTTTTTTGTGAGGAAGACCAGCCCTGAGCTAACATCTATTGCCAATCCTCCTCCTTTTTTCCCCTCTTTTCTCCCCAAAGCCCCAGTAGATAGTTGTATGTCATAGTTGCACATCATTCTAGTTGCTGTATGTGGGACGCCGCCCCAGCATGGCAGGACAAGTGGTGTGTCGGTGCCCGCCAGGGATCCGAACCCAGGCCGCCAATAGCGGGGCGTGCGCACTTAACCACTAAGCCACGGGGCCGGCCCCTCCCATTGCCTTTTTAATCTCAGAGTTCCTCAGGCAGATTTATTGTCTGCTCAGTGTCTTTAGCCTTATTATTTAACTACTTTATCCAGTTCAGTAATGAGCACTGACTGCGAAACAGCCACTCTCCTGGGAACATCAGCTACCTAAAGATCCTGGCTCACACTTTGTACCCTCCAAGGATGTACCTTCCAATGGAGAAAACAGAAAACCCCATCAACCTAATGCTAACGTATGGCAAACCATAGCACTATAACAGGTGCAACAGTGAGCTAGAGGTAGAGAGACCTTAATTCAGACTGGAGACATTTGTAAGGACCTCACCAAGGAAGCAGAACATGAGCTACAGCTTGAGAGTTGAAAAGGAATGCGTTGGGGAAAGATGAAAGGAACATGTTGGGGAAGGGTGGGGGTGGAAGGGAGGGCAACCCAGGCAGATGTGACAAGAGCAGAACCAGAGGAGTCCTTTGTAGCTGAAGCATGGTGATGGGATAGAGGGAGCTCAGATTGGCTTGAGTCAGACTGGAGGAATTGGCAGAGGGCACTCCATTTTAGAAACCCACACCCAAGGGCACACCCTGAGTCCTCTGGTTATCAAGAACTGCTCCCCTCTGAATACAGGCCCGGGGCCTTTTGGTTTCTCTCACTTTAAACCCATCACATCAGCTCATCAGCTGCATTGAGATTGGCATTTTCTATCCATCTAACCACGGCCTTCTAACCACCTCTTGTTTCCTTCCTGTGGTTCCATCCCTGTAGCCCATCTCCTGCTAGCATCTTCAACTGATTTGCCTCTTTGGCTTTCTACTCCATCACCTTATAAACTCCCAATTCTGTTATTTCAACAACTTCTCTCTCTTCTATTTCAGGATGTTGGGATAGCTGGATAACAATTCCTTAACTGCATATTGCAGTGGCTTCAACTTTGTTGTCACCGATCTCAGTTGGGCCCTAAGATTACTGGTTCATTCTTTCATGCATCCTTAGACAGATAAATTTCCCACCTTTCACTGTGGCCATGCCAAAACTTTGTTTCTCTTTTTAACTTGTTCTCAGCACAGAAAATGGAAGGCTTTTGGGTACATGCACCCTCAAATGTTTGCCTTCCCTGCAGTCAAACTTATCTGCTTCTTATTAGTGATCTATTGCTGCATTCAAAACTCAGTGGCTTAAAATAACAAACATGTATTATCTTACAGTTTGTGGACTCTGGCTGTGGTTTAGCTGGGTGCCTCTCCTTCAAAGTCTCTCATAAGATTGTAGTCTCAAGGCTTGAGTCGTCTGCAGTTGTCTCAAGGCTTGATTGGGGCTGAAGGATCCTCTTCTAAGGTCACTCATGTGGGCCTTTATATAGGGCTGCCTAACAACACGGCAGCTGATTTCCCCCAAGGGGAGTGGTCCAAGGGGGAGCAAGACAAGAATGCCCAAGATGGAGGCCACAGTGTTCTTATAACCTAATATCAGAAGTGGCATATCATCACTTCTACAGCATTCTGTTTGTTAGAAGTGAGTCAGTAAGTCCAGCCCCCACTGAAGGGGAGGCGATCACACAAGGTCATGAATACCAGGAGGCAGAGATCATTGGGGGCCACCTAAGAAGCTGCCTATCATCACATTCCCCTCCTTTCCATATTCCTGTTCTTGGCCTGGGCTCGTTCTTCAACATGTGCAAATCTTCATGTCCTTTGGATCTAGCTCTATAAAGTAACTACCATTGATCCATTGGCTTCTTCTCCTCAACTTTAAGGCAGTACAGAAATCTCCCAAGTTAAAAATAAACCTTCCCTCCACCTTGATCTATGACCCCTGATCTCTCCCTCCTTCCCCTGCTACTCTTCTTGAGAATGTGACCTTTATTCCTTGCATTCACTTCCACCTCCACAGCACTGCTCTGCTAAGGTCATCCTAAATGCCAGATCGCATGGCTACCTTTCACTCCTTATTTTAGCTGAACTCTGCAGTATTTAACTCTCCTCTTGAGCATCTCTTGCCTTGCTGACTTCACTTTTTCAGCCCTCTCTTTCTTTACTTACCCCTAAGTCTGAAACTGTCCAGGCTTTGCCCGCATTTCTTGGCTTCACTGTCTCTAAATTCCCACATTCAGTACTCTCAGCACCTCTAGGTTCTGATAACTAATGCTGGAGCTGTGACTCTTAGTCTTCCAACTCTGAGGTGAAGGAAATGACACATTTCTTGACTTTGTTTAAATCAACTTCAATCTGACGTTGAGCCCCCATTCGACTGAGCTGGCAGGAAATTAATCTCAGTAATTGTTGACTGTCTCCACTTCCACCCAGGGGTGTGCCAAGGTTGGCTCCTCCTGGGAGGCCCCTGTAGGCAAAGCCATTGGTCTTTCTTTGGTTCTGGCTGATAGTTGCTGAGATGTTTCCTGGTCCGGCCACTTGGTCCCTTCAGGTCCAGTGATCTTGCTTCTTGGAGCAAAGGAATCTTTGGCAAAGTGAGTGTTCCTGGGCCTGGTCCAGCTTCTTAACTACACTGATCAACTGCCCTCTTTGAGGACTTGTCACCTCCCCAGTGAGTTCTCGCAGAGCAGTGTCCAGACCCCAGTCCCCGGGGACCTGTTGATATTTCCCCTCTTCCCAGTCCTAGGCTCAAATCTCTTCTCTCTGCTCTTGCTGCATTCAAAGCTCCTGCCTCAGGAACACCAAGCGCAGACAACCAGTGGCTGCTTTTTCACCCTGCAAAAACATCTCAGGAAAGGAACTACTACGGGCCTGGCCACCTGCTTGGAATGCAGAGGAGGGAAAAGTACAGCAAACAAAACATACATTAATATTGCTGGGAGTTTGGCAGCGGTTTTGATAAATAACACTTTTTCCCTCCTGAGTTTGCAGGAGACGTGGAGATCAAAACATTTGCTTTATTACTGATAAAGCTGATCAGAGATCATGAGTTTGGGTCTGTTCCAAGTGGCTCACTCTACAGACAAGCCCACTGCAGTCCCAGGGGAGCCGCTTAGCACGTGGCCGGGACAGATCAAGAGGAGGCGAGCCCCCAGGGGCCAGGCTGCGCCTGCTCAGTTCCTTCCCCAAGCGGACCAATCAGATAAGCCACCTTCTCTCTGTTTCTCTAGTAGGAGAACCTCTCTCATGAGGCTAGTTCCCACCTAATAAATATCTATAAAGATAACCCTGACATGCTGTGAAATCTGGACATCCAGCCAAGGCCTCGCTCCTGGGCTCCAGGCCAGTATTTCCCACTGTCTACTGCATATCTCCACGTGGATGAACTTGAGGCAGCTCAAATTCAGCACTGCCAAATCTGAATTCATGACTCTCTCACCGCAGCCCTCGCCTGTATTCTCAGAGTTGATTAATGACAATACAATCTGTCTTCCAACCCCAGGAAAGTGGGAACTATCTACTCTTCCCTTAATCAAGTTTGGCAGCATATCCCATCCATTCTTCCTCAGAAACCTCTTGAAACATGTCCCCTCTGTGCTGTCTTGGTTTTGTCTCTCCCCATTTCTTAGCTGGACCATAGCAGGAGCCTCACTGTCTCCCTGCTTCCGCCTCTCCCATCCACAGGTAGTGGGACTCTGCCTACACTTCTAGCCTCATACATTTTCCCCAAATGCATCCAATCCTACTTTCACGTGGCCCTACTACAACATCTAGTTTCCATAACCTCCATCCTTTGCACATGTGGTTTCCTCTGCATTGCTTTCCATCCTCCCACCTCCCCCAACTGTTTGTCTACCTGGAAAACTCCTAATTGTCCTACAACATTCAATCATGAGGTTATTCTTCCCTAACACCATCCCAACCAAGGCAGTGTTACCAAGATGTCAGCCAACTTCCCACCAGTCTGAGGGGTCTGTCAGTGTAGGGACAAGTTTAATTCCTGCTTGTGTCCTGGGTGCCTGACTCAATGCCTGGTGAATGTTTGGAGCTCAATAAACATTTCTGGAATGAATGGCCTCGTGGCTGCTCTCTCCCACTGGCCCCATCAACTTTGCCTTGTCAAACCCACCTCACCCTTTTTTCCCTCCTCCCCTCCTTCCCCATCCCCTTCACCTGGTGACCTTGGTGCAGCTAATTGGCTCAGAGCTCACAGGGAATTTAATGGTGCTTTCCCTCTGGTGTGCTCAGCTGGAGGCAGGCAAAGCAGGCGACTTGGCAGGCGTCTCAGCAGGCGGTAAGTGGGCCTCGCCGGAGGAGTGGCTGCTTTGTGCAACCTCAGGGCCTCCTGCAAATCAGACTCCATCGCCTTCACTTCCTGTGCTCAGGGAGATGAGATACGGCCTCATCAAGGCCAATTTTTTTTTTCTTAATATTTGAAACTACCAAGTACCAGTTGCCATCCTAGTGGGTGGCTTTCAGAAATCCCCTCTTTTCTGGTGTTTGACTTCTTGTGAGTTTCAAGAAACCAAACTCTTTGGAAAGAACCTGCACTTAGAAGTTCTTTGAATTGCTCTGAAGCCCTGGCAGGAAGTGACTTGGGATCTGGGTTAGACAGTCTTGTCTCACTCCCAGGAGAGGTGGGAGTAACAGGGTATAGGTGTATCTGGATATGGGTGTGGCTTTAGATCATTCCTTTGGTCATTTCTTCATGTGTGGCCAGTTTTACAGATGTGGTCTGATTGAAATCAGAGGACACCTGTTTAAGCCGTAGAGTGTCTGTTGCACGTTGGTGATGCACCTGCTCTGCTAGGTGCTCTGTGAGTCCTGGGCTGGCAGAGATGGCCTTGATAGGCTTGCTCATCCCAGCCTAACCTGTTGAAATCTTTAAGAAAACTGAAGAACAAGCCAGTGAAACTCTATAAGAATTAAATGAGTCTTAGACACTTTCTCCAAATAAAACCACTCTTCTGAGAAGTATGTTTGGAGAGGGGCTTGGTGGCCGGGCAAGGACCACTTATCTCCACATCGTTGCATGGGAGGTTGCGATCTATTGTATTAGTCTGGCTGGGGCGACAGACACTGGCCTTCTTCTCTGATTCTTCTGATGTGTTTTTAGGAGAAGGGGATGCCCGTTATGGGTCGAGCACCACGCATAGTACGTGATGTGCTATTTTGTGTAAGCCTCACAATGCTTCAAAGTTATTTACCGAACTCCACTGTGTGTCAGGAGCTTCTGGATTGTCTCTTTTAATCCATTTAGCAACTCTCTGAGGTAGGTTCTGTTATTATAATCACCATTTTTCAGAGGAGAAAACTGAGGCCGGCCCTGTGGCTTGGCAGTTAAGTATGCGCGCTCTGCTGCTGGTGGCCCGGGTTCGGATCCCGGGCGCACACCGAGGTACCGCTTCTCCGGCCATGCTGAGGCCGCGTCCCACATACAGTAACTAGAAAGATGTGCAGTTATGACATACAACTATCTACTGGGGCTTTGGGGGGAAAATAAATAAATAAATAAAATCTTAAAAAAAAAAAAGAAGAGAAAACTGAGGCGCAGAGAAATTAAGTAATTTCCACAAGTTCTCACAGTCAGACAGTCCGTCAGTCACTAAGATCTGGAATCTGAGCTTAGTCAGTCCATCTGCAGAGCCTCTCAACCATTTCACTACACTTCTTCTCCTCTGAAATAGGTAGTGGTAGTCCCACTTTACAGATTAGTAACCTGGAGCCCAAAGAGGTTAAGACGCTTGCCCAAGGTCCCACAAGCAGTAAGAGATGTAGCCGAGGTCTGTCTGTTTCAAAGGCTACAATATGCTTTTACTGTATACTGATTAGATAGTGGGTATGCTAGTTTAAAAGTCAAAAAGTTCTACAAGTCTTCTTAAAAAAAAAAAGTCATTTCCTCCCTTGCTTTTCTCAATTCCCAATTTCAGCTCCCTAAAGGCAATTGTTTTCAAGTTTTTAAGACTTGTCTCCCATTATTTACTCCTAGTTACTATTTACTTTCCTCCTATTGTTTCTAAATAACATGCTTACACTATTCTAGACTTTTCAGTTTTAGATATTTTCTACTTACTACCACTAAAGATGAGGATTTCTTCTTTTTACACCCTGTCCTTTCTTCCCCGACCACCTTCTCAGTATAGTTACAATTTGGGACTAGTTCAATAGTCTCTATTTACATTATTTCTATGTGAAAATTCACACCTGGGCCATGTGATATAATGTAGTCATATTTCCTTTTTATTTAGCTTTTTGATCTCCCTAAAATTAATACATAATGTTTAAAAAAGTTTGCTTGGTTATTCTTGAACTCTGACAGAAATGTTACTATCCTCTCACTATGATCACGAATATCAGGTAAATTTTCATTTTCAGTTTTCTTTTCTTGGCAATATTCCTCCGGATCCCTCTTCTTCTTGCTCCAACTTAGACTGATGACTAAGAAAAGCTACACAGCTGTTATTCTGGGAGATTAATTGTCTGTCCGCTCTATTTGTAGAACTCTGCCAATCCTTTGGAATACTTTCATGTCACAGCTTCCCTGTGAGGTGTGGAGGGCAACTGTTTCACGTGGGAGAAAACACAGCACAGGAGCGTTGTCAGTTAAAGCGACACAAACGTTTAAGTGGCAGAGCCACGCTAGAACTGGGCTTTCCTGACTCTTCACCTTGGGATCTCTGCAGGAGGCCACAGTGCCCCCTGCAGCCTGGCACAGATGACCATTGTTGTTGCTGGCCAGGCAAACCTCAAAAGTTCCAGACTCCACGGAAGAATGCAGGGTGGCAGGGCTTTGATCCACACCTCCACTTAACTTCCTTCATACATGGGAGATATGGTTGAGCACTAGACTTTAAATCATACTTCCTGAGTCTGCCAATTAATAGTTATGCAATTTGGAGCTGGTCACATAATCTCTCCAAGCCTCAATTTCCTCATCTGTAAAATAAGAATTACAGTGCTATCTCATAGGATCATTATAAAGATTAAATGCCACAATGTTTTAAAAAGCACATTCTAAATGCTTAGTAAATGTTAAACACAATTATGGTCTAGAATTTCGCAGGAGATAGTAATACTTTTACTACTGGACCTCAATTCTCTAGTATTCTTGAGTTCCTGGACCATGTTGGGATATTATATGAGAGCTGTGTACATTAGAATTTTCTAAATGAGTAATTTATGCTCACTCGAGCAACTCTTGGTTAATAAGATGTGTCTGTCATTCCTCAGTTTACCTCCAGTCCAACCTCCAGGGATTGAAGACATCCCTTGGCCAGCTGAGGTCAACTGACTAATACCAAAATTAATATCATCCAAATGTCCCAATTCCTACTCTTTGTTAATTTTTGGTTTTACATTTTTTTTTATTATTGATTGATGCAAAGATGTTAAGTTTTTTGGGTAAGATTTTTTCTTGAGAGAAAGGAGTATCTATATTTCATCTACTTCTCCCACATGCTTCATGCTGCTGTCCCTTCTAGTACTATTTGCTGTAACTTTGCATTCTAGAACAAGCAGACTGAATAAAGAAAGATGATCCAAGTTTGAGAGGAACTTTTTCTAATGTAGTATATTTCAAACTGTAGGTCATAACTCAGGAGATGTGAAATCACCTTAGTGAAATCACAACTAGCACTCAAGACAAAAAGAAAGAAAACAAAATCAACCTGTATTACACATAGTAAGGAAAGCATTGTTTTGTGAAACTTGTTTTAATTATATATGTGTATATACATATTTATTTATATAAATTATATATGTGTGTATACACATATATAAATTATATACACACATGTATATATGTAGGTACACATGTGCTGGCTTGCAATATAAGAATGTATTTCTTACTAAGTGTTACAGTTGAAAAAGTTTGAAAAAACAGTCGATCTCCATGTCGAAAAAGTTTGAAAAATGTGTCAATCATTTTCACTCAGTTTTGTTTGCCTCTGAGTCTTAGTTTCTTCATCAGGCCCCTCTTCTAGACAATCCTATTCAAATAAAAAAACAAAAAAAACCCACAAAAAAATCAAAAACAACTACCCAGACAGGACTCATGCATTGTACTCTTCAGCATTTTCTGGGCACCTATTACATAAAGGTTCTTGGATAAAGGTTACTTCTACTCTCAAACCTACAACCTTGTCAAGGGAAACAAATAGGTAAACTGAATATTACAAAAATTAGAATAATTAATGTTAAAAGGTACAAGTAACATGTTAGGAAGGTAGGACGATTCACTCTGGCCAGATTATCATGGAAAGCTTTATGCAGCCATTAGGCCTAAAATGTCAATAATCAGAGATTCGCAAGGAAAGCTTTTAACATGTGCTTTAAAAGCAATCTATAGATTCAATGCAATCCCTGTCAAAGTGCCAACAACATTTTTCACAGAAATAGAACAAAGAATCCTAAAATTTATATATAACAACAAAAGACCCCGAATAGCAAAAGGAATCCTGAGAAAAAAGAACAAAGCTGGAGGTACCACACTCCCTGATTTCAAAATATACTATAAAGCTATAGTAACCAAAACAGCAGGGTACTGGCACAAAAACAGACACACAGGTCAAGGGAACAGAATCGAGAGCCCAGAAATAAACCCACACATCTACGGACAGCTAATTTTCGACAAAGGAGCCAAGAACATACAATGGAGAAAGGAAAGTCTCTTCAACAAATTGTGTTCAGAAAACTGGACAGCCACATGCAAAAAAATGAAAGTAGACCATTATCTTACACCATACCCACAAAAATTAACTCAAAATGCATTAAAGACTCGAATGTAAGACGTGAAACCATGAAACTTCTAGAAGAAAACATAGGAAGTACGCTCTTCGACATTGGTCTTAGCAACATATTTTCAAACACCATGTCTGACCAGGCAAGAGAAACAACAGAAAAAATAAACAAATGGGACTACATCAAACGGAAAAGCTTCTGCACAGCAAAGGAAACCATCAACAAAACGAAAAGACAACCTAACAATTGGGAGAAGATATTTGCAAGCCATATATCTGATAAGGGGTTAATCTCCAAAATATGTAAAGAACTCATACATCTCAACAACAAAAAAACTAACAACCCCATTAAAAAATGGGCAAAAGACCTGAACAGACATTTCTCCAAAGAAGATATACAGATGGCCAAAAGGCACATGAGAAGATGTTCAACATCATTAACTATCAGGGAAATGCAAATCAAAACTACAATGAGATATCACCTCACGCAGGTCAGAATGGCTATAATTAACAAGACAAGAAACAACATGTGTTGGAGAGGATGTGGAGAGAAGGGAACTCTCATACACTGCTGGTGGGAGTGCAAACTGGTGCAGCCACTATGGAAAACAGTATGGAGATTCCTCAAAAAATTAAGGATAGAACTACCATACGATCCAGCTATTCCACTGCTGGGTATTTATCCAAAGAACATGAAAACACCAATGCGTAAAGAAACATGCACCCCTGTGTTCATTGCAGCATTATTCACAATAGCCAAGACTTGGAAGCAACCTAAGTGCCCATCAAGGGATGAATGAATGAAGATGTGGTATATATACACAGTGGAATACTACTCAGCCGTAGTATTTTGGCTGAACTACAGCAATTTGTGACAACATGGATGGACATTGAGGGTATTATGCTAAGTGAAATAAGTCAGAGGGAGAAGGTCAAATACCACATGATCTCACTCATAAATAGAAGATAAAAACAACAACAAACACATAGAGACAGAGATTGGATTGGTGGTTACCAGAGGGGAGGAGGGGAGGGAGGAGGGCGACAGGGGTGATTAGGCACATGTGTGTGGTGATGGACTGTAATTAGTATTTGGGTGGTGAACATGATGCAATCTATGCAGAAATAGAAGTATAATGATGTACACCTGAAATTTATACAATGTTATAAACCAATGTTACTGCAATAACAAAAATTAAAATAAATAAATACAAGCAATAAATTCTATTTTGCCCTTAATACCTTAATGCATCCGGATCCACAAAGAACCTGTTATGGTGTTAATTTACTTTAAAACATTTCAGCATAGTGCGATAATTGTGTTAGTTATATCCTAGGAACAATGAGTTGCCCTTATCAGAAATTCACGCTCTAGGGAAGGTCAGCTGGCAATCCAATCAGGAAGGCCCCACTTCACAATTGACTACTAGAAGTCCTTCTGTTACCCATAGCTCAATCAACATAGGAGGCTTTGCTAATTAGCTAAATAAACGTCAGATGTGCTTCCACTGGGGCCATGAGTGCCTTGCTAATAATCTTACTGATGTAGACACAGGTTATTTCTGAATTCAGTACTAGTATTCAAGATACGTGGATTGACTAAAAACAAGTCACTGTTCGTTGACAAGAATGTACCAAGCTCTGTAGCATGCACTTCTGTAGACAGTACCCAAGGCCTGATTGCTAAATGCACCTCTGTCCAGCCATTAGCAGAGGATTCTGGTCACCTGATGTTGACCACGAGGGTGACAGAATTTTGCCTCCAATACTTGAGGAAGACGCTACTGTTGTGCTTTTGCCAATAAATGTTTAATAAGTGATTCTATGTGAGGCAAATTGAGTATGAGTTCTGCTTTCCTATTAAGCAGGTAGTGGATACCATTATCTGCCAAAGAGTCTGAGGAGTAAATGACCAAATTGGCTGTCAGTTTGAAAAATAACTAAGTAAAGATGCCTGGTACTTTTGAGTTACTCCCAAATAATATCAGTCAATCATCAACAGCTATTTATCAAAGCAAGTTTATTTGAGTACTTATTCCAGACAAGTAATGAGGCTCATGTGTACAACTAAGAAATAAGACAATCCAAATAAAAGGCAGGAAAAATTAATATGAACTACACAACAGCTAGCTAGAAAGGAACAGCAGCTGCATTCATTTTACATAATACTGTGGAGTGACGTAGCACCATTTACCTCAAAGATATCCTAAGTACTTTATAAGGTAATTACGTGGGTCTTTGCTAAAATGCAGCAACAGCTTAAAAATTATAGCAAGCCTGATAATCTTATGTTCAACTAACTTCAAATACAAAATTATATCAGAAAAATTATTTCAGAAAAAATAGGGAATTTGGGAAGCATCTGATCTTGCACAATTCTTTTTAAAAATCCTAAGGAAATAGTTACCATTATTGAGACCGGTTGTCTTCCATCATCTGCATGATTTATCACTATCATCATGAGCTAAATTTTAAGCTTTGGAAAATTATTTAATAGGTAGTTATTTATTTAAACACGCACACAATTTTATTTATAAAATTCTTTTTTCTTAAACTAAAGTTCTATTTATTGGTCTGCTCAGTCTGTTCTGGTCTGAACCACAAACATGGAGGAACAAGAGAGAACTTTAATGCTACTGAAATCAAACGACTAGGATCTTTAATGTTTTTTTTTTTTTTTTTTTACCATTTCTAATGATCATTCTAAGCTATTCTACTCTGATCAATCAGTTTGAAATTTGTTGAACTAAAGTTTGACCCTGTTAATCAATCTAAGTTAACAGGACAACATTTATAAATCCAATAGTAAGCATTTTTCTAAATACTGATGTTTCATCTGAAATATATAAAGAAACTTGGAGAGAAATTTTGTGTTCCAGAGTCCTCCATCAGCCCACTTTACTAGTTAAGAGCCATAGTACATCTTCAGAAATATACCAGAGAAACTTTATGAAAAAATTCCAGAGTCTGGGATTATTCAATCCTGGAAAGCTGTGGTTCCTAACCCTTTTCTTTTTTTTAGGCTCATGAACCACTTTGAGAAGCTGATGAAAACTGTGAACTTTCCCCCAGAAAAATGCATATAAACAAACACTTCTTATATACATCTGCAAAGGATTCCCTCGAGTCCATGATCCCTAAGGTAGGAATTCCTACTTCAAAGCTGTGGGACACAGTGCAAAATAAATTTAGCCCATTTCAACACAGCCCATCCTCACTATAGCAGCAACATCTGCTACTAGAGTAAACGTTTTAGTGTTACTAAATTGTTGCCTTAAGACAAAGTTACTCTCATTACAAGCACCAACATAGTCTTAAAATTCATTCTTCTGCCCCAATTTTATAAGGTTTTAAGCCATGTACCCTATCTCTTAAATAAGTTAAGTCCCTAAGGTTTAAACTAGCAGATAAAATGTTTTCCTTTGATATATACTATTCTTCAGAGCCAGTCACTGAAAAAGGAACAGATTAAAAATTTAATACCCTTGGGAAAATAAACATGTGTCTACATATTGAAGAACAGGTTATTTGACTTCATAAAACATTCTAGGTTTAGTTTCACACTTGAAACCAAACACATCTACTTCTTGTCTCTGAACATAACATATGATCCCAGACCATACCTTCCCCTTTTACTTACTTGGAACCAGTACAACGGAGGTCTCCTACTATGGTAACAGAATATACTGCACTTTCTACCTACTGTACAGGATAGAAAACACTTCATTTCTGACCAAACCCACCATCTCAAAAGCATCTCATCATGAGGCTTGATAACTCCCCAGTTACCAAACAGGTTGAAGAATGCGTTCTTTGAGGAGTCTAATGTTGAACCATTGGCTGTGTTTTAACCTTATGTTAAACGGAGCCTTAAAACAACAGAAATGACAACACTATAGTTGCCTTCTTGTTAAAGAAAAACTTCATTAGTCACACCGAAGAATCTGTTTATATAACAGGGTAAGCATGGATACATAGGGAATTCTTAAAGAGACTTTGAAGACTGATAATAGAAGGGGATAACAGCTGGATATTAAATACAGAAATGTAAACACATCATATATAAATTTTAATCAAATCCCTTACTAAAGAATTTTTCAGTTTGAAGTCAGGTGACAATTATTCATTCTTTTCATAATCATTTACTTTTGCTTAAACAGAGTATTTGTAGAACAAAGCTCAAAATATCTGAATAAAGGAAAAGGGTCAGCTAGGAGAACAGCTTTGCCAAGGAAGCTACAACTTGGTTACAGGATTTCATTTTTGTCTTTTGCTATGTAAAAAGTGAATAATGGAACAACTATTATATTTTCCTTGCTCTTCTTTACTTTTAAGAAATTTTCCTGTAAAAGTTAAACACTATAATTTCGATTTCAGAGACCCAAGGGTCAGGGAACAGGAGTGGGAAAAAGATACTACTCTCTGACAATCAGAATTCAAGTATTTCAACTCAATGGTAAAGGGCTTGCAAGAGAAAATGGACTATTACTCCACTGGCTAAATGGTGTCCCATGAGTCCTATAAAATACACAACAAAGTATTTTCCCTCTACCATTCAAATGTACCATTTTGTGTTTTCCTACTGGACCTACTAAATGCTGAGTGAAAGCTGAAAAAGGTAACATATACCAGCATTCCTGGTTGTGCAATCTATACATTTTCATTTTAAGAATAATTCAAGCATAATCCATATTTAAAAAATTAAAGAGAGACAGTAAAGGTTTTAAAGTTTTCTCTTTGAAAAGATGGTATCTTACAGTACATACAAAAATACTCTGAAAATACATACGACTTCATTTACAAAACACTGAATCAACATATTACAAGAATTACATGGTTATGGATTTTAATAAACTGAGCATGCATTCATGAAACTTAAAAAATATTAAGAAATGCATTGAAAAAAGCAGTGTAAAAAAAGACAACTTATGTAGTTAAATAAAAATTACAAAGGTCCTGAGCCAATTAATGGTTGGTAACAATGTCATTCAAAAATGCCTTTAGGTTTCAATAAAATCCACTACTTATTTCTGCATGCCTAGTCCATGAAGAAACTGTTTGAAGTTGTGGGGTAACGATCAGGAATTATCATGCCAAGTTAATTTTACACCTCAGAATTACAAGTTTGCCATACTTAAAGGTATCTTATTGTTGATGCCGGAATGAGTTGCTCCTCAGTAAAAAATACCAGTCAACTAACAAGTATGGCATGAGATAGGATATGTAACAATTTCACCATTCATATACTGACTTTCAGTATCCTGGTTATATTTTGATTCTTAATAAAGATGCACTTTGAAGGCCTCCACAGGAGGCAAAATATAGAGAATTTATGGTGCCCAACTCTTATGTAATCACTGGACTAATCCTCCCTGGTAACTATGCAACATTTGGACAGAAAGGCACAAAAAAATAAAAAATTAAATATTCCATGTGCCGATCTGGAGAAAAATAATTTAAATCAACAGAACAGACAATAAGTACATCTACACAAATGAAGAAAGGCAAAAAGATACCTCACATTCATTTATCTCAGGTTTCACAAAGTGGCTTCAATGCTAAAGTAAATGTGTTAACATTTGGAAAATTACAAGACAATTTTTTTTTTGTTTTCAACTTTTTCAGTTCTATACAATGATTACAACGTAAGACTTAAAAAAAAAAAAAAAAAAAAAGGAGTTCAGGACTTGTTTTATCAAGTGTCCGAAGAGCCAAGAACTGGTTCCCATAACAGAGAAACAAGCATCGAAAGTTAAGGCAGTAAAACCTCCAACGCAAAGCCATACTATTGTAGATTTGTAGATGACAATTTGATAGCAGGTGATCCTCAGAGAGGTGTATGTAGCAATCAGTGAGAGAATGCTACAGCATCTGCAGGTCAAAGTGTGAGAGTTCAAAAACCACTTCAAGGTCGTTAGGCTGATGACTGTAACTTTCACCTTATTTTATGTATGGCAGCCACTTCTATTTTAAAAAGTGGCTGCATGTATGCCACTAAATGATTGCATATTCACTTAAGTAAGGAGGCACTGCTTTTACCGATTAAGGGTCAGTCGAATGGAATTTTTGATGACACGGATGTTATTTGCTGGAACTGGAGATGATGAATCTGGTAGTTCTTTACTGGGTAGTCTCTATTAGAAAGAAAGAGAAACAAAGAGGGAAAAGCAACTATATGTTACAAAGGCCCAACTAGTAAATCAGTCATAAAACTGAATTTTTCTCTAAATGTCTTAAGCTCCTAAACACTCAAGTCTGTGTTGAATATCTTCTCTCAATGTTTCACAGGCATTTCCTGTTTGGGGGACTTTTTTTGTTTATATATACAGTCAGAGGTGAAAAGCAGAGGGATAGCGAAATGGTAGAGGCGGGAGGAGTGTATGTACAGGAAAGAGGACTTTGTTAAATCAACTGTCACTTCCAAACTGAGAAATGCCTACAAGACACAGTCTTCCCCAAAGTCAGGCAACGGTAAAGAGGAACAGGAAGCGCACGGCCTCTAACCAGGAAAGTTTTGGAGTGCAAGGTGAAAAATGAGTGTGTTACAGAGGAGAATCTGATACCCAATTACATCCTCAATTAGTTTTAGTTTTTATAATACATTCATGGAGAAGGACACTGTAACCCAACTTGTGAGATACTTCAGTTTTCAGGAAAATTGACTTTGTAGTCAGGCTTGGGTAACTTCAGTGATGGTGAAATTTAGGGACATCTGTAGGAGGGCTTTTGAGGACGCTAAAGATTATTATATAAGGAAAGCAAAGTCTAAGAAATTGAGTAACAAAGACAGACCTCGAAAATACAGACAGTTGTGTGACGGAAACACTATGTTAGCTTCTCGTCAACAGATAGCTGCAAGAGTTAACTCTCCTCTCATGTTACCTTGGCTAAACAAATATCTACTTCACACCCACATCCATTCAAAAAAACATGAAAAACTTCAGACATACATAAAAGTAGAGAATAGGACAATGAAGACTTAGGTGCTACAACCAAGACTCAGAACATTATTAAAATTTTGCTATGTTTGGTTTATGCCCTTACCCTTTATACTTGAAATATTTTAAAGCAAAACCCAGATATGTTATTTCACACTTTCAGACTTCACTCTCCATCTCAAATTTTTTTTCTTCCATTATCACACGTAATGTAATTATATGCCCATATTTTTTGTAACTCACTTTTATGTTAAAAGAAATTTTACAAATGCTACAACTAATAGAAAGTATGAAGACATTTTATATTTTGCTTTAGAATGGCCAATACATCCTGCGGAACCTGGCAGGGTGACAGCTGATTGTGATGAGAAGCACTTTATTCTTTAATGGGGGTGAAAATAAGCCATTGTGTTCACTGTCAACTCTCAGAGAAGGGCTTTCTCTGATATACACAAGGCTGATTTTTGATCACCTGCTTATTAGCTTACCATGCTTAAAAATACTATATTATTAGTTTCAATGGTAATTCTTTGAAAAATAAATTTTTAAATTGAGATTTAGGGGCTTTTAAGTTTGTTTTAAAGGTACTTACTATACACTGGTACATTTGGTTCCTCCAAATTATTAAGTATGGTTCCTAATTATCAAACCTAAATTTTCACAGTAAGCAGTGGTACACAACAAAAGATATAATATCAAGTGTTGGTAAGAAACTACTGTGCTGAGCACTAAACTGCTTCTTTAAAAATAAATAAAAAACAAAGGTTGAACATAATCTGAATAAATCATGAAGTCTTAAACTACCCCCTCTTTTCTAGACATACATTTAGGACCATACACTTTGTTGGCTATTTCCAGCCCCAACTGCCAACTATACTGCTGGTCTTCGTGGACAGGGACAAAATCTCATTACCCCTTTCCTTCACCCAGTGCTAGGCTGTAGATTATGAATTTTTACCTATGTATCCTACCAATGAATAAGACTGTTACCTTTTTGCGTGATGTATCAATAGTTGGAATAGGCATACATTCTCCTCCAATGGTATCCTAAAAACAGAAGAATTACATACAAGTGACAACTTTCTTTGCTATAAGCAAATACTTATTTCTACATGAAATAAAACATAACCAAAATCTGACAGATCTAATCTGATCCATTTTCGAATTTGGTACTTCTCCTGATTCATGGCTCTTTAACAGTAAAAATTTTGAAGTATATTATTAACATATTTACCATTGATTTTCTTTTTCTGTCTTCAGCAGCACGTGATTCCTTAAATGTTGACTCAAGTCGAATAAACTAAAATATAAACATTAAAATTATTCTATTATTACCTACAAAAACCATACAAGTCTATACAAACTGAGAAATGAATTAGTGATTAGGCTATCATCAAAACTACAAAAATGGGTTGGTGAGGGAAGAGAATTTAAATTAGACTGAATTCAACTACCATCTTTAACTTCTACAGTTTGAGTTATCTTTTTGGTTAAATTAATTCAGATTATAACAAATAAAATAGTTTTACCACCACCTACTGGAGGCAGAGGAGATCAACATTATAACACATAATAAATGATTATTTAGTTACCAATAATGACCTCTGTGTAAGTCAAGGAGAAACTTAGACCAATCATTCCAGTTTTCAGACGCGTTAGTAATTTGAATTTAGGATGAACAATTAGTATTGTTCCTTTAAGATTTGGGTAAATATTCTTTTTAAACAGTCAAATCCTAATAGAACACTAAGATAGCTATGGAGAACTGTGAGTTTTTAGTACTATTTTAAGTTAACTTTTAAAAAAATCAAGCACTGAATCACCACTAAAGTTCTAGCTTTACCTTTTCTATGTCTTTCAACCTCTTGGAAGACCCATCTATGGATGGGGAATGGGATCTCTTGGGTGTAACATTCTTAGCTATATTATTTGACATTCCATTTAGATGTGGTTGTCCCTGGGCAGGGTTGTGGGGTGTTGTGATTCTAGGAATGACATTTCGTCCTACTACAGTAGGAATTGTGCACACAGCTGGGGGTGATACAGCTTTTACTGGAGAGTCAACTTCTGAAAAGGAAAAAAGAAAGATTTTAGTAATTAAATATATATACAGTAGAACCATTACCAACAAAAGTGTAGATACTTACTTGCACCAATGACTGGAATAGATAGTCCTTGAGCTGGCGGGATACTCAGTGGCTTTTCCACAATTACGGCAGCAGGCTCAGCATTATTCCTATTAAAAGTATTAAACTATCATCATTAAATGATTTAAATATTACTTATTTAAAACACTCAACATTTAGGATTACTTCTTTCAAGTTCTCCTACTTTAACATTTCACTGAAGGAAGAGATAAAGAGAAGAAAAAGGCAGAGGACCCGGTGAGAATTAAGACAAAAAATTAAATAGAAAACCTGTGTGTTTCTGTGTACTTATCTAGTCCCACATATCCATAAATGTATACCATGTCCCACAGGATTACCAAAAATTGTCAACTATTTCTAAACAAGAAACTGACTAGCAGCTGGTAAAATAAAATCTTTTAAGAATTAAAAAAGGTATTTAGCAAAGGTATAGAAAAGTTTACATTATCCTCAAATAATCTGAAGACCGAAAGGACAATTTTGAAATACAGACCTGTCTGTTTCTCCTGAAGGAGGAATATCAGGCTTGGAAGGTTTGTTTGTAGACACTGGAGAATTAAAAGGTGTTCCATTATCGGTGTCTCTGGAGCTATCCAAACAACTGCTATCCAGAGACGATCTTTTGGATTGAGGTCCACCCGAACTTCGACTGACATCAGAAAGACTTTGCTGAAAGAGAAGAAAGCTTTTAGGATTTCAAAAAGCAAACGACAATAATAACTGGTTTCAATTCTGAAGTACATATAAAACAAATTATCTTTTGTGATTAATGAAGGTGAGTTTTTAGTCCTAGATTGAATTGCCTGTACCTTCCCTCTTTCTTCTCAATAGGTTTGGGAACTGTAAGAATGCAAATTTGGTCCCAGGATCATTTGTGTGAGTGGAACCACATTGGAAAGTTAAGATTACAAACTCACCTTTTTCTTCTTTTGAAGAATCTCTGCTGGAAGGTAGTGATGAAGTTGTTTTTTTTTAACATGAGTTGCTTCAATTTTCATTCCTTCCTTTAGCATGTTTATATTGTTTGCCTGTCTGTACACTGCAACAATGTCAATATGTTATCAAACGGGAAGCATCTTTCTGAACCAAGGACTGTTTTCTTTTTCTGAAATGCAGACTTTTGATCTCTCCACCACTACACAAACACACACCCCTTTTACAGAACAAATTATTTCTAAATTATGTCACCATGTCACAATCCTATTCAAGTACCAACTAGTTTTCTCATGTCCAACTTCTAAGAGTTTCCCATAGTCAAATCTCATTAACAAAACAGATGTATGAAAAAAGGGTTTTTCCAAATCTTAAGTGCTTATCTGCTATTTTCCCAAAAGGCAATCTCTTCTTATAATTATTTGCCCAAGTCTAAGCTAGTCCTTATACTAAACACCCAACATGCAATTCAAGCTCTCCTCTCCCATGAAGCTTCTTTTACTACACCAATTATAGAACATCAGATATCAGAAACCATCTAGAAGTACATCGTTACTGTACAGGTGAGGAGATGAGGTTCAATAGCCCTGAACACCTTGCTGGGATTGGAATACACACAGCCCTAGATTCTCATTCTTCTGCTTTTCATATCTTATAAGAAAATCAGTTTTATTAACTACCACATAAATTACTTAATGTACAGTCATGTGTCACTTAAGAATGGAGATACGTTCTGAGAAATGCATTGTTAGGCGACTTCATCATTGTGTGAACATCACAGAGTGTACTTACACAAACCAAGATGGTACAGCCTACTACACACCTAGGCTATATGGTATTAATCTTATGAGACCACCATTGTATATGTGGTCTGCTGTTGACCAAAATGTCATTATGTGGTGCACAGCTATATTAACTGTGAATATCCAATTAGATTATAAGCTTACTGAAAACAGGGATGGGAGGCTTCTTTTCGCACAGTAACTACTGTAAAATGTGGTTAATTAATTAATCTCTTGGGTCCTCAGTATCTCTATCTGGAGAAGAACATTTTATAAATCTATAATCAACACAGCTTCCCGACCTTCTCCTTTTTGAAAAATGAGCCCATATGGAAAAATTTCTATCTATGTTTTCACTCCAGATTGCCCAAATCACCAAGAGTGCTTGTTCAACTTCCAGATTCTCTGGCTCCACTCCAGAGAGTGTGATCCAGTAGTTCTAAGGGGATGCACAGGAATCTGCATTTTCATAATAAATATGACGGCTAGTTCAAAAGAATTTAGAAAACTCAGATGAGCCAAACCAAGAATATTAACAGTATGAATGTACACTATTCCAGATTATTAAGATGACTCCAAATTTATAACAGACGTAAGAAGACATTCCAGAGAGGTGTTATTAGGGAGCTAGATGTCAAAGACATTGTTTTCACGGATTCTGAAACACATTCAGAAAGCCTAGACTGACTGATATTTACTTCATGTAAAAAATGTAAAAATCAAGTCATCTTTAGGACCGTGATTACAAACTCTGGCTATGCATGCTAAGAATCACCTGTAGTTTCTTTGGCCTTTCTTTTTGTTTTAACACAGGTAATATATTCACATGGTACAAAACTCAAATGATTCAAGAATATTCAGTGAACTCTACTCACCACTGTCCCCTAGACATACCTGGTTCCTTGCCCTAGAAGCAACCAGTTCTGCCAGTTTCTTTTTTTTAAAATTATATATCCTTCCAGAGATATTCTATGTATTTATAAGCAAACATGCATATATTCTTTCTTTACTTTATATTTATAATAAATGGCAGCACATTACAGACACTGTTCTGCAATCTCCCTACCCCCTACTCCCGCCAACTTAATGTCTTGGAAATTGTTTCATCATACCTTTACTTTTTTTAATAGCAGCATACATTTTCATAATATGGATGTATCATATTCACTTAACCAACTGCAGAACTTCAAAAAATACAGCCAGCCAGATCCCAGGCAGATAATACTGCATTATAGCCAAGGTTGAGAACCATAGCTCTATGATGACAAAGTCTTACCTGTATCAGTAAATGACTGTATATCATATGTCAAGTCTATGTTAACACTTTCTGCATTTTCTACTCTCCGAAAAATTATTCCAAGGAACCACATTGATACGTAATTGTTGCTACAAAAAAAATTTAAGAATTTCCATAAATTTTTTACAATTTTACAGATGCTATTTTGCAATTAAAACTTGGTCTCTGTGGACACATAAATACATATTTCAATGGTTTGGCCAAATTCTTAACACTGACACCAAGAACATAGGTAAGTTATGCTATGCTGTTATAAAGAGGATTAAATGGCTTTGAAAATGACTTACTAAATATATACCTAAAGATGCTCCAAATATTGTGTTGGAGTTTTTGCCAGGGTCTGTGGGCTACCAACACAGCATGTACTTAGGTTTTTTTTTTTTTGTAAGGAAGATCCACTCTGAGCTAACATCTGCCAATCCTCCTCTTTTTTTGCTGAGGAAGACTGGCCCTGGGCTAACATCTATGCCCATCTTCTTCTACTTTATATGGGACGCCGCCACAGCATGGCTTGACAAGCGGTGCGTCGGTGCACGCCCAGGATCCGAACCAGCGATCCCTGGGCCACTGCAGCGGAGCGCGCGCACTTAACCACTCGTGCCACTGGGCCGGCCCCTGTACTTAGTTTTTTTTTTTTTTTTTGTTTTTTTTTTTTTTTTTTTTTTTTAGGATGTAGTGTCTTGGTTTTTTATTTATTTTTTTTTTTTTTGGTGAGGAGATCAGCCCTGAGCTAACATCCGCCAATCCTCCTCCTTTTTTGCTGAGGAAGACGGCCCTGGGCTAACATCGGTGCCTATCTTCCTCCACTTTATATGGGACGCCGCCACAGCATGGCTTACCAAGCAGTGCGTCGGTGCACGCCCAGGATCCGAACCAGCGAACCCCGGGCCGCCGCAGCGGAGCGCGCGCACTTAACCGCTTGCGCCACCGGGCCGGCCCCCCCTGTACTTAGTTTTAATGTATGACCACTCATGCTCAAATATACAATGTATCACCTGCCATCAATGCCTATTAAATGACAATCTCACAATTGATCTTAAATAATGCATATGTCAAATACCATCATTTAAGAAATATAATATTAAATAATAGCTTACTCTTTATGATGTTCCTTATTTCCTGGGAATGACTGAGGATTTACATGGGCAAGAGTAATAAATTCATTCCGTTCCAAGTTTCCAACAAGTACACGGATTTTAGATTCTACTAATCCAACCCTAAAATAAAACAATGGACAAGATTTTTCCATATCAAATTGGGAAGCTACATCCAAGTAAACCAAACGGCATATTAGCTATGATGGTTTACAAGTTCATTTAAAAAATTCAGTCCAATATATTAGGGACTTTGTTTAAAATACCATTCAAGTAAATGACAAGCTACTTAGTGAATTTGTGTGTTTTCCCCCTTTTTGTTTTTTTAAAGAACTGATCTATTTAATGCATTCCCAATCTAAAATACCCTGCCTGTTAAGACCATAAAATAGTCACGATTTGAGCATGAACAAAAACTTTTCCCACTTTCAAATCATATGTCTAAACCCTAAGGCTAAGATATGTTTAAATAACGTGAACAAAAAACCTAATAATTGGCACTTAATTAATGAAATAAAACACACTGGTTTTCAAAAAATTGATACTAGATAATGCATTTAAAAAAGAATTCACTAAAATCAGACCAGATACTACCAAAATATACAAAGTTTCATCAGATTTCTGCAACTTTATTTTCTATCTCACTTAGGAAATGTGACTGCTGTCAGCTATCATATTAACTTATTAATGACTTTATGAGTTACAATAACTACAAGAATATTTTTACACTTTCCAAACACTTGAAAAAGCTTACAAATTATAATTGTGTGTGCTTCAACAGCTGATATACAAAACACTGAGTTATCTCTCAGTGTTATCTAAATGAGAGGTTGGCAAACTTTTTCTGTAAAGGGACAGATAGTAAATATTTTAGGCTTTGTGAGCCATTGAGTTTCCATTGCAACTATTCAACTCTGCCGTGTAGCAGGAAAGCAGCCATAGACAATATATAAATAAGTGAGCATGGCTGTGTTCCAATAAAACTTTATTTATAAAAACAGGTGGCAGACTGGATTTGGCCCAGACCATCATTTCCTGACCCTTGATCTAGACAAATGAAATACCCTTTTAGTGAACGGATCCTTTTCAGGGTCTCTTTAATTATCAGTGAAATATACGTTAAAGTCTTGATGAAAAAATAAGACAGTATTGTTCTGTTTTCCTTTTTCAGAAGTCAGAAATGAGGAAAGCACAACCATCTCTGGTGGTCTAGCAGCTTCGGCTCGATGGAGCTTGGGATGTCAACACACTGGAGGCAAAGGGAATGAATTTAGGTGCACTAGAAAGAAAAAGAATGCACTGCTCCTTGACCAAAAATATCTCCTATTTGTTGACAGAAGCTTAAAATTGTGAAACCTTTCACGCCACCATCTCCAAACTAAAAAAATATAAAAATGTCTTTTCCTTCTAGTTTTGATGGGGAAAAATGATGGCAAGGATGGAAAACTCAGTAAGAGGCTAGGTATCAGAATCATTCAAAATGCCTCACAATTCTGCTTAAATCCAACTCTGAGAAGTGACAAAAGGCAAAGATTCGTACATATATCCTTATCTCGTGTCACTTCTGATTCTGAAACATTAATTTGATGGCATTTCTTGAACACTGATGCTCCATGGTCGTGCAGAATAGTCACCAATAAGATTTAATAATTTTGAAAATAGACAAAGTGTTTTGTAAATGGTAAAGCACCATATAACTATGTTTTCACCACACAGTAGGTAGAGAACTTGAGATATAAGTCTTACCACTCCAGATGGTTTTCTTCTGTTGATGCACTGGCAGTTAATACTATATAATGTCTAAGAAGAATTTTCAGCAACATTCAGAAAAAAAAAAAAGCCAGAAACATTGTTAGGGTCTGCTTTTCCATCATTACTTTTTCTTTTTCCCTCCCAACCAACAAAAGAGCTAGTACAACCACACAGTTTATAAAAATTAAAACACTCTCTAATTTTCACAAAATTAATTCTAGACCTGCAGTTAAAAAACAATTCACTAATTGTTTTTTATTGGGTCAGATACTACTAGAATATAGAAACTCTCATCACTTAGGATTTCTGCTAACCCATTCTCTACCTCACTTGAAACACAAGTGACAAGTGTCACCTATCATATATTAAACTTTGTAGGTTTAATATTCTTCTTTAAACACACATACACTGAAAAATTTCAAATACCTGTACTTTTGAAAAAAATTTGGTGGCTCAAGTAGTTTGGACCAATCTGATTTCCCTTGAAGAATTTCATCTGTGACTGCAAGACCTAAATTAAAAAAAAGAGAGAGACTGATTTTAAAAACTGACCATCATATCATCAGCTCCTGTATCATCCAACCCCAAAACCTCTAACCCCACCAAATTCTTGAGTAAAAAGTCAATTTCAACCAGATTGGGCTGGCTCCATTTTTGGCCTTAATATTATCATACATTTTGGAACACTAATTACTGAAAAAAATACACATTTGAAAGAATTTTTAGAAGTAATAGGCATAACTGCAATAGAGAATAAAATTGTTGTCAACCAAAAACTTGTGGGAATATGTAAAGGGCAATAGGGCCAATAGGTTTACCTTGTTTAAATTCTTCTACCATTACTGTTCGAGTTGATGTGGACACATTATACGTAGAATTCTGTTGTGGGTAGGCAGGGGTGATTATGGGCATGAGATGATACCTATCTGATGGATTTACCTGTGAAATTAGAAGCAGAATAATTGATCTATTCTCCTATTTCAGTTGTCCTCACTTCATTTCCCCAAAAGTCTGAAGAATATGAAATATAAATTTAATACTACATTTCCTCAATTCTAAGAAGTACATTTCCCCTCCCCAACTACATTTATTTCTAAAGTCAGATGTGTCTGATCATAGGAAACTCAGCAGAAGTTTATTTTTCCCGAGAAAGGTTATTAAATTGATGGTGTATCTTATAAACAATGGTCTTTTAGAACGAAGGAAATACAGTATCAGCTGCAAAAAGCATTATCTGGTCCAATGCTTCTCAATCTTCTCTCTGAACCTACTCAAAGGATGACTTCCCCTAGGTTACTCAGAGGAATGAGCACTCATTCCAAAAGCAAATTAAAATGCAAGGTGAGTGACAGTTATGCTATCTTGGAACCACGAATCTGCTTTAAATTGCACTGCAAAGTAAATCTTTTATATACTTCAGTACTTTATTATTAGCTACTAATTACTTGTAAGACAGTTTTTAACAACGGATTATGACATTTTGGTTGATACACCCACTCATCTAGTCTTATATGGCTGATTTTTAATGACATAACATTTGGATCAGCATTGGAGATACAAATCGTCTGCACCCAAACACACAGCAGAGAAAGGGAAAGGACTATAGTTATACAGAAGGAAGATGAGCAGGGACAAGAATTATCTTTAGCCTGTAATTTAGAGAATCGTCCTTTTCCTAAAAGGTTTAATGAAATTCCGTAAGTCACATACCCGAGGATCCCAAACAGGCAAATTCAAATTGCTTTCTTCTGGTTGCTTCAGCAGCACAGGATTTGGCCATTCCCTAACATGAATAAGGCAAATTAACTCACATAGGACCTCACTTCAGGAATTATATGAAATGTTAAATCATTAGACTCTGTTCCAACTTTCATTTGGCAAATGTTTTGGGTATTTGATATTGGGGAAAACAAAAGAAAGGGGCAAGGTAAGGAAGTATATAGAGGAAAGAGCTGCTTATTTTGCAGCAGTGTTCTCTGAAAGGGCAAATACTGCTTTGCCCAATAGCTGCAACTAATTTAAACCTGAATTTTTCCTTCTTTCTCATTTACTTTCACAGATTTAACTCTGATAATTTAATAACAGCAACAGCTAATATTTACTGAAAATACTCCAAACAAATCCATGCAGGAGCTCTGATTATTTTTTTAAAATTTTTTTGTGAGGAAGATCGGCCCTGAGCTAACATCTGCCAATCCTCCTCTTTTTGCTGAGGAAGACTGGCCCTGGGCTAACATCCGTGCCCATCTTCCTCCACTTTATATGGGACGCCGCCACAGCATGGCCCGACAAGCGGTGCGTCAGTGTGCGCCCGGGATTCGAACCAGCGAACCCCGGGCTGCCGCAGCGGAGCGCGTGCACTTAACCGCTTGCACCACTGGGCCAGCCCCAAGAGCTCTGATTATTATCCGCATTTTACAGTTGAGATCTTAAACAACCTCTACATAGCTAGTAATTGGCAGAGCCAAATCTATCGTGACCACTCTCTCAAGCTGCAGGTCCACATTTACAGACCTCCCCTAGAAGAAAGAGCCATCACTGCCTCAAATTTGATGTTTTTAAACTTCTAACTTAAAAAAGGAATGTAACATAAAAGAAAAAGTCTATGCATAGCTCTTAAATTTCCAAACAAATTTACATATAGGCAGAGGTGGGTAAATAGTGAAAGTATGCATATGAATACTTACCACTTGGAAAAAACTAAAAAGAACTTATGAACTAAAGTAGAAGCTGCTGCATTTGGATATAGTTGGCAAGTTCTTGCAACTAGCATTGCCCAGGAGACACCACCAAGGAATCCCAGCATGTTGGAATAGATACCACGTCCTAGAAAATGAATATATTTATTAATTATTGTTAGGATCTACTATTGATGACATTCAACCATAAGGAATAGGATAACTTCCTTCCTAAGACTGTTCCTTAGAATTCTTTTCCCCTATAGAAACAACATTAAAATCAACAAGCAGACTCTCATGCTAGGCCCAGTTTTATTAGTAAAACCTAAGCTGCTCATCTTATCCCCCTACTTTGCCCTCCAATACAGACACCTCAGTTCCCTGCCTCGGAGGGAACTAGTTCCCTTGGAGGGAACTAGCTCTGACTGTCCAACTGGGCTCTACTGTTATAACATTGGAATTTCTGATCTTTCAATATCTACAGCTGAGAGAGAAATGAAAGGAAGGAGGAAAGATATTTGGAGGGTCTACAAGTAGGGAAGAATAAACATTTCATTAGTAATCATATTCATGGGCATTTTAAAATCAAATGTAAAGTTGGGGAGTTCAGTATTTTTGCAAAATTCAGATACTCTCCATGAAGTACAATACACCATTGATATTACTCGTTTCTTGTATGATTGTTTCTTATAACAATCCATAAAAAAGCATTACCACATTTCATCAAACCTAAGATGTCTCAATTATATAATATAGCATTATTTTATGTCTAAGCAAGAGAAATACAAAATATCAATTTCAGTTATGTTAAATGTGAAAAATATGCATCTAAGAATTGACAAAACATGGTATTTAATTTAATCTGTAAGGAAAGACAAATTGTTTGTGATATCCCTTCACTGCAAATTGCTTTATCCTGATACAAGATAATTGAGCCCAAGGACAAATTCTACTTGCTTAAGGTCTTTCTAGAAGTGCAGTGTCCAATATTATAGCCACAAGGCACATGTGGCTATTTTTTTTTTTTTGGTAACTGCTTTATTGAGCTATCATTCACATACCATAAGATTCATTCATTTAAACAATATAATTCAATGGTTTCTAGTATATTCAGAGTTGTGTAACCATCACCATAATCTGGAACATTTTCCTCACCCCAAAAAGAAACCTTTAACAGTCACACCACTCCCATTTCCCCCTAATCCTCCCAGACGTAGGCAACCACTAATCTACTTTATGTCTCTATAGATTTGCCTATTCTGGACATTTCATATAAATGGAATTGTACAATATGTGGTATTCTATGATTGGCTTCTTTCACTTGACATAATGGTTTCAATGTTCATATACGTTGTAACATGTATCAATACTCCATTCCTTTTTACTGCCAAATAATATTCCACATTACTGATATACCATCTTTTGTTTATCCATTCATCAGTTTATGGACATGTGGTTATTTCCACTTTTTGACTATTAAGAATAACGCTGCTATGAATATTTGTGTGCAAGTTTTTATGTGGATATATGTTTTCACTTCTCTTAGCTACTGTTTAATTTTAAATTTAAATTAAAATTTAAAAAAATTTAAAAATTCAGTTCCTCAGATGCACATTTCAAGTGCTCAACAGCCAAATGCTATATTGGACAGCAGATAGGAAACATTTCCATCATCACAGAAAGTTTTATTGGAGAGCGCTGTTTTAGACTATGTAAAACCTGGTACCAGAAGTGTAGCACTACTTAAATGTAGTTACAAATAATAGAAAATGTGCTGTGCCAGCTCAGGATTGCACCTTTTCTGAACCATACATATAAACCAGTGCACTTCCAGGCTTTATTAGAAGTGTTATAAGGTTTAAAAAAACAAAAAACACAAGTTAAAACTATCACTGGAGGCTCTTCATTTAATAGATTTACTGAACACCTATTATAAACTAGACTCTTTGCTGGTGATGGGGAGACAAACACGAGTAAGATGGTCCCACCCATAAAGAGCTCAAAGACCAGAGAGGGTCTTACTCTTCAAGTTCTAATTCATTCTGACCTCCTGGCTGAAACCTAAGACGGAAAGGCAGGGGCTTTTAGTTTTCATCCAAGGGAGAATGAGGTAGAAGTCACGCATCAGAGCACCATAACTATTGCACCTGAAAAAGAACAGCTTCTCCAAAACTTAGTGGACCTCAATCCCTAACAGTACCAATAGGCTCAGGAGTTTCCATGTGTGCTTCTATCATTAGCAACTGAAAATTATAATTTTATAATGCAAACATAAAATAAAAGACTTTGGATACTTACGTTTTGCCCATAATTTGACTGCTCTTAGGGTGAGTCTAAAAGTTTCTTTATTTGGCACTAAATGCAATATTTCATCAGTAACTCTACATCCTGAAATAGACAAAGCATTCATTTTTCATTATGCAACAAAGCTCAATTAATTCAAACACCCTTCTAACTTTCAGACTCTCAAATGCTAAAAATATCAAAGATAATAAAATGTGAGGGTTTATTTTCTATATATTTGAAATTCAGCACTTACATATGAGAAATCACTTCCCTTTTAAAGAATTAAAAAGCACATGAGTAATGCAATCCAATATTAAAATAAGAGATGGGTCTGAATATCTTTTTACCTTTTTTCCACATTTGAATTTACTGTTAATCAAATGCCTCCAAGTTATAAAACTGTTATTACTTTAATGCAAATCTTATCCACAAATACTGTGATTTACTGTTGCACTTTGAAAGTACAGCAAAACACAATGATTAAGTTAAACAAAAGATACTATAAACCACTGGTTCTCAAAGTGTGGTCTGTGGACCCCTGGGAATTTGTTAGGTCAAACCTATTTTAATAATAATACTAGAGCAACTAGAAGGACGTAGAACTATGACATACAACTATCTACTGGGGCTTTGGGGAGAAAAAAGGAGGAAGACTGGCAACAGATGTCAGCTCATGGCCAACTGTCCTCAAAAAAAAAACAAAAAAACTACTGCTACTACTAAGTCTTTCTTTGCCTGTTTCACTGTGTTAACATTTGCATTGATGGTGCAAAAGCACTGGTGGGTAAAACTGTTGGTGCCTTTGCAACAAATCAAAGCCATGGCAACAAACTGTACTAGTAGGCGATATATCTTCACTGCCACACGGTTGCAGTTAGAAAACAGGAAAGGAACGTGTGCGATGTTTGAACATGTGCAAGGTAAGCTGAACTACCCACTTTTTTCAAGGAACACCAGTTTTACTGGAAAGAATAATTGACAGACAAACTACGGTTATTCATACTTGGATATTTAGCAGCCATTTCCAAAAAATGAACAAAATGAGCCCCTCACTTCAAGGAAAACAAATGACAAAATTTGTTGCTAATAATAAAATTTGAGCTTTCATGTAAAAATTAGAATTTTGGACTAGTACCTGCTACCATGAGCTTCACAGCTTTCCAATGCTTAAAGACTTTTCTGATGAAGACTGGTGGTGATATTAATGAACTAAATGTGATTTTTTTTGTATTTTATAATGAAACGTGTGTTAACATTTAGAAGATCCAAATAACTTTGTGAATCAGTATTTTTCAAATGACCAAGGCATGATAGTACAAAATCATGCATGGGTAAAAGACCCGTTCAAAGAACACAACAGACCAATGGATTTTAAGGTAACAGTGTACAAAAAATCAATTGATATGGTTTTAGATTCGATATTCTAATTAACCTTTTAAAAATGGTCACTTTTATTCACAATAAAAAGAACTAGCCATATATGCTACAAACATAGATGAACCTCACAAATTTTATGCTAAGTGATAGAAGCCAGACACAAAAGACTACATATTGTATGATCCCACTTTTATGAAATGTCCAGAAAAGGCAAATCTACAGAGACAGAAAGTAGATTAGTGGTTGCCTGGGACTGGAGGGTTGGAAAGGGAAATGACTGTAAATGGGTATGAGGGATCTTTTGAGGATGATGAAAATGTTCTAAAATTGGATTTGGTGCACAACTCTGTGAATATACTAAAGACAACTGAATTCTACACCTAAAAAAGATGAATTTTATGGTGTGCAATTATCCCTTAAATAAAGCTGTTGAAAGAAAAAAGAAATTGTCACTGGTCAAGTTTTGGTGTAGTATTATCAAAGAATATCCACAAGTATCTAAAAAGGCTATTAAAATACTCCTCTCTTTTCCAATTACATCTCTTTAAGATGCCAGATTTTCTTCCTATGTGTCAATCAAAACAAAATATTACAAGAGATTGACAGTAAAAGCTGATATGAGAATCTAGCTGTCTTCTATTAAGTCAAATATTAGAGATTTGCAAAAATGCAAAAAAATGCTATTCTCACAAAAATGTATTTATATTCACTTATAATGGGTTTATTATTCTTATTTTAGAATGAACTAATAAATACCTTAAAATTTTCTCAGATTTTATTTCTAATACGGTAATTATTGACAGATATAACCCACATAAATAGAAGATCTTTGGGGTCCTCAATAATTTTTTAGAGTGTAAAGGGGTCCTGGGACCAATAAGTTTGAGAACCACTACTACAGACATTTCAAATAAATTTGTGTTTTTTAAGATGCTTAAATGTGGTCAGATTATCTGTATAAAGAAAATTACAACATTATTTTTAATTGAGTTACTCCAATCCCTTAAAAAGTCCATTAATAGTTCTGCAAAAAGATCTCTATTTGCCTAATCATTTTTAAGCAGGTATCTGAGATTTCTTTTTAAAAGCTTACCATTTAGGCTGCGAATACACCTTATATCAAGGCTTCTCAGTCGCGAGTCATCTCTTAGATCTAAATTATCTGATATGGTTTGTATTGCCAGTCTTGCAAAGACTAGATCAATCTTTGGAAAGATGCAGAAAAAGAGAAAAATATTACCCTTTCTCCTTCTAGTCCATTCTCCCCCGTCCCCCCCTCAAAAATGTAAAAAGTTTTAATTAGTTTGGGAAGTTCTACCCAAACTTCAAAAGGCCTATGCAGGCAATCTCACATGGGAACATCAGCGCAAAGTTTTGTGAGGGTAATTAAATTTTCAAATTAAAGAAGAGCATTTTAATTTTAGCATATACGCCAAGCATTAAAAAAAAAATCAAAACCTTATGAGTGAATTTCTAGATGAAGATGGCAGATCCAACACACATTTACATTCATTCCCTCTTGAAATTCCACTAAAATGCCAGCAAAATCTTGTTTTTCTTTTTGTTTAGTTTTATTTTGGTTTTAAAGGTATAACCCACCAGGACAGAGACTACAAGGAGACAACAGCAAAAACTATGAAAGCTGGAAAGCAGATGGACAAGTAGTAATAGACTCGGCAGAATTAAGAAAGCAGGGATAAAAAATACTGCATATAGGAAATAAGGACAGGAAGCTGTAAATAAATACATAAATAAAAAGGACTATTAGAGACAAAAGTATTCTTAGAAATTAAAAAAATGACAGCAGAAATAGAAAACAATAGAAAGTTTGGAAGATGAGAAAACCCCAAAAAACAGAACAAGAATATAACATATGAAGATATGGTTAATAAGCGGGAAAGAAGAGCATTAAAAAAAAGAAGGCAGTCCTGGAGGTCCAACATACAAATGTTAGGAGTTCCAGAAAGAGAGAGAACAAAGGCAGGAAATCCAATAGAATTCAATATAATTTCCAAGAACTGAAAGACAGGAGTTTCCAAATTGAAACAGGACTACTGAATGCCTAGCATAATTGGTTGAAAAGGCACATACCTAAGTATACTACCATGAATTTTACAACTATGAAGACCAGAAAAAGAAAAAAAAGATCATATAAGCATTGAAGAGATAAAACAGCTCACATACAAAGGATGAGGAATCAAAATGGCATCACACTTCTTAACACAGCATGGAAGCTAGAAGACAACGAAGCAAGGCCTTCAAAATTCTGAGAAACATTTCCTACCTAGAACTCTCTACTCAGCCAAACTATCGATTTAGTGTGAGAACAGAATAAAGACATTTTTAAACATGCAAGATCTCAAAAATATGTGCTCTTTTTCAGGAAGCTAGTGGATGAATGCCACTAAAATGAGAATAAGTCAAGAAAGAAGAAAACTCTAGAGAGAAGCAAAAGGAAATCCCAGGATGATAGTAAAGAAAGATGTCAGGATGACAGCTGTATATCAGCCTTGGAGAACAAGCGGTGTGAACTGGAACAGGTGAGAAGACTCAGTGAGATAAGTTTTTCAAGATGATAACGACAGAACGCCTGAGAAATCTAAATCTATTTAGAGAAGATTTAGACAACTAGGAGAGACTGGGTTTGAATCAGTCATAAGCATAAAAACCAAGCAAACAAAATCCAAAACAAATAACTCCCAAGAAAGCAAAATGCCACACAGCAAAGAATGGTAATCTAGTACACTTTGTGCTTATCTTTGAACATTATTTATAAGACCATAATAATGTAAACACTGAATACTGCTCTAAACAAAATTATAATGATATAATTATCTTAGGAGATTATGGGAATGAGAAGGATGTGTATAAAAATCATGGAGGTAGGTTCATTTTCCATGGTGAGAAGTCAATAGATAAACAAGAGAGGAAGGTGAGGGACCATTTAGACTATTTGATTCTTTAAAATACGTGCCTGTCTAAGTCCAATTTTAAAAAAAACAAAACTGAACAAAAAAACCTACGACAACTTAAAAAACCCTATGGGTTAAATAGTTCAATCGGAAAGTCAGAAAAATATTAAACACTTACTTCAATTCCATCAAATTCAAATTTTATAACAGGTACAAAAGCATCTTCTACAGCCTACAAAAAAGGAAAACAATTATAATACATAAGGTGAAATCTTTTCTCTATCCTTCCTAACTGCCAATAATGAGAATACATTTGCTCCTGGTTTGTATTTTAACTCAACAGGAAAAATGAAAGTGTTCTTGGTCTCACATTCTAGGTCAGCCAGTATGTCTACTTTGTGACTGTTATTCAAGATATACAAAATGTCTATGACAGTAGTTATCTAACTTATTATCCTCTTAAAAATATTCATCAGAAACTGGCAGGCAGAACTGCTATCATCTGGGTAACTTACTATCTGTTGAACTTAAACTGAAAACCGGTTATTTACAAAGAACACTAGTGTTAGAAATTAAAATATAATCAGAGCTCATGAGTAATCTATCAAAAAAAATATAGTCAATATAATTTCCATTTAGGAGAAATGGTGTCTTTCTGAGCCTTCCTTAATTCCCCAACCTAACAAATGCTTAACCTCCTTCTCCATTTCCAGACACCCAAATAATGCACATCCTTTGAACTTCACCTTATCCTAGCATTTCAGACTGCATTAAAACTACCAGTTTGTTTAGTTCCCCCTAATCTCTCCCTTTCATAAACTATGTCTAGATCACTATTTTATTTCTGGGACTAAGATTAGTATCTGACGACGAATCATTGGTGCTGAAATTTTATTTGCTGAACGAATGGCTAGATATACATATCTATCTATTAGGAACCTTATACATAATAGCAGCCACAATTTGATATCCATCAACCTTTTATCAGATAAAATGGTTTATGTAAATTATCTCATCAATCCTCAGAAAAAACTTATAAAAAAGTAATCCCTACATCTCCATTTTACAGCTGAGGAAAGTGAGGCTCAGGGAGAAGAGGTAACTTGACCAAAATCTAAGAGCTAATATATGGTAGATTCTAGATTCAAACCCAGGTCTATATAACTATAAAGCCCATGTTCTTAATCATTATCCATTATTTTAACAATATAGCAATTTCTTAAGAAATATTTCAACAACCATAAGCCCTAGCTTTTACATTATTTGTTAACGAGTTCAAAATATTAAATATCCTAGGATACTTACTCTTAAATTTCTAATGCCATCTTGATGTTTCAATTTTTCAAAAAAAGACTGAAAAAAATCAGATCTCTCCACATGTCTTGGAGCTACACAAAGTGCATCAATGTCAGCTCCTGCAAATCAAAGTATTTCTTATCAAGAAGAGTATATTATGTATTATATTCTTGTTAAAATATACACAAACACATGTACAGAAGTATGTAAGATGAATATAGGAAAATGTTAACAATGATTAGCTCCGACTAGTGAGATACCGGGAATTTTTTCTGCTGTATTTCTTAATTATGGACAACAAATAAGAGTTTGTTACTGAAAGTTATAAGTAGAACACAGAAAAGCAGTTACCTTTCGTGTGTACTCCAAGCCTATAGGAGCCGAACGTGAAAATTTTACCACCAACAGTAGCAACAACAGAAGGTGGGAGATTCTAAAATAAAATAAAATTAAACAAAAGGCATTCAATTGTTCAAATTATTTAGCATAAAAATTGCCTAAACGCTACTGATATATAATACATTTGTCAACTTTGGTAAACTGAGATGTGTAAAAGTACTTCAGAGCTCTTTTGGGTGCAGCTTGAAGTAATGAGGGTATTCCCAGAGGGAAGACTAAACAAATACATGCACACATCTCTATCTTAAGAAAAACATTTTTTATCACTTGACCCTACTTGCCCCCTCCAATTGCCTGTCTTTGGCTCCATCACTCTCAACAGTCACCAAACAACTCTTAACTACCAAACTAATACACCTTCAACTCTCTACAATATCATACTCTTGACTAGTCCCATCTCCCCTTTAGTTTTTGTGACAGATGCGCTTAATTTCTTGATTCTAGCTCTGCAACTTTTCTTCGAGAAAGTGGGATCATTCTTGACAGGATCTTATGAGAGCTAATCTAACAACTTTAATTAACATCTTTTTGATTGTACCAGAAGTATAATGCTACTTTTCACCTTTCTCTAGAGCCAATTCTCAATGCCCATCAGATATTTTCACTTAGACATTCTGATTCACTTCAACATTTGTACCTCAAACAAGCAAAAAATTCTTCCTATGATAAACCAGGCATCCCTCCTGATTTCTCTATTTCTGTTCCTCATTTTCCTTACTGCCCACACCTACAGTCATTATTCTTCTTCTTGGCTTAGCAATTCTTAGTTTATATCCCTCACATGTTGCCTCCTTTCTATTTAACTACCAACCCCCTAATTCTAGCTATTTAATAGTATCATAAGCTATCCTCTTGCCCTCAGTCTTTACTTTCTCTTACTCCACTTCACATAAAATTCACTGGCTGATGTTCTTAAATTACTCTATTACATAACTCTTCTGCTCAAAACTTGCGAGGCATTCTTCTCTGACTACTGAGGTTAAGGATCCTTGGATCCTAAGGATCTCCAATTAATATGTTCCTATGGATCTTTCTTGCCTTGTCTCCTGATCTTCCCTTCTGAAGCTTCAACTGCCAACATGTTACACAATCTGTAAATCACCTTTCCATGACATTTGCCATTTCCCCTGCCTCGAATGCTTGCCCATCCTGAGTATCTCAAGACCACCTTTTTTTCAAAGTTCACACTTCAAGTTCCACCTCTTTCATGAAGCCTTCTCTAATTATCCCCACCTCCATAACAAGCTCATTTTACCCTCTGTGCTCCTCTACTATTATTATCTTTAACTTCTTTTATACTACTTGTATTGACCTTTTTTTTTTTTGCTGTATGTAAGTCCCATCTCTTCAACTGTATTTAAATTCCTTGAAGGTGAGAAGTGTCTACTACTTCTCTTATTTCCCCATAATGCCCAGTGCAAGTTGCAAAGAATAATATCTGCTGATTAACTTGAATAAAAGTATCTGTATAACAGGATATTATGGTTGTTACTTCCTCTGTTTAATGGATATTAGTGCTTCAAGAGTATCACAAGTAATTTTATAACTAAAAAGGAGTCAGTAAACCTATTGATGATTAACAAGAATCAAAAGGACAGAGAAGACAGGATCTTTTAGGTTACCCTCCTACGTTATCTTTTAATTTACCTTCCTACTTTGAAAAGCATGATTCTTGCATGATTTATGAGAAAGTGATACACTGAATCACAGAGTAAAATATTTTTGACACAAACCAAATATTTAACCAAAATGATTTGATTTGGAGTTCTAGACTCTTTAAAGTTTAAATATCCCAATTGTGTGTAGAATATTCAAATGATCCTTGGTCTAACTCAAATCCTTCAGATATTTTCCAAACTAAAATATGCATAAATGAAAGGGAATGATAATTGATACAGAAAATGACCAATCACCTTATCCATGCAATGGAAGATGTTAAAACCAATTTAAGTTTTTTTAATAATTAGATATTTTATTTACTTTGCTTTTAAAGTCTCAAATTTTTAACAATGGTTTCATGCCTAAAAATTAAATAGAAACCAGCTACTGGTTTTTGCAGATTAAAGCACTGATGGGAGTAAAAGGGGAGAGAAGGCAACTAAATTAAAAAAAAAAAAAACTTTTGACCATAGAAGAGAATTCTACTGGATTTTTCTTTTAAGTACAAAGAAATCACGTAGTAAGAAAATTAGGGAGGTACACCTCAACAAATTAACCTAGCCTCTTTTGCAAATAATAACACTTGACTTACCTTGAATGCATCTTAGAATGGGGATGGAAACAAAGACCTCAGCACAACCACAATAGTTGATATAAGGACCATACACAAGAAGTCATAAAACTTGTTACTCTGATTTTAAAATAATTCTAGCAAGTTGAGTATTTGGTTTGCACACCAAGAGTAATTATGGACTGATTAGAGAGGAACCACAGGTTCTCCTAACATTTATTCAATGCCTGAGTTCTGTCCTGAGGTTGTGCAGGTGAATAAGACAGGTTTTTTTCTTAAGTAGTAGCAGAGAAACAAACATGAATTTTTTTTTTTATTACTAATGACTAGTATTTCACCTGCTCAGAATTCAACTTGCATGAAAACCTCAACTATTGATAACCCTGCTGAAAGCTCAGAAATGAGCCAGACAGCTGTTTGGCAGCAAAAGTAAATAGCATAAAGGCCACTTATTTAAACTCAATGACTGTAGACTTAGCAGAGTCCTTCATAATCTTATTCAGAATGCACTGTTTAAAAGAACCAATTTTAAATATGTATCATAGGTATAGAAAGAAAATAATAAAAATAGTGAAAGAATTCTAACAGGTGTTTATCTAATTTCTAAAACCATGCAGATTAAGGGGCAGACAGGGAGTTTATAGAGAGACACATTGACTGCTTTGAGACATTAACTTGCAGCTGATTGCTGTTAAGGGAAAGATGGGAAAACTATAAAAAACAAACAAAAAACTTAAGTTTGGGCCACTTAGTGAAGGGGCAAATGGTATCACCCAGTTGAACATGTCCTACCTTATTTAAGTACAGTCAGTAAAATAATATTCATAGTGATGATTCTCAGACAAATGAAAATTCAATTACATTCAAAATACTCGAAGAAAGCAAGAAAAATGTAATCGATTTTAGAAGAAAAATAGGTAAGATAAAGGAGGGGGGAAAAGTTATATAACTATAAATTAGGGTTTGTAAACGCCTATGTCTCAGGGGCCAGGCAGGTACGCAAATAAGGGAAGTACACGTAAGAAACACAGAAACTGACTGATAAATGATAGTTGCTGTATCAGACAGAGCAGAGGCTGGTGGGGGCCACAATGCACTGGAGGGCAGGAGCCAAATTCCATTCAAGCTTCTTCCTGCCTTGCACAAAGGCAGGCCCAGTGTTGCCAGATCCTGTATTTCACAAGAAGTCTGAAATCTGGCTTTTAAAGTAAAATCTCTTGATATTTAAATTTTGATCCACTACATGTGAGTTAAGACATTTATGTGGAATTGTAGCTAGACATTGGCTACTTCTGGGGTAAATCCTCATTCAGAGACTCAACCATCTAAACCAATTCATTACCAAGTATACCAAAAAGCAACTTTTAATGTATGTTCGATTATTCTTAACTCCTGCATCTTATTACCAGGACTAATGACCAGGACATAATGAAACTATGAATTCAGTGCAGTTTAGAGTCTTACCTTACTCTCACTGACATCGGAAATCCATTCTTTCACTAAATTGTTCAATTTACCAAGAACAACCAGCCTATAATAAAAAATAACATGCTTTAGATCAAAACTAAAAAAAAAAAAAACAAAACAGTATTTAAAAAAATTAAACATATAGGCAGTACCTTTGTGTTGGTGCTAGAATAAAAGCATATTACACACGTGCTAATGCTATCACATTTGTTGATACATGGCACATCTCTTTGGCATTCTTTAGGTCCCTAAGAGTTCCAAAGAGACAATAAATGTGATGATAGTATTTTGGTCTTTGAGCTATTTTCAAAACTCAAAAAGCCTAGTAAAAAATTAAAATTATCGGGGCCAGCCGGGCGGCGTAGCAGTTAAGTGTGCGCGCTCCGCTTTGGCAGCCCAAGGTTCGCAGGTTCGGATCCCGGGCGCGCACCAACACACTGCTTGTCAAGCCATGCTGTGGCGGCGTCCCATATAAAGTAGAGGAAGATGGGCATGGATATTAGCCCAGGGCCAATCTTCCTCAGCAAAAAGAGGAGGATTGGTGACGTATGTTAGCTCAGCGCTGATCTTGCCCCCCCCAGACCCTCCCAAAAAAATCTTAAATTACCTTCAATAAAGGTGCAGAGGCCAACTGAATTGTGAACTTTCTTGGCCTTACTATGGAATAAAATCAATTCAATGTGGTAATAAGAGAGATTAGCATTCTCTAAGTGACAGTCATAGGTCTTTGGGTAATTAAAACGGGTAAATTAATTATTGGCTAATTTTTATGAAATAGTATTACTTAATAAAAGCAATTTGATATAAACCAAACAAAACTTGCAACCAGTGGAATATCCAAATCCACATTAAAAAAAAAGAGAAGGAAAGAAAAGTACAGTTTAGGCACCTCAAAGATAACATAGGAAAACTGAATTTCTGATCTGTTCAAACTTGCTTCTCCCTTAGCCTTCCCCAGGTAATGGAATTCCATCCTTCTGGGTGCTGAAACCAAGAATCTTGGCATCATCCTTGACTGCCCTCCTCCCTCTCTCTCTCACACACATTCCACAGTCATTAAACAACTCTACCTTTAAAATATATCCAGAATTCTGCTACTTTTTATCACCTCCACTGCCACCCCCTTAGTGACCGGAACTAGGTCACCACCATTTCCTCCCTGGTTTATTATAACAGTTTCCTTACTAGTCTCCCCAATTCTCTCCTTGACCTCTGTTCAGACTATTCTCAATACAGCAGCCAGAATGACTGTGTTAAAACATGAGTAAATCACATCAATTTTCTGCTCAAAACCCTAATAGCTTCCCATTTCACTCAGAATAAAAGCCAAGGGGCCAGCCCGGCAGCACAGCAGTTAGGTGCACGTGCTCTGCTTTGGCGGCACAGGGTTCGCAGGTTTGGATCCCTGGCTCGCGCCAACACACCGCTTGTCAAGCCATGCTGTGGCGGTGTCCCATATAAAGTAGAGGAAGATGAGCACGGATATTAGCCCAGGGCCAATCTTCCTCAGCAAAAAAAGGAGGATTGGCATCGGATGTTAGCTCAGGGCTGGTCTTCCTCACACACACACAAAAGAAGAAAAGCCAAAACCTTTATAACAGCTTACGAGGTCCTAAGAGACCTTGACCTCCAAGCTCCTCCTCACCACATTTTCTTTAAGCCCACATTCCCTGCTTACTCACTCTGCTTCAGATACTCAGGCTACCTTGCTATGTAGTCCTTAAATATACCAGGTACACTCTACCCCAAGCCTTCCACTTAGAATGCTCTTCCCTCAGATATCCACATAGGTCTCTCTCCACCTTCGAATTTTCCCTCAAATGTCAATGAGGCCTTCCACTCCCAGCTTTACTTTTCTCAGCAGCACTTATGGGTAACATTGTATTTATTTTACTTATTTGGCTAATTGTTAGTCTCCTCCTCTAACCTCCACCTAAAATGTAATCTCCAGGAGAGCCAAGATTTCTCTTCATTTTGTCATTTTTGTATCCCTAGACAGGGACACAGTAAGTACTTGAAATATGTTTGTAGAATTAATGATTAAATAATATATTGTAAAACATTTTATATTTTTAAATGACACACCTGTGGTTCAATTCTTCCTCATCTTCAAACACTCCAAATGGCTTCATGGCATCAATTAATTTCTGTGTGTAAATATGATCAATTTCTTTAGGACATGCCAAGCTAATTGGAGAAGTGATTCCATAATGCTTCTGTTGACGCTGGCTGTCCAGCATGGTGTTTCTGTTCAAGAAAAATGAAACAGCAGAAAAAACTTAAAGTATCATATCACACTGATATATTGAATCTCTCAATCCACTCATTAATTTAGCTACCTTAAAAATTTACTTAGTACTAAAATTCAGGGCAGGCACCTTTTCTTTTAAGGAAAAAAGTATATTTTGTGTTTATGTTGATGAAGAGCTATTCATACTGCCTCCAGCTTTCATGGTTAGGATGTCTTTTCAAGCCAAAAGCAGCATGTGTTGGCATCAGGACAACTGTGCCAACACCGCTGAACTGAAATGCAAAGAGCCTGAATGGGAGCTGGGCCAGGGCCACCTCCACTATACCCTGCAGACTTAAGTCAAGTACCATCTAGATTCAATCACTGAAAAGCAGTGAGCCATTCGAAAGAAAGCTCTAAGCAAAAACAATGGTTTTCCCCCCTCAGGAAAGAAACAAAAACATCCCATTAGAATGTCTTTGTGAAATATTCTGCCTTTTAAAAAGAAATCACAACTAAATTTGTCCTTGAGAAACCTACATTAACATCCTTTGCTTGAATCAGAGTTTACAGTCCTAACATTTAGTGACTCTAGTTAATTTTCTCTTCATTTAGACTGGTACCCAGACTATTTTCACACTGAATAATTATCAAATCCTTTACACTAAATGGCAACTTTTTATAGGATAGAATACATACAAGGCACCCATCAAAAGATCCTAGTCATCAGGAAAATTATAGTTAAATAAAATGCAACAGAATTTCTGAGATTTTGGATTTACACAGACCAATAATTTCACAATAAATTTTGGGAACAACACGAGCTGGTAAAACTTTTTATTTTGCTAAGAAAGAAAAGTAAAAGCAAACATACACAATAACCAACTAATCCTACCATCTATCTTCCATTAACACCAATAGTAAGAATTTAATTTCAAAATAAAGAGCAGTCTTTTAAATGAATAAATTAGCCCTGTAAACAATAATACACAAAAATACAAGAGTGACTGATTGTTTTAGAATTTTAACTGTCAAAACATTGGCTTATCACTACTGAGTTCATACAGTAAGGCATGCTCTTTAGCTAAATATTTCATTAGGTAGGGAAGGAGAATCAAATGGAAGATAAAATAGCCTATATACCTTCCAAAATGACTCAGAGAAACAAAACAGAAACATCAATACTAGTGACTTTAATTTCTTTCCGGTATTTATTTTGCTGCAGAACAAACAAAATTTCAATTAGTTATTTCAAGTTGTAACTTCTTTTTAAAGATTTAGCTTTTTACCTCTAAGAGAGCTGGAAAAGTATTTGGTATTGTTTGTGTGTGTTTATATGTGATGGTAAATGGACGGGACAGACTGATTATATAAGATCATTAAATTAATCTCAACAATTACCCTGAGAGGTAGGTACTGAGTAAGTGCTATTTTACAGATAAATACCCAAGATTAGGAAAAGGAAGAGCCAGAATCTGAACTCCAAAACCCAAGATCTTTCCGTCACTCCATTCTCTCTTCCATAAGTACTTCAGTTCTGATACTATGATCTTGGGTCCCACTTTATTATCTGCATGCTGAAAAAGTTAGCAATCAAGGTCTCTACTAGCACTAAAATTCCAAATCTATGGTTCTGAACCCTCCCTCATCTAGACAGAAAAAAAAAAGGCAAGCAACAGAATCCCACATCCCTTCAACCCATCAATTTCACTTATAGGTAAACACCCTAGAGAAATTCTAGTACAACTGTACAAGGAAACATGTACAAGAATGTTCACTGCCACACTGTAACATTAAACACTCAGAAACAACCTACAAAAGTCACTAACAGGAAAAGAACTAAATTAGGGTGTTATCTCTACAATGGAATACAATACAGTAGCTAACTGAATTAATTAGAGGTGAAAATATTAACATGGACAAAGCTCAACGATACTATGTTGCACTAAAGAAGTTGCAGAATGTCAAGCGTGATACTAGCTATATAAAGCTTAAAAAAAAGTAAATGCCAGTTACTATGGACACATACATATGTAGTAATAGCATAAAAAAACATGCAGCAATAACATCAAAATCAGGACTGTGGGGAACTCTGCGGAGGGAGGTGAATGGGACCAGAGAAGGAGACAGGAGACTCCTTCAGATGTATTTGAAATGCTTGATTTCTTTTAAATAAAGATGTGTGTACACACAGACATATAAAATGTTATGCTTTGGGAGAGATGGATGGTGGCTACACAAATGAGACTTATGTTATTCTCTATTTTTCTGTATGTTTAAAGTATTTCCTAATAAACCAAAATGTAAGAAGCTACAATAAAATCCTGCCAAGCACAGAAACCGTTTTTAACTTATCAAAATTTGAGCAGGAGGTACAGACCGGTAGATATATTGTGAGTACTTGGCGAGGCCGGGGGAGGGCGAGGACACCATAGCCTTTATTAAAGAGAAACCCATGGGCTGCGATAGGTCATTCTCTTCTGAAGACTTGGAGACAGCCGGTCGGGAAGGGAAGAGGGGGAGGTAGGGGGATGGTATTTGCGCCAATGCAGACAGGAGCAGAGACGGCCGAGACAGCGCTGGGGGCAGGAGAGTCACCGACAATTTCTCCCCACGGACACATGCGCCTCTCTTCCGCCGCATCCTTGTCTGGGGGCGTCCTCGGAGGCGGGACAGCCGGGGACAGACATGGACTCCTGGACTCCCCGAGGCTGTGCAGAGGTGGCCAGGTGAGTAGCCAGTGTGTAGGGGAGGTGCCCTTGCCGACTGGCCAGGACAGGGGAAGGAGACCACCCGGGAAAGCTCCAAGCAGGGTCCGGGGGGCAGGAAACGGAAACGGGGTCCCGCGCCGACCACCCCAGCCCACCCCTCTCCGCCTCGCCCCCAACCGCCGCCCCCCACCACTTACGCAGACATCTCTTTCATCGCTTCCTGCGTCGCGTCTCCTTCCCCAGCGAGTGTCTTTCGCTCTGGAGTCCTGTTCTTGCTCTTTCCTTCTCCCTCCTGTCCACTTTCCTCCGGTCCTTACAGCTCGCCTGCTCGCTCACCCTCTCACTCACTACGGCCGAGGCATCCAACTGAGTAGTGAAAACACCACAAAACCGGCTCTATTTATGACAATACAGCGCGGCCGACGCCAATATGGCGCCGCTTCCCAGCCTGCCCCTCGCCTGCCGCGGCCCCGCCCCTGGAGGCCTGGACCCGCCCTCGACCCCGCCCCCTCCTCCTTTGGGTCCCGGGAGGCTCCGGTGGCCCCGCCCACAGGGGCGCCGGCTCTGCAAACGCCGATGCGAGCGAGTGTTTGGTCCCCTTCTTTGTCCGTGGTACTACCAATCCAGGCAAACCGCTTCGAAGGTAGTTTGGAACGTGTTTTCCTTGTTTCTCTAATGAGAACCTGTAACGTATATTTTTTAAAAGATCATAACCTTGACTAGCAATACTATTTTAACTCTAAGATTATCCCACATCTTTAATTAGCCATAGTCATACGTAAAGTAATCAATCACTCGTTAAGGAGATTATGTCGTGAGAAGGTCACACCCAGGAACGTGTGGCTTTACAATTATCCCGGGGAAAAGCTAGCTTGTAAATCGGAGGCTAACTGTTCACTTCACCTCTAAGTACCTCCCCCTGATTCTTGACATGATGGCAATCAAGTAACGGACGTTGCAAGGAATCCCAGCAGTTTGCAATAGGAGGAAAAATCCAAGGCTGAATCAAAATATCACACTTTCAAATAGTGGAGGTCATGTGTCATGTGAGTATGAGGATGAAAATGGGAAAATAATGACGAATTTTAAAATACTAAAACGTAGAAATTATTTAAAACACTAAATTATTACCGGGAAAAGGATGTCAAGAAACTGCTTTTTCCCGGAATGTGACCCAGAGTCATAGAAAATCGACGAGATTACTTATTGAATTATTCATTCATTCATTCATTCAAAAATATTTACTGAAAACCTAATCGGTGCCAAGCACAGTGTTAGGCTTTGGTTGCTTTAATGGCTCACGAAACCAGATGTGTTCTCCAACCAAGTTCAGAAACTTGGAGGAGTTTCTGGTAGAGGAGAAAAAACATACAGAGAGTATTAAAATACAGTATGGTCTGTGATATAGATGAGAATAGGGGATTTAGGGAGGCTTAAAGAGGGCCACCTAAACTTGGGGGGGATGCTCAATAGTGGCTTCCTAGAGGAGGGGATGCTGCCTAAATTAGCAAGATGTGGGAGCAGGGATTGGGTGCACGTGATAGGGAGAAGGCAAAACCTATTCCAGGCAGCAGAGAGTTGTATCTAGCATGGGCTTCAGTGTGAGGGAGACCCAAATTTGCGTTCTAGTCTAGCTACTTACTACTTTTGTGACCTCAGGAAAATTAACCTTAAAAGGCCCTTTCCTCATCCGTAAAAATCAAAATAATAGGATTGTAAGAGGAGTGTGTCTAGCCAATATGAATCTCAGTCCAAAAATTCAGCTATGCAAGAAATATCACTTTATTTTCTACAACTTAATTTTTGACCCTGAGCCCCTTATTATTCTGAGCTGTCAGACAAAGACAGTCTTGGTCATCCTGGGTCTCCCTCCCCAGTTCTTGAGATGGTGCCAAGGTATTGGGAGAGGGAGGGCAGATGGTATACATCTGGTCCCGGGCCCTAGTAAGTCCACCTTCCTGTCCTCTTGGCCCCTAGGCCTAGAGGGTTTCTGCTGCCTCCAGGTCTTATCTGGGGCTCATTGTGCGGCCTGCGGCCTTCTCAGCCCAGATGCACCACAGAGCTAGTTCTCCCCACCTCTCCCCGTTTCCCCACAGCCAAGGGAATCTTGCCAGTCTGGGAGGCAGAAAGTCTCCTTTACTTGAGGTTTCTAACCAAGACATTTGTTGCTAGCTGCATAGCGTCTCTTCAGGGCTTAGTCTTGTTTCAGATACAAAAGTCATAAAGAGTTGCAGGCAAATTCTGTTATCTGCACAGTGTAGGGCACTTAGCACAGTGCCAGCCACATAGGACTCAATAAACTTAACTCTTATTTACGTTGGTCACCATAACTCTTTTAATTTTTTCTCTTTGTTTATGTATTTAATTTTGAAATATTTCTTCTCCTTCCTTCCTTTTTCTCTTATTTTAACTGTTTAGAATGCTTTGTTTGCTCTTACTTGCTGCAGTAATTTGGAAGAGAAGTGAACTCCGCTTTTTTTGTGTGTGTGTGTGTGAGGAAGATCAGCCCAGAGCTAACATCCGTGCTAATCCTCCTCTTTTTGCTGAGGAAGACCGGCTCTGAGCTAACATCTATTGCCAATCCTCCTCCTTTTTTTTCCCCAAAGCCCCAGTAGATAGTTATATGTCATAGTTGCACATCCTTTTAGTTGCTGTATGTGGGACGCAGCCTCAGCATGGCCGGACAAGCAGTGTGTCGATGCGCGCCCGGGAGCCGAACCGGGCCGCCAGTAGCGGAGCGCACACTTAACTGCTAAGCCAGGGGTCTGGCCCAGGTGAACTCCACTTTTAATTTTACCAGTTCAGTGAAATCTTCAAGTGTTTCAAAGACAGCTTTACAACTCTATTTATTGAATTATCAAAGTCAATATCAGAACAATACTTTTTTATTCCCTTTTATGTTATTTGTAGTTGGCTCAGTTTTAGTTGTTTTTCGTCCCATTTTCTTGTCTTTGTTAATCTACCTGGTGTTGAATGCCAGTCCTCAACTCTCGTTTCAATAAGGACACTTTCTTTCAAGGAAGAATATATTTTCTCTTTTTGGGGAACTACATTGTAGCTGTATTTTTTAAGCTAAAATTTTCCAATTATAAAAGTAACCCATGCTTGTAAAAAAAGAGTGGAAAGGGGCTGGCCCCATGGCGTAGCGGTTAAGTCTGGCGCATTCCACTTAGGTAGCCTGGGTTTGGGGGTTCAGATCTCAGGCATGGACCTACACCACTCAACAAGCCATGTTGTGGTGGCGACCCATGTATAAAATAGAGGAAGATTGGCTTAGATGTTAGGTCAGTGCTAGTCTTCCTCCAGCAAAAAAAGAGGAAGATTGGCAACAGATGTTAGCTCAGAGCGAATCTTCCTCACACACAAAAAAACAAAAAACGAAAAGAAATAAAAGTGGAAATCTGTCCTTCCCTTCCATCCCTAACTCCAGTTTTATTCCCCAGGGAACCATTATTAATAGCTAGGTATCTACCCTTTCAGAATGTTTTCAATGTACTCCAAACTGCATATACACATATACCAGAGGTTTTGTTTTTACTGTTTTTTAATTTTGAAAAAGAAAAGATCATACTGTACATTTGTTCTGCTCCTTGATTTTTTTAGCCTAAAAATCATGAATATCTTTCCATGTCATTCAATGTTATGGACTAGATTGTGTGCCCCCAAATTTCATATGTTGAAGTTCTAACTCCCAGTACCTCAGAATGTGACTGTATTTGGAGATAAGGTCTTTAAAGAAATAATTAAGTTTAAATGAGTTCATTAGTGTGGCCCCTACTCCAAAACAACTGGTGTCCTTTTAAGAAGAGGAAATTTGGACACAGATGGGCACAGAGGGAAGATCATATGGAGTCACAGGGAGAAGACGGCCATTTACAAGCCGAGAACAGAGGCCTCAGAAGAAACCAACCCTGCAGGCACCTTGTCTCAGACTTCTAGCCTCCAGAACTGTGAGAAAATAAATTTCTGTTGTTTAAGCCACCCATCCAGTTGTAGTACTTTCTTATGGCAGCCCTAGCAAACCAATACAGTAAATGTGCACCTACTTTGTTATTTTTAACAGGAGTATGGTTTTCTTTGTCACAGGTAATATAAAAGATATGGTCAAAATATATTTAACCATTTCCCTATTGTCTCAAATTTGTTTATATTATAAATAATACTATAATAAACATCCTTATACATACATCCTCTATACTTGTGTCACTAGTTATTGAATAGATTCTTAATGATGGGATTACCATGTCAATGGGTATTTTTGTGTGTGTGTGTGAGAGGAAGATTAGCCCTGAGCTAACATTTGTTGCCAATCCTCCTCTTTTGGCTGTGGAAGATTGGCCCTGGGTGAACATCCATGCCCGTCTTCCTCTACTTTTCATACGTGGGACACTGCCACAGCATGGCTTGATAAGTGGTACATAGCTCCGTGCCCGGGATCCGAACCTGCGGGATCTGAACCTGTGAACCCTGGGCCACCTGAATGGAGCATGCAAACTCAACCACTATGCCACTGGGCCAGCCCCACGGTATGTATATTTTAAAATAAAATTTATGTATTCCAAATTGTCCTCTAAGAAGGTTATACCAATTTACACTCCAGACAACAATACTTATGGGATGGTCTGTTTCCTCAAACCCTCACAAATGCTAGATAGTAAAAATACTTTTCATGCTTATTATGAAAATTATAATTGTGCAGAAAAGTAGAGAGAATAGCATAATAAACCCCATATACCTATCACCAAATTTAATGATTGTTTTAGCATTTTGTCATGTTTCACCTATTTTTTGTTGAAATCTTTTAAAGTAAATACAGATATCATGACATTTCACTCCTAAATATTTTATTTTATTTTGAAAAATTTTTATTTATTTATTTATTTTTTCCCCCAAAGCCCCAGTAGACAGTTGTATGTCGTAGCTGCACATCCTTCTAGTTGCTGTATGTGGGACACAGCCTCAGCATGGCCGGAGAAGCGGTGCGTCGGTGCGCGCCCAGGATCCAAACCCGGGCCTCCAGTAGCGGAACATGCGCCCTTAACCACTAAGCCATGGGGCCGGCCCAACTCCTAAATATTTTAATATGCATGTCTAAATAAGAACACTTTCCTTCATAACCACAATTGTATCAACACACCCAAGTTTCCCCCACTTGTCCCCAAAATGTCTTTTGCAGCAAGATTGTTCATGTTAGGATCCAATCAAGAACCATGATTACACTTGGTTGTTGGGTCTCTGAAGTGTATTTTAATCTAGAATAGACAACCCCTTTCCTGTCCCTCCTCATCTCCCTCTCACACTCCCTAGCTTTTTATTTTTCTTATGACATTGACTTGGAAAGACCAAGATAGTTGTTCTCTAGAATGTCCCAATGTCTGGATTACCTGATTGCTTCCTTGTGGTGGTAAGAACCTCCATATTTTTGATTATTGGTATTGGATCTAAAGGCTTGATTAGATTCGGGCTAAACACTGCATCACACCAGGAGTCACATAATGAAGCTCTCGTTATCTCACTCTTGGGCATCTTAAGATTGGCCACTGAGGGGCTGGCCCCGTGGCTAGCGGTTAAGCGCGCACACTCCACTGCTGGTGGCCCGGGTTCGGATCCCGGGCGCGCACGATGCACCGCTTCTCCGGCCATGCTGAGACGGTGTCCCACACACAGCAACTAGAAGGATGTGCAGCTATGACATACAACTATCTAGTGGGGCTTTGGGCGGGGGGAAGATTGACCACTGGGTTTATGTGGTGACAGGCGTCTTGGAACTAGCTAGTAATCTGTGGGGTGATAACTATGGCACCAGGTGAATATCCAGCTCTCTGTCAACCTTTCACCTAATGGTTTCAGCCTCAGTTGATAATTATTGGCTTAATTAACTATTTCCTTAGGGGTTGCAAATTGCAGTTTTCCAATTCTGTCTACACTTATAGCCGGCATTTGTCTGGAAAAAAGGGCTCTTCCTCACTCACTAGGACTGTTAGGTTACTCTGCAACGCAATTCCTACTGCAAAGGAAAAATATTTCTTTCCCTTTCAGAGTAAGAACTTGGTGTAATGGCCTCCTGCAAAGAAGATTTTATTTGCTTGCTTGTTTTATTCCTCTTACTTTTTCTTTTTTGAGTATCATATGGACTCATGTTTTTTTTATACAGTCAATGTGTTTCAATGAATTACAGTCATGGTTTTTTTGATGCTAGAATTATCCTGACTTAGCCAGTGGGTTCCTCTGTCAAGCTGGTTCCTGTGTCAGTATTTAAAAAAAAATTTTTTAAATCAATATGATAGGTTGGAAGGTGGTATTTCTTTGTGGTTTTAACTTGCATATCCCTGATCAGTGGTGGAAGTGATCATGTTTTATATTTTACCAGCCGTTTATATTTTACTCTGTGGATTGCCTATTCATATTTTTTGTCCTTTTGGTATAACTATCTTTATTCCAATTATTGAGACTCATCTCTGCAAATGAAATGTTTTCAGTGCTTATTGCCAGTCTCTTCCAGCTGCAACTTCCCTATGCTTAAATTTTTTCTTTTGATCATCTCTGACTCTAGAATGTGTCTTGAAATAGCTTATTTAGAAAGAGGGTACGTTTTCTTAGTTCTGGCATATTTGAAAATGCCCTCCTACTAAATCGTAACATTTCCTTCAAAGCTTCGCAGATGTTGCTTTGTTACCTGATGAGTCTTAGACACTTGTAAGATTCCTATTTTTAAAGTTAAAAAATTCTCCCCCAATAGGCCTTTGTTTGACAGTCTTTTCCTAAAATGTGTCCAGAACAAAATAAACATTCTAAATTTTTTTCTCAGTATTGTTTTTAAAGATGAGGTAAGTCTTCTTTTTTCTACTTTAAAAATTATTATTGCTTCTGTTCCATCAATCAGCTCTTTTTTTTTTTTTTAGTTTGTTCAGGTAAACAAAATTGCAACTTGGGAGACTGTTAAAATGTTAATGCAAGTAATTCAGGAAAAACCCATCTTTAAAAATTATTATTTTAGGGGCTGGCCTGGTAGTGTAGCAGTTAAATGCGCATGCTCTGCTCCGGCGGCCCGGAGTTCGTGGGTTTGAATCCCGAGCGTGCACCAATGCACCACTTGTCAAGCCATGCTGTGGCAGCGACCCATATAAAGTAGAGGAAGATGGGCATGGATGTTAGCTCAGGGCCAATCTTCCTCAGCAAAAAAGAGGAGGATTGGCATTGGATGTTAGCTCAGGGCTGATCTTCCTCACACACACACAAAAAATTTATTATTTTAACTTTTCAGGATCTCCTGGGCTGTTTCCTTGTCTATAGGACAAGAAGGGACCATATCTGTCTTGCTCACCAGCTCATCCTCAGAACTTAGCACAGATGTTTGATAAATATTTGTTGAATGAATTTATTTGAAATATTATCTTCCTTCATCTCATCATCTCTTCATATTTTTGCCCCAATTGATGGACTATCTCCATTTTGCCTTCTCCCTCTAAGTTAATGTTCTGATGTGTCTAAATGTTATACAAGTACTCCAGTGAAACTTTTCCATCTCTGAACAACCGTTCATTAACTTAACAGCCTTTCGTTTACCTGGCAGATTGTTGTAGCATGGTATTGTTCACACGGGTCATTAGCAGGTTATGACTAACACTTTTTAAATAATGAATAGGAGAGTACAGTGCCTCAGATAGGATCATCCAAAAATGATCTTGGAAGCTAATGCTAGGGTTGCCTGCATATTGTGCCAGGAGGGACTAGGGTCTCCCCTTCTGCCAGCAGGTGGGGCTGTATCCAAACTTAGCTTCCCAAGATTGTTATGCCCCAAAGCGGGGGGTTGTCTGCCCACCACAAGACATGCCCATAGTCAAGAGGCAAGGTAGTAGGAGAGAAAGGACTCTTTATTACAGCTTGCTAGCAAGAGGGAAGATGGCTGACTCAAGTTTGAAGAAAACCACCTTACAGAACAAAGACTACAGGCCAGTTATATATGAGGCTGGTCTCCGGGGAGGGGAGGCAGCTGGTCTCTGGATGGGGGCATCCATCTGATCTCCGGGTGGGAGCCGACATCTGGTCTTAGTTCCTGATAGTCTTTTGTTTTACTGGAAATGCATAGAGATTGCAGCACCACCCTATACACTGATCTTTCAGTTGTCATTGATGATGGCTATCAGCATAAACTCTTTGCCCCGAGGGTCATCACATTCCTAAGGAACGCAAAAGAACAAAGTTATCAACTTATAGCAGCTAAGAGTGGCCATAAAATCTGCAGAGCATGTCTGGGTTAGTTAATCAGAGGTCATTCAAAGTTACAATATGGTTTCTTTTCTACAATATGGCTTCCCTTATGTCAACCTTGTGTTGAGCCGGTATCAGGATGACTTTCCATCCCTAGCAAAAGGGGCTGCAACCTACAGGATGGCTTTCTACCCCTAGAAAAAGGGGCTGCAACTTTCTAAGGGCCCCTGAGATCACCAAGTGTTGGGCAGCTGGAACCTAAGCTCAGTCACCCTGGGTCTAAATAGTCTCTTTGTCCACATTCTGACAGGGTTGCTTTCTCACAATTTTACTCTAAGACAGTAACATCTTGGGGGGACATGTCCCTCCACTGGAACACACACAGTGCCTAGGCGTAGCATCCCTCTCTCTGGGATGATGGGAAGACCTGAGACCATGCCATCTTCTTTTGTGACCCTTGGCTTGTAAGTTTCCCCACTAAAGCCTGTTCCTTAACTCAAGCTGAACCACCATGTGGAATTCATCCCAAGCCCTGTTGCACGAGAGGTGGTGACCATGCAGGAACTCCCTACCTACTTTGAACAACAAAAATAACATAAAATATATGGTTGAATTTTCTCTCAATGGATTCATGTCCAGTCTCGCTCAGTTGATTTTGAAAAAATAGGAGTTGGATGTTGTCAGAAATTGATATGGGTCCTGTTATGGACTGCATGTTTGTGTCCCCCTCTCCACCCCAAATTCATATGTTGGAACTTTAATCCTCATTGTGATGATATCTTGGGGGGGGTACCTTCGAGAGGTAATTAGGTCATGAGGGTGGAGTCCTCATGATGGGGTTAGTGCCCTTATATGAAGAGACTGGAGAGAGCTTGCTTCTCTCTTTGCTCTCCACCATGCGATGATACAATGAGAAGACTGCCTTCTACAAACTAGGAAGAAGTTCTCACCAGACACCGAATCTGCTGGCACCCTGATCTTGGACTTCTTAGCCTCCAGAACTGTGAGACATAAATGTGTGTGGTTAAGCCCCCTAGTCTATGGTATGTTGTTATAGCAGCCCAAACTGACTAAGACAGGCGCCCGACCAAATTTTTAATAGTAGAACATCAGATCCAAATGAAACAAAGCTGGCAGTAATGATATTACAGAAACGTAGTAATATTTTGTTATAGAATTGTGGGGGAGGACCAGAGTGGAATGGGGGAGGTAGTCATGTGAAACCACATCTCTATCAATGTAAATAGGGTCTTCAGGAAAAGGATGTTACTCTTTAAGGTTTTATGCTTGGATGACTAGTTTGTGCCCCACTGGGGCTCAGCCCATCACTGAGGGTGTGGAAGAGAGAGGGGTACCCAAGTGTTACAATTCCCAACAGGCCTCTCAACCTGCTTTTCTTTCAGGCCTCTGTGACCGAGTGACCACTATCACTCCATGTTAGGGGTGTCAGAGGGCACCTTCTAGCATCTCCTGCTTACACTCATAATTTGTTGTCTCCTCTCAGAAGAAGGATCGCCTTCTGTGCTTTGGTTTTATCTTGCTGGCCAGTTCATTCAGCGTTGAATTTTAGCATAAATTCTCAGTGCTTCTAATGTGAAATTTCAATTGCTGATGCAGATATTTTGTTTGTATAATTTATTGCTTTTTTAAAAAATATGAATTTGGTGTAAAGAAGGGACAAGGCAAGTGTCTATTTATTTTTCTGTATCTAGACTAGTATATAAAGTTCTGGACAAGCTTTAAGCAATTCGAGAGCCCATTGATTAGATGAGTTTGTCCCTGACAGCAACTCCAATTGCAAGTGTCTGGATTTTCATGGTTTATGTTTGTGGGGTGAGGCCCCCTGTGTCTCCGAGTATTTTCTTGCATTAAACAAACCTGCTAGCTTCATTGGACAAGCCTTTGCTCTGTGCACTCAGATGCGTCAAACCAAGCAAGGCAGCAATCAACAGCTTTCCTGGGAGGCGGCTTAACTGCCTGAAGTTAGGGAACCCAGCAACCCCTACCAACTGTTTCCTCTCTACACATTCGGAAGGGCAGAAAAAGTCTTTATGCCAATTTAAAAACTTTTTCCCAGAGCTCGGGGGATTAACATATAAACTCAGTGGACAGGGCAGGTACGTTCCCCGCTTCCCTCCAAATTGAAGCCAAGATTAATTACAGTATTCATCTGTTCCTGAAACAGGCCGCGTAATGGATCCTGGCTGTGCGCTCCCCGAAGCAGCACTAATCCTGCAGTTCTCGGCGCACTCACTGGCTTTGATCAACTCATTCCCTCCCAGCAGGCCAACACGGTAGCCACAGGACACAAGTGCTTAGTTTACAATCATGTTAATTTTGCTTTTTGTTTGTCTTTAGCAGTTGGAGATTAATGAGTAAAAAGGGTGTTTAAATTTTCAACCAGCCTTCTTCTAATCACTTGGCCACACTGTTGCTGGCAGTTTTATTACTTTGATTTCCTGAATCAATCAGGTACACAGTTTCCTTGGCCAATATTGGTTACGTGCAGGAAAAGACAGTCCTACCAGGAATTGCTGCTGCTGCTCTGGATTCCTCGAAAGGCTATTGTGAAAATACGTTAGCACATTTCTACTGACTTTTGTAGGATTTCATTGCTGAATGCGTCCCTGGCATTTTTAATAAATCGGAGACATTTCCAAAGTATTTTACAAAGGATGTTGCTATGCCCATGTTTCATAGTTAGGGAATCAAATTAGCCTAGATCTGTTAGGATGGTGAAAATTAATTCAGAATATGGAGTCAATTCTTTAGAAGATGAGGTTGTTGCTGCTTCACTTCCTAACTCTCGTCTTCTGCACTGAGGAAAACAAACTCCATTCCACTGCCGGTTTTCTTCAGTGCATGCTTCCTGGCGTGTACATAAACAAGGTAGCCCTTGATGATTCTCTCTCAAAGAGGCTTCATATCTGGGGCTGGCCCCGTGGCTTAGCGGTTAAGTGCGTGCGCTCCGCTACTGGCGGCCCGGGTTCGGATCCTGGGCGCACCCCGAAACACCGCTTGTCAGGCCATGCTGAGGTGGCATCCCACATACAGCAACTAGAAGGATGTGCAACTATGACATACAACTATCTACTGGGGCTTTGGGGAGAAAAATGGAAAAAAAGGTGGAGGATTGGCAATAGATGTTAGCTCAGAGCCAGTGTTCCTCAGCAAAAAGAGGAGGATTGGCATGGATGTTAGCTCAGGGCTGATCTTCCTCACAAAAAAAAAAAATTAAAGAAATAAAGTAAAATATATTAAAAAAAAAAAAGAGGCTTCATATCAAAGAAATCCCCCTCAGGTTTAATACATTGTAATGGAGATTTTGTACACACAGTGCCACTGAGTATGATTGTTCCCAGAAGTAAGGGACAAGGATAGCTTTGCTTTAACATAGTGATGATCTTTCTAAGGTGCAAACGTGATCGTGATACTTCCTGGCTTAACATCCTTTAATGTTCCCTATATCCTCTGGATCACGCTCTGACAAGTCTATGAACACACCCGTCCACTGTGAGTTCCTTCTTCCTTTGTTGTTGTGCTACCAGCTCTTAACACAATCCTGGTCAGGAGGAGGCCCTCACTGAGAAGAGGTTTGAGGCATAGAGGGAGGAATTTCATCTTGACACATTGGCATGAAGATACATTCAGGGGTCTGTCCAGTTGTCCCAAGTGTACAATGGCATTTCTCAGGACCTCTAGCCTGGGAGACATGTGATATCCATTTCTCAAGCCCAGTGGGGCTCTTCCTCACCCTCCAAAACTCTAGGGAAGATATATGAGAGATTGGCCTTAAGAGCGAGTTTGTGGGACTCCAGTGTGTGGCTGTTCATGAAGGACAATGAAGTAAGGATGGGCACTATGCTATTGGGGGTAGAGATAAGAGAAGAATTGTGGGACCTAATGTAGACAGGCTGGAGCTGAGTGGAATGGCAGAGACGACTGTGTAAGCTGGCTGTGGGACTTGTGGGCCAGGTTGCATATTCTAAAGATGGCCTCACCAGTATATATCTGGTCCACATGTTCTTCTTATGATACCAAACCTCTTATCTCAAGTTTGTGTGCCCGATGCCCAGCAAGCCAAACACTGAGACATTGGTCCTTGGAGATGAGAAAGGTTTATTCGAATTGGCCAAAACGAGTATGTGGGAACCTGGGTTCGCTCAAATCCACCTCCCCTAGAACAGAAAGCAGGGGGGTTTTATAGAGCTAAGGGGCTTGGTAGGAGGGGCTTCAGGGAAACAAAGGGGTCACTCCCGATAAGCTTCTGGGCAATCTGACTTTTGGGCTTCAACAGCTGCTGAGGGCCAGGCATCTGTCTGGTGATTGGCCATCTGGCCATCTGGGGATGGCAGCCTCCCGAAGGCATTCTCTTTCTCCTGCAAAACAGGCTCACAAATCCTCAAGACCCCTGAGTCACCCCTCAAGTTAAACAGGAAAAACAGCAAATTGGTTTAATATCTACAGTACCCCTCAGATACCTGGCTTCATTTACAATGTGACTTGTCACTCCTCCATTGAGAGATGGGCCCAAGCTTTGAACCTGAGTGGGCTTTTGTAACTACCTCAAGCAACAGTATGGTGGAATGATGCTGTGTGACTTCTAAGCCTAGGTCGTAAAAGGTAATTCAGCTTCCACCTGCCCCTCTCTCGGGACACATGCCTTTGGAACCCTGAGCTGCTATGTAAGAAGTCTTACTACCCCAAAGCTGCCAGGCTAGAGATACCACACAGAGTTAGAAGGGGCTGTTTGTGGAGCATCCACAAGATGTTTCAGTAGCCAGCCATTGGAGTCTCTCCATCGTAGGTACTAGGGATATGAGTGAGGAAACCTTTGAGATAACTCCAGCTCCAACCAATCTGACTTGCAACCTTGTGAGAGACCTTGAGTAGAACTGCCTGGCTGAGCTGCTCTGGAATTCTTGACACATAGACACCATGAGAGATAAAAATGATTATTGTTGTTCTAAGGCATTAGGTTTTGGTAATTTGTTACATAGCCATAGTGTCTGGAAAAGAAAGCCTGAAACATTTATGAAAATTGACCATAACTTGGGCATAAATTAAACAAAATTATATTTGGGATTTTTTTTTAATGATTTGGGAGTAACTGCAATTTAATCTTAAAAATAAGAACCTAGCAAAGACCATAGCAATTGTGTTTGACTGGGTTGGGTTTGTTCTAGAAATGCATGGTTGGTTTAACATTAAAAAGTTAATCACTGTAATTAAATATATTTACAGAATGAAGAGAAAATATTATCAATTTAATAAAGAAAAAAGGCATTTGGTAAAATTCTACATATATTCATGATTGAAGAAATGAAGTCTAGTGCCAATGGATAGAAAGGATCTTTCCTAATTTGATCTATAGCAAATATCATATTAATAGTAAAATATCAAAACCTTTGCCCCTGAAGTTGGGAACAAGACAAGGATGTCCACTATTTCTATTTAATGTTGTCCTAGCCAGTACAAAAGACAAGAAACAAAATAAAATGTGTAAGACAGAACAGAAGCAAAAACTGTCGTTATATGCAACTGACATATTTGTATATGTAGAAATTCACTCCTAAATATATGCCCTGGAGAAATGTGTACACGTATATAAAAAAAGACATATACAGAAATATTATTCATATTACTCCAAACTGGATACAATCCAACAGTAGAATGGGTAAATACACTGTGGTGTATTCATACAATTGAACACTACTGGCAATAAAAATGAATGAACTATAATTATGTTCAACCACATGGGTGAATTTCTCAAACACAATGTTGAACAAGATACAAAAGAACACATGTGGTATAATTCCACTTACATACAGTGCAAAAACAGGCAAAACCAATCCTTTAAAAATTTTACTTTTTATTGAATTATAACTTAAGTAGAGAAAATGTACAAAGCTTAAATGTACAGGATAATTTTTAAATATGTAAATACTCATGATAACCATCACAGGTCAAGATATGGAATATTTTCAACATCACACCAGACGTGTCCCCTTCCCAGAAGATAACTCCCAATGCTAACCATTATTCTGACCTATTTTTACCATGAATTAGTTTTTTCATAGATTACTATTTCCTGACCTGATTGTTGGCTACGTAGATGTGGTCACTTTTTATTATTTATCCATCTGTACACTTAGGATTTGTGCAAACTTTTCTGTATGTATATTATACTTCAATAGAAAATTTTAAAAAAATCTAATGATTCTATGACCTATGGCCCCTCAAACCCTGCACAGGGTCTGTAGAATTTTGTTCAGGTATGTTCTAAGCACTATCTTCTTCCCTTTCTGCTACTACAGGCATATTTCATGATTTTATGACTATTATCATTTTATGAGTCTGTCTATTTAAACTAAAGACACGTTAAAATAGGGAAGGAGGGATAACATTTAAAAAATTACTGTACTATAAAAGTCACTGTTTCTCTATGAAGAGAGCTAATGAATACATCAACTATTTTTTCTCCCTTGGCTTCCCAAGTCTTCTAAAGAACCACCTGCAAGACACTCTGAAGAGGTGAGGGAAGGAGCATGAGCAAACAAAAGCATATTGTTTGAACCCACTGTTACCTGAAGGCTCTATCTCGCTGTCAGTTCCATTTAAATTAAGGTATGGCCCCAAGTCTGGTCTTCAACATTAAATTCTGACACTAATACCTCAATGTAGAATCTCGTATTATGTCTAGTGGTATTCTTTGTCATGAGTTCATTAGTTTCATGCTGGGACTATATATAATTCTGTCTGCTGCTTTCTGAAAAATCTTCCAGGAGGAGTGGATACCAATAAGTATTGACACTGTGGACTTTTTTGTAGGAATTGACTTTTTGTTGTTTTTATCTCGTCCCTCGTCCTCCTCATGTTGCACAACCTTCCTAGTAAGATAACGTTGAGCTGTTGTTATAGCTAATGTTAAAGGATATTATTTTTATCCGAGTTAGTTCCAATTTAGTCTCTGTTTCATAAAATTACCTCAAAATGAATTGATGGCTTTAAAAAAATAACCACTTCTAGGAAACAATTAGTTTGGAACATTGTGTTTCTATTAGGTGACCATCAAATAGAATTTTATGTTTGAAAAATTAGAAGCAGTTAATTGCATCAAATTATGACTCTCTCTTGAGGAAAGTACTTTGCAGACTAGAATTATTAGTCCCACTTTGTAAATGAAAAAGCAAGCATTGAAGAAATTAAGTGCTCTGTGTAAAATTAGAACCAGGAATGAGACTCAGGATTTCTGGTTCTTGTTGTATCAAACTATCTGACCACAGGCAACCTTTAGAATTTAGCCGTAATAGAGGAATTTGTCAAGATATCTTTAATAAATTAATAGGCAATAGTAAAGGGAATCGCTAAACTATGCAATCCTCCTTCACATTGAATTTATGGAATCATATTTAAGGAATACCATAACTAATATACGAAACCTTCTAGTTCAGTCTCAGCTGATAACCCCAGTCACCTAAGCTGGAACCTGTGAGTCATTCTTGACTCTTGACTCCCGTGTCCAATTAAACTTTAGCTCTGCCAGTTATTTATTTTTTTGGAAATAATTTCAAGCTTGCAAGAAAAGTGCAAAATAGTTTTTCCTTGAACCATTCAGGCATAAATTGCTGACGTGGTGCTCTAACACCCCACAAAATCTCTGGAGATTCCTCCAAGTTGTTGTGGGTATCAGTAGTTCCTTCCTTCTTGGTCCTGAGTAGGATTCCGTGTACCACAGTTTGTTTAACCTTTTTCCTGTGGAAAGACATCTAGGGTGTTTCTAGGTTTTGGCTACTACAGATAAAGCTGCGATAACATTCGTGTACAGGTTTTTGTGTGAACAGTAGTTTTCGTTCCTCTGGGGTAAAAGCCCAGGAGGGCAATTGCTGGGTCGAATGGTACTTGCATATTTAATTTTATAGGAAATGGCCAAATTGTTTTCCAGAGTTGCTGTATCATTTTACATTCCGACCAGCAATGTGTGAGTGATCTAGTTTCTCCACATCCTCGCCAGCATTTGGTGCTGTCACTACATTTTCTTTGGCTATTCGGATAGGTGTTGAGTGACATTTTGTTGTGGTTTTAATCTGCCAATAATGATGGCAGATTCTTCAATGGCCAATGATGTTGAACATCTATTCACATGCTTATGTGCCTTCGGACTATTTTCTTTGATGAAATGTCTGGTCATCTCTCGTGCCCACGTTCTGATCTATGCAATCCTCTTTTACATTAAATTTATGAAATCACATTTAATGTATACTTTAACTAAGATATAAAAGCTTATATTCTCAGTTCCAGCTGGTAACCCCTACTCATCTAAGCTAGAAACTTGGGAGTCATTCTTGACTCTTGCCTCTCTCATGTCTCATGTCTCAGCTCTCACTCCTGTCTCACATGCTAATTGGATTGTTTATATTTTTACTGTTGAGTTTTGAGAGTTCTTTATATATTCTAGGTACTAGTCCTTTGTTAGATTCAAGGTTGCAAATATGTTCCCCTAGACTGTAGGTTGTCTTTTCATCCTCTTAACAGTCTTTTGCAGAGCAAAAATTTTTATTTCGATGAGGTCTTATTTATCAATTTTTCCTTTTATAGATAACGCTTTTGGTGTCAAGTCTAAGAACTCTTTGTGTAGCCTGAGATCCCAAAGATCCCATTTGTTTTTTCCTAAAAGTTTTATAGTTTTACATTTTACATTTAAGTCTGTAATCCATTTTGTGTTAACTTTTGTAGAAGGTGTGAGATTTAGGTTTAGGTTCATTTTTTTTTTTTCGCCTATGGATGTCTAACTGTTCCAGCATCATTTGTTGAAAACGCTGTCCTTCATCCATTGAATTGCTTTTACACCTTTATCAAAAATCAGTTGGGCATATTTGTGTAGGTCTATTTCTGGGTTCTCTATTCTGTTCCATTGATCTATGTGTCTATCCCTTCACCAATATCACACTTTCTTGATCATTGTAGCTAAATGGTAATGCTTACTGTTGGGTAGAGTGATTCTTCCCAGTTTATTCTTATTTTTCAAGATTGTTTGAGCTACTCTAGGGCCCGTGCCTTTCCACAGAAATTTTAGAATCAGCTTGTCTATGTCTATAAAAAACTTTGCTAGGATTCTCATAGAAATTGCATGAAACCTACAGGTAAATTTGGGGAGAACTGACATGTTTGCTATGCTGAGTCTTCCAATGCACGAACATGGTACGTCTTTCCATTCATTTAGATCTTCCTTGATTTCTTTCATCAGCATTTTTTAATTTTCAGCATACAGATTCTGTACATATTTTGTAAGTTTGTACCTAAGGTTTTCATTTTCTTTGGAGTGACTGTAAATAGTATCGTGTTTCAAATTTCAGTTTCCACATGTTCGTTGTTAGCGTAAAGAAATGCAATCTGATCTTTATGTGTCCATCTTGTATCCTGTGACCTTGCTGAACTTACTTATTAGTTCTAGGAGGTTTTTTGGGTAAATTCCTTGGGATTGTCTACATAGACATCTACATAGACAATCATGTCTGCAAATAGGGACAGTTTTATTTTTTCCTTTCCAGTCTGTATGCCTTTTGTTCCTCTTCCTTCCTCCCTCCCTCCCTCCCTTCCTTCCTTCCTTCTTTCCTTCCTTCCTTCCTTCTTTCCTCCCTCCCTCCCTCCCTTCCTTTTTCCTTCCTTTTTTTTTTGCCTTTATTGTATTGGCTAGAACTTTCATTACTATGTTGAATGAAAGTAGTGAGGGGACCTCCTGATCTTAGAGGGAAAACATTAAGTCTTTTACTGTTAAGTATGATGTTAGCAGTAGGTTTTTTTGGTAAATGCTCTTTTTCAATTTGGGGAAGTTTCTTCTATTCCTAGTTTGCTGAGAGTTTTCGTGTTGAATGAGTGTTAGATTTTCTTAAATGCTTTTTCTCCATCATGATCCGTTATGATCATATGATTGTTCTTTAGTTTATGGATATGGTGGGTTACATTGATTGGTTTAAAACACGTTGAACCAGCTTTGTATCCTTGAAATAAATCCCACTTGGTTATGGTGTATAATTCTTTTTATACATTGCTGGATTAGGTTTGTTAATAATTTGTTGGGGATTTTTGTGTCTAAATGAGATATTGTGAGATATTGCTCAGTAGTTTTCTTACTTTGTACTGTCTTTGATTTTAGTATCAGGGTAATAGCAGCCTCATAAAATGAGTAGGGACATGTTCCCTCTTCTATTCTCTGGAAAAGATTGTGTAAAATTGGTGTTAATTCTTTAAATGTTCAGTTGAATTCTCCAGTGGAACCATTTGGAACTGAAGATTTCATTTTTTGGAGCTTTTAATTACAAATTGAATTTCTTTAACGGCTACAGGACTACTCAAGTTGTCTATTTCATCTTGGTTGAGTTTTGGTAGTTTGTGGTTTTTAAGCAATTGGTCTCTTTTTTTCTAAGTTGTCAAATTTATGAACGTAAATTTGTAGTATTCTCTTATTATCCTTTTAGTAGCTGCAGAATCTATAGTGATAGTCCGTTTCATTCCTGATATTGTAATTTGTGTTTTCTCTCTTTTATCTTTATTAGTCTTGCTAAAGACTTATCAATTTTATTGATTTTTTTCAAAGCTCCAGCTTTTCATTTCACTGATTTTCTCCATCCTTTTCCTGTCTTAAATTTCATTGATTTCTGTTCTTATCTTTGTGATTTTCTTTCTTCAGTGTGCTTTAGATTTCTTTTTTTTTGTTCTTCTTTTTCTGGTTTCTTGAGTTAGGAACTTGTATTATTGATGTGAGGTCTTTTCTCTTTTTTCCAATACAGCATTGAGTGTTATAAATTTCCTGATTTCAACACTGCTTTAACTAAATTCCACCTATTTTGATATGTTATATTTTCATTTTCACTCAGTTATATGTATTTTTCATTTCTCTTGAGACTTCGTATTTTACCCACACCTTATTTAGAAATATGTTAATTTCTAAGTGTTTGGAGATTTTTCCGTTATCTTTCTGTTATTGATTTCTAGTGTGATTTAGTGTGGTCAGAGAATACACTCTGTATGACTTAAACTCTTTTAAATTTGTTGAGGTTTGTTTTATGACCAAGGATATGGTCTGTCTTGGTGAAGTGCTTGACAAAAATATGTATTCTGCTGTTGTTGGGTGTTCCATATTAATTAGATTCTGTTGGTTGATTGTGTTGTTGAGTTCTATATCCTTGCTGATTTTCTGTTTAAGTAGCTCTATCAATTGTTACAAATGCAGTGTTGAGTTCCCCAGCTGTGTGTATTTGCCCATTTCTCCTTTCAGCTCTATCCGTGTCTGCTTCATGTGTTTTGTGGCAAATGTGTTTCATGTGTTTCATTTTCTTAGTGGATTCACATTTATTATTTTTCCTTTTATCATTATGTAATGTCTCAGTTGGTCTCTAGTAACTTTCGTTGCTCTGATGTCTACTTTATCTGATATTAAAATAACCACTCATGGCTTTATTTTTTAGGATTAATGTTTGATGGTATAACTTTTTCCATTCCTTTACTTTCAACCTATCTATGTTGTTGTGTTTGAAGTGAGTTTCTTGTAAACAATGTACTGTTAGATTATCACTTTTTTTTTTTGGTGAGGAAGATCAGCCCTGAGCTAACATCTGATACCAATCCTCCTCTTTTTTTGCTGAGGAAGATTGGCCCTGAGCTAACATCTGTGCCAATCTCCCTCTACTTTATATGGGTCGCTGCCACAGCATGGCTTGACAAGCTGTGTTTTGGTGCGCACCCGGGATCCAAACTGGTGAACCCTGGGCTGCGGAGCACGTGCACTTAACCGCTTGTGCCACCAGGCTGGCCCCAGATTATTACTTTTTAATTAACTCTGCCAATCTCTTTCTTTTAATTGCATTTAAGGTAATTATTGATATGTTTTGGCTTTTTGTGAGTTATTTTCTGCTTGTTTTCTCTCTTTCTCATCCCTCTGTTTCTCTTCTATTTGAATATTTTTAAGGATTCCTTCTTGGTTTACTTAACATGGTTTTGGGTATATTGCTTTGTATAGTTTTCTTAGTGGTTGCTCTAAGTATTCTAATATACGTGCATAACTTATCAAAGTCTACTGGTATTGACATTATTAATCTTTATTTTCTTCATTTCTAAAAGCAGCTGACTACTCTACATGCAAATTCTCTCTTCTCCTCCTGGATTGAAGATTTGAGCACCTGTGATGATGCCATTTCACTGAAGCAATCCCACAATATGATGCTTTATGCAGATCTTATTAAAGAAGATGCTTTCTGAATATTTTCAGAAATGGAGTCAAGATTCTTGCCCTTCCTTATATTTCTTGCTTCCAATTGACTATTTCACACAATCACTTGGAAAAAAATTTCTTGAATCTTGGAGCCAGAATGAGGCAAGGAAGGAAAATAATTGGCTTTTGCAATAATCTAATAGAATTTGAGTTTCTGTCTGTATCTCAGTTATCATCGCATGGATGCCAATTTCAGCATCTTCCCTGGAATAGAATGATAGGAGGATCTCTTCAGCAGGTATCTTGCAGGAAAGGCCATACTTGAATTCACGAGGCTCATCAATTTGGTTATTTCTTCATCAGGTTCCTGCAAATGAATCACTTTCTCTGTAAGCAACTATAGACCTGCCACTAAGCCCTGCTACATTGGTATTGTTTTCTGTGGAGTACATTATTAAGGCTTTCTTTTGTTCAAGTGTGTTTAAAACATGTAATAGCTACTCTTAATCTTATTTGAGCATCTTTTATAACAAGTAAAAGATAAGAGAGCTCCCAAATCTCTTACATGTTCAATAGCTTGCTTTTAGCTGAAGAATGATGAGAGGGACCCACCATTGTTTAATCCACAGCCAGTAATCCTATTACATTATTCTGTACTGTAATTGCCTTTTTGAATGTATAACTAAAGGATGTGAACAAAACATTGAATGGTTGTGATTCCTGAATCATTCTTAACCTTTACCTTGTTAGTTCCATACAGTGATAATTGCATGACACCTAGATGAGTTTCCACTCTATTACTGTTTCATCAATCAGATTCACTATGTTATTAGTTTTAGGGGGATCCAAAAACCTCTCAACCGCCAAAGAAAGTGGAAGGAGAGTTATTTAGTCATTATTCCACACAGCTGTCAAACTTAAAGACGTCAGATTTTCCCCACATGCCCAAATGTCTACATATACAACACCAAAGCAACACATTCGATAAAAGCACCACCTTTCTTGTGCACAGCAAGACAGCAATGACATTCTGGAAAAGATTTTCCAGTACCTTGTGTTCTTGAAGGAACTTTGTACCTAAGATTCATAGCTTGGGAAATCTCAAAAAATTTTTTTCTTCACCTACGGAAAATGGTAGAAGTTTGGTGAAATTAAAAATACATTTTAGGTACTTCATTTTTCTCTAAAAGTTTCCTCTTTTAAAATACTATTTATATTCTTTCTTATGTCTGAATTAAAGAAAGGTACCATGGATGTTGTGGTACTTGACATAGGAGTGAAATTTTGAAGTGGCAAAGTGGACAATTGTGCTGTGATTTCATGTTCACAAGATGTAAAGAACACCCAAATAAGTATTCTTTTCTTGAAAATCTCGTGGCCAAAAGGGAATTAAATAATTAAAACTTTAATGTGATTCTTATAAGTTATTTTGTGTTATGAATGCAAGCTAGTACACCAAGTACTTCTGCCAATATTAGAATTATAATATAATAGAATCCCTTTTATTCTGCATTATATTATTCTTTAAATTTTATAAACATATTGGCTCAAAAAGAATATAAGGGTCTTCATAAAGTTATCCAGCTACTGCACTCTTTCTAAATCTTCATAAGTGCCAATATATTTCCCTATTTAACAATTTGAAAGTTTTAAACTGATTTTATATGTAAAATTGTTAGTTTCACAATCATCACTGATTATTGTAGCATTTTAGTCTTACAATAATGAATATACATTTATATATATTTCATCCAACAGGTAGAATTTCCACTAATAAAACACACAAGGAAAATTTACTCAAAATTATAGCTAGAAAGCTCACTCATTTTAGAAAACAAATATGCTAATACTAACAATGAAACCAAACCACATGCCTTGTTTATATAATTGTTGCTGTTACACTGATGAGATAGGATGGTGATCTGTGCTTTCACAGGATCTCTGATCACACAGAGGTTCAGGGATATCAGAAATGATGTTAAAGTGGGCACCTGGTCAAAGCCAAAGTTAATCGGCAGATTCTGGTTGAATTCTGAGGTTGAACCCAAACTTCAGTGTATCCTAATATTTGTTTGTTTATTATATAACATGTCCCATGGCACTAATATATTAGGTACTTTATAAAACATACACAAAATATATTTGAAGCACAAGAGAGAAGTTCTAACATTTTCTTCCTTATTCTTTGTGCACATCCTGGAGTGTGTGCGCTTCCCCACTGGCCTGTAAGATAAAGCTCAAGCTCCTTGCTGATGTAAGTTTCACCTTACACTCACCCTTCTGTCTCATCTCACACCTCCATCTCCAGACACTCCCCTGACACTCCTGTTTCCCTCCTTTGAGGCTGCGTTAGGTGGCCCTCCTCTTGGCTCCCAAATTCCTAGTGTGCAGTTCTATTCTTACGCTTATTAATTGTATTTTAAGTTGTCAGGGGGAAGCCTGAACTGATTTAGCTTATGTTTCTGCCACCCTGGGGGATTGGGGCTGAAATAGAAATTAAGTTGGGTTATAGAAAAGTGGAAAAAGTTGTCTTTTCTGTACACTTGAGAGGTTTCCAACTGAGATCTGAACCTACTACCCTTACCGAGCCTGGCCTTTGGTACAAGGAACCATACTTTACCCAGGTGTTAATTTCAAAGGAGAAGAACGCACATACTCGTCAGGTAGATTGCTGGGAAATAGACGGCACCGTCAAATGAGGATATCTGAGGAGATTTTAATAAGGGAAAGTCTAGGAAAAACTCACTGTGTTCTCCTTTACTCGCATACCTGACAATGTGTGTGAGGTTTCTTCTCCACACTGTCCATTCTCTGACACCAGCTGGGTGTCCTGCAATTCAATTCAATTCTGACACTAACCAGAGTTAGCGCAGACCCCACAGGTTAAGGGCTCAGACCCACAAGACTGCCCCCCACTTTAGATGCCAATCACTAGTAGTAAGTTCCCAGGTTACCCACAACTTCTATCCAACTTGGTTACAAATTGGAGGTTCCCATGACCCACTCCTCGGGTTCAGTAATTTGCTGGAGCCCTCACAGAACCTAGGAAAATAGTGTACTTGCTATTGCTAATTTATTACAAAGGGTATTTTAAAGGCTATGTGAACAGCCAGATAAAGAGATACATAGGGCGAGGCTTGGATGGGTCCCAAGCACAGGAGCTTCTGTGCCCATGGAGCTGGGGTGCGCCAATACCCCAGCATGTGGATGTGTTCACCAGCCCAGAGGCTCTCTGGACCCTGTACTTTGGGGATTTTTATGAAAGTGTCATCACATAGTTATGATAGACTAAGTCCATTTCCAAGCCCTCTCCACTCTCTAGATAATGGGGGTGGGGCTGAAAGTCCCAAGCTTCTAATCATGTCTTGGTCTTTCTGGTGACCAGCCTCCATCCAGGAATCCACCAAGTGTTGCCGCATTGGAACAAAAGACGGTCCTATCCCCTAGGAAATTCCAAGGGATTTAGGAGTCTGTGTCAGACACTCTTATCACTCAGGAAATTACAAAGGTCTTAGGAATTCTGGATCAGGAACCGAGGTCAAAGAATAAAGATTTTCCTAGCACCTCTATTTATAAGGGTTTTAGGGACTCTGTGTCAGGAACTGGGGGCAGAGACCAATATATATATTTCTTATTATTTCACAGAGACTACTTACGGAGGTATTTGGCTGTGTATAGGTAAACCACGAGGGACTGTGCAGCACCCAGGGCTTGTAACAGCAGTTTCTGTCTCCACTATTAGGCCTACAGGAGCCATGAGAGGGAGTGGGTACAGAACCCAGAGACAGAGAAAGCTGTATAGACAAAGTCACCTGACAAGAGCAGAGACCTTTGAAGCGACCCTGCTGGGAAATAAATACCTTGACCTTGCTCTCCTGCCAGTGCCCCCGACCTTTGGCTGAACCCAACTGGAACCAGAAGGCAAAGCAGCCTGTTAATGCAGTCCCTGGCACAGCACACGGTGGGGAGGGTGTAGACAGGTGGGGAGGGTGTAGAGAGGATGAGGAGGGCAAACAGAAGACATCCAGCACAGCAGATAACCCAAAGTACCCTCAAAAATCCCTAAAATCCACCCTGGCCCCTCCTCCACTTAGTCTGGAGGTTGCACATAGGAAACCTTTAAATAAGTGACTTATCATAGTGATGGCAAATGTTAAAATATTTCCTTTATTCCTTTTCCTCTGAAAGGACTGCTCTCTCTCAGCCGTTCAACCATGGCTGTTGGCTGAAGTGGTGGTGAATTCTGTAATGTAGAGTATTAGCAAAATATCAGACATCACAAACTCAAATGCCTCAGGGGGCCAGTCTGGTGATGAAAATCAGACCAAATAAAACATTGATGGATGCAGTTGTAGTCAACCAGTGGGTGATCTCTGGCTCACTCTCCTAATGATATCTGCTTTCATCAGCCTTCAGTTAACAGTGATGAGCAACCACAGTGTTGGCTAATCATTTCTGGTGCAGAGTGGGATTGATATAAAGCAGAAAGACTTCAGAAAGACTGATTCCCCTAGGAACTGTAGGCAGAAGGCAAGGAGCACTTCTGGGGGCCTACTATGTGCAAGCACTGTTGTAAGTGCTTCACCAGAATTAGCTCCTTTAATCCCTTCCAGGTCCCTACAAGATAGGAGTTATTATGATCACTACTTTATGGGTGAGGAAACTGAGGCACAGAGATGTAAAGGAAGGATCAGGTGACCTGCTACATCTGTTCAGCAGTGCATTCCAGGCAGGATAGTCTAGCTAGCCAGAGCCAAGGGGATTATTTATTAATTTTCGAATCTGGTTTGAATCTGACTTGGTTTAAAAAATGATTTGAAATGTCTAGAATATTTCATCTTTGAAATATATTACAAATTATATCATTAAGAAAATAGTAAATCTGGCAAATAATACGGCTTACCCTTTAAAGGGGCCAGATATTTGAGTGGCCACAATCATGGCTGCATTAACGTCCTGGGGCAGGAAGGCATAGTAGCCCTTTCTTCACTTGTTGGGACACCTGCCTGGGCCTCTTGGGCCCTGAGGGTTTCCAGATGCTACATGTGCACCCTGCATCCCAGCCATATTCCCCTGGAATGGACAAACGGTGGGGAGAGGTGGGCTTCGTGGAAGGTTCTTCCTCCTTGGCTACCTTAACCCACCACCTGCAGCTCCTCTGTATTTAACAACTTGAGTGTTTGATCTCAACAATGGGTATTTAATCACATCCAAGATACATCAGCATGAGACAAACCAATATTTGAAAACTTCTAGCACTATGCTGAATAAGAGTGATGAGAAAGGACGTCTTGCCTTGTTCCTGATCTTACGGGGAAAGTATTCATTCTTTCACCATGAAGAATAATGTTAGCTGTAGGTTTTTTGTAGACGCTCTTTATAAAGTTGAGGAAATTCCCCTCTATTCTTATTTTTATCATAAATGAGTGTTGAATTTTGTCACATATTTTTCTGCTTCAATTAATTTGAGCATGTAATTTTTATTCTTTGATTTGTTGATATGATGAATTACACTGATTATTTTTAAAGTGTTAAACCAGCCTTGCATACCTGAAATAGATCCCACTTGGTCATGGTGTATAATTCTTGTTATACATTGCAGGATTGGATTTGTTAATATTTTGTTGAGGATTTTTACATCTAAGTTTGTGAGAGATATTGGTCTGTAGTTTTCTTTATTTGTACTGTCTTTGTCTGGTTTTGGTATCAGCGTAACACTAACTTCATGAAATGAATTAGGAAATGTTCTCTTCTATGTTCTAGAAGAGATTGTGTAGGGTTAGTGTTAACTTTTCTTTAATTGTTTGGTAGAATTTTCCAGTGAAACCATCTTGGCCTGGAGATTTCTTTTTTGGGAGTTTTAAAATTATGAATTCAATTTCCTTAATAGTTTTAGGGCTATTCTAATGAGCTATTTCATGTTGGGTGAGTTGTGACAGTTTGTATTTTTCAAGGAATTTGTTCATTTCATCTAAGTTGTCACTAAATGGCGTGTAGATTTTTTTTTAGTATTCTCTTATTATCCTTTTGATGTCTGCAGGGTCTGTAGTGATATCCCCTGTTTCATTCTTTTATTTTTTTTATTAACAGCTTTATTGAGGTATAATTGAAATACAAAAAACTGCACATATTTAATGTACACAATTTGATGAGTTTGGACATATACATACACCCATGAAACCATCACCACAAGCAAGGTAATAAACATGTCCGTCATGTCCAAAAGTTTCCTTGTGTTCCCCTCCCTCCCTTTTTTGTGGCAAGAACATTTAATATGACATCTACCCTCTTAACAAAATTTTTAAGTACACAATACAGTATTGTTAAGTATAGGCACTATGTTATACAGCAGATCTCTAGAACTTATTCATCTTGCATAACTGAAACTTTATACCTATTGAACAACTCCCCATTTCCCCCTCTCCCTGGCCCCTGGCAACCACCATTCTACTCTCTGCTTCAATGAGTTTGACTTCATGTAAGTGCAATAATGTGATATTTATCCTTCTGTGACTGGCTTATTTCACGTAGAATAATATCCTCCAGGTTCATCTGTATTGTCTCATATTGCAGGATTTCCTTCTTTTTTTGAGGCTGACTAAGATTCCATTGAATGTATATACCACATTTTCTTCATCTATTCATCTGTTTTATGGACATTTAGGATGTTTCCATATCTTGGCTATTGTGAATAATGATACAATGAACATGGGAGTGCAGATAGCTCTTTGAGATCCTGATTTCAATTCTTTCAGATATATACCCAGAAGTGGGATTGCTGGATCACATGACAATTGTATTTTTAATTTTTTGAGGAAGCTTCATACCATTTTCCGTAGTGGCCACACCATTTTACATTCCCACTAACAGTGTACCAGGGTTCCAGTTTCTCCATATACTTGCCAAAACTTGTTATCCTTCATTTTTTTTTTAATAATAGCCATCCTAACAGGTATGAAGTGATATTCAATGTGGTTTTGATTTGCATTTCCCTGATGATTAGTGATGTTGAGCACATTTTCAAATACCTGCTGGCCATTTGTGTCCTCTTTGGAGAAATGTCTATTCAAGTCCTTTGCCCATTTTTTAATCTAGTTATTTGTTTTGGCTATCAAGTGGTAGAAACTCTTTATAGATTATGGATATTAATCTCTTATCAGATATATGATTTGCAAATATTTTCTCCTTCCATTGTTTGCCTTTTCACTCTTTTGACTATTTCCTTTGCTGTGCTGAAGCTTTTTATTTTGATGTAGTTCCACCTGTCTATTTTTGCTTTTGTTGCCTATGCTTTTGGTGTCATATCCAAGAAATCATTTCAAGTGCTGAAAGATAAACATCAAGGAGCTTTCCCCCTATGTTTTCTTCTACAAATTTTACAGTTTCAGTTCTTACATTTAAGCCCTGTTTCATTTTTGATATTGGTAATATGTCTACTCTCATTTTTGTCATTCTTGCTAAAATATAATTTTTATTGATCTTTAAGAGCCAACTCCTTGTTTCATTGATTTTCTCTATTGTTTTTCTGTTTTCAATTTCACTGATTTCTGCTCTTATGCTCATTATTTATTTCTTTCTGCTTGTTTTGGGTTTATTTTGCTCTTCTTTTTCTAGGTTCTTGAGGTGGGAGCTTAGGTCATTGATGTGAGATTTGTCCTCTTTTCTAATGTATGTATTTAGTGTTATAAATTTCCCTCTCAGAACTGCTTTAACTGTGTCCCACAAATTTTGGTGTGTTTTATTTTCATTTTCATTCAATTTAATGTATTTTTTTTTCCCTTGAGACTTCCTCTTTGACCCAAACATTATTCAGAAGTGTGATGTTTAATTTCTAAGTGTTTGGAGATTTTCCTGTTACCTTTCTTTTTTATTTTATTTAATTAATTAATTTATTTTTCCCCCAAAGCCCCAGTAGATAGTTGTATGTCATAGCTGCACATCCTTCTAGTTGCTGTATGTGGGATGCGGCCTCAGCATGGCCGGAGAAGCGGTGCATAAGTGCACACCCGGGATCCAAACCCAGGCCACCAGCAGTGGAGCGCAGGCGCTTAACCGCTAAGCCATGGGGCCGGCCCTCCTGTTACCTTTCTGTTATTGATTTCTAGTTTGATTCCACTGTGGTCAGAGAATACACTCTGTATGATTTCAGTTCTTTTATATATGTTGAGGTTTGTTTTATGGCTCAGAATATGGTCTATCTTGGTGTATTCTGTGGGTACTTGAGTAAAATGTGTATTCTAGCGTTGTTGGGAGGAGCGTTCTATACATGTCGATTAGATCTTGTTGGTTGATGATGTTGTTGAGTTCTATATCTTTGCTGATTTTCTGTCTAGCTATTCTATCAACTGTTGATACGCTAGGGCTTATGTCTGCCATTTTATATTTTGTTTTCTATTTGTTCTCTGTGGTTTTTGTCTTTTTGTTTACTTTTCCCGCCTTCCTGTGGGTTACTTGAACATTTTTAGGATTCCATCTTGATTTATACACAGTGTTTTTGAGCATATCTCTTTGCATATTTTTTAAAATGGTTGTTCTAAGTATTACATAATACATACATATCAGTATTTTACCAGTCTCAGTGAAACTTTACCTCTCTTTATGTTCCTTTACCCTTCCTCATTTATAATTGTGTGAAATATTTCCTCCACATATATTTAGAACCACACGAACATTATAATTTTTGCTTCAACCATCAAACATAATTTAGAAAACTCAAATAGAAGGAAATCCAATTGTATTTACCCATATATTTGCATACCGTGTTCTTTCTTCCTTCCTGATATTCAAGGTTTCTTCTTTTATCATTTCCTTTCTGTTTAGAAAATTTCCTTCAGTTGTTGTTTATTTATTTATTTTTTGTGAGAAAGATTAGCCCTGAGCTAACATCCATTGCCAATCCTCTTCTTTTTGCCCAGGAAGATCAGCCCTGGGCTAACATCCATGCCCATCTTCCTCTACTTTATAGGAGATGCTGCCATAGCACGGCTTGACAAGCGGTGCATTGTTCCATGCCCGGGATCCAAACCTGCAAACCCTGGGCCACCAAAGTGGAGCACACACACTTAACCACTACACCACTGGACTGGCCCCCTTCAGCCATTCTTTTAGGGTAGGTCTGCTGGCAACAAATCCTTTAGTTTCCCTTTGTCTGAGAATGTCTTGATTTCCCCTTCATGCCTGAAGGACATTTTCACTGGGTATAGGATTTTGGGTTGAGAAATTCTCTTCTTTCAGCACTTGAAAAACGTTGTGTTCCTTCCTTCTGTCCTCCATGGTTTCTGATGAGAAATCCACTGTCATTCTCATTGTTTTTCCTCTATAGGCAAATGTCATTTTTCTCTGGGGCTTTCAAGATTTTTTTCTTTGTCTGTAGTTTTCAGAAGTGTAATTATGATGCGTCTTGGCATTCATCATCTTGAGTTTATCCTATTTGGGATTTGCTGAGCTTCTTGAATCTCTAGGCTTGTGTCTCTTGCCAAATTTGAGAAGCTTTCAGCCATATTCTTTTCTAATACTTTTTCAACCCTGCCCTCTCTCTTTTCTCTTTCTGGGACTCCAATCACACAAATGTTACATCCTTTGTTTTAGCCCCACTGTCTCTGAGGCTCTGTTCATTTTTTTTCAGTCCATTTTCTCTTTGTTCAGATTTGGTAGTAATTTCTATTGTTCTGTCAGTTCAATGGTTATTTGCTCTGTCCCTTTCATTCTGCTGTTTATTTTGTTGGAGGTTTGTATCTTTCAAAGAATCAACTTTTCGGTTTATTGATCCTTCCTATCATTTCTGTTTTTCTCTATAGTTCTTTAACTTCTTCCTTTATCATTATTATCATCTTCTTTCTATATTCTTTGGGCCCATCTGTTTCTATTTTCAACTTGTTAACTTGAGTATTTAGGTCATTAATTTTTAGTCTTTTTTCTTTTCTAACATAAGCGTTTAAGACTACAAATTTCCCTGCATCTCACAAGTTTTGTCATGTTGTATTTTTATTATCATTCAGTTCTAAGTATGTTTCTTATTTCTGATATGATTTCTTCTTTGACCAATGTATTGTTCAAAAAAAGTTCTAAAATTTCCAAATGTAAGGGGACATTTATCTTTTGTGTAATTGAGTCTTAATTTAACTGCATTGTGGGTAGAGATTGTGGTCTATATGATTGATACCTAGTCTTTTCAATTTGTTGATACTTGCTTTATAGCCTACTCTAACAGTCCTCAAAGTGTCTGCATATCCCTGGGGATTCCCAAGACACTTTTAGGAGCTCTGTGAAGTCAAAAGTATTTTTATAACAATACTGGGATGTTATTTGCGTTTTCACTGTATTGCTATTTGTACTGGTGTGGGTAAAACTGCTGGTGCCCTAGCACGAATCCAGACAGTGGCAACACACTGTACTAGTAGTGTAAAGCTTGGGGGAGGGAGCAAGCTTTGGGCTTATGGGTCAAAGGCAAGAAAACACAAGGACTTTCCATCTGGAGCAATGGCCAAGGATGAGAAGGGTGTGAGGCATGCTGGGATTAGATGGAGTCAAGGTTCCAAATAATATTCTAGACAATGAAGCTCAGACTATGGTCCAAGGTAGTGTCAATTTCTTAATGATTTAGGCAGGAGAGGCAGTTACAGATAGATAGACAAGAAAGAGGACTTTCTGGAGAAGAGTTGTGCCCAACTGTAGAATAGTCTGTCCCACCAGGTAGTGAATTCTCCATTGTATTTTTTCTCAGTTTGTTTTCAAAAAAGTTAGTTGGACATCTTTCGGGGAAACTGAGAAGAGGGTTGGGCAGCAGGACTTTTAAAATTCTAACGGAAAAAAATCTTAGAATTTGAGTATAGTATTTGGTTATGTCGCCCTCTAGTGGCCATTATGCAGAATTAACAAAAATGAATTCAAAATCTCAAACTCAAAGGCTAGGGTTTGTGACTCTCAGAATATCCTAAATTCTATTTTATGGTCAATTCTGCATGAAATCCAGATAAACATTTGGGTATTTATTGTTTGAATCACATTGATGATTTTTCTAAATCTGAGATGGCTGCATCAGGAAGATGCCATTGGCTAGTAGACTTTTACTCCAGGCACGTAAGGTCTAGGGATGGAGCACAAGACAAATTAGATTCCTGCCTTCATGGGGCTTACATTCTAGTGTGCGGAAACAGACCATCAATAAGCAGTACATAAGAAAGTCGCAGCTTCTGATTAAGTACTATGCAGGAAATTGTCAGAATGCTGTGACAGGGACTAAAGAGGGTGACCTACTTTGGACAGGGTGGTCAGGGGAGACTTCTTTGAAGAGGCGATAGTTAAGACGAGAAGAGGCAGAAGAATATTCTGAGCAGGGAAAACAACAAATAACTCGATGTAAAGATGGGCAAAAGGCGTGTACAGGCATTTTAGAGAAGAGGAACCAAGAATAGTGAATATATATATGAAAAGATGTTCAACCTCATTAGGTACCAGGAAAATGCAAAGTAAAAAACAAAGAGATTCTATTTAACACTTACCGTATTGGCAAAAATTAAAAAGTCTGATCGGGCCGGCCCGTGGCTTAGTGGTTAAGTGCATGCGCTCTGCTACTGGCGGCCTGGGTTCGGATCCCGGGCACGCACAGACGCACCGCTTGTCCGGCCATGCTGAGGCCGCGTCCCACATACAGCAACTAGAAGGATGTGCAGCAACTAGAAGGATGTGCAGCTATGACATACAACTATCTACTGGGGCTTTGGGGGGGGGGGAAGGAGGAGGATTGGCAATAGATGTTAGCTCAGAGCCGGTCTTCCTCAGCAAAAAAAAGAGGAGGATTAGCATGGATGTTAGCTCAGGGCTGATCTTCCTCACACACACACACACACAAAAGTCTGATCATTTCAAGTGGAGCAGCAAGGGCGTGTATATTCTGATGAGTGGATAAAAATTGGTAAAACTTCTATGGTCAACAATTTGGCATAACCTAGAAAAGTTTTCTCCTCTGAAAAATGGGCTGAATTATGGTATCTACTTCATAGAGTTGTTCTGAGGATTAAGTGACTTAACACCTTTTGAGGAAGGTATTATTATGCTCATTTCTTAATATAAGGAAACTGAGACCTCCAAAGGTTTACATACTCTGCCTATGGACTGGGAGAGGCTATCTGCAATGCATATATATGACAAAGCATGGGTATCCAGAATGTGCAAATATATCTCATTGATAATAAAAAGGCAAATAACTTAACGAAAAAGAGCAGATTCACATAAGAAACTTAAATGGCCAATAAACATATGAAAAGATACTCAACCTTTTTAATAATCAGGGAGAGACAAAACAAACAAAAATACAATGCCAATGAAAAATAAAAATAACGTTGAGATGCTATATCAAATCTACTGCTGTTGGAGGGTAAACTTATTCAACTGCTTTAGAAGCAGTTTGTCAATATCTAGTAAAGTTGAAACTATGCACAGTTTGTGACTCAGTAATTCCTCTCCTAACATATACCCCGGAGCAAGGGTCTTCAGCTTGGGGTATGCATATCCTTGTGGTTATATGAAGATTTTGCCAGGGTTCTGGGGTAGTTGAAGTTGTTGTACTTGAAGAAAACCTTCAACTTCCATGTATACTTTACCCCCAGCAACTCCTGTGTGCTGCTTTCCCATCGCATCTTTCATAATTACCCTTCTCCCACTCTTCAAAAAGAAAATAAAGGCACACTCTTTCTTCACATCACAATGGCCAGGATCCTGTCATCAGCCTAAACTGCTTCGGTTGCTCAGAGGTGTTTTTTATTTCTCCTAAATACACAGAGTTGCATCCTAACGTGTATGGAATTTTTTTGAATTTCATACATAATTTAAAAAATATTTCCAAAAGCCAAGCACTAGAGTACATATATATGCACATATTTACTGAAAGAAAATCATGCCTTTTACCCTACTCCTTGCTTTCAAAAGCTCCATTATTTTAGCTACATCTTACCTTATCTTTTTATAAATTAAGCAATGAGAAACAGCATATAGATTTACTCATGTTTTAAATAAACTAGATTAATTATATTAGATCTACATAATTTCTATCTTGACTGCTTTCAGTAATTTATCTTAAAGATGTGTCCAATAATTCATTTTTGATAAAAAATAATTTATTTTCTAATATTCCTTGATGTATTAATTCATTTACTCTAATTAAAATGCTTAAATTCCTTTTAGCTCCTCCTCCTGCCTCTTATACTGTTGTTGTCATGTATTTTAATTCTTTATATATTTCAAACCACTTAAGATATTGTTTGATACAGCTAATATTAGTATACACTCACTCACATACTTACCCTTTCTAGTGCACGTTGTTCCTTCCTGCATCTTTGCGCATCCATTATGGATTTTTTTCCTTTTTTAAGCACTGGTATGCTGGTGACAAATCTCTCCATTCTTGTTTTTCTGGAAAATGGCTTTATTTTGCTTTCGTTTTTGAAGAATATTTTTCCTGGACAGATTTCTGAGTTGGTAGGTATTTTCCTTTAGCACTTATAAAGGTATCTTTCTATTGTCATCTGGTTTCCATTGTTTCTGTTGAGAAGTCAGCTGCAAGTATTACTGTTGCAACTTTGAAAGTGATGTTTCTTTTCTCTCTGAGAGTCTTTTCTCTCTCTCTTTTTGCTTTGAGTTAGAGATGATCCTCTCTTTTTCTTTAGTTTTCAGCAGTTTTACTCTGATGTGTCTAAGTTTATGTTTTAATATTTATATTTATTCTATTTGGACTTTATAATAGTTCTCAAATCTATTAACTGATGCTTTCATTAGTTTTGGAAAATTCTGCAAGCTGTGCACCCACGTGTTCAGTATGTTATTCTACGTGCTTTACTATTTGTTACAAATATTTCAAAAAATGTTTTAAAAGCAAAATGACAGGTCCTGCCTCAGGTATTCACATAGGACCCTACTCGCGCTTATTTGCTTAGAGATTGCTCCTCATGTCTGAATTCCTGGCCTGCCATTTTGATTCCCTAGTTTACTTTTTTAACAATAAGAGTTTCAATTGTTCTTCTCATGAACAAATCTGAGAATTACTGCTTAAAATGCAGAAGCGTGAAATACATCTTAAAGGGTAAAATGAATGCAGAAGTAGTATAAAGAGGGACACTCGGAAAAAAGCAAACCTTGCCAAAGATGATAAGGTCTAGAGGTAGGGAGAAGGGGAGAAGACACTGCTAGAAGGATTGAGTCTTTAGAACCAGCTGTAGGAGCAGGGAACTGTCACAATAATCAGACTCAGGGAAATTGCAGAAGTCTGAGAACTTCTGTGCCAACCTTAGGCCCATTGAGATGTCCCAGAAACAAACAACACAGGTCCAGGTCCAGGACGAAAAAAAAAAAAAAAAGGAGCCATCCAGGATCACAACAGCTAATAGACTATGCTTCCAGTTATTCACAGTTAGAAGAATTTATTAATCCTCTGTAAGGAAGATATGGTCAAATAAGAACACATTCATGTGTACATATCATAATCAGCTGAGGTTAAGTAAACCAGAGTGTGCTATATGGAGTCAGACATTCTTATTTGGATTTCCACTTTGTCCTGCCTATGTGGCCTTGGCAAATCACATCCCCTCTGGTCCTTAGTTTTTGTAAAATGGAGATAATAATGATAACAACTTACCCTACCTTCTTCACAGGGCTACAGTGAGAAATGGTACCGTGAACTAGTGAAGAGCATGGGCTCTGGAGTCAGGTGGGTCTGGGTTCAAATCTTAATTGTGATACTTACCTGGGTATATTGGGTAAGTCTCGATGTCTTTCAGCCTTACTGTGTTCATTTGTAAAATGGAGTTAATGATGGTACCCTCAGGATTCACCAGAGTGGGCTGAGATTTTTGTACAATGCTTGATATATGGTAATTAATATTTGCTATTATTATATAATTGAGAAATGAGTCAAAGTATGTAGAAACATTTTGAAAATTATAAAGTGTTATATAGTTATTAACAATTATCGTCTCTATCATGTCTTATTTTGGTTCTTTAAACTGATTCTGTCTATTATTTCCAAAGTCCTGAGTAAAAGAACCCCTCCAGGAACTGCAACTCTATGCAACGTGGTTGATTTGAGGTGGACAGAACAAACCGCTCAGACATGGGCTTCTTTGATGGAGTCTAGTGTCTACTCGATGCTGGTTACATCACTGATATCTATGTGGATTACGTATGGGTCTTAAGAGGAGCTAGTTCTCTTAGGGCATTCCGAGTGCCTTATAGTACTGTAAGTCTTCCGTGTCCCCACAAATGGGGTGCTTTGACAGAGGATGTTAGAAAGAGCAAGAGACAAAGAGCACATGAGAACAATAGACTAGCTGTGTTCTCTTTTTGCCCAGGGCTGATTCTAGAGAGAGAAACCATGTAAGTTCCCGTTTCCCTTAACTTTAAGTCCCCTGTGACATGCAAAACTTTATAAATATAGAAAGCAGATCTGAACCTATTTAAAGAAATAGAAACAAAGGGTAAATATTTTTGTATCTCCGCATGCAAATACTAGAAAGATAATTTAAGGAATTTTTAAACATTTGAAATGTTTATTTTTTAAAACAGGTAATAGATTCACATGGTACAACACTTAGAAGCACAAATGGTATGCTTTCCTTCCCCTTTCCTAGTCACCTTACTTCTATTCTTCTCTAGATCCAACGACTGACTGTCCCCAATTTCTTAATTTGTTCTAGATCTTCCATATGAGTATATGTATATATACACATATGCATGTTTGTATGCACACGTACATGGATTTGTTATAGGGATTTAATCTTATGAAGTTGCAGAAGTTGGCTAAGCAGTCCTTGTAAGGCTTCATGTCTGATGCTAGAGCTTGAAATCTGCAGGACACGCAGTTGAGGAGGGGAGATGGATATAAAATAGGAAGGAGCAAGGTGGAACCATAAGCATGGGCTGGAATCCATGAGGATGGATTGGAACCTCTGTCAATTCTCATTGTCTCTGACTTGGTGTGAGTGTCCTGTAGAAGAAGCCGGTACCATTCACAGAGCTAAACAATCACACACCTGGACCCACAGCTGGAGAAGCGGAAGGAAAATCCAGGGGAAGGCAAAGCAGTTGCAGGCCTGGCTCCTACCCTTTGCCAAAGAGATGAGCCAACAGATAAACAACAATGTACATGAACTACAAAAGTGCCTGCTTCCACCTTGTAAGCATAAAAATCAAAATGGCTGCAGCTTTACTTCTGCCTTCCAAATCTCGTGCAAAAATGTCTCTTGAGGCCCGCCCTAACTGGAAACATACAGAGAAAGGAATTTTGGGAAATGTAGTTCAGGCTAGTCAAGTCAACACATTACAAAGGTACTATATATAGGTACCAATTTTTTATTCTTACAAAAATGCTACCATACTATGTATACTCCTTTGTACCTTGCTTAGAGGTCGTACCATATCGTTATATATAGATTTGTGCCATTCCTTTTAATGGTGGCACAATATTGCACTGTGTTTGGGTTGTTCCAATCCTTTGCTATTTCAAATAGTGTTGGAATGAATAACCTTGTGCATATGTCATTTTGCATATGTGTAAGTGTATTTGTATGCTAAGTTCCTAGAAGTTCAACTTTGGGGTCAACGGGTTTCTGATTTAAAATTCTGAAATATTGCTTAATTGCTCTGTATAGAGGTTGTGTCAATTTGCTCCTCTGTTAACAAAATATGACAGTACCTGTTTCCCATACTCTTATAACACAGTGTCTTTTCAAATCCGTTTGTCTTTGCAAATGTTATAGGTAAAAAATATATTTCAGCATGGCAGTGTGATTGTAATTTGCACTTTCATTATTATGAATGGGTTTGGTTCCCTGGGGATATTTCTGGAAAGGAAAAGGAACGAAAAAGTTTAGATATTTCAATTTGGGTTGAATTCAATGTTCATTTTAAAAGTTATCTTTAAAATAGTGGCCTCTCCTCTTCCAAAACACATTGGGCGTTAAAGAACCTCTCACTGGTAACAAATGATAATACTGATGAGAAATAGTGTACAACTGTACCATAAGGATCATTTTAGCAGAAAGCCAAGTAAAATACTAAGTAGAAGTTGCTAAACCTGCTTGTTTCTTAGCTTACAGCAGAAACATAATATATATAGGATTAAATGAGAACAATGTCTTATAAATATCTGATTTAATGTAATTATACATTTTTAGAACAATCTTGAGTTGCATTAGTCTGAAAAACAAGGCACAGATACTGGAATCAAATTTCTTTCCTAAATTATCCCTGGATGGTCATTAAAATATTAAATATATCTACATCCTATGTGTTCTGTGTAGATCCAAGTTATCTAACACCAGTTTGTGAGTCAGTATCATAAATCTGTTACTTTTGGAGATGGCTGGATTCTACCTTTTTTTTTTTTTTTTTTAGTTCTTTCCTTCTTACAAAAAGATTAACACTTCACATGGAAAGTAATTGATTTTTAAAAAAATTACAGGATGTCCTTAGGTATGGCTGGCATGGTATTAAAGGTCCATTTTATAACTCAGATTTCTGCATATGGCTTTTAGGTATTTTATTGTTTCCTAGTTGAGGGTTATTTGATTTAGTAGGAACTTTTCAACAGCTCAGCTTTCATTATCTGAAGTACTGTCTTTTCCTGGAGGAACTCTGATCTATTCCATGAGAACATGACCAGCTTCCTCCTGGGAAAGCTCCTTTCAAAAGTAAGTATGTAGCCTATCCATACTGCTGGTGTTTATAGTGGCCTTACATTTGTTAAAGACATTCGGGGAACACTATTAATGAGTCTGTGTGAAACTGATATTAATTATGTCCTCTAGTAAGTGTAGGGGATGTTTTATTATAGCAAGTCATCAGAGATAAGTACATATGAGTGGAAGGCACACATTAATACTTAGCCACCATGCATGCCTATTTTTTTTGCCTGTGAAATCAAAATTCCCTTCTACTGTGCTTAAGGAGAGTCCTCATCCTAATAGTAGGCTATGTCTTGTTATAAGAATCAAGAATTGTGAAGGTTTGAGATTTTACCCTACTTTCAAGCTAACAAGTTAGTCTGCCAGTTTCCTGGATGTTGGAAGAAGACAGGAGCTTCCTGGGTCACAAACAAAGGACTTCATTACTCATGGCCCAGTAGGCAGCACGATCCTCACGTTTTCACCCATTCCTCTTGGCCCCCAAGTCCCACAGGGCCACTGTGGAGGCAAGCCCAAGGGAATTCTGTGCATCCAGTGGGTTTGCGTCATAGCTGAGGGACCATGAACTTAGGAAACCACCAATCTTACAAGGAGGTTGCCTGCAAACCTGCCCCAACTTTGCCCTGGAGAGAAACATTATCTTTATTATCCTGGATAGCAAACAAATCCTCTGTCCTATGGGGAGATGCTATCTCTATCTTTTAAGACTGTTCATTTGAACAGATAATCCAAAATAAAAGCTGTCACAACATGAGCAGAAACACAGAGGACCCATGGAGAATTGTCTGCCAACAAAAAGTAGGGCATTTTCCAGACCCATTGTCAGATCTGAATTCTTATTTTTTCTTCTGCATTATGTTTTCTATAACCAAGACATAGTTCTCTGTCTTGAGTATCATCTTCTGCTGGTACGTAAGTTCTATCTATGTAAAGAATTATTGGGAAAGATACTGGATCATGAACACAGGATATGGAGAACTGTAACAATTCTTTGCATGTATCTCAAATCAAATTATCAGAATAAAATGAGGGAGACAGCTCTAAATGCTTGACTTGGCCTCTTGGGGAAGCTTCAAATGCTCCTAAGTCTTCTTGGATGTTAAGTTACGTCAAAGTAGGTGAGGCAAGGACTCTCTGGCACCTAATATGGCCATGTAGACAGATGTTTTAATGAACTGGGAAATTGTGGGCTTAGATACAAGTGGCACTTTTTGATACTCAGTGATAAACTTAAGAATCTCTAAGACATACAGGCAATTTGAAAGACCTTGCAGGAAAAAAAGTGGTTTTCAGGGACAGAATTATGTTGTCCATAAGAAAACACATCACATACACCATATCCCTGAAATGGCTAACCTTTGCCTAAGGATGCAAAACAGGCTTTCTTGGAGTTCTCAGTAAATCCCTGAGGTGTTAGGGAACACTGAACACAGTGAATATTTAAAGAAAGGATCTCTTCAGAGCTTCTGCCAATAAAATATTCTCTAAGCCAAAGAGTACCTTCACCTCTCAGCTTCTTAATAATGAAAGTGCTGGTCAGGGTAGCAGGCTTCAGGCATCCTCAGTGTTAGGAAAAGACTGACCAGTGCGTATGTATCCTCTAGGGAAGTTTTCTCACTCTTTAAAAAATTAATTTCCCTCAGGCTTTATCAGGGAACTATAATTTTTTAAAATCCTTTACTTCACTTTAGAACTACTCATTCTGCCAAACTAGATAGAAATGGTAACTGTTCCTTACTGAAGAAAGGAAGGCTTGTTATAGTTGTATTCAAGACAGGAAAGGATTCTTCTTTTTCTGCAATAAATTATAAAATTTATAATTATTATAAAATTATAATAAATTATTAAAAATTTTTGATAATATGATGTAAAAATATTAGACAAAATTTGGAAAAGATAAAATAAGTTACCCATAATCGGATCGTCTGAACATAGCAGTTACTCTTCTCATTTTTGGAAGTTGCCTCTTGGTCCTTATTTAAATACATAACGTATTTTTGGCATAGTCGCAAGAGATGTTTATAGCATGTACCATCTCAATTTATAAATATATCATGCTATATTTTTAAGGAGTGGGATTTTTCTTTAAATATCATCATATGCCACTAATGTGTTTTAAAAGCCACACCTTAATTTATCTTACAGCTTAACTATTATCTTATTTCCCTAGAGGGAATAAATCCATTTTCTTCTGACTATAGACACTCAGACCAATTGCTTTTTGGGTTATTCCTAGTTTTGATAGAGAGACTCTATTACCATCCCCTTTTTATCTGCTATGACATGTAAACATGCATTCAGTTAACCTAAAAGTCGTATCAGACTCTTATAGTATAAATTAAACAGAAAAGGGGCTAAAATCATAGCCCCATTTCCTGCTGCTTGAGTTGTGATCTGATCTGTCAGAAAATAATGTTTCCCCACAATGTTATTAAAATACAAGCTTCACAAAAGCATTAATAGCTGGGGAATCTGTCTGGTTATATTATCAGACCTTAACTAATACTTCTTTCTAGAAGCAATCAGCAAAAGCTTCAAACTGTCCTACATTACTTGTGGTTTTTTAATCTATAAGTTTAAAAAAGTCATAAAGGGAGGTAATAATAGATGTAGTCGAAAGGAGTAATGGGGAAAATCTTCACTTGTTGGTGGTCCATCCTCTCTACTCATGACACTTTGCAATGACTCAAATCTCTGGCTCAGGAGAGCTGTGAAAACATTGACAGTGCAAATGCATTATTGGGTGGGAAGGCTATTATGGTAGAGACTGCCATGTGTTCACCCAAAACTCGTTTTCTTGTTTCCCTAGGCACACAGCTGCTTGACATTTCCCAGCCTCCTTTGCGGTTCGGTGTGGCCATGTGACTGAGTTCTAGCCAACGGCATGTGAGCACATGTAATGTGTGCCACTTCCAGGCCTGGGCCATAATAACCTCTAACAGATGAGCCTCCCTGCTCTTTCTCTTTCCTGCTTCATCCAGAAGAGCATGACAACCTCAGAAACCTTGAATTTCCAAGAAGATGGAGCCGTAAGATGGAAGCCTGTTTGCGAGAGTCATCATCTGATTAGAAACAGCTATTCTGCACTTTACTTTGGTAAGAATTAGACTTCAGTTGTTTTAGGCAAATGAGACCTTGGGGTTGTATCCATAACAGCTGCTAATGTTACCCTAATTAATATAATCATGAAATAGAAAGTTATTTGACATGTACAATCACACACACAGAGACATACATTATTTTTTTTTTCTCTGTAAACAACCCATGATAATGGCAGAGAGGGTACTAGCTTAAAATATTTTGAAGTTAAGCACAGTTGGGAATTAAGATGCTACCCAGGGGAAACAATTATCTATAGGATCGAAGAAGCAACATAAAGTAGTGGGTAAGCATGAGGGACCTGGGGCCAGACTGCCTGAGTTCCAATCCTGGCTCTGCCACTTGTTATCCCTGTGACCTTGGACAGATTATCCAAGCTTTTTTTTTGCCCCAACTTCCTCATCTGTAAAGTGGAAATAATAATAATAGCATGCATCTACTTCACAGGGATCTTGTAAGATTTAAATGAAGTAATATGTGTAAAAAGCTTCCAGCAGTGCCTGGCAAAGTAAGCATTCGACAAATGTTAGCTGATTACTATTAGCAAGAAAGAACCATGTGTCAAGCAGGGACCCAGAATCCAGAGGAGATGAAGAGAAAGCCTGCATGTGTACTCTCCGGCCGTGATGGCTGCTCAATCTTCTGGGTAACACTGATCCTCGTTGACTCACTTCCCAACTGGGCGGATGAAATCTTGTGGCAAGACACTCCAAAATGGAGGAGCACCTCGAACTTCTGCAAAGAATTTCCCTCCTTCCTGCTCATCTGCTGCGGGCATGTCTTGCCTTCTGTAGGGACTCTTTTCTTCGTCAGCACCAAGTGGCAAGTTGTACATCTTTTTCCTTTTTCCTCTCAAATCTCTTATGTCCTCCAATTCTTTAAGGTGGAGAAGCAAAACAGATATTTCGGGAGCCAGAACCCTCTGCCTTTGTTTATTGTTGGTTCTATCTCTGGTTAGCCTTGGGGTAAAAATGAGCTACCTTAAAAGCACTTTGAGTGATGAATTAGAATTCTATTTAAAGTTAGTAGCATGTTGAATCTTTAAGCAAAATATAGAATTGAGAGATCCAGACTGCAATTTGCTAAGTAAAAAATAGGCATAAAGATTTTTAATTCATATTTTTTTATTGTGGTAAAATATGTATAACATAAATTTAACATTTTAAACATTTTTAAGTGTACTTTTCAAGAGCATTAAGTACATTAACAATGCTATGCAACCATCACCACTATTCATCTCCAGAACTTATCATCCCCAGCATAAACTCTGTATCCATTAACCAACTCCCATTCCTCCTCCCCACAAGCCCCTGGTAATCTCTATTCTACTTTCTATCTCTATGAATTTGCCTATTCAAGGTACTTCATGTAAGTGGAATCATGCAATATTTGTCATTTTGTGTCTGGCTTATTTCACTTAGCATAATGTTTTCAAGGTTCATCCCTGTTGTAGCATGCATCAGAATTTCATTCCTTTTTATAGATGAATAATGTTCCATTGTATGTACATACAGCACATTTTGTTGATCTACTCATCTGTTGATGGATACTTGGATTGTTTCCTCCTTTTGGTTATTATGAATAATGCTGCTATGAACAAGGGTATACAAGTATCTGTTTGAGTTCCTGCTTTCAATTCTTTTGGACGTATACCTAAGAGTGGAGATACTGGTAATTCATGTTTTTACATAGGAGATGTCTACATATGTCTCATTGACCAGCAGTGGGTCACCTGATGTCTCCTTACTGCAAGGGGATGAGATGGGGCTGAGAACATGAGGTTTTAATTGTTTTCCCCAGCCTCTGTAGTACAGGAAGACAAGAAAACATGGACTGGAAAAAAGTGATGAGTGAATCCACCTACAGTATCTGCCATGTTACACAACCTAGAAGATGAATCTAGAACTGGGATTTCGTACTCCTACGGTAAGCAATATGGATAAGAATCGATTCCTTATGGCAGCTATAATGGTGTTGGTTTTCTATAAATTCAAATTCAATGCTTCCCTTTTTTCCTGGATCTAATTTTGAATGATTTTATGACTTAAAGGAATTGCCTCATCTAGTTTCAGTGGGAATTTAGATAAATCTGCTTTTGATAGGTAATTACCCATGGTTCAGTTTATATAAAATAGGCTTTCCAACAGAAGGGGGGCACTCAACTGTAGATAGAGATAATTAAATGATAATTAAAATTGGGTAGTTTAGCAATAACAATACAAGCGGGGAAGGGGCAAGATGGCATCTTGAAAAGGAAATCGTTTCTATTAGAATACTCGGAACTAAACACAACCAGTTCTGTTTAAAGATTACTATTCAAAGATTATTGCTCAATTACTCCAATATTTGCTATTCGACTTACCTAAAGACATTCATTTATCACCAGAAGTTTGGGAATAGGATCTAGCCATTGCATTTGTAGACAATAGGCATTCAGAAGGAAGATTTGCCCTTATATTGGATATAAATCTTAAATTTCCATTATTAAGGAGAAAATCACCAGGGTGACAATCTTATCAATGATGGACTCAAGAATGGGAAGAATCAAAGCATGAATTAGGCATTTCGTACTTGTCTGACAAATACATAGCTAAAGAAAGAAAACGATGAGAGTATTAGTTAGGATACAATTTCAGACGCATGTAACAGAGCCCCAACATAACAGTGGGTTGAACAAGGAAGAAGTTTATTTGTGTCTAGTGAAGATGGTCCAGGGCAGGTAGAGTGGCTCTGCTCCACAGCATCATCCAGGGTCCTTGGCTCCTTCTCTCCTGTTTCTTTGCCATTCCAAGCAGCAGGATGGGAGCAGGGGAAAGGGTGAAGGGATGGCACATCCCTTACCTTTAAGAGTGTGACCAGAAGTCACTCCCTATTGTGCCCAGGATTTAGACATATGGCCACACCTCATTGCAAGGGAGTCTGAGAAATATAGTTTTTATTCTGATGGCCATGTGTCCAGCTAAAAATTAGGGGTACTATGATTTAAAAAGGAGAGAATAGATTTTGAGATACAATGAATAGTCTTTGCTACAATAAAACTATTGCTATTATAGAAAATAGAACAATTACTTTAAAGCAAATTTGAAAAACTTGGAGCCAGAGGAGATCTTGGGTTTGTGCAGAAACAAATCCCTCCTATCCTCTTGACAGATTAGTAATCCATTCTTCCATATGAGTTTTGGGGCTTTTAAGTGCATGGCCAGAGCCAACTATTGCCCTGCATTAGCCATCCTCCTGAGCAAGATGGGCTCCCAAATAATTATACAGTCATGGGAGACACCTACTGAACAAGGCTCTCCCTCTGACTGCATGTGCTAGTGCAGACTGGATTAGTTCTCTACTACTGCCAATCATTTTCTCTGAAGAGGATGCAGCCATGTCCTTTCCCTGTAAACTTTATCTGTACCTACTCACCATTCTAACTGATGCACAGAAAAGTAGTCAACAGAAAAACTAGGACACAACCACGGTGCGGGAGGCGCCGGAGGGAAAGCAGTCAGTGGGTCTGTTGGAGAGAAAAAATTTCTACTGGGCCTCAGGGTGGCCCACAGAGAGATGGGGGGATGTAATCGAGGAAGGTAACTGAGAGAGGGGAAGAAAACCGACCAGGAAAAGGAAATATGTTTCCCTCTCCCTAGCGAAAGTGATGTGGGTCTGGTGACCTATGAATCTCTCATCTCAGAGGAATTGAGGCAGGCATACCTCCGAGGTGGCAGAGACTCCTAACCCAACTTCCAGGTGACCTAACAGAAAAGTAGAAAGTGGAGCAATGCTAGGGAGTTTCAGCAAGAACTGTGGGAACGTGTTTGCCACGGTGTGGAGGAAATCTAAACGAAAGCTCCCGCATAGTCTGTCTTTATAAGGTCCAGCATTCTTCAGCCCCACTGGGACTTCTGATCCACCAACCTCACCTTGCTTTCCCACTTCCCTATGTCCCTTCTCATGTCCTTCCTTCCTGCTTTGCTCAGTTTGAATTCCATGGATCATCCCTAAAATCCCACCCTTACATAATATTCAGTTTACCTGCCCCTCTCTCCCTGCATATTTCTATAGCAAAACCTCAACTCTGATTAAACCCAACATTCCCCCACTCCCTGCCTGCCCCTGAGCAGCTGGATGTGGCTGGAGAACAGGCCTCAAGTGAGCCAACTCTGCTGAATCGCAAGAGCCCACAGCCTTGCCCAGCTGTCCTGTACACTGCCATAGTCATGTTAGCCTCTTCTTCTGAAATGACTATTTTACACCTTTTCCTGTCTTATCAAACAATCAATGTTGCCTCTCTCCTTCTCACTCTTAGCTGTTGGCCTGGCTCCTTTTTTCAATGAATAAATAAAAACGATCAGCAGAGAACGACCTTAGAATCTTCACACATACCTGCATTGGTGGCATTGCATGCTCTGCTTCCTGATGGTTATGATGAATGTCCCACTCTGCCCCGACCACCGGCATCACTTGTGCACCGGTGCCTCCCTTCCTGCCTGGTCAAGGTCTTCTTCCTGCAACGATCCCCTTTCTCTGTATCATTACTGTCCCCTCTTTACTGGGTCATTGCCATCAGCATACAAGCATGTGGTTATATTTCCCAGTTAAGAAAATACCTCCTGGATCCCACGTCCTCCGCCAGCAATGGCTCCATTTCTCTGCTCCCTTGAACAGCAACACTCCAGAAAGGGATATCTTTGAAGTACCATATTGACTGGGACTTTTCCTGTGGTCCTGGAACTGATGATTAGGGCCAAAGATGGGGACAACAGGGAGCATATTAAGAGATGATCTGTCTCTGTTTTCTCAACTATCACGTCACTTTTCCTAACAATTCTTAGCCTATTTAAAAAAAAAGAAGACAGGATCACACTGGTTGAGTTGTCAGCTGTGGGGAGGTCTGTGTCTTTCCCTCCCCTCCCCTAAGCAGGTGAGGGGGGTCCCAGAGATTCACTTGTGACTACAAGTTGGGAGAGTGGCATCCATTCTCCACATGGGGAATCTGTCTCCCTCTGTCCATTTGAGAGAGGAAAAGGGGACTGGAGGGAGGTCAGGGCAGAGACGAGGCTGGAGTGGGACAGCCTGTTCTCCCTGTTGGAAGTGTCAGATTTCCATGGGTCAAGTATAATCAGGGGAAGGTTTTGAGCATAGCCGCCAGAATCTTAGGTGGTGGAAGAGGTCTGAGCTGATGTTATATCTCCCACCTCAGGAAAACCAGTGGGGAGGCTCCTTTGGGATCCCCCAAGGAACTCAGACACATGCCCCAGAGAGAGCTACCACTTGGATGCCAGCCACACAGAAGACATCTGTGGCCAAGAGGAGGCAGCTAGAGAGGCAGAGACAACCAGCAGAGGGAGGAAGCTATAGTCTCTTTTTTCCCATCCCTCTCCCACTCCAGACATCAGGGACAGGGAGAAGGAGGCCAGAAAAAGAGGCCCCAAGTCCACTATCCCATCTCCACTCCAAGTGGGAGGAGGTGGGGAAAAGAACAGACCCCTCCAGTCCACACTCCAAACCCCTGAGCCTGGTCACCATGTGGGGGTGGGTGGGAATGAGATTTAAATCATTGATAAGCTTGGTGTTTTAAATTGGATAGACTTAGTAACTGAAAGTAACCAGAAAGTTATGAAATCTGCTTAATATTTCGTTAAGTAACGGGAAGATAAAATTCAACTGGAAAATGATTGAAAATCATACATGTATACAGGAAAATAATATATAATAATATATATAGGAAAATAATATATAGTATATATAATAATATATATAAATAGTAAAATATGTATAAAGTGATATATATACATATATTTATTTATTTATTTTAGAAACGATAGAGATAAAAAAAGCCTAAAAAACAGTAAAATTTGAAAGCAGTTGCCTCTGATGGGAAGAAACTTGATAATTTCTTTATTATAAATCTTGTAAAACTGTTTGATTTTTAAAAAATTTTATATATATTTGTATATGTCTTGATTTTTCAGTTTTATATATTATTTATTGACTTCCTACTGCGGAAGATGAAGAATTAGTCTTTTTACCCTCTTTCTCTTCCTACCATCCTTCCAATACATTTCTATTACAGTTTTGGTTTAATCAATATTCATTGCTATTATGACTAGTAAATAGTTATAATTGAGCCTTTCAATATACTGTGATTGTAGTCAAATGCTCTACCGCTGAGCTATACCCCTTAATTGAGACTTTTAATACACTATGGTTGTATTTCCTTTCTTGTACAATTTGTTTCTTTGGAGTTATTTCCTCATTTTCTCCTTTACTTGGTTTTCTCTGCACTTATCAACAATTTATCCTCAAACTTTCTGCTGGAAGTATAAAGCAGCTAATATATGTTTCTTTTTATTTCTTTTTCTTGGAGACATCCTTCTTGGAGTCCTCCATCCTCATACTCCAACCTGAAATTGTTGCTTTCTAGGCCTACTTCATGGATGTCATCCTGGGATATCCGTTTGCTGTTCTCCTGGGAATTCCCTTTACCACTACTTATGTTGGGTCCCTTGACTCTTAGTTCCCTCTTTCTTGGTTTACCCTCTTGTTTTGATGGAGTACATCCTCCAAGACCCTTCTAAGAAAGAATCTATAGGTGGTAAATGAAACTTTGTACATTGGAAATAATCTTTTATTTTACTGTCATGTTTGATTTGATTCTCCTAGTCCAGAGTCCCTATGGTTCATCCTCTCTAGGCTTCTAGTCTTTTGATTGGGGCAGTGGAGACGCAGTCACCCAGCTGTGTGGGGGTGGAAGAGGGGGTCTAGGAGACTTTTTTTTTCTTATGGAGGCTTTCACTCATTCCTGCTCTCAGCCCCTTCTAGCACCCCCACCTTCATAAATACCTGGTATCTTCAATTCCTGAGACTTCCTGAGGTTCTTTGGCATGAATGAGACCATTTCTTGTTCCTCCAGACTATAGGTACCTAGCTTTCAGTTTTCTTCAGGCTGCTAGGTCAGTTACCACTCAGCCATCTACTTTCCAGATTCCAAAATTTTATTGACATCTCTCATATGCTCTCATCACCTCTCCTATTCTCTCTGTTCCATAGGTTTATGTTTTTAACATCTTTTTATTGTCATTTTAATGGGGATTCAAGAGGGAACAGAAGTAAATGCAGCTATTCGGTCCTTTATTCAGCGTAGACGTCTCCATTCTCTCAACCCACTCCAATAAGACTTTTATCCCTGTCATTTTGCTGAAACTGTCCTTATCAAGGTCAAAACCTTGCCTAATCCAGTGGTCAATTCTCAGTCTTTACCTTACTTGAATTCTCAGTAGGATTTGATACAATTAATTACCTCTCCTTCTTGCAGCATACCCTCCAGTCTTTCCTGTTTCCTCTCAGTCTCCTTTCTTGGCTTCTCCTCTTTCTCACCTCTAAATGTTGCAGTGCCCCGGGGCTCAGTCATCTACCCCTTCTCTCCTCTTCTCTATTTATATTCTCTTGGGTCGTGTGGGTTTAAATACCATCTACACGCCAATATCTTCCAAATATATATCTTCACCTCCAATCTGCAACACCCTGGAGCTGCATCCTTGCAGAAGTCCATCTGTGTATCTGAGATTTCCAAGTGGAAATCCAATAGGCATCTTATTATTTATTTTTTTTTGTTTTTATTATTTATTTTTTTTTGTGAGGAAAATCAGCCCTGAGCTAACATCCGTGCTAATCCTCCTCCTTTTGCTGAGGAAGACCGGCTCTGAGCTAACATCTATTGCCAATCCTCCTCCTTTTTTTTTTTCGCCCAAAGCCCCAGTAGATAGTTGTATGTCATAGTTGCACATCCTTCTAGTTGCTGCATGTGGGATGCGGCCTCAGCATGGCCGGAGAAGCGGTGCATTGGTGTGCGCCCAGGATCCGAACCCTGGGCCGCCAGCAGCACAGCGTGCGCACTTAACCGCTAAGCCACCGGGCCGGCCCCCACTAGGCATCTTAAATTGGACCTCTTCAGTATAGAACTGGATTTTATCCCTCAAACCTGCTCCTACCTCCACCTTCTCCATCCAGTATATTCGCCTAGATTTTGCTCAGGTTGAACACCCAAGAATCATCATTGATTATTCTATTTCCCTTATATCCACTTCATTCTAACTGCAAGTTATAGCAATTCCATCTTCTTGTTGGACAATGTCTCATCTCTTCCACTTGCCTGTCCGAGTCGCCCCCATCTCTCACTTGGACCCCTACCATAGCTTCCTATCTTCTGGTCTTTCTGCCATCATTCTTGCTTTCATTCCACACCTGCATTCTATTTTCTGCATAGCAGCAAGAGTGCTCTATATAAAGAACAAGTCAGTGATGTCACCCCCTACTCACAACCATCCAGTGGCGTCCATCACAATTTGAATGAAGCCCTCTCCCTACCAAGGCCTATGAGGCTGACACGAACTGACCTCCATCTCCCTCTCGACCTCACTCTCACTCTGCTCCCGCCTCACTGGCCTTCTCTGACTATCCCATCTAAGATAAATCCTCTTCCCCATCAGTCTCCATCTCCTTAGAAAGCCAAGTACTTTCTAAGGTCCCTGTGCCCCTGGAGGCAGCTCTTCTCAGTGGTGACCACTGGTGGGCTTGCCATGGGGGAGGGAGTAGCCATAACACCTGGTGCTGAATATCCCACCATACAGGAGGGAGAGTGGCTAGAAAATCAATGTGGCATTTCTTGCGTCACAGTTTATGGAGCAAAACTCATATCTGCTGATTAATGGAGCACTGTGGTGAGAGTACACATCCTTCTTGTATTTTTTTTTTTTTAATTTTAAACATTGTTTGATGTTGATTGACCAGAAGGAGACAAGATAGAGGCAGGGTGACTTGCCTGTATTGTAGACCTAAGGAGTGCAGAGGGACACTCTGGAGGGAGAATGTGTGCAGGGTGGGAAGGATATGCCAATCAGAAAATGTCCCGTAAAAATGACTTTTAAAAAGGTTTGTTTAAGATCAGAGCTTAGTGACTTCATCTTCTGGCTCTAGTAATTCTCTTCTTGGTTTCACACTGGGGTTGAGACTAAGTGGTGGTTGATTCTAGTCAACTCTAGTCAGCACTGAAGGACTGGGCCCCTGGTTTCTGCCACACTCTTGTTTAGGGATCGTTATGTGTGCCTGAGGAATAGCCAGGATTTCTCTAGGACTCTGCCTTGAGGGAGGGCTGTTAGCAATCCCAGGTCCCTGACCATAACCTGGCCTGTGAAGGCTGTCAGGACCCTGGAGGATTCAATCTGCCACCAAGCACCCTCTCAGCCACCATGGAGAGTAAGAGAACTGAGTGCAGACCATGTGCTAGGTGCTATGCAACACGCTTTACTGTGCTATCTCAGACATCGTAGCACTCCCCTTGGGAGGGTCTATCTTGCTGCATTACCTCCGTCATTGATTCATTGTAGTAACAAACATTTATTGTACACACGGTGCCTCCCGGGCATGGTTCTAGAAACTATGGTTATGGGGTGAAAAAGACCAAGTTGTTGCTTTCAGTGAGCTTACATTCAGGTGGAGGAGACCAAGTAAACGAATGAATAGATGAGTAAATCTGATATCAGACAAGAGAACACATACAGGGGTCAGTGGTTGTCTAAGCGTAATCCGTGGACCTCTGGGGGACATTTACAGGAGGCTGGGAGGTCAAAACTATTTTCACAAAAATATTAAGATGTTATTTGCCTTTGTCACTCTCATTCTCTCATGAGTGTACAGTGGCATTTTCCAGAGGCTATGTGACACGTGAAGATGTTGCTCTGATAGGTAATGGAATGTGTGTAATATAGTAAATATTGATTGATATAACCCACATAAACAAAAGCTCTTTGAGGTCCTCAATAATTTTGTAAGAGTGTACAGGGGTCCTGAGACCAAATATTTTGAGAACCACTGTGCTAGACAGAGGCTGGGGTGGTGGAGGAATTTGTATATTACAGGATCTGTGCAAAAAGAATCAGTGCTACTCACTTGGGTATGCCTGTGGGCATCGGGGTGGGAGCTGGCTCTCTGGGCAGCAGTCATGACTGTTCACCCCAGGGAGGCACAAGCCCCGAGCCTGAGAAGAACCCTAGGGACTTTGGGAATTTGGCTCCAGGGCATCTCCCTTGTGTGACGGGGCTATGAGCTGATGCCAAGGCACTAAGGGGCAGTGCTGGCCAGTGCCACCGATCAGCAGAAGGTTTCTTCCTGTTCTTTGAACCCCAGGAAGACTCTTCTGGGGGTTTCCCCTCTTACTCCCACCCTTACAAACATAAGACTCACATTAGGAGGCTGAGAAGTCAGAGTTGGGACCCTTTGTGACAGCAGCTACGAGAAGCAGAAAGCACCCAGGCCTCAGTGTCCAGCCCCAGTCTCCACGTGCCAATGTCTAGGGCACTGAAGCGTTATGACTTGGTTTATCCTAGGAGAATCTCCGGAGGCACAGAGCAAGGGGCCCAGGAAGCTGGATCCCTCCTCAGGTGAGTCACGGAGGCTCTGTGTGACACGACGACGTCTGCCGGGCCACTCAGCAAATTGATCCCCCCTGGAGCTGCCTCAGCTCGACAGTCTGTCAGCCGCGTTCATTGGGAAACCGCTAGCAACGTGAATCGGGAGGCGATCCAGGCATTGAAGTAGCAGTTCCCAAGAGTTGAGGGCTAAGTTGTCTATGTATCAAATCCTGTCTCTCTGCTGACATCTGGAAAAGCTAGGTGACACCCACACACCTGAGGCCTCAGCAGCAGCCCAATTAAAGGTTGCTGTTTTCCTTTAGTTACTTTCTGACCTTGGAGTTTGAGAATGTGGGTACTGGGCTTTGCTTCTGATCAAACTGTGTGAATATTTCGAGGTGTAAGCATTTGGAAATTAACGCAGGTGAACGTGCATACATGTGTGTTACACGTTTTGTTGGGTCGCTTTCAATATGACCCAAGATTGATCCCTGGATGATGACTGATCACTGAGCACTCACTTATTTCCACAGGCAGAAGCAACCTGTCCAGGGAAAACCCCGAACATGCCACTGGATAAGGGTTTAAATGGGCTTTCTGCCAGTGAATTGCATTTGATATTTGCGTGGGTGCAGCCCATGGCAGGAATCCACACAGCTCACAGGAGATCTGTGGGGCCCTGGGGTGTTGCAATGTCACTCTGTCTGGGTAAGTGACAGCCAGGATGTGGGATTTGGTGATTATTTTTGGTTTGGTTTGTTTGTAGCTCACAAGAAAGACTATATATAACATTGAGAGAGGCATAACTTCTAGATTGTCAAGGTTGGTGCTAAGAGTGAATGATATACTAATAGATGTTACATGGAACCAGAAGCTTGTAAGAGCAATGCTCACGCACTAGATGAAAGGATAAATCTTCTGTTGTGTAATGGGAAAAGAAAGCTGGCAATGTAAGTGCAGTCTTAATATTTTCTTCCAGCATTGCATGTGTAATTAGGCATTCAGTGACTTCCTCATCTAAGGAAATTTGACTTTAATGGGAGCTATGTGGCTAACTATGGAAGGACTCCTTTGAAAATGCAGGGGTGAGGATGTGAAGGTATTAACTGTTAAGATGGATTATTTCCTTGGCCTTGAAACAAACAAAACAAATAACCCCACCACCACCAATCGGCCAGCATATAAGCTATGCGGATAGTTGCTAGACTCATTCCAAGGCTTGGAAATTAAGCCAGGAACAGAATGGTCAGGTAATTTTCATCTCCTGATGTATATATCATGTCTTGTCATTTACAGTCCCCCTCCAGAAGGGCTTCTGCTTAATAAACGCAATTTCATTGGTGTCTGGAAATTGCACAGTTTATGATGCAGTCTCATGATGTCTCGGGAAATTAAGGGATAACCTTGGGTAAAGCCAAAGTTTACCATTAGGAAGAAAAGGTTTAAACACATATGCTAACTAAAGTCGATACAATAGAGGCACTACCCATCCACTCCACACCGTCCCAAACTTCTAGAGAATCACTGGGAACAGCTAGCAGCAGTAATAGCCTGACCAGGAGGAGTGCCAGATCTGACAGCACTAGAAATGTTTGCTGGGTGCCAGGGAGGAAAGGGTTAAGAAATAAAGACAGAAACTGAATTTAAAGATTGGAGACCGTGGACAGTCCTCAAAGGCAACCACTCACTTCTCAAGCCCCAGCTCCCGCTGCGTGGTTCATCCCGAGGGCAGGCTTTCAAGAGGGCGCAGTTTCAGAGGGTGGCACTGAGTCACCTGCATCATATTTTCAGCTTAAACGTCCAGGATCCCTATGCGGTTTCGATGTACGGGGCTTCACAGTTAGTCTATTAGGGAAAGGAATTCTTTCTAACCAATAGGAATTTTAAAAAAATTTGTTTTGGAAGAAAATACACCTACTGTTCCTCTTCTGGCATTTTACAGAAAATATTTTCAGCTGTCAAAAGGGGGCATCCTTGCTTTTCCAGACGAGAGAAATAACAACTTGAGTTTGCTTTTTAGAAAAGCCTCGATGGGAGCAGAGCTCATGGTGACTCTAAATAGAACAGGTGTGCTATAAGGATACACCTGGGGGCGGGACCCTGCGTATCTACAACCTCACTCCTCAAAGCGTGGCCGCAGGCCAGCCGCACCGGCGACGCCAGGGAACCTGTCACATGTGTGGGATCTCAGGCTCCAGCGCAGACCTGATGGATCAGCATCTGCATTTAACAAGGTCCCAGGTGGTCAGTGAGCACCTTTGAATTTGAGAAGCTCTTCTCCCTAGCCATATTTCTCAAACTTCCCCCGGGGGGGGGGGGCGGACAAGAATCACCTGGGGTGCTTGTTAAAAACAGATGCCTGGACTTCCAACTTTAACCTCCCGACCCAGAATTTCCAGTAGTGAGGCCTGATAATCTGTATATTTAACAAATGTCCCAGGTGATACTAGTTGTGAGTGAAGCGTGAGGAACACTACAAGATACTTTTATGTTTTTGAAAGAAATACATAGTGATCTTAAAAAGAAACTGCTTTCTCCAGAACACATCCTTTTGAGAAAGCGCAGTCTCCCTTTTCCGTCCCGCTCCTACTCTTGCAAACAGAGCGCTAAGGATGGGAAAGCGGGAAGCAGAGAAGAGCCAAACGGCGGGGCTGCGTGCCGCCGGTGTAGCGGGAGAGGCCGGAGGGAGAGGCTCCGGGCGCCCGTCACTCTGCGGGAACCGGGATGCCGCCAGCAGAGGGCAGCAGAGCACGCCCTGCTGCGGGGCCCTGCTGCGTGTGCAGTGTGGCCGGACCCCAGGCAGAGACAGTGGAAGTGGCCATCTGCTACTTGCTTCTGGGGCTTTCTGGAGCTATTGGTGAGCCTCAGGTCTGCCTGGACTGACACTATGTTGGTCAAGTCAATGGGGTCGCAGTAGACTCCGGCCGGGTCTGCCAGGTAAGGTCTGAGCCAGTGCTGTCGAATAGAATGTGAGCCACACAGATTATTTTAACTTTTCTAGAAGCTGCATTTAAAAAAAATAAAAAGAAACAGGTGACATTAATTTTAATAGCATATTTCATTTAACCCAATATATCCAAAATATGATCATTTCAACATGTAATCAATATAAAAATTAGTAATGAGAGAGTTTACAATCTTTCTCTGTACTAACTCTTTGAAATCCAGTGTATATTTTACCCTTGCAGCACATTTCAATGCGGACCGGCCACATTTCAAGTGCTCAGTGGCCACACATGGTAGTGGCTACCGTACTGGACAGCACAGGACTGAGCAGTTGAAGAGCTGAGGGAAAATGGTACGGCTGGGGTGAGGGGGAGATCAGGACCAGAAATGGGGAAGGACAAAAATCTGGCCTTGGGGCAGGTCTTGGTGTTTTCATACATGAACAAATATTCACTGAAGGGCCACATTTTGGTTTATTATTGAGCACCTACCATATGCCCGGAGCTGGGCTGGAGGCTGGAGATAGATAAATTCCCAATCACAGTCCCTGACGCTGAGGACCTGGGTCCGGACTAGTGAGGAGACAGCCAGAAACAGAATCTCGCAGATCCGTGTGGCACGCGCTGCCGCGGGTTTATGAGCAGACGCTGGGTGGACCCTGAGACAAACAGCTGGACCCACCCTAGCGGAGAGGCTCTGAGTGATGACTAACTCACGGTTGGTTTTGTTTTGTTTTTTCTTCTCATATCATTTCCAGGTTTACTCAGAAGTTGTTTATTTGAAGAAGACATTTATTTGGTCTGGAGAAAGAAAATCTGGCTGAGGTGAAAATCCGTGAGCTGGCTCCAAGGCTCCCTGGAAGGAAAAGCAAGTGCGTCATCAGCTAACTGCCACATGGGCATCCCCCTGGGGGACCCCTTGACCTTTTACCAAAGATTGGACCCACCACCTTCAAGGTCTCTTATTCCCCCAGCGGGGCTGTTCCAGGTTAATGCTATTTTGGGAGTACGGTTCTTCATTTCAGTGTGAATTTCCTCATCTTTCCGCACAAATTGAGTGAAATCCTTAGTGCATTTTTTTTCTTAGATAGATGGAGGCTAAAAGAGAATGGAAGGCCTCCAGCTGTTTGAGGCTCTGTCCTCAACGACAATCAAAATTCTCCATCTTTTCTTGTTCTTGGCACTTTCTGATTGAAATAAGATTCCAGCATTTATCTGCACCTGCAATTTTGACAAGAAAGGAAAATTTAAAAGACAAGTGAAAGAATTCTCTGAGGGAAGTCAATGAGTCGACAGCAGTCAGACGCCTGCGAATCTCTTTTTGCATTCCTCCCTCAATTAAGCTACAGTCACATATTGGAGAGCAGAACTTAAGTCTGTGAGTAGAAATGCAAAAATGTGCGTGGATCAGCAGCGGGAACCTTCCTTTGGAGCGAATATTGCTTGGAGAGCAGCTGATGATCCATTTGGCGTTGAAGTGGAGAGGATTTTGAGTCAAAGAGGCCACTTTAAATTATAGATTTGAGTTTAGTTGAAGGTCAAACTTACCTTGCATGAATAAAATCTTCAGAGATTTTGGAATATACTCAGAAAATGCAGGCTATCTTGAGCACATAAGCATTTCCTTCAGGGGATAAAAGTGGTTTAATATTATTGCCCTCTGCACAATTATTGATCAGATTAGCATAGGAGGTACTGAGAAGGAAGGCAGAGTAACAGTCTGATGACCGCTTTGATTCTCAGCAGCTACAACCATGAGTTTAGATAGGAAGTTGCCTGGAGACCTGGGAAGCTTGTTAAGGGAATTTGGTACTGGCCAGTAATTTCATTTTGGCTCAACAGATGGCAACAATGACCCACTGAGGGGTGAAAGATTATTTAGCTAATTCCATATGACACAAATAGTCTCCCATCTCCAGGAATTTGGGAGCCACCTGTGGGATCATAACGTTGATTGGGTTATCTAGATGCGTATGTTACCTGACTCAAAGCTTTCTGGCAGCCACGATGAAGAGGGAAATGTAGTGAGTTACAAGCTCATCATTTGGGAGGGAGAAGTGTTCTCAGCTCTCAAAGGAAACTGGGACATTCACAAGGAAGCCTTCTAAACGTTAAAACTATCTGATTCATGGCTGTACGATTCTTTCCAAAAGCTGCTGGTTCACCTGGCAGATTAATGATTAGGATTTAGGAAAGTGTAAATGCACTTCAGACGTTTGTGAACCTGTTAATATGAATTAACTTCTTTTCCCGACTCCTCCCCCCAATGCTAATCTGAAGCCCATGTTTTTTTCTACGACTTGCTGAGTTAATTGGATTACAGAGATAATCCTTCTCCCATAAAAAGTAATCTCTGCAGGTTTTGGGATCTACATTCTGCTGCATTTTGTAGGATTCTCTCTCAAAGGCAACAGATTAGAAGCACTGGTTGGTGCAAATAAACTGAAATTCATGCTGTAATCCCTTCCAGTGAAGATGGGGCCTGGGGAGGCTTTGGGGTTATAATGAACGAAAGAATGCTAGGTTAGCAGTCTGAACACCTGAGCCCTAATCGCAGTACTGCCACGAATTACTAGTGTCATTTATGACATGAGACTTTACCTCTTGAGACTCAGTTTTTTGTGCAAAGTGAGAAGATAGTACTAGATCAACATTTCTCAGAATGTGGTCCAAGGAAAACTGGTTCTTCAAAACATTAATAGATATTCCACGAATGAAGAACTGGAGATCAAATACATTTGGGGAAAGCTGCATACCATCATCTCCCTCTAGAGCAGCATGATGCCCATTAGCATATAGAGGATTCTTAAGAGTCCTGCAGTAAAGAAATGTGTTTATATGTGTGTGTGTGTATAAAAATATATATTTTTATATTTACATATATTTAACAATATGTATTTTATATATATTACATAAACATGTATGTTTACATGCAGGAGTTTTCAAACTTATTTTGGCCATAGAATCCTTTTTTCTAAAGAAAACTTATTGACTTCTGAAATATGGTTGGTAAATATTGAACTAGATCAGAGGTTCTCAAACTTTTTGTTCTCAGGACTCTTAAAAATTATTGAAGACTCCAAGGAGCTTTTATTTATGTGAGTTATTCTATTGTTATTTATCATAGTAGACATTAAAAAGGATACATTTAAAAATATTTATATATTAACTTAGTAAAAATAACAATAATAAACATATTGCGTCTTAATATAAATAACGTTTTTTTCAAAAAGTGACTATATTTTCAAAACAAAAAATTTTGAGAGGAGTAGCATTGTTTTACATGTTTGCAAATATCTTTAATACCTGGTGCGGTTGAAGGCATCCAGATTCTTATATCTGCTTCTGCATTCAATCTGTCGTGCTATGTTGTTTTGCTGAAGTATCTGAAGAAAATCCAGCTCGATAGAGATATGTAATTGGAAAAGGGAGGAGAATTCTAGTAAATGTGGAATATGAAATGATATCAATGAACTTCGAAGACTGTTCCTTTAAAATCTGTCAATCTACCTTATACTTTGAGTACATTGTTTACTCACACGTGATTTTATAACATCATGTGTTTGTCACTCGGAAAACATTGGTTTACTGAGTTATGCAGATCTTCCAATTGTCAACACGTTCTATATACAATATCAAAAAAAGCACATTTTTTAATATCACTGCAAATCTATCAGAAAAGTCTTTAAGTATTGGGAAGCTGTCAAACTCACTATAGCGGGTACAAATTTTCCAAACCTTAAAATTTTATTTGAATGCTCGAATCTTTTTTTTTTTTTTTTTTTTGGTGAGGAAGATCAGCCCTGAGCTAACATCTATTGCCAGTCCTCCTCCTTTTTTTCCCCAGGGCCCCAGTAGATAGTTGTATGTCACAGTTGCACGTCCTTCCAGTTGTTGTATGTGGGACGTGGCCTCAGCATGGCCGGAGAAGCAGTGTGTCGGTGTGCGCCCGGGATCGGAACCCGGGCCGCCAGTAGCGGAGTGCGTGCGCTTAACCGCTAAGCCACGGGGCTGGCCCGAAAGCTCGAATCTTAACGTTGGCAACAAATCCTGTGAATTGTTTTCCTTGAAGTAACAGGCTCACTTAGTTGTTTTTGAGAAGATGTGTGCCTCTTACCCAAGTCTGAAGAACCACAGTTTGTCAGTTGTTCTTTCAAATAAAAATGATGTTGTGTGATCAAATCAGCTGGTCCAGCTTCAGCTCAACAATCACACACGTGCTTTTGCTAAGGATCCTTGTACCAGGAACGTACAGATGTGCGTGATGTACTTCTCATTTGGTCCCATAGCATATTACCTCAAGGGTCGAGATTTAATAAAATTAATAATTTTTACTGCTTCATCAGGGACATTCTTAAGGGACACTGGCTCTGTTTTTGAGGAAGATTGGCCCTGAGCTAACATCTGCCAATCCTCCTCTTTTTGCTGAGGAAGACTGGCCGTGGGCTAACATCCATGCCCATCTTCCTCCACTTTATATGGGACACCGCCACAGCATGGCCTGACAAGCAGTGCGTCGGTGTGCGCCCGGGATCTGAACCGGCAAACCCCGGGCTGTCGCAGCAGAGCACGCACACTTAACCGCTTGTGCCACCGGGCAGGCCCTCACTCTTTTTTTTTTTAACGGCTCCTATATAGTGGTGAAGAGTACAATGACCACTAGGACAGTTTGGTGCCACTGCTTTGATTCATGCTAAGGCACCAGCAGTTTTATCCACCATTGCTTTTGAATCATTAGCACAAATCTCTTCACAGTGAAAAAGACAAATAGTGTCTTAGTATTATTGTGAAATAACCTTTGACCTCTCAGATGCCCCTGAAAATGTCTTGGGGCCCCCAGGGGTCTGTGGACTTCACTTTGAGGATCACTGGACCAGATCATCTTGAAGGTCCTGCTCAGCTTTAAGAATCTAAGATAAGGATAAATATAGATTCATTTACATTTCCCACCTAGTCCCTCTTGGTGTGTATTTTTATGTAGTTGTCTGGAACTTGGGATTCAGTTTGTGACCCTGGAACAAAGCAAAACAAAGCCCAGTGGTTAAGAGCATGGGCTCTGAATGGAGTTGCTTAACCTCTCAGTGACTTGGTTTTCTCATCTCTAAAAGGGGCATAATAAAAGTCTCTACTTCATAGATTGTAGTAAGGATTAATGACTCAATTAGACATAAAATGATCAGAACAGTGCCTGACACGTTGCCAGCCCTCAATAAACATTCCTTTTTTTATGATTACTGATCCATGGGAGGTCCTATATCCCCGGCTTCATAAGAGCATAAAACAGAGACTGGTCAGCCCTGCCCCGAGGACTGCCGAGGCCCCACGATTGCTGGCCGTCAGTTGTTTCAGCAGCATCTCTGTATGGTTACCGCCATCCCACTGTTTTGTATCCAAGCCAGCTTGGGGGTGGGAGTTTCTATTCCTAACACCCAGAAGAGCCTTAAGATGAGAGCCCATCTTGTGTTATAAAAATGGCTCTTTACTGTGGCTTGGCAGATCCGTCATTTTGGTTTACAAGGAACCCCCTCTATCCTCTTCCAGTGCAGAAGAGGTTGTTGAAACAAAGCCTAGAGCCTCCAGTTTCTTGTTAACACCTCGTGGTTTGAGTTCTGGTCAACTAGGACTACAAGAGCCACTGATCTCTGGTGAACACTTGGTAGTCAGGTACCTCATTAGGGGCTTCCTTGTGCCTGCCAAAGAAAAGCATTTAGATTTTTTTTCTATATCAAGAAATATTTACAAAAATATTTCCCACACTCCACTTCCAACAGTCCCTAGGCCCCATCTGAAGATGATGATTGCCTCTTCGATTTTTTTATTCTTCCCATCAATTCTTCCCTCTTCTGTCTAAAAACCATAACCCCCTAGGAATGATCTTGAGATGCCCTTTAACAAGTCATCATCGATGGTAGGATACACCACTGCTTTAATTCTAGCTTTTGGGTATGGAGAGAAAAGAAACACACACACACATTGTTTAAAAAATTATTTCAATGCCAGAAATATTAAAGTAGAAAAAAATCTTAAGTTTTAGAGCCAAGGAAATACAGTGCAAGGGGAAGGAGACTGGATACCTCAATATTTTAGTCAGTGCCATCAACAGGTCAAAAAAGAATGTATATCTGAGGGGGCCAGCCTGGTGGCATAGCAGTTAAGTTCGAACGCTCTGCTTCGGTGGCCCACAGTTCGCAGGTTTGGATCCTGGGCACGGACTTACACACCACTTATCAAGTCACGCTATGGCAGGCGTCCCACATATAAAGTAGAGGAAGATGGGCACAGATGTTAGCCCAGGGCCAAATTTCCTCAGCAAAAAGAGGAGTATTGGCAACGGATGCTAGCTCAGGGCTAATCTTCCTCACAGACACACACAAAAAAGAATGTATATCTGATAAGTGGATTGTATATAGAGCATATAAAGAACTCTTACAACTCAATAATAAAAAGACAAAAAATCCAATTAAAAAGTGATGTGAAGACATTTCTTCAAAGAAGATGTACAAATGGCCAATAAGTGCATGAAAAGATGCTCAACATCAGGGAAATGCAAATCAAAATCACTTCATATTCAGCAGGATGGCCATAATCAGAAAGTCAGATAATAACAAGTGTTGACGAGGATGTGGAGAAATTGGAACACTCACACACTGCTGGTGGGAATGTAAAATGATGCACCTACTTGGGAAAACAGACTGGCAGTTCCTCAAGAAGTTAAACATAAAGTTGCCATTTGACTCAGCTCTGCTTCTATTTCACCAAGCAACCTTCAGATTATTAATTCAGCATGCCCCAGGGAAAGTGTGGAACTTGGGTTGGGGGACTAGAACTTTCTGGCTTCTGGAAAGAGATAACCCATGTAAAAAGAATAACCTGGTATTCTGATTTATATTTCAGTCTCTTGTGAGTTTAGTTAGCTGGAGTTTACCACTGAAAATCTGATCATCTCTGGTTTGTTGATCGAGTCCATTTTCAAATACTTAAGCTTGAGAGTCTGATGCTGGACAGGGATATATTCATCAAGACCATCAAAGCCATGAGGTCTCTTGAAGGCCCAGCAGCTGACTTTGCCTGGATTTCCCCTGACCTTTCTGCTCGCACATCTTTCTAACTATAACTGATGTGGCATCATGATACATGTGCTGACACTGATCTTCAGTAGCCTGAGCAAGGATCCTGCCAGTTCTGTGGACCAACCAGCCAGTTTTTAAGTGAGACCCTTTATTGCTATCGACTGATCTGACATTGTGAGTGTGGACCTGCGGTCATTTGTTTGGCTGCTTTGACTTGGGAGGGTGAAAAATGCCCTCAGAAATGGAATAGTGTTTGACCTTGCAGGGAGACTCAACGGCCCAGAACTTGTTACTAAGGCAATTTTGTGCACGTCGCTGCTGCTCTCTGCCCTGCGTTTTCAGCTGGTGACAGCATGGAGCAGTAGGCACAGGAAGGCACATTCTCCAAGCCAGCGGTGGAGAGGGAGATGGGTGGACCCTCCTGGAGGTGGGCTGACTTATGTGAGAAAGGACAATGAAGGCACATTTTGAGGTCGTACTGTCTCCTTGGGGGTTTTCATTTATACAACAAATAGTTCCAGTACTAGGCAGCAAGGAAGACAAACTAGCTGCTTCCCTCAAGGAGTTTATATTCTGAAATATGGGTAAGGCGACCATATTAACTAATCTGCTAATGGGGACACCTAATTGGTTGCACTGTTGGACACACGATTATTTGTGCTAAGTATTTAAGTCAGGGTGCTGCCAAAAGGTTCAGAGGTGTGGATCTGGGGGAGTCCTTTCCACCACACCCGAATTTGTGTGCTTCCACATTGTGGATGAACAGCCAGGGCAAGCTTGAGCAGCAGAATCTGGGGGTGAGATTTGCATATTGACCTGCGTGTGCAGTGAAAATGCATAGACACATTGCTTATGGACTACATCTTTCTGCTTCTGTCTCTAACACCCATCTCAAGGTACCCTTAAAGGGCCCCATGTTTTGGAAACCCTGTAGTAATCCCCTGACTTGCATAATGGGCACCACATTGAGAAGACGACGAAGCTTGATTTGGGAGGCAAGACAGGACTTGGGGATGGTGACTTTAGGCCTGTCAGAGGGGAAAAGACAAGAGTTAGAGGGAAAGTAAATTGGCAGAAAATTTGGGCCCAGAAGGTAAGGGCAAAGGAGAAGCCCAGAAAGAGGAGAAGTTGGTCAGAGGTTGGGCAACAAGGGGCAGAGGGGGCCTTGCAGGGGCTCCTTGCCAGCAGAGGGCCCTGCACATGATGGATGGGGTCTGTAGAGCATTCTTCTTTTTCCACGTCACCCGACTCTGTTGTTGTTTGCACTTTAAAATACTGTGAGGTACAGCAGAGGGAGAGGGGGGTATGAAATGCAGCAGAAGTTTGACAGGAACAAATATAACTGGGCGGCAAAATGAAAACAAGAAGATAAGAATAGAGTAGGATATTAAGACAAACAAGGTATTCTTTTCAAAAAAAGAGGAAGAGAAACTAAAGTCAAAAGAGGAATTTAAAGAAGATGAATTTTACTAAAGGGCTGGGAATTGGAAGCTGGCACAAGAAAACAATTATTATTCACAAGGGGCAGATCTAGGTTTTGGGGGCCGGAGGCTGAAACAGTTCTGGGAGGGGGCTTTATAAGAGAAAGACTAAAAAATTATGAATACGAAATTAGAAAGAGGCCTTGGAAGGGGCCTTGGCTGGGGGTGGGCCCTGAAGCTTCCTCTTCAGTAGCTTCCCAATAAATCCTCCTGCTGTCATGAGGTGGGGGCTCGCTGATCCTCCAACCTCTCCTTACCCTTCCACTGCACGTGCCAGAGGGCCTCCAGCACAATCTGCAGAAGGGCCCTGTCCATCACCCTTCACCAGCAGCCGTTGTCTCCTGGGCCCAGGTGAAGCTTCTTGGTGGACACACCACCGCTCTGTGGGCCAGCCCGGGCCCTCCCCTTCCCCTTTGCACATCACAAGTCACCAGCTCCACTTTGCATGTTGCCCTCCTAACACTCCAACAATACCAAATACTCATTCTATTGCCTCTGCCTGCAAAGTCCCCTCATATACTCTCCACTTGCTCCTTCTACTTATCCTTTCAGAGCCCCCAACTCCCCCCATCCTGGGCTGGGTTATCTGCCCAGCCTTGGTGCTCTCAGCACTCTGCGTAGCTTTATCATAGGACTTTCCATGTGGTATTGTATTTCCCTATTGCTGTCTGCTGTCTGCCCCAGACCATGTACTCCAGCTGGTAGTTAGGAGCATGGGCTCTGGAGCAGACTGCTCGGCTTTAAATTCTGGCTGTGCAACCTTGAGCAAGTAGCCTAACCTCTCTGATACTTCCTCTCTTATAAGAGGGGAATAACAACAGTGCTTACCTCGTAGAGTTGTTGTGAGGGTTAAAGGAGATAGTGCACGTAAAGTGCTTAGCCTGGTGTGTGGACTGTGGTCAGTGGCTCTGAGCTCTGCAGCTTGGCGAATGGGGACCATTGAATCCATTCTTGGATTGCCTGGGCCTGGCACAGTGCCCGAGGTTTAGGAGGTATCACTGAATTGAGCCAAAACATATAATTTGGATTAACCTGGGGATGACCAGATTAAATGACTGAGAGATGAACATCATTGAACACTTTTGCCGCCACAAAATGACAATGGCTGTTTTCTTGATGATAAGAAGAAAGGCATGCCAAAATGCAAAAATACAAGAATAAAGTAAAACTACCAATAGCTTGGGTGACCATATAATTTATCATATAAACAGGAACACTTTTGAGAGTGAACAGAAGTGCTCTTAGAGTTAGACTGTCCCAGGCAAACCAGGAAATATGGTCACCCCACCTATAAGTTCCCCTCCCAAAGATGGCCATGGTTAGCATTTTTGTTACATGGCCTTCTATTTTCTAACCTGCTTTTCTTTCACTTAACAATATCTCATGAAATCCTTTCATGTCAATAAATATAGATGTTTACCGTCATTTAAGGACTGCATCCTACTTTCTTTGGATGTGCCATAACTCATTATTCATCCTGTATGTATGTATATATAGATTGTTTCCAATTTTTGAGAATTATAAAATATTTATAAAGAAATTTCAGATTGCTCGTTATCACTCTGTAGATTGGAATTTTGCAGAAACGATACCTAGGCAGCCCACTATTTTCTCTAAGGTGCTTTGCCCTCCCCGGCAGATGTGTCTGTCACCTGCATGGTCTTAGTTATGATTTTGCGGGCTGGCTAGCTCTTCTCCCTATGGACATATGCAGGGGGAAGTTAGCATATCCTCCCCCTCAATTAAATGGGATTAAAAAATAGAGCTTTTTTATTAAAACAACTAAGCATAGACAGTAACAAATATTACTGACAATTATATTTAAATGAGTGACACACAATTTAGTGAAGAGGTAAAGAACCATGAGTGTTGATGTTTAATTAGGTACCATTCTCACTGGCCCTTAATTCTATTGCTGCTGGAATAAAATGTTTTGTTCATTCATTCACATTCATTCATACATTCATTCATTTACAAACTACTAACCACACTCTTATGCCAGTCATGGAGAAGCTTTCTGCAACCTAAATCAAATACAGTAACACCACTGATTCATTAGAGGACTTTTAGGGTATTCACGTTTGGTGTCATTCATTCAAATACTTCACTTTAATTGAGAATACTACTTATATTTCTGCCAATTGTATCCTGAGTGGAACTCCAAGGCACACCAGCCCTGGATATCCTCACGGGGTGTAGCCAAGAGAACTTTGTAAACTCCAAATTTCAGAACTCCACAATAGTGCTTCTTGGGGAGTGTTGTGGAGATGAAGACAAGTAGAGAGAAACACAGCTGTGTGGAGATGCAGATGCTGATGCTGGCTATGAAACAGAGAACCTCGCGGGTCACAGTGGCGTGGGATGCTGAGGATTTCTGGATGGACTGAACATTTCACTATTGTTTCAAAGCAGGATAATGAGGTAAGACTTGAGAGCATATTGATAAAAAGACAAAGGGAGCTCAAAGCCAAAAATGGAGACATGTGTGAGAAGTATTTGGGGAGAAAGGATAAAGATGACCAAGCTAAACAGAACCAGGCTTACATTAGGCCCTACCTTAAAATTGGTGTGATATGAAGAACCCCCAGGGTGAGTGTATCAGTTTTCTACTGCTGTGTAACAAATTACCCCCAACTTTGTGGCTTAAAACAACACCCATTTATTATTTCACAGTTTCTGTAGGTTAGAGGTCTGGGCACAGAACAGCTGGGCCCTCTGCGGGGTCTCCACAAAGCTGAAATCAAGGTGTTGGCAGGGCTGAGTGCTCACCTGGAGCTCAGGGCTCTCTTCCACACTCATTTAGGTTGGTGGCAGGATTCGACTTCTTGTGGTTGTAGGACTGAATCCTGTTTTCTTGCTGGCTATCGGCAGGGGTTGCTCTCAGTTCCTAAGGCTGCTCTCAGGTCTGAGCTCCATGGACCCCTCCACAGTCAGTTCACAACAGAAAGCGGTTTGCTTTCTACCAGACCAAAGGGAGAGTGCCTGTTGCTGCTGCTTGTCTGTTTCCAGGGCTCAGCCGATTAGGTCAGACCTATCCAAGATAATCTCCCTTTTGATTAACTCAAAGTCAAAGTCTACTGATTAGGGACCTTAATTACATCCGCAAAATTCCTTGTGCCATATAATGCAGAATATTCACAGGAATGAGATGCCATCATATTCATAGGTCCTGCCTACATTCAAGGGGAGGGTGTTATATAGCACATGTACACCAGGGGGAGGAAATCTTGGGGGACATCTTAGAATTCTGCCTACCATAATGAGATAAACCAAAACAACTAGAAAAAGCATTTTTATTGTGAGCTTTAAAGTCGCTTGGGTTCTTTAATGGGAATGCGGTAAACACAATGCATGACAATGAAAATGTTCTGATACTAATAACTACAAGCCTTTGAATAGCAGAATGAAAATCTCCAGGAACTGTCACTGGGCCATCTCCTTGGTTAGAGTCCCAGGTTGAGGGGGCAGTAGAGGAGGGCAGTGTGGCAGGGTTCAGGTGGGGACAGGATTCCAGTTCTTTCTGCTGGAGCCCAGTAAGCTCTTTATCTAAGACTACCAGCTTAGTCCCGAGGGACTATCCATGTTGAAGACCACTGGCAATGCCCAGGGCCCCACTGAGAAGGTCTTCATGGAGTGAGCTCATAGTAGAGGATGGTCAGGATGTGTGTGGTTTCTGGGGCCATGCAGATACATGCAGGAGTGGGGATGATGGGGAGACATGGGGAAAGTTTAATTTAACCTTCACTGCCCAGGATAGGGATGCCAACCTTTAACCTCCACACTCACTCTTAATGAACAGACATTCAAGAGGTTGCATATGAAAAGGCAACTGATAGGGGAGCCGGCTCTATCCCAGACCTGCTCCCCTCTTACCCACCAGAGGTTCTTGTGGATGGATCAGTGAAGTACCGTTGTGGAAGCTTCGGGAGTGTCGGTCACCATCTTATGCACGACTACGTTTCATCTCACAAATCTCAAGCTGCTAAGTGCTCTATCACCACAAACTTCAACAATCCTTCAGGGGTCAACATGAAGGAAGAAAAGGGGCTGGCCTGGTAGTGTAGTGGTAAAGTTTGAGTGCTCTGCTTCAGCAGCCCGGGGTGTGCAGGTTTGGATCCCAGGTGCGGACCTACACACCGCTCATCAAGCCATGCTGTGGCGGCATCCCACATACAAAATGGAGGAAGATGGACACAGATGTTAGCTCAGAGCCAGTCTTCCTCACCAAAAAAAAAAAAAAAGAAGGAAGAATGGAAGTATGTTGTCAGGCCCTTCTGGTTCTCAACGGATGCCCTGCTCAGCCAGACTTGAGCAGGGGAGTGGGGTGGGGAGGGGAGCAGGAATTCTTGTAATGATGGGGACCAATTCGATAAATCCAGATATAGAGACTTGGGCTGTGAGTTAAGCATACGTGAGGTCCCAGCCTCTGAAACTCCTGTTCCTAGTGGCCACTATCCTGTGCTATGGATTGAACTGGTTAAACTCATGTTCACAAAGCTGATGCACAGACTTCCATTTGCAACTACTGAATGCCATCTGCGTCAGAAAAAGGTCTCGGTAGAACCAAAAAGCTGCAAAACTCTGAAACACCAGAGTCTGCAGGAACTTAAACCACTAGCACGTGGAAACTTACAAAATGGTGGAGCAGTGGAGATGCCTGCTGGAGGTACAGCCTCTGAGTTTTGTGGACACCTGATGCTGGGCAGGTGGCGAGGCTCACTTGTTAGTGATGTGAAGCATCCTCCTTGCAGTGCTCAAGACTTAAATAAATGCCTCAGTAGAGTGGCAGCTTGCACAGCTCATGGCCTTCAGAGTCACTCATGAAGAGTGCTACCTTCTAGGTGAGCATGGAGGGTCAACTATTTTCTCTGCATGGAGGCCTGGGCTGAAAAATTGGAAGAAGGGGCCCAGCTCTATGCCTGTCCTCTAATGTCCTACTATCTACCAGGAACTATTCTAACTGATGTACGTAGGTATGGTTATCCCTTTTCAACAGACGGTGAAGCTAAGGCATAGAGAGGTCAATTGTTTGAGGCCATATGAATGAGAAGTGGCAGAACTGGGATTTGAACCAAGTCACTATAGGGTCAGAGTCCTCGTGCTTAGGGGCCAGGTATTATGGCCTCCTGCCATGCTGTGTTGTCTTACACAACCAGGATAGAGCGCTCACAGAATTTGGCACAGGTTTTCAAGGCAGGTAATACACACAATTTGAGTAAAAATGTCTAGTGCACAGAGAGTAATAAAGAGGAGTGTGGGTGCCTGGGTGGTAATGATGGGCCCACGGAGGTGTCCTTTTCTCTCTCCACCACACACTGCCTGCAGGATTACAGAACTGCCACTTTCCACTTCAGGGCTATTGGTACTTGCAGCGCCAGATGGCTGTCCTCAGGTTTCACTGCAGCTGAGCATAAATATCAAATCCGCCATTTCTAAGGGGGGGCTCCGACGATGCCCAGGTGTGTGGTTCTGGAGCAATTTTGCCTCAAGTAAATCAGTAGGTCCATATTAGAACACATGTGTTAATTTATTGCAGCAAAGTTTTATGTCTTAATCAGTCATTAGCAGAATTTCGTACCAGAAATTCTTTCCTCTTTAATCTTGGTGGGATTGGTATTACACATAACTCGACTATTAAGACAAGAATATCTTGCAGATAGGGAGGTCATTAATCTAAAGGGTTTTTGCAGTGTGAAATGCAAATGCTCAGTGACAGGTATGGCGGATCCCCCAAAGCCTTCTTAATCTGCCATAAAGGGATCTAAGGAAAGGTTTGATTATTTTGTTAACACAAACAAGAAGCACTTCTGAAGCTCAGCTCTCTTTGAAGCTCCAATTCCTCCATTTGTTCAGATAAACTTTCCAGGCCCTAGAGGGTCGGTTCATCAACACCTTCTTCCCCTCTGTGTTCCCAACGACAGACCTGGGATTTGGGTCTACGTTCACAGAAGGTGAAGGGAAAGGAAAGATGCTCTCTCTCTCTCCTCTGCGGGCCTCTGTGACCAGCTCTTTCTTGTGGATTCCTCCTCCCTCTGGGACCGCACATCTGGGTGGTTCCATACATGTGTTCCGGGTTGATGACGCCGTTGGTCAATTCGGGGAGACGAGCGATGTTGACGCATGAGTCATCCTTGCAGCAAGCCAGGAGTTAGAAGGCTCAGATTCTAACCCAGCTCTGCCACAAAGCACTTGTGTGCCTTTGGGAAAGTCATCTCTATTGCCTCAGTTTCCCCAACTGAGACTAATGATTGCCAAAGTTCTTCCAGCTTTAAATATGATCTTGTAACCTCTGCTCCACAATGTGCAGAGGCCCTCAACGAAGAATCTCAGAATTAGGTCACTTTATTCAGTATATTATGCCTCCTAATATTTGTTACAATAGCCCAGACAAGAGGCTGGTAGAGAGTCAGTGTTAAAAGGGTGGGCTCTGGTGTTGGACGGCCTAGTTCAAATCCTGGCTCTAAGTGACCTTGGGTAAATTTTGTCATCTGTCTGTGCCTTAGTTCTCTCGTCTAATAATACTGCCAATCTCATAGAGAACTTATGAGATTTAAATAACCTAATGTGCATAAACTACTTACAATACTTGGTATAAACTAAATACCAAATATTAGCTGTATTATTAATTTTATTATTCTCTATAACTCGGAAAGACTATGGGCTTAAATTTCGATGATAAGTACAACCAGAAAATCACTTTCCCCACCAAAAAAAATTTAGTCTTTATTTAGATACTGGTTAGAAAGGCGGCAAGCCCCGTCTTCCCCCTGGTACCCTAAGTTCCAATGAGAATGTTGCCCTCACTTGAGAGGATGAAGATGAGGACAGGAGCTCCTTTGGGCTCTGCAGCAAGCCTTCCTGAGGCTGGGCCATGATCTGCTCCTGTGCTGTCTTCCTAGATTCCACAGACACCCCCTGTCCGTCAAGTGCCCGACCGTGTGCAGCTTTCTGGCTTCTCTGCTCTCAAAACCTGTGGCGCGCTTGTGGAATGGTCTTCCATGGTCTTGCGGCAGCAAGGGATCTTCGTGTCTTCCTCCCCCTTCATCATTTTCTCTCCCTCCTCCTTGGCTGCGGGCCTCCCCCCGCCCCCACCGCTTCCCTCCCCAGGGAGCCCCTTCTGGTTCCTCTCTCCATCTTCTTCTCCTCATCCCAAAAGAATCCTCCAAGGACTCATTCACAATGGTCTCGGCTTAGTGCCTGGCAAAAAAAATTCTCTCCCTCTGCACCTTTCAGGAAAACAATCAGCCCAAAAAGTTTAAGGAAAAAATTCATTATCTTGAATGGGATTTCGTTACCAGCCCTGGCCAGGAGGGACTCAAGTTCCCGGGAAATCTACATTAATAAATTCCCTACCACGGGGTGGGGGCGGGGAGGCCACCCAAACTGAGATATAATTTCTTTTTGAGCTTTGCAACGAAGGGTGAGAGTCTTAAACAGAAAACCTAAAATGCCGTCTAGCTAGAAAAAAGGACTTAAAGCATCCCAGAGAACCCCAGGGCTGTTTGGAATCCATTTTGAGCAAAGTGGAAATATTTGGATGAGTGAAACGGCTGCTTTCTTTTAATTGGTATCTGGTTGATCAGGGACTGCTATCTACAACCATGAGAGGGTTGTCAGGAAAATCAGCGTATAGAACATTTCACTAACAAATTCGTAATTTCATCTGTGTCAGCCACAAAACTTATTGTACTCATTTTGGCTCTCGAACGAAAGAGCAACTGGCGAGTACCTTTGTGGTCTCGGAAGAAGATTTAGAGAGGTTGGTTAGTTTATTAGAAAGCAGTGGGAGCGGCTCTTCCCTTCAGCTGTTAACTCTAGAGAAGACTGTTAGAAACTCTCCATGTAGAGCTTGAATCTCCTTCCCCTTTGATTCAATCACCCCGAGTCATTAGGCTGGTTGAACAGCACTTTAGACCGTGCACTATAAATAATTAAAACATAGGAACCTGCACGGTCACCTGATTCAGCCCCATGAGGAAGTGGTATGTGGAGGATGTCTGATGCCCAGGATTTTAAAACTGCAGCTCTAGTCCCAGCCTAGTCCTCTAAGCAACAGCCCCACATTTCAAACTAGCACCATCTTGGCATTTGCTGCACCTGACAAACTCCCTCGAGCGAATCCTGAAAACTAGAACCTACCCCTCTAGACCAGCTCTTCTGATGTTATGTTTCAAGACTATACCTCCAACTTCAAGCTACCGAATGTGGCAGATGGTATTCTCCAAAAAGGGCCATGTATTAGTTTCCTAGGGCTGCTGTAACAAATTATCACAAACTTGGTGGCTTCAATCTACAGAAATGTATTCTCTCACTTCTGGAAGCCGGAAGTCCAAAATCAAGGTGTCGGCAGGGCTGTACTCCCTCTGGAGGCTCTAGAGGAGGATTCTTCCTTGTCTCTTCCAGCTTCTGGTGGCTCCTGGTGTTCCTTGGCTTGTGGCAGCATAACTCCAATTTCTGCCTCTGTCTTCACACAGACTTCTTCTCTGTGTGTCTGTGTGTCATCTCCTCTTTTTACAAAAGGATACCAGTCATTGGATTTGGGGCCTACCCTAAATATGACCTCATCTTAATTATATCTGCAAAGACTCTATTTCCAAATAAAGTCACATTCTGAGGTCCTGGGTAGACATGAATTTTGGGGGGGGACACTATTTAACCCAATGCAGGCCCCAACAATCTTTCCTATCCCATATGCACTTCCAGAACCTTGCCACTCTCCCATTGAGAGGTGAAGTCTATGCCCCCTCCCCTTGAACTGGGTGGGCCTTTGTGATGGCTTCAATTAACAAAGAATGGCAGAAGCGATGTTGTGTGACTTCCGAGGCTAGGTCATGAGAGACATACAGCTTCTGCCTGCCTCTCTCATGATGCTCACCTTTGGAATGAACCACCATGCTGTGAGGAAGCCTAGGCACTTGAAGGGGACCACATGGAGAGAAACTGAAGGCTCCCACTCGTCAGCCTCAGCTGAGCTCTCAGCAACCACTAGCACCAAGGTGCAAGCCGTATGAGCCAGCCATCTGGGAAGAGGGTCCTCCATCCCTCAGTCAGCCGCCCCAACTGATGCTGCATGGAACACAGACGAGCCTACCCCAGTGAGCCCTGCCCAAATTGCGTATTTATAAGCAAACTAAATGATTGTTGTTTTAAACCACTGAGTTTTGGGGTCGTTTTTTATGTAGCTTTGGATATGTGGAACATGGAGCATGGAACCTTTGGAGCATTGTAACTCCTCTCTCCTCTTTTCTACCTCTAACCAATTAGTGCATAAGTCTCTTCCCTTCCTCCTGCCCCCACTTAGCCAGGCTCCTAATTTTTTCACCCTGGATTGCATCCTTAGCATCTTAACTGGCCTCTGGACTTTGGTCCTTCCTTCCTCCATCCTACCAAATGATCTCTTTAGTACATTTTGGTCTTGCCACCATCTTGCTCAAAATTCGTTGATGGCTCTCCGTTGCTTTGAGCCTTTTCCCACATTCCTTAACTGAGATATAAGACTTCTTCATTCTGGCCTCAATTTGGCTTTCTTGCCTTATCTCCTATGCCTTATTCATAAGGATTCTATGCTTCCAACAAACCAGACTGTTCCAGACAGACCCTGAGCTCGCTCTTCTGCCTTGGTACCTGGTTTACTTTTTCAACATTTAATAATGTCTTTTGAGCACCTATTCATGCCAGGCAATGTGCAGAAAACTGGGGAATACTGGAATATCACCCCCTTTCCCATCTTCTCACTTCATCTAACTGAAATTCTACCTGTTTTCCAAGGCTCAGCTCCAAACCTCACCTCCTCCTTGAAGCCTCCCCGGATCCCTTAGCCAAAAATGATTTTTGCTTTCCTCTGAACTCTTCTTACCTCTTCTTCTCCAATCAAACCAAATGACTTGCAGCCCTGTGACCACACCAGGCTTTTCCAAGCCTCCTGGCCCTTGTGCATGCTGCACGTTTTTCCTTCAGTCTCTTCCAACTGGCTAACTCCCACAAACCTTCATACCTCAACTTAAATATCATTTTCTTTTTAGAAATTTTCTGTAATCAACTTGGTCTGGCTCAGATATCCCAATGTATGATTACCCTAGGCTCAGAATAGATTCCAAGTCTATCTCTGTGGCATGGACTGGGTCTTTTATTCCTTTATTCCATATACCCAGCCCATAAAGAGTGCTCCGTAAATGTTTGTTGAATGATTGAATGTTGAATACATGAGGAACTCACTAGAAAGATCTCAAAGTCCTTTTGACATGGCTGGATATAGGAAAAGAGTTTGGAGATGAGGCTTTGCTTAGCCATTAAATGTTCATGGCTGTATTTCAGGCTCTTTGAGTTGATTTTAGGGCTCAGCTTCACGTAAAGGAACTCTATACACACCCTTTCTTTGACCCCCAAGCGTATTTTGGTAATGAAGAAACATTTTAACCAGAAGACAATCAATTTAGCCTTTTTCTGATTGTTCTTTGTTCTCTGTATAAGAGTCTTATCTCTTCAACAAAATTATAAATTTTTCAAGCATAGAGATGCCATATTCTTTCTCTTTTGATTTTCTCACAGTGCCTATTTTGTATTGGGAACATATAAGCCCTTCAATATTTACACAGCAGATTTTTGTGGGGAGATATAGCTAACGCCCCAAATTTCCTGTCGGTTCGGTCTTCTTTGAAAAAACTGCTTTTGTGCATACCAATCTAGAAAGCTGCTTCCTTCCCTTGAACAGATAATGAAGCTGTTGGACTTGGACCATAGGAGGAAGTGAATTCTAAAGAGAATTGCGTTCTGGGAGGAATCCCCCATCTCATACTCTTTAACTTGTCTTTCCTTTTGGGGATAGGACTGTGAACCCTGAGTTTCCTGGGATGTCATTATACATCCCGGGGTTTAATCATCTAAGACTTGTTCCCCCCTCCAAAGTGTCCCCCCACGACCGTGAAGACATTATTGTGGGAGAGAGGTAAGCTCTTTTCAAAATCCAAGTTTCAAGCTATAGTTAGATGACCTCTCTTAGGCTCTAATATTAAATCTGAGACTCTTGAGAGCATTTGCTGAGGGAATCCATCATCCTTTTATTTTCTATTTTCTGGGGGCTTACTCAATATTACGACTCCAGGGGAAAAAAATGCCATGACTAGTACTTGAAATGCTGGCACCTATAGTATTTTGAGTTAATGTTACTTGCAGCTTTATCCAGGAACAATTCTGCCGTGAAATAGCTGTAAAAGAAACGAGACTAGTTAGAAGGATTCTTTTGCGTCTCAGGCATGCAGAGAGTACGTGTGTGTACGTGTGGGACAGTGAGGGGGGATGATAGATAGTGTGCTACCTTTTCTTTAAGAACACGTCCTTTTATTCCTGACACTTAAAAAGACACTGTCAAAAAGATGTTTTACTGATTTGACTTTCTGTGCAGGAGAACGTGAAACAGTTACCTAGTAAGTGGTTTTCTAGGGAGTTTCACCCACACGTTGTAATAAACTGAGCCCGAAGATAACATATCTTTTGTGCTTTTACAGTGCTTGGATGATAACTGTGAAAAATTATCTAGTGGAGGTTAGCAAACTGTACCTGTGGTCTTTTTCTCATGACCTCCGTATGATAAAGTTTACTATCTTGGAGCATGATGCATTGTCAAATAATAGGTTTGCTTGTCTGGCCAACAAGAAGTAATTGAGGAGTGTTATAGTTTTACAATCGTGTTTCAATGACTCTGCTGCTTTTGAGTTGTTAGACCTGAACAAAATGGGTCAATGTTGAAAGAATAAAGTTTTTTTCTCTCTCTACCCCTCCCCTACACCCCACCTTCTTTACGGAAGTGTGTTGAAAGGCAGGGATGGGCTATGGGCCTTGACTATGATGAGTCTCTGCCCAGGCATCATCGGCTTTCAGTTTGGGGCTTGAGGTGGGAGATCTTATTCCTAGTTTAATGACTGAGAGCAAATTTGGATTTGACTTGCCTACAAATATCTATTGAGCACTCTTGTATTCCTTCTGTCCTTGGGGAGAAAATAGGCTAACAAGCTTATTTTGGTTTTAGAGATTCTTTGGACCTCAGATCTATATCTTCAGGAAATGATTTTTCTTGCACATTCAGAAGACTTGCTGGGAGCAGATCAAAGCTGGGGTGACCTGAATGATCCAGAACAGGTAGCACATTAAAGAATGTTTGATTTTGCTACATTCTACTTTCTCTGGGGCTAGGTCTCACCTAGCATTTTACAAAGCCTGCTCCATGTAACACTAGTTCTATGAAATGCTTTGTGGTGAAGTGAGTTTGGGAAATATTGCACACTTGATTGAAACCCTTATTTTAGTGCCTCGCGATGAATATTAGCATATTAAAGGCTTGAAGGAGTCCCATAGCAGAGAAGAACCTTCACTCTGGCATTTCCCAAAGGTGGAATGCCACTCCACCCCCAACACATACACTGCAGACCTAGTATTTTGGGGAATTTTGAAAAACTGAGGTTTCGGTGATTTATAAATATAGCCATCATTATTTCCAGAAAGAAACCACTGACAGGCTAATCATTGCTTAACAACCTCCCTCTCCCCTCACCAACATATACGCATATACATTTGTCTTAGAAATGATTTTTTTCCAATAGGGCTATTAAGATTAAAAATTGAGAGCTTCTCCATGTGTAGAAAGAGTTATGTCACTGTTATGGGGGCCAAGGAACTTTTTAGGAAAATAAATAACATAAATGACTAGGATTCATATTTGTACAGGAATGTTTGATGGACCTATTTGTGTTTGCTGATGTTGGGGGTTACTAAAAATGCGAGGAGGGTGTAAAGGACTGGTATCCAAAATATAGAAAGAACTCTTAAAACTCAACAATAAGAAAACAAACCACTCAGTTAAAAAACGGGCCAAAGACCTTAACAGACATCTCACTAACAAGATACACAGATGGCAAATAAGCATTTGAAAAGATGCTCCATGTCATATGTCATGAGGGAAATGCGAATTAAAACAACAATGAGATATCACTACATACCCATTAGAATGGCCAAAACCTGAAACACTGACAACACCAATTGCTGGTGAGGATGTGGAGCAACAGGAACTCTCAGTCATCGCTAGGGGGAATGCAAAATGGTACAGCCACTTTGGAAGACAGTTTGGTGGTTTCTTACAAACTAAACCTTCTCTTACCATATAATCAAGCAATTATGCTCCTTGATATTTACCCAACGGAGTTAAAAACTTATGTCCACACAAAAACTGGCACGTGGATGTTTATTGCAGCTTTATTCATAATTTCAAAAACCTGGAAGCAACCATAATGTCCTTCAGTAGGCGAATGGATAAATAAAACTGGTACATCCAGACAACTGAATATTATTCAGCGCTAAAATGAAATGAGCTAGAAAGCCATGAAAAGACATGAAGGAATTTTTTTTCATTGAGGTAGTATTGGTTTACAACATTGTATAAATTTCAGGTGTACATCATTATATTTCAGCTTCTGTATAGACTACATTGTGTTCACCATCAAAAGTCTAGTTTCCATCCATCACTGTACAAATGTCCCCCTTTATCCCTTTTGCCCTTCTCCCCACCCCCCTTCACCTCTGGTAACCACCAATCTCTTCTCTGTATGTATGTGTTTTTTTCTTGTTGTTTATTATCTTCCAAGTATGAGTGAAATCACTCAGTATTTGTTTTTCTCCATCTGACTTATTTTGCTTAGCATAATACCTTCAAGGTCCACCATGTTGTTGCCAATGGCAACATTTCATCTTTTTTATGGCTGAGTAGTATTCCATTGTGTATGTATACCACATCTTCTTTATCCTTTCACCCATTGATGAGCACTTGGGTTGTTTCCAAGTCTTGACTATTGCAAATAATGCTGCCATGAACATAGGGGTGCATATATCTTTTTGAATTAGTGTTTTTGTGTTCTTTGGATAAATACCCAGAAGTGGAATAGCTGGATCATATGGCAGTTCTATTTTTAATTTTTTGAGGAATCTCCATACTGTTTTCCATAGTGGCTTCATCAATTTACATTCCCACCAGCAGTGTACAAGGGTTCCCTTTTCTCAACATCCTCTCCAACACTTGATATTTCTTGTCTTTTTAATAATAGCCATTCTGATGGGTGTGAGATGATATATCATTGTGGTTTTGATTTGCATTTCGCTAGTAACTAGTAATGTTGAACATCTTTTCATGTGCCTATTGGCCATCTGTATATCTTCTTTGGAAAAATGGCTGTCCAGATCCTCTGCCCACTTTTTAATCAAGTTGTTTGTTTCTTTGTTGTATGAGTTCTTTATATATTTTGGATATTAACCTCTTATCTAATAGATGATTTGCAAATATCTTCTCTCAATTGGTAAGTTGTCTTTTCATTTTGTTGATGGTTTCCTTTGCCGTACAGAAGCTTTTTAGTTGGATGTAGTCCCATTTGTTTATTTTTTCTTTTGTTTCCCTTGCCTGAGGAGACATATTCAAAAAGATACTACTAAGACAAATTTCAAATAGTGTACTACCTATGTTTTCTTCTAGGAAGCCAGGCATGTTTTCAGGTCTTACATTCAAATTTTTAAACCATTTTGAGTTAATTTTTGTGTATGGTGTAAGATAATGGTCTACTTTTATTTTTTTGCATGTGGCTGTCCAGTTTTCCCAACACAATTTATTGAAGGACTTTCCTTTCTCTTTTGTATGTTTTTGGCTCCTTTGTCGAAAATTAGTTGTCCATAAATGTGTGGGTTTATTTCTGGGCTCTCAGTTCTGTTCCATTTGTCTGTGTGTCTGTTTTTCTGCCAGTACCCTGCTGTTTTGATTACTATAGCTTTGTAGTATATTTTGAAATCAGGGAGTGTGATACCCCCCAGCTTTGTTCTTTTTTCTCAAGATTGCTTTGGCAATTCAGGGTATTTTGTTGTTCCATACAAATTTTAGGATTCTTTGTTCTATTTCCTGAAGAATGTCATTGGGATTCTGATAGGGATTGCATTGAATCTGTAGATTGCTTTAGGTAATATCGACTATTTAACTATATTAATTCTTCCAATTCATTTCTTTGTGTCTTCTTCAATTTCTTTCAACAAAGACATAGAGGAATCTTAAGTGCATATTACTAAGTGAAAGAAGCCAATCTGAAAAGGCGACATACTGTATGATTCCGATTATATGACAATCTGAAAAAGGCAAAACTATAGAGACAGTGAAAAGATCAGTGGTTGCCAGCGGTTTGGGACAGGGGCAGGGATGAGTAGGAGATGCACAGAGGATTTTTAGGGTAGTGAAAATACTCTGTATGATACTATAAAGTTGGATACATGTCATTATACATTTGTCCAAACCCACAGAATGTACAACATCAAGAGTGAACCCTAATGTAAACTATGGACTTTGGGTGATAATGATGTGTCAATATAGGTTCATCGGTTGTAAAAATATACCCCTCTGGTGGGGGATGTTAATAATGGGGCAGGTGATATGTAGGAAATCTCTATACCTTCCCCTCAATTTTGCTGTGAACCTAAAAACTGCTCTAAAAAAATAAAGTGTTAGGAAAAAATGCAAGGAGGTGCCTGCTGGGTCTGGGAGAGAATCTACTCTAAAAAACAAAAGTGTTAGGCATGATTAACCGAATTCAACAATAGGGCTCTGGGGGTCAAAAGGGAGTGGTGGTCCTTCTCTGGTGTGCAGGCTGCTACCTGCATGCGGCACCCTAGTGGTGGCAGCCTCCCTACAGAAGGAAGGCTGTGCGTGTAAAGTGAAAGGAGCTCTAACACTGCTTTGGGACACCTCTAAGAGTTACTAACAGAGGGAAGGCTGGCTGTTAGATAGTCCAGCATACAGTGACGATGACGGGGTCTCAGAGAGTAGCCCAGAAGTGGACAATGATAGCACTTGGCCAGTGGCCTGGGAAGCATAAAGATGGGCCTTGGAGATGAGGCAGCTAGATGGCACATGGGACGCAGACAGGATTAACCTGGGGGTGCTGTGGGCACTCCCCCCTCCACCAAGGGGCTGGGAATCTTGAAAGCAGGTCTTGGGGCTAACAGAAGCTAGCTCCACTATAATAATAGGACTTAATTTTGCCCACAGGGTGAAGTCCATGGACATCCTTCCCATTACTCAAGTAATTACACTTCCAGCAAATCCAGCCCAACTGTTTCAGACAGAAGAGACAAGCAGCACAGGGAGTGCAGTGGGGCCATCATACAAGATCCCATATGATGGTTGTATTAGTTATCTATTGCTGTGTAACAAATTATCCCAAACCTTAATGGCTTAAAACAATAATAAACATTTATTGTCTCACACAGTAGGTCAGGAATTTGGGAGCAGCTTAGCTGGGGCATTCAGAGTCTCTCATATGGTGCACGTCAGGAAGCTGGCTGAGGCTGCAGTCTTTGGAAGGCTTACTGGGGCTGGAGGATCCACTTCCAAGATGGCTTCCTCACAGGCTGTGGACAAAACCCTCCATTCCTGGCTGGCTGCTGGCAGGAGGCCTCAGCTCCTCACCATGTGGCTCTTTCCATAGAGCTGCCTGAATGTCTTCATGGTGTAGCAGCTGGTTTTCCCCAGGGCGAGTGATCCAAAAAAAAGACAAAGACGACACCACAGTCCTTTTATAACCCAGCCTTGGAAGTCACACACTGCCACTTTGCATATTCTCTTTGTTAGAAGCATGTCACCAACTGTAGCCCATGCTCAAGGGGAGGGGTTTTAAGCTCCACCTTTTGAAGGGAGAAGTGTCCAAGAAATTGTGGACGTATTTTAAAACCACCACAATGGTGGTTGACTTGTATTTAATCCTCTCAAGAGGTTAAAGGGTTAACAAGAGTGTCAGGAAGCACAGGAGAGAAGGACTTGAGTTGGAGAAAGGTGTGGACAAATTTGCTGGGTTGCCCAGAAGTGAAATCTATTGTGAGTCAGAGAAATTCTTTTTTATTTATTTTGAAATCAAAAGATGGGCTCCAGACATGACTGCTTGTTAAATTGTATGAAATTAAAAATAGCTTAAATGTTTGGGAAGAGGGGGGAGATGATTAGTTCTCAGGATATATTAAATGTCCTCACATGAGAAGGGAGTCAGCTATTGGGAAGGGCTGCTTCGGAAAACATATGCTGTGTCAAACTCTGCCAGCAGATGCAGAATCTGCTGCTAAAGTTAGCTCCCTGAGAACGGAGCTGGATGGGCTGCCATCACAGATGTCTCTGGAACCAGCACCCGAGACAAATATAATTCTTACCACTGGAAAGCGAGGCCCCACACAAGAGCCTTCTCACCCTGGGGGAGGGGTTGCAGGGAGGTGTGAAGGCAGATTATGACCCCAAATGCTGACTCTTCTGTGATTCTCGAGGATAACAGATGATTTTTAAGCCACGAGGTGTCTTGGTATTTTGCATTTCTAAATTTGAGAATCCCTCATAAGGTGAATTCTTGTTAAAGCAGAACCCGTGCTATGTAAAATCCAAGGCCCGATTGGAAAGGTCTTGAAATGTATATTTTGAGATTTATAGTCTGAACTGTTGGAAGCGGAGGAGATGAGAGTTCCAAATGCCTAAAACTACAAGAATGAGAAATGATTTAAATTATTTCATTAGCGCAGGGACCAGATGCTTTTCCCAGACAAGAAGGGGACCCAGTTTCGTGGCAGATGACAGACACACGATGTCACGCGTTGAGTTTCCACGCGTTACGGAGCAGGATTTCCCCAAAGTGAGTTTCACAGAACTTAGTCGACAGGGATCCTCACAAAGAAAGATTCTCGTAAATAAAGCTGGGGATGATGCAAACACGGTTCCCCTCTTGGAGAATCAAGAGGCGCATCGTCATTTGAATGTCTCCGAGAGGCCCTTACATGAAGAAACCTGTTTGATTTTGTTTAGCTCCTTAGTTCCCAAACATGTAACCATGGATTGTTTTCCCCTCTAAATTCTACTAATCTCCAGCTCCTATTTCTGTCCCTGTAGAACGTCAGCTTCATGAGGGCAGGTCTTCATCTGTCTTATTCACGATTATAGCCCCACAGCCCCGAGCCGTGCCGGAAGTGTTCACACAGCACTTGAAGAAATGGAGTTCAAGCTTTAGGACCTTCACCTTCCAAGGCCCTGGACCTAGTCTTGTATTCACAATTTTGTCTTCTTTCCCTTAGAGACGACTTCCGCTATTGTTAGAAGCTTCCGGCCCCACAAAACCTGGATCCGCCCCTGCCTGGAACACACGAGGTGCCCAACAAATCATTACTGAATAAATGGAAGAAAGAATGGCTACTCCGAAACCAGTGTTCCCTGGAATATACATTGGGAAACACCACCGTAGAGACATGAGACTCCAGATAGGAGGGCCCAGTGGTTAATGTTCATGTTAGATTGAGGAGGTATGAGAGGAATAAAATCTCACCTGGGAAAGTAACTGCAAAAATTGGAGTTGGAAATAAAGGCCAATTGATTTATGATTGATGATTACCATAGGGCTTACCAGAGTCTGTGTTCTCCCCAGCTAGGATTGATCTGCTATCATGCTAGAGAGTTTCATTGTGAGGGTTTAGAGGGCAAGCGAAAGTCACGATGCAATGTTCAGTCATCTCACGCGGCTGCAGAGGTTCCTGAAAAGGAAGTCCTGGCGCTCCTGAACAGAGACCCTCAGCAGCTCCCTCGGCCATCGCTCTGCCAGCCTGGAACTGGGTCCCCCTTAGATATTTGCTGCTGCCGGTGTTGGATGAGGAACAGAGTTCCAGAAGACCCAGGGGCTGTCTGGTTCTGACTATCCCTCTTTCAATTCTATATGTGGGTTTGACCCTTAAGTAATGAGACAGATTTTTAATAGTCCCACAAGGCTTCACCTGTCCAGATGAACATTGTCTTTTAGAGACCGTCCTTTGGAGAGCAGCATGTAGGCTCCCATACAGCTGTTACTAATAAAAACGTTTGTGGCCCTCTTTTGGAATTGCTTTTTGTGTCAATTATGAGGTGCATGAGACAAACCTATCCCCTCGGCCACATGTTGTTTCTGACCAACAATGGTCTTACCCAGCTTATCCTGCATATTCAGCTGGCTTGATGTTAGAATCACTTTAGGATTTTAATTCAAACTCAAATCCACGGTCAAAAGACAAAAAATTGCCGGTATTGAGATTGTTTCAAAATATACACCATGTGATCTGAAAGCGACTCTCCAAGATGAGACCGACATCATTTGAGCCTGGACAGCATCTCCACAGAGCATGGAGGCTTCTGGAGGTCCGCCTTCAAGGGAACAGCCAGATTCTAAATCCTGGCTGCTCATCAGAATCAGCTGGGGAGCTTTAAAAACTCTCCATGCTCAGACCCTCTCCCCAGAGCTTCAGATTCAACTGGTTTGGGGAGGAGCCCAGGCATCAATTTTGTATTTGTGTGTGTGTGTGTGTGATTTGAATGCGCAGCCAGAATTAACCTCTAGGTTAAAGAATAAAACTCATTAACTTTAGTCACAGTTGTTCCTGTTTAATTTTTCTGCTGAGATAAAAATCTGTTGTGATTAGGCCAAGAAGCACAAGTGAAGGTTAATCAAATACGGATGGGGGAAAAATTTGGGGGGTTGAACTGTCATTAGCAAAACTGGCACTGTGTGCCACCACCACTAGGGGGCAGACTCTAACACATTAATTTGTGTGCAAAGAAGGACTTCAAGAAAAAAAAGTCCCAGGAAATAAAAGGAAAAGTGGTTGGAGGTTTGTTTGTGATCAGATCACCCCCTCAGGCGCCTCATTTTACTAAGTCTCCCAAATGCCACGATTTCTTCAAAGGTAGCAGTCAGGGAACTGCCCGTGCTAACTATAGAAGAGAGAGTGGTAGAGAAAGAAAAGTTGCTGCTATATTTTGAGCACTGTGGTGTGTCAGGCACCATGTTGAATGCATTGCATCCATTATCTCATTTAATCCTGTATAACCCTATAAAATGGCATTATCACCTCCTCTTTATAGATGAGGAAACCTTTCATAGATGATTGAGGCCCAGAGAGGTGAAGTCACTTACATGACATCACACAGCCAGTAAGTATTAACAGTAGATCAGAGTTTCAAATCCAGGTCTTTCTGATTCCCAACTCCATGCTCTTTCTTTATGCACACAATCTTTCTGGGGAAGGATGGTGTTTTGGTGTGTGAATTTTCGTTTTTGTTTTTGTCATCACAGATCAGATACATTAAAGTAAGTGGTGTGGTGCTATTCTTGTCATTCTTGTCAGAATGACTGTAAGTGATGTGTATCTCAACTGCAGATGTACCATCTTCTATAGCTGAGGGGAGTCAGAGTCTTTGTCCAAAAACCAGCTGTGAGGTTTAAGGGAAAGAGCTCTGGGCTGTAAATCTATGTGGAAATGGGCCATTTACTGCCTACGTCCCCAAAAAGAAGAAAAGCTCTGTGAGGGCAGGGCTCTGTCTATCTCAATTGTCTAGTGCTTGGCACATCATAGATATGCAAAAGTATTTGTTGCACACCCCAGCTGAAGAATGAACGCATGCGTGCATACATGAAAGTCTTGAGATCTAAATTACATACTTGGATCTGAGACATTAGCCATATAATCTTGTCGAAGTCCTGTCTGTTCTCTGGACCACAGCTTCCTTATCAGTAAGTTGAAGTGATGTTTCTAGATGATACATAACATTCCTTCTAGATCCAACACTTCTAGGACTCAGCTTTTACCCCTCCATTGGATAGATGAATGTGAGGAGGTTCAGCTCTGGTGTCAGAAATCTACAGACAGAGGGAAACAATGGGAGAGACCCTCGGAACTTGACGTGGCTATGAAGGATCTCAAGGAGGAGAAACCCTACACTACTTCTGATGGCAAAGAGGCCTGAACGTGGGAACAGGAAGCAACAAGAGAAAGCATACTCCCAACTTTAGATGAACCTTTGTTGCTTTGTCTTTTAAAGTGAAAAAGAGATGGTGGGGCTCTAGAGGGTGAATTATTTATATGAATTAAATATAATTACAGAATTTCACCATGATCTGAAGGAGAGGTGATTGGTTTCATTCTTCACTTTATATATTAATCCATGGTGAAGGAGGCTGAGTTTCACCCCTTCTTGGCTTCCGTGACTGCGATCTCAGGGCGAAGCCATCCCTGTGAGACCACCGGTGAGGGTGGATCCTGGAGGGAGGGACAGGAGGGCATTGCTTATTGTATGGCTTAAGGTAGCTATTTCGGCAAGTTCTCTACACATTTCTCACCCTCCAGAAAGCTGGTTTCAGCAGAGTGTGCAACTCATACTGTGCCTACATCACACTCAGAGAGTCTGTGTAAGCATACACTGATCGCCAGTGGATACTTTTGAAAGATTAATTTTAGTTTTTATGGACTTTCTGATTTGTCTCCAGACACACCAAAAATAACTTCAGTCCCCCTGTTAATGAGCCTAATCAGAAAATCACGTGGAGCATGGCTTTGCATCAAGTGAGGAATCTCCCAGGGGAATCCCCCTAAACCTGAGTAGAATATAATTGAGAAGACATATTGGTCATTTTTTCACCTGTGGAGGAGGAGCTTAATAATTCAAGACCAGCGTTCTGAATTCAGCTCATTTCTGCCACAACCAGCTCAACTTTTGTTCATTCAAAATGTAGTAATACGAGGTAAAAGTTATTGGTTTCTATGTGTCAAGTATGTTCTAAGCACTCGGAATCTATTAATTTAATCTTCACAACAACTTTATGAGGTAAGTACTATTTTTTTTTTTTGTGAGGAAGATCAGCCCTGAGCTAACATCCATGCTAATCCTCCTCTTTTTTTTTTGCTGAGGAAAACCGGCTCTGAGCTAACATCTATTGCCAATCCTCCTCCTTTTTTTTCACCCCCCAAAGCCCTAGTAGATAGCTGTCTGTCATAGTTGCACATCCTTCTAGTTGCTGTATGTGGGACGTGGCCTCAGCATGGCTGGAGAAGCGGTGCGTCTGTGCGCGCCTGGGATCCGAACCGGGCCGCCAGCAGCGGAGCGGGCGCACTTAACCGCTAAGCCAAGGGCTGGCCCCGTGGTAAGTACTATTATTGCCCCCATTTTATGAAAAAGGAAACAAGGGAAAAGAGAGGTCAGGTAACTTACCCAAGGGTGCAGAGTGAGTGGCGGAGCCTCTGGCTTCAGGGTTCGTACTTTAATCCTCTGCACTCTAGCCCCTTTCCAAAAACGTTCAGTGAGCGCCGTTGTACAACGGACCAGGACCATGCTGGGAAGAGGGCTTTCAGAGTGTCAGGCCAAACAGGCTGGAGTTTAGATCAGTGTTCCGAGCATGCTGGGAACTAGGGGACAAATCAAGAGTGGAAGGAGAAGCCCAACCGTGTGGACGAGGCATAGGAGATGGGAGATGGTTGTGGGAGCTCATGGCTCCGTGGACATGAAGGTCCTCAGAAGCTCTCTTCAGAAGCAAGGCGTAGACTGCCCCCACCCCCACTGCCAACCATTATCTCCTTAACTCAGGGCTTGGGGCAGAGCCTGGGAGGGGAGGTCTTGGTAAGTTCAGCTGGCCATGCTGGGATAGACAGGGACAGTTTTCTGCCCGTGAGAAATTAGGGTTGCCCGGAATTCCCGGGCTTCCACGCCTTCTTGACTGTCTAGAGGCCATGTTGTTTTTCTACTTCTGGGACATCATCAGTAGGAGGAAAAATCAGCATCACTCCTTTCCCTGCAGCTCTGTGTCAGGGGCAGAAGATTCCAGAGAGTTAGGGTCCCTCCTGGGAGCCATCCATGTGGCTGGGCTAGACATTCTCTTTGTTCCTCCAGATCTCTGCCTTCATCTGCGTCCTGGGAGGCCGACCTCGGCAGTCTGATCACCCCGGCCCCTTTGTGCTCTGGGTCAGCCAAGCAGACGCACCAGCAGGAGGTCAGAGGGCGGGAGGACAGAGCTCTGGTTCCGGCAGGGGTTGTGTCCCTCTGTGATGTCAGTTCCTGTTGGGTGGCCCCTCTTCATGAGGGTCTCCAGCTCTCACTGGCTTCCCTGGTCCCTCAAGCTGAGAGGTGGCAACTGCTACCCTCTCTTGCTGCTCCCTGGGGCCTGCACACCCTTTAGGGTTCACCTAACCCTGACTACACCTCTGTAAATAGCCTCTTCATTAAACTCTTCAGTCAAACCCTTCCAGGAGGTTCTGATTCCTGCCAGGCCCTGCCTGAGATCTCCATCCTTGCCCCTTCTACCACAGCTGTGTCACCTCCTGGTCTGAACCCTGTTATGCTGAAGCTGCTTGGTCCGCCCCTGGCTGCTAGTGCACTCCGGGGAACACCCACACTCTCGTTCTGCGACTTCTCTCCTCTGCACTGCCACACACTTCCATCTGTTTCTTCTCCCAACTGTCTCTGTTCCAGGCTGTTACCTACTTTAGTGGCCTCTGCTCTGAAGTTTCTGTCCTGGTTCCCGACTCTGTCATAGCTCCTCATAATGGATCACATATATCTAGTAGGCTCCTGCTATGTGCCTGGTGTTACACTAAATGCATTCATACATGTTATCTCATTTAATCCTCATAATTATCTGGTGAGGTTAGTAATTCTAAGAGAGAAAAAAACGAGCTTCTGTTGCTTCTGCTTGACCAGCATAACTCCCCCCTTTCCTGCTAACAGCACCCCTTTGGGAAACCACTCCTCCCCCACTTTCAGCCCTTGTGATTCCGGTGAGGCCAATCTGCCCAGCGCCCAGCCTGCTAGAGACACCGTGATTGGCTCAGAGATGTGCAAATCACCTACGTTGAGCCATTCACAGTTAACTCTGGCACTATGGGTGGGATAATCAGAAAAGGGGCTCTCCTTCTGGAGTTACTAAGTGGGGAGACTGCAAGCCCTGCTGGTGGGCTTGCTGCCGCCTGATGAGAGAATCTACCTGGGAATGATGCCAGCTCCAGAGAGAAGCAGAGTGAGAGACTGAGACCTAGCCACGTGGTTGCATGCAGTCATTCTTGAGGCTGGTCAACACCCTAAACTTCTGGGTTGGGGTAGAGGGCGTAAATTCCCTTTGTAACTTAAGCTAATTTGTGCTGGGTTTCCACCACTTGCAACCAGAAGAGTTCTGAATAAGATAGAGATTAAGTAACCTGCTTAACGTCTCCTATCTGATACTGGTGGAGCTGGGAGCTCAACCCAGGTTTGCCCAAGGATCCCGAGCTGGGTCCTTCCAGGCCCCCGAGGATACTAACAGCTGTGAGAGCAGCACCTGTGCAGCACTCCTCCTGGTGAGTTTCATCAGCGCCTGAAGTAGGTGCATGAAGTGGACCGTTTCTTGCCTGAGTGTGATCCTCTTGCTTCCAAGTTGTGGTGTAATCATTATCGTGTCCATTTTTAGTGACCTCACTGGGAGCTTCCCAGTCTTCTCAAAGGAACTTGAATTCTGTGACTAGTTGCTTCTTAATATGCATTTCCCCTTCTTCCTTAGTAACAGAACACTTCATGTTTAGCTGTCTATGTAGTTATCCAGAATAAAGACCATATTTCTTGGTGTGGCCACATGACTAAATTCTAACCAATGGGATGCAAGCAGAAGAGGTATGTGCAACTCCCAGGCAGTGTCCTTAAAGAGAAAAGTATGCATGTCTTCCAGCAATTTCTCCTTTTTTTGGCTGGAATACAGATGACTGCTGGACTCAAGCAGCCATCTTGGACCATGAGTTAGAAGCCATGTGTTAAGGATGGTGGAGCAAGAGAGAAGGAGCTTGGGTCTCTGACGACCATTAAGTTGCCATGTAAACCTCAAACTGTCTACATTTATATTGGGAGAAATAGCCTTCTCTTTCATTTATACCACTGTTTTGGTGTTGCTATTAGTGTTGCCGTCACTGGCAGCTGAACCTAATCCTAACTAGTACAGGTCCTTCCTATAAATCAGGGCCTGGGAAGGGCAGGAGCCTGTCACTGCCTTGAAGATAGCTCAGCAGATGGGTCCTGCAGAGAGTCTGTGGGCTTATGAATATCACAATGACTGACCCGAGGTGGGTTTATGTGATGCTAAAGAGTTGTAGGAGCTATCCCGGGGGTGAGGGGACTTCGTGTTTGTAGTTTGTATTCTTTTTCTTCAATGTAACGAACTTCAGACTCCACAAAGCCTGGATCCAGCGATGGCGCAGACTGCTGTTTTTGTCTTGACTTGCAAGGACACGGCTCAGGGACACCTCAGGACGTCTCAGGGAGGAGGGTCTGACCTTGTGCCTAAAGACATCCTGTTCCCTCTGTCTTACTCCCATTCCCCCTGTTGGATCTCCCCCAAGTGCTGCCTCCCTCAGGAAGCCTTCCCTGAACGTCAGGAAGCAGCTTGTGTCTTGCTCTTCCCCACTAAAGGTCTTCGGGACTCACCTTGCTTCCTTCTCCGTTCTCAGCTGACTATTGTAGAGGGGTGCTGGCCCTGGAGGCAGAAGACCTGGACTCCAGCCTGGCTCGACTTCTAACTGGACTGGACTTTGGCCAAGTAAGTTAGGCCTCTGGGCTTCAGGACTTGCATCTGTAATGAGAGGATGACAGCGCTTGCTTCACTAGTTAGCCAGAGGATTAAATTACATAAAATATGCATAATTGCTTAATGGATGACAAAATGTGATAAAATTAAACATATTATGATGACTAGTATCGCAGCCTTAATCCCCAAGGGTTGTGCTCCTCTTTTAGCTTCAATGACATCTGATAAGACCCACAGATCCTCAATCGCCTGCTGTTGTGTACTGTTCTCTACTTGTTTTGTGTGTCAAATTTTATTTTTCTAAGTAGATTGGCAGGTCCCAGAAGGCAAGGACCATGTTTTATAACCTCTGAGAACCTAGAACAGGGCTGGGCATATGGAAAGCATTTTAGGTAGAAAAGGGGGCATAGAGGGAGTCAGAGTTGCTATCCAACAAAAGATAATTTGTTGGTAAATGTACTATTGCCTTGGGTCTAGCTCTTTGCCATATTGTTATCAAAAGCTGATTGGACTTGGTGAGGCAGACTCACATCAAACAAGCTCACAGAAGACTGATGTATAGCAGCCAGATGTCAGCCTATTAGTTTAGAGTGGGGAACTGCTTTCTGACCACTAAAATGCTCATGCTTGCTGCCTAGCCCCTTCCTGGTAGCTGAATGCCTGGGAGGCCAGATTTGTATTGAGAAGGTTGCTTGGTGAGCCTGGAACCATGATATGGAGAAGTGGACCATTTCGAGGAATATTCAATCTTGTCCACCACATGGCTTCTTGAGTCACCTCTGCCCCACAACAGTCCACTTCTCCAGGGAACAGCAAGTTCACATTCCCTGGACTTAGTGACTCTCCCACTTGAACACCAATGAATAAACAGGGTCAACTTCCCACTCTGCAGACTTCCCTTTCTATGTTCTAGGCTTTCTCCTAACAGGGTGCAATATAATTGATTTTGTGTCTGCTTATTAAATTACAATCGTATTCCATTCTGCTTCCCCAAGTGTCTTAGCTCAGGTTGCTACAACAAAATACCATAGACTGGGTGGCTTAATAGAAATTTATTTCTCACAGTTCTGGAGGCTGGGGAGTCCACGATCAAGGTGCCAATTGGTTCCCGCTGAGAGCCCTCTTCCAGGGTTACAGTCTTCTTGCTGTATCCTCACATGGTGCAGAGAGAGAGAGGGCGCTCTGGGCTCTCTTTCTCTTATAAGGACACTAATCCCATCATGGGGGCTCCATCCTCAGGACCTCGTCTAAACCTAATTACCTCCTAAAGGCCCCACCTCCCCATGCCCTCACACTGGGGAGTTAGGGCTTCAGTGTATGAATTTGGGGGGGACACAAACATTCAGTCCATAGCACCAAGATTATACTCTGATTACTTCATCATCTCAACAAGTGCTTGCTTTATCTATCTATCATCTATCTATCTATCATCTATCTATCTATCATCTATCTATCTATCATCTATCTATCTATCATCTATCTATCTATCATTATCAAGAGGTAATTTGAAATTCCTAGTGTTCTTGGTTTCCTAGTTATGCTGAAGGCACGGCTCATGTGTGCTTTATTTGCACTCCTCATGGATCTCCATGGCTTTTGGGGGGTGTGAGGGAAGATCCCCATGTGGGGGCTGCCATTATCAATTCGGGTTTGAGACTTGCAAACTTCTCAATCTCTTGGCTTTCTCCACAGATAAATAATTACATCCAATGTGTGCAATTTTAAAATATGTTTTTAACTGGTTTAACTCTTGCAGAGAAACCTGATTTTAAGTTCTTGAGGACACCTCACTGCTGTCCCTTTTGGAATCAGGGATTCTGGGACTACATGTACATCAAATAATGGAATACTGTTTGTGGTGTTGATCACTGGACCCTGTCTTTTGTCTTCCAGCCTTACCAGGGACTTATAGGGACTGACTTGTTGATTTTTATTGCACCTGTTTTCAACCCACCTAAAATGGATCATCTGAAAGTTCACCCAGCCCTGAGCCATAATCCAGTGCAGTTAAAAGGCACTTTCTCTCCTGCTGAGAAATTAACACCTTCTCCTTTGTCCCAACTTTCTGGGATCATTTCCAATATGTCCTGGCTGGGAGTTAATTAAATCTGTGTTGACACATACTCAATTTCAAGTGGCTTTGCACATACAGGAAACCTGTTGAGATTTTCCCTTTTGGGTCCAAAACAAGTGATCCATCCCTTTATTCCAGTTTTCAGGGTAAGTTTTCCACTTGGCAGAAAAGGATGGAATTTAAAGTGGGAAATTTATGGGATTCCCCACCCTAAGAAAATCATGGTCTCCCACTTTCCTATACAGCTTTCTGAATTTCAAGACCTGTCTTCTGCATGAAACTTCAGACTTTCTATTAAAACAACTGGATTTATGATTACAGGAAGCTCTCAGAGAAAAGACAGAAGCAAATAACAAGTAAGGTTAGAATCCTCAACTCCACAGCAGCTGTTTCAAGAACACAGTACTCAAAACCAGAGTCAGAAGATCTAAATGTAGGTCAAGTCATTTTAAATTCTGATTGGATATTGCATATGCACAGCCGGAAGCTTTTTTTTTTCCATCAAGAGTTACAGATTTGGGTGGGTTACAGGAAAAGTTATTAGCAGCAACATCTAGAGTCTTTGGCTCACCTCAAGAGGCACACGTCAGCCTCATCTGATGCTGCGTGTTGGTTTTAGTGTCCAGAGCACTGTTGGTGAACATCTGGGGAGAGCAGCCCTCCACGCTGAGCTGTGGCCATGGCGCTCAAATTCCTGCATATGTTGGTCCTCACATAGCTGGGTCTGTCAATGTTGCTGTGTTACTGCGGGGCCAAGGTTGTAAACTGGCAGCTGTGGGCTGTATTTGGACTGCAGGTGTGTCTTGTTTAGACCGCATGGTATTTTTTTTTTAATGAGCCAATTAAAAAAAATTAGAATGTTTCGTACAAAAATCAGGATTTTGTGTTTTTCTTGAAAACTCGGGTGCTCTGGCAACATGGGCATCCCTGCTTGGTAACAATGGGCTGTCGCTGAGTGGTGCTGCCCCCTTTGGAGGGGACGTGTCTCCAGTTCGCCAGTTCCCATACGGTTTACTTCATTCATGTACATTTCCTGCTGTATATAAGAATTTGCCACTCCGCCATCAAACAATGTCCTACACAAATGGTCTGATACTCTTCAACAGCATAAGATAGATGTTCACAGCCTCTGTTGGAGGGGAAAAGACACAAGTTATCCTCAGTTATTTACACATAGGTCCCGAAGGAGTGTGTCAGAACAGCTGGCCTTGAGAAAATGAGCCGTGGGTTACGGGGGAGGTTTTTTTGGTGCAGTGATGGGTAAGGAAGACCAAGGTCTGGAGTAAGGGTGGGAAAGGTAAGGGGTGCTTCTGAGACCTGGGAAAGGTGATACCAAAAGGACGCTGACATCTTTGCAAAGAGGACTCTGAAAAAGCATTGGCTTGTCTGGGATTATGCCAAGGAAGAGGTTACGGCCATGGGACATTGTGCGTGATTGTTTGAACCAGTCCCTTCTGCCCAGGAGACTGTGCTCCCTCAAGTACAGAGCCATGGACAGAGGCTGTTTCATTCATTTCTGTGTACAGTGTCCATGCTAGGGGCTCAGTAAATGGCCTTGAAATGAGATTGAAAGGTGTGCCAGTGCGTGTGCGCACAAATCCGAGTGTGGGCAGGGGCAGATTGGGGGAGTGGATGAAGGGTGGGCATTAACAGACAGAAGAGGAAAAGCATCTTGGGCGTATACAGTACATGCCAAGAAATACAGGGCTTGTCATCAGATGACAATGGCTCGTTTAGAAATATTTCCCTCCCTTCCCAAGGACAGGGGGTGGTGATTGTTAGTGGATTGCATTCTTGCCCCCAAGGCCCAGGAAGCCACAGTGACAGCCCTGAGTAATGAAGGCTGGGGTGAGTGGTCTCATTTAGTGAATCATTGGACACTCACCAACCCTTCTCTGACATCCATTTTCTTTAAATCTGCCCGTTTCTAACTCAGAATATGCCCAGCACCTCACGTGGCACAGACGGGAAGTGACAGGCAGCGTGACAGAGTGGGTAAGAGCCTTGGACCGAAGTCAAACAGATCTGGGTTCAAGTCTGCCCCCACTCCCCCACCCTGAGCTGTGTGGCCACAGGCAAGCTGCTTAGCGTCTCTGAGCTTTGGCTTCTTTGCTGACGATGGGGACAACCGTATCTACCTCTCAGAGCTTATGTGAAGAGTAAACAGTACCTGGCATTTGGTGAGCGCTCAGTAAAAGTTTCCTATTATTATTCCAAAGTTCAAAGCTAAAGGAACTTCCCAGTTTATGACTTTCCTCTTAGACGATTTCTTAACATCGTGCTCTACACAATCAGAAGACGATTGGCCCAGATGTTTCAGATGAAGTGCAATCTTTGGTTCCCGAATCCTGCTATTTTTCCCGTGTTTTGGGGTGTGGACACGCAGTGGTGACCCACGGGGATGTTACAGAACAGACTTCTGTTTGTGTGCTGTGACCTTCTTTATTTTGGAATGAGGAGCTGGCTCTGGTCCCTGCTGTGTGACACCAACTCTCAGATCACTTACCCTTGTTAAAAATGCCAGCTGCCTTGGTCCTCTTTGCAGAAAGCCTTCCCGACTCCCGTCAGGGTGTCCCAGGGATCTTCCTGACCGCACTGCTCAAACCTAACCATGCTGGCTGCCCCATCACGGCAGGAGGGGTTGGCTCAAAACCTCACACCAATTTTCCCCTCCTCCTCCTTTAGAAACCTGGAACTTCTCCCAAGTGTAGGCAGAAACCCACTTTGGACCTGAATCAGAGAAAATTCCTTATAGCCCAACACATGAAATTGAAGACTCTTTCTTGCTTCTCCCATCTCCTCTGCTCTCCCTCCCCTTTCCAATCACAGAAAGGGAAGATGAAATGCAGCATTAGCCCTTGTTCCTACAGCCCAGCTCCTCGGATGAGCACGTCAGCCTGGATACTGTAGCTAAACATAAATGAACAGTTATTAATGATGGTCATAATGTTTTCTAGCAGTTAGCTGGCTGTGATTCTAGGATTTTTTTTTCCACTGTGTTTTGAAGGGTTAGGTTATTTAAACTTACCATCAAATAGAATCAAATCAAAGTGAGCTAATTTTTCTTAAACACTAATCATTTTAAGGCTATTGAACTAAATATAGAGGCAGTTCATTAAATCATTAAAACAGCCTGCAATAATGCTCACAAAGTCATTATGGAGCTATTCCCTAGCCAGAGAGGTAGTGTTGCCTTAAGCACAGTTTAATCAAATTAGATGGTGGGCTATGTCATGGGGTTTCTCCTATTGATATTCATTAAAAATACATGATTTATCACTAATCTCTGTGAGGTAGATCCCACTCTTCCAAATGAATTTTGTAAATGTCAAGGGGAAGAAAACAGAATGGCATATTGTTATAATAATTTAAGAGTGGTGTGATCACATTTACATTTTATATACTATGCAATTTAGGAACAGATAATAGCTTTAACAACGCTAAACTTTTTCCTTAGTTAAAGTTAGAACAGAAAGGCAGAACCCTGAGGATTAGCCATTATATTTTCTCGCAGAATGGGCCCCAACATTTGAGTTGTCTTTTGGTAGAATGGTAGCTTGTCCCATTGTTCAGCTAATGCTTTTCTCAGATTCTTGGATGGAGGGATTTCTACATAAATTTGTGGGGTTCTGATGGGTCAGGATAAGATTCCTGTTTTCAGATCCTGTCATGATTGGGCAGTTGGGAGAGGCAGGTTGTTTTCTCGGCCAGGGAGCCCTCCTTCTCTGCGGACCCCTCATCCTCCATCGCTCTTTGGCCCCACATCTCACCCTCTCACCCAGTGAAATTTGCCCAGCTCCTTCCTTCTCAGTGGACTGCAAAGGGCTGATAACAGTTAAAAGTGTTACCCCACCCAGAGGTATTTGCATTTTAACTGGGATCAAAGCTGAAACTAAAAGGATTAAGTCCTAATAGTAGAATTTTAAGCATCAAACAGTGGGCAGAAGAGGATTTTTCTGCTGCCAGAGGGACATTCCCTCTGGCCTTGAACAGAGAGGAGGGCAGTCCACGGTGCCTGAAGTCAGATCAGTGATAGGCCGAGGGAGACTGAGTAGCAGGTAGACCAATACTGCTTCTTGCTTTTCCATATTGTGCCCTTTTTTTTTTAAAACTGGAAGATGAGATTTCTCTGTTTTCCAAGAGCTCCTTTCCTAAACAGGTATCTTTCTAGGGGGTACACTCTGAATTATTGATATTCTGACTTGTCCTCTAAACATTTTTTTTCCCCTGAAACTGGGGACTAATGTTTGAACCCAAATTTACAGTTTGATTTAAAACTCGCAATCTTGCCTTTAAAACACCCCTTAAGAAAGAAAGACACTTAGAGAAGGAGCAGTACCTTTTCGATATGAAAATGTGCCTGTTCTTAGCAAGACACGTGAGATGTCTCCCCACACTTAAGACGCTTATCAAAAACTTTTCAGAATATGACTTACAGCCAGAACAGTCAGAATCAGCAGAAAGAGGCGCTCGATTCGTACAAGATAGGGGGCTTTTAGCATCTTGGCCATTTAACCTAATCTAAAAGAGAAACACAGCTTCAATGAAATCCTACTTATTTGACTCTGCTATATTGCAGAATAATGGAATGCCCACCCTTTTCTGCCGAGGAGATCTCTAACTTGACTCTTGGCTCAGTATGAAGCTCTTAGAACCATTTCCAATGCCAAAGTCAAGACACAACAGGGTCCGGGCATTAGCCAGGGAATCGCCTGCTGGTGAGATAGTGGAGACGTGAACAGGACAGTACTGAATTATTGGCAGGCACTGACTTAACTTCATAAAATAATAAACGAGGGTCCTAGCAAAGTCTCTTGTTAAGTAGCTAAACGTCTAATTCACTTGGGATATTGTTTCAAAATTCATTTCATCTTCGGTAATTTGATGAAAGGAAGCCCTGTACCGATGGTTTCTCTTGTGCGAGGCTGCACGCACCTAAGGGCAGGGTGTGTTTATTTTAATGATTAATACCTGCAAGTTTTGTGGCTTAATGGGAAAATGCCAGATATATTTGAGATGATACTGCCTTCTCCCCCGTCTTCATTCATCAGGTGAACACCTTGATTACTTGCCTTCTAAGTTTGTGCTCAGTAGAACTTATGTTATCCACTGACACTCTGGAAACATTACTCTTGCATATTTGTGGTTGGAGAAGCCTGGCAGTTGCACAGTGACTGATTTCAGGTGGGCAGTGTTGGGTGTGCATTGTTCAACTCACAGCTCTTTTCAAAGATGGATAACAGGAGGCTGGGAGAATAAACAGAATGAAACAGAATATTTTCCCTTCTGCTCCCATGGCACCCCTAAAATCTCACCAAGAACCACAGGGACAGCTTTCTGACACTTTCACGTAAAGGATATTGCCCTTATTTTCATAGATCGATTAAAACTCTGTTAGAAAGGAGATGATTAAAATAAGAGGTCATGGGGGCCAGACCTGTGGCATAGTGATTAAATTTGCACTCTCTGCTCTGCGGCCTGGGGTTCGTGGGTTTGGATCCCGGGTGCGGACCTACACACCTCTCATCAAACCATGTTGTGGTGGCGTCCCACATACAAAATAGAGGAAGATGGGCACAGATGTTAGCTCAGGGCCAATCTTCCTCACCAATAAATAAATAAACAAACAAACAAATAAATAAATAAAATAAGAGCCCAGGGAATTAAGCAGGTTGAACAGGACTAGGGTGAACAACTCATCCCAGTTTTCCCAGACCTGTGCTGGTTTTAGCACTGAAAGTCCTGCATCCCGGGAAACCCCTCTGTCTCGGGCAAACTGGCACCAGTGGTGACCCTAAGACCTCTCCTGCCTTTCTCCTCCTTAAACTCCATTTACATCACCCAGGTGAGCTAAGAGTCAGTTGAATTTTAAATATATATATCCAGATGGAGAACATCTCCTTTTAAAGCATTCTACTCTTACCCTTAGTAAGTTGAAACATTTAAACAGATATCTAACCTATTAATAAAAATGATTTTTTACATCTATAATCCTCTTAATAAATAAAAAGTATTTTCACAGTTATTGTCCCATGTAATCCTCAAAATTAGGGCAATAGTCCCATTTTAGAGAAAAGAAAACTGAGGCTGAAAACAATAGTCAGTTTCGTGTCTCCATTCTCGTCCTGCCTTGACCACCTTTCTTAGATTTGAAGAGTCTTCATGTAAAAAGTATTCATGGAGTTTGTACTCCACACCTAGGATGTGGTGACGCGGACACAGTTTTCAAGCCTGTTCCATTGACCTCTTCTCAAGCCGTCCTCAGGTCCGATTCAGAAACTATTACATTGCCTTAAAATCTTGCTCTAAGAGCATCCTAAACTCTGCGCTAAGATTCAGCATTTTTGTATCTTCAAATGGGTTCACCCAACAACCAAAAGAACAATTAAGTCCTTCTGATTTTAACTGATGCCACGTCATCTGAGAGCCCAAAGACAGTGGAGTGGGTCTCCTTGGCAGAGTACATGTGTGTGGGTATATGTGAGTATGTGTGTTCTAATAACGACCCACATTTTCACTGCTCTGTCTCAGTGCGCCAAAGGAGTGGTTATGGTCCATTACGTCATTGTTAAAAAGAAGTCTATCTCTTTATTGACACAATATAGACTCTTTCAATATATAATAGTGCCATTAACCTTCTTGTGGTCAGCAGCCAGCACCGCCCCACAATATCTCTAAGAGTGCGAGCTCCCCGGGATGTAATTAACCTTAGACTTGTATCTGCCTCTTTTTGCACACACTTGAAGTCTCATCCAAGGCCCTGACCCCACACTCACCATGGGCCTTCGAGCTGCAGTTTCCTGTTAAGTTTGGTGTGTGCCAAGGTCCTGCAGGGAGAAGAGACACACGTGTTATTAGTAAGAGCATCTAGCACAGGGCTATGTACAGGTGGCAGCTTAATAAGTACTCTTGGGTGACAGAATTGAGTTGTCAGACCCTCTGTTCTCCTGGCTATTAATCCTTTTGCTCTCACGGTTTAAAAGACAGGATGAGACAGCCAGAAAAATAAACACGCCAAAATCTCTTAAAGCCTGGCCTTCAGCTGACCAGAATAGAAAAGTGTTTCAAAAAGATGAGTGAGGTTAGAGTCTTTTGCATGGAATAGATGACCACTGCACCCCAAAATTCTGGGCATGGACTCAGAAGACTAGTTTTTAAATTGGAAGATAGTGAGAGGTTTCCTTTCCAAAATTTACCTTTTCCTCTTTTTTCTTACGTGTAATAACCAGTTTTCGTGGTCAATAGCACATTTCCCTCCAGATAGCAGTGATCTGTCTTTCCAGTGCTTTTTCCCCAGTGCTAAATACTAGCACACAGTAGGTGCTAGATGCACATTTGTTGAATGAATGAATATCATAAGCCCTGGCAAAAAGGAGGGGAGTAAAGGTAGCATCTACTGCTTAGCTGCCTCTGCAATGCTATACTTACTAATACTACATGCTGTATAATATAGGAGGTAATAGAAGCTGCATCTCTATGGAGCATGTTTAATGAAATCTTGACTATTGGATGGTCACATTAACCACTGTTCACACTTGTTTATCTGCTCTAATTAAGTCTGGAAATTTCTTCTGCTGCACAAATACTACAGTGCAGTAGAAGTGGCATATGGATTGTGCTTAGCATTTGACCTATAATACAAACTCTTAATGATGGAAACTATGGTATATGGTCCTAGAATGTTGAGGAATCGGGGAAGACAGGTTGATGAGTAACCACAAGACCAGACTTGATGAGCCAGGCAAGAAACACTCAGCCAAGTGAGTGCCAGCTTCCTGGAATAAGGCACAAATCCAAGCTTTCTGCCTAGGTCTATCAAAACCAAAAACCGTTTTGCTTAGTTTGGGCTATCTTTATAACCTCCTGAGCTGTTTTTCTTTCTTTCTTTCTTTTTTTTTTTGCTGAGGAAGATTAGTCCTGAGCTAACATCTGTGCCAATCTTCCTCTACTTTACATGTGGGTCACTCCCACAGCATGGCTGATGAGTGGTGTAGGTCCGTGCCCAGGATCCGAACTGGCCAACCTGGGTCACTGAAGCGGAGCCCACCGAAGTTAACCACTAGGCCACGGGGCCAGCCCCCTGAGCTGTTTTGATTTCTAGACCAGAATCAATGTATCACACAGGGAGCCTGGCCAGAGGCATCTGCCCTTGTTCCGTTGGGAAGGGCACGAGAGAGTGCCCGAGGCAACAGCTTTCCAACATCAAGTAGAAGAAATGTCTCATTTCTATCCCTGGCCTGAGTCCTTTCAGAACACAACCTCTCATGGTTCCTGTTTTCCTTAGATGCAGGCGTAAAAGGCAGTGAAGAGGAGGTACGATGTTGAATACTCAAGGGAAATAGTAGTTGTAAATAGAAGATGGAAGGAGAAATTAAATTTAGCTTAAATAATAGAGGGAAGGAGAACCTAACCCAGAGTGTTCAACTTCTGTAAAACTAACGAGAGATACAGAAAATATAGTTGACCCAACACAGACAAGGCCAACTTGGAGATGTCTGCAACTACAATGTGTGCGAATGATGTTCTGAACTGCATCCTTTCTTATCACCAACATCTCCATGCAGGTTACAAAGGTTACCACCACGTTTGAGACTGGGCAAGATCTGCCTACAAAGAAAGTGTTACTTTTGTGTTCCAACTCATGAGACAGCGATGTCAGGAGATGTGAAGATGAATTCCTTTACCCAAAGGCACACCAGCAAAAGAGGCGTCCTTAAGAGGGTATCAGATCGTGGCTGCTCAAAGAGAAGCCAAGGTACAATGGTGGAACTGAACTCAAACCCTTTCTGGAAAGTCTCAAAAGTTTCTCTCTTATCTCTTCCAAAATAAACGCAAGAGAACAGAGAGCTGCCGTGCTCCATGGTCAGATCTCCCTGAAGGATGGACGGTGTTTCTTGATTGTCACAAGTGAGAAGCAGCTGAGCCAGTAAATTTTCATATCAGTTTGGAGAAAAGTTTTATACTAGGTGTGCTTCTTGCCATTCACAGAACAAAGAATTTTTACCATCATTTGAAAATCTGAACTATGTATTTTTACTCAGTGAAAACTCTTGGCCTGATGAGAACAAATTTCTTTATATCCTTAATTCAAAAGGTTGGAAACAATTTATCAGTGTGATGGAACTCCTTAAGAAGCAAACAGATACAGCTTTTGTAATCATTAAACATCTTCTTAGTTCATAAATCTTTTTTCCTCCTGACCTTCAAAGCTGAACAAGAATAAATGCAATAAGGTCCATGATTCTTGGAACCTTAACATTAAAAACAAATGCATACACTATAGCCCTTCCATATTAAATTTCCTTTTTTCTTTTCTAAATACATTTCCTTGAAGGTGGGAGCAAAATGTGTCATCCATTGAAATAGACTCTTGTTTGCTTTACAAGATTGGTCATTGAGAGTAATTAAAATATACTAATTTAGAAAAGTCAACACATAAGAACTATTTTTATTAATGTGTCTAAAATATAAATTTTGTCTTTCCACATAGGAAGGAAAAACAGGTGTCAGAATAAAAACGGTCCCACTTTTGTAAATTGAAACAATCACATGTGCATGTAAAGTGAGAGGAATGATCTACACCAAAAAGGGTGTTGATAGTGGTTGCCTAGGTGCATGGGATCATGAGTACTTTCTGTTTTCTTCTTTTCTTGTCTTCTCTTTCTCTAATGGACATGAATTGCCATTATAATAAAAAATATTAGGGATTTTAAAAATAAAAATAATACTCAAATAAAGTAATACAATACATACAAATAAAAAAAGAACACATCATGGATTTGATATGTGTGTATTTTCTTAGCTTACCTCCTAAAGTTCTTTGAGTACTACCAGCCATTCCCTCTGCCTCTTTTTCCCATTACAGCTGACTGCAATGCTCAAATGCTTCTTGGGAAGATGAGGAGGAAGGTCCCTAGAAATGGGAAGCAGAAGCTGGCCTCAGATGTGGGACAGCAGAGTTTACTTCATGCCTTCTTTTTGGTGGTATTGATACAAAAAAATAAAAGAACGAAATGCTGTCTCCCTTTCAAAACTTAACCTATATCAGTCTCCTTTTTCTTTCCTTCTTCTCTTTCTCCCTCTGTCCCTCCCTTCCTTTATTTTTCTTCTACTAAATTTGAAACTTCCTTAGGATAGAGGACTTCTTACCTTGCTATTATGGTGCTTGGTACAAGGTAGATGCTCAATAAGTGTTTGCTGAATAAAGGCCCAGAGATGCTAAGTGATTTACCCAAGGTCACACAGCTGGTTAACAGCAAGGTCAGGACTAGAATTCAGCCTAAATCAGAAAGCCCACTTGCTATGGAAAGCAAACTGAGCCAAGTCAAAAGGAATGTTGGTGTCTCAGGCAGGAGGGCTATGTTAGTAAACTGACAAGGATGTGGGTGAAATGTAACATATGTCATCAGGCTAGGGACAGAGATAAAGAGAGTGAAGGCAGGAATCAAGTTGATACATGCTTTGGTACTTGTTTGCTACAGCTCTGTTTATCCTTACAATTGTTCCTTCACGGAATAACTACTTTTCACCATTGTTTTCAACTTCTCATAGGTAAGCAGGTATATATAGCTTTGTAAAAAGTGCAGGCACAACCAGCATTATATTTTTGCGAAGACTGTTCACAATAAACGTATTCAGCAAAGGAAAAAAATAAATCCATCTCCATGGAAATCACAATGAACTTGTTTCCATTAGAGGCCCCCAAGAGACAGAGCGCCAAGTGTGAAAGCAACAAGAGTATAGATGAGAGATATCTCCCCCCTGACATCTCTACCCCACGGGGCAGCCAGTGCAACCTCCAGACCCAGGAGGTAAGAAAGAAAATTATTTTGTTGGATAAAAGTGTTCTGAGTAACTGTCTTCTTTGGAAATGGAAGAATTTCATTTTTCTATCTGACAAACAGAGAAGAACCTGTTTTCAGTGAAGACACTGGAGTTAATCGTCCCGGGATAATGGCTACCTTTGACCAGAGACACAGCCCCAGGAGTTGTGGCTTCATTCCCTTCAAGTGTTGATCAAGTCTCAATCTTCGGGATGGTTGTGACGTGTTCTATTTCTGTAACTCCCTTTGAGAAAAGCATCCTATAATTTTTATCCACTTCTTGTAGTTGCTGCTGATGGTGATTCATATCTCCACTAGAAGCATGCTGGGTGGAATTGACCCTTTGCAAGTATCCCTTCATGACACAATGAATAGGAAAATAGAGGGGTGGAAAAAGGAGAGAGCAAGCAAGCAAATGGGGAGGTAAGAGATAGCACTGGGATGACGGAGCCAACAAGAATCAGGGTCTCCCAACAATCTGACCCTTACATGCCTTTGCACCCATATCCAACTTGTTTTATTAAAGACGTGGTTTTGAAAGCCTCTAAGTACCTCTAGAACTGGGTTTAGAGATGTGAACGCACCCCAGGCATGCCAGTAATTTGACTTCCCTTCAAAACAGTATTTAAAAAAAATTGCTTACCTTGAATTTAACAGGATACGAAAGACACTGATTTTCTAGAAATAAAAATTGTAGTAACAGGCCAATTTTCTTACTGATTCACTTCTCTCGGCTAAAGTAGGATCAGTGTCCTGAAAGAAATCTGGCGTAACGTTTTCTACCATTCCGTTCTTGTCCTCTTTTCCATTTCCTTTTTGTTTCCTGGCTGACCTCGGGTAGGTGTCTCTGTTGGTGTGCAGCTTGTAGGGGAGTGGTGCAAAAGTACTCAGTATTAAGAGGGCAGCATCGATAAAGAATGCCATTTTTATTAATTTGTTCAAAACTTTTTATTTTGAAACATAGACTCATAAGAATTTACAAAAATAGTAAAAGAGTCCTGTGTACCCTTCACTCAACTTCTCTCAAAGGTGATGTCTTATATAGCTGTACTATAATACCCAAACCAAGAAATCAAGAGGCTGGCCCCGTGGCGTAGTGGTTAAGTTCACGTGCTCCGCTTCAGTGGTCCGGGTTTGTGGGTTCCGATCCAGGGCGCAGACATACGCACTGCTTATCAAGCCATGCTGTGGCAGGTGTCCCACATATAAAAAGTAGAGGAAGATGGGCATGGATGTTAGCCCAAGGTCAATCTTCCTCAGCAAAAAGAGGAGGACTGGCAGCAGATGTTAGCTCAGGGCTAGTCTTCCTAACCAAAAAAAAAAAAAAAAAAAAAAAACAACCAAGAAATCGATGTTGGTATATTTCTGTTAACTAGACTACAGACCTTATTTAGTTTTCACCATTTTTTTTTTTCCTTTGGTGAGGCAGATTAGCTCTGAGCTAACATCTGTTGCCAATCCTCTTTTTGCTGGGAGAGATTGGCCCTGGGCTAACATCCATGCCCATCTTTCTCTACTTTATATGTGGGATGCCTGCCACAGCATGGCTTGACAAGCGGTGCATAGGTCTGTGCCTATGATCCTAACCTGTGAACCCTGGGCTGCCAAAGCGGAGCGCACAAACTTAATCACTATGCCACCGGGCTGGCCCCTGTTTTCACCATTTTTTAAATCTGCACTTATTTAAATGTGTGTGTGTGTGTGTATAGTTCTATGCAATTTTATTCCATGTATAGATTTGTGTAACCACCACCACAATCAAAATACAGAACTGTTCCATCCCCACAAAACAACTCCCACACACTATCAAGAATGACTTTTCACTGTCTGTTTCTGGGGGAGTAGGACTGTGCTAGTTTGCTAGAGATGTCTTAACAAAGTACCACAAACTGTGTGGCTTAAGCAACAGGAATTTATCGTCTCATAGTTCTGGAGACTGGAAGCCCAAGGTCAAGGTATCAGCAGGGTTGGTTCCACCGGGGGGCTGTGGGAGAATCTGCGCCATGGCTCTCTCCCAGCTTCCGGCGGTTTGCCGGCAATCTCTGGCGATCTTTGGCTTGCAGACACATCACCCCAATCTCTGCTTTCATCTTCATCTCGTGTTCTCCTTTTGTGCATACCTGTGTCCAAATTTCCCATTTTTGTAAGAATACAAGTCCTATTGGATTAGGGCTCACCCTAATGACCTCGTTTTAACTTGATTACCTTTTTGAAGATCCTATCTCCAAATAAGTTAGGACTTCATATAAATTTGCTGGCGCACACAATTCAACCCATAACAAGGACTAATTTATATTTTCTCAAGCTATGTTGAGTCCTGGGTGAAATCTGAGTTAACTGACAACATATTACCAGAGTCTCCTGTGATGTTGAAATGCCCTATACAGATTGGTATCCTAGGCTGCTGCCTGGAAGGCCTGGTCCAAGTATCTCAATTAAGGAATCCTCTGGAATCTAAGAACCTGCCAACATCTGAATAAATAAAGAGAATATAGAGAAAATCATGTGTTTATTTGGCAGCTCAGTAGTAAATGGAAACTTTCCATACTGGATTGCTGGTTCTCACCAAGCATCAGGCGACCAGAGGTCATTTCTATATTCTATGTTTCCTAGACACCTTTTTAAAAAAGAAAGCTCTCTCAACAACAAAAAACCAAACAGCCCAATTCAAAAATGGGCAAAGGACTTGAATAGACATTTCTCCAAAGAAGATCTACGAATGACCAATAAGCACACGAAAAGATGTTGACATCCCTAGTCATTAGAGAAATGCAAATCAAAACCACAATGAGATAACCATTGCATACCTTCTAGGATGGCTATAATAATAAAAAAAGGAAAACAACAAGTGTTGGTGAAGATATAAATAAATTTTAGCCCTTGTGCATTGCTGGTGAGAATGTAAAATGGTGCAGCCACTGTGGAAAACAGTTTGGCAGATCCTCAAAAAGTTAAACATAGAACTACCATATGACCCAGCAATTCTACTCCTAGATATACATCCAAAATAATTGAAAGCAGGGACTCAAAGAGATACATACACACCGATGTTAATAGCAGTATCATTCACAATAGCCAAAACATGGAAAATAACAAATGAATGGATATACAAAATGTGGTATATACACACAATGGAATACTCTTCAGCCATAAAAAGGAATTAAATTTTGACATATGCTACAACATAGATGGACTTTGAAAACATTATGCTTAGTGAAATAAACCAGATACAGAAGATAAATATTATATGATTCCACTTATATGAGGTAACTAGAACAGACAAGTTAATAGAGACAGAAAGAGAATAGAAGTTACAGGGGTTGGAGGGAGGGGAAAGGGGAAGTTATTGTTCAGTGGGTACAGAGTTTATGTTGGGGATGGTGAAAAGGTTTGGGTATAGATAGTGGTGATGGGTACATGGCATTGTGAATATATTTAATGGCATTGAATTACACACTTACAAGTGATTAAAATGATAAATTTTATGTTATATATATTTTGCCATAATAAAAAAAATGTAGCATATCCATTTTTTAAAAAGGCACTGTTTTGGAGAAAATAAAGCTCGTAAGTTCATTAGTTATTGCCACATTGGGTAAAGAGTCTCCTTGAAATCCTATTTAGACATGACTTCTCTTCCTACACTCTATGTCATTAATTTATTGTAACTCAATATAACAAACACTTATTGAGTATGTACTCTGTATAAGGCTCCTAATTAGCTCACTAAAGGAGTTGGGGGGAGGTGAGAATAAGAGAAATATTAGCAAAGAACCATGGAAAGGAGAGGCTATATCCAGCTCTGGGATAGAACCAGTTCAGTTCCGGAATTTTATAAATTTTGATAAGAGATTGGTCTTGAATGGTGGATAAGATTTCACTAGGCAGAGGTGAATGGGGAGAGCATTCTAGTCTAAAGAGAGTGAACAGCACGAGCAGAGATCCAAAGGCAGGAAAATGCAAGCACATCTGGGGAACAGCAAATAGCATGACTATAGATTAGGGTGCACCAAGGGAGAACGAGGAGATGAGGCTGTAAAGCGTGGTTGATGGCCTCCTGTAGAAAGCTTGGAACACGGGGTTGGGGTATTGTACAACACTTATAGGGTGATGGCAGCAGACACAGAACAGCCCAGAGCAAGATAAGGGATGTTCCTCAGAGGAGAATCTCTTTGGGAGAAGGCTCAAGAAAAGGAAATAGGAAAGTCTGGAGAAGAAGGTATTTGAGGAGAGAAGTCGGAGAGTTTCATTTTCCACAGATGGGGTGTGAGTGGCCTCACATATTGGAAGCACTAAAAATTCATACTTGTTAACCTCAATAAGGCCTTCTGCACTCGATTCTCTCTCTCATTCTCTGTAGGAGATATTTCAAGGCTTCTCCACCTTCCCTAGTTTTCCTCCTGTCTCGCCATCTTCCTCCTCACTGTCAGCCTCCGGCTTTGCCAAGAATCATTGAAACCGTCAAATTAGAATTCCTTCAGCTTCTTGCCATCCTGGCAACAAACTAACCCACATCTGACCTGTTCTCTCCTTTCCCTCCTCCTGCCCAATGCACCTGAACTCGACCCACCTCCTTCAGAACCTAGAATGATCGATTATCCCTTTGCTCTCCTATAATGCCAACCTTTGCCTCCATATTGGATTCTTCTCTTAGATACTTTTAATGCTCAAATCTCTCTCTTCTTAAAAGTAGCCCTCCATTGGCCACATGTTCTTTCCAAACACTGCTTCCTCTTGCTTCCTGCCTCCAGCCATTCTTGTGGAAAGAACGGTTGGCGAGCAGTGTACACTCAGTGAGGTACTGCTCTCACCCTCCTTGTCTTCCCGCCCACTCCTCACTCCAACATCTGGTTCCACCTCCTTCACTCCACTCAAACTGCTGCTACTGATGCCGCTAATAACCTTGTAGCAACTGTCATACGAACATTGACCAGGTCTATTCTTGCTTGGCTACTCTCAAAAAACAGATTTATGGAGATATAATACACACACCATACAATACATCCATTTAAAATGTACAATTAGTATATTCACATTTTAGTATATTCACAGAGTTGTGTAACTATCACCACAATCAATTTTTTTTGTTATCGCCTATGTATTTTTTTTATTGTGGTAAAATACACAAACATAAAATTTACCATCTTAGCCATTTTTAAGTGTACAGTTCAGGGTATTAAGTACATTCACATTGTTGTGCAACCATCATCACCATCTAACTCCAGAATTCTTTTTATCTTGCAAAACTGAAACTCTGTACCCTTGAACCAATAACTCCCCATTCTCTCTTCCCCTTAGCTCCCTGCAACTACCGTTCTATTTTCTGTCTCTATGAATTTGACTACTCTGGATACCTCATGTAAGTGGATTCACACAGTATTTGTCCTTTTGTAACTGGTTTATTTTGCTTAGCATAATGCCCACAAACTTCATCCATGTTGTAGCACGTGTCAGAATTTCCTTCCTTTTTAAAGTTGAATAATATTCCATTGCATGTATATATCACATTTTGTTCATCCATCCATCCATTGATGGACTCTTGGGTTGTTTCTACCTTTTGGCTATTGTAACTAATGTTGCTACTAACATTGGTGTATAAGTCCTGGCTTTCAATTCTTTTGGGTATACATGGAGAAGTGAAATTGCTGCATCATATGGTGATTTTATTTTTAATATTTTCAAGAATTTCCATACTGTTTTCCATAGCAGCTGTACCATTTTACATTCCACCCAACAGCACAGAAGTGTTCAATTTCTCTGCATCCTCACCAACACTTTTTTTTTTTTTGACGGTAGCCATCCTAATGGGTGTGAGGTGGTATCTCATTGTGGGTTTGATTTGCATTTCCCTAATGATGAATGAGGTTGAACATCTTTTCATGTGCTTATTGGTCATTTGTATATCTTCTTTGGAGAAATGTCTATTTGAGTCCTTTCCCCATTTTGAATTGGGTTGTTTGGTTTTTTTTGTTGTTGAGTTGTAGGAGTTCCTTATATATTCTGGATATTAATCACCACAAACAATTTTAGAACATTTTCATCACCTCAAAAAGAAAACCTACATCCCTTAATCGTCACTCTAAATTCCCCATCCTCAACTTTTAGGTTTTTGACACACGCTCCTCCTTCCTTGAAGAACTCTCTTGCCTTGGCTTCTAGAAAATTACCCCTTCTGGTTTCTTCCTACTTCTCTAGTCTCACCTTTGCTCTATTTTTCCCTGCCATCAATTAAACCTTGACATTCTTCAGGATTCCATCCTTTACCCTTTCTCTTCTCACTCTACACTCTCTCTGGGTGTTCTCATTTATTTCCATGATTTCTATAGTGATTCTCAAATCTCTATTTTCAGTTCTGACTGCTTAAGACCACATTCAATCTGTTTCCACTTCCTGCTGGCTCTAAATCTTTCACAAGTCTAAATCCATTGGCTTCTCCCCATCTTCACTGCCACTTTCCAATTCCTAAACAGCACATCCATTGTCTCTTGCTTGGATTACCTCACAGCCTCCTAACTGGTCTCCCTACCTCCAATCTTGCCTCCTTCAAATACACATAGTTTCCAGAAAGATTTTCTACAATGTGAATCTGATCATGGTGTCCCATACTGAACAACTGGTTCTCCAGTCACTTCAACATGCCTTCTCTTGCCGCAGGGTCACTACACAGGCTGTGCCTTCTGTTTGAACGCCTCTTTAAACCCCCTCTGCACACACTGTTGACTTGCCCCACCTATATCGGCTTAGACCTCACCTCCTCCAGAAGGCTTTGCCTTACTTCCCAAGCCAGGGTGGGTAGCTCACACAGCTGTTCCCAAGTGCCTGGTGGCTCTGCTCATACCCCAATTAGCCACTCATATTTCTGTGTCTCCCACCAGAATGCAAGCTCCCTGTGTGCCTGCCTGGCACATACTATGTCCTCAATATATATATATGCTGCATTTGTGCTGAATTTGTGATAACTGTTTTCTAGCACAGAATCGGGACTATTGCTCTGCAACTTAATGGAGAAAACTAGGTTGGAGATTTAAATGGAAATTTGAAAGCTGACTACACTCAGGAGACAGTTGAAATGTTGAATTTATATTCCTTGTTTATTGACTCTGAATATATTATTAAAAATAAGTACATAGATATACTATTAATATGTATATTATTAGGATTTAAAATATATACTATAAATAAGTATATATGTATTAAAATAGGTATGTATGTACTTATTAAAAATCCAAATATATACTTTACTATATTCGGGTTTTTTTTGTGTGTGAGGGAGATCAGCCCTGAGCTAATATCTGTTGCCAATTCTCTTCTTTTTGCTGAGGAGGATTGGCCCTGGGCTAATATCTGTGCCCATCCTCCTCTACTTTATATGTGGGACTCTTGCCACAGCATGGCTTGATGAGCGGTGTGTAGGTCCGCACCTGGGATCCGAATCTGCAAACCCTGGGCTGCCAAAGTGGAGCACGTGAACTTAACCACTACACCACCGGGCCAGCCCCTACTATATTCAGATTATTAGGGCAATTACAAAGAATTCTCAAGTCTCTCTGTTTTTAAAATTTCTATATTTGTGTTTTAAGCCCAGAGTCATTAATAATTGGGCAGCTCCAAAAGGTCCCACTTTTTTTTTTTTTTTTTGGTGAGGAAGATCGGCCCTGAGCTAACATCTGCCAATCCTCCTCTTTTTTTTTTTTGCTGAGGAAAACTGGCCCTGGGCTAACATCCATGCTCATCTTCCTCTATTTTATATGGAACACTGCCAAAGCACGGCTCGACAAGCGGTGCATCAGTGCCAAGCCGAGATCCGGACCAGCGAACCCTCGGCCGCCGCAGCGGAGCTCGTGCGCTTAACTGCTTGCGCCACCAGGCCTGCCCCCAGACGGTCCCACTTTTGACTTGAACGGCACAGACTTGTTCTGTGCTGGAACTTGAGGAGTCTCTTCCAGTGAGCTGCATGCTCTGCCAAGTCACCTCTGCCTTTTGTCCTGTCTATCTCTCGAAAGGAACCTCTGGCTTTCGGAGAGAAGGTGGTAATTCCCAAGTTGAATACTATCTGAATTCTTTGGATAACATGATCAGGAAAGTTTAAAGTTTTGGTTTCCAGCTATTTCAAACTTACTCATGAATGAGCTACACAGGGATCAGAAGAAGAGACTTGGGATGTAAGAATGACCGAGTATAATTTCCAAAAAGAATACGGAAATTATTGAATTTCCTTGAATGCCTAGCCCAAAGAAGTATGAAGATGGCATTATTAAGCCCTCACTGTGTATATTTAGTCTCCGTGACTCATTTAGGCCTCACAGCAACCCGAAGGGTGGATATTCTTATGTCCATTTTACAGATGAAGCTACTGAGAGTTAGAGAGGTTATATAGTTTGCCCAAGGTCATTCAGCTTGTAAATGGTGAAGCCAGGATTTAAGTCTTAGGCTGGTCAGACTCAACACCCAGGCTCGCAAACCCAGCACTGGGCGGCTTCGAAGTGGTGCCCTGAAGCAAAGCCAGGCTGCTTGGTGTTTGAAGGCAACGTGGATAAAACCATACAATGGCAAATATCCCATGCTCCTAATTCACGACAGGCTTCTATTTCCATTACTGCTTTTCATCTTTACAAGAACCCTGGGGGTGCGAGGACAGGGCCATTATCCCCATTTTAGAGATGAAGGGACTGAGACACAGGCAGGTTAAGCGACTTGCCCACTGTCTCACAGCGAGGCAGTGGCACAGCTCATGTGAGAACCCAGGTCTCCTAGCTTTTAGTTAAAAAGCTTTTTTCCATTACAGCACAACCTCGTGGCCTTCAGCTTTCAAACTCCAATTGAACAGCAGCATATGAATTAACTGAGGTTACTATATCATCTCCTAAAATGACGGCTTCCCATTGAAAAAAAAAAAAACCGGCAAAAATTCACCAATGGGACGTGTGCGAAATACATTTTCACAAGGTCATTCTTACCCAGAGATGTTTTAAAAAATTATTATTCTCCGTTTGGGCTTTTGGTCCGTGATCTCATGGCGTATGCAGTTAAATGGTGGTTTAAAATTTTAAACAAACAATGTTTCAGAATTGATTTCTAGTTAATAGGCCTGATTTGGGAAGATGGTGGGTTTGGAAGATGTATGTTAAAAGGAACTGAGAAATTGGTTGACCAGCACAGTTGGGGGATTTAAAGACGTAGATCTGGATAAGAACAACACAAGGAGTTCTACGAGCAGTTGGGTTTGGTGGGCCGACACGACAGTGCGATCAGCGCCATGTGTTTGTAATGTGTCTTTCACAGTCTGTATATTCATGATGGATTGCAACCGGACAGCAACAGTATTTGGTTATAAAGTGCTATACATAGTGTGCACACTTAGCACACTTATTGGGATTAGTATTCATTTTACCTGAAAAATGTTTATGTTTGTGGAAAGTATGATGTCTTTTAAACACCTGCAGATATATGTATTAGATCGTGATTCAACAGATATTGATTGAGGCCCTACTCTGTTCAAGAGGAGGTGCCAGGTCTTGAATCAGGACTTTTTGATGTTACGTGAGTCTGTGAGTTTCAAGGATGCAGGAGCGGCCCCATGGCTGCCTGTGCCCCATCTCCTGCCCTCTGCTGTTTCAGGGAGCCCAAGTTCTCACTTCATCCATAAAGGTGCTCGGGGGGTTCCCAGTTTCTGAGCTCCCAGCAATCCAAGGAGCAGATGTTGGAGGGGGAAGCCCCGCCTACCTTTCAGCTTTGTTCCCAGGCCAAATAAAACCAGAAACGTCTTTCTATTTTGAGAAAAGCAATTTATTCTGGACTCATGTTTTCTCCCACACTTGGGCAGGTGAGATAATCTTAATGCAGTTTTATCAGCCTTAACTCTTGAATTCTTGGCTGCTAAACTTAAAAAAAAAACTCGAAGAAGCATAAACCCCCATTTCCATACCAAAGAGCACCAGGCTCTTCTTGGAAATCTTTATCTCTTTAGTGGCCGTGCTTGTCTCATATTCTGTCACAGAATGGTGAGAAAATCAGCCATAAAAAGAGAAAATACTGTGACGGCAGAAACTTAAAACGAACTCACTGATAACAATGAAGCAATAAGCATATGTTCTTTCTCCCTCTTTCTTAAGCAAATATGTTGAGAAGAAAAAATGTCTTACATAAAACAATCTTTCACATCTCCATACATGAAGACTCAAAGGTGTAGATAGCCTTCACTGCACAATGTATGGATTCAGAACTGCTTTTGTTTTCAGTTTTCGCTTAAATTCTTAAGAAATGCCTCTCAAGATGGATTAAAATACAAAACAAGAAAAATTAAAAGGTGCATCTGAGAAAGTGGAACACAAACCAGCGTTCACCTCCAACGAGAAATACATGGGGTTTTGCGTGTGGTGGAAGTTTTATGGATGCTCCGAAGGTCACCCAGATGTTAAGGGAAGGCTGCAGTTACAATTCACGTCTGTGCTTATGTGCTCTATGATAAATCACATTTATCTCTCCAAACATTTCAGCCACTTGTTATCATTTTTCAATTATTTCTACTCTGTTCTAGGGGGCTTTCTCAGGGATAATTTGTCTCTTAAATCTCCTGTTTTTTATTTGCCCCCAGTGAGAGAAGCAGGAAGTACATTGCAGATCTTGGAAATGAAGAAGTTGGCTGTTCCCCTCAAAACTCTGAGCAACTCTTAGCCCCTCTCTCCCCAAGAGATTCTTTTTTTTTCTTTTAACCTGATGAGAGAATGGCCAAAAATTGAATGAATCAAAGGATAGGAATATGAGTTAAAAAACCAGAGAACTTTCCTGAAGGAAATAGTTTATACTTGGGGAAGAATCAAATATGCCCCCGCAAAACCCAAAATACTATAAAACAAAAACACATAAGAGCTTACTTAAAGTTTATATTTGTCATTTTCTGTAAATTCACAGGATTTAATTTCTATTTTAAAATATTTAAATGAAACTCTTTCCTTTCCCTCTGATTTGAATATCAATGTTATCACACTTAATATGTAGCAGATTAGCCAAAAGTGGCAAAGTAAGGATAAGAATAGGACCTCCATGGTGTGGTGAGAGGATTAAAATTTGTAAAATGTTTATAACAGGGTAGCCTGGAGTCAAGTGTTCAATATTTGTGTGTTATTACTATTGTTGTCTGTATTATAACTTTTAAGTGTATCTCCATATTTATTTTCTACAGAATTGGGATCAAGTTATACATACTCCTTTCCACCCACTATTTTTTTTAAAACATAATAGCTTTCAGACACCATTCCATGTTAGTAGCTATAAATTTGTATTTTTTAAAAAAGAAAGAACAAAAAAGAAAGCAGACTCTACTGGATATTTGTTGGACTCAACCAGTCTTGACAATGAATGCCACGCATGCACCAGATCATTCTCCTGTGGATTCCTATCGTGTGATTCAGTGTTGTTGGAGAGCAAGGTAACTAGCATCCAGATTCTGTGAGCTGGCTTGGCAAAGGCACCCCAAGCAAACAGAGGGCAGTTGGTCTGCAGGAGCATCCAAGTGGCTCATACACTTCAGGGCAGGCCCAAATGGCCCCTCAAAGTCTAGTGATATTCTAGGGTGACAACATGCTGGGATTACTTCTTAAGCAGAATAAAAATTTCATTATTGTTTGGGGACTTGAATGCCCAACTCAGGTCCCATCCCAAGATAAAAGTTGATTCTGAGTTGTGGAACCAAGATAATCTGGAAGCCAGCTGGCCCTGCTGCCTGCCCTGTCCTTGTCACTGGTTTTGATCTGAAAGGCTTCTGGAGGGAGCCCATGGCAAGGAGAAAGGGGACTGACTACATGCTTGATGGTAACCACCTTCTGTACTGGCTTGAATAGTGTCCCCCAAAAGTTAGTTCTTGTCTACCTGGAACCTGTGAATGTGACCTTTTTTGGATATAGAGTCTTTGCAGATGTAATCAAGTTAAGATGAGGTCATACAGGATTAGCTTGGGCCCTAAATCCAGAAGAGGGAAATTTGGACACAGAGACACCCAGGAGAACGCCATGTGACAATGGATGCAGAGATTGGAGTTATTCTGCCACAAGCCAAGGAATGCCAGGGATTGCTAGCAACCACCTGAAGCTAAGAGAGAGGCATTGAACAGAGTCTCCCTCTGAGCCTCCAAGAAGGAACCACCCATGCTGGCACCTTGATTTAGGACGTCTGGCCTCCAGAACTGCAAGAGAATACATTCTTATTGTTTAAGCCACCAAATTTATGGTAATTTGTTAAGGCAACCCTTGGAAACTAATACATCTTCTTATGAATATATGCATATCAGAATGGAAATATACAAAGGATATACCCTGAATAGATAGATAAATAAGACAGGAAGGAACTAAGGGGAGAGAAAGAACATGTGTCTAGTTGGTCAACACTGTTTAGTCAGAGGATATCAAATATTGTTTTGTTAAATGTTAAAGCTCAGTTAGCTCATCTAAGAATCTGGCTCTGAATCCACAGCTGATGAAACATATACTCTGATGGAAACACTAGCCAGTGATAGTCAATATGTCTGAGTGGCAGGGGCTTTATCTGCAAGCAGCATACTACTTAGATGCCATATGTAAGTGTCTCTCACATTGTTCACCCACAGTCCCCTCTTTGGAAGACCCAGACCCAAGTCTAGTGGGCAGGAGGAGAACCTGAGTGTCCCTCAAGGTGCTGACTCTAAAATTACACAGAGCAGTTCTCCTCTATGCAAGCCTGGGTGACTTGACTCTGCAGATGAGTGTGTTCCGGCACCTTGGCATCCTTCCGCCTAGTCTCAGTGGAACCCCAGGCTCACACTGGGCCGTGCTGCTGTTGCACAGAACCTGGGTGCATACTACTCATGCTTCCATAAGAGTACTTTAAACCCCTATTAGTTCAGATCCTGCAGATGTAGGATTTAAGAGCATTTGAATGAACTCCAACCAGGGTTAAATGATCACACTGAAAGAGAAACCAAAAGTTTTTGCTAATGAATTTTAGAGAAAGTTTGCTTTACAGTGAGGATCTCTGACTATTATTTTGCTAGGGCTGCTGTGAGAAAGTACTTCAAACTGGGAGGCTTAAATAACAGAAATTTATTGTCTCACGGTTCTGGAGGCCAGAAGTCTGAAATCAAGGTGTCAGCAGGGTTGGTTCCTTCTGAGGGCTGTGAGAGAGAATCTGTTGCTGGCCTTTCTCCTTGGCTTGTATATGGCTGTCTTCTCCCTGTGTCTCTTCATATCATCTTCCCTTGGTGCATGTCTGTCTCTGTGTCCAAATTTCCCTTTTTTATAAGGACATCAATTATGTTGGATTACGACCCACTCTAATGACCTTACTTTAAGTTGGTTACCCATGTAAAGACTCTATCTCCAAGTAAGGTCACATTCTGAGACACTGAGGGTTAGGATTCCAACATATCTTTTCTGGGGGGACACAATTCAACCCATAACACTAACCAAGCCAAGCTAAGAGCCTGGACTCTGAGCCCCACTGCTCGAGTTCACATCCCGACTCTGCTGTTTACTCACTTTGCACCTTTAGGCAAGTTACTTAAGCTCACGGGGACTCAGTGTCTTCATTGTAAATGAGGACCTCCCTTTTAGGATGGTTGTGAAAAGTACATGTGATAGCACTTGCCACATGCTTAGCACAGTGCTGGTAGCTAGTGAGCACTCAATAGATAGATATCATTATTATTAAAAGGGATGTGACAGATTGGCCTGAGGAACAAGACATCAGGATGACGTTATTGGGCCAACCTGATGCAAGCTGACCTACATTGTGACTGGCTATTTCCTAAGAGGTGGGACCTGTAGGGTCATCCTGGAGTTCTCGTGGCCCCAAGTCCCTCGATGCTGTCTGTGTTCCTGGAAGATTCCAGTGAATATTTACACTCTCTTCCTTGGAGCTTTGACCTGAGTCCTAGTTTTAGCAAACCTGAGTCTACAGTTGGGTTTCGGGCTGCCATTGGCTGTCTCGAAGAACTAAAATCTCCATCAAAATTGACGGATTCTTTGGAGACAAAGTTATACGTGTGTTTGTTCCTCTTCCGTCTCCAGAAAATGGCATGCTGCCCTACGTTGAAATTAGAAGAGACTTTTCTACATTCCAGCACCACAAGGCACTCACTCTACATTCCACGCCTCCATTTCTTTAAAATATATAAAAACAGACAAGATTTCAGATGCTAGGAAATGATGTGACATAGAAAGTGAGATGACAGATAAAATGAGGGAAGGATCTCCAGGAACACAATCTTGTCGAGGTGGATCTTGTCAGAGCAGATTTTCTGTGACCATAATAAAAGGCTTTTAACACGAGCTGGGTTGCCTCATTTCCGAAGAGTAGAGGCTAGAGATTCTTAAAAAGGAGAAATAAATATTGCTCTAATTGGAGCCAGAGGTGAGTGGGGTGGGACAATGAACGAGCAAGGACTACTTATGTTGGAAAAAGGGAAGTGTTAGAAAGGATTTAGCTGAAAAACTCAGGAAGATGAAGGTCTTGGTCAAAACCAAAGCAGGCCCTCTTGTTTGAGAAGAAAGGAAGGAGACCAGGAATGAAGAGGAAGAATCAAATTACAGGGCAATGGATATAAGCTAAACGAAAAGAGAATCCACTGCTTTCCGCACACTGAGGCCAGGAAACTCAGTGTTAGGATGGGATGCGCTGGCTGACTCTCAAAGGCTTTGGGAAAATTTCATGCTAATGAAAAATGTTCATGGTTAGCCAAGATTAGACAATAGTTACCTGAGCAGAGGCTGCGGGATATTTAAAAAGATCATCATAGACAATACTGTCCTCAATCAGATTAGAAATTTTTAGAAAGTTGATCCAACGTCCTATATTTTTCTTTTGTATTTCCCCCTTAGAGCCTGACACAGATGCTTTACATGTTTTATTTCTAATTCTTACCACAACCCCCTTTTACATTTGGGGATACTGAGGCGCAAAGAACCAAAATGAGTGACTCAAGGTCATTGGGAAGCAGAACTGAAATTGAAAACCAGGTCTGCCCTAGGTCTAAGTGAGCACAATTTCTCAGTACATTTTACAGGACTCAGAAAACTCTAGACATGAAGTAGAAATGAGAAACCATAAAATCTGACCACCTTTCCTCTTATTTTACAAATGAAGATGCTAGATCTAAAGGTGAGAAGGGATTTGTCCAAGGTCCCACAGGAAATGGCGGAGCAGGGAGGCATTTGCTAAACAAGTTAATTCGTGAACCTGTGGCATTTCTGTAGCTGTCAAAAGAAAGATATTTGTATACCTCACAATTCCAAGTTCTCTCAAAATGTCTAGGTATTTTTACACTTCCCATGTTTTAAACAATCCATATCTGGGCAAATAAACACAGAAATTATACTCTCTATTTTTAACAAATCTCAAACAACAGCACTGGAGTAAGTAAAAGTTTTCTTATTAGTCCTTTTGCCTTTGAATGATAGAAATTTTGAAAATATCCGACAACTGGAATCTCATTCAATCAACACTTGGTCACCACTGACTCTACATGTCACACTGAGTGTTAGGGATACTAAGTTGAGTGGAAGAAGATTTCTGTTTTCAAAGATCTTATAGCTTAATGGAGAGACAGACATATGAAGAGATAAGTCATCACTTGGTCTGAAAACTGTTATAATAGAAGTAGAGACTACAAACAGATAAGAATCTAACCTAGTAGAAGTTCTTAGGGAACCTGTCAAGTGAATACATAAATCTGTCATACATAGCAAATCTATGTTTATAAATTGGTGCTCCAGAAGGTCTTCAAAAGTACTTGAAAATTTTCTTATTTTATTCTTTGTGAATATAACCCTATCTTGCTTATTGTATTGGTTAGCTATCGCTGTGTAACAAATTACCACAAAATGTAGTGGCTTAAAGCAACAGCATTTATTATCTCATAGGCTCTGTCAGGAATCTGAGTGTGGCTTGGGTCTTTCTGGCTCTGGTCTCTCACAAGACTGTAAGGTATTGGCTGGGGCTATAGTCATCCTAAGGCTTAATGGTAGTGGATCCGTTTGCAAGCTCACTCAAGTGGTTATTGGCAGGATTCAGTTGCTCCCTTGGTCCCTTGCCATGTGGGCTCTCTATAGGCAGCTGACATCCTTTAGAATGAGTGAGTGAGAGGGCAAGAAGGAGACAGTGACTGTATGATCCAGCTATCCCACTACTGGGTATTTATCCAAAGAACAAGAAATCAACAATTCAAAGAGATTTATGCACCCCTATGTTCACTGCAGCATTATTCACAATAGCCAAGACATGAAAGCAACCCAAGTGCCCATCAACGGAAGAATGGATAAAGAAGATGTGGTATATGGGTATAAAATGGAATACTACTCAGCCATAAAAAAGGACAAAATCGTGATATTTGCAACAACATGGATGGACCTTGAGGGTATTATGCTAAGCGAAATAAGCCAAAGATAAACACTGTATGATTTCACTCATATGTGGAAGATAAACAAACACATGGATAAGGAGAACAGATTGGTGGTTACCAGAAGAGAAGGGCAAAAGGGGTAAAGGGGCACAAATGTATGGTGACAGATAAAAACTAGGCTATTGATGGTGAACACGATACAGTCTACACAGAAACTGATATAGAATAACACACACCTGAAATTTACACAATGTTATAAGCCAATATGACCTCAATTAAAAAAAAAAGAGGGAGACAGTGAGTGACAACAGGACAAGAGTCACAGTCTTTTAAAAACTAATCTTGGAAGTTATATCCCATAACTTTTGCCATATTCCATTCATTAGAAACAAGTCACTAAGTCCAGCCCACACTCAAGAGGAGGGGATTACACAAGGGCATCAGTGCCAGGAGCTGATCATTGGGGATCATCTCAGAAAACTGCCTACTGTACTTACCCTGTGAATTTACGTTCTCTGTGAAGTGTTCACAATACCTTTCTCCCATTGGCCTGAGGCAGAAATACAAGCTTCACCCTTTACTCCTTCATCTCACTCCCCACTCCAGCAAATCCATCATCATTCCTTATCATCTCTATTCTACCTCCTAAATATTTCCCAAGGTCATACAACTGGGGGGCCCATTCTCTCCATTCCTACTACCCCTGCCTTGGTTCAGGCCCTTGTCATTTCTTACCTGGTTTTAGGATGGAAACAAAAACCTCAGTGTTCTCTCTGGCTCCAGTCTGGTCCCTTCCAACCATTCTGCACACAGTGCTGACACCACCTTTCCCAGTCACAAAGCTGAGTAGATCAGGCCAGTTTAAAGTCCCTCAGTGGCTCCCATAGTCTTCAAGATAAAGCCAGAATGCCTCATCATGGAAAACAAGGCCCTTTGTTTTCTGGTCCTGCTTACCCTCTGAGCTCTCCTCTTCCCTGTACTCCAGCTGCTTGGAACAACTGGTATCTTCCAAACTGGCCATGTATTCCCTGTCTCCTTGGAAGAGCAGCTTCCCTTTCTTCCTCTGAATAATCCTCACTCAGAACTCTGCTCAGAAGAGATGTTCTCTGAGAAGCCTTCTCTGATGTCCCAAAGGTCGGTTGAGGCCCCTCCTCGTGTTCCCATAGACCCCTGGGCTAACTTCCTCACATTTGCCACACTGCACTGCAGTGATCAGCTTTCATACAGGCCCACTCAGCCCTCACTAGGCTCCAAGCTCACTGAAATCAGGAACTGTGTCTCTTTAGTTCTTTATCCCTAGGGTCTGTTAGGTGCTTGATAACTAAGTGTTGGATACATAGTGATGGCAACTCCGGGAAACTCTGCTTCTCAGTTCTCTTAGCTTCTCTTATACTGGTTGTCAGGGACAGATCCATAAATTGTGGGCCTAGTGCAAGATGAAAATGAGGGGCCCCTTATTGAAAAAGCCAGGAAAAAAGTCATTTCCTTTCTTCTTCTTCTCTCTCTTGACCCATGGTGGTGTTTTTTATTTGACATTTAACACTGAGCACAGGGACAGCTGCAGGGAGAGTGTAGGCCCTCACAGGCACCTGAGGGTGTACACTCAACCCTCACTCTCTCCATGCCTGTGCCCTCTCACTCACTCCCTTTCAATGGGACGGCAGTTTCTGGGTGAGGATAGGAGAGCAAGAGGCCAAAAACCCATCCCAAGAAGGTAATGGGAGGCAGGACAGCACGTGAGCCAAGGCTCCAAGCCCTTGGTGACTTCTCCATTGTCCCATCAAACTTCACTTACAAAACACAAATTCAAAGATACAATTATTGACAATTTTAAGACGGGGTCACAGAGCACTGAACCTCAAGCACGGGACCCCCTTCTGAGTACAGGGTGTTGTGTGACTGAATTAGTCACATATGCGTGAAGACAGCCTGCCCAGTTATCCATATAATATTGAACCCTTTCCTATGGAATTTAGATCATTCCCACTGTTTTGGTTTCTGCATCCATTAGCCTTGGTAGGACCTGGCTTTGGAAATTTCCTAAGGCAGATCTGCAATGCTTTTGAAGGAAGTAGCAGTAGCTTTTCAGGGAATAACAGAGAATACTGGAAGCCTTCCTGAGATGATGCTCCCATCACGGCATTGAACACATCCAGGAGCCCAGAGTTCTCCACTACATTAATGAATTATTAACAGATACTATCCTCAAAGTATAATAAGATAAGATTAAGGCAGACTAGAGCGGAGAAACTTATTCCCTCTGCAAGTCACCTTCCATTAATTTCTTCAGCCTTCCTCCTCATCTCTAAGCTAATCCCCCCACCCTGGGCTCTGGACCCCAGGCCCTGCTTGCTTTTCAGTAACCCACTCTTTGATGTTACCCTGCATCTTCAACCTCACCTCTCTACTGGTTCCTCTTGACACTCAAGTCCATTCCATCCTAAACCAAATAAACCCTCCCTTCACCCTGTGTCTCCCTACAGCTATCCACGTATTTCTCTCTTCCTCTCCTCAGCTGACATCTTTTAAGAGCTTTCGGCTCCAGAGTCCTCTGCCTCATCCATCTCACTCACAGGCCGACTGCAGTCTCACTCTGCCTCCTGCTCCTTGGGCACTGGAGCTGCTCTCCTCACAGCCACTCAGCCACCTCCTTGTCACTAAGTTCCGTGAGTCCCGTGCAGAGTTCTTGCTCAGGCTCCTTGTGATGGGTGCCGTGGACCTCTCCCTCACTGAGGCCCCTTGGAGATGACATCCTCTCTGATCTCCTCTTTCCTCTCTAGCACCTCTCTCCCTCTTTGCCTCCTCTGTGGGCTTCTTTTCCTCTGCCTATATCTTAGAACAGGGTTTCCCTGGGGTTCTTGCTAGGCCTAATCTGTTCTTTCTCTCTGGGCCAATAGCCTGGATCCTGGTTCTGGTTTTGCCCTAATTTTCTTAGTGATCTGTGAAATACTTGAACTCTCTGGGCTTTGGTTTCTGTACCTTTAAAAGAGAATTTCTCAATCTGGGCACTATCGACATTTTGAGTCAGATAATTCCTTATTGTGGGAGACTTTTCTGTGCATTGTAGGATGTTTAGCAGCATCCCTGGCCACTACCCACTGGATGCCAGGAGCACCTTCCAGCTGTGACAACCAAAAATGTCTTCAGACATTGCCAAATGTTCCCTGGTAGGGCGCAAAATTCTCCAGCTAAACCGAGGAGTTGACCCAGCTTCCGTATTCATTTGCTAGGGCTGCCATAACAAAGTGACACAGAGTAGGAGGCTTAAACAACAGAAATTTATTGTCTCACAGTTCTGGAGACTAGAAGTCCCAGATCAAGGTGTCAGCAGGGTTGGTTCCTTCTGAAGGCTCTGAGGGAAAAATCTCATCCCTGCTTCTCTTCTAGTTTCTGGTGGTTTGCTGGCATTCTCTGGCTGATCTCTGACTTCATGTGCACATGGTGTTCTCCCTCTGTGTGTGTCTGTGTCCAAATCTCACCTTTTTATAGGGACACCTGTCACACTGGATTAGGGGCCCACCCTACTGCAGTGAGCCAGCCCTGGTGGTCTAGTGGTTAAGATTTGGTGCTCTCACTGCTGCTCCCACCTGGGTTTGTTTCTCAGTCAGGGAACCACAGCACCCATCTGTTGGTTGTCATACTGTGGGATCTGCATGTTGCTGTGATGCTGAAAGCTATGCCACCAGTATTTCAAATACCAGAGGGTCACCATGGTCACCAGTGGAGCTTCCAGACTAGGAAGAAGGACCTGGCCACCCACTTCTGAAAAAATTTGCCATGAAAACCCTATGAATAGCAGTGGAGCATTGTCTGATACAGCGCTGAAAGATGAGAGGATGGTGAAGAAAGACAGGGCAGGGTTTAGCTCTACTGTACACAGGGTTGCTAGGAGTTAGAATCCACTCGACGGCACTAACAACAACTACTCCAGGATGACCTCAACTGGACTAATTACATCTGCAATGACCCTATTCCAAATAAGGTCACATTCTGAGGTATTGGGGGATAGGATTTCATATAAATTTGGGCGGGACACAATTTAACCCATAACGCCATCTCTTATGCCCCTCGTGAGCTCTGACATTCTGTAATCCTGACAAAAAGAAAGGAATCTTGGTCTTTGTGGATCCCAATGTAGATTCTGATTCTTTCTCCTGAGTTTCTTCTTGCGCCAACCGCATCTCTGAACGCTCTCTTTGGGCAACCCATTCCTTTCGACCTCAGTAAATTTCAGAGGAAGTGATGAGAGAATGGGAATTTCAACTGCAGCTAGTTTACACAGTATCTGGCAGGTAAGACTGACAAAGACCTCAAGGAACATGATGGGCAAACCTTACAAGGCTCATCTCCTGTCCTCGTGTTACTGTAAATACACATCATGGAATTAACACTAGGAGTTGGTCTGCATAGTTACAGAAATGATGTTATTTTGGAATTACTCAATGACCCCCTTCAAGAAAAGGATGCAGCCATTGCACTGCCCAGCCTATCCAATAAGACACTGTTTCCAGAATAGAGTGATGAGCACCTTGGTTGAGGGATCAACATTTGGCTGCCATTATCCTTAATTACTTGTGTCTCGTTCTTTCTGCTTAGCCTGCTAGGGACCGCCCCTGGGAGGTCTGACAAAACACCTGCAGGAACCTGATGGCCCTCGAGCCATTGTGAGACGCAGACAGACGGAGAGTAGTTGTTGTGGAGGGAAGCACAATATCCTCAAAGCCTGAGGCCTTTTGGCAGTGGATTTTCAGCATGGTGGAGCTCCAGCAGCTCCTGCTCAGATGTCAAAGGCATCAGGACATCAGATCCACAGCCGGGTTTCAGAGTCTGGTTCTTTGTGAATGCAGGAGTTCCCAAAATAGAGTAGCAGCTGCCCCTCACCCCCCCGCCCCAACCCCCTGTCTGCTCAGCTTGCCACCTTTACTCAGCAAATAGTGTTTTGAAGGTCTTTGAGCCATGATGATCTCACAGCCATGTCTTGAAGGCTGTAAGACAAAATACTTCTGCTGTTCCATTCTGAAGTATGCAGTCGAGCTATTATTTGAGTAGTTTAAGTCGGAGCGCTTCCCTCTCAATAATGGTGATTTGCCCTGAGTTGTCTGGAGTGCGCCCAAGTCCTCAGCTCTCCACCCTCTGTTGCCTTTTTATAAACCTGAGCACAAGTAGCTTGACAGGGGAGTGGAGAAGCAGGTGTCCAGAAGGGTGGCCCAGACGTCAGGTGCTGGCACCCTTCCCAAGAGTAGGCGTTGACTGTGGGTTCCAGCAGTTCCTGAGAACACGAGGGAGGAAGTGGGACTTGCAGAATCTTGCTGGAGGAGATAACGGAACTAAGAAATGCCAAAAGGGCTCTGTCCAGTCAAGGGCAGAAGGAGAAAAGGAAAGAAAAGCCTGAATAGATGTAAGAGATCATATAAAGGAAGCCAGACACACTGGCCATCCCTGGAGTCCACTGGTGCTCTCTGCTCCTTGTTGATTTATGCCAGGCCTCCCTATTCTCACATCTACATGTCCTGAATGGCTCCTACCCATTTTAGAGTTACAGGAACTGAGGCCCACAGAAGGCCACTGGCCCAGAGTTACACAGATAGTTAGCAACAGAGCTCAGCCTGGAGTCCTGTCTGGCCCAATGTTCTTAGGCACTTCTTAAAAAGCAAGGAGGGCAAAGCCAAGAGAAAAGAAAGAACTACACGGGGGCATGGGGTGGAGAGGGCCACCAACAAGGATTTCTGTTGTTCCTCCACTCTATGATGAACTTTATGGATGTTCCCAGCCCTGTGCTAGGCACTGTGGAGGACACTGAAGATGGTTTTGATTTCCAAGGTGCATGAACTATCATCGGAGAGGTAAAAAGGTTGAATCAGTTAGGGAACAACATAAAAAATAGTCAGCCAACAGGTGTTTATTGCTCCTACTGTCTGTGAGGTCTACTCTGGCTCTCGAAGAGAACCAGACAGAATGCCAGCCTTTGAAGACCTTACATTCCAAAGAGGGATGATGCTGCAGAAGCACCTAAACAGTAATGTAACAACAAGATAATTTCATGTACAGAAAAGTCTTTTGAAGAAGACAAACTAGGGTAATGTGGTAGAGGATAACTGGGGGAGTAGGAATGGAGAGGATGTCTCTGCGAAGGTGACATTTGAGAAGGAGGGAGCCACGTGAAGATCTGTGGATACAGCATTCTAAGCAGAAGGAAGAGCTGGTGCCAAGGCTCTGGGGTGCACATAACATGTCTGAGAGTGGTGTGTACCTAAAGATAAAGAATAAGTGGATGAGTGCAGGGAAATGAAGCCCAGGGAGGATCAGGAGGCAAAATGTGTAGAGTCTTATGGGATTTTGAATTTATACATTGATTGCAATGGGAAGCTATTGGAGGTTTCAAAGAGGGGAGGGAAGGGTTGTGATTTAAGCTCTAGGAAGATTCTCTGGTTATTGTGTGGAGGATGGATTGCAATGAATGGAGCCAGAGGGGAGCTGGGAGTGTAGCTGAGAGATTGTTGCAGGTGAGAGATCAAGGTGGCTAGAACCAGAGTTTTAGCAGTGAGGGTGGTAAGAAGCAGTCAGACTGGCAATGCAGTTTGAAGATAGAGCTAACAGGACCAACTGATGGATTAGTTTTGTGGTTTTCTTTCCGCTATTGACAGGGTTGGGGAGAACAGTAGGGAAAAAATTGGGGAGGGGTCATGGAACAATTCTGTTTGGGCCATATGATGTCTGAGGTGCCATTTAGACATCTGTATCACTCGAGTTTAACCAGAGAAGCAGAACAACTAGAATATAAATATATTTTGTATATGTGTATATTCTAGCCTGGGTATCCTGCAGAAGATGGGGCCATTTGTCACAGAGCTAAACACACACCTGACTCAGGATTCAGAGAAGGTGAAGGAAGATCCAGGGGAAGGTGGAGCAGTTGCAGGCCCCGTTGTTCCTTCATGTCAAGAAGTGAGTCAGCAGATCAGTAACAATATCTGTGAGCTACAATATGGCTGCTGCTTTCCTTCCACCCTCCAAAGTCTCCCAAGAATCTCCTTTGTAGCCCACCCTAACTGGAAATAGACACGAAAGGGAATCCTGGGAAATGTAGTTCAGTCTAGTCAAGGCAACACATTACAAAGCCACCACAACATCGATATGGAGCTGTTGAGTGAGTGGCTGGAAATATGAGTCTGGATCTCAAGGAAGAAGTCCAGGCTGGAGGCAAGCATTTAACAGTCATCATAAATCCATGGTTCATAAAGCCATGGAACTAGATAAGATCATCTAGGGAAAGCATGTGGGCAGAGAATGAAAAGAACAAAAGATAGAGCCCTGAGGTACTTCAACATTTAGGGGTTTGTTAGAAGAATCAGCAAAGGAGAATGAGAAGAAGCCAGCAAAGTGTGAGGAAAATTAGGTAAGTATGGTGGCACAGGTTTAGAGGAGAAAGGAGGAGGAAGTGGTCAACCACATCAAACACCTCTGAAAACTCAAGTAGGAGCGAGTCACTATGACTCTGAAAAGGTAACATCCAAGTGATACTTAGGATGTCATCTGCAATGGTCTGAATGTTTGTGTTCCCCCCAAATTCATGTGTTGAATCCTAACCCCCGAAGACGATCGTATTGGGAGGTGGGGCCTTTGGGAGGTGTTTAGTCGTGAGCTGGAGCCCTCATGAATGGAATTAGTGCCTTATAAAGAGCTCCGGAGAGATCCCTAGCTCCCTTCCACATGTGAGGACACAGTGAGAAGGCACCACCTATGAATCAGGAAGAGGGTCTTCACCAGAACGTGAACATGCTGGTGCATTGATCTTGGACTCCAGCCTCCAGAACTGTGAGAAGTAGGTTTCTGTTGTTTATGAGCTACCCAGTCTGTGGTAATTTATTACAGCAGCCCAAATGGACCAAGACATCATCCAAGTATAAATAACAGTACTGAATAAAGGGATCATGGGTGGTCACATCGATCCTTGAGTTATTGAGGAAGACCTCAGAACTAGCTGATGTTTGAGAAGGGCATTGAAGGTCAGCTGGAATTGGAGCATCTGCGATGAATGGGATCTGCAGGGGCTTGTTCATCTCTACACATTTTCAAGAGACACTGAAAAGTCACAAATCCTTAACCATTTTCCAGCAACCCACACAGAGACCTCTCAGCCTCCTATGCACATCTAAGAATAGCCCACTTGGCTGCAGTTGGTCTGAAATTCTTGCTTTTTGCGTCAAAACACTTGGCCACTATTTTCAGGCTGACACTCCCTTCTACAAATGAGAAGAGGTGCCATTGCTCACTGGAAGCGTTCTCACTTATTTGCTGTTGGCACAGGAATGTGTCGGAACCTGGACAGTAAGTCAAAGAGTTTGCTGAGAGGAATCACTTGTTCTCTGCCTGTGGGAGAATCTTGATTTCAGTGGCTCAAGAACAGGCAGAAGCAGGATTAAAAGATTTTTTTTTTTTAAAAATTTTCAGTTTATTTAGCTTCCAAGTTATATAGAAATCTCCAATGGGACTTTTCAGACAAAAGAAATCCTCACTTATAAATGTGGAAACAGCACTAATTTTGAGAGAAGACCACTTCTGCACAGCAGAACACCATAAGAGAGAGAAGGCGGCAGACCCAGCCTCCCTTATTATAAATAAGTCACTTGCATGTATTTTGGCAAGTAAATTTAGCACACTTTTAAATTCTGTTTAAAAATATTGGTTTTTGAAGGATTTACAATGAGCAGTGAGAATGGCTGTATCAAGAGTGATGGTCAAATGGATCTTTTAGTTCTACGTCAGATGTGAGCTTTCTTATCCTTCTAGAATTGCTAAAGGAGGAAGTCCTCATGACCAGTACTACTTCAAGCAGGGTTGCATTGTGACTTGTGTGGGCCCTTGGTACTTTTGCTTTCATGGGCTCCTTTCTCCATAAAAAAATAAATAAATAAAAATTCAATTTTACAACTGCATTGGTATAAAGATGACTACATTAAGATTATATGTTAAAACATTTTCTTTAACCTGAAAGGTCATTTTTTTTCCTTCTGAAAAAAAATTAAAACATTTTTGTGGGCCGCTGTGTTAGTTTCCTATTGCTGCAGTAACAAATTATCACAAATTTAGTGGCTTAAAACAACACAAATTTATTATCTTATAGTTCTGGAGGTCAGAAGTCCGTAATCAGTCTCACTGGGCTGAAATCAAGGTGTTGGCAGGTCTGGTTCCTCCTGGAGGCTCTAGGGGAGAATCTGTTTCAGCCTTTCTGAGCTTCTAGAGGCTGCCCACGTTCCTTGGCTTGTGGGCCCTTCTTCCATCTTCAAAGCCGGGAAATTAACATCTACAAACCTCTCTCTGACTCTCTGAATTCTGCTTCCATCATCACATCTCCTTCTCTGACCCTTCACCTCCTGCCTCCCTCTTATAAGGAGCCTTGGATTATTTTGGGCCCACCCAGATAGTCCAGAATAGTCTCACCATCTAAAGATCCTTAATGTAATCACACCTGCAAAGTCCCTTTGCTATGTAATGTCCACAGTTTCTGGGAATTAGGATGTGGACATCTTGGGGGTGGGCATTATTCAGCCTACCGCAGACCCTAAAGTACTGTGGGGCCGGGCACTGTGCCTACTGTGATTAATGGATAAATTGATCCTGACTCAAAGTGCCAATCCAGGAACTGTTTGCCCCTGAATGTAAAATGCACTGCTTCCTTCATTGAGAAAGTTTTGCCATGAAAAACTGTGCTTAGTGACACAATCTATTTACTTTCTGGTACGAGCCCCTCATCTCCTAGTAGACGAGTAACGAACAGTGCACTGACAAAACAGGGGTAAGTTGACGAGATCTGTCTTGAATAGCTACAGGAATCTTTCCGTTATTTCACTTGTTCTCTTGATTTACGTTGGTTTGAGCTACTCTCCGTGCATACTCTGTCTTCTCCAGAGCAGACTGTGTTGGCGATAATTCAGAAGCTTGAGGAGCAGGCCTGGTCTCTGGTCAGTCCTGGACACTCAGTGGGAGTTCCACTGAGGTTTGTTGAATGATGGGGTGAGTCAATGAATGGATGAGTGAATTAATTCAAATTAATTGATTTCAAATATTGAGCGACCCCGGGCCCGCCAAGTAAGCGGTCTGTTTGTAAGTTGGTCCAGCGTGGTCTTTAAAGAGAGTAAACAAATAAGACGCTCCGAGCGAATGCCTTAGAAGCCATGTGGTGTGGGAGATGGCAAACTCCTTAGTCACTCTGATTCAGAGTCCTCAATGTGCGGTGCCAATGCAAGCATCCTTGCAGCCCCGTTGCCTCCTGGGTTCTCGCTCCACGTGCGTGGAAAAGGGTTCTCCGGATTCCGGAGGCAAGTGGCGCGGGCTGGCCCGTGGTGGAGAGCGGGGAGGAGAAGGCGCGGTGGGGGTGGCGGCTGCCGCAGCGACGGAGGCCTAACGAACACGTAATTCTCTTCTCACTTCACTCGGGCCTCTCCATCTGACATGGCAGGTGTGCTGAGAAGGAGCGGTGTGTGAATCGAGTCGGAGAGGATCAGTGACACGGCAGCGAGCCAGGCCGCGCCCGGGGCCATCGATCGCCTCCGAATCAATTTGCACACCGCTCCCACGTAGGTCACCTGCCATTTCAGACAGGGACGGGAACAGTGAAGTGAGAAGGAAATTACGCCGGGAAGTCTGGGGACCCTCTCTCCAGAACGTGGGGTCAGCTTTCAGCTGCCCTCGCATCTGCAGCCTTCGGAGGGGACACGGCTCCCCAGCCCAGGCCCCTCTGGCCTCGCTCACCCCCAGCCCTGAAGGGAGGGGAAGCATGAAGGCTGAAGCAAAACGGGGCCACTCTGCAAATCTATCAGCCTTGAGCTCACCTCTGGGGTTTGGGCTGCCACAGTCATATCCTAAGAGCTATTTCAGAAAACCCAAATTGCCAACAGTAATAATCTCTCCGCCACGGGACTGGTTTTCATTTGTGCCTCTCAATGCACTTTACAATTAATTCTCACCAACTTCTGCCTCCCATGAGCTGGGAGCCCAAGGGGAGCCCACGGCAAGGCTTGGAAGCGTCATGGCTTGCCCATTGAGAGGGCAAAAGGCTTCCCCATTGGCAAGACAGGCACGGAGGCCCACGTCTTCCTCAAGGAGCCAACAACAGCAGTCTTTTTTGAAAGGAGAGAAGGGAAGGTGGTATGGGAGGTGGTTAAGGAGCTGGAGGATGTCTTGGCTCCTGACACGTCCGATCAGCCTCAGCTGAGGCAAGAGGCATCTTAACCGCTTACCGAGGCTGAAGACCTGACCAGTAAGTGATTTCCAAGAACAACGTCCATCCAAACACTGACTGGGCTGTGGAAATGCTGTCTTCTCTGGAGCTATGGAGAGAGCAGGGTCCACTGCCACCCTTGTTAGATCCCAGGGATCCCCCCAAACGAAATGGAAGATGATACCCTGCCTACAAGTGCTCAGCGCAGTGCAGAATGCTGAGTGGGTACGGAAGAAGTGGACACTGAATCTGAATCCACTGCAGGTTGACTTAGTCCCCTTTCCCAAGTGGGTGGTTTAGATGATAAGTACATTCCAGTCAGCTGGGCAGATTTTTCAGGAGGTGGGCTCCTTACTGTCACTAACTCGTTTTGTCTACTCCATAGGAAGCAGGAACAAGGCAGGTCCAAGAGAAACTTTGTGGCAGGAGAAGAGAGTGTGGAAGCACGCACCCGCCCTGAGTTCTAAAGGGAAAACAGGAAAATCAACTAACCCACCGCAGGCCTCCTGCAGTTCTCCAGTACCCCCGTCGTGCTGTCCCTCACCACGAGGGAAATGCTAGTCATCATCCTACTGTCCTGCCGAGTCCCTTCTGCCTGTGCTTCAGAGACTTGTCAGAGCTCCAGGAGAGCGAGGGGGGTTAGTCTCACATTTTTAGAACTTGTATCTGGGGCATGGACATAAGGCAGTAGAGATTGTGACTCAAGAAGCTCTCCCTCACCTGCTCCCTAAATCAGACCATTTGCGTCAAGCAGGTTGGTGAAGCAAGTTTCCCAAACGCTCACTGCCCAGACCCAGCCACACATGCATGCTCATGCGCCTCCCACACACACACACACACAAGTGTGCACACACACACACTGCCCTCTTCTCACCCCAAGGCCATGCCTTCCCAGCCCAGCTGGATTCTCTCCTGGGCGAGACCTTCAGGGCTCTCTGCTGTACCTGCTCTCAGGACTCTGGCTGCTCTCATTTAGCATGCAGATTAAGTCTTCTTTCTGATCAGGAGAGACTCTTCCAGGCTCTAAGGCCAGCCCTGCTGCCCATACTCCTCCCAGACCATCATTTTCTGTGACTCCACAGAGCACTTCTAGAGTAAATAAATAATAAGTTTTGAGTCTGGTTCAACAAAGTTGAGACCAGGCCTTGGTGTCACAAAGAGGATGACAGCATGGTCCCCACCTGGAGGAGCTCCTCTGGTCTGGTGCATATGCCTTGGCTTCTTGGCCAGATTTAGTGCTCTCGGGGGCCAGGCATGATAGGTCCATCTTACAAGGCCAAATTCTCCAAATATGTCACAGAATCAAGGCTGTGGGTGGAAGTAACTTAAATGTAACCAATTCTAACTTGCTAAATGGCCTCGTAGGTTAAATTTGTTGGAATCCACGCCGGAAGATGGGGTTGGATGAGAGAAGACTTGGTTGAAGGGAGATGGAGCATAACTTCTGAGATCTTCAACTCTTCTCCTGGTTTCCAAAAGAAACCAGAGGGTAAATACTCCTTTTCGGCTTATCTTCCCCGGATGAGCATTTTCTGAGGCAAAAACCACGTAAGAGGAGTTTCGTCAACAAAGTGAGGTGGACAGACATTTTATTTGCATCCTCACTAAGACTGCAAGAGCCTCACCTGCTGAACAGGGCCGTGCAAGCTGGAAAAACCTCCATGTGACCTATCACCACGGGAAATGTGGTTAATTCCGTTTCTGTGACTTGCTGGGTTGCCTGTGTAGACTTGGGGTCCCCAGAGGGAGGGGACCTGGCATGTTTCACTATTTACTTGTCTTTGGCTCCAGCAACATTTGCAAATGATACATACCACAGACACATTTTATTAAATATGTATTTAAATTATTAAATGCTTTAGTTCTGAACAGGAAATATGTATATACGGTACAAAAGTCCAAAAAACCAGGAGACCCCCTCTCGCTCTTGTCCCTTAGACACATAGTTTCTTTAAGTCATCAGGGCAAGTAATCAGTTTCTTTTGTGACGTTCCAGAAATATTCCAAGCATATGCAAGCACTATATTAATAAATATCCTTGATCATGGCTATGTGGATATTTTTATTCACGTTACATAGACAAGGGTGTCCGCTTCTTTCTTTTTCTACTGGCATTGGCTCAGCTGTCTTTATTAGAAGTGGTAATATGTTTACCTAACACACAGCATACCTAATAGAACGCACTATAGCAGTTAAAGCAGTCGCCGCCGCGATGACACCGCCGTCCCCGCGAGGACCCGAGCTTGGGGGCTTGGCCGCGCCGCGCCTCCAGGGGCGCAGTGCCCAACTTCGGCCGCACGATGGCGCCCGCTTCCTGCGGACCCGGCCCTCGGCGGCGGCGCAGACAAAGGCGGGCGCCGGGCCTCCCCCGCGGGGCCGCGGAGGCGGCGTGCGCCCCGGGTGGCCGCGGCCGCCCCTGCGCGCCGAGCCAGGCAGCTGCCGCCCGAGCCTTTGTCCTGCGCTGCCCGCCCTTGTGGTAAAGGACGAGGCGAGAGGACGCTGGGCGCAGGCGGCGCCAGCCGGGCATCCACCCGAGTCCCGACCCGGCTCCCACGTCCCAGAGCCCGGGCCCGCGCGAGCTTGGGTTAAGGGCAAGAAGCTGGAAGCGCCGGGGTGGGACTGACCCCCAAACGCCTGCCCGGGAAGCTTCCCTCCCCTTCCACTCCTTAGCAAAGTATTTGCCCCAGCATTCCGCACTGTGGCGGTTTTTCACCACTGCCCTGACTGCCCAGTTGAGATGCTATAGGGCCTGGGTGTCCTGTCTGCAGAGAAGACTCTGGCATTTAGATCTGGAAACTAGGGAGCGCCCTGGCCTGGCCCTCCCAAGTTCGTCTCTACAGCGTCCGGGAAAACTTCTCTCCTCTCCTGCCCTCACACCCTCTAGTCCTGCAGTCGGACAGAACTTCTGTGATGATGGAAATGTTCTGTCTCTTCACTGTCCATCTGTCTCTTCACTGTCCAGTATTTGTCACCATTAGCCACATGTAACTATTGAGTGCTTGAAGTGTGGCTGAAGAACTGAATTCTTAATTGTATTTAATTTTAATGAACTTAAATTTAAGTAGCCACATGTGCTTGCATGTGTGTAGGTGCGTGGCTACCCTCTTGGAGCATGCAGCTTTAAGGGCTCAAGCTGATCTGAGCGCTTGAATACGTAGTTATATTGTTAACAGCAGAATTTTATAAAGATTCACATAAAACATGGAGCATGTGCCTGTTGCACCTGAAAAGATGCCTGGAAGTAGCTGTCAGGGAGAAAGAAAAAGTGGTGTCATGAGTTGATGTTGGCCGTTTGGGGAGATGTGTAGGGGTTGTGCTCTGTGTGGGGTAAGGTGGCGTGGAAAGATCAAGAGAAAATGGGACCTTGTCATGTCTTGCTCCTCTTGCAGATGGGACTGGCCCAGCTTTGATCTATGTTTAGAGAAAATTTGTGGACATAATCACCATCATCTATTAAGTGGCTAAGTATACACGTCCCACGTGCCTGGCTTCTTGGGACAAGATAACCAGACCCGGAAACAAGCTTGACAGAACTTGGGTTGTTCTGTGGTCCTGTGTGCTTGTGACGAGGTGCAGAGGAGGGCCTGTGTCTGCATCACTGGCCAGTGGAGGCTGGGGTTATGTTGCTGCTGTCTTCCCATGACGTGTATAAATATTAAGCAAAAACAGTATACAAGACAGTCTTGGGTAGGGAAACCAGAGTATTAGAAGTGTTTATTCATGAGCCAGAATGTCTTAGGTTGCAAGCCGACTTCTCACTCATCATCAGATCATAGTCAAATGTAACATTCACAGGTTACCTGTGCAGCAGTCAGCAGGGTTCTGGTACCTTAAGACTGTCTAACCACCTGTCTCCTCCAAGAGTGTAAACCAATTGACGATTTCCATTTATTTTTATTGAAAATAAACCTGTACACTGGTGCAGTCCCTGGTCTGGTTTATTGAACATTTCCAATAAGCAAATCTGAGGTAGATGCTCCCTTTTGATCTTCTAAATAATGTACGTGTGTGTGTGTGTGTGTGTGTGTGTGTGTGTGTGTGTGTGGTGGTGGTGGTGGTGGTGGTGGTGGTGCAGGTAAATGGGGCAAAGAGGGACCAAGAAATCTTGTATTATCTGTGAAGACTCCGTGTGCCCGTCAACAAGTATCCAGAAATAGACGTGCAAACACTGACATCTTGTTGGAGCTGAAGCTGACTGAGGTGCCCTGCAGGGCTCCTTGCCCGTAGTGGGCGTTCAGTAAATATTTGCTGAGTTTTTAGTGGAAAGGGAAAATGGGCCATGATTCCCTATCCAAACTGTCTCTGTGGGTTGTCCATCCCTTTTTGTTTTGGTTTGATTTTTTTTTCCGCTGGAGATGTTCCCGACCACAAATAAAGGACGAGGGAGAAGACAGTTACGCACACCTAGAGCTGCGTCCAAACAAAAGAGGAAAGAGGCTAAACAAACTCAAGGTTTTCTATTTCTCCCTGAGCCAAGTAATCCCTTTGATTACATCTAATACCTGCCAAAACCCAGATGGTGTGCCCACCCATCCCTCGCGCGATAATGCCACATTGTGAAATCTACCCATTAATATTAATTGTCAGCTAGAGAATCCGTCTGAACTACTAAAGCTTGAGATTGCCTTGAGAAAGCAGGCCCTGCTTTAGCAGGGATTTTAAGATAATTCTCATTCTTTCATTCTGTATCTCACATATGTAGAATGTTAAATAATAGCCAGAGAATGCTTTTTTAATTTCGGCACATGTCTGCCTCTCACAATCCAGGTCTTAAACCGCTGTTCTTTTGGGGTCTACACCTGCTGACCTAAATATTACCTTAAACTGCTGTGGGCTTGCCAGTAACATGTAGGCACCCACTGTTCACCATATAGAGAGAGTTTTAACTCTCTGGGAGCTGTTTGAATCGAATATGCCCTAGCATGTGATGCTCAACTATTTCCCTTTTATTTTTCTCCCTCTCAATAATTGACTTGGTAATCCTTGAAAGGTATTACAAAATCTCAGTTTTCTCAATTGTTATGTGGGCCTTCCTGAGGAAGGAAGGCAGAGGCAGAAGAGATGGGCTGGGAAGAGAACTGGGGTCCAGGCACCTTTGGGGTGATAATCCCGTCTGTGATGTTCGATTCGGACTGTGATCATAACCATGCCCAGGTCAGCTCCATGATCCAATCTGTGCTTCTACGTCTCCATGTTGAAGTGTCTCAACATCGCAATTTCTGCTGTGTTCACTGAACTTTTTTTTAAGCTATAAAATTTTAGAATCTATTTATGCCCGAAAGATACATGAAAATTTAGTAGGTGTGAGAATGAGTTTTTCCTCTGGGGTCTCCCCCCTTTATCCTCGAGGGTTATGGTACACTCTCGTTTTGACAGTCTTTCTTATAGCCAACACCTTAAACTTTATGAGTAAATGCAGAATCCAGCCCACATACTGTCTTTGTTTTTGCCAGGAGCATACAGGGCTGGTAAAACGAATTAATTTGCAATTCGATGCCCCTTGTTCGGGGAGGCAGATCTCTGTCATCTTGAGCTTGATGTCTGGCTCTAGCCAGAGCTGCAGCCATGCTGGACAGCTGATGGACTAGGACAGAGGGACATCGCACCAATGAAAACTGGAAACATTCTGTTCTTTTGGGTACATACATGAATGTTTACTTCAAAGTCCTGACAGTTCTTTTATTAGCAAATATTAATTTCAGCTGAAAAAACCAGAAGACCTTCCTGGAGTGGCATGTCTAAATAGACATTGATATAATTTTCAAAACACCTATTGGGATGTAAAGCAACCTTCCTCGTGAAAAGAAGTAACTGCACAAGTGGCAGAAGCCAGTTTACACAGCTAAATATTTTGATTATTTAATTTATTGCCATTATTTTACAAAATGTAAAAAAGCCATTGAATTGCAATTTTGTTCCCATTCCTGGGCAATTTTGCAATTCTATTTTATATGAATGCTGCTTTGGGGGAGACATGAGGAATGGGATAGCAAGTGGCTTTTTATTGAGAGAGGTGGGTCCTCTTACCTGCTTAGTCTTCTGTTTATAGAGGGCTAGTAAAGGTGAGTTAAGGCCCTAGTGTGTGAGGAGACAGACCTTGCTGGGGGTTCCGTCAGAAGGAATTGTTAAATCATGCTACATCTCCACTTCTATCCTGCCTGCAGGGATTTTGCAAATTCTTCTTGTCTGCCTCCTTCATAGATAGCGTTAGAGGGGCGAATGTATACAGGGTGAGGGGATGGCTCTCTCTATCATCTCCTCCCCTCTCACTGGAAAGTTGCTTTCTGATGCCAGAGATGGGGACAAGTTGTTATAAAGGCACCCAGAAGGCAGAAATTAGTGCTTTTACACTGAAGGTGAATCACAGGCCTATTTCCGCCTCAAGTGCTTCTGTTCAACCATTTAAAAGGACCAAAATGAACTTTTAAACACATCCATTCTTTGCACAAATAAGAGTGGGAGATACAGCAAATCACTTCTGAAACAGAAACCTCCTCAGAGAGTTTGCTTCACGTGTATATATTTTTAAATGCCCAAAATTCAGGTTATTATGGTGTCTGAAAGGATTCTCTTGCAGGATCAGGACCCTAACATTCCACGCTTAGCTCTGAGCAAATTTTTATGATTGGCTTAGAGACCTCTGAAAAATACACTTAATTATAACAAGGCAGCATTGTGCAAACACGCTAGGGTGATGTTTACAATACCCCATTCTTATCAGTTGGAAGAAACACAACAAAAATATTAAAGAGCAAACAAGCCAAAATCAATGTGTATGCATTATTTATTGAAAAAGAGAATATATGTGAAAATTCTGTAAAAGTTGTAAAGTATCACCACACATAAAGTCACGTCCTATCATCGTCATTGTCTCTAAGCCTTAAGAGAGAGCACAGCCCAATATAACCTGTTTCCTGGTCTGTTGGAGCTGGCTGATGTTTCGTGTATTTATATATTTAAGGTGCAGGACAGTGAGCCATTTAAACCACTTTTTAAACCAGTCTGCACCTTCATTTTATGCTGTGCCTCCTCAAAGGGATTTCCAGAAACCTGCAAACGTTTCAGATGTTCCTCATGAGAACTCTGGATGGTAAAGTCAAAATAGAAGCATAAGTAGTTCCAACTACACGTTCGTTTTTAGGGAACAGCGTATCTTGAGATGAGAAGGTCAATTTGAAAAGCAGAGTGAAGCTGTATTAGAGGCGCATTATGTCTGAGTCTATGGATGTCATTTAAGCCCCCCACCCCCACCTCCAGGCCAGTTTATTCAATTTCCCCTGCAGAGGTCACCTACCGAGGGGGCCGATGCTAACCCTTGCCCACACCCACCCACTGCCCTGAAGCCAGAGCTGAAGACGCAAAATTCACATGTCCTGGAGGCCTTGGGTCTTTAAATATTGGCTTGCACTTCCTACTCTGGTTGTAACAGAACCCAGCCGAGGGCCTCTGAGCTGACACCCTGGAGGTTCCAGGGCCGGCTGCCTCAGCACCAAGCTGCTGATATGTTCTTATAAGCATAAATGAAAAGAAATCTCTTTGGTGTCTAATCTGGAGTATCTGAAACCAAGTTTCCTTTTGCATGAAGAAATTGAGGGGTGGAAACTTTGAAAATAACCTACTTCCTCCCAAATCAGAAAGACAAACAGACATAAAAAAGACTTCTATATTTCATTGCCTGGAACCTTGAAATTTTTAATTGGCTAGCAGAAAGTTATTTAAAAATAATGGGCAGGGCAAAATAAATATGTAATTTGATAGTCTGTTAGCAACTCCTTTTTACTTATTGCGTGCAGAACATTTCCTAATTTTCCCTTTGACTGTAAATAGAAATCTAGTTTATTAAGCAGAAACATAGATTATTAATAAATAGACCACTTGATGCCTGTAAAGCACTTTGAGGGTGAAAAGCCCCTACTAAATGGCAAATATTATTATTTTTATTGCAAGCTAACGGGAGGAAACTAAGCTAATGAATACTTACAGAGCTCAGAAATAGTCATCACAGTCCAATTGCCACACACTGTAAACTATCAAACTTGTTTCTTAGATAGAGATGCATTTAAATCTTAAGTTGATACTTTTTAATTTTTGCCAAGGATGAAAAGCAACGCTGATGGGTCTGTAATTTAAGTAAGAAAAACTCAAGGGATTAATCAGTTTCTACATTTAAACAGACGTTGCCTAAAATATATAACACTTTTGAAAGTACAGCCAGCAAAAAGAGAAAAATAAAAGACCAAGACTAATTTTCTAAGTTAAATCATCACCAAGGGATATAGCTTTTCATAAGGATCACTTCTCTTGAATAACATCATATCCATACACCAATTTACATCAAAATAATACCCTAAACAGATAAAGTGAAACCTGATGTTTTAGGGTTCAGGCTGAATGCTTTCTCAGGCTAGATTCTTTTACATTTGGCCTTGACACTGTGGTGTATATGATATGTAAGATGAATGAAACCTTTTACTATCTGATAGTTGAGGTAGGGAACCATATAAAAATAATACCAAGTCACAATGGAATAGTTAAAAATGGAATTATGGGTGTAAATCTTTATCTCCCAGCATTTTTCTAAAGTCAGACCATCAGTGTTCACTTTTGATGTTAAAGTGGACATATTGTTTATTTCTACGCATTATTTTAAATTTGCTAATACACATATGAATATGTGTTTACATAACTGGGATCTACACTTCCCTCGTTCTTATTGAGAGTAGATTTAATTTAAACCAAAACAAATAATTTAACAGAGAAACAGATAATAATTGTAAATGTTGCAATAGAAACTACTTTGTTTAAATCTCATATAAATATATATTTTGGCTAAATCCTGTATGAGAAATCCATGTGGACTACTTGATATTTTCCTCACTAAAAATGTCAAAGCAGTCTTCATTCTCAGGAGAACTAGGTTCTGATCTGGGATCACAGCTAAGGTGTGCTGAAAGGAAAGCATTTAAAGACAATTTTCTTGTCTCTCCCCCCACCTCCACACACACGCATTCCAGGCATTTTAAAATGACACCGTTATGCTCTATGTCCAGGACTGGAAAACAAAGTCTCCTCCTGTTTGACAAGATTCAGCCTGCAGTGATTTTAGCAGCCAAGATACAAGATTTTTAAATTAGGGCCTTCAGAATGGAATATTAGGAGACCCATATTAAAACAATGCTGGCAGCCCTTATGATGATACTGGGTAATTTTCTAATTAGCAGAAGGCTATTTGAAATGCAGCGTGCTGTCCCATTTTTCATACTGTTATTTTCTATTGGGTAGAACTAGAGAAGTAAAACAAAAGCCATGAAACCTCATAGTCAACGTTTATAAATTGGTCTCTCCAGCCCTGTAAGGAGAGAATCTAATCTTAAAGGGTTTTTTAATTTACAGAACTTAGCTTTGCTGCATTAGGAATGTTGTGCTAAAAACCAGATCACCATCAACTGGTTAACAGATCACAATGGCTACTCTTCAGTTATTTGATTTTAGGGTTTTTTAAAAAAAAATTTATAATGGCATGTTTTATTCATCTTTGTTTTTTTAATGTCTGTGTTTGAGTTCATTTTTTTAGAGGATTCAGCAAAGGACTGTGCATATAATGGAGGCTAAATAAATATGATTGTATGGTTAGAAGGCTTAGATATCTTCAGGTATTTATTCGTAGAGGTAGAAAAGAGGGATTTCCTTCATGAGTTTGGGTCTTACCTTTTGGCAAATTGGATCAGGGGAAGGGGTAAGGGTTGGAGGTAAAAACTTTTGGGACTCACACAGGGACAGACAAATTAGATTGTTAGACATAAAGATTTCAAATATAGAAGCATTCAAAGAAAAGATTTTTATATATGAAGATTCCAAAAGTCAGTCATCCTGTGCATGTAAATAGGAATCACTGTAGAGCATCATCTTCAATTACGAAGGAGGAAGAAATGAATATTCCATCCCTAGTAAGTTCTGAGTCACGTCATTTGCATATGGACCACTTCTTCTGCAGATTAGCCAACAGAAAAATAGGTTGAATGGCAGAGAACAACTTGCTCCAAGCCATCCAAATTGCCCCCAGGGTTCACTTTTCCAAAAAGCATGTCACCTCCCCTACTCAAAAGCCTCAAATGGTTTTTCCACTGCTTACAGACTTTGGTCAAGACTGTGAAACGTGACATTTGAGACCCTTCCCAAACTTGCTCCCACCTCTCTTTCCGACACCTTCCCGCCACTCCACTCTATGCTTTAGCGACACCAGGCAACTTACAGCCCCAAACTCACCTAGCCCACACATGTGCCTGGTCTTGGCTCAGGCCAGCCTTTCCACTCCGAATGTTCATCCCACATCCTCTGACCTAGCAAAGCCCTACTCATCCTTCCCCAGCAGTTTTTCTTTTTTGAAATCTTATCTTCGGTCCCCTCCACACCTGCTACAGGTCCCTGGGTGTGGTCGACAGTCAAAAGCACCTGGCATTACATTGACTCTAAATAAGGGCCCTGCCTACTTCACACTACACACAGTATTGAATATTCTATAAATTAGAGAGATCGGTTAGGAATTAAAAGCAAAACAAAAGCAACGGCTGCCATGTTCAAGGAATTACACTTTGAGTAGAAAGAGAGTGAAGGCAGCTGATGTTTAGGGTCATCTGAAGGCATTTTTCAGCCAGTTCTTCATTACCTTCTACCCCATTACAGCATGATGAAAGCAACTTCCACATCCTTTCCCAAGCCTGGGGATGCACACCCTGACTTTTACCTGCACCAAAACCGGACAGGGATGGTGGTGGCACGAGAGCATGGCATGATTTGGCCCCGTCTTCCTTCTCCCTGGCATAGCCGCATCAATGTAGACAGAACCTATGAAGTTTTGGCTTTTTGATCCTGCTACACATGTCTCTCTACCAGAAAAAAAAAAAAAATGGTGGGGGGCCACTTTCTCCCGAAGAACAGTCAGGCCTTAAAAAAAGAAAAACCAAAAAGGAGAGAAAAAATGCATCATATTATTCTATGATTAACTGAATAGAATTGGAGTTCTTTAGTTTCAGGGTGATTAAAAATCACTGTGCTCATCTGTCATGTCTGAGCCTGGGATATGGCTTAAAAACCAGTTGGTTCAACTCTGTATTGGACTCCTGTTTGACTCCTTGCACTGATGATTCCTGGCTTATCCTCTTCCTTGCTTGAACACCAACAACTTGGTCCATCCTAGATGACTTTTCACTGTTTCTGCTGGTGGAATAGTAAATTCCATTGGATCCTGTTTGCCAGGCCATCAACAACCACTTTCAATAGCCATGGATGGCAGATCTATGTACCTACTGTCTTTCCCACAAATGATAAGCTAAATCTTTGATCACATGTCTTTGCAACAATGTATCTATTTGGTGGGTTGTGCTTTCTCCTTCAAGTCTGGGTTCACAGAAATTTAAAAATTTTCCCCCCACCCTTAGAAGATACGCTGAGACAGGTCTCTGACACAGTTGACACCTACAAGCAAGTTGGGGTTACTGTACATTGCAGTCACTTTGTCATATCAACCCAGGGGCTTATAGTCTGATAGTCAGAGCTAAAGAGATTTGCACAATACACAGGAAAAGCAATAGAACCCGCATCTTCTGATACAACATATGCAAGTAATTAAGAAAAAAAATAATTACACGTTTGAGAAGGTGGACTCACCAAGCAGTTGTTGAACTATAAAAATGCATTAAGTGTAGTCAGTTTCTTTTTTTAATTATTCAGGAATGTTGTTTATGTTATCGTGAAAAAAAGAGGTGAGAAAATATATTCGGCAATTTTTGGTTTTCCCCCATTTGAGCAGATGGCGATTTGTAGTTCAAAATTTGTAACTCAAATTATTTCACATTTTTATTAATCAGTACAATATGTTTTTAAAACAACAAACTGCACTTAGAAATATCAGTGTAAGTCCCTCAATTTGCCTAGTTCCATCAGAGAGCAGTTTAAGAATTAGAGATTTTGTTAGCAATATTGGGAAACAGAGCATTCTAGTTTGGTATTTCAATTGTAATTATTTTTATTCCAGTGTTCAAAGTATCTCATAGGGGGTAGGGGGCAGTTGAAAATAGTTCAGAAAATTGCAATGGGGAGCTGTAAAAAGCTGGGAGAATCTGTTTCAAGATGTTTGCTTTTTTGGTAGAACAAAAAGTGCATTTTGTTAGAGACAAATATTTTTGTGGTAAAAAAACATTTTATGTGAAGTGTAGATTGGACTTTTAATATAAAAAAGAAATGTTAAGCCATTCTATTTTAGGAAAGTTTGGCGTCTTAGAATGAAAGCTGTTAGAACTGCATATATTGGAATGTTCTTGCAACTGTTGTCATCCTATGTTCCTCTGCAAACCTGTTAAATTACATGAGTGTAGAAATAAGGGAGCTTTTTTATTATTATTAATTGACACTCATTTTTAGCTGGCATGTGCTGGCAGGTCTTTCCAGGCAAACCTCAGACCGTACAAGGCAGAGCTTCAATCTGAAAGTTTGAGGAGTATTCTCAAGCTCTGTAATATGGAAGCTAGGAAGTGTAATATTAAAGTGATAAACATCTTATATTCAGTGTAATTCACAGTTTCTTTCATTCTTTTTACTATCTATAGATCTAAATCAAAACAAATTCCATAAAAGAGGGGGTTATTTTCAAGCACATTTTCCTTCAGAGAGCTCTTGAATATTTTATCATATCTATTTCTATACATATGCTATACATTTCTAGATCCCTGTTGAACAAAATCCAAGGTGATGATAAAAAAAAAAAAACTATGACATTAGAATTCCTAAGAGATGTAAAGTTAGCCCTTGTAAATGAAATAAACTATGTTTTGGCAATTAAGGAATACACAGGGATATTAAGTCAAAGAACAATATGTCTAAACTATTAAATTGTTTTTTCCAGGAGGTTATTAAAAATGTATTTCAAATTACCAGAGTGGTAGGAAAAAAATAAAAAATAATAACTTAAAAACGGTAACATTTTCCTTTGCTAGTGAGAAGGCATATTGGATTTCATACGAAGTGATTTCCAAGTAGAATATTTCCGAGCACCAAATATCCACTTAGGACGCAGTAGAGGTTCACGCCCCCCACCCCCCGTGCCCAATAGTGAGACCTTTTGAGCTGTCATTGCAACAAACTGTGACTGGGTGGGCACTTCAACTGTCATCTGGCAATGGGAATATATGGATTTTCTGGGCGTCCCTCCAGTTGTGCAGAACCCTCGGATTTAGACAAGCTCTTCACAAGGTCAAACAAAAAACCAGACCCGGATCATGGTGCCGCCCAGGATCAAATGGGGCAGGAAGTATAAGCTTATGATGTGAGCCGGGAATCTCCTGTGGCTGAACAGCGTTTGCGTCCTCAAATGGTTAATTCCCTCAGGCTGTCATATTGCATAAACAGATCCTCCTTTAATAAAATTAATTAGGTTCTGAGCTTTATAGGGTGATGCCCACTGACCCTTTACATGCCTATTGTTCCCGGATCCAAGCGAAAGAAAAAAGAGAAGCTGCCCAGTCGACAAGAGAGAGACCCAAGTTGAAATATTAGAAATCTCAAGTAGGAGCTGGGAGGGGTGGGGGGTGGGGTGGGGTAGAGGAAGCTAGGTAATGTTTGCTTCTGCACTGAACTTTAAAAAAGAAAAGCCAACAACGCGGTGAGGGGGTTTTGTTAATTTCGCTTTTTGCACGCGCCACGAAATTCAGGCTGCGTTGAGCTCCTGAGAAGCATCCAGAGTAATTGCAGATTGCGGGGACGCGCAGCTTTAGTTCAAAAAAGACCTGAGGCATAGGGGCAGGGTTAGGTGGAGGGCACCAGAGGATGTGCAAAAGAAAAGCAGGAACCTGCAAACCCACTTATATTCCCACTACATCCCTCCCTTTTCTTCTGGCTACCCATCCAGCTTTATCCCAGGCATTCCACGGCACAAGTTGCTTCTGATATTCTTTCAAGTTTGCTAAGGCAACTCCTCGAGGATGGGAGCGGGAGCTGGGATGGGGAGAGGTGAAATGAGGACCGTGGTCTTTTTCTTCTTTCGACATCACAAGGGGCTTGAGGTCCCCGTCCTGGGAAGTAAGTGAGCGCATCCCGGGCGCCTCTAGTCGGAGGAAATCTGAGGCACCGCAGCAAACACTGCCCGATTTTGTTAGAAAAAAAATTTAAAGGGAATGAAAAGAAAAGAATCATCGTCGACCGGATGTTTCCAATTACAGGGGAGCCAGAGAACAGAAAGTGCTGGTGTGGGGTATTTGGCGAGGATGGGGCAATATTTGGAGAGGGTGGGGGGTTGGAGGTGGGAAGAGACGCAGCAGGGTAAAATGCAAGAAATGAGGCTTCTGTGAGGAGAAGAGGAAAACAGGAAAATGAAGCAGAACTAGAAAAATGACAAAGTGTTGAGTGCTGATTTATTGCAGAAGCCTCTGGTCATTTCCATATATTGAAATGCGCCCAAGCGGCCAGTCAGTCAATTTCTTTTGAGCTGCTGCTGCCGCTGCCCACGGGCTGTCCACGTGACTCCCCCTCAGTCAGCCTCTTTACCACCCAGCCCCTGAAACAGACAGAAGAGGAGGAAAGAAAGAGAGAGTGTGAGGCAGAGGAGGCATCTCTGTACTGTAATGGGTCATTTGGAGCAGGAGACATTTGTGTGGGTCTTTGGGGAAGGAGGAATGTGGCTTGGGGAGGGGAGAGGTAGGTTTCCAGCTCCATTCAAATGTTACATCCAGTTACCTCTCTCTGTCTGGCATCTTTCCATCTCTCCTCCCTTCTCTCTCTCTCTTCTCTCTTTTTTTCCTCACTCTCTTCTCTTCCTCTTTATCTCTCTCCTCTGAAGCCATTAAGGGGACAGAATATACAGATAGAAAAATCTATCTACAAATACATAATGGGGATGGGCATGGAGATGTAGGATATTCAAGTTAGATTTGATTTTGGTGTCTTTGATACTGTCTGTTGCTTTGGTAGATTTTTCTTAAAGAGAGGCACACACACGCACACATACACACACAAATCCTAGATAAAAGCCAGTGAGTTGTTAAAAATGAATTTGCAGCATTAGAGCTGTTAGCATCATTCAGGAAGCAGCAAGCTTGATAATTTCCAGGTGTTGGGGAAAGCCGTTGTCCGGGAGCTCTTACAGAGCTTATAAATCCCTGTTGGGAGGGAGAAAAAAAATCTTTGGAGGTGAATGAAATATCAAATCACAAGACTCCTATGTAGATTTATGATTGCATAAGAAGCTTGATCATTTCCATATACTGAAATGTGCTGTCCTCCTGAGCCTGCCCAGCTCCTCCAGGAGATGAGGCGCTCCGTTCTGCCTTGATCAATGTTGACTATGAAGCAAGAAAGGAGGGGGGGTGGTGGAAAGCAGGCTGGCACCAGATGGAGCGGGGTCTCGGGAAAGGTCAAGGTTAGCCCAGGCTGCTATTGAGTCTGTAGCAGCCTCACAGATAGATCTCTGCCTCGAAGGCACCCACTGGGGCTTCTCAAAATCAAATCTAATAGAAAAGGCAGTCACAGAATGAAATCGCTTCATCTGAATGCTAAAATTGTTATTAGGCTACATTAGAGAGATATCAGGCACGTGGTTACCAAAAAAGGGAGCATGCCTAGCAGTTTGTGTCTGAAAGAAAAGCTATGAATATGTTGATAACATCAGTAATGGGCAAGTAGTAGAGATGGATATCTTTTTCTTTTCTTTTGTCTGAAGACCAGATTAACATATTAAATGAACATTTTTTTTTTCTGTCCCTTTAGCAAGACTACCTTATATTTTGAATTGCTTGGAATTCTTCTTTGGGGAGGTGTGTGTGAACAAAATCATTCAATCCAGAAATAGGTGATCCTTATTGATCAAGAAGTTTGACTCACTTAAGGAGTTTTGTTTGCATCTTTTGCCAGGTGTGTGCCTTTGGAAATTTATGTTACATTACATTAGGGGTTGACACTGCCACGGAAATCAGTCTTTCTGGCTTTGGAACACTGGAAATCTGTCAGAGGCCTTCCTCTTTTCCCTCTCCTCTTTTTCCTTTTGCATTCTTTTTAGAGACAGAACTGTGTCTGGAGAAAATTTCGTCTCACAGGCAAACCCCAGCCTAGGAGAGTGCCTGGGACCAGACATACATAGCCTGTTAGGGTAGCCACACTAGCATTTTTCAGTCTCTCCCCCCAATTATCATAATGAAACCCACATTAGCTGTTTTTAACCTACAGCACAGCCATATCTTAAAGAAGGATTTAGTCTTGTAAAATAAATGCGGGCTACACTAGATTAAACATGATGACTGCACTCCAAGGGTTAATAAATTTAGAATTAACAGATCATCCCAGCTTGATACAGCTACTATAGATGATTTAATATGCAGCCTAAGCAGGTTGACAGTCAGCTCACAGATGCAGATAAGATCAAACAGTCTCTTGATTCAATAGATTGAATGGTTGTACTGAGAGTCTAGAAGGTGAGTGACAGAACATATATGGCAGGGGTTCTGGCAAAGAGGAGCTTCGATTCCCAACTGCTGTTTTGTGCACTGGTTTTCTTTTTCTAACAGTTCACCTTCCGTGGCAATAAAACCCAGAGTAGGGGGTTAAAAATTCTCCTCATCATATAGAGTAATGGGAGCTTAAGTTTTGAGTAAGGAAAAGATGGATACCCTTAATATCAAGATCTATTCCTAATTAGTTCTGCCCGGTAACCAATATCCACCAGTTCCTCTCCCTCTCTCTCCTCACGGGCTCTCAGATGAGGGCTCTACAGACAGCATACAAGATTCCTGGATGATGCAGATAAAGGCAGGCTCATTGCTGAAATTATATAGGTAATTTCCTCAGTCCTCTACTTTGCTCTAGCTGCGAAGATCTGAATATGGAAATGAGGCTTGGAGCTAAGTTGAAATTCAAACTCCAGTACATAGCCACAGTGAGAGGTTTACACCAGGAGAGAGCTTACATTTCTGAAACTGGTGTTAAAAAATAGCAAAACTGGGGGGCTTGGGGCATTGGGGAAGACTGGGGAGGGTCCAACAGAAAAAGTTAAGAGTGTCTGTGTCATCAAGGCTTGTCTTGGTGGCTCTGTCTAGAGTTTCTAATACCTAACTGAGCTTTTGTTTTTTTTCTTTTACATTTAATTTCTTTTATCTATTCTGACTCTAGTATTTAAACAAGAAGACAAAAACAATTTTAATATAAGTGTATGTGATCTGATGTGATAGACAAGTTTATAACAGTTTTTATGATTTGATCAAGAGCAAGGGCTCCTCCTAAACCCATTAGATTCTGTCTTGTGAATATATATTCAGGCAATTTAAAAATGCATATTATGTATTCAATAGACCGGGGCAGGTCTGAATTGTATTGTGTATTCTGTTCTATCACCCCCCAACAAGTCTTAATATGAAAATCTGTGATGGAGTGACTGTAGAGCTACGGCCATCAGTTTTCCAATGTTCCTAACTTGGTTGTCTCATTTATTTATTTTATTTCATTTTATTTTTGAATATCAAAATGTCCAGTCCATACTATGAGCTAATGGCTCACAAAATTTTCCTTTAATAAATAAAACCATTTAAAACTGAATAATAGCTCTACACGCTGTTAACACTTTAACTTTTCCCTTCCCACTCTTAATGTACTAGTGGGTAGCATGATATTCTTCTAATTCAGAATTCATTATTGTTAGGTAGTCTCTGGAAAATTCTTAAATTATTTCATTCTTTAAAAATGCTGTTTAGGATCTTGGTGTGGTGTGTTTTTTGAGCAATAAAATCTATCTCAATGTAACCTGCATATTTAAAGGTTTTGAGGTAAAAGTGAATCTTCCAAATTTTATGCTGGGAAAGCATCTAAAGTGAATTTGTAAACTGGCAGGAGGAGCTCTGAACGTGGGTATGGCTGTTCCTGGAACAGGGGTAGTGGGCATTTATTTCACATTTAACCAGACCTAAATGCTTCCGAATTTTATTCTGTCTTTCTTGGACAACCTGTGATTGCAGCAGGGGGCACTACCAACATACGAATTACTTGGAAGTAGGAAGCTCCAGCTTTCCTGTTTCCCCGACTACTTGGAGGCATAACCACGAAAACAGTTATCTCTCAGAAATTTGCATATTTATGGTGCCTCCTGCAGGTTCCTGTGATTGCTTTACAGTCAGGAAAGGTAACAGAAAAATATATATCCTCCTTTAAAACATGAAAAAGGATCATATAGGAACAGTGACTCTAATAGGAGACTAATCCTTGCAAAGCCTGTAGCATGAAATTTGTGTCTGGAACATTTTTGTTTTGGTTTTGTTTTAGGATTTGAAGGGAATATTTTGGAAGTTACAGGACTAAGTCCCTGATTCCTTGAAAATAGACATAAGAAAGTACTTAACATTTTGAGGGAAAAAAATTAGCATAGACTTACTTATCATTGAATGAATACCTCTAAAGAAGAGAAAATTCCTTGCAGACATGGAAAAGCCACCCAATAGATCATTTAAAAGCCTAGTTCCATGGCACATATATTTTTTTAGTCCTAGTCATAAGCAATGAACAAATGTGCAGTGTAGCTTTGGATATAAAAGTTAATTAGGTCTCAGAAGAGAATAGTTTCAGTTTTATTGGCTCTGAGTTCCAAGGATACCTTTGATACACCTTTTCTTTCAGCCCTTTTTGACCTTCTTTGTGGAAACTGTACATGGGCCAGACGCTCAGGCTTCTTTGGTTCTGGATGCCAGATTTTTGTTACTCTGCTCACTCTCTTGAAAAGCATTCCACCAAAGTAAATCATAATTGAAATTACACCCCAAAAAATCTAATCTTATCTCTACCTCAGGATCAAGGTGCAGTTAATGTGATATTTTATCAGAGGTTTTAGTCCAGTGAGAGATTTCACACACTCTTTAGTGAGCAATACCTGAACGTAGAAATTTAGGGGCAGAAGCTTGAATTCTGAGTCGCCCAGTCTCCATGTATCTTCATCAGAACCTCATCGTTATTTTATCACAAGTCTATTGTACTTAATTTCCTTCTCTCTTACATGGGCAGTGTTCAGTGTTCATAGAACTGTTATCAGCAGTCATCAGCCAACATCTTCAGCGATGGTGGAATGCCACAGTATACAGCCTTCTCTGTATCCCATCCTTTCTATGGAAATGCCTATCAAAATCAAGGAGGTGAAAATAATTTTTCCTGCAATTAGACTTTACATAATAAAGACACCATGTAGTAAAAATAATATGTGCTATCAATAATACATGGTGACATAAATGCCCAAACTGCAGGCAGGAGGATTCTCTTATCACACATTAGTCACCACAGCAGTGTGCGTATGTACGTACCACCTTTCAGTGTAACATTAGGTGATATATCTGTTTGTTATTCTGACTAGGGAAATTCTCATTAAAATAATTACTGCCATCATTTTATTATTTCAGTGCAAATTTATCCACATCGTTTAGGCATTTAGTATTATGTTGGAAAATATATATACTTCGGGATTAATATTTATTTCCTTGCTACTGGTCAATCTCTTGCCCCTAAAGAATGAAGCAAAGATACCACCTGAAATCAGGGGCTCTTTTGCCCCTTTCAGCTCCCATAGTGAAAAGCTTCTTCTTTCTAGAATATTTAAAAATTGGAAGTAATGAATCTTTTTAGCATTGTCAGAAATGTATTAATTTTGAATGTTTCTACAAACCAGGTATCACGTCAATCTTACTGAGGATGAAATAGCTGAAAACACAGCCTGGGCTCAGCATTTAAAATTTTCTTTTTGTCACATTAATTTTAAGAGGTTGAAACCCTTAAATGTGAAGATCGGTGGAAATAAAACAATCCAGCTTGGAATTCTGATGATGTTACTAAAGCTAAAGTCGTATCAATGTTTTTTAAAAAGTAGTTCCTTTTTGGTTTGAGGCTGCTTTTCAATTTGATTTATTTCTGCTAAAAGACAAGAAAAAAATTGAGAGTTGTAAGTTCCCATTAAGGAGGGCTGACTTCCTGTAAAACATATGTTTCAAAATGAGCATATTTTTAATTTTCTAGAATCTTTAAATCAACACATGCAAAAGGTCTGCAATCTTTAGCAAAACACCTTTATGTGCTTACTAGTCAAATAATTAATGTATATGCTTTTCCCCCCTCATATGTTTACAATCAGAAACAATTTATTTTGAAAATCCACCAGTCTTGTGTTTTCTCCTACTAATTAAGCTCAGAGTTCAAGATTCAATATTTTGAGAAGAGAGGGTCATGATTCTTTTCCCCTCATGTTTGAAGAGCACATACTGATACTTTCCTTGGTCCCTGAGCAAAGCCACAAAGATCACTGTTGGGGGATAGGTGGGAGGGCAGTTGGCAATACTGTATAAGGCTCTGTGAGCCTTGCCTCTTTCAAATGGGAACCAGCTAGAACAGGCCTTGATATTTAAAGAAGGTGGTATCTGGAGAATCAGGCTTCAGAATTCATCTCTCAGAGTTACTTTGTGTTACAACGCACTTGGATTTTGGTCGTTTGAATATTTTATTGCATTTCAAAATCTGAGAATTGAGAACAATAAAAAGGACATTTAATCTATAGTAGATACAATCTTGAAGTTCCTGGGAATCTGAGTGATCTACTTGGTAAGTCTTTACTCATGTACCAGTTTCCTATGGTCCTACTCTGTGCTGAGAGGGAAAAAAGATGAAGTTGACAGAGGCTCTGTCCTATAAGCACTGACAACCCAGGACTTGAGTCAGGCGGTGGCTTTTATGACACAAGTTATTATATGAAATATACACAGAGAGACATGCAATTGTTTCCACCTGACGCAAATGGGCTTGCATTTTATGATGTGTAGGTTAGATAGCAGTGCAAATGGCCCTTACCTCTTAACTATTTAAAAAGTGAAATAATATAATTTTCCACTATATGCATATTTAATTTATTAGTGAGCAGACACAAATACCTGTGTCTTTTTCACCCGGGGACAGCAACTGAAAATGCACTTGTAGAATTCATTCCTTGATTCAACAAATGTATTAAATATCCATTATGCATCAGGGAAGTGAAACAATGTTGTTTTTAAAATGATACATTCACAAATGCGTGCTGGAAACAGTCTATAGTATTGTCCACAAAACAAATGTAGTACAGAAAACTCATTTCCCAAAAGTAACTAGTTAAGCTATTTAATAACATCATAAAAATTGAAAACAATAGATTATCACAGATATCCATGACCAAACGTCATTATTTACCATTTTCATTTCTGGGAAACCAAGTTCTTTCTCTAGAAAGTAAAAATCTGGTGTCAGAAGTGACCAGAGCTATGTTCCCTCAAACAGGTCCTTGCTGAAGGCTTAGAACTGTTCAAATCAGCCTTGTGAAGCCAGGGCTATACAAAACGAGGATAATAATGTGCATCTGTGTGGCTTTGGCGTGTGTGACTTGTGAACTGTATGTGACATGCTTGTGTCTGTGTATGTGTATCTTGGTGCCTTAAAAAGAAAAGCCATCCAAAAGCAGGAACCACCTCTCATGTCTGCTTAGTGCGGTGCTCCATAAAGAAAGAAAGAATAACAATTCTTAGGACCAGATTCTTCATTTTATAGGAACCTGGAAGCTTAGATAACTGACCTTTTGGAAGGGATTTTTTTTAAAGAGAGAAAGAGAAAACAGGCAAATTGTATACAGCCAGGAATGGGAGACTAGAGAGAGTTGTTTATCCTCTACCAAGCTGCCAAAGAAAGATGAAATAGGAATAGGCATTTTCTACCAGAAAAGTTCTCTTTGCTGAATTTGGCAAGAAAAAAAAAAATACTGATGATTAACTAACAGGAAAAAATGGTGTCTTAATTTCTGGAAAAGGAATCCAGTGACCTCTAGGAATGATTGGCATACATCTGGAGTGGGGTTGTGGGGCTGGGCATTTGTGGGTGGTATGAGGAACTGGCAGAGAAGGAACTTGAGCCTAGTGACATGTTTTGATGGCTGCTTCCCTTTTATCACCTAGAGAATTCCAGAAGAGACCAACCAAAGCTATTGGGAAGTGAGAATTATCAAGGCTGTATGGTACTTGATGGCCTGATTCGGTGGTCTGATTTCAGTCAGAGAGAACAGAGAAAAGGAACTGTTCTAGAAGTGAAAGGGTTTCTAAATGCAGACATGGTTGCTGCACAGTACTTGGTGAGTCTTTCTGTATGAAGTCAGTGACCTTAGGGCCTGCCAGCAACACCCAGACAAGACCACATCTTGGTGTGTGTGGGGGAGGGGCACAGAGCAGCATGCATTTTGAAACTTCATTTTAACTCGTCTACCACCTGATCTTTATGGTATGGCTTTTCTAAAGCAACAAGAGTTGGAGAAGCAAGGGTTTGAGCGTTTTACCTTCATCTTTCATCCTACTTCTACTGCCCTCCGATTGACATGTTAACTAGAGAAACCACCACCACCCCCATCTCCCACCCCCACCATCATCACTACCATCTTCATCACCACCACCATCATCACCACCACTATCACCTCCATCACCACCACTACCATCACCATCAACATCTTCACCACCACCTCCATCACCACCACCATTATCACCACATTACCACCACCATCCTTGTTTTCCTTACAATAGAATCAGCATCAGCCACATCATCACTAACAAACATTAATTATATATTATGGTGGTGGTATACCAGGTTAATAGAACATATTTAAAAAATCTCGTCCATTAGATAATCCAAGATAAATTCTTCAGCAATCTGTCAACGATCAAAATCAAGCAAAGAAATATATGGTGTTTGTGTATAGTCCTTGGGTAATTCCGTGCTGACTGCACCATGCTAGCTGTTGCTTTCTGAACAAACCAAGTGATATCAGGAAAGCTACAACTTTCTGAAATAAGATGTTAATACCTCTTGTATTTTTACCACACAGTTGATAGACGAAATAAAAAAGATCTGAGGTGCATTATTTCTCCTCTTCAGGAAATTGATACTTTTTCATCAGAATGTAACACAGAATGGATACCTCTGTGTAGGTGCATGAGGTTGCAGCATTGCTTGACATATAGTCTTGACTTTTTTAGTTGTTTCTCTCTCTCTCCCTCTCTCTCTCTCTGTGTATATTCCAGGATAATAAAATACTAAAAACTTATAATAATGGCAAAGAGGACTTGTCCAAATAAAGGACTAACTGCCTATAAAATTTCCTTTTAGACAGTGAAGTCATAGCTAGAAGTTGGCAATAAGACCATCTGAAACCACTAAAAATCATTTCTGTGATGTTCTGTAAGGAAGGGAGGGAGGGGAGAAAGGAGGGAGAGAGGGAAGGAGGGAGAGAGAGAGGGGGTGGGGTGGGGGGAGAGAGAGAAAGAGATCTCCAAAAGCTTCCTCAGCTGAGTTATTCTGTCTTTTATAAAACAACTTCACATCTGGACTGATAACTTGAATTCCACCCAGTGCCATTTAAATAGCCGAAGTTATAAACCTCTTAAACTTGGGGTTTATAATAGAAACACTGACAGACCCTTAACTATAGTGCCTCTATAGTAATGAAAGCACCACTATTTCATTATAGCAGTGTCTGGCAGGGCTGCTATAATTAAGAGTCTGTCAGCGTTTCCATTATAAACCCAAATTTTAAGAGGTTTTTACTCACATTGTTTTAAATCACATTGGGCTGAAACTTGCTGTATAAAATGTCAGACCAGATGTGTGTGTGTGTGTGTGTGTGTGTTGTGTTGCTTTTCCTTTTATTTACACCCCCCCCAAAAAGAGGCAAATAGTTTTTATTTGTTTTTGTTTTGTTTGTTTTTGCTTGTTGTTTTGTTTATTTGTTTTTAAGATTGAGTGTAAAACATTTGTATTGAAAAAATTATTCCCTTGTTAAAAGCAAAAGATTCATGATAGAGGGGCACAGAGAATGAAGTTTGAGATATTTTTTATTTTTGGTTGTTCCTATTGTATTTCTTCCTTTAGAAGTGCTCTCATTTGGGAAACCAGATTTGTACATATCCAAAAAGCACTGTTAAAGAAATGAATCTCTTGATATTGGATTCTTGATACTAGTTTACTTGGAAGATATTTGGTAATGTAGGCTGCTAGAGATGATGAAAATATCTTGCATAGTATTCTTAATTATTCAGCTGCTCTGATATTTGGGATAATCTTTTTGAGCTCACCTTCCTTGGTGGGAATCACTTTTAGGCTAAAATGCACTCTTATAATAGGGTTGCCTGATCAAAGCCTTACTGGTCTCTAGAGGAAACTAATAGAATTTGGATGGTTTTGTTGGTTTCATTTATGTGGTGATAGGAATTATTCACTCAAAAACCATTTATTAAGCATCTCCTGTGTGCTGAGTATCGCACTAGGATGTTGCTAACACAGTACATTGGGCTGGTGTCATTGCCCAGCACCTATGTGTCTTTGATGTCAATGCTAAATGATTTCACCTAGCAGTGTTCTAACCAGAACTCCTTGTTGTTTTCAAAGGGGCCTCTGATTTAAATAGTGAGACTACTGCTGCCCCCTTCCCCATACATTGTTGACTCAGCACACAGCAGCCCAGTCTATAGGCAAACATAGACTTGTTTAGAGCAGATTCAGCTTTTTCCTTCCTTTTTTCTTCCCTCCTTTACCCCCTCCCTCCCTCCCTCTCTCCTTCCTTCTTTTTTTTTTTGGACAGGTCCATCCAGGTATGTCAAGTAGCCTGCCAGGTAGCCAAAGGCCCAGGGAGCCTCTGAAGAAATGCCAGACTAACTGTTACCCCCAGGAACCTCCCTGGGGGATGTCTGTGCCTTTGCAGAAGGTGTGGACACTGCCCTCCAGGGGCCTCCTTAGGTTCCAGGCTCTGGATCACACCTGGAGTAGAGGAGGAAGAAAGGCTATGGGGGTGGGGACTGAGGGAGGCTGGGGAGAAGAGGTGATGGTGGCCCTTCTGCTCACCTTTCAATTTAGGGTGCCCCCATAAAGCCCACCTCCTTCCTCACACACAACTCTTCTTGCTTTTTAAACCGATTTTTCCTTTGTCTTAATGGCACCCTAGCGCTCCCATCCCCAAGAACCCCAGATGCAAAACCTATGCCAAGGGTAGAATCGAAACCTAAGTTTTATTTTTATGAAGATGACTGCCCATTCTCTATTTTCTGAACTGCTATTAGGCAAAAAAAAGAAAAAAAAAAAAAAAGAGAGAGAGAAGAATGAGGTAAAAAGCGAGGTGGGACCGATTGTATTTTTAACCATTCATTCAGTCATTCATTTATTTATCTTTAAGTCTATCAAGGTGTTTCCCCCTAAAGGCAGACAGTGAATATTTTATTTTAATCTTGTAGTTTCCATCGAGACAGACCTTTTAACCCTTCCTTCTCCTGCTCAGCCCGAGTCCCCGCGCCAGGCGATCCTCGGCTCGAGGGCTGGGACTGTGTGAAGTCTCCTTCCTGGAGCTGTTTGTTGACCACATTCACGTTCAGAGCCCTGGAGCTAAAAGCACTTTACACCATAAAATAAAAGCACTGTCTTTTTTTCGAAAAGGTTACGTCTGGAGGCCACGCGGCTCATACTTCATACCGAAAACTACTGAAAGGACTATGAAATCCTCTATGATTTACACTCTCTCACTGCATTAGGGTATAGATCTACTCGACTCTAAAAATACGGTGGGTTTCTAACCGACGTGAATATATGTGCATTATTTCAGAAAGTCTGTTAGAAAACTTGTCAACACATTATAAAGCATAAACCAGGACTTGGCTATTAAGTACGGAGATCAGAGGCAGAATACATACTGCAGGAAGTCCTGGGGAGTCTCCTCCGCGGGCAAGATAAAAAGGGGGAGGAGGGGAGGGGAGGGGTCGTCTGTCGGCCTGGAGTTTACACGCAGTGTCGTCACTAAAGGTTGGGGAAAGAGCCCACCGAGCGTAATTACCCCTTCAGTGGAATCAGCCAAGGTTCGACAGCTCCAAATGAAGTTAACTGAACGGCCAGAAAATTTTAACGCTGTCATAATTTATTACTTTCTAAAAGCCACTTTTGGAAAGGTAAATATACTTATTGTGTATCCAAGTGTGCGCGTTTAAAGTGACCTTTCACCCCTCGACAAAACCACCTGCATCATTAATCAATACTTATGTAATATTTTAAGCCTCTTAAAACAACATATTTTTATTTCTTTAAACACACGTACAAACCCTCCCCCTCCCCCACTTTGGGGCGCTTTAGCGAGCATCCAGCAGCAATGAGGGAGGGGGCGTCGCTCGTAGGGGCGAGCACGAGGGACCGGGAGTGGGGGTCCCGGAGCAGGAGGATCAAATGCCGATACACAGCCCTGGTTTTCTGGACTGGGTGAAATCAGGCTGGGGGAGGGGCGTGAGCGGAGGGCAGCTACTATTTCACTCTGGGCATTTTATGATGGTGAAATTAAATATATGTTAATGGTGGAAACGTCGCTGCGTACCTCGGCATTGGCACCCGGGGAAAGCAGCTGCAAAACTGAGTTTTTAATGTGTGTTTTAAGATGTGGTTTTGGAAGGAACCCCCTGGAATCTGAAACAAGTGCAATAACATAGCAGACCTACTTGTAACTAAGTGCTTAATTTCCTATGATTTTTTAAAAAAGAAAATCAATAAAATGTTGCCAGTTATTTATTGGAAATAACCACAGATAGCGGCCCTGATAGGGTGCCGGTTTTAGAGAGCACACAATTGTGTAATGAATTGTAATTCAGAAGACTGTTAAATGTGAACCACAGAACCTTTCAGAGGTAATAAAGTCATTACTTTTTACACTACAGCCAACTCTGAAAAGCTTTATACACACCATTGTATATAAATCATACATATATATTTCCACAACACACATTCGCCCATTTATACACCTTCTCTATATATGGACTTTTATGGATGGATGGGAAAAATATTTAAATTTGAAAAGCTCAGTTCTGAAAGAATCTGACTTACTATTGTTACCTGAAGGGGCTTTTGTTTTATTTATTTATTTTTCAAAGGCCTCCCAGTTGCACTTTCTTCTCTCTCTTCACCTTTCCTCCAACCATTCTCCTCCAAGTCTCATCCCCCGCCCCCCCCCCGCCAGCCCCCCCACCCCCCGCAATGACATTCTTTTGGTCACTCTAAGGCTAGTTTAACAAGACAAAAAAATAGACGGTAGTGGAAGAGAGATGCTGACCTGCTCTGAAGAACTCATGAAAAAGGGGAAATGGTGCAACGCACAAGCTACAGAGCTTTACTGCAAGTGCATCTTCCTGCCTCTTAAACAGGATTTGAGTCCCCCCCCCTTAAACTGGAGGGAAACAATAACAACAAACCACATTTACACAAACCCAGTTCAGCCCACATCTCTCCTAACGCTGAGCATCAAAACCTCCTTTTCTTACTTAGAGGGGCCCGAAGCTTCGCCGAGCCAGGCAAGCCAGTCATTTTCTAATAGGCTTGAAACTTTACTAAGACAACACATGAATAAACAGCCGCTTGCCGGCGCGGCTGGGAGGTGGGTGCGCGCGTGCAAGCCGGGGCCCTCGCTTAAGACAATAAAGCCCCCCGCCCGGTGGGTGAATTTACGAAAAAGAGGTCCCTTAGACTGAGGAGGGGGAAGAGAAGACACGAGGGGTTGTGGAGCCGCTTGGAGGAGAGGGAAGGAAGGCTCCTCGCTCTGCAGACACACACTCACACACGTCCACCTGCAGCTCGGAGTCTCGCGGGCCGCGGCGACCCGCCTCCACCCTGCACCCTCCGCTCCTCCCTTGGACTTGAGTCCGTTTTCCTCTCCCCCCTGCCCTTCCGGATTTGGAATCGCAGCGTGGTCTCGGCGGCGGTGGTGGCGGCTGAGGCTACAGGGTGGTGCAGGCAGGCAGGGAGGCTGGGAGGCGGGAGACGCCGGGGGACTTTGCAGGCACGTTTCTGAATAAACTTTCCAATCGCAGGGGGTGCTGTTGCTGTACATTTTACGTAAAACTGAAAGTATCCCACGCCAGAGTGAAGCCCGCTTTTTGACAGCGGCAGCGTGTGTGTGTGCGCGCGTGTGTGCATTAAAGAGACAGGGGTTTATTTCCAACAGGTCTTCCCTAATTTCCCGCGAACCTCTGCGGAAAGGCTAGGGGAGGCTTCGGGCTCCAGAGTGGGCGCCTTGACCCGGGGCGCCTGGGGAGCGCGGCGCTGACCCAGGGCGGTCACCCCACCACCGTGGCCTCCCCGCTGCTCCTGCGAGCCAGTCGCGTTCTCTCCATTCCCCATTTTCTTTCCCCACGTAACAGCACAGTAATAGTTGTGCTCTACCAGTAAGAAACATTTTCTTTCCATTCCTCTGCGCGTTTGCAGTTGCTTAGGAGTGGGAGGGGGTGTGTCCTTCCCTGGGACCCGGCTCGGGGACCTCCCGCAGCGCCGGGAGCACGTTCCCAGGGACTGGAACTCCCAGGACTGCCCGTGCTTTGTCCTCTGGCCCGCGGTCCCTCGGTGAGGTGGACGCCTCGGCGCCTCCTTCGCCTCGGGCCCTGGCGCTCCCCTCCGAGTGCCCCGGGTCTGGCTCCTCGTTTCTGTATTCCTTGGCCTCTCTCTCTTTCTGCGACCCTTGGGAGCCTCGACTCTGTGCTTCCAGTTGCATTCAGACCCAATCGCTTGTTGGGGCGCTCAGATCCCCGGCCCCCCGGCTCGGCATTGGGGGCGCCCTCTCGGCCCTCCCGCTCGGGCCTGCACCGCTTCCCTCGCCTTCGCCCCCTCTCTCCAGGCCGCCCGGGCTCCAGGAGGCCCCGGCGCTGCCCTTCCGGACCCCAACCCTCCAAACTTGGGCTGGACTCCGCTTAGCCGCGCGCTCCCTCCCGCCTCCCCTCACCCGCGGCGGAGCTGTAACTTGGAGGCTCCGCTCTCAACTTCGGGTGATTTTTCTTTGCTAGCCTCTCCTCGGGCAAAGTTTCCGGAGCGCAGCCGCGGGCTCAAGGCTTTCACTTCGGCCCCGGCGGCCGCACGCGGGGAGCGAGCGCGGCCGCGGCGGCGGTGAGGGGAAGTGGGTGTGCGCAAGGAGGAGGGTGTCCGGGAGCAACTCTACCTGGCTTCCCTCCGCCCGCGCTTCCCCGGCCCGGGGCTGCAGCCTCCCTGTACGCTCTTGCCTTTTTTTTTTTTTAAATAATCTTTCATTTTAGGGTTGGCGTGCGGGGGTGGTGGTGCAGGGTGCACATCTTGCTCCCCCCACCCTCGCTGCCCCTTTCTTTTCTCCCCGCCACGCCGCCGCCTCTGCGCTCGCTGCGGCCACTGGTGAGCCCGCGGCCCCAGCGCCCCCTCCCCTCCGCCCGCCCCTCCCCCGGGGGCCGCGTCTGGCGTCTGCAGAGCCCCCCGCCCCGCACCTCCCCCGCCCCGCACTGGCCATTGGCTTGTCCTGGTCTCTTTTTCATGTCCAGCCCCTGATGTGTGTCCATTGGTGTGAGCTTCCCCTTCCCTCCTCCCCTTCTCTCCTGCTCGCCCTGCCCATGTTTTGTGTGTCTCTGTCCATCCAGACTCCTGACGTTCAAGTTCGCAGGGACGTCACGTCCGCACTTGAACTTGCAGCTCAGGGGGGCTTTTGCCATTTTTTTCATCTCTCTCTCTCTCTCTCCCTCTATCTTTCCTCTCTCTTTTTTTTTTTTGCTTAAAAAAAAGCCATGACGGCTCTCCCACAATTCATCTTCCCTGCGCCATCTTTGTATTATTTCTAATTTATTTTGGATGTCAAAAGGCACTGATGAAGATATTTTCTCTGGAGTCTCCTTCTTTCTAACCCGGCTCTCCCGATGTGAACCGAGCCGTCGTCCGCCCGCCGCCGCCGCCGCCGCCGCCGCCCGCCCCGCAGCCCACCATGTCTCGCCGCAAGCAAGGCAAACCCCAGCACTTAAGCAAACGGGAATTCTCGCGTAAGTAACCCAATAATAGTAATAATAATTATTAATAATCACGAGAGCGCGCAGGACGAGAAGCAAGAGCGAGGGGGAGAGAGGGGTGTGTGCATGCATTTAAAAAATTTTTCAGGAGAAAAACCTCCGAGAGTCGGGATAAAAGAGATTAAAGGGAGGAAAAAAAAACCCCCAAACCTCATCCCATCCCGAACCATAGCCGTATGTACACTTTGGAATTGCACGCACCTTTTAATTTTATTTAATTTTACAAAAATTTGACTCCTCCTCTTTCTTGCTTTCCGCTGCTTTATTTCGCTTTTCGGAAAGGAATGCAATGATTTCCCCTCCAATTTTGCAAAATAATGAACAATGCTATGGATGCGAACAACTCTCCTGCAAACCTGGGGGAGGGACCTGGAGGGGAAAGGGGGGTTGCTTCCACTCGACGAAGGAAGGAAAACGGGGAGTGGGGGAGCAGGGAGCCCAAGCCTAAAAAACAATTTCCAGGGAGAAAAGAGGTGAGACTGGCCCTCGGACACGAGCGCGCTCACGGTCAAGTGTGCACTGGGAGAAAGTAGTCATCTCCACAATAGTGAGAAAGTGGGATTGTGGGAGGGGGCCCCCGGCGCTCTGGAGTCCGCCGAGTCTGGAGAGGTGCCGCGGCGGCAGGGAGAGCCGGGCGACCGCGAAGGACGGGAGACGCGGCCGGCGCTGCCGCCTTTTGTTCCGGCCTGAGGTGGGTGTTTGTCCCGCTGCCTTTTGTGCCGGCTCCTCGCGCTTGCCCTCCCGCGCCGCCGCCGCCGAAGGGCAGGAGCAAGGGCCGGGGGCGAGCGGGAGAGGGAGGGAGGGCGCCTGGGCCGCCGCCGCCCGGGTTGCGGCTGCCTGCCCCTCCCGGCCGAACCTCAGTGGCGGCGAGAAGAAGTGCAAAATAAAATAAAATAAAAATAAAACAAGGCAAGAGAAGGTAAAATTTCTTGCCCCAAACCAGAAGCCAAACGCTCCTCCGGCGGTTTTCTGCAACGCTCTCCTTTTTGAGTCCCCCACCCCCCCTGCAAAAATCTCACAATCTCTACCGGAGTTAAAAAAAAATACGATTACCCCCTTCCCCAAAACCCTTTTAGTTGCAAACTTAGAGCGCCGGCGGCACGGAGAGGGAGCGAGGAACTCCCTCCTCTTACTATTTTTTGGAAGATTTTCAAAAAAAGTGGAAGTGGATTTTGATTGGGAAAAATCTCGTGTCTGAATGTTTACAAGCACCGCGTGTGCGGGAGCCTGCTGCCAACAAACAGACAGAGGACCGAGCGCGGCGCGGCAGCCCGGGAGCGGGCGGCGGCGGCGGCCGGGCCTCGCCGGGGCCTCGCCGCGCCCCCGCCCCGCCCGGGATCGCCCACTCGGCGCCCGGCGCCCGCCCGCCGGCACAGCAGCAGGCCGTGCCGCGACTCCGCGCCAGCCGGGTCCATGGTTCCCTCTCGCCCACAGCACAATGCCCAGACCTCCTCCCCGCCAACCCGACTGCGAAGTCGGCTGGGGAGAAACTCGGCTTTGCAAAGCATTTTTATTTTGCAAAGCAACTGAAAAAGCGTGTTCTGCGCCCCCCCCTCTCCGCTCCCCCGGATTCTTGTCCACAGCTCAGGACTGCGGGGAGGTCACCACGTGCTTTCCCTGCCCCCCTCCCACCCGGCCTTGCCACCAGCCCCCGACTCCCGAGCGCAGCCAGGCCAGGTGGGGGGAGAGCTGTGTGTGGGGGAGTGGGCAGGGGAGTAGTACGTTCTAGTATGCGTTTTGGGAATGCTAAATCCCGGGACTCTGCGCACCCCACCTTGAGTTCTTGCCCTCCACCCGGGGCCTGGCTCAGTCGGGGTGGGGGGGCTCCTTGTGAATCTATATAAGGGGGTGTGTGTGACTGTCTCCTGGCTAACAGAGTGCGCCTGGAAAGGTGGACAGTGGGCACTTAGGAAAGTTTGGCAGCAAGAGAAAGAAAAGCGTGAGAGGGCCCACATCCTTTCCCCACCTCATTCATGACCCTTATTTTAATTTTTGATGCAATTTTAAAGGACCACCTATACCCAGTTCTGTATTTTTTAAAGGGGTGGGGAGTGCGCACAGAGAATTGAATTTTTCACTGAGACCTGGAACTTGTCACACACTTCGGAAGTTCCCCCGCCCCGGCACGTTGCGGGGCCCTCCCTCTCCCCACCCCCGCGCATCCCTCCCTCGCCGCTCTCCCCCGCCCCCCACTCCCCCGGCCGCGCCGGATGCGGAGCAGACGCGGCGCGCAGCGGTGTGAAGTTACAGCCCGGCCAGGTACCGGCGGGAAGGATGGGCAGTGTTCGCAGGACTCGGGAAAGCCGGGCCCTTCTTCGGAAGGATGCATTGGGGGCTCAAAGGACAGACAGGCTTGCAGTCCAGGCTGCTCCCCGACCCCCCCGCCCCCATCCCGGGGTCTATCTCGGGACACTCCAGTCTGGGTGGGTTAGCCCCTCTCCCCCGGTTTCAGTGAGGGCTTTGTGTTAAGGGGCCGGTTTGGAGAGGTTGCGGGGTCGCTCCTTTCTCATTTTCTGGGTGCACAGAGGGGGCGGGAGCCATTCCAGTCTTCAGGACCCCCTCACCCCCCATCCTCCGCTTCTTGGGATGAATGAGCCATTTGGTCGCTAGGAGGCAGAACAAGATCAAGAAAGCTCAGCGAACTTGAACCTGTACCAGAGCTTCCCCCACCCCCTGCTCTGCGTTTCTCGGCCGGGGAGGGACAGCATTGCGAGCGTGGGGGTGGGGGAAACGGACGGTTAGGCAGAATTCCCTTTCTCCCCCCATCACCCCTTATGTCTTTGTTCTTCATTTTGACTTTAAAAATGCTCTGGCTAGGGCAGCAGAGAAGCACCCGGGAGCGCGGCGGACACCTCCGTGCTTCAGCCGCGGAGCGGCGTGCAGTTTTCGCTTTCTTTTGGGGCGTGCATTTTTGGTAGGGAGGAAAGGGGAGTGCGCGCTCTCCGTCTTTGGGGCGAGGCCAAAGGGCGGGATCGGCAAGTTTGCACTTAGTCTCCAGGTTCACTTCTTCCACCCCCTCATCCCCGCGCAAATCACGGACCACGGCGGCCACGGCAGGCTTGCAGGGCGGCTCTGCAGCCTGACTCTCGGCTCCCCCGCCTCCTGTAGCTCTCGCCTCGGAGCCCGAAATCACAACAATAGTAATAGTTATCATCCTAATGATGCGGGCAAACAGGGTCATTAATAATGAATAACCGCAGCCGCCGCCGCGCTGCGCACACCGGTGTGCGGAATTTCGGGAGAAACGCATTTGTAGAGATCCCCCAAAGTAAAAAGTGTGAGCCTGTGGACACAGAGTGAATTTCAGGAGCCGCGCTTGAGGTGTGTGCGGTGATACTGAGACCGCACCAGGTTAACCAGCCGAGTTTTCCAAGCCTCACTTTCCGTTTCTCCAACTGGCGGGCTCAGGGAACCGTGGTCACCCTGCGGCCAGGCCGGATGGGAGTGGAGGCGGCAGTCCGGGCTCCTGGCTGCCCGCCGCCCCCGGGCCCCTGGCCCCCGGTCCCACGGCCGCCGCTGCACGTGTTCGCAGCGAGCACGGCCGGAGCCTGCAGCCAGCACGCTGCTCGCTTTGTGCCTCCGACTCCCGGCGCCCAACTTCACTTTCTGCACAGCCCGCCCCTGCCGGGCCCCCTGCCCCGGGCCTGTCGCCCCTGCCTTCGCTTTTGTTTCTTTGCTTTTTCTCTCTGCATTTCAGCATCGGTTTGCTTCCTTACCCAGTTAAGACAATCAAAGGGAAGGAGGACTTGGAAAGCAAACTCGAAGGCAGAGCTTCTTTTCCCCCTCCCCCTCCCCCAGCAACCCTCGTTTCCCTTGCTCCTTCCCTACATGTCTTCTAAGGCTTTTTTTTTTTTTTTAATTTATTCCTTTGCAACTGCAGAGACAGAGGAAGATCTCACTCAGCCGCTGGGGCATTGAGACGTTCCAGTCTGTCTTGCTGTTTGAACGCAGAAGCATTTTATTTTCTGTCTCTTTCTCCCCTTGTAGAGAATTCGCGACTAATTATTATGATTATTTGCCCACTCCCTTCCACTTCAATCCTGGACTCCCTGCTTTGTAGCGTAGCTTAGGCCAGAGCTTAGAAACGATGGTATTGTGGGGGTGAAGGAGGATGGAGTTGAAATGAGGGAGGGGGTAAAATGGCTGAGGTTAGGAATGTTTTTAGGGAAAGAGGAATTTGCATTAAAATACAGAGAAATTATCAGATGCCCAGAAAGGAAATGTTGATTGCCACTGAGAAAAGATGTCAATGCAAATCAGTAGACGACACCAAAAGAATTATATTTTCATATTTTCTTTGTGCCCCACTTCGTCTGATTTTTAATAATATAGCAGCAATAGTAAGAACACGTTTTGGTATTTCTCTGAACGTCACTAGCCAAATGTTTTGCAAGAAACCCGATGTTAAATGTATTTCATACATAAGGATATAATTCTTGTTAATTAGCAATAATTTACGTTAAGAGCATAGAAAATGTTGAGGTTACAGGTTTTATATCTGTACATTTGATCATCTTGTTATTTTCAAGAACTTTGCCTCCTATAAAATTAATTAGGTGAAATGTGGAGGTGTAATCAGCAACCTCTGAATTACCACTTCATTTCCTGGTTTTGATTGTAAATCAGTTCAGTCACTACATTTAGAAGACTTCAACCAAGTCTGTTTTGTACCGAATTACCTTTAACTATTTGATACCTAGGAGAATATTTCCTTTTGCTCCTAAATAACATTTCTATTTTCAGAAATGTGTCAGGCCTTGGGAATAAAAAACGAATCTTACCGGTGGAGTTTAAAAAAATGTTTTTTGCAAAGGTTCTACGTACTACTAAGTTTAATAAAATAAAATATTTTCCCTGAGTCTTTCTTCAGTCTCCAAACCTCAGAACTTGTAGTTAATGCTGAACACAAAAAGCCACATTTGTCAATGTGTGCTTAAAATCCTTAATTCGAATAGCAGGGATCTTGGAGAATGACTTCCCTATTCAGTTCCTCCCTTGGTCAAAATGAAAGCAAATGTAGGAGAAAAATGACACAGAGCCATAATGCAAAAGCACTTCTGTTTGTCTCCTTTTATTTGAAAGTATGCATGTGTATTCTGTATTTATCTTTTGGTCAGTGTGTTGGGCAAAGAAACATAAGTGCTTACCTAGCTGTCTTTATTGGTAGGAATATAACCTTCATATTCCTGTGATGACCTTATGTTAAGTTAGGAGGAGTACCAGAGGCTAGAAATTATGACATGTCCTACTTGAGCACAGGTGCAGCTAGGCAGGGCTCTCTCAATATTTTTTCACCCAGCACATCTGGGAGTTACTCCAGATCTTCCCCCTCAATATTCAGCCTGGGTAGGGTTGAAATAAATTTAACCTGAGTTCACTGGATTTTTGCACTTTATCAAAATCTGTTCCAATATTCTACACTCAAATTAAAATCTATTTTTTGATTCTCTGTGGCTTTAAGTTCATTAAATGTGAAATTGGCAGCTTGCTAAAGAAGGTCAGACTGATTAACTGTTTAAGACTTGTACATTTTCTGCTTCAGTTTTATTAACTGGCAGCATCCTGGATGTGTTTTGTATTTTGTGATTTTTTTTTTTTTTGATACCATAAGCATAAGGTTTCAGGAACAGATACTTACCAACTCTCTTTTCTCTGTTGGAAGGTTAAAAAATGATAGATGCTGTTCAAATAGATGCTGGAGTATTTTGGTGCAAAGTTGGAAAAAAAAAAGGAGGAAACAGGATCGAAAGACATACCTACCTTGTTATACCATCCGCTGGTGATTATGTGTGCAGAAATAGTCCCATAATGAAACGTTTTGGAGCTCATTCAGAAAATTAGTCAACTTTGACAACATTAGGCAAAGTATTTCAAGTCTAAAGAACGGACTTCTCAGCCTTGTTCTGAAATGTGGCATTTGCTTGACCATTCTGATTTTTATGTGATGGGAGCCACCAAGTGCAAACATGTTTAGAATATTTTAGGCATTCCTTTCTTCAGAATGAAAAAATGACTAATTGGCTTATTTTCTTAAGTACTCAAAAGTATCCCATTTAGTTAATGTGTCTGAGAAGAATTGCCAGTGAATTTGGTATTTCTTTGATTTTGCGGCACTGCTGTGAGTGAGATCAGAAAGGTTTTTGGCGGTGTGAATGATGCTGCGTTATGATTATTATTTAGATTCGTTTCACAGGTGAATGCAGTGGTTTTCTTATTACGGCGGTGTACATGTGGCATACTTTCTGTGTGATGTAGAAGCTTTCTAATTTATGAAGCTATGTCTCTGTATACCTAGGAGTACACACATTCACACACAAAGGATGTGTGTGTTTATTCACCTCTCCTTTTATTCTTTGGCACAATAGACAACTTAGTCTATAGGAAAAAAGAGACAAATTTGTTTTCAATCCATGTGTTTACCAGTTTTTTTGACGGGGGTAGTTATTTTTTAAGCTTTCTTTATGTCCCCTGTGTTAACTATTTATTTAAGTCACATTCTTGCTAAACTCACAAACCAGACACATTTGTAATGTGTGTAGGTGTATGTATCTGTTCTCTGGGGTTATACAAGTCAGACAGTTTTCTTTAAATGTATGATGATTTGCCTCATTGATAAATTTGCTTTCTTGTTGATAACCTCTACCACATCCGTGTACATTTTAGGTGCTCACATTTTCTGGGTATTATATGGAGGAGCCTAGAAACACTTTACATGATGTGGTGGGATGGGGTGGGGTTGAGAATGTATCTCCCCCTTTTCTCTCCTTTCTGGCACTCTATTAATTGTGCTTTTGTTTCTCCAACCACAGCCGAACCTCTTGAAGCCATTCTTACAGATGATGAACCAGACCACGGCCCTTTGGGAGCTCCAGAAGGGGACCATGACCTCCTCACGTGTGGGCAGTGCCAGATGAACTTCCCATTGGGGGACATTCTTATTTTTATCGAGCACAAACGGAAACAATGCAATGGCAGCCTCTGCTTAGAAAAAGCTGTGGATAAGCCACCTTCCCCTTCACCAATCGAGATGAAAAAAGCATCCAATCCCGTGGAGGTTGGCATCCAGGTCACGCCAGAGGATGACGATTGTTTATCAACGTCATCTAGAGGAATTTGCCCCAAACAGGAACACATAGCAGGTAAATGAGAAGCAAGGAGAAAAGCGGTTTGCATGTTTTCTTTTCCTTTTCAGAGGTGTTGTAGCCAGGCACTAAGGAGTGGTGAAGTGCTTTCTGTATTTCTCCATGTGACTGTCCATGACAGCTCTGTAATGTTAAAATAATCATTCCCATTGCCTACGTCTAGAACACACAAAAATAAATATTTTCCACTTCACTGAGTCAGATCTAGGCGGAATAGGTACACGCACCTGATACCCTCTTTCTGGATCTGCTGATTCTGAATTCCTTTCCTTTTTCCTCCCTTTCTCATTTTTAAGTGTTGACCCTTACTATACCTAGCCCAGTTTCCAATGTCCATTTCCAGCCTTGGTGACAAGTCAGAGGCAAAGTGGCCATATAGGCATTTGTAGTTTGGCCGATGACCTGTTTGAGTCAGAATACCTGGTCAGGCCTCCCAGGGGATGCAGTTAGTTCTCAGGGCTTCCATGAAGTGGGGTGGGCTGGAAGGGCATTTTGGAGGGAGTGGAAAGAGTTAACTGAGCTTCAGGGCTAGCCTTGGATCCATATTGGCTGTCAGCCCGTATGGGGCTGTAATTAAACACAGCCCCGTGGTGGGATGACACCGTGACCTTGACTTTAAGATGCCATTTTCGACTGGCCAGGCCAGAGTAGAGAGGGCAGTTGCTGAAGCGCACAGACATGCTTACTCGAAAAGTTTAAGGGCATGTTGGAAATTTCAAAAGGTTGGTTTGACAGGAACGGCTGCTCCCTGCAGCCTGCCTCCTCAGCTAAATGATAAATGCTTCTCTGTGCTCTCTCTTGTCTCTGATGTGGTTTTGACAGATGTATCTTGATTTTGTTTGTGGTTTACACAACCACATGTCACCCTTACAAATGTCCAGTCCAGACTTCCACTGTTTCTGCTATAACACAATGTAAAAATTCTCCTGGAAAAATACATACACATATTCAACAGCTCTCCTTCCTCTGGTTAATTTTAGCAGAGAGGTAGCTAGGTGTGTGGGTTTCTCAGCAGCTCAAGGGAAAAGGAATTAAGAACTAACAGAGGGACTTAAATCCCTACTCTGAGTGATAAACAGCAACACTACATAGTGACCCTTAAAACATTTTTTTATGAAACAACAGTGATTTAACATATAAGACAAAGTGGATGCAGATTCTGTGTGACAAAAATGGCATGCCTGTCGGTGAATCACTTTCCTCTGTTTCCCCTGCCTGATCCCCCCAAAGGCAGAGGCTGGTTCAGTTTTAGGAAAGGTGGTGCTGATAATCAATTTATTCACTGGAACTTGTCTCCCCACCCTGGTTTGACCACAAAGTTGAACTGTAGTAGGTCAGTGGTCTGGAGAGGATTAAATGTCATATTATTTCTCCTCTCCCCCTCTGGAATTTGATCATTGAAATCAAACGTGGCATTTTCTTTCTTTTTTGAAAGCTTCCTGCAATAATACTCAGATACTTTTCCTTTAGTGAAATGAGAAATCTGCTACCAGGGGAGCTGCATTTACAAAATATTTTTCTCGACTCCACCACATGTAGCTTATGTGACATGTAGGCTGAGATTTTATCTCCCCCCTCCCCCCACCCCCAGTAGGATACCGCAATGACCATTTCCATGTGCTGTCTTGTGACTGGAAGGAAAATGAACAGAAGTGTAAGGCATGATTAATGAAGCAAGAGCAAGCGGAAGGGGATTGTCGTCTTCGGAGATCCAAAGCCTTTCTAAATCACCAAATATGGAGTAACACTTGTGTGATGTAACATCATATTTACATATCGAGCTGCTCGTTTAAAAGACAAAACACAGTGTCTGTCAAGCAAGAATTAAAACCACACTTTTTACTGAGGTCCCAAATAGGTTATTCAATCTCAGATCAACCAGCTCGAAAATTCTGTGCCTCTGTACTTAGAGGAGGAATCTAAAAGCTGGGAGGAAGGCCCTATAGTGAAGGCTTTTTACTGTTACAGTTGTGAATCTTTGTACGGAAAGAAAAGATATTTTCCTTAACTCCCTGGTTGTCATAAAGGTCCTATTTTTTTTTAAAAACTAGTACAACAGCAGAGCCCAGAGGAGCAAAAAAAAAGCATGTTTAAAATATGTTTTATAGGGCTAATGCTAAATCATTTCACTGAGATGAAAAGCTGTCTAAGGTATCTAAGCTATTCAATGGGTGCACAAATGCTGCGACCCAGGTGAGGTAAACCTTTCATGCACGAATAATTACAAAGTCTTGATTCCTTTCATTGTGTTTAATCACCTGTTCCCACCCTGGAATTGGCTGAACATAAATAGCGTGGTCACATCTCAAAGTGAGATGTCAGTAACTGGAATCACGACTTCTCATCATTCACAGTAATGAATTAAGAGTTTCCTACGGTGAAATTAACATTCTACCATTGCACATAAATTAAGATGCCGCGGCCCTCAGGTGCCTCTGAAGCGAAGTTCTGGAAGACGGCTGTGTACTCCCAGCCCATTTCTCTCAAGCACGTCTTCACAATTCTAAGTCTGCTTTTCTTTTTATGGTGAGGAAGGAAACAATGAGAGTAATCATTCAGTAGATATTTGAATTGTGTCACAAAAAGAAAGGAGAAGCGATGCTCTGTATTAGGAAAGAGATATATTGATGAATCTCTAGAAGAATATGTTTGGCAACCACATAAAAGGTAGTCGTTTAAGTGCGCTGTGTAGGAAAGGCTTTATTAAACTGACGTAAGTTGGATTTGAGCTCACTGTGTGCTCTGTGCCATTTTATAGGCAGGAAGCAGGACTAAAACAGTGACAGATCTTCCTGAGATAAATAAAGCTTAGAATTTGGGGCTTTCAAATAGGAGAATAAGGTAGAGTTCTTTAAATCTTCAGTAAAATGGTATGCATTTTGACTGTACGTAGGCCTCTCAAAGCTGAGTATTTTTTAGAAAGGAGGATTTTTACCCAGTGAATAGATGGGTATGTGCTGTAGCACTTCACCCATGTACACATGTTAACTACACACATACATATTGATCAGGTTGCTCGTTTCATTTTATTCAAATATTTAAAATATTGTGTGACTGTGATCCACTGAGACCATTGAAATAGTATTAATTTAACTGGAAATGAGCAAGTTACATTGCGCAGGGCCCAGTTCATCAATTTGTTTCTCAGATATCCACCATCAGATATCAGCAGCCTTTGACTGGCAGTCAGGGCTTTTAATATGGGTTTTGTTTTGTTTTCTAGTCTCATATTTTATGATGGGGGAAACAGTCATTGAAGATTAGTGAATGTGAAACTACCGTTCACTTATAGAAAAGGCCAAAAAATATTATCCCACAGTGTCAGCTTTGAGGTTTTGGCTTATTGCACATAAAAATCTTTAAATTGGGCTATCATAAAGTTAGCTTTTTGAGAGAATGGGATAAAATATGACAAGTCCTATAAAATGTAGTAGAGTTAACCACAATTGATATATAACATTTTTCTCCTTAAAATTATGAACATAGACATTTATCTCAGAGTATTTAAAACTTATTTCCCTAGACAATATACCTCATATCTAGATAATAATATGTAAGACAGATTCTCTAATGAAGTGAGAATTATTAATTCAAAACAGAAATACATTAGCATGTTACTTAAAGGAAAATCAAGTATAATGTATTTATGCTTTTCAGAATTTAGAAAATCAACTTGCCTTTTCTCTTTGTACCCATTCTAATGCTTTCCTAGCTCAGACTCAACTGGAGGATGTATTTGTCTACTTTATGGTGTAATTGTAAATGAGACTATAAATTATAGTATCCTATTATGACTACTTATTTTTCATTTCTCTTTGTGTGATTCTGAATAAAAACTACTGTTTTCTGAAATGAATTTTTAGCATGGCACCTAAAAAAAAAAAAAAGCAACAAACAAAAAACCCCCAATATACTGGTGAACATTTTATTTACCTTCAGAATCCAGAGAATAGAGAATATTGTTTCCTAATAAATACCTCGGATTTTCGTTGGGAGCCTATGTTTGTGAGGCCACTACACAAAGACTCATGTTCATGAGACTGGGAGTCCTGTATACAAGCTGTATTTGTAAATAAGACAGAGAAAGGTTGTGAACTGGCAGCTCGGATGTTTTGTCAAAGTACAATGTCAGAGAAACTCTTTCTAAGACAAATTGTAAATAGAACTGTCACAGTGATTGCATGATTGAGCCGCAGAAGTGTCTTACAATTGTTGGCATTGTCAGAGGACTTTTGAAAGCTTAATTAAACACAGTGGCCCACATGGCTGCTAAATTTACTTTGGAAAGCCAAAAAGAAAAAAAATCTAAAATGTGGAAGATCCCAAAGTTCTTACCCTTTCGGTGACACAGAAAAAAGGCCCTGTGCATTTTCCTAGTTGTCTTTTATAAATAATAGTTTTGAGAATAGGGGCACGTGATATGAAGATCATCCTGTGTGTGATGTGGAGATTGTGTTAGTTTTTCTGTCTCCTGCTGTTACAGACAGTTAATGTAAAAATGGCCTTTTATTGGAAACACAAATATGTATTCACTTCAAGAACAGGAGCAGAGGGAGAAAGTTTCCCTCTCATTCTCTGTGTTTATTCTGTGAAAGCTTAAAAAAACAGTGCTGTAATTTCTTAAATCACTCGTTCCTTGTTGTGTTGTAAGTTGTGCCTTTTAAAGGATCTGAAATCTGTTTTGCACACCTTTCTCCTAGTGAGTGTGGTATTTAATTATGGAGCTGCCCATGGGCTGGAAAATGCAACTGGGTGTAGAAACGGGCAGGCGATGTCAGGACAGCGAACCTTCAACTCAGGGAAGAGGCGAGTTGGATGTATATTAATGGCACATTTTAGAGTCTTGGAAAATCATTCATTTCACATTGCAGCATCAATGTAGTTTGGCTAATGTGGGAGGACTAAATTGGAATATAGAACAAACGTGCAAATCCTAGGGAAGCATTTTTCACAATTTCGTGATTTCTTAGTGAAAGTGTTTAATAAAGGAGAAGAGGTGAGTGGTGGCTCCACACACTAGTCAGTGAGAAAGGAAGAAAGTTTGGCTTTCCTTTGGGGGAAAATACGACATTTAACCAAAGTAGCACAGCTAGGGAGATGCACCGAGATTGCGTCATTCGATGTTAATTTAATCTACTTTGGTTGGTCTGTTCACACCCTTTATTGCACAAAGAAATCATTTGACAAAGTTTACCCCAAGCCCAAGTCTGTTTTTACATACAGTAGTACCAGCTTTGTGCAATAAAAAGCACTTAGCATCAAGCTGGACCCAGCCTGGCACCTCGCCATTTTTTTAGCCAGAGATTTAATCACCAAGGGTCTTTAGTACCTTTCTGCTTGTTCAGATTTCATTTGGGTCATGGTTATGTCAGCAATGTTGTCATTACAAGGATTAAAAAAAAGATTTTAACTTAGTGCCCATTTTTAACATCTCAAATCAAGCAGGTTTTTGTTTTATGTGTCAATTTGGAGGACATTAATAAAGTTCATAAAATGTATTCAGACTGTATAATTTAATGGATAATGACTAGTATTTTTTATTTATAATACAAATACAAAATTGGCCATTGTATCCCTCTCTCCTCTGTTCTTTTCTCCTACCCAGGTAAATAAGCATCCTTAAACTGCTTCTCCCTCTTTCTTCCAGGGTATAGAGCTCTGGCCAATATCAGTAAATTTACCTATGTAATTTGCCATGTAGTTTTTACAACAATGACCTAATTAATTTGAGCACGAACCATATTATTGCTACTAGAGTCATTTTCTGTCACAAACTTAATTTCCAGGAAATGTAACCTGACGAATAAGAATGCCTTAGCTCTCCACATGTGCTCCTAGAGACCAAAGGCAGATTTAAAATAATAATAAAAAAAAATGCCAGCATTATTAAAGCCAGTATGCTTGATGCCAAATTCAATTTGAAGCCAGTAAACATCAGACTGTATTTCTAATCAGTTTTAGAATGTAACGTATTCCATATTGGGTTCGCTGGAATTTGCCTCTCTGCTTTTTACTGGCCAGCTGCACTCCCTATGCATTTTTAAAACATTTCAGCAAAGGCTTTTGCTGTTCTTAGCAGGGTTAGTAACTTGGGGTCTATTTCTGAGCTCATTCGTCATTCTGCGATGGCATTGAGTTAGGTTGGCAAGGGAAGGATTTGAGGCATGGGGGGTGTTGAGGTCACTTCTGACCCCAGCAGGGAATAGGTGAGCTTCATTTGCCTTTACAATAGGCGCACAGTTACTGTACCTTGGAGGAGCTCTCAGGTGCCGCTCAGATGGGCGCATGTAAATGCCCTGTCAGATGCGGAGCCGGAATATTAATGCTTCTTCCACCACCGCACCATAATAAAGCTGTACACAGCAAGCTTAATATGCAGCTAGTCTGGGGAATTGTGTAAACTTAGATAGCCCAGTGTGAAAGACAGCGATGTAAAAATGCTGGATATGCCACAGTTTCCATTCTTGTTCTCCTTTGATCTATAGCAAAATGAAAACATCATCCTTTCCTCCTCTTGGATTTGTCTCCCCAACTCTGCCACCTCCCAATCCACCACCAGAATTTTTTTGCATGTGCTGGTATGGAGAAATGCGACATAATTTGTTTCATATGGTTAATTACAGGCGTTTGAATATTTAAAATTTTAAATAGCCAGAGTTCCAGCTTTTCCTGTTAAAAGTATGTGATTTGAACAAAGGGAGTACAGTGTAAATATTTGTGGTGATTTGCAACACCCCTCTTTCCCCATTAAACACATGCACACGCGCACACATGCACACACACATTCACTTTAAATCTAGTGCTGACTTAAAGGACTTCTGTGCCTCCATTTGTACTTTTTTTAACCAACTCTCAACTGGAACTCCATTAAAATATTTTACCATTATTTTTGAGTCCACTGTTGCTTGAGGTTTTAAAGAGGATTTTTATAATGTGTTCATTTAACAAAATCAACAGCTGTCAGAAGCAGTTGTGGTAAATCCACAAAACGTACAAAGAAAAATACACACGTTTCCCGAAACAAAACACTTGGAAAAATAAGCTGCCAAGAACTGGAGAATAAGTTTGCAGACAGGGAACCAGAGTGTTTCATCTCTTGGTTCACCTTAGAGACTGATCTGAGGCGATCTGACGCAATGCCGCTGGAAGGTTTACCTGGACAGGTTGCTGCTCGGAGGCAGTGCGCCGTGCACAAGAGCCAGGCCGGGCCTCAGCTCGCTGCCTCATCTGCCCTCCTTTTTTCTCTTTGATCTCTTTAGATAGATAAAATACCAAGTTCTTAGAGTGCTAAACAACAAATTATAGCCAGTAAAGGTGAGGTGATCAGGTTTCAACTTCCTGTAAAAGAGGCGAGAAGGCGCCTCCACACCCTTTTCCACATAGGGTTGGCATCGTGTTATTCAGAATTGGATCCGTCCGCCAGGGAATTCCCAGTGGGAACCGGGAGCAGGCATGTTGATGAAGGGGATACCTGGGGACCTTCGGTCACTCACAATGCGTTTCTGTTTGTATCTTCACTGTTGTTAGCCTTGGCGATGAACAATTACACCTACAATTGGATCTTAGTTTTAGATAGAGGTGAGTCCACCGATTCAAAACTCCCATTAAAATGAAGAATGGAATAATTGTGAAACCTGCAAAGGTGCTTTCAAGAAGAACACAGGTGCTGTTAACGCACGGCCCCCCCGCCCTTGGCTTTCTGTTTTCTTTCTGGACTTTCTAAAAAACACAAGGAAGCCTCTTGCTAAGCATCAGGGCATTTAAATTATATTCATCAGTTGTTCATTTTCTTGATATGTAATGATGCATAAAAAAAGCTGCAAAAAAAATCACATCTGTTAATTTTTAGGGAAATAAAGTGTAGCTTGGATTCTTACCTTAGTTGGAGCACAATGCACTACATGCCACATCTGATCTTTTACGTTTTAAATGTGGAGTTTCTCTTTGGGCCAAAAAAAAAAAAAAAAAAAAAATATCTGATGCATTTCCCTTTACCAACTCAGGGGATACCATGATTTCATGATTTATTTACCTTTAGGGGGCAGTTCACAATGAGCCATTTACTGCTCATTTTAGCCCCCCCCAAGTCTTTGAGTTCACAGTTAAAACAATGCATTAACCAATGTTAAATTTTAAATCTCATGAGTTTCTCTCTCCTACTCCATCCTATCCTAAGATTAAAAAAAAAATTATTCTTTTACATTTGAAAGTGAACATTGGCTACTGAAGAATGATTTAAAGGCTGAGAAAAATTTTAATAATAAATCGTAACCTTCTCATGTTATGTTTTTGTTATGTTAAGGGGAAAAAAATCAATAAGGAAAAATTTAATTCTGATAAAGATACTCTTGGATCTTTGAAAACAACTGCTGTCCTTTTAACTAAAACATTTGAGCAGCTTCAAAGACTATGTATTTCTTCTGATCTTGGAGCTGTGTGACTGGTAGCAAGAAAGAAAAAAAAATCTTATTCTACATACAAGTGGATTGCTTAACAAGTCTGCACAGACACGTACTTGTTTGTACAATAGAGATAAAAATTCCTGTATAAAAATAATTCAGCTGCTGACAGCAGGCATTGTTGTTGGACCTGTCTTTTGTGCTTGTCCCAGCTCTGGGTCCCCTCCCCCCCCATCTGCTTGGGGCAGCTTGCTGCCTGCAGACTACTGACCAGAAGTTAATTGCTATCTGTTAAATATATAGGTATTGTATCTAAAGAGGAATACCTCAAGCCTTCCTATATGCATTCCACTCTACACTCTGATGTGATTGGGCGTTGCCAGCAGGGGGGTGGCAGGCAACTGCTCTAATAGGGAAAATGACTTGAAGGCAGTTAGGGGAAATTTGGCCTTCAAGTCCCATTTGCTCTGCAGTGTAGCATCGGTTTCTAAACTTTTGTTTTTAATCTAATTCTGATTTACTCTGTCACATCCCATATCAACCCTCATTGAACTCTACTCATGTAGAGTAACATTAGTGTCAAATGGAATTGGTCAGGACTGTGGACCTGTGGCTCATACAGATGGTTGTGGATACGGGCTACATGCACCTCTGCGTCCTATTCCTTCTAATAAACGTTACAATGTGGCGCGTTTCTGAGCAGGGCCCATGGATAAGAGAGTCAGGGAATCAGGGGTAGTACCTGAGGTTTTCTCCCTTCTCTCTCCTCTTTCCTGCTTCCTTAATATAGCTACATTTCAGGTAAGATCAATTCTAGGAAAATGTCTGCTGCTGGGGGATGGAGGGGGAGAAGGGTGGCAAAGACAAGGCACTGGAATATTTTCAGTAGGGGTTCAAACACAATCACCAAAGCAGAGAGCCCTTTGGGTCCAGCAGTGGAGCAGTAAGCACAGGTGTGTGGTCCTTTCAAAGCTGTTATTCTCAGTCTGACTTGTACACTGACTGAGATGGGACTTACGTCTACTTTTGGTGCTTTTACCTGGATTGGGTGTTTGGGATGGAGGAAGAGGGGAAGAATTCACTGGGAATTCCATCACTAGAATTTCTTAAATGTCATGAGGTTAGTAAGGTGTGAGTTAGCACTCAAGGTGTGAGTTAGATTCTTCTCCAGACTGGTAATTGAGAAGCCTGAAAATCCAAATTCCCATGACACTCTCTAATAACCAGGGTGGGGTGGTGGTGGTGGGTGGACACCACAACTTTCTGCATGTCAGCTGATGCCTGCGTGACCCGTTCCTCTCGGATTAAACGCTGCCAGTGCAGGATGGGGGAACCCCCAGAAAGATAAATACCAAACGACAGGATTTTCACTCCTCAGAAGTAAACCAGATCTTGCTCCTCTGCCTCATGGCCTCTTCTTTCTTGCTCTTTTCCCTTTGGAAGCAGAAACTTCTAAAATGAATGCCACTCCAAGCCGATGAAAAAAGCTGTTTTTATACCATAGTGGATGTTTACACAGGAGACTCAACTTGAGGGGAAAAAGGCTTTTTGGGAGGGTGGTGGGACTCGAATTAATCTGTTTTGTTGGAGGACTGTGCAGTATTGCCTATGAGCAACTCTGGGCTGTTTCTGATAAATTACCATGTTTAGAGATACGTTTGGCTCTTAAGGGCTTAGTTTTATGAACAAAGTCCGTAACGATGTTTGCAGCCTCTGTTTGTCTCTCAGCCCCTTTGGCTTCACTAGAAGCTCAATGTTTAGTTTAAGCTCAGTCTGGAAGATATAACAATTTTGCATTAAAAAAATGAGGAAATCATAGGAAGAAAAACCCTTTGCTTTTTGGATGAATCTTACTGATAATTTGCTAAAGCTCATTTGAATTTTAAGCACTTCTTTAATCTTCAAAGGCTAAATTGCTTTATGAATATGCATGGTGTGGGCAGACTTCAGTTCATTACCTAGTTGTAAATTCTAATGACCATTAGGTCCTTCCAGTAATTGCGAATTGTTTTGCATTTTTGATTGGCCTATTAACATGTACATTCGGTGCACATCAGGCTGGCCTGTCAGCCTGCTGAAGGAGAAAAAAAAGGTGAAAATTGTTTATAGCACCAAGATTCTTAGATTTTCAATCTTGCAAAATTGATGATGTAAAAAAATTAAAGCAGTGTTTTTTCTTCTCAAGATTGAAAGTTCACCAAGAGATTTGACATATTTAATTTACATGATGACTTTGCACTCCTTCATTAATGCAATTTGCATATGAAGCTGTTGTTAATCACTTTTGATCATGTTTTGTGTATTAGCTGCCTCAGTGGCTCTCCTCCTCGGATGCCCCAGTAGAAAGGAGCAAAATGATGCATCTTCTTGCCAAGTTTCCTTTAGTGAATTGAGGAATTAGAAATCTAACCTTGAGTAATTACATATGTTTTATCCGTTTTCTGTTAACGTTAAGTACAGTTTGTGGAAGTGTTGGCTGGAAGTTGTTCTCATTTGGGGAGAACTCTGTAAAATTTAAGTGTATGATTGAGGCACATCCAGATACGTTCAGAAATATGTATTGCCTGTCCCCGTTCCCCCACTAAAGTCGTCGGGCAGTTTCATTGGTAGCAGTTTGATGGCCAGGAGACCTGAATATTCCAGTGTATTAAGACTTCAGGCTCCTCCTTTGGAAGAGAGCCAGGTACAAACTACAGACCTTTCTAACAATGCTTTAGGTTTCTTCTTAAATATATGGCTGGCACCTACATGTCTTGGGACTGGGTTTGGCTGACTTCTTTATCTTTTAGCTCAAGTAAGTTTTCCTGTGGCCTTGTTCAGCTTCTGCTCTCAGCTGTTCTCTCTGTGTCCTCTCTTAGTCACTAAAGTAAATGGTGGTCTCTGGGCTCCCGGGTGCCTCCTTCAAGGTACACAAATGCCCTGGTTGTGAAAACAAGGTGCTAACTAACGGTTTCCGATTTTTGAGAGCCTGTGATTTTGGTGTTTGCTTTTGCTGTTGAATAGCCTGTGCTGTATTATTGATGTTCATCTTTGGTTTATGAGTTTATCACTGGTTATCAAGCAGAATCAGAACACTGAAACTGATATTCTGATTAAAAGGAATGTTTAATGAAAGAAAGTAAATTGTGATGGAAAATGAACAGTGTGTAAGAAACATAACTACAATTTTAACCTCCGAGGGACCCTAGCACTGCCCTACCGTGACTTCCATCCATACCATGCTAAAAGCATGCTTCAGTTCAAAGTTGTTAATATTCAGCTGGGAAACAGTATCCAGAACACAAATAAATTATTAAGTGCATGAACTTTTTAGGCAGTAAGATGAACTGATGGGGTCCATCTGTGAGATCCAGGGGCTTTTTATTTGTGTGTGTCGAGCGATTCTGCCCTCTCCGACTTCACAGCCTTTGGTCTCTGGCCAACTGCATGCATAATTGATTCCACACGCACTATCATTTTCTTGATGTAATTGCTTTACTAAGATATGATGAAATCTAATGGATAATTTGCTATTTGAAAATGGGCAAAAAAATGTTCATACTTTTTATTGGGGGGAGGGTAGTAAAGAACGGGTGATTCAGATGACCCGGTATTGAAGAAAACAGAACAAAACGAAAAAGGCAAAAGTAACTTCTGCACGCTGCCTCGATCGCGTTGGCTGTGGGTAGGAAGGTCTTTGTGACATATGGAAGCCAGTGTGTAAATCTCTCTCTTTCTATCACATATCACCCCCCTTCATTCCTTCTCTCTGTGTCTCTCTCCCAAAACTTTACAAGAAAGGGATCCTAACAAGGTAGAAAGTAAACAGTTTAGTCATCACAAGCCTTATTATTCAGTCTATCCAGAAGTTTTGCCATGTCGGTTTATTTAACTTCCAGGAATGTAAACACTGACACAGCCCTAGAAGCAGCAAGAAAGATTACAGCATTAGAGTTAAAAACCGTGAGCAAGGAGTCGCTGTGCTTTATAGTATGCTATAATAACACTTTACATTGAAACATAATGGTAAGTCAAAACCGACTGGAAACTTCTGCTTATATGGAGTACAAATTTCATTCTAATAGATTGGTATAATCTAGTGTACCCAGAGTAGATGGTTATATAATGGAGAAACTGTATAAATGTCAAGTACACAAATAATTCTGCAGGAAGTAAATGAAAAGTATTAGAATTTCTTAAATCACCATTAAATTTTGTTGGTGGGACAATCTCATTAGCTCCCTCAAAATCATGTGTGGCTTTGCATAGGTCTTTTAAAAATGTATTTTGAGGGAATTTATGGATGTTGAAACATTGTTTTAATCCAAACCAGTTCATGCTTTAAATGTACCTTAAAAAAAGACTGTACTGTTTTTCAAAGTACTTAAAGGGAGTGGAGGGGTAGAAAGCATATAAAGTGAATCCATCTCACTGTGGCAAACTGTTTTTCAAGTAAAGTCATAATAATGAACAACACATGATCTGAAATTTGATCAGCAAACATATACTTATGCCAAGGAATTTTCTTTCTTTCTTTCTTTTTTTTTTTGCCATTCACATACCAGGGTTCTGTAAATCAGTAAACCAGGCAGAGAGTTACTATTGTAAGGGACAGACCAAATCATAATACACAGCTAAGCTGTCTTTTGGAAGCAACATTAACACCACTGCGACTAACAATAACAACAAAAACCATTTTTACAAAACTAGAAATGACAGAATAATTTTAAAAGAAAAAAAAAAAAACCACCCCACCTTCTGATGCTCAAAACTTCAAACTATTAATAGACCACCAGTGAGATAGACTGTCTTTGTGCCTTGAAATACAAAATGAGGGAAATAATTAGCAGAGGAACAAAATTCTCAAAATTTGAAGAACTTCTGTGATTACTCGGGGTGCAGTGAAAAGAAAATGCAAATTTCTTCCTGATCTTAATTAGATTCGATTGTGCGGTGGGTGTGTTGGATTGGGGGGGAGGGGAGGGGGCAGGCAGTGCCGGGGGTGAAGCGAGGGGCTGCGAGATGTGGAGGCAGGTTAGCAGGGGCCTGGCAGTGTGGCAGGAAGAAAGGTGGCTTCCCGCGCTGGTGCAGTTAACGGTGCTGATGGGGCCCGAATCCTGAGCTCTGCATTTAGCTGGGCTCATTTCCCTCTGGGTCTAGGGGATTTCATTTGTCTTTTGAGGGGAGGGTGGGCACTGAAATAACAGCCTGCGCTGTCTTGGGAAGGAGAAGCAGCCTGTGGGTAACTTTACCCCACTGCATGGGAAAGCTGTTTGAGACGTTCTGGGCTCTGCCTCGCGCACTGGCCGTGCAGCAGCCTCTTAAGATGGCGTCTGCACAGACCACCCCCCCCTCCCCGCCCCCCACACCAGGGCACCACTGCCCCCGCCCCCAACAAATCCGCTCTTCAGAGTTCAGTGGTGGTGGTTGGCCAGAGTCTTGCCAAACTACGTGTAGCAAGTTTCACTGGCTGGATTTCCTCTTACGTGAAATAGTAAAAGCCCTGGCCAAGGCTTATGAATCTATTTTTGTTTCATTAATATTATTTATTATGTATTTTATTAATATTTTTAGGGGGGACTGTGCTCTCATTTGACCATTTGTAGTTATAATTAATACATTCCGTACTGGTTGTAAAAAGTGTACTTGCATTTAATTGCAAGTCAGGATAAATTAATGGATATGATTTAAAACAAAACTCACTTAAAATATTCTTGCAGGGAGCAAAAGAGGGGGGCAGTCCCTGCATTTAATTTATTTTCTGAGTGAGCGTCCGTGGTGAGAGGGTCGAGAGGGTTGTGTGGGTCTAAGGGGATTGTGCGTGTGTCCGAGGGACGTGGGGGCCACAGGGGGGAGGAGGAAAACTGGGCAGGAGGAGGGGCCGCCAGGAGCTCCGTTCTTTCCTTTAATTTCTGAGGTTACCGGGAGGGGCTTAAGCGAAGTGGTCAAGTCCATCTGCTCCGGAGAAGGTGGTAAAGAAAAGAGGTTAGTGGTGAGAGGGAAGGAGCACAAAGGGAAAATTGTACATTGGGAGCGTTACTCTCCCGGCCGTGGTGTAGCCAGACTGGTTTAGCAGACAGAATGATAGATTGTTTTGTCAAGGGTCCCAGGGTGCGCCCTGAACTTGAAGCACTTTGTTTATGTTGAATAGAAAGGGAAAAGCGCAGACATAATCGATGTCTAGTTTTTAGGAGCTCGAAAGAGGTAGGAGAACAGAGAAGAGTCAGGGAGGTGGGGGAGGTGCGGGCCCTGGTGGTGGCTGTCCATTAACAGATGAACTTGGCCGAGGGCCAAGCTTTAGATGAGAGCGTGTCAGGGCCCCAGTGCAGCCAAGCCTTTTCAGGGTATTTTTTTCTTTTTCTTTCTTTCTTTCTTTTTTTTTTTTTTTTAAATACCTACTGACTGTACATCAAATGCTCCCAGGTCTTTGGCTAAAGGCAAGAAAAAAAATAAAAGATACACAGCTCAATTTTTTTCCCCTCTGAACCAGTTGAGGCCAGTCTTTGGGCTACACACACAGGTTCTATCATCTTTCCTGGCTTGCCATTGGGAAAAAAAGAGTTGTGATAATGCCAGTAACCCGAGGGCCCGGGATTGGAAGGGTTTGGTGTGTTCAGGAGGCCAGCGTGTGTGAGTGCGTGTGCCGGAGTACATGTGTGGGAAGCCGGGGCGGGGCGTGGCAAGTGGGCCTGCATGGACAGGTAGGAAATCGGTGGAAACTAATTTTTTTTTTAAATGGCTGAAGTTAAACTCCTTGTTGGAAAGGACTTGTGAACTAATCTGTTGGTGGCTGAGAAAGATCATACACAAGCAGGCCCAGGAAAGGCCGGGGGTGGGGAGAAAAGTGCCCTTGTTGGAAACACAGCATTTCTGGTGCAGGGCTGATGGCACACCCATGGGTTTGGGCTTGTTTTGTTCTCGGCTGTCTTATCTTCTTTGGTCAGTTTCTGTGTTTTTTAGTTTATTGTGACATTATGCATTAACTTCTGAGTGTTGGCAAGCAGGAGTCATCAGCCCAATAACTTCCTGACTTTTTAGCTCTTTTAATGTGCCGTCTTTGCCCTCTTGCCACAAGTGGCGAGGTGATTGAATTTCCCTGTTACTTACTGGCAGGAGGCATGTTCTCCTTCCCACATGAGGGGCTGCTGGGGCTAAAGCCGGGTTCATAGAATTCCACCTGAGGGACACCAGGGCTTTCAAGTGGCCTGTCTGAAATGCACTTCACACAATAAGAAATATTTTTTCCCACCATAGCCTTGAAAAGGCACCATTGTGAGCATCCGTATAAAATATGATAAAATCATGTTTACTTCCCTAGGCTGAAGCCTCACAAGGGAAGTGAACTTTTCCCCTCTTTATCTAGTAGCAAATAGAAACTGGGAAAAGTTGGAGGCCTCTGGGCTTATCCCACAGATAACCCAAAAAACTCAACCCAGCCCTTAGATGCCGTCTTCTCTTCCACTTAGGTGTCTTTGTAACTTGCGTGGTAAGAAAGGGAAGAGGGGCTGAAAGACGGGAAATAAACCCTTAAAAATATGTTTACCTCCTTTTTTCCCTCTTCAGCCTCTGTGAGTGCGTGAAATAAAATGGCAACGAAGTGCTGCCATTTCCAGTTGTGTGAGCTTGGGCAGATTTCTTGAACTCTCTAAGCTTCAGTTTCCTCATCTGTAACATGGGGGGAGTCACAGGACCCACCTCATGGGACCTTGTGAGCATTATATGACAATGCTTGCCTGGTACGTGGTAAGCACTTGAGAAAAGCCCGTTACTGTTATGATTATGACTCATGGCTTAGAACTTTTTTTTCCTTTAAGAACTGGGGTCTCCACATAGTTCCTCAGCATGTGGGGGTGAGCAGGTTGGGATGAGAGGACAGCAGGGCAGGGAGGGTTCCAAAGTGCTCAAAGCCCCTTTTCTTCAGGGTGGGCTCCTGCGGGAGCCTGTGGGAAAGGGTCATTGCATGGAGACTGTTCAGGAGCCATTGCAGATCTGGTGAGGTGGGGTGTTTAGGGGGCTTCTCCCCCTTGGCAGCTCCCTCAGTGTGTGGCCTCTCTCCCTACAGAAATGCTGCATCACCAGGAGAGTGTACCGGATGTGTGACACAGTCACTCTGGGTTCAGATTCCTAATTCACCACTGACTGGTTCGGAGAGTTTGGGCAAACCATTTAACCTCTGTGAAATGGAGACAGCAAAGATTATCTCCTTTGTAGGGTCGATGCAAGGAGTAAATGAGAGAGAGCTCATAAGTTACTTGCCACACAGGATGTACTCCGAGAGTCGCCATTGCCGTACCATGTATCTGATGCATAGTTACTCCATCCCACAGCAACCCCGGAAGGGAAGTCCTATTAGCCTCATTTGGTAGAGGGGGAAATTGGAGCTCATCAAGGGTTAAATAACTTCCCTGAGGGTTCACAGTTTTTAAGGACTCAGGTTCCTTGGCTTCTAGTCATTACCCTCTGCCACCTCCTCAAAAGGTTTGGAGCTTTCTGCAGTGGGGCCGGGCACCAATTGGGTGGGAAGCTCTGGTGCTGGATTGTTGGACCTCCTGTGGGTTCTGTGGTCAAGTTTTTCAGTCTTCTGGGAAAGAGAGGAATGTTCCCATCCAGTCTCTGGGCGGCTGTCCTGGGCATATTGGAGGAGCCTTGGAGCTGTTGGAAAGAGTTGCAATGTAAGGAATTCTGCTTTGCAAGTAGTCCCTTCTCTATCTGTCCAGAGTGAGCCAGAAATGGGACGAGGGTCTTGTGAAGAAGACGGAGGAGGTTTTACTATTTGTGTGTGACTTGCTTAGGAGACAGCAGTAGGCTGACCAAGAAACCAAGCTAGGACTTTTAAGGGCTGATGAAGTCTGGCTTCATCTGTTCTATTGTCTCTGTTCTGTTGTCTCTTTGACATTTGCTTTGCTGACCACACCTTTAAAGGGTGGGAGGAATCAGAATTATACTGTGAGGAAGAGAGAGAGAGAGAGAGAGAGTGTGTGGGTATGTGTGTGTGTGTAGGGGTGCTGCGGACCATGGGTGCTGAGGGGTAATAATCTACCTCAAGGAGGTTTTCGTTTCTGGCCAAACAAGCGCTGTGGTAAGGCAAGTCCGGAAAGCATGCTAGGAGACTTGAGGGAATTTTTGAATGGAAACTACAGTCAACAACTCCATATGATCCACATGTGGCTTTCCCTGAGGCAAGTTTTCAACTGCATGGTGGCCTCCCCCAGTCACTCCGCAGGCTGCTCTGACACCATTAATATTTGCTGAAGCAAGACCTGAGGTTCGTTGCAGAGGGATTACATAATGTATTCCAAAACCAAATGTCAGGGTTTTCCTTTTGTTACCCATCCTTTGGAATTGGCTGGGCCACCATAGACCACCATTTATATAATTTCAGAGTTGGGTAGTTAGGAGGCACCTACTGTGTGCGAGAGGCCCCATGGGGGAGCTGAAGAGTTGGCCTCAGCACTGACAAGTGTCAGCTGGGAGCTCTGCTCACTTGATAAGCCGTTCTGTTCGAAGCAAGGGAGGTTGTTCAGATCCACCACCAAGAAGTTGTCATTGGCATGGATCCAGGTGGTCTTCTGAGTTGGGGGTTGGGGATGAAGGTGGCTGCTGAGAATATATGTGGGTAAAGAACTCCAAACCTTCCATTTCAGTTCTTACTCTGCCCTTGGACTGGCATGTTCATCCCGGATGGATCCTGGCTTCCTTCCCCCTTGCCTCTTCAACTCACTCTCCACGTTTTCTCTATATGCCCTGGGTTCAGGACCACGGTGGTTTACCCTGATGGCGCCAGAAGAGAAGCTCTGAGCTTTGTTTGCTGGGACTCCTAGCCTGAAAAGCCGAAATGATGGAAAGAATACCGTTGCTTTAGAGGCCCTAATTTCCCTCACTAGTTTTCTCTCCATTCTCTTGAAAATCAGGCCAGCTCTCTGATGGTGGCCTTCTTTTTCTTTTTTGGTTCTGCCTTCGTTAAGGTAAGCACGAATTTAATGTCCCACGAGGCAGTCCGGTGACCCTTCAGGCCAAGTGCCTGGATGTGGCAAAGCTATAATAAATATTGAATGGTGAGAGCAATGGAAATTTAACAAAGCCATAACTGAGGAGACCGCAGAGGGGCAACGGACTGGTTAAGAGGCTGTTGGATGAGCTGGGTAGTATTTCTACTTCAACTTGATTGAAATGTCGACTAAAAATCAATGCTGTTGACTAGTGATAATTTACAGCGTTCCCCGTGCTAAGTAGTTCCCCGCTTAAGAATGCGTTGGCCGGGCAGAGATTAGTACAGGGAGTTGTGTGTGTCACAATGAATCAGACGCATTATAGGTCAGCCCTTTATTTGTTTCATCATGACTTTTACACAGTTGTCATGTAATTTATGGCTGCTTTCACGTTGTCAAACATTTTCATTGCATCTTCTTCTTTAAGACACTCCTGACACAGACGCACTGTCTTGGAAGGCTTGGTATTATTTCATAATCCGAGAGGAGGCCTATAAACCGTCAAATTACGCTATCTTCGGGCTAATCTAAATGCGCTGCAGATTAAAATCAGAGCTCATTTGTCCCTGATGCAAATTATTAAGTTCTAATTATAAATATCCATTTAATTACCCCATACATTTTTATTTTGCGGACCCTTCTGAGCACTGCTGTCTGCGACGGGGAGAGATGCATAGGAGACAATCTGCAGTAATTAATGTACACGTCCCAATTGGTAAGGGATAAACATATGCTGCTTTGTTTGTCTTATTTATTGATTGATTAGATGTATAGAGACTTTGGCATCAGCACAATCTGAAGTTGAAATCCTTTTAAAAATGAAAACTATGTAAAAATCTTTTGGGGAGGGAAAAGCAAAACATAGCCAACCAAGAGCTTTCTGCTAGAACACGTCATCCTAAAATATGAGATTTTCACCAGATTCTGAATTTGATCCAATCTAGATTTTGCAGAAGTTAAGGGTGAGAGAAACCATACCTGTTTTGTGCCTAGAATATGAAATTATTGTTATAGAAAAAACTATGATGTTTAAAAGAACCCATGCATCCTTATTTCCAGCCCTGCTGCCATTCTTTGCTAGGAAATAGCAGTATCTGCCTGTAATATGAAGACAGTCCACTTGAGAGCATTGTGAGAAACTGTTTTTGATTACCAAACAATAAAGTAAAAAAAAAAGATAAAAATTTATAAAGGCCTTACAACTAGATATTTACTCTTCCGTGAAGGCAATGGAATAATTACCAAGGCTGGTTTGGTGAGGGGATTGAGGTCTTTGGGACATTACAGATTTTTCTAGAACCAAATTTGACTTTTAATGATAGTTTAAAGACACTGGTCTGGGAACCGGAATGCCTGGGTTCTGACCCAAAGCTACGAGACCTCGGGTTCCCTTTGCCTCTTGGCATTTTAGTGTCATCTGTAAAATGGGCAGTTTGGACTGGTGGGTCTCGAAGCTCCCATCATGTACCAGCATACTCTGAACACCATGGGCAGATTCCTACTGCCCTGCTCTTTTTGGAATCTAGCTGCTGAGTGGGGGTCACCTACCTGCAAAGAAGGAAGAATATTTTCTTAATTTGCCTCACAGATGGACGCTTCGGTGGAGATTAAGGCTTGGGCCCATGATCCCTCAGCAGAAAGCTTAAGAGCAACTTTCAAATTGCTGGAAGCAAGATTGAAGCATGGTATAATGGAATGGTGATAATTCACAGAAGTTTCCAGCCTTACAAGATTTCTCCATCCTTTTTAATTGTTGCAAGCTGTTTTTTTTGAAAAACTCTAAGGAATGTAATGTGTATTTTCTCCAAGCTTGCTTTTTTGGGCAACTGTAGCTATGTCAAAATAGAAATACACTCGACAAAGAAATCAGTTGAATTCAAACAACCAGGTATTTTAAATTCAATTAACTGACTGAATTCAGTGATATTTTCCTTCTTCCTCCCCCAAAAGCTGGTTTCTCTGTATGGACATAGCCTACATATGCTGAGTTCTTGGAGTTACAAATTCTTGCTTGTTAAAGGCATCCGATGCAACATGTTTAGAAGAACTCTCCCTCTGTTAGTGTTGAAGACAGCATAAATTGAGGGAAAATGTTCTTTTTTTACTCATCATGTAGGTAAAAGCATATGGCCTGTTCTGGGACATGTGATCTTTGCAATCCATTTTCTAAACTTGGTGTTTACCATTGACTTTTAGCATGGTTGTTTCTGTTTTCTACGCTGTCCAGCAAATACCGTAATACCATTTATACGTGGCATTAAACTAGATACAAAATGATGTTTTCAGAAGCACACTGAAAAACAATATTCAAAGTTGTCCTTTGGATAATAATTATCTAAAACTTTCTTTCATTATCCCATGTGCTAAGACTAAAGGGGAAAAGAACAAGTTGTGAAAAGAACGTGTTCCTTGTAGGACACAGGCACTCTTGAGATTGATAGCGTCAATTAAAAAAAGTAATTAAATTATGGCTTCTTTAATTTATAATGTTTTGGGGGATTTTTATTAGGAGTGCTCTATTAGGGCACTGATAATCAGCTATTTCAAATTTTGCATGCTCTTCTGTCTCTGGCAAAAAAAACCCAAAAAACAAGTTAAAAAAAACAGGGAGAAGGAAAATGTTTAGCTCTAACTCAACCCAAAGGAAGATAACGGAGAGTCCGAATGAATGGCAGCCACGCAGAGGCCCTTCAGTTATTACCTGAGGAGAAAACACGATAACATTCATGCCAAAGAGATAGGCGACAAAATATGTGTTCAGATATGAAGTTTAGGATTTCATAGCCCGATAATCTCTCTTCTCCTCCTACCCCTCACTGTATTGTGCAAATGTATCAGCTGCTGTGTTGTTAATGTACGATAGGATGCTGCTGCCAGGACAGCCTTGGCTCACTAATGGGGTCAGCTGTGTCACAATGTGATATATGGATTATGTTTACCATGGCATATTTTGTTTACGAGCTGGGCTGTGAGATGGGAGTGGATGATAAATGAAGATACCCTACAGTTTTCACACTAGTTCCTATGGTCCTGAGTCTCCCAAACAAGCAAGCACTGCTGATAACGGAGAGGTATTTATGGGGACGTCATTGACTCCAAAGTTTTAGATCTCTGGCTGAAGTTTAAGATGTGATAGTCCATTACATTAATGTCTTTACTTAAAGCTCCTATTTGACTTAAATAAATTATTTAGGGTTTGTTGCTAAAACTTTGGTACATTCATGAACCTTTGAACTAGTTAAATAACTTTCTGTGCCTTGACGATTCATTTGCTTGGGGTCCTGTGTGTTTGTATGACTTCTAAATTTATTTCTCAAGTTTCACTGGCAATGAATGATTTTCCTTACTGGACTTTTGTGTGGCACACCTATGAAAGACTTGATATCCCTTTTGAAAAAAATCCCCAAATACATCAACAGTATCATCATAAGATATAACATATATATATACACACACACATTTATACATACATACTACATGTGTATACATATACATATGTTTATATATATAGTGTGTATATATAGTGTCTGTGTGTCTATAGTGTGTGTGTGTGTATATATATATATACACTCTCTCTATGTATATAAGTATATATACATAGAGAGGGAAAGACTGAGAGAGAGAGTAGGAAGAACTTTAGATTTACCATGATTCCATAGTCAGTAGAGAAGTTTTAAAAAATCATTCATGTGAGTACCTCTTTTCATCAAATTCCGACCTAGGAAAATCAGTTTTCATGCTGTTTGTCTCTGAGGGTCTGTTATTCATATACCCCTGGATTGAGGGGCACAGTTGCAAATTTACGGACAACAGTCCCAAGTTGAAGTCATGGATGGCAGCCTGTACTTTTTGCCTTCACTGAGTTGAGACGTCTGGTCTTTCTCTCTTGGTGGCTGCAACACTTGTTGCCTTGAAGTCCCCTTCTTCAGAGTTCTGCCGTGAGTATATTTCCTATGACCCGCCTCTACATCTGGTTAAATGGAATTCAGTAATCTGTACACAGTTACTTCTTACTTATTTTATATCCTTAAAGATATTAACTCCAACAAGCTTTTACCCACTGAGTCTACAGAGAAAACGGCCAGGCAATTTTTGTTTCAATCTCTGTGTCTCTCTGGAGCACTAGTTCCAGAGGCTGATCAATAGGTTTTATTGTAGACCTCACTGTCTCTAAAAGCACTGTGACCTTATCCTGTCTAAAAATAGTATTTGCTCTTGCCGGCAGAACCTTGACCTGTGAAAACCCATTTGGAACATAACTGACATATCTAGTCAGCTGTATATCCAAGACATGCTCTGTGAATGAATTCTGTGCAGAGCCGTCCAGGAAAACTCTTTCTTTGAAGAAAAATAAATACCAGTTCTGAACGCTGGGAGTGCACCTGCTTGCCTGATGCGGTGGTGGGCGTGGAGGGGAGTGAGGAAGACCTGGGCCCTATGGGATGTTGAGAGGGGTGAGGACTCTCACAGAGGACTCCTGGAGGGTACATTTGGCCCCAAATAGGCCAAGGGATTGCAAGAGGCAGGAGTTTGGGCTGAAGTGCGAGGTGGCTTTAAACAAGGTCCATGACCCTTTTTAGGGAGTGGAATTCTCCAAATGCTTTCCTTGGCAGCGTCAGTCTTGAATGTTGGTAGAAGAGATCCTCCAAAGCATGAACTAGATGGAAAGAAGTATTTCTGAGTCTAAAGTCAGTCCCCTATTTAATGATAAGGAATTTATTGTCACTTAGTTTTTTTAGGTGTGATAATGGTTTTGTGGTTAAAAAAGAGAAGACTTTATCTTCTAAAAATACATACTGAAGTATTTACTGATGAAATGATAGGCTGTCTGGAATCAACATAAATAATCCCGTGGACAGGGTTGCTGATAGGGTTATAGATAAAACAAGATTGGCCATGAGTTGCTAGTGGTTGAACTGGACGATGCCTACTTGAGGTCGATGTACGTCATGCTCTCTACTTTTGTATACATGTGAGATTTTCCTGAAAATAAAGGTGCTGCCTGACTGATACAGAGCAAAATGGCCTTGTTCAGAGGGTGTTGTTTCTTCCCTGAGGGTTCAGCTCAGAGGTGGTGAGGGGGCAGGTGTCCTGTGGGGAAGAAAGTACATGTGAGCTCAAATCTTGTATCTGGAAAGTTCACTTTAAGGGGGTCATCTTAGAGTCCACACTGTGCACCGTGCTTCATTTTCCTGGAAGAAAAGAGATGCCACGGTTTTTTTCAGGACGTGAGGAAGGGGTGGAGGTGGAATTGGATTGAGTTTCAGTATCGGTGCCTCTTTTCATCGGGGTGGGTATTGGGAAGAAGCAGGTAGGAAGTGCCCACTTACCTGGTGGTGTTGAGGAAGACAAGGCTCTTGGGCCTTCATGTGGCTAATCGAGAAAGATGGTTTGTCTGAGCGGAGATTGTCTAAGGAAGAAGGGGAAGAAGGGGACCAAAAGCACAGTCAAAGGAGGACTGGGGCCCAGCCTCTGAAAGATGACACTGAGCAGTGCAATGATTGCACAGCAGTAAAGGGGCGTTTTGTTCTCCTGTTTAGCAAAAGCCGGGACTGTGGCTGCGTAGTTTGAAAGCGAGGTCACTGGTGGTCTTAGTGCAGCTGGTCACGTGGGAGCCAGGGTGGGCCTGGGCTCTGCCGTATCTGCTGCCTGGAAGCTGGGACCAGCCTCACTGAGCCGTTCTCAGGCACAGGTCCCTCTGGTTTCACAAAATGTCCGCTCCCGCTCGCTGTGTGTAGAGGCTATTATTAGCAAGTGTCACTCAGTTATCTGAGAGTGGCGCTTTTAGCTGCCATCTAAGTGCCTGACACTTGGGTTTGCAGCAGATTAAATTAAATTTTAGGCTGGTTTGGCTTCACTGGCAGTAGACAATAGGACCAGCTGTTGTAGAAATGTAACCTGGCACCCTCAAGGACCAGTGTGTGTGTGTGTGTGCGTGCATGTGTGTGCATGCGCACACGCTTGCGTGTACACCTATGGGAGTTCTGAGCATGCAGGTGACTCTTGGGCGGTTAGGGACATTACAAGCCACGGCTGTGGAAATACAGAAGGTGCCATTGCCTGGGGCTGACCGCTGGGCTCCACCTCCTTTTTCTCCTCTCCGAATTTCATCCCTTCCCAAAAAAGTATTTGTTCAGACAAATAGTTTCTCCAACTTGGTTTTGTTGTGCTTAGTTGACAGAAGGGAGTGTACGAAGCTGTGATAATCTTTTCTTCTTGCTGCTGTTTGCACATCCACGTCAGTGTTTTTCTGCAAAGAAGGGGCTAAGCTTGCATGAAAACACCAATGGAAACTGACAGAAAAAGGGTGTAGACGATTTCTGGCTCATTGCAGTGTAGTGACCAAGCTGATCTGATGGGCGGTGTAGGCAGAATGTCTGGCTGCTCCTCTGTCCTGCTGTATATCTCAGACTGCTGTAGGTCCAGCAGACAGACCAACATGGAGTTGGGAGGGAAGTCTGCTCTTTTAGATGTAAATATCTTTGCTTTCCTTGGTGCTTGGTGTGGTTGTGCCTGTGAATTTAGGGCCTTTATGCCTCATACTGTTGAGTCAGAGCAAAGCAATGTCCATCAACATCACTTATTTAAAATTCTCAGAAAACTCTGTGGGCATAATTTCTCTTTCTTATAAATGGAATGCAAATGTGTATGTTATTCCACTGAAGGGTGATGCTCTTTCCTTTTACAGTCTAGATTTAAAAATTTCCGTGGCACTTGATTTCAGTTCCTCAGACTCCAGAATTTATACTCACCGATTAGTAATACATTATGCAAATGATTCAGTTTACATATCCAAATACTGTTTTGCATCATTCACACTTCATGTCTTGAAAAAAACAAGTGAAATATTTCCTCAAAATAAATAAAACCTGCAGAAGAGTTTATTGTAAGAGTGAAAATTAAAGAGGTACCCATTTGCCTGGGAACTTATGAGGAAAATTTTAATACTCCTGCATAAATAATTTTGCAAGTTTTTTTTTTTTTGGCTTCTACCCATACCAGTATTCAAATACCAATATTTATGTTATTTTTGGCTTTTTGAATTTTTACATTTTTGGAAAAAAAGTAGCCATAACACTACATCAGATATACATTTGTACATATATACGTACAGCCATGAAAGAAAATTTAAGCTGAGTTATTTGAAGGAGGTACAATAATTGGTTACCAGTGACATGATTTTTCTGCCAGAAAGAGGGGAGAGTAAGTGGATGCAAACTTTTAATACTCCATGTCTCGAGAGAGTTAACTAAGCACAGCTGTGAATGCTTAAGTCATAGATTGGCAAATGGCAATGCCCTATGAAAAGTGTCTCTTTGCTTTCAGTGGGTTTTTATTGTCACTGGAGTAATTCAGGAGAATACAGGATGTGACCTGGAGCCCTTGTCTGAATACGCACGTTCCCCTGCCCACGTGAATGTCTAAACCAGTGGTTTTGACCTCACGTGTCAGAACAGAATTGGCCTCAGAAATCTGCCCAGGATTCCAGTGGTTCCAGCCTCACTCTCTGGAGTGGTTAACTTACTGCTTTTGCACAGCATTTCAGGAGGAATTTCCCTCAGAAAGAAGGATGGAAGGAAGGGAAGAAAGCAAGCGGGGACCTTATTTTTTCTCTGCGTGTGAGTGCTGTCATCTTCCTCGTGTGGTGCTCCACACCCATCTCTCCTCACAGGTTATAGACACATTTTTGGTGCTGCATAAAGTAAGCATCCCAACATGTTTTTAATCTTGAACTTTCCTGTTGTTAAAAGTCTGATGTATTGGCTTCAGCTGTCTGGAGATAGTTCAGGGCACAGCACCTGACAGGGATAGGGTTTAGTGTTTTATGTCCATCAATATGGAGGATATAGAATCAAAAAGGCTGCAATATGCTGTGAAGAGGTTGCTACCCATATACAGGGCACACAGAGCCCTTAGGTTCCCTTTCTTGCCCCATTCTTACACCTACTTTTTTTGGTAGCCTGTATTTGAAAGGGGCCCTTGGTGTACTTGGGAGATGAGAAACTTCTTGGCTTGGTGTTAACTACCAGAGTGTCAGGACTGAGAAATCCCACTTCTCTTCATTTCTCTTAAGGATTGGGAGATGGGTGCCAGAGCCCTTTTAAAGAATGAACTCTCCTTTTGCTGTGGATTGTAGGGAGACAGATTTGGTGGATACTATAGCTTCAGGTCTCAACTTGAATGACAAAAGGTCAGTAACAAGCAGCCTCATGAACTACTGCTGTGAACAACTGTGTCTCGATCTTTGCCCATCGAGCAGCGGATTGTGGATGAGGTCTGTCCAGCTTGACTTGAGGCAATAGTAATTGCTGGGTCCCCAGGATGCCCTGTGGCACCCCCTCTTACATTCCGGTTCTGGGTGGACTTTTAAGGGAGCTCCGTAAGGATGAGTAGGCTCTTAAAATATCTTCCACGTTCTCTGGTGGGTTTATTGTCATCTCTCACTCCCCTCTGGTGTGCGGGGATTCTCAGATTGAGCGCAATGCTTCTCGCCATGTCCTCCCACGTCTATGTGTGTGAGAAACGGACCTTCTCATGTGTGATGCCCTCCCGTGTGCAATTTCTGGCTGAGCCCTACCTCTTACTCTCCACTTGAGTAAGCATATTGAAATTCAGGTGAGTTGGAATGTCATTTTACAGGCATAATCCTAAGTCTGCTCTAACACAGACACTTAGAAAATAAATAAATTTCATTAGTGCTAAGTAGTAACAAAATTCTTTGGACTCACTTCACGGTGGGCTGCCCCACACCCATGCGGAACTGAAGGTCTGATCCAGTGCGGCCTTCATCTCCAGGGCCTTATGTGGCAGGGGAGCTCAGCAGACATTGATGGAGGGACCCAGACGAGGTGATTTGAGGCCCAGCCTTGTCGGAGGGAGTCTGGATAGAGAAAACCTGGGCCTAATTTTGTCTTTTTAAATTAAGGTAATTAAATCTAGTAATTATTTTAAAGTGTTTTAAAAAAATTTCTCTCTTTCTCTAAAATTGACTTTTAGGACAAGGCTCTTGTTCCTCATTGACCAGAGTATCTGAGGAGTCATAGAAGAGACTACAGGTCTTTGAGCATAGACATTTTCCTTTGTGAAAGGGGAAGTAAATATTTATTGAGCATCTTCAATAAATGCAGGTGTGGAATTGTGAAGTCCTATCGTTTACCCTCTCCTTGTACAGATGAGGAAGGTTGAGGCTGAGAGGGGAGCGATGATGTGCCTGTGGCCACTCACTAGGCAGTGATAGAATTGGCGCAGAGCCCGGGCCTCACGCTTTCGTCCTGGCTCGCTGTACCAACACGCACAGCCTCTGCTTGCCCGGCAGGAGCCGGGTGGCCCTCTTGTGCTTCTGTCGAGAGACTCCCAACACTTTTATGTGTGACGGCTGGAATGCTTTTCAGAACTGGAGCTTTGCTGATGGAGATCCCGGAGCTCTCTGGGCAGTGCGGACCTAGGGATCCTGTGGTAAAACCCAAACGACAAAACGCCCAACCACGCGGCCGTTGCAGAGATGGCTGTGTTGCTTTGCTCTCTCATCGCACGTCTTTCCTTTCCCTGTGTGCTGTGCCCTGTTTCCGGCAGGCCTTCCTGCCGTGTTTCCTGATGGGTCTCCCACAGTGTGACAGTTCTGAAGTTTGCACTATGTGCACGTGGAACAGCTTGGCGTCTTCGTCCAGATCATTGGACACATGGGGTAGATGGCATTGGGGTGGTGATGGAACCTGTACCCTCTCAGGGGCAGAGGGTCTTGAGAACTGGCCAGCCCAACCTCTTCCTCCACTACATAGGTGCTGTTTTTAAAGGTATCTCTCAATAGCGAGAAATCCTTCCTTTTGTCTACCTTAAATCCCTTATGCTTCAGTTTAAACCCATTTCCTCTTCATTCCAGAGAAGATAGAGTATCTCATCACCAGCTTTGGGCTGAAACCCCTCATATTTTAGAATTCTTTGCTCTACTCCCTGCCACTGCTCCTTCCTGGATAATCTCTATTCCCTGAACTTGAACTCATAGATCTATTATCTTTAAACCCATTTATTATTTTTGTACCTCTCTTTAGAACCTCCTGGTTTCCCAGATCTTTTACTCACACACTAGTCTGATTGCTGCGGAGTACAATGGCAAGATAACGTTAGTGTTTTCCACATTCCTTACTCCTAGATTTGCACTCGATATCTTGCTTGCTTTTTAAAATACCAGTGCCTCGTTGATGACTCCTGCTCAGCTTGATGTCCACTAGGAATCCTAGATCTTCGTCAGCCATCTTTGAGTGCAGTTAAACTTTTCACTCCCAACTGTATTGATGCCACCTGTCTCCTTTCCCCGACCTCCCCCCTACACTCCGATCCTTGTGTATATTGAACTTAGTTCTCCACTTCTGTCCCAAGTCCACTGGCCACTTCTCTGCTTCACCAGGTGACAAAGAGTTATGATCCTGTCTCTGAAGTTGCCTCCTCCCTCTTGGCTCCTCTCCCAGTGACAACTTCATGGAGGCTGAGAAATACAGTGAGTGGCCTTTCTTGCCTCACTTACTGCTGGGGAGAGAACTGTTCATAACTTTCCGCTGACATCTGGAGAACATAGGTTTTGGAGGAGCGGAGCCCAGATTCCCTGTGAGCCAGCAGAGCCAAGTCTTTTTTGAGTTTCCAGTACAACCTGTGTTTTAATAATAGGAGTTGGTCATTGTGTTTAATAATAAAACAAAACCTAAGTGCACGTGAAAAAGCCCATCTTTGCTGTGTGCTGGGGTGAGGAGAGGTGACAGTGAGTGTGTAGGATGATATGAAAAGCATTACAGACATGGGAAAGCATTTCAGAGCACACAAACATGGCATGAGTAATCGCAGGCTTAGAGCCACGAGGCTGGATTTTCAATCCCTGCCTCCCTTTTTTCTACCCCAGTTCAATCAGTTAAGATGTAAATGAAGAGGGGAGAAGAAGGGCCACCTGCTCTTCAGACTCCAAAGTATTTGTAGCCCAGGAACCCCTCGTGGGTATTGGCCCAGCAGAGCCCAGAGAACATCCCTGATCTGATCTTTCTCGGACTGACTTGCTCACTTCCCGTTCTGCCCAGCACAGGGGTGACTCGGTAATCCCCACAGTGTGACCTCACAGTGGGCTAAGTGGCCTGGGAACTTCTGCCTACAGTCCCAAGACAGGCACAGAAACGGGGAAGTTGGGAAGTTGGGCGATCAAGAGTCGGTTGGGAACCCCTGTGTCTGTGTCAGAGCCTGCTTCCACATGCCCTTCTGCTCACCACCACCTTCTCCCTGCCTGAAAGTGCTGGGCTGTGTTTCTAGGAAGGAAGGGGTAGGCGGGCCTCATGTACGTGCATTGAGTGCTTGTTTCTGTATCAGCTTCCCCCGGCCAGATCTCCCAGGCCATTTCTCCAGGTAACTAAGAATGTCTGAGTGGGGACCTGGCTCCATCAGGGAGTGGCTGCAAGTCGTTTGCTCCCTTTGGAGGAAGTGTCGCTCTGGGATTAGTGAGAGGGCGTTAGTAGTATTCTCATTGCCTCCTGGGTGTTGGTATTTTCTCCCCAAATTTTAACCTTTTTGAGGGCAGGGATCATGTTTTACTTTTTGTGTTTTTGTACCCCACATGATACGGGTTTTTATATGGTGTTTAATTCATACAGTCACGAGTCTCTTAATGATGGGGATGTGTTCTGGGAAATGCGTCATTAGTGAGTGTACTCACACAAACCTAGATGGCAGAGCCTACTACACACCTAGGCTATATGGTACTAATCTTATGAGACCACCGTTGTATATGCAGTCCGTCGTTGACCGAAATGTCGTCATGTAGCGCATGACTGTACTTCGTTCAGGCTGATTGAGTGAAAATTGAAAGACCTGGCTTTGAATTGGGTTCCTGGGTTCCCGGGTTCCCGGTCATGGAAAGGTGCTGAGTCTAGGCCAGTTTGTTTTCCTTCTTTCTGCCTGTGGACAAGATGAGAAAGGGTTGGGGTTGGGATGGGGGTGGCGTCTTTGTGGCCTTCTCTCCATGAACGCCTTTTCTCTAAGGCCAAGCAGTGAGCTCTCTGCTTGTAGCTTCTGCCTCTTCTCACCTGGACGTCAGTGTGGGAGAGGCGCAGGGCTAGGCAAACACCAGGAGGACAGCTAGGGATCCCTGGGGGTGTGGGAAGCTGGGAGCAGCATGCTGTAAACAGCCCAGAACATACCAGAAGGGAGTATTGCCTGTGTTCAGAAGGGACTGGGTGCTTTCCTTCTGGTAGCTCTGGCTGATGCAGAGTTGGGTTTAAATCGTGGTTCTCTCGTGTACTCTTTTTTGGTGTATGTGTATGCAAGCCCTTTGTGTTTGAGTGGGGAAATCCTCTCTTATCAATGGAATTCACTGACTCTTACAGTGATACCCTTTTCAGTGTGTTGTGAAGACAGTCATCCAGACTAACTAGGTTTATTTGAACAACTCTGATTTCTTTTGTAAGAAAAAAGAATCCCAATTGTATTCTGTGTTTAGATGGCCTGTTCTCCAAGTCCCAGGACTGTCCAGCAGAGGGTTGCTTAGCAGGGCCCAGGGTAAAGACTGCTGTCCCATCAGTGGCCAGGGCGGCCCACAGCCTTCTAGTTTGGCTATGGCCTTCCTCATGTTACTTTTTCACCTGCTCCCACCCACATCACTGGAGGTGGCCCAGCATGAAAGCATTCCTCTTGAAGAGCTGACTGGAAGTGCTCTCGGTGAAGTCCGGGAGGAAATGGCTTGTGTGGCCAGGGGTCCCTGTGTACCGCTTCAGCCCAAGCCCAGGTCAGCCTACATGCCTTCCCTCAGGACAGCCTTCCTTCCTAACTTTCTCTCCTCCCCTCCTGTCTCTACCTTTCCCCTCCCCTCCCCTCCTCTTCCCTTCCCATCCTCCCCACTTCTTTGGGAATTTAGGACTGTGGACTTAGAGAATTCAAGATAGTAGATCTAGAGTCCAGGTCTCCTGACTCATTCTAGAGTATTTTTCCCACCACAGGCCAGTGCACAGCTTCTCTTACATGAGGGTGCCCATGTGTGGAAAGCAGTGAGTCTCTGGCTTGTTGAGAAGATGGGTCACCTGCTCTTTGGACTCCAATGTATTTTTAGCACAGCACCCCTTCATAGGGTGTGCTTTGTTCTAGAGCTGGGTCTCGCTTCTAATTTCCCAGATACTGGCCTGATGAGAGTATTAGTTGCAGTGGGAGACTTTTTTTCCATCCTGGCCAGAGATAAGTTGATTCTCTTGTGAGTGGGAGTGGGCAGCCAGCCCTAGGAGGATAGGGAGATCCAGAAGGGAGAGGGCAGGACAGGGAAGATCCTGGCAGGACTTGAAGATATGCTCCAAAGAGAGAAGAAGCAGGAGTTCTTGCTAAAGGCTGATCTAGGACCCATTGCTGGTGAACGTGCTTCCATGGGGTGGTTGGCTTTAGGGCACTGGGCAATGGCTTCTGCTGCAGAGTAGCCTCAAGGGGGCCATGGAAGCAGCATCTCCCTCACTGTCTGGCAGTGAACGCCCCTGAGGAGTAGGCCCCTGGGGGCAGGAACTCCATCTAGTGCCATTCCTAGGACTAAATTCCTTGTCCCCTCTATGTCCCACATTCCACCATCTTGAAGCCATGTTGACTACATAGATTGGGGACTGGGCCATGGTAGGGGTGTGCCTCAAACCTGATTAGCACTCAAGTCCCTTACTCTGGTCATCCTCCTCCCAGGGGAGACCCTTTCAAAGAGTTGTGCTGGATGAGAGAGAGTAATTCACCCCTCAAAGGCTCTATAGCCTGCAGATTTTGGTGGGGGGAGGGGGTGAGTCCTCGCTATCTTTGAAACTCTCCCCCAAAACTGTTCTGTGGGCTGTCCTTTCTCTATCTCTCTCAGGAGAAACCAGAGGTGGTGATGTGGTCAAATGTGACTTGTTAGCTGTGCCCCGGGTGCTCGGTTTTGGGGAAGATTTATCTCTGAGATGGCTAAGCAGTAAAACTCCTTTCTCCTGTGTCATCCAAATGGATGTGATGTGGGTGAGCAACGTGGTCAAGTGTATTCCTTCACTTTCGATGTGGATTGCAGTCAAACCTGCCTGGTCTTCTACCCTTGGTTAAGATGACTCATAGTTGAGAAACTGAAAGAAAATAAACTGTCTTCACCAGCCTGTGAACCTCTCCAGGCTCTGAACCAATTTCAAGTAGCCTAGGGATGCCCTGATGCCTACATTATGGAAGCCTCTTAAATTAGATAAGCAACATGAAGTTATTGGGGGCTTTCATTTTCACAGGGCCAAATAACTTAGAGCTGAGAGCAGAGGCAGATGCCTGCAATCTCATTTCTAATTCACCATGTGTTTATTGAACACTTACTCTATGCCCAGCACTGGGCTGGGTGCTGGAGATGCAGGGGTGAGCAAGACCAGGCAGGTTCCTTCTCGTGAAGCTGACTTTCTCATTTGGGAGATGGGTGTGTGTGTCTGTGTATGTGTGGGCATGGGTGGCAAATCCCTGTACCTGAGAGCCAGACATACAGCCAGAAAATCTAAAGTACACAGGCCAAGAGAGGTGAAGTGACTTGCGCAGGCCACCCAGCTACCTAGCAGAGCTCAGCCGCAAACCCAATAGTTTTTTCTGAGTCCCAAACTCGTGCTTTTTCTAGCACATCAGGCAGCCACCTTTAGCAACTCAACAGAGTTATAGGTGGGGCTCCAGGTACCTTCTGAATTGCCTCTTTAAAGCATCCTAGGTAAGCAGGCTTCCTCTTTGGACAGCTCTCCAGGGAAGGTGAGCACAAAGCTTCCTTGCAGCTCTCCACTCCAGGTGTTTCTTAGCCTTCCATGTTGTTTGGATAAAGTGGCACACTCAGGTCGCTGCACACCTATTCATTTTGGAGTCACCGAGACACTTGTATTTCTTGGGAAGAGTTACTGTATCTTTGTCCCAGTTAGTACTTACCACTGAGCCATATCCTAACACCCATCCCAGTTACTAGAAGGCAAGTTGGTGAATTGGGGGTAGCAGATGAAATACCTCACATTCTTATTTATTTGTTTGTTTTGAAAGAAAAAAAAATTCCCACTCACTTTACCATCCTCTTCTTGCCTTCATGGAAACAGAATGCACAAAGTTTGGAGGAGAATTAAATGGCACTCCTCCCCACCAATGTCTTACATTCCGAGCTTTTTCTATGCCTACTGCGTTTTCAACTTATTACAGCTTTTCTACGGCTTGGAAAATCCATTGACTGAATGATGATTGTTTTCATGAAACGGTGCAACATGTAAAGCAATGGTTGTCATTAATAGTGCAGTTATGTAGAGTGTAGCTCTTTAAGCCTTCAGTTTCAAATCAGATTAGCGCTCTGTTAACTTAAAATAGCCCCAAAAAAGAAGAAAGCAAAAAAAAAGAGCTGTCGGAAATCAGAGGGAAATATTAGCATTATGAAACATGTTAACAAGTGGCCATTAGCACTTTATGTCTGCATGAATAGCATCTTTAAGTGTTTTATTGGTAACAGAATAGAGTGGAGTCACATAGAATAGCATTACTTTTCAAATTGGCAAGTTCTTTTAATTCAGACTTCTTGTTATTGCCTACTGGGGAGCATTTATTCGCTTGTCAAAATGTACGCCAGGATGGGAAGAGGTACTTCAGCTTTTCTGGCTGATTTCAGGCTCTCAGGTGTAAGGGATTTGTCCCTTCACCGTGGCCCCCCCAACACTCGTCTCCACCAGGAGGAGGGAGAGTTTGAAAGCATGCATGGAGGAAGAATAAGGCCGTGGAAGAAGCTGGATCTCAGAGCTTTGTGCCTGCCCAGCCCCCTGCACAGCCTGGGGTGTAAGTGTGCGCGTCTCAGTGTGCCTGGGCACGTGGTGGGCTGCGGGGAAGTGTGTGGGGACGGCCAAGCGGGAGGAGCTCTGAAGAGCTGCTAGTGGTTGGCCCCTCCTCAGGCTCCTAGCTTCTCCTAGAGGCTCCTAAACGTTAGGGAAAAGACTCTAATTTGGTCTTGACTGCCGCCTCTCAAAAGCCCCCCATTCTTTTTCGTTTCCCCAAACCAGCTGACCCCCTCCATTTATTGTATAATGCAGAATGCTGGTCCCTCTGGGCCTCAGGGCCCGTGGTGAAAGTGGAAGTTGAAATTCAAACTCCAAAGCCAGAGTGCCCCCAGGTTGGGCCCCTGGTGGTTTTATGGCTATGGTATGGAGTGGCCGGCTGGCCTCTTGGCAGTTTGGAATTCTGGAGGTTCACGCATTCATTTTTCAACAATTTTTTTGAACACTTGCCGTGTGCCAGGAACTATTCTTGGTGTTGGGCGTATAGTGATGATCAAAGCATTCAAAAATCCCTGCTCCGTGGCACTCCCATTCTAGCTGGGGAGAGAGACAGACAATAAATGATGAATAAACGTGTGAATTATGAAGCGTGTCAGAAGATGACTGAACTGCCTTGGAGAAAAATAAGGTGGGGCCGAGGGATAGGGAATGTGTGTTGGGCACACTTTAAATAGGATGGTATGGATGGTGCCACCCAGAAGCAAAGGCTCCAAGGGATGAGACCATCGGCTCTGTGGATTTCTGGGGTAAGAGGGGCCCAAGAGGCGTCCATTTGCTGTTCTCTCTATAGCGAATGCAGACACCTGGCACACAATCTGCCTGCCTGTTGGGGGAGAAGTCAGGGGCCCTGTGGACAGAGTGGAAGGAGGAAAGGAGGTGGGTAGCAGTTGAAGTCCCAGGGAGAGGAGACCAGCACCTTGTAGGCCATTGCGAGGACTTTGGCTTTGACTTCAAGGGAGATGGAAGCCACTGGAAGAGTGGCTTCATGTGACTTAGGTTTCCAGAAGGTCACTTTGGCTGCTTTTTGAGACTTGAGTGTAGGAAGGTGAGGCAGAAGCAGTCAGGAGGCTGTTCCCAAAATCCAGGCAAGATGATGGCAGCTTGGACCAGGATGATGGGATGTGAGAAGGGGCGGGATGGTGGATATGTTTTGAAGGTAAAACCAACAGGATTGGCTGACAGATTGGATGTGAGGTGTCAGAGTTAGAGAGGAGTCAAGGTGGACCCTAAGGTGTTTGGCTTGGTGACTGGAAGGATGGAGTTGCTGTTTATTGGGATGGGAAAGGCATTGGGAGGTGCTTGAGAGGATGGAAGTGCTCAGCCCAAGCTGTGGGGCCCCTCCTCCCTCCTCCTCTTCTCTCCTCCTCTTCTCTTCTCCTCATCCTCCCTCTTCCTCCTCCTCCCGCCTCCTCCTCCTCCCGCCTCCTCCTCCTCCTTCCTCCTCCTCCTCCTCCCTCCTCCTCCTCCTCCCTCCTCTTCTTCCTCCCTCCTCCTCCTCCTCTGCTTAGGGCCATGGGTGGCTGTTAGACTGGCCCTGTTCAGGCAGGATTGGGAGGGAAGGGAGTGTGGCCCTCATGGGTAGTTAGGAGAGCTCTGGTAGACTGCTTGTAGCTAAGATGACTTAAGTTGGACTCTAACTTGTAGTTCTTGAGGGAAGATGTTTTTCTGAACCATTTTATTCAGCTTCCTTCTCTATTGTTCTTTAGCTACCAAAGACGACTTGATCTTTTTTTTTTTTTTTGTGGTGAGGAAGATTGGCCCTGAGCTAACCTCTGTCAATCTTCCTCTTTTTGCTGTGGGAGATTAGCCGTGAGCTAATGTCTATGCCCATCTTCCTCTATTTTGTATATGGGATGCCACCACAGCATGGCTTGAAGAGTGATGCATAGGTTCGGCCCAGGATCCGAACCTGTGAACTCTGGACCGCCAAAGTGGAGCACGCGAACTTAACCACTATGCCACCAGGCTGGCCCCACAACTTGATCTTTTGACTTGGGAATATGTGCTTTGTTTCTTGCATTTCTTTCCCTCAGCTTGTTTTCTCAGAGAAACCATGGTTTCTCAGGGAAACCATCAGGGGCTGCTGGTGAACCATGGGATTTGGAAATGGATATATAAGCTGCATCGTTTCCTGGACTTCACCCTCTTCGGTGCCTGAGGCTTGTCAGGAATCCACTGCCATTGTGTCTTATACCTTCAAAGAGTCCTTTCCTGACTATGTCTCTGTGGCTCTGCTGTGCTCAGGTCTGCCGGTCAGCCCGGGGTTTGGAGTTTCTGATGGAAATCGTCGTCCTCCTTTCCACAAGTCCTCCTCCTCCCTTTCCCCATTCCTGGAAAGAGCTTGGCTGGCAGATAGAGTGTTTTTCCTTGAAAGGAGAGTGGAGAGCCCTCTAATGGAAAAGTAAAATAATTCTTGGAATCCTTATAACACCCAAACCAGCCAAAGCTGGGACCGAGTAAATTATTTGGAATAATTTGCAAGGGCCTGAATCAAACAAATTGCTTTCTTGCCCTGACCTCATCTTGAGTCTTTAGACCAGAAGCCAGTGATTTGAGAAGTCTGATGAGAAAAAGGAGTCCGAGTTTCTGTCTCAGCCACTTTTGTTTTAAGGGGGTCTTCTAGGCTTTCGGCTCACAGGTGAACATCTTTTGCCAGCGACAGTTTCCTTATCACAGAAGGAGCTCCTTTGCTCAATAAAGACTTTAAGTAGCAACGTTTAGAGCACGACTTTAACATCCCTCAAGTTAGGCCTCCGGTTTTTTTCTCTCTCTCTATATGGTGCTGGCTTTGCCACATGTAGAACAAATTATTCTGGAATCGTAGGTGATCCCAGGGAGAGCCCATAGAAGAGTCTAGGCCACCAGCTCAAAAGTCCAGCCCTGTTGTGGAAGAGAGCCTCAGGGAAGTCCAAAGGCTGCCAACGTTTCCCATGTCCCAGCTGTGTAAGCAGCCTCTTCCTGAACCAGGCTGAGAAGTGTTCCTGATGTCTTCATTCTCACAGCTGTGCCCCTCCTTGACCAGTTTGCCGAAGTGCTTGAGACCAGCATCTGTCCTTCGCCCATCATATCCTTTCCATCCTGGAGGAAAACAAAGTCTTCTTCATAAAGGGAAAAGTCCAACGCAGTTGCAGATTGGCTATTCCAGAACCTTACAGCCTCATTCCTTTAAAACTGTGTCTTGGGGATGTTTGTCTCACAGCTACTGGCAACCTCCTTGTTTTTGTAAATGTCAGACTCAGTGACTGCTCTGCTGGCGGCCCCTTCCACCACTGCAGTGAGCGCGACCTGGGGCGTAATTCCGTGTCCCCCAAGAAGCTTTTCTCTGGCTTCCCTTTCACATCAAGCCTTTTCCACCACACTCTGAAACAAGTGTGGCCGGTTAGAATTTCCTTCTATTTATTCCTATCATTTTTTGTAGTTGTTGTTTGGGGGAGCAGTAGACAACTCTGGGGCGGTCAGCATTTTAGGTTGGCTCTTTGAGTTGAATAACTACTTAGCTGTTGCTCAACTACTTTTGTTTGTGAAATAAAGGGCAGTAAGCACCATGACAGGAGAGAATTTCAGGTTTATTGTGATTTCTTTTTTGTATTTGCATCTGTCCTGCTCCGTTAGGGCATTACCTGTCACCCCATAGGAACCAGCAGCGAGGACCATATGATTTTAAAGCCTTAGAAATCTATGTGTGTAATATGTCTTTTGTGAAATTCCTTTTGTTCTTTTGCTTTAGAAACTGTAATAATAATCCATGGTAATTATCCCATGGTATGCTGTCCTCTGTTACCGGAGCGCTGGATTAGTGTGAAAACGTGTCCTGTATACAGTTTCAACAGCCTGATTTTGCTTCTTCCTCCCCGCTCTGCCCCCCTTTTCTGTCTTGTGCTATTTGGAAGACAATTTCCACATTTCTGCCATATGTCTTAGAAAAGCTCAGGACTTAGAGGCAGTAGCAGACGTGGGACAGTGAGCTCAGTTCAGGTGGGGAGGCGGCCCTGTGTACCAGAGACTGTTAGGCAGACGGCGAGCTGTTGAAACAGCTGCATTTGGAAACGGTGCTTCCCCTTGCCTGCCCTCTTTTCTTGAGAGACTCCAAAACACCTGAAAATGCAAAAGCACTTCGCCAGGTTTTAACTTCTCTGGCTGGAACAGAAGCAGCTTCGAATCAACAAGAGCACAGCAGTCTTTGTACTTTTCGCACACGTTTTTCCAGCTTTTCAAGAAAGACAAGCCCTTTCTTTTCTTTTATTCTCTTTTTTTTCCGTCTTTCCTTCTTGCCTTCCTTCCTTCCCTTTTTTACTTGTTTTTTGGTGCCTTGTTTTACATTCTGCTGAACTAGAAGTTAGCATTTAATCCTTGGCCTCCTGTCTGTTGAGATATTATGTTTTTTTAATAGTGCTTGTTTATGACTAAGGTCAAAGGCAGTATTTCAGAACAAAAATTAGACTTAGTTCATAATTGAGTACATATGTACGTAACTGTTTATTTTTATAGTTTGCTAATTTATTTTTAAACAGCTCAGTTATGCCAACATGTTTATAGCTCCGTTCATCGCATGCTTTACCAGTCGGGGTGTTAAAAGGCACATGCTTTTCAATAGTTTGGATCCTAAGTTAAATTAGATAATGCCATCAGGTAGCGATTTAATTACATTAATTGAATGTTTAGGCGGAAAGGTAGTTTTGCAGAGGCTATAATGAAATAACATTTATAAGTACACGTGTATAAATCTCAGCATTTATAGACATTATTTGAGGTTGCTGACAGAAAAATGGAAACATATCAGGCTTTTAGAAGGAAACGTGAGGGGGCTCGCTCATCAGTGGTAAATGCTGCCTTTGCAATTTAGGAGGCTGCTGGGCATGGCCATTTTCTTCATGAGCTGTCTTATCATTAGTGCTCTGAGCAGAGACACACAAAGGCACTGGGGTGCATTTTGATAGCCAGGGCTTTCCTGGGAGGCAGCGTGCCGGCTCACTGAGCCTGAAAAGGCCAGACGCCGTCTAGTGAGGTCTTTGTCACCTTGCAGGGCTGAAGCTTGGCACACTTGGGTTTATCTCTGTGGCACTCCAAGCCAGCCCTGTCTGGAATTTGAGGAGGGCTGTCTCAGGGTTCCAAGGGATTTTGCGGACCAGGATGGAAGCTGCTGGCTGAGCCCTGGGGCAGAAGATGTGGCAAGTCAGCCCACAGCTCTTGCCTGGGAAGGTGACTTCCTCTGATGCAGAGGGAGTGCAACTAGGGTCAGAGCCCCAGCCCCTGGTCAGCTACCTTCCCTCCATGCCCTCGGACAAAAATGGGAGCCCCAGCCTTTGGCTAACAGGACAAGCTATTTGGGGTCCAGGTGTTCCTTCCCACCTCTCTGTGATTTAGTATGGTGGGTGTCAAATGATGGCTAGCAAAAAGGAATTTGTAAGTGTGCTAACAACAGATCCTTTGCTGTGAGTAATTCATTGTCTTCTGACACCATCTGGTTTCACCCTGGTGGCAAAGCCTAGTGCGGTGTCCCTTACCCTCAACCCTGTGTGGGTTATTTACCAAACGCCACCGGGCCTCCCCCACAGCGTCTGGCGGATGAATCAGGTGGGTCTGCTATGGCTCCTGGGTGTTTGCTGGATGCAAATTTTTCTGACCACTGTTTTTTGGGGGATACTCTCCCCCTTCCTCAAGTAGTAGTGTTGTTCCTGGTGATACCCATAATTGGCCCTTCCCCTTTAGGTCAGCCATGAATGACTTCATCTAAAATTAAAGACCCAGATGGAGGATTACCCATTCTCATTACAGAGTGGCCACCTTGTCTCCCCTGCCTCTGGGAGGTGGGGGTGGGCGGGAGGGGCTATTATTTCACAACAGTCTTGCCTTGGTGGCCTGAAGGTCTCTGTCCCTTGAAAGAGAGATGAGGAAGCTGGAAGGAAGGGTGGGGAGGTGTGCCTTGAGGGGAAGGAGGCCTACTGGTTGGGACAAGAAGGTAAAGGAGAGTTGGTTTGGCCTCAAGGGAAGGACGGGAAACCTCTCATTCCCAGCGTGGAGGCACTGTTTGTCCAGCCGAGAGCAGCCCCACTTGGTTGACTACCTGATGAGTGATTTTCCCCAAGATGACAGCTGCTCCAATACATTTCACCTACAAGTCCTGACAAAGTGGTGTGTTCTTTTCGGGTTGTTATTACTGCAGCAGGCATTTGGAAGAATCTGGAAGAATGGGGCTCCAAACGACAACCTTGAAACAATTTCTGAGTATTGGTTCCTTCCCTTCTTGCTAACCCTCGGCTTTTTTTGGTTTATGAAAAATTAGGCCCATCCCTTTCAAACATCCCTTGTGCTATTAATAATGAGGATAGAAATAAAATCATGGTACTTTTTTTTTTTGTGCATGTAAGGAAGATTGGCCCTGAGCTAACATCCGTGCCCGTCTTCCTCTACTTTATCTGGGACGCCGCCACAGCACGGCTTGGCAAGCTGTGGGTCGGTCTGCGCCCAGGATCCAAACCTGCGAACCCTGGGCCGCAGAAGTGGAGTGCGCGCACTTAACCGCTATGCCACCAGGCTGGCCCTCATGGTACGTTTTTATGGTTCCTGAATAAGCCTTTTGATGAGTGTTGTCAGATTTGAGCCTTACCTCATGAGCCCAGAGAAATTAAGGGGCACGTCTGGTCTCACACAGCTGCAGGATAGACTTAGAATTCGGGCCCAGGACTCCTCACTCTTGGCCCTCCACCTGTTCCTCAGCTCGCCCACAGACATTCGGGGCTTGTGGAAGGCTGGGTTTTGGTGGAAGATCTGTTTGAACAGTCTGGGGCAAGGAAGTCGATGGGAGGGCTCACTGGTAGGGGAGGCAGGTGATAGAAATTAGTTTGGTCTTTGAGGGTTTGCAGGGACAGATATGTGCCTGACATTCACCCTTTCTATATAATTTCAAGAATTTATTGTCATAGTCCCTAAGCACCAGGGGATATGTTAACTTGGAGAAGCTTCTCAGTAACTAGCTCAGGTACATTGCCTGGTGAGCAGCAGTAGCTGTTTCTTGGGCTTATTCCTGCAATGCTGAGAGAGTGCGCTGAAGAGGAGGGTCTGGAGAGACCGACACGGAGTTAGTTGTTTTAGCACACTTGGCCTTCCATTTGCATTGCTTTAGACTCGGCTTTTTCTGGGTTCCAGGACGCTGAGCTTCCATTTCAAGGAGAACATCAGTGTAAATATAAAAACCACGGGTAGTCGGAGGTTGACTTGTTTGTTTTATTATACCTTCCTCTTTGGGAGAGTGGCTGGCAGGGTAGAAGGCTCAAGCATGTGTAATATTCTGGTATTCAGGTTGGTGACCTCCTCTGCCTTTGCAGTGGGTGGCTGGGCTGGGCAAAGCCCCGAGGCAACTTAGAAAGGGAAGGGTGGACTCAGAGAGACCTCTGGAAGATCGTGCAGCTTCATCATCGCTCCTGCACATGTGCCAGCAGGCAGCTGTGCGTGGATGGCTGGGGAAACTGCTGTGCAGTGTGAGCACCCAGCCCTGGTCTCTCGTGAGAAGGCTTGGTGGGCATCTCTGTTTTGTGTGGAGATGTCCTGCCAGGAAGTGTGAGTTGGAAAGGAGACCAGGGCCCTATGGCCCAGGGCTGGTGTAGGCTGAATGATCCCTTTCTCAGAATGTGCCACCCAAAGCCGTGATTGCTTCCAACAGGCAGTGGGACAGGCTGAGTTTTGGTCTGGTTGGGCCTTGAAACTCAGTGTCTTTCATTCCCTGCCTCCTTTCCTTTCTTCTTTCCTTTTTTTTAATGAATCAATAAGCAGTTGGTAATCAATTTTCAGAAAGTTTAGATGAATGCAAATTATTGTTTAATTAAAAAAACTTTAGGGCTGGTCGGGAGGTGCAAGTGGTTGGATGCGCTTGCTCCGCTATGGTGGCCTGGGGTTCGCTGGTTCGGACCGGGCGCGCACTGACGCACCACTTGTCAAGCCATGCTGTGGCAGCGTCCCATATAAAGTGGAGGAAGATGGGCATGGATGTTAGCCCAGGGCCAGTCTTCCTCAGCAAAAAATTGGCAGATGTTATTGTCAGGGCTGATCTTCCTCACACACACACACACAAAAAAAAACACTTTACAAAAAGAATTAAACTTTGACAAAAGATCCAGAATACTGTCCCTCTCAGTGGCTGTTGGGTTTGCATGTTGTCTCCCGGATCTTCTAAACAGGTTAAATTTGCCCTCACAAAATGTCACATTTTCCTGGGAGAGCCATCTGGATGTTTGATGAAGGCTTTTCAGTCCTGGATAGGAACTGCTGGGCGTGGAAACCACCAACTGTAAACTCTGGAACAGCCACTGGTACGGGGGCTTGGACAGCACTCAGACCTGAGCACCACAGATTCTTTCCCACCTTGGGCAGTGCGTGGGAAGGCTAACTGGTAGGCGGGAGCCTCATGCCCCGTCCTGGGAATAGATGGAAGAGAGGGTACAGAGGAATTTGTTATGGTGCTCAAAAGAGGCAAGAGCCAGCTATTTCGCAGGGAGACGTCTGAGTCCTGGAAGGCCCTCCCAGGCTGGGGTGGGTGGCGTGGGTGAGGGTTTTAATAAGTCAGAATCCCTGGAGAAGTGACCTTCCTATGCAACTGCCCCCCGTTTCTCTCTTGGGTCTCCTGCTTGGACCTCACTCTGTCCTTCTACCTGGTTGGAGTTGGCTAAGGCTTAGAATGGGGCCGACATGATCTGAGGTGATGTGGCCACTCCCTCCTGGGACTGGGGGTGACCTGGTTTGGAGGAGGTAGCCTCCTCCCTTGCTCCCACTCCCAAGGCAATTGCAGTGAGTGGCTCTGGGTCTCCTCCCTTCCCCACAGATACCTTCATGACTGGCTTTGATCCTTATTTTAAACACATTCTATGCATATTAAGATGACAGACACATTGGTTTTGCTCCAAGCAAGTAGCTGTCCACCCAGGGTCCTAAAAACAGGTAGGTATTTGGAAGAGAGTAAGCGTTAAGTCTCGCTGTTTCTTCTGGGAGCCCCGGATGGACCAGTGCTCGCGCGCTGTCTCTCTCTCTCGCTTGCTCGCGCTGTCTCTCTCTCTCTCTCTCTGTCTCCCTCACCCCTTCCCTGTCTCATTTTACCCATGAGAAATTGGACTCTCTTAGAGATTAAGTGTCTCCTCCTTGTCCCATAGCTTCTTAGTGACAGGACTAGAATTTATGTAATTTGGTTACCAGTGGAGGGCTTTCCTGCTCTACTCTGTTACCACAATCAGAGCTAAATTTGGTGTTTTTTTTTTTTGATTGGTATTTTCTTAAATGCATATTTTAATATAAGAAAGCATGGGATTGGGTGTGAATCATACTTTTTGATGTAGGAGGAAGATAAGGGGAGGAAGCCGACTGGGATCAATTCTGGAGCAATACCCGAGATCCGGGAGTTGTGTGTACAAAGCGTGTGATGGCAGAGTGCAGATATGTGCTAGCAAGAACCACTGTGCTACTCTTCTGAATTCCACAAGAAGTTGTTCTGTCTGTATAATTTTATTAGGCTGAGACTTTTTCCAATGGTTTATTTTTCCGTTTGCTCACAGCTCGTAGAAGAGAGCCAGGGAGGGAAGCCAACACGTTTGTGCTATTTACCTACTCTCTGACTTTGGAACTCAGCAAGTTGGCTGCGTGTCGCTTTGTTTCGCTGACTTTTACAAATCAGGACATAAACTGTGAGCACATCAGCTCACTTCGAGGGACCTGATGTCTGATTGTTGCTCTGATAAGTGTCTGTACAAATATTTATATGATTCTAACAGGCTTGAGTTGTGTTGTTACAAGATGCAGAGCTGTCAGGTTTCCAGGACTTCTGGTGTTAAAGCTTCTCCATGGAGTAAGGATTAGTTTCGATCTGGCCTTTCCTCCCTGAAACCCTGTGAGCCTGAGATTTCACCTAATGCAACACAAGCTGTGTAGAAAGAAACCTAGTATTACCTTGGTCCATTGTTCACAAGTAAAATAACCAGAAGAGGCCATTCTGGAACGTAGAGAGGCTGGTCTAACTTCTCTGAGTGTGTCTTCCTGTTCCCCCTTCTTAAATTTTCATGTGAGATGAGCACATTGCTGTAATTAAGGAAGCAATGTAGTGCTTTTGAAAGGCCTTTATCTCTTGCCACTCAGGTGAGAGCCTGAAAGAGAGCTTATAAACCATTTGGAAGTGAGTAATCAAATTACAAAAAGGTCCTTCATTTCCCTGAAGGATCCGTAGCTTTCTGGGACACTTCCATGTCTATCTACAGATCAGTGAGGAAGACAGCCACTAAGCTGGGAGCTCCTTGAGGGCAAGTAATGAGGCTCATCTCATTTTGTTTTCCCGCCATTAACAACACATGTTTGGAACAAATGAAAGAAAGTGGCTGCCATCGAATATCAAGTGGAATGAAGGTAGCATTTCTGGAACGATGGTGTAAATAAATGCAAAATTGGATATTTACTGACACCTTTCTAGAAACAGGTCTTGTTTTGGAAGGTGCATCAAGGGCGACTCGTTTGGGAGGGGCTCATGTGGTAGTGGGAGTCCTCCGTTGTTGATTTAGTCAACTGTGGTGGAGCCCAGCAATTTTTCCCATATTACAGATGAGGAAATGAAGCCCCAGAAGTGCTTGTGAGCCCACCCGGCAAGGTTACTGAGTTCCAGCAGCTCCTGAGCTACTGCTCTGGGCTGAGTGCATCACAGACACTATTTGAATCAGTTTCCACAGCAACCCCAGGAGGCTGGCCATGCAATATTGCCATGCACATTTTACTGATGAAAAAATCAAGGGTCAGAGAGCTTAAAGAGCTGCTCTGGGTTGCACAGCCAGGACGTGGTGGTGGATGAAGATTCCCGAATCTAACTCAGGAGCCTGAATGCTCACCCTGCTGACCCCCACAGCTTGAACCTATGTGCCCTGCTCTGAACTCTGGGTTTGATGTTCCAGGCCCATCAACTTACACCTTGACTGCTGCTGGCATGTGCTGTCTCTAGAGCTAGCCCACAGCCGGCCTGGCTTTGGACTTGCTCTTGAGGGGTTGGGAGGAGTAGGGTGCCTTAGTACCCCTAGTCCTTTCCACTCTTCCCTGTCTTTTCACAGGGCCTCACCTTCCTTCCCTACCACAAAGGACTGTCTACCTGGCTCTTGGGTGGGCCGCCTGCTCCCATGTGCATTCCTGCCAGGGATTATTTCTCTGGCCAGGCCACGGGCGCTCCCCACCCCGCTCTGAAGGCATGTCTGTCAGCCTGCAGGGGTGTGGTTCACTGGGCGGAGGAGTCCCAGGTGGCCTGGCCTGAGGGAACTGGTCCCAGGGAACCTCACTGTCCCCCGTTCTTCTCCCCGTCCCGGCTGGACTTGGGAATTTTGACTCTCAGGACCACTTCTGTAACACACAGCTCCTCTGCTGCCTCAGCTGCTACCCCAGACCTTTCTGGGCCTCTGGGTTTTCCATCCCAGGCAGAACAGCAAGACTGTGGGAGTCCCAACCCTCAGTGCCCTGGGCATAGCCCTGACATGCAATTGCTCTGGCAAGCAGCCTCAGGCAGGTTTGGGCAGAGGACCGAAAAGAGGAGAAGGAGCAAGGAGAACTGCAGCAGATCAGACGAGAGACAAAAGCCAGCTCAACAGCCTGGCAGTGGGGTGGGTGCCTGGCTGGAGGGGCTGGCCTGGACTGGCCTACCCTGGGAGGAGTCAGGTTGGCGCCTGCTCTCTCAGAGTCTTAGTCCTGCTGGAGGCCGGCCAGCTGCTGGAGCTGTGTGTGGGGCCATGAACACAGGCTCTTGAAGTCTTGAAGGTTGCGGGTTGGGAGGAGGAGGGGAGAGAGAACTGAGATGGCAGCGCACCAAACAGCTTCGGCATCTGGCCCCCCAACCCCCTACATGTATCATGGCCCAGCTGTTGCCCTCAGAGCTGTTTCACAGCAGCCACTCCTCTCACAGCTGAGCGGTTTTCTTCACTACAGTCCATGCTTTGGTCCTGGGGGTCTCCTGGTCCCTGTGACTCACTGACACCTGTACCTGGGGCTGGGGGTGGTGCAGGGCAGGTGGCAGCCATTGTCTTGAGAAGGCAGGACTTTGAGGGAGCTTGGGCTCAAAAGCCAGCTACATCTGAGTTCCTGCACCAGCTGGCTGGGTGGCCTGAAACAAGCCGATCAACCCCATTGAGCCTCAGGCCCTTTATCTGTAAAATGGGGTTAATTACCTTTCCTGTCCACTGGAAAGAAACGTTCTGCTTGCCTCTCACTCAGAGGTGTTACAGAATGTGCGTCTTCTCCCAGGGGTATTGTTCTGGAAGGCATAAGACGTGGTGGTCTTTTGACTTCAGCTCAAGCACTGTGAGCTGGAAGTGTGTGGCAGGGGACGAGGTGTGCCTGGGCCCCTGACGGCCCACTGAAGGGTGCTGTCTGCTGACCTTGCACTGCATGCGTGGCTGGCCTGAGCTCCCCTGGCTTCCCCGGGTCTGTGGCCAGACATTGTTCTTCAGCTCATTGGCTTGGGCCCAAAGATGGGAGAAGATGATGGCAGCCCTAGGAAACTATGCCTGGGGACGTGCCGTAGGGTGATCTCCCAGAAAAGGCAGAGACAATGGTTTGTTGTGGTAGTGTTCTTCCCTTTTGATGCCCATGTGCAGAGAGTCAGAGGAAGGGAAAATGGGGAAGAGACGCTGCCCATGCCTCACACCCCTCACCCAAGTTGCTTCCTGTTCTATTAGAGAAATGTAATTTCTGCATGAGTTGGACAATCATCTGAGTTTGATCAAGGTTGATGGGTGATTCAAATATAGGTACAAGGTACACATGTATTAGTACATAAATCCAAGAGGCTTCCCTTAGCAACAAAGTCTCTAGGCTCCTCGGAGAATCAGCAGCCTGGCAAACAATGGGGTGGGTCCGGGACACCCTTGGACCTGCAGATGACCTCAGTGGCCCCACTGGCTTCTGCCCTCCTCCTCCCTCATCAGCCTGCTTCTCTCTTTCCTGATTATGCTTGTTGCTGAGTAGGTGAGTAGATCAGATCACCCCTGCTCGCTTCTCTTCAGGATACTAAACCTATTTCTATTTAAATTTGAAAAACAAACACAGGTGCCAGAGGTGGCTGTGTTGTGAATGTCCCAGGTCACTTCTAGGAAGGGAAGTGGGTATGGGGCAGCCCAGTGCTTCATGGTGCCTTCCTGGTACTGGGATGATGCAATGCTTGGAGGCTATCGCCTGCCCCCCCGCCCCCCACCAGGGCACACCCTGCAACCTTGTACAGACCCCTGTGTCCAGCCCAGCCTGGGTGTGCATCTTATGTGCTTGGTTGGCGCTGATAGGGGTCATCGGTGGGGAGGAGTTCTCCTCGGAGCACACTGCCGCACATCCCGTGAGCTGCCCCGAGGCTGTGCCCAGCCTGCAGTGTCCAGGGCCTCTTCTGCCAGGGCCCTGCTGGTTATCACTGTGGGCATTATCTCTACTCACCACCTCTGCACCCAGGGCTGTGGTGTCCCCTTGAAGAGCCACACACCCATCTACCCAGAGGCCCTTCTTGCTTGGAGTCTGCCTCAGTCCCCCCCACCCTCCTCCAGGGACTTTGACTCACCTCAGCTTTCTCAGAGCAATGTCCTTACCCAAAGGACCAGACCTGGCTCTCTAGGGGCTGCCCTGTGGGTCCCCCAGTCCCTCACCTCCTTGGGCCTGCCGGGTTTTGTGCCCAGCAATCTCTGCAACACCCAGCCCTTTGTGGGTTCTCATGGTGGCCTCGGCTGATGGCGTGGTTTCATTTAGGACTATGCACAGGGACCTTTTGAGCATTTCTCTACTAGATTGCTGTCATGTCATTGGCAAAGGGAGAAATGGGACAAAAGAGGCCATGGACTCCTCTAGGGTAGATGTGTGCTGAAGACAAGGTGGTAGCACAGAGAAAGGGGGAGTAGAGGCCTGGTCTGGAAGGCCTTTGAAGGAAGTTGTTAAATTGCTCTGTAAGCTGCAAAGTGCCATTCAGTGGAAGCTATTATTATTATTATCATCATAATGGTCATTATCATCACCATTATAGGATATGGCAATGAGGTGGGTGGTAACTGGTGAGCACTGATGGAGTTTCCAGCTGATTCCTGATTTTAGAGGCCGTGAATTTGTCTACCTGGAACATTACAATTCAATTCAAGAGCTGGGGTTTGAGTCTAGACTTCAAAGCTCTCTGATACTTCCCTGGCTTACTAAATTGAGGGCTAGTTTCTAGGGTTTGACCTGAAGACAACTTATATATCCTTGAATACTAGTTATCCATATTGTGAAAAACCTGAATTTATCAACAGAGCTGTAAAAAGGTGACGCTTCATTTCACAAAAGATTTTTTTTTCACTTTACAAAAGGATCCACGGTGGCATTCTTTTTCTATGGAATGTTTCCCTAGCTCCGTAAGTGTTTACAGGTCATTAACAACTTCATGGAAGGATTTTGGTAGAGAAAAGGAAGGCTGCAAGGAAATCACCTCACAGCTCTAGCTCAGAAGATGCTAGTTAAAGAGAATTAGAATCTGTTGGCCAACAGGGGTCTGCCAAGTGTTCCATGCACTCAGTGCTGGGAGAGAAGTAGGGAGCGAGCTTCCTTCCCTCTGAGAAGTTAGAATCCCTTTGAAATCAGTATTTCTCTTGAAGGAATTGTGAAGACACTATTGTGAAGATAGAACTTAAGGGCTAAGTTGTATTCACTCATTTCTTATGATTGTTGATGGGAAAATGGGACCTGCTTTACAAAAATCCAGTTCACATACTGCTTTTCAGGAATACTGCTACTGCGTACAGCGAGGGAGAGTCGAGGAAGGAGTTGGCCTAAGACTCCTCTTGGGAGCATGGAGAGAGCTCACAATAGAATGCGGAGGGTTGGCTGTCCTGGAATTTAATTCTCTGTGATCAGGTTTTGTACTCCCGAAATGGCCCAGGCCCCTGATGGCTGCTAGGAGAGAGAAGTTGTTAAGTAGAGAGGGTTGTACAAGGTGGGAGAGATGTACTCATCAGATTCTTCCAGAAGGGGTAACTGGCTCAAATACACATCTTGAACCAGTGGCCAAGTTCTCTCTTCCTGCTCTCCTTCCGGCTGCTGCTCTGAGTTCACTTTTGCCATGTGCAGAGTTGACCAGAGGACAATGGCAGACCTATCGTCAGATGGTCAGCACCAGCCCTGTCTCTGCCTGGGAAGTGGTTTTGGAAAGCTCCTGGTTCTGGCCCGGACACCTGCCTCCGAAGGCTAGCCGCTGCCCTTTAGTAACACCTTTGGGATGCTCAGCCCTTGCCCTTTCCCGCTGCCTGTGGCTGCCTGCACCACCTCCCTGGGCAAGGCATTCTGGAAATGTATTTATTGGACTTGGCTTATGTGGGTCATAATTTGTTTGTCCGGCTTCCAGGGACCCTCCCTGGTCCTAGCATTCTGGGATTCCATGAGCAAGTCTGTGTTTCCCTGATCCATCTCCTCTGGGCATGCAGAGCAGTCAGTCATCTCCCCTCCCGTTCTCCTAAACACCTTCCTTATCAATTGAGTTTTCACAGATAAGGGTGGCCCTGGCCCCCTTCTTTTTAGTTTATTCCCCCCTTTTCTGATCCATCTCCTCTGGGCATGCAGAGCAGTCAGTCATCTCCCCTCCTGTTCTCCTAAACACCTTCCTTATCAATTGAGTTTTCACAGATGAGGGTGGCCCTGGCCCCCTTCTTTTTAGTTTGTTCCCCCCTTTTCTGGCAATCTTTCTCAGATCTGTAGTATGTTTCTTAGGTGTTTTAAAAAATATTCTAAGAAGAATGAAAACATCCTTGTAATTTAGAGACTTTCAGAGAAACGGCAGCATCGTTTAGAGCCTGGAGTTACAGTTTGCCCTAAACATGCCATCTTTGCCCTAGGCTCCCCCGGTGGCAGGGCGTTTGGGTTGGGGGAGGAGTATTGAACTGCCCGTCTCTGAGTTGGAGGGGAATTGGGGTTTGCCAAACACCTTTTATGTATATGTATAGATTGAGGGTCCCTTTTGAACATTTTGACTTGCAGGGAAACCACGGGACCACTACAGACGCATAATATCTGCACCCCAACCAGGAAAACAACCTGACTGCCCCCAGTGGCTGAACTGGACTCACTCTGGGGGTTCCGCCCTGGACTCTATGTGCGATCCCAGTGAGAAGAAAGGAAGCTAGGCAGGAGTTGAACGTTATCTAGAGTGATATGACTGAGGAGAGATACAGGCTGGGTCAATGCCCCAGGTGTGCACAAGTAAGAGCAGGTGGCTGATTCCAGTGCAAAGTCCCAACATTGGCCAGAAAAGAGATATTACATCCGCTCTTAGATGTAATGCACCAGGGTCAACACAACTTTACAGGTTGGTCTGGTGCAAGCTAACAGTTGCTTTTATCAAAGTCTCCATGGAAGGGTTTGGCCTCTGATTGGGGTGGGGTGGAGGAGGAGTGGTAGGTCTCTGGGTCTGTGGCTGTTTGCTCAGGTGGCCTCTTTCAGAAGGCTTTCTTGTCCGTGGAGAGTTAGATTTTATTTCTCAATGGGAATAAAATGATTTGTATGCTGTACCAGGTGGACTAGATCATCCCTCCCAAAATTGTGAAGGAGGTGAAGGCTCCCCTGTCTTCACTCTCCCCGCCTCATCACTATCCATCCATTTCTCATCTGTCCATCTGTGTATCCATCTGTCATATATAGGCACCTATCAGGTACCAGTTACTGTGCTGGGATCTGCATTTCCAATTGACCCCTCCACTTAACCTCACATTCTTTTCCTCTGTTCTCTCCCTCTTCCTTTTCTATTGATCAGAGCTTCATCTCTGGAAAGGGGCTGATGACCTCATTTCTGATAACTAATAAATACCAGTGGGTATGTGTTTTATTTCACATATAGAGCACTTATTCTGTTCTAAGTACTTTACAAATGTTATCTCATTTTATTTTCTTAATTACCCTATGAAGCAGATAACTATTTGTATTCCCATTTTACAGGTGAGTCAATTTTTTTATTCCAGCTGAAGAAATAAAGTTTGGTGGTGAAACATTAGGAGTGAGCCAGGAGTTATGTGTCATCGCAGAACCAGTCTGTATCTCCCCAAGTCTGGCTTTGCCAACCGGAGATTGGGTAGTTGGAAGGAACACTTTTCCTCCCCATTGATATCTCATCTCAGCTAGCCCTGGGCCATTTCCTCGCTCTTCTCCCCATACTCCCATCTCTGCAAAAATGGCACAAGTTTTATAAGACGTTAGGATGTTAGAGATCATGTATTCACCTCGTTGTTTATAGTGGGATGACTGAGGTCTAGAGAGGTAGAAAGACCCAGCCTGGTCACCTGGCCAGGTAGTGGAGATGTACAGATAAGAAGCCAGGACTTGCAGCCATATCTTCCCACTCTGCCATACCACTGTTGGCACCATCCTCTCCACCGCCTCACGCTTCCTCAGGCTATTAGCTAAAGAGCTATTGCCCAGCAGTAAGAATCTGCGGAGGGGTCCTAAGTAGTATAGGTGTGCCTCCCTCATGGGGCTTCACTTTCTCTTTCTCAGTTTATTGCCAGTAGCAGTCTCTGTTCTGTTTTCTTCAGCTTCTTCCCCCTGAGTACTGTCTTTCTCTTTAAGATGGCTGCCCCCTCTTTTGTTCAATTCTCCTCCACTCCCCATGTCTTCCCTTAATCCACTGTGCCACGCCGGGAGCCACCGCAGCTCCAGTCTTGAGGTTCTAGCTCCTTCGTGGATCCTTCTGCTTCCTGTTCACCTGTTGTCCCCCAGCCCTGCCCTGTCGCAGCCACTGAGGGTGGGGGAGGGAGAGGAGGGTGAATGTTCATTTCTTCCCCTGATTCTCTGCTGTCTACAGCAGTGGGCAGCAGCCGTCTCCCCCAAGTGTTGTCTGAGAGAGGCCTTGATGTTGTCTCTCTTCCCAAGGCCTTTGGCAAACTAGAAGTTATCTTCAGGACCCTTGGCTGCTGTTCAACTATACAGCTAATGGGGGAGGTCAACCACCCGCCTCTCTGACTTAGTGGGGGCTCTTAGGGCTCTCAACACTACATTTAATAGTTACCCCTGACCCAGAAGGGGCCTCAGTCCAAATGAATGCCCATTACAAAAAAGTTTTGAAGTCTCTTCCCATTACTTCCTTAGAGCAGTGAAGAGGCTTCTGCTTGGAAGAAGATGACATTTGGTAATTGAACCAAACAAATGGCTGAGATACAGGCTTTGGAGTTGAACTCCCAGCAGAATGGGGTAGAAGTGGGGCAGGCTGGAGGATGACAAAATGGGGGCACCCTGGACTTTCACACTCAAAACTCTTTCTATGTTCTCAAAACTTGAGTTGCCCTAGATAATTACCTAAGTGAAATGGAGGCATGTATTCATATAAACACATATACACAAATACTCATTGTAGCATTGTTCAGAATAGGCAAAAAGTGGTAACAACCGAAACCTCAATGGTTAAGTAAATTGTAGTACAGCCATACAATGGGATGATCAATATAAGAATGAAATAGTAATACATTCAGCAGCATGGATAAATCTCCAAATCATTCTGCTCTGTGAAAGAAATTAAGCACAAAAGGTGACATACTGTATGATCCCATTTATATGAAATTCTAGAAAAATCATGACTATAGTGATGGGAAGTAGATCAATGATTAAAAGGAGTCAGAAGGAGGATAGGAGAGGGGATTGACGGCAAAGGGGCGTGACGAAACTTATTAGAATGATCGAAATTTCTATATCTTGATTTTGGTGGAGGTTATACAACTGTATACAATTAGCAAAATTCATCAAAGTGTATACTTAAAATGAGTGACTTTTATTGTATGTAAATTATGCCTCAATAAAGCTAAAAAATAAAAACCAACCACTTGAGTTGGACCGTCATGGAAGGCTCTCTGTCTGTCTCTAGCCTTTAACTGTTTACGCCTTCTCCAGACTCCAGCTGTCTCTGAGGGAGCACCAAAGTACATTTCAGGGAAGTCAGAACACTCTTTGGATTCTGAGGTGATTTCATAGAAGTTGGTAATGACTGAGAGAGAGGCAGAAGCAGACTGAGATGGCTTTATCCACCATGAGCAGAGCATGTGTACCTGTGTGAGACATGCGTGAGCACTTGTGAGTGTGTGAGGGAAAGAGAAAGTGAGGGAAGGGGATTTATTTCGTAGAATTCCAGTGGGCTTTAAAAACTAAAAGGGGGAGAGGGTGCTCGAGTCAGCCTTATTCAGTGATGTATCTTCTCCTCGGGTAGAGATCCCAACCGTGTAACTGGTGAATTCCTGTAAAGTGAGAGTTTTTGTTTTGTTTTTAACATCCATCTTCCTCTCCAAATTGTCCCTCATGGAGAGTTTCCAAGGTAGTCAGCATAAATGTGGTATCTGAACTTTCCTCATTTATTTGGCAGACTTGTGTAGGGTGCCTTTTCTGAACCTGGCTCTGTGCTAAGGCTGCATAGATTAGGGTCCTCACCATGGAAAACCTCTATGCTTGTGTAGTGCTGGGTCCTACCTGGCCACAAGGCCAGACTCCAGGTCTTGGCTGTGAAGAGGGAGTGAGGATGCCCAGGTGGAGTGATGATGTGAGCAGTCAGCCCAGCCTGGAGAATTATGGGCAACATTTCAAATAATAGTTACATTAGCTGCAGCCTTAGTCTTTGCTAGGCCTTCCCTTCACCATACCCAATAGCTAAAGGGGGCCAGGAACGTCCGTGTTTGCTGCTCTCCAGTATCAAAATGCAGTCCTTTTTAGTGGTGCTGGATTTAAGAGAATATTAAAAAAATGTTTTTAGAACTTAGCTTTTTGCATTCAGGATGTGTTTGGGTGAGCCTAACTTTGCAGATGACCGTGGTTGAAATGTAGCTAGAGAGTTGCACAACCTTAAAGTTGGGTTTCACATAGAGAAGATGTTATTTGTTGGTAACTCTGGCAGCCAGACTCGATTGGCCTGGCACATGGTCTGGTTGGCACGTATACTTCACTTCTGCTCTTCTCCAGGGTGTGGGGTGGCTGTTTAAAGAGGGCGGATGTTAATGCTAATCTTTGTGTAGCATAACACGTTACTGCCACTTGCCTTTTTTATCTGGAAGTTCAAGCAGATATCAGAAGGGAACTGTTTGTGGGTACAGAGATGGTTTAAGTTACCATTATGAGCAGAAATGACATTTGGAAAAATAACTTCCCTTTTAGGAAGGTAAATCAGTCATTTAACCACTATTTGTTGAATTCCTAGGATATCTGTAGATCATATATCACATGAGATGCTGAGTACTTTGAAATAAAATAAAAATACGTAGAAGACAGAGTCCCTGCACTTAAGGAGCACGTTGGGAAGACATGGAATTAAGCAGCAGCGTAGAGATGTAACCAGTGAAGTAAGGACTGGGTACGAGTCCAGAGTGGTGCAGAGAATGAGTACTCTACGAGGTTGGAGGAGGGAGAGATTGGTTCTTCATGCCAAGGTGACTAGTAGACCTTTAACTGGGCCTTCAAGTATTAACAGGATCCCATGAAGTCAGAGAGGAAGAAGAAAAGCCAGAACGCAAATGAGAATGGAAAGGATTTTAACTTGAGCAGAGTATTTTCATTGGTGCATTAGAGGGAGCTAAACCTGGAACAGAAATTTGGGGCTAGGTTACAGAGCTCTGGAATGGTGGCTTAAGGAGTTGGACTGTATCCTGTAGATCATTGGAGGCTATCGAAATGATCTGAGCAGGGGACAAAAGCAGCAGTCTAGGAGACGTAAATTGAGGACTCTGTCCAGGGGTGGGGTGGGGCGGGTTGTTGGAATTCTTTCTGTATTGTCCTTCATATTGCATTCTCTACTGTTGACATATACGTTCTAGAGGATGGAGTTGGTTGACTGTAGGGTTTCCTTTCACAACCAAACATTGTAGGAGACTAGCCAATGGGTCTGTTATTAATGTAGAGGAACTTTTAAGTCTTGGAAAGCTTTCATTTCACCCACATTACTGATGAGGAGTGGACAGGAATGAAGTTTGGAAGCAGGGGCCCATCAGGCTCCACATTGTTCCCTTGCCCCTCTCCTCCAGAGCATCTGTCTTGGGGAATTGTTCAGGGCCTGGACAGTTTTTCATGATGGCATTTATCCTTCAGATGGCATGTGATGAAACAAGGCAGGCACTAAAACCCATATCCTTATGAGCTCTTTAATAGCACCCTCCTACTCTGGGAGTTATTAAGCTAGCCTGAATTTCATGAACTTTTTTGGATAGAATAAGAGGAGAGTTGATAAAAGGGGTAGTAGATAGGCATCTGGAAAGGAAAGAAGATCTGGGGCTCAAGAGATTAGCCAGGGAATCACAGAGCTAGCCTCTGTGAGGATTTGACATGGTCAGAACATCTCTTCAGCCTCCTTTGTGGTACTTCCTCTTCTAGCCAGGATTTTTTTGACAAGTGTTGGTCAAACATGCTTTTGTCTGTGGTTGGTCACTTGGCACACAGCGTGGCTCCTTGTCCTGGACAATGAGGAAGCCATTTTAATGGCAGGCGGGGCAGCTGTGTGTTCACTGCAAAGGAATAACAGCTTCTAGGAGACTTGGTGGTTTTGGGGAGAAACTCACAGTGGCAGAAGTTAATTAGAAAGTAGAGTAGAACTGACTTCTGAAGGCTCATATTGTATGAATTTGGATGCGCTGTGGGCAAAATAACATAAAGAAAATGGAACGAGAAATAGCGTAAGTGACTGACAAGGACCCTGTTGGCGGGTAGACTGGTGTTGACCGGCTCCCTCAATGTGAATTTAGTTGGGTGTTTCCACTTTATTTTCCCCAAACTCTCTAAAGCAACAGTTTCGTTGAGGTCTAAGACATCTTTCAGAAACCTTTTGGCCACCTATTGTTTATGACCAGCAGCAATTTTTTCTTTCTTTCTTTGAAGATAAATCATTTTGGGTGGTAGTGAGTAAAGGCTATTTTTGAGTCTTTGGCTATTGGTTTGAAAATTTTTTATGTTATTCTTTTCACATCAACCAAAGATAGAAAGTTTCACCAAATCCCCATACAGTATAATAAGTGTTTCCTTTCATCGGGGGGAAGCAAAGTATTCACAGCCATAACGGTTTACAATGAATTGTATAAGTGATACTGACTTCTGTGTCAGCAAAAAAATGAAACAAAAACTGATCGTAGATGACATTACCTAAATGACAGTACCTACGTGTGTCCTTTCTTTCACATTTGCTGTAATCCTGTTATGGCATTGTCCTATTATCTCAAGCACTGTCATCTTTAAATGCTGTCAAATTGTAACTGGATTGCCAAGGACAGAGGAGGGGAATCAGAGAGAACACAATGACGTTTCCCAACACACCACAGAGGCGGGCTTCTTCCCTCTTTCTAGGCTGAATTCTTGGAGAAATTGTTCGGTTAAAATGATGACTCAGGTATCTTTTATAGGCTTTGATGAAATAGCCAGATTCACTCCTCAGGTTCCCAGAAGGAAAGAAAGAAACATTCTCTTTTAACAGCCAATGAGACAGACTCTTCCATGGTAACAATGTTTCTGCATCACGAGAATGCGTTATAAGTGTTATTATTGCCTTTTTAAAATCAGATCAAAAGTGATAGCAAAGAGAGGGCTCTATCTAAGAGGTTAACATCCAATTGTTATTTATAATGTTGCCCAGGTTTGGTTAGGGGACTCCATTTTAGAGACGGGAAAACTGAGTCATAAGACCGTTAGAGGCAGACTTTATGGGACAGCTGGAGTTGGGAACATTTGTATTTTGTGTTTGTGCCACATGTCCATGTTCCTTCTCATATATTTAGACCAAATTCTTATCCAGATTTCTCATAAAACATTCATAAATTTCCAGTCTTCACCTTTCTGCAGCTTCCTTAGATGGAATAGTTGGTGGTACATGACTACATTAAAATTAAGCCTCTTGCTTTTTGTATTCTGTTGCTCATAAATAAGAGAGTGAGAAATGGTTGTTTTGAACACTTGTTAAGGCTGGCGTGGCTGCCAGAGAATAGGGTGAAACTTAAGGGGACGGGGCTAGGACTTTTTTTTCATGCCTCTTTTTTTTTTTTTTTGCTTTGAATTTTATAATGGTATAATTTAGTTTTTCCTTCATCTGATTCTGTATTTCTTTTTTAATATATAATGTTGATTAGTATGTTCTATTATTTATAGCCCTCCAGAAGGATCCCAAGGGAAGATAATCTCCATTTGAGAAGACGATTTCCCAATTTCCACACAGATGACGAAAAAGTCACTGCCCACTGCACCGCTACTCCTGCTGAGTCTTCCTCTCAAGCTCGTGGTGTGTGGCAGTGAGGGCCGCAGACACCCGAAAGCCTGACTGGAGGTGCAACATGGGATGTGCTGACATTAATGTGCAAGGACTGGCTAATTGACTTGCAAAATATAGGTTAGGGAGTTTTATGGGATATCAAATTATCTTACTCTTTCTCTGATTAAAGACAAAATATTATATTAAGTAGATCATTACATGGGTAAAAGGTTAGAACTTCACACACTCAGAGGTGTAGCGCTGGCTCTCCCCCTCCCGCCTCGTGGCAGAGGCCCGTGGCAAATAATGGATTGAAGGCCGGGAGACTCACTGTCCGTAGAACTGTGAAGTGTCTGAACAGCTAAGTTAGATTTATAGGAGGGGCGTTTGCCTTAGCTTTGAATTTCCCAAGTCTTTTGATTCTGATAGAATGGTAATCTTAAAATTAAATATTAATTTATTCTGATTCCATTTCTGTTAGCAGGGCAAAGGGTGAATACATGAGAGGGGAGTGAGCAGTGGAGCAGTGGCCAGGTTTGAGAACAGAATGGCCATCTCAGGCTGCCCTGGAGTGGCGCGCACAGGGCATTGGGCGGAAATGTCACTCTGGGAAGGGCTGTGGTCATTCTAAGACTGTAGGCTGCTTCTCTGTCACCTGTGGTGCCTTGGTCAACCGTCTCATGCTATAAAGTTCTTCCTGAAAGAAATTCGAGGCCAGTCCTGATGTGGAGTTGGAGCTTCATGTATCTGTTAATAATCTACCAGCTAATCCATCATGCTGCCCATTTCTGTGCATTATTTATTTCAAAGCCGGAGGCCCTCGTGTCCACCACAGGGCTTGTGGTTTGTAGCAAGGGACCATTTCAAGGCTTCTCCAGGTAGCCATTTTCTTTCAATATCATAGATTAGTAGGTCTTTAGAAATTATCTCTTAAATTGTGTGTGTGTGTGTGTGTGTGCGTGTAGTATAAGTATAGGTTTCTTGAATTTCTCACTTCAGAACTTAACTACACATATGTGCATACAGGGAACTCTCAGCAGTTGGCCACCCCATTCTCTCTCATTGTGTGAAAAGAAGGCACGGTTGTCAAATTAGAGGTGAGGCAAGGTAGGTAATAGAGCTGTGATTGGCGTCTCGATTTGATGTGTGGGGGAGAGAACAAATCACAAGTCATACTCTGGAAATGAGCCATGGTCCACCCACAGAGCAATGACCCTGAAAGCCCCAGTACCAGCCTCCCCTGGATATCTTGACCTTCAGCAGTCTTTCAGTCAAATCCATTTCAAAAATGGAGAACAGCTTGCCACTGTCCTCTACTCTTGACCTGCTGACAGAACAAGGGTGTTAGAAACTTTGGGTAGATATGGAAATAGATCTTTAAATATACTAAACAGATATTGTATGTGTGTGTGTGTGTGTGTGTGTGTGTGTGTGTATGTGGTGAGAGAGGAGAGAAATAGAGCAGAAAGTTGGAGAAAGAAAGGAAGGAAGAGAAACACTAAAATGTGCAGTCTCATTCCCCAGCCCTCCTGTTGAAATGGCGATCAGATGTAGCCAAATATATTTCCAAGAGAAGACAAAGCCATCTATTGGGTGAAGGGGTTTGTCTGGAGGACCTAGAATTGCTGTGTGACCTTAGGAAAACACTTACCTTCTCTGGGTTGAGCTCAGCCCATTGTCCACAAGGGGCAGTGCTGGTATTTATAGACCATGTTTGACAGTCCCGAGTGGAAGGCAACTTCACTTCTCACCCCAGAATAGCAAGCATTGTTTCTCATATCTGGGTTGCTGGGACAGCTTCCTAGGAACCTAATATTCAGCAGCTTTGTGACGTTGGTGGAGGGTTTTTCTTTTTAAATGAGTCACTTGGTTTTTGCCACTTTCCACATTATTTTCCAGGTCTAGGTTTTTTCTTATTTTTTTCCTCACAGGCAGTATCTAAATGATTAGGGAGTCTGCCCTGGCTCACACAGTCCTGGCTTTTCACTTAGCTTAAAGGCACCGAGGGCTTTCCTGGGACTGGTGTCTAAAGGCTGATGACCAAGCTGAGAGCAGCAGGATGTTGGAGGAGGCATGGGCCCCTGCTGGGGTTAGCGGCCCACTGTGGCTGTTGAGGATGCTGTCCTTGAGATTTTTGCTGGGGTCACCTTGCTCTACCCTGCGGGGTCCCTGTGACTTCAGCTAATCTGGGTTTGTGTGAATTCATCAGTCTAGCCTATGGCATCCCACCCCATCCCACCCCATTGCCTTTCATAAGCCGGCAACTGCAAGGCCAGGCTCCCATACCCTCAGCCTCTAGCATTTGTTTGCGGGGGCCTCAAGGAAGAATTGGATCTGCTTAGGGAATGGGGCTTGGCCTAAGTCGACACAGTCGACTTAGGAACTATGGTGGCAAGGGATAGCTTGTTCTTCCAGGGCTGCCCTTTGTTGGTGGTGGAGAGGGTGTGCAAATCGTTTTTATATTTCCTATTTTGATTTAAGCACTGATTTCTTTTTTGGTGAAGTCTTAGGCAAGTGCCACAGAAGATTTCTTTTTGGCTTGAATTTGATAAAATTTAGATGAACTTGATGAAATAAACACAAGTTTACTCACAGATGGTCATGGACACATCACCCCCTCCAACCAACCCCCCAGCACTTATCTTATAATGAGCTATTCCTAAGTGAGAATTCCTATAATTTTGAGGTCTTACCTTGAATGGTGATAAGGGCAGAAAGCCTCAGCCCCGTATGCATTTCTCTTGAGTTGTTAACCTTTCCTTCCCTCCTCCTCCTTTTTTCTCCCCCTTCAAGGTCCCCCTTCCCTTGAGAAAAAACATGGGAGCCATGCTGGAAATATAGATTTGACCTCCACCTCACCAGGTGCAGCTGCTGACCGGCCCAAAAAAATAGGAAATATTTTTTTAAAAGGAGGGGGGCAGTTTCTGTTCCACAATCACTGCTGTTTCAATAAAAAGCAACCTGGTTTATCTGTAAAACCTACTTCCCTTTCTGGTGAATGTGACTTGTTTTCAAGAACAGAGGACCCTGATGGCTGGGGGAGTAAAGGGAGGGAAGGTGAGAGGAGGGAGATGCTAGAAAGAGGGTGGGAAGAAGAGAGACGAGAGGTGGAAAGGAAAAGAAAAATGGGAAGAGAGATGGCAAAGAGGGAGAGGAGGAAAGAGGATTGAAACTGGAACTATTTTTAGCTGGATGTGAATGCAGATTTCAACAGGCTTGTTGGCTGTGGGGAAACAGACTGTGTGCGGACAGTCACCTTGTGTGTAACTTCCTGCGAAGCAGCCGTGGTGACTGCGTTTCTGCCACCGTCAGAGTTTGGACAACCTGCCAGCTCCTGGAAGGGCAACCTAACGACTGTCAGAGGCGAAGCATCAAAAGCATGAGCTGTCGATAGTGACCTGAATTTGCAGAAAATCTCAGGGCTTTCTAATTAACGGAGGAGCTCTAAATTAGAGTGAAGCTGTTCCACAAGCCCCCTCCTATGCGGTAAGTGTCACGACGCAGATGATCATTACACCTCACAGCCTTCTGATTTTTAACAGAAGCTATGAGGCGACCTCACTGATAATGGTTCACTTTCAAGGGGAGAAAAGCCCCCCCGCCCCGCCACCCCCTTGAAAAAGAAGGAAGGGAAGAAAGAAAGAACAAGAAGAAGAAAAGAAAATAGGGGGAAGAAATGAAAAGAAATTCTCATGCTAGTGCTTTGGGCCAGTGCTCAGACTGCATCCCTGAATCCTTGCCTTTGTTTCTAGCCAAAGCATTCAGATACATCTCCTGTTTTAGGTTTTCCTTACTGTAATCTATGTCTGCTAATATGCCAGCTTGTTCATTTGGTGTTTCCGGGAGACAAGCATCCTCCGTGAGTTATTTCTGACCGTTGCAACATTCCACAGGGGCTGAATTGTTGAAAGCAGTGCCCCAAACTGTAAGGACTTGAATATTACAATCAGAACACATGATGCAGACAACAATTGATTTGGGTTCTACCTTGGACGGAGAAACAGACTGGGGCTGGCGGGTACTGCAGCTATACCTGGGGACTTGCCTGAGCTCCGGCCTCCTGACCCCATCTAGGGCGCTTTACACAGGGCAGGGGAATTTGAGTGCTGGTTTGCGGCATTGATTTAAACCAGCTTTTAAAGGCCTGAGCAGAGCCGATCATTTGTGTGTTTTTCCTTTCTGGATGTTCCCCCTGTCAAGACCATGTCTCTACTGCAGGATACATATTGAGGGGGAAAGGGCTGTAACCTTGATGCTGGCCCACATTGCTCAGGACGTACAGCATTAAGGAGCAACACTCTTGCTCGCGTTGATTCTCCCCCAAACTTCCCACACTCTCCTTGCAATTATTCATGGGAAATAAGATAATATAAATCATGCTGCCTGATTCTCCTCAAACAGCTCACAAAGTAATCACAGGCCGAAGTGCAGGTTTTCTTGCAGTGCTTTTGTCAGTAAATCAGATTTTGAGCATTTATCAGCAAAAGTTAGATTTAAGCATCGTTCCTGTGATGTTTGAAAGAAAGAAGATTTGTTTCGGTGGGGACTCTGCCAATCAGGGATCTTCCAGCTTGACTCTGCTATCAATTATTGCTGCAATTATTTGTCTAGTTGGATATTTAAAATGTCATCAGAAAGAGATGATTACATATTCCAGAAAGCAAGGCACTGTATAATCAGATGAACTGAATCCAGTTAAATGTAGTGTGGTACCAACCTGTCCTTCAAAGCTGAATTCTTGAGCTACCACTGAAGCAGCAGCCTTCTGGCCGGTTTTCAGGAAGCAGATCTTAACCTTGGGATGCAGTGTGCTGCTGGGGTCAGGTGATACTCAATTATGGGAAACTTTCCAAGTCTGAAAATGGAATTGCTCTTTCAGATACACGAGAAGTGCATTTTGGTTATCTCATTCAATTCATCTGCAAATCTATAAATAAGAAGTCCCTCTATTCTTCTTGCTTCCTGTGGATTTAAATGCCAAATCCTGATTTGTGCAAAGTTGTCACATGCCCCTTTTCCCACTCTCTATGCCTGGTGCCCAGGATCTAAGCAGCGGCAGCAGAAATTACAACTGTTTGGAAGCCAAGAAAAAGTGCCATTTCTCACTTTTCTCCAATTCCGGATATTCTCGGCCCTGCTCCATCTATCAGCCTTCTCCCCACACACCTCCTCCACGGCACTCCCTCCTTCTGTCCGCGCTGTGAACAGGAAACAAATACGGCTCCAAATTTATTATTTTTTTTAATGCAGGAAAAGAAACAATCTGAACAAACCACAAAAAAACTCCAACCAAACTAAACTCCCTAGGTAGAATGGTCCCAAATGTTCTCAACGTATAGAAATCCCCCCTTTAACAGACTGCTCCCTTCTCTGGGCATCAGGAGTGCCCCTGATGAGCGGGATGTTAGATCTGAAAGTGACAGCCAAGTCCTCAGCTGGGAAACATTAGTCCGTCCCCATTCTTTTGACACCAAGATTAGAACTGACTAGAGGTTCTGGAGACGTTCTCTGTATCTAGGTGGGTTTTATGAGTTCAAGGATTTTCTGTGGGGCTGTCTGTCTGTCTGTCTGTCCTTTTCCTAATTCACTTCCCAGAGAGTATGCTGAGTTCTTATGATTCCAGAACAACGTAGTGGTCGAAAGCCTATCCTGCCATAACATAAAATGTACTGGGGAGGGGGGTCTCTTAGAAAATTAATCTCATCTGTGGAAAAAAAAAACACCCTTAAAACACTGGAGCTCTAGGTTATGTGCGCTTGTGGAGAGAGAAAGATGTAGGAGGTAGAGTATCAAAAAAATGACTAAAAAAATCACCACCCATTGAAATGGAGAAAGTACACTGTCAGCTGCAATCATTTTTAGCCGGGAGCCAGCAGTGGACACAACTGTGTCACCTTTGTCCCCTCTCCTCCTTCACTGGCTGTGTTCAAGGACCCTCATCTTGCCTGAGTTTCCCTGCTAGGCCCTGCAGCTGTGGCCTGGGCGGCCTCAGTTCAGCACAGGGTGACGTGGGTCAGCTGACTACATTACTCTGTTGGGGGACAGAAATTGCTTTGATCCTTGAAAGCAGCTTATATGTTTGTGGTGAGTGAGGTGTAGTGTGTTAAAACCACAAAGCAGAGGTGTGAAAGGCCTGGTTTGGCTCTTGGGGGATGGAGAGGAGGCCATGCATTCTGAATGTTTTTCCTTTTCCTGGCATACCTGCCCATTTTTGTTTTCAGGGTGTACCTGTTTCTCTCTTCATACTCTCCAGCATGTCCCAAGCAGAGGTGGAGGCCTGGGCTTGGTCATGGGGCTCTGGGTGGGAAGGGAATCTCTGCCAGGGCTGTCTCCTGAGCGCATGGCCACGGTTTCACATTCCAGGTCCTTGCCAGCATTTGGCTGGGAAGCCCCAGCCTCCTAGAGCACACCAGGGCTTTGCATTCTCTCTTCCCTGGGCCTCTGCCGGGCTGTGCCGGAATCTGGTGCCTAGGTGATGAGGTGTGGGCTGCTGCAGGTGTCTTCCTGCCTTCGAGGCAGGAAGGCAGATGAGATCAACCAGCCAGCCTTTAATGCACCTTCCATGGCTAGCTTCCTAGCCTGATTTTTAAGCCCTTTTAGTGGAACAAAACTATGGATTCTAAATAGGATTATTTAACTGCAGGACTTCACACTGTTCTTTCTCTCGGGGCAGAAAGATAGGGATGTAGGTGGGGGATGAGAATAGAGGAAAGTGTGGGAGATTGCTAAAAAAAATTGAGAGAGGGAGAGGAAAGGGACCCAGACTAGGTAATTGGGACCAATTCATCAGAAGTCTTAAAGAAATTTGACATCTATTGTAACTCTTCCAACTGTGTAATTACACAGCATTTGGAGAGTAAATTATTAACCTGATTGTCCATAACAACCATTGAGTAAATATACAATTACAGATTGCCAAAATTGTACAGTGAACCGATAGGTGAGCAGCCACTTTCAAGGGGCTGTAATCATCTCCTGAGTCAAGGCTGACCTGGAGGCTCCTTGCTTAGTGAATCATTTACTGGAGAGACTCAATGACTTCAGGAAGGGAAGGTTCCCTTGGTCACTGTGGCTCCATGGCAGGTCCTTCCAGCCCAGTCATTTAGAGTGGCTCTCCCATAGGAAGAAAAGTCCACTGAACAGTGCTCAATTTCTGAGTATTTATTGAAGGGCTCTTCTTTGCCCAGAATGGTGCCGGGCGATGAGAGGTGGACAGTACAGTCTTGGTTCTCAGAAGGCTTAGACTTTAGTTGGGGAACCAGTGGTGGTAAATACATGATGATCACATGGAGCCCTGGAGAAATGTAGTGTGGAGCTGAGGACAGAAGAGTGGCAGCACATCCTTTGCTGTTCTTTCCATTGTCTAACCAGGGGCCTTCATGCCCCCAGCCCCCTGAGGTTCAGTGCCCCTGCCCTGGGTTCAGGTGGGCAGTAATCTCAGTGGGGCCTCATCCCGGGGAAGTCCACAGCCTGCCCCAACCAGGGGAGCTGCCAGAGTCAGCCAAGAGCCGCAGGCCATAGATGCAAAGTATGGTTTAACAAAAGCAGCTTTTGAGTGAGAAAGCTGAGTGGAGTTGTCCCAACCTGTCAACTTCAGATTTCTTTCCTTCTCCCCATAAATCAAAAAACGGTTGGTGGAAGGGAGGGACAGAAGCGTTTCATTTTCAGATTTTGTAAGAAAATAAAATCAAATCAAAAGAACCTGTCCCACGCTGATACCTTACATGCCAGGTTTGAGCCTGAGGCAAATTTTTGTGGCCATGTAATAAGCCTCTTTAAAATGGTGACAGACCCTTGACTCTTTGCCTTGAATTACACTGATAAAAGACATTTTATTGCGTTAGAGCCGGGGCAGGAGTACAGGACGGTTCTTGCCTGGTCGGCCTCTTTGAAGCCCTGCTGTCCACGCTCCCCACCGCCTGACAGGGTCTGAGCGCTATGGCGGCGGAGATCTGTGGGCCGCTGACAGAGGGGGCTTTCTACCCAGCAGTCGAAAGTTGAGGCTCTGGAAGCAAAAGGATTTCAGCCTGAGGGGCTTGTTAGGGAGAGTGAAGTGTCTCCCTTTCCTAGTAGACATAAGAGATCTTGACATTGGTGGCTCCAGGCCAGTCTCACGGTTGGGCCTGCATGGAAATAGAGTGTGGCGGGGAATGCTAGCCCTCCCAGACCTCATTTCCCAGGGAATGAGATTCAAAATAAAAAATCTCATTGACTCTTAGAGAGATCAGAATAGAAAATGATCCTGGGGTCTCCCTGTGCTGTGGGGTCCCTTGAGCCCTCACTTGATGCCTATGGAGAAGGGAAAGCAGGACTGGCCACTTTGCCCCTCTGGCAAAGTTCCCAAGCGGCCCTATCTAGTGGGTAGAAAGGAGTTGAGATGGTGCCTTCTTGGTTTGAGGAGCTTGGAAGTGTCTGATAACTTTGGGTGTCACCCCCATTGAATCAGTAGAGTCAGTGAACTCGAGAACAGCCAGCAGCAACCACCCTGTGGCTGGATTGGGGCCTCTTGAATGATTGCAGATTATACATGTGGGCATTGCTTTTTTTATTCAGGAAATTCTTTCCAGGTTGGTCAGTGATATAAATGAAGGATTAGAAATTGGGTAAAAAGCCAGGAAAATAACTATGAAGCCAAGAAAATAGCCCTCAAATAAACAGACTGTGTCTGCCCCTCCTTTGTTGTGTGTCAGAGAGGTTAGGGCAGAAGGTGCTGAGGGACTGAGGAGGTGGGAGCAGGAGTTGGAGAAGCTTGTGGCGAGCAGAGGCGTGTTTCTGGAAGAACTCGCTGTCATGGGACAAGGCCTGGCCTCGCAGCACCAGAACCCTCCTGGATTTAATCTCACCTCAGGCGAGAGGGCAGCCTAGTTTTGTTCCTGAAGAAATGTCAGAGTCTGACCTGCTAGACCATTTTTTTTAGTTTTTAGAGCTTTGAAGCCTTAAATTAGTTCTCATCATTTCCTAGCAGTTCTTTGTTAACCATAGGACGTAATAGGTTTTAATTCTGGAGAATGGCCAATTCTGGTTCTAAGACTCTCCGGGCCAAGATTGTCCCAGAGCACTAGGCCCATAGAGTATGCCCCGCCCCCCCCACTTCCCCAGATGCAGACATACCACTTGGTAGTCCCAGGAAGGCAAGTGATTGCCTGTAAGACTGGTGCCCAGACAAGACGCTCTGCCTTGGCCCACCTTGAGGGCCCCTGAGGTGAGTGGTGATGAAGGGCAAAGCTTAGTCCCCAAGAAGGTGGGCAGGACTCTGAGTTGCAGCTCTGCCCTCATGACCTGCAGCTGGAGGCTTCTGAGAGCTTGCGTTTCCCTCTGGGGAGGTGAGGATAACACCTTCCCTCATCCCACAGGCTTGCTGGGGGCCAGAATGTGAGGAGAACGCTTTGGGAAGAAGATAAAGCCCTTCACAGAGGCCAGGACATACTTCCTTAAGAAGGGCCAGCCTTGGAGGTCTGACAGAGCCTTCCTGGGGCTGCCCATTCTTCTGGGCCCTTTTCCATTGAAGGATTGCACAGATCAGTCCTGGAAGATAAGACCAGAAAACTCTCCAGCTGGCTGGGTGGCAGTGCTGCCTGGGCCTGCTCACATCTTCAACCACGCCTCTCCCCTCCCTTGTCCCTCCAGCAGCACCACTGCCCCCACCCCACCGACTTCCTCCTCCAAAGGCCCAAGAACACCTGGAAAACGTCAAGGGTCTTCTTATAAGTGCTAAACTTGGTTTTCTTAATCTTATTCTGGTATTTTCTCGAGACTGATGAAAATGGTGATCTAGAGGCATAAATTACATTTGTTGTGAGTGGACACAGATCAAAAGGCTCGGGGTGGGCTCTTCAGAGTAATTTGGGAGTTGCATGTTCTGCTGGCTTTGATAGACAAGTCCTTCTCTGCCCTGGCTGGTGTTATCAGAATTAAACATTTGCTAGGCAAGTGGTCAGTCTCATCAGATCCATCTTTACAGCCCAAATGCCTTTTCCTCCCCTCAGTTGAAAATGTTCATTCTACCCTTCACAGGCATCTACTACTTAAATCAGGAGAAACTCAAGTGTGGTTTTCAAGGCTTTCCAGGTGGTCGGGACTATGATTTTCCATCCTTCTCTTCATGTCTCAGGTGGGGTAGGGAGGTGTGAGTGCTGTCTTCGAATACATTTGTGTATGCATCAAGGCAGCTTCTTTCATCACTCACCTCTTCTTCTAACCACAAAGGTATTGCTGTTGAGCCCCACCTTGAGAAAGCCCAATACACACAAAAATCTCATCAATGGAAACTGATAAATTAGAGGGTGATTTTTCACATTACAGAAAGATTGTTAACTTTTCAAAAGGTTTCGCCACAGGGTTCCTTTAAATAGTGAGCTCCCCCACTGAATTTAAAGTGTTTGTTTACAGATCATTAACTACTTGACAGAGAGGTTGGGGAGGGGATGGAGGAAGAAGCACTTAAAAGGTAAAATGTTAGAAGCCCTGCCAATTTTCGATGAGCCTAGAAGGGTGATGAAACATCTTTGAAATTGTGTCGGTTCGCAAATGTGATTCAGTTTACAGAAATCCATTTTACACATGGCTTTCCAGGAACCCCTCACGCTGGTTGAGGGCAGGGACTACAGGACACTGGACCTTGCCTCCTTGTATTGAGGTAGCTAGGAGAAGACTCTGGCTTTTCTTAGAGTCCTGTGTGTGCCCTCGTGAGCAGCGGGTGCCGGGCTCTGGCAGGAGGCCGAGCTTTGCCACTGGCCATCTGGCACGGGCAGCAGAGAGAGACCTTTTCCCTTGACATTTAGCCTGAGTTTGTGGGAAGTTCCTTCCTGGTTCTCTCTGACCTTCAATCTCTTTGGCTCAGGACCCACCTAGGTTTCCTCCTTGAAGCTCAGACAGGTGAGCATTGCAAGACTGTGCCCCAGGAGGTTGAAATCCTCCACCAGGCTTACTCTCTGAGTCTAAGAGTTAACGTGGTGGCTTGATCCAGCCCACGTTGGCCTGGCGGTTCCTTCTAATCCCTACAAGGTCACAAGGGGCACAGGCCCATCTGGGTCAGCTTCTGGGATGGCCCATTGTAGGTCTCTTAACTGCATCCAAGACCTTGTCCTAGATCTGGTCTCTAAGAGGCTCCAACTGGCATGGGGAACAGGAGAGAGAAGTCATCCGTCTAATCCAGGCTTCTCTTTTTAAAGATGGAAAACTTAGGGCCGGAAAAGGAAGGGATTTACTCAAGGTCATTCACAGCTGGGGAGTGGCAGACTTGGGACCAAAGAACCTAGATTCCTGACTTTGTTCCAGCAGTCTCTCCAGAGGAGCCAGTCCCTGACGTCCTAAAGGAAGAAAAGAATGTGGAGAGTGAGTTTCAGTGGGGCTCATGGGGGAACGCATTGGGCAAGGGCATCTTTAAAAGTAGCTCCCAAATTCCCCCGAATAACCTGAAAAATACTTCAGGTAGAAGCAAGCCTGCACGTGCGCACACACACACACGCACACACACACTCAATCACAACCCACCACACACAAACAAAATCCTCAAAGAAGGACTCAGAGCAGGAGTAAGGTTCCCCCTGCCCTCCCCGTGGCTTTGAAGAGAAGAAAGAGGGGAAATTTGGAGGGAAGGTCAAGTTGGTAATTGAAGAGACAAAGCGGTATAGGACGATCTCCACATTTCTTGCACAGTCATTTGTTGAAAATGTGTCAGCAAGTACAAGCCCGTCTTAAACTGGCAATGATACATCTGAAATAGATCATTTAAGCCAGAGAAGCAGTACTGCAGAGAAGAACATGGCTATCAACACTTGTTTGTCTGACTCAGAGGAATAAAACATAGGGAATTCTGCCTTTGCAGACCACCCACCCTTCGTCAGGAGAAAAAAAAGTCAAGATGGGGGGAAAACAAAACAGGACAGATGAACTTTCATGAAGAGTTTCACAAGAGTCCACATGGCTGTGTCTCTGATTTTAAGGAAATGTGATATTTGAAAATATGAAGTTGTGAAAGCTGAAGACTTCACAGAAGTCCTCAGAGGTTTATTTCAATGACCATATCCTCTGTTATCAATTGAATGAGTCAGTGTACAATATTTTGATTTAAATGTAACTACTTTTTGGGCCCCATTTCCTCTGTGCACACCTTGCCTTTGTGTCTCTCTGTGCATCTGTACCTGCTTTTTCTTTTGTCTAGAAAATCCTTCTCTTGGCTCTCCAGGTCTAGTTCCTGGGTTACCTCTTCCCTAAAGCCACTCTTCTCCCTTCCAAATGGAAGTAATTTCTCTTCCTTTGAATTTCTGTAGCAGTTTATCTGTACCTCTCTCATGACACACTTTCTACATTGGAGTAGAGCAATTTCTGTCCAGGCCTTATCTTCTTTCTCTACTAGATGAAGGCTCCTGTAGGGAAGTGTCTGAGTTTTCTTTGTGTCACCCACAGAGGCTAGCCCATTGCTTTGGTTATTATACGTACCTGGTAAATAGTTGTTGAATGAATGCATGAAAGAATGAATGAATGGAATTTATCCTGGGTACACACACTTTGCATAGTGAGGTACACAGTTAAACAAAGAAGAAAAAACTGTCCTAAGACAATTTGTCTTTTTATGCAGCTGCCCTTGCAGTCTCCTCAGTAAGTTCCACCATTCTAAGGCAAAAGCTTAAAGTGTAATAAAAATTTATCTAATTCACGATCAAGTGAAAATACTTTGGGCCCAGAGCCAAAGAATATTATTGGAGTGAACTTTTTTCAACATCCTAAATTTAACCAGCTGGAATTCTTTTTTTAAGTACCATCCTATTCAACCTTTTGAAATGAAGGATTTGCCTTTTTAGTGGGAAATCTGCATTTCAACACAAAGATGAAACACAATGTCTTTGACTTAGTTATTCTTCAGAAAAGCAAGCTCTTTTTTTTTGAATTATATGCTTTGCTTATGTTAAAGACACAGATTGCAGAAAATTTTGTTTAGGCCTGACAGATTGGTGGCTTGCATTTTTTGCATTTTTTTTTTTCTTTTTTTTTTTTTTTTTTTTGTGAGGAGATCAGCCCTGAGCTAACATCCGCCAATCCTCCTCTTTTTTTTTTTTTTTTGCTGAGGAAGACGGCCCTGGGCTAACATCTGTGCCTATCTTCCTCCACTTTATATGGGACGCCGCCACAGCATGGCTTACCAAGCAGTGCGTCGGTGCGCGCCCGGGATCCGAACCAGCGAACCCCGGGCCGCCGCAGCGGAGCGCGCGCACTTAACCGCTTGCGCCACCGGGCCGGCCCCCATTTTTTGCATTTTTATAGATAAAGGGGCATGAAAGATGTCCTCTCTCCCTCCCCTCTCGTAGAGTGAATGCCTAGGATGAGAACTCTTGAAAGGTGAAAGTAGTAACCAGTTGTTTAGATAATTAAGGCTCTGAAAGGATAGAATTGGTCAAAAAAAGAAAAAGGGCTTCTAAATGAGTGATTGATGAGATTAAATCAGTGATGAAGTATCAGGGAAAATAAGGACCATGAGCAAGTTGTAGCAAAGAAATTCTATAGTGTGATGTCTCTAGAATTCTCGCTTTCTTTCATTTGTACAGGACACGCTTTTTAAAGAGCGTTGCGATTCAGTAAAACCTTAGCTTGTAAAAAAGCAGCGATGGAAAAATGCTGATGTAAATGCTCATTTCTAGAACAAAAGGGAGTGCGATTTTGACAATATCAGAAGGTTAATTAAGAAGTCTGTTAGCGATGGTGAAGCTGGCACATTTTCAGTTCAGATTGATAGGACTCAAGACATAAGCGCAGCTAATGGTTGCTCTCTGATACTCTGAGAAGTCATGGAATCTGAGAGAGAAGAGCTGGTCTCTATTGTAAACAGAGGGTCAGGAGCTAGAAGGACATTCAGTGGATTTGCTATCTGGTTGGGTAGAGAAGCCTCTAGCCTAGACTAGCAGCACTGTAGTTATGTTTGTGATTTGGATCCAGTAATACAGATAGAACTGTAATTGGTTCGTTCGGGGAAGTTTACAAACTCTCGGGATGCATTTTAAGTGTAGTCTAGAAGTTGCCTACTGGCTGGGCAGGGAGGGGACTTGAGAATCTTGGAGCTGGAGGGGACTGTAAGGGTCCTCTATTTTGGCCTGTCACCAGTGTAGAGATCCCTCCCTATCATGTGGGTTGTTATCCATTCTCTTCTGGAAGACCCAAGATGAAAGGGAGGTCACTGCTTCACAAGGTAGCCATTCCACTTGAGGATAGTTCAACTTCTCTTTGTCCTGTCACGTTGGAAAAACAGGAAAGTTATCCAAAAATCATGTTTATGAAAAAAATATATATGTACACATATACATTTTAGTGAACAGCAAACATCTATACATCTATGTACTTCTTTAGAGAGGCCTGGGGTTTTAATACCTGATAAAAGTTGGGCACCTGGAGTAGTCAGTCATTAGTGTGTTGGAAATGATGCTTTGTGCTTAGCTGTTTTGGCACATTTGTAAATCAACAGTATTACTTGATTAGTGGACAGTAATGTGGCTGTATTACATGCTCAGTGATTAGTTTCAGAAACAAATAGCATGTCAATAGTAAAGGAATCTTGGAAGTGTTCTTGAGGAAACCTAAAACTTGCTTTAATGACCTTAAATTCCAGGGACATGCCACTGGGCTTACAGAGCTTTGCATCAAAAGTTGGTACCCAGTATATATAGAAATGTAAAGTGACCAATGTCTAACACTAAATAAAAGCCATTCCCAATTTGTTGTAAATTTTTAATGAGACCTGAAAAGTAAGATTATTTTTTATTCAGCCATAAGGAAGCTTTGCAACCTATTCATGCATGAGGCATTTCTGAGGCCCCAAGTGGAAATGGAAATACTGGGTCTAGAGAGACCTTTATAAAACCGAACAGGTTAAACATCTTTCTCCAGAGGAGTGCAAGGCATTTGAAGAGAGATTGATTCAGAAGAGGGCAACATGTCACATTTGACAGTCCAGAAAGGGAAACGAAAGTCCAGTTCTTGCTCCATCCGTGCAGTGAGCCACAGCTGCCTTCTCAAACATTTCAGCTTTTATGGAAGCAGGGAGAACACCTCCTGCCTGACATAAGCTGGTTTGGTTGTTGTCTTATGCTAAGAGGGTTCCCTACTTGATAGAGAGCCTGGGCCTGTTTCCTGTCCTGTCAATGAGGGAGGGTGGAACCTCGGATTCCACATGGAGGGATTCTTAGGGATTTCCTAAGCTTTCTCTGTTTTTGACTTTTTCAGTCCTAAAGGAAGTACGTCCCAGACAGAAGGGACGCCAGCCTCATAGCCCTTCTGGATCTCTAGAGGCCAGGGGAACATCAAAGATTCCAGCTTTCATGCCTCCCCTTACCCTAAGATGGTGCTTATTAAACTGGATTGTGCATCGAATCACCTGGAGGGCTTGTTAAACACAGATTGCGTCCCCCTACCCCCGCACCCAGTTTCTGATTCAGTAAGTCTGAGATAGGGCCTGAGAATTTGCATTTCCAGCAAGCTCCCAGGTGATGCTGATGCTGGGCCTGGGCCTGGGCCTGGGCCTGTACTTTGAGAACCACTGCCCTAAGAATATTCTAAGGAAATAAAGAGAGCATAGCTGGACCACCCACTTCCCAGGCAGCCACCTGAGCCCACCTCTCCCTGGGGAGAATGAAAACGCGGTAGGGAGGAGAACAGGCCCTCAACCAGGGGCAGCCTGGAAAGGCAGAGCTGCTCCTTGAATGTGATGCTTGGAAGCATTAATTGTGAGTCTTTACTCTGCCTAAACTGTGATGAAATAATTGAAAGCATCATAGCAAGAAGTTAAACCCTAGGGAGGCTATTAACAATTTAGTATTTCCAGTTCCTGTGGGAATGTCGATTCTGCTTACCAAGGAGAATACTGTGGATGTGTTCAGCGGGAGAGGCAGCTGGGGTGCCCCATTGCCTTTGCTTTGACTGACGCTCTTCCTGAAGAAGAGAAATACGAGTATGAGTCTGTCTCACAGAGACTATGTTGGTGGCTTGTTAGGCTGATGGGAATGGTTTGTTTCTCTTCAGCTGGTTAATTCTGCAGGGGATGCAGAGGTAGAGGGTGAAAATAGTGGGGGTGAGCCCAGAGACGCAGGAAGCAGAACAGGTGTTGTTTTCCAATTTTGAAACTGAGTCAGTTCATTTGGACCTTGTGAAAGGCCCATTCAACACCTCTGGGCTGGACTCTCCCCCAAGGGGTTGTTAAGAGAGGTAGTTTCTCCTAATAGGTCAGGAGACTGAGAACCCTCCTCACTGGCACTCCTTGGGCAGTGAAGACCAGGGCGAGAGCAGCAGAGGGGAGAAGAGAGATGGATATCCCAGGAAAGAGCACTGGACTGGGGGTGAGTCAGGAGACGAATTCTGATCTTTACTTTGTGGTTAACCATCAGTATAGCTGTGGGCCAGTCACTTAATTTCTCAAGGCCTAGTTTCTCTATCTCTAAAATGAAGGCATAGTCTTGATGATCTCTTAGGTTTTTTACAACTCAAAAGACAAAACAAGGGGCCGGCCCGGTGGTGTAGTGGTTAAGTTCGGCCTGCTCCGCTTTGGCAGCCCAGGTCTGCAGGTTCCGATTCTGGGTGCAGACCTACACCACTCATCAAGCCATGCTGTGGTGACGACTCACATACAAAATAGAGGTAAGATTGGCACAGATGTTAGCTCAGGACTGATCTTCCTCACCAACAAAACAAGACAAAACCAAACCAAACCAAACCAAAACAAACCAAACCATCATGCCAGATACTAGAACTCTCCTTGATGTGCCCTCACTTTGCCACATGGCCTGGCGCTGTGGAGAACTGGGCCAGGCTGCTGCCTCTGAAGCTCACCTTGCTCAGGGCCACTGGGTTTGTGGACAGGTTTGTCAACGAGAGGCACATTCAAGTGGCCAGGCCTGGATTAGGTTAGCAGTTCTCCCATTTCTTGCTGGAGGCCTTTTGAGGCGCCTCAGGGTCTCTTCCCAGAGTAAGTGGCAGGGAATTTGAAATCAGACTCTCCCCATGTGAGGGTCCAAGTACCTTGTTGCTTTTATTCTGGGGTCACAGAGGCACCTCAGTTGTGTGGTCTCCTAAGAAAAGGATTTCAGTCTTGGCAACCAACAAACATTAAATAGCGGAGGCAAGAACAAGTGCAAAAATGGGTTCTCAGATTTCTTGTTGAAAACACTGTGACTGAATCTGTGGTTAATTTTACCCTGTACTCTCAGTGCATTTAACATAAACAGTCAGATGAAGACATACGTGTTTTTTAAGTCCAATCTTCCTGCTTTTGTTGTTCATTTTGTAGTTTTTATTTCGTTTTGGGTCAGAGAGGAAGACGTGCCTTTAGAGATGGCCTCGGGCTAGGTGGAGCGTCCGCAGCAGCCTCCCTTTGCAGATCTGGTAACAACAGATTTATGCATCTGTGTAAGAGCTTCCATGAGCAACACTCCATTGTTACCCACCAGCCTCCTCATGAAAGGAAACCTTGTGCCGACTGCCCTGGCTGTTCTTGGCAATGTGATCTATATAAAGGAGAACAGGATGTGTTTTACACTCGAGACCTGCTATCCTCGAGTATAACAACAACACTTTTAAGTGCTCTTAATATTAAGCTAATGGAAAACATACTCTGTTTACTCACCATCAAAGTCTGTTTTTCTTGTCTCCTGCCTCCCCCAATCATCAAAAACTCCAAGCCTCTAGAACACACCCAGCGTCTGCTGCTCTGTCTATCCTCCACTCTCTCAAGGTTGACCTCTCCATGCTTGGTTAGCTCAAGGTGGACTTGGAAAAGCTAGGAACTTACCACATAAACCATATAATTCCCGGGTTGCACAAACCAAATATTTCCTTTCTCACACAAACCTCAGTGCTAGAAATGCTTGATTTACTGCTAGATTTATGTTTATTAGTGTGAGAAGTCATTTTGCCTCAAAGTGCAGTAGAATGGAGAAGGTGGGCCACTTTCTCGGGGTGCTGCTATTATTGGAATGCTTGTTCTCTTCTTGTCATTTAATGGTAGGATTCCTCAACCTCAAGGTGGGGACTTGGCCAAAGTTATTTTAACCCTAGAAGTCTAATCTTTATTCTCCACTGCTTTGTGTTGTAAGAAGCCATGTCTGTATGGGGTACTCCACTGATACAATTCTAGAATGTGGCACAACCAAGTCCTGAAATGCCTAAGGCTTCCCCATCACTGAAGGTTCTGTCATAAATACAGTATAGGAAAGGGGGGGGGCGGCCAGTGGCATGGACAGGAAGGCAGAGTGGGACTCTGATCTAGAAGAAATGATTCACAAATCCACTCATTTCCTGTTAGCATGTTGTTTTTTTTTGCTTGAGCTTGTCTATAAAGTAAAGTAAATGTATGCCTGTAAACCAGCCTTGCAGATAAATCCCCTCCGTTTACCAGCCTACCTATAATATTGCCAATTGTCCCATTGCTATTGACACATGTCATTATTATAAGACAATAATCCAACAATAACAAACAAGCAAATGAACCAAAGAACCCTACCATACCTAAAACAAACCCCTTCCCTTTTGTCAAAAAAGACCAAAATTAAAAACATAACAGAACTGTGGGAAATAACTCACCACTGTTCTTTTGATAAAGGCCTTGGGCCTGTTAACTATCTGCAAGGCTGTTATAATGATGTTCATCTATTTTAATGGAATTGAAATGTGATATCCTGTGGTTTACGATGCACATTGTTTATGGCTTTAGTGCTTATTTTTGGGTTTCTTTCACAGATAAACTTCTGCACTGGAGGGGCCTCTCCTCCCCTCGTTCTGCACACGGAGCTCTAATCCCTACGCCCGGGATGAGTGCAGAATATGCCCCGCAGGGTATTTGTAAGTTGAGCATTATTTCTTCTACAAATGTTCATGTGTTTAGAGATGAGAGTTTCTGGAAATTACCCTTACTTTTTAAGTACTGAAAGGAGTTACTTCCAAAATAGATTGGCATCCACATGTGTATTATTCCATTACTCACTTGGCACCAGCTCCCTCACTCCACTCAGCCCCCCAGTGACTTTTTCCCTCCACTTTTTTCTTTCTTTCCTCACTGATGCATGGAGCTGACAGCAGGTCGTCCCTGTGGGTCTCCTCCCCAGGGTCTTGTCTGGCTCCATGGCTGGTGACTGCATACGTCTGTGTGTTCAGGGCCCATTTTATTGCTGGACCTTCACTCCCATGGCCTCATTTAGGACTTATTCCGTGGCATACCTCTTTAGCAGAGGCCAGAACCAAACAGAGTCAGTTTAGTTTCTCCAGAGTTATATCTCATGCATGTTATATATGCATTTACATGTGTATTTAAACATGGTATATTTTTATATATACATGGTACATTATATATGTGCATATATATATATATAATTTCTACTTGTTTTTCTCTACTTGTTTTTCTTGCTGAAATTCAAAGATACCATCATCACCATCACTACCGCTACCACCACCCAATTACTTGTTCAAGCCAAACTTCTGTAGTGGGGAACTTTATATGAAATTTAGATTTGTATGTTTATAAAAATGTTTTTGAAAGATGTTGTTTTAGAAGGTAATACAGTTTGCTTCTTTATATAGGAATAAATGGTATGAGTCATGCATGGCTAAAAAGTTGGATGGGGGGGAGTTGATTCCACCCCAAACGCAAAAAAGCAGGGTCAACAAAAAAAGAAGTGTGGGGGCCAGCCCGGTGGCGCAAGCGGTTAGGTGCGCGCGCTCCGCTGCGGCAGCCCGGGGTTCGCTGGTTCGGATCCCGGGCGCGCACCAACGCACTGCTTGGCAAGCCATGGTGTGGCGGCGTCCCATATAAAGTGGAGGAAGATGGGCATGGATGTTAGCCCAGGGCCGTCTTCCTCAGCAAAAAAAGAGGAGGATTGGTGGATGTTAGCACAGGGCTGATCTCCTCACAAAAAAAAAAAAAAAAAAAAAAAAAAGAAGTGTGACATCTAATTTTTATTTAAGAAAAGTATTTATATTTTAAAAGTAAATGAAAAATAACCTCTTGTGGAAGGAAAAAAAAAGAAAGAGAAGGTGTCATGGAAAGAGAATAATGAAGAGCAAGATGCAGGAGTTCGGGCCATGAAGGGGGCTGGTTGTCAGATGGGAGGTAAATTAGACCTAATCATCTTGTGAATGGTGTCTGCAGGGCAGGGCATGCACCCTGAGACCGAATTGGAAGCCAGTTGTTTACTTTTGTTAATTCCTAGGTAATCCTAGGTAACAAAGAGTTATTGTGTGAATTTCACAAGCCCTTGGGTCCTGAGGGCTGGGTGGTACAGGGGTTAAAGTCACGACCTCTGCCCCCGCTCCTCCTCAACACTACACTGGGCCTAAGCCTGGGTTAGGTCACAGATTGCAGAGTTTAGGGGGTTGGACTCAAGGTTTCGAGTCCCTACATGCTGACTGGGTGGGGAGAGCTCTCCTCATTTTGCTGGGGGTGCTGGGGCCCACATTTGGCTGTGGGAACAGAGCCACCCTTGGAGGGAAGGCAATGAACGGAGTGGGGCAGTTGAGAGGAAGTTGGAGTTGAGAGGCCAGGGGCTGCTAGCCTGGCAAACAGTTTAGTTCTCTCTCTCTCCTGCTTGATCCTCCTAAGGGCAGGGAGTTTGATTTGAGGGGTGGGAAACTAGGAGCCTGATACGGAACCCCTGTCTTCTCCCCCACTTCCCGCAAAGGGAGGGTGCCTAGTTTGTGGTGCCCGTGCTGGCAGGACCAGTTTAGGAGTGACCAGAACAAGGTATGTAGAAATGGATTGCGGGGTTCCAGAAAGCTCTTGAGCCAAGCTGACCCCCCACCTCACTCAGCTGCCTTAACCAGCTGCCCTTGGCTTTCAGAGCACTTGGCACTTACCACATAGCCTCCCAGCTGGTGGACCACAGTCACAGGCCTTAAAATCGCCCCTTCCTGCCTTCCTCTAACCAGGGCCTCCCCTCGGCCTGGAGTAAGGCCTGGATTCTGGATTCCAACCTTCCTTTGGAAGCCCTTCTGGGTGTGTAACGTGGTTAGTCATCACACTGGGTAACTAATCAAGCCTGGTAGTAATGAAAACTCACATTCATGTTGGACCTGATAGTTTACAGAGGGCTTTTATATATGTTTGTCATTTGAGCGTCACAATTCTTTAAGGGACTGTTTTTATTCTTATTTTACAAACAGGAAGCCTAAGGATCAGAGAACTTAAGTGACTGTCCCAGAGCCACAAGCTAGTAAACAGTAGAGCCAGGGGTCCGGCGTCAGACCACCTTGTTCTTCTAAATCCTGAGGCCCAGATCATGTGACTTTGAAGTCCTCTGACAAACTAGAAATGGGGTCATTTCTTCCCATACAATAAAGTGAAATAAAATAAAAGCCAGTAGGTGAGCTACTAGTTGATTTTAACCGTTTTGATGCCTCGAGTTCCCATGCTTGGGGCCGGGTCTCAGTTTATTGCTTTAAATCAAAACAATTCCCGTGAATGCCCAATGAGGCTCTCAAATTGAGAAGTTGATTTTCATCAGAGTAAATGAAGAATATTATTATATTTTACACGTCAATAAATCAATGTAGCCCTAATGTTGCCACGCAGGAAATCAATTCTGGTCTTTCTAAACCATCAAAGATGTTATGAACAAAGTAATTTCACAAATTATGGCAAGTAACACATTTATTGATGACTGCAGTTTAGGAATTTAGAATCTGTGAGCACTGTAATATAATATGGTGCACTGGCATGAGCTGAGTGAAATACAGATTATATGATGCAACTGTAATGCATCATTTGCTATTAGTGGCCTGGTAATAATTACCAGTTTCAAAGCAGCTCTTTCCATGTAATCTTTAGTCTCAATCGTAACAGCCCTTCTCATTGACATTATGATTACACTAGCTGCCCTCATGATCTAGAATATCTAGTTGATGGGAATACTAAAATGCAATAGTGAAAACTGTATGTTGTATGCTCATTATGAGATAAAATGCCATTTTCTCTGACCTGATGTATGAGACAGAGGGGAGGGTAACAGCACAGTGTTAACATACTGTAGCATCATCACATAACTGGCTCTGAAAACAAAATTTTAGGAAGCTCAAGGCAGCAAAATAAAATGGACTTTTCTCATTTAAGCCTTTTTGAAAGGATGCAGACAAGATCCTTGATGGAGTGCTATAGATTTCAGCATTTATCAATGGCCGCATTCAGGGTGCATGCAAAACCAGCATCGCTAATTATGGGTCCAGTCCTGGGTTTCAATAGAATAGTATAAGGTAAAACATGATTTTAAGGCATTTGGAGTGATGAAAGTGTTAAGGACTTGCTTCAGCTAACAAATCTGCTTTTTACTTACCCAATTCAGATTGTCAGGCTAAATGTATGATAATAACACAGAGTCCTAGAGAGGCAAAGGAGAAAGCCACAGAGGGTCGCGTAGTCTGAACCAGATAGTTTTTTTCCTGTCTATTTAGGACCCAAGTCATTGTTCAACAACAACAAAAAATTTATGAAAATACTCTCGATGCTTTTTATTTCCCTTTGAAGAGAGGAGGCAAACAAAAATAGGCAGATAATGTGATACTAATGTCAGCGTTTTCTTTCAAAATCTTTCTGCCTTTTTTTCCCCTCCACATTAGGCAAATGTTTGAAACCTAATTTTGGTATCTTATCATCTAATCTTGTTAAAGAGATTTACCCAGGAGTGGGATATATTGAGTGAGATTATAAACTCATTGTAAAGTAAATTACGAGGTCAGGGCAGGGAGTCCATCATTCAGACCAGCGCTTGAGCGAGTCTGGCTTGTTTTGGAATGGGAGTGTTGGGGGCTCCTGAGAAGACCCTGCCAGCTTTTCTTTCTGACTTGCTAAATGGAGGAATTATAATTGATTAATTCCTCATTCCCTCTCTTTAGCTCCATGGTGAATTTTTTCCTTTCTAAAAGGGTACTGACAAATACTAGCTGTGGCCTTAAGGAACTCCTCTAGCCCCCTTTTAAAAGAAGGGCTCACGTTTGTTTTCCTCGTTTGTGTTTTATACAGTCTTTTTTGGAATCCCCAAGGATTTATCTATTTTTCTCATCTTGTCCTTTGCCCACCAACATTTGTGCCCTTTTTAATGCTGCAGTTGACTAGTAAACTGTTAGTTACTCCCTGGGTGTATATATGTTTTTTAATTTAGCATCTCCTAAAAAGAATGATTGTGAAGTCAAGCTGGCCCCTCTTTGCCAAAGTGGCATTTACCACTCTCGGGTTCTTTTCAGCGAGAGAGAAATAATGTGACTTAAGCAGGGCCCCTCTCCAGACGGCTTGGCTACTGGCCAAAGAGTTGACTAGCTGAACTGTATCTTTCTGTTTCTTTCTCAACTGGAGCTGAGGCTCAGCCGAGGGCGCAGGATGTTGTATAATTTGGTTCACGTTGTTAGCCTCTCAAAATAATGAGGAGGAGGATAGTGTAGCATTTCTCAGCCTGCTGCCCGTCATGGTGCTGGCTGCTTTAACTGTTCTTAACTAGGATGCTGTGTCTGCTTAAGTTGACACCAGCCGCTCCTCTTAACTTCTCTTAACTTGCGTTTGTTCGACTGGGGGACAACTCCTAAAGATTTGATACAGCCTGTTGGTTAAATCTGAATTAAATTTCTGTTTTGAGATTTTACAACATCCCTCGAGGTAAAAATGAGAGTCCCCGTGGGGTGTTGTGGAACCAAAATTGGGACTCACTGACCCTCACACAGGCTGGGATGTGAGGATGTTGCTAGTCTCTCTCTTTCACAGAATTATTTTATGAGTACCTTCACATTTTTAACAATATCAACAATTAGTGTGTTTCAGGCTAAGATTAAAAGCATCTCTGGGGCCATAGAGAATTGTAATGAGTTGACCTTCTCTTTTTTGATATCTCTATGAAATGATTGCCTATTTAGAAAGTTCACCTGCCACCCGGGGGGGAAATAGAACGATGGGATTTAGGAAGCAGAAAAGTTTCCCTTAGGTCACCTTGTCCAAGTCCCTCACTTAACAAATGAGGAAATGGAGGCACAGAGATGAAATGGCATGCCCCAAACCACAGCTGGTGGAAGACTGGAAAGTTCAGAGGATGTTTGCTGAAGTTCCCTAGAATGTAGGGTTCCTCATCCTCAAGCTTGAATTGGTCTAGATTTTTCTGCTTTGGAGACTGGATTTAAAATTCTTAGAACTGAGTTAAATGGCGGGAAGACTGATTTGACAAATACTTATTGGGTACCAACCACCAGATGTGCCAGGCACCATCTAGGCACAGGGGATATGTCAGTGAGAGCTTATGCCTTGGGGTTGAGGGCTGGGGGCAGGGAAGGCTGGAGGTGGAACATAAATAAGCAATTGCTGATGCCCTCCTCAGTGATTAAACATTGATGTTGGTGTTGTATTATTTTGCAGGTAAAGATGAGCCCAGCAGCTACACATGTACAACTTGCAAACAGCCATTCACCAGTGCATGGTTTCTCTTGCAACACGCACAGAACACTCATGGATTAAGAATCTACTTAGAAAGCGAACACGGAAGTCCCCTGACCCCGCGGGTTGGTATCCCTTCAGGACTAGGTGCAGAATGTCCTTCCCAGCCACCTCTCCATGGGATTCATATTGCAGACAATAACCCCTTTAACCTGCTAAGAATACCAGGATCAGTATCGAGAGAGGCTTCCGGTCTGGCAGAAGGGCGCTTTCCACCCACTCCCCCCCTGTTTAGTCCACCACCGAGACATCACTTGGACCCCCACCGCATAGAGCGCCTGGGGGCAGAAGAGATGGCCCTGGCCACCCATCACCCGAGTGCCTTTGACAGGGTGCTGCGGTTGAATCCAATGGCTATGGAGCCTCCCGCCATGGATTTCTCTAGGAGACTTAGAGAGCTGGCAGGGAACACGTCTAGCCCACCGCTGTCCCCAGGCCGGCCCAGCCCTATGCAAAGGTTACTGCAACCATTCCAGCCAGGTAGCAAGCCGCCCTTCCTGGCGACGCCCCCCCTCCCTCCTCTGCAATCCGCCCCTCCTCCCTCCCAGCCCCCGGTCAAGTCCAAGTCATGCGAGTTCTGCGGCAAGACGTTCAAATTTCAGAGCAACCTGGTGGTGCACCGGCGCAGCCACACGGGCGAGAAGCCGTACAAGTGCAACCTGTGCGACCACGCGTGCACGCAGGCCAGCAAGCTGAAGCGCCACATGAAGACGCACATGCACAAGTCATCCCCCATGACGGTCAAGTCCGACGACGGCCTCTCCACCGCCAGCTCCCCGGAACCCGGCACCAGCGACCTGGTGGGCAGCGCCAGCAGCGCGCTCAAGTCCGTGGTGGCCAAGTTCAAGAGCGAGAACGACCCCAACCTGATCCCAGAGAACGGGGACGAGGAGGAAGAGGAGGACGACGAGGAAGAGGAAGAAGAGGAGGAAGAGGAGGAGGAGGAGCTGACGGAGAGCGAGAGGGTGGACTACGGCTTCGGGCTGAGCCTGGAGGCGGCGCGCCACCACGAGAACAGCTCGCGGGGCGCGGTGGTGGGCGTGGGCGACGAGGGCCGCGCCCTGCCCGACGTCATGCAGGGCATGGTGCTCAGCTCCATGCAGCACTTCAGCGAGGCCTTCCACCAGGTCCTGGGCGAGAAGCATAAGCGCGGCCACCTGGCCGAGGCCGAGGGCCACAGGGACACTTGCGACGAAGACTCGGTGGCCGGCGAGTCGGACCGCATAGACGATGGCACTGTTAACGGCCGCGGCTGCTCCCCGGGCGAGTCGGCCTCGGGGGGCCTGTCCAAAAAGCTGCTGCTGGGCAGCCCCAGCTCACTGAGCCCCTTCTCCAAGCGCATCAAGCTCGAGAAGGAGTTCGACCTGCCCCCGGCCGCGATGCCCAACACCGAGAATGTGTACTCGCAGTGGCTCGCGGGCTACGCGGCCTCTAGGCAGCTCAAAGATCCCTTCCTTAGCTTCGGAGACTCCAGACAATCGCCTTTCGCCTCCTCGTCGGAGCACTCCTCGGAGAACGGGAGCTTGCGTTTCTCCACGCCGCCCGGGGAGCTGGACGGAGGGATCTCGGGGCGCAGCGGCACGGGAAGTGGAGGGAGCACGCCCCATATTAGTGGTCCGGGCCCGGGCAGGCCCAGCTCAAAAGAGGGCAGACGCAGCGACACTTGTGAGTACTGTGGGAAAGTCTTCAAGAACTGTAGCAATCTCACTGTCCACAGGAGAAGCCACACGGGCGAAAGGCCTTATAAATGCGAGCTGTGCAACTATGCCTGTGCCCAGAGTAGCAAGCTCACCAGGCACATGAAAACGCATGGCCAGGTGGGGAAGGACGTTTACAAATGTGAAATTTGTAAGATGCCTTTTAGCGTGTACAGTACCCTGGAGAAACACATGAAAAAATGGCACAGTGATCGAGTGTTGAATAATGATATAAAAACTGAATAGAGGTATATTAATACCCCTCCCTCGCTCCCACCTGACACCTCTTTTTTTCACCACCCCCTTTCCCCATCGCCCTCCAGCCCTACTCCCTCTAGGATTTTTTTCTAGTTCATGTGATTTAAACAAACAAACAAACAAACAGAAGTAACGGAAGCTAAGAATATGAGAGTGCTTGTCACCAGCACACCTATTTTTTTTTTTTCTTTTTCTTTTTCTTTTTTTCCTTTATGTTCTCACCGTTTGAATGCATGATCTGTATGGGGCAATACTATTGCATTTTACGCAAACTTTGAGCCTTTCTCTTGTGCAATAATTTACATGTTGTGTATGTTTTTTTTTTTTTTAAACTTAGACAGCATGTATGGTATGTTATGGCTATTTTAAATTGTCCCTGATTCGTTGCTGAGCAAACATGTTGCTGTTTCCAGTTCCATTCTGAGAGAAAAAGAGAGAGAGAGAGAAAAAGACCATGCTGCATACATTCTGTAATACATATCATGTACAGTTTTATTTTATAATGTGAGGAGGAAAAACAGTCTTTGGATTAACCCTCTATAGACAGAATAGACAGCACTGAAAGAAAATCTCTGTGAGCTAAATGTCTGTCTCTAAAGGGTTAAATGTATCAATTGGAGAGGAGAAAAAGGCCTTGAATTGACAAATTAACAGAAAAATAAAACAAGTTTATTCTATCATTTGGTTTTAAAATATGAGTGCCTTGGATCTATTTAAACCATGTTGATGGTTCTTTCTACTTGTTATAAACTTGTAGCTTAATTCAGCATTGGGTAAGGTAATAAACCTTAGGACCTAGCATATAATTCTATATTGTATTTCTCACAACAATGGCTACCTAAAAATATGACCCATTATGTCCTAGTTAATCATCATTTTCCCTTTAGTTTAATCTTGTGAGCGACACTGATTATACCAGTATAAAAGCTATTTTGCTCCTGGTGAGAGCTTAAAAGAAATGGGCTGTTTTGCCCAAAGTTTTATTTTTTTTAAATGATGATTAAATTGAATGTGCACCGTGCAAAAGCCCTGGAACGTGATTAAATATATTAGTAAGGAATTCATTTTATGAAGAGACTTGTTTTCAGTAATGTCTTTTAAAAAAAATTCTGGCACCAAAAGAAATAGATCCAGATCCACTTGGTTGTCAAATGGACAATCAAATGATAAACTTGAAGACCTCGTAGACCAGATTAAAAAGAAGAGGCTGACAATAGAGTTCGACAGAGGGTAACAGAGGAAAAAGATGTGTGACTTATTAGCACAACGTGGTACTATTTGCCATTTTAAACTAGAACAGGTATATAAGCTAATACTGATACAATGATGATTAACTATGAATTCTTAAGACTTGTGTTTAAATGTGACGTTCTTAAAAAAGAAGAGAAAGAATTTTAAGAGTAGCAGTATATATGTCTGTGCTCCCTAAAAGTTGTACTCCATTTCTTTTCCATACACTGTGTGCTATTTGTGTTAACATGGAAGAGGATTCATTGTTTTTATTTTATTTTTTTAATTTTTTCTTTTTTATTAAGCTAGCATCTGCCCCAGTTGGTGTTCAAATAGCACTTGACTCTGCCTGTAATATCTGTATCTTTTCTCTAATCAGAGATACAGAGGTTGAGTATAAAATAAACCTGCTCAGATAGGACAATTAAGTGCACTGTACAATTTTCCCAGTTTACAGGTCTATACTTAAGGGAAAAGTTGCAAGAATGCTGAAAAAAAAAATTGAACACAATCTCATTGATGAGCATTTTTAAAAAAAACTTTGCCAGCCATTTACTTGACTAATGAGCTTACTTACTCGGATTCAACATTGCAAGCGCTGTGAATGGAGAACAGAATACACTTAACATAGAAATGAATGATTGCTTTTGCTTCTACAGTGCAAGGATTTTTTTGTACAAAACTTTTTTAAATATAAATGTTAAGAAAAATTTTTTTAAAAAAAAACACTTCATTATGTTTAGGGGGGAACTGCATTTTAGGGTTCCATTGTCTTGGTGGTGTTACAAGACTTGTTATCCATTTGAAAATGGTAGTGGAAATTCTATGCCTTGGATACACACCGCTCTTCAGGTTGTAAAAAAACATACATTGGGGAAAGGTTTAAGATTATATAGTACTTAAATATAGGAAAATGCACACTCATGTTGATTCCTATGCTAAAACACATTTATGGTCTTTTTTCTGTATTTCTAGAATGGTATTTGAATTAAATGTTCATCTAGTGTTAGGCACTATAGTATTTATATTGAAGCTTGTATTTTTAACTGTTGCTTGTTCTCTTAAAAGGTATCAATGTACCTTTTTTGGTAGTGGAAAAAAAAAAAAGACAGGCTGCCACAGTATATTTTTTTAATTTGGCAGGATAATATAGTGCAAATTATTTGTATGCTTCAAAAAAAAAAAGAGAGAAACAAAAAAGTGTGACATTGTACAGATGAGAAGCCATATAATGGCGGTTTGGGGGAGCCTGCTAGAATGTCACACGGATGGCTGTCATAGGGGTTGTACATATCCTTTTTTGTTCCTTTTTCCTGCTGCCATACTGTATGCAGTACTGCAAGCTAATAACGTTGGTTTGTTATGTAGTGTGCTTTTTGTCCCCTTTCTTCTATCACCCTACATTCCAGCATCTTACCTTCATATGCAGTAAAAGAAAGAAAAAAAAAGGAAAAAAAAAAAAAGAAACAATGTTTTGCAGTTTTTTTCATTGCCAAAAACTAAATGGTGCTTTATATTTAGATTGGAAAGAATTTCATATGCAAAGCATATTAAAGAGAAAGCCCGCTTTAGTCAATACTTTTTTGTAAATGGCAATGCAGAATATTTTGTTATTGGCCTTTTCTATTCCTGTAATGAAAGCTGTTTGTCGTAACTTGAAATTTTATCTTTTACTATGGGAGTCACTATTTATTATTGCTTATGTGCCCTGTTCAAAACAGAGGCACTTAATTTGATCTTTTATTTTTCTTTGTTTTTATTTTTTTTTATTTGGATGACCAAAGGTCATTACAACCTGGCTTTTTATTGTATTTGTTTCTGGTCTTTGTTAAGTTCTATTGGAAAAACCACTGTCTGTGTTTTTTTGGCAGTTGTCTGCATTAACCTGTTCATACACCCATTTTGTCCCTTTATTGAAAAAAATAAAAAAAATTAAAGTACACAATGTAAGCTTCTTGTGTCCTCATTTGACACACTCTGTAAATTACTTTCAAGAAAATAACAGGTTTTAAGAGAAGGCCAGTCAGTCTTTTTCAGATTATTTCTATGGGCATTTTGATGCATGTATTATACCCTAAAAGAATATAAAGTACTTACTATATTAAAATAGACATATCTCAAACCATGGAAATAGTTTTTAGACTTTACAGTTCTAGAATAATTTTCAAGAAATGGAAGATGTTTGCAGTCTGATGTTAAAAACTTTCCCTCCATCTCTTAGTAGTAATCCGTTCAGATATAAATGAAAACGGGTAATAGCATCTTAAACTTTTATTTCCTTTGGATTTTTTGCTGTTCTTGTTGTCTTAAAGTTCTTTTCTATTCTCCCATCCCTGCCGTATCTTAGAACATAATGTAAAAACAGTTTTTTTAAAAATCAGCTCTTTTGTTTCCACATAAGAGTCTTTTCTCATGCCAAAATAACTCCACCGCCCCCCCCCCAATCTAAAAATCCAGAAACGAAAGCATCAGGTGAAAAAGAGAGAGAAAGAGAGAAAAGAAAGAAAGCAGTGACCACGAGTTTAGCCAGATGTGGCCAAATCTGTGGAATCAGCTGCTGATTTCCTGAGCTATATGGTTTTTGCCTCGTGATTCTGAGATTCTAAGACCCCAGGCAGGACAGATCTTTTAGGTGTTTTTGAGGTCTTCCTGGCTGATAGCAAATGAGGATGGGAATACCCTTCAATTATCTTTTGGCCAACAGATTTAAGAAAGGAAACAACGTCTTTGAAAAGCAAGTTAGGTCTATTTTAAAAACCCTCCTTAGAAATCTTTGTTGTCGGGTTTACAAATACTGCATGTTGCAGCATCTATTTGCTTTATTAAACACATACCTCTGTGATACTGTCTCCCTGTTCCCAGTGTAGATGATGGATACGACATCGTTCTTATTTTTGTAAAAACCAAAACAAAAGCCGTTCTGTTGTCTTCTTGTGGTAGCATTTTTGTTGCTCAGTTCTTATGCCCTGGTGCCTGTGAGGTGGCCTTTTCATGTAATGCCTTTTATCTGAGGCAAGAATAGTTTTATCTTTCTAAAATATAGAGAAAGGAGGTGTATTTTTTTAAAGCCCATTTGGGTGGGAAACAGAGAGTGGAGGCAGAGAGGAATCGGTCAGAGAGCATTTGGGAGAGTGTTGTACAGGAGCGGGGATGGGGTGGAGAATACCTTGCAGAATTTGATAATCGGCAGCTAACTGAGAGGAGATATATGTGTCTTAGATTAGGTTACTTCACAACTGAATCCAGAATGCTGTTCAAGATAGATAGAAATATTCCCCAGTGCCATGCCAGTTGTAGACGTGGCAACTTCTGCTCCACCATATTAAATGTCCATAAAGCCACTGTGTGTCCCTTTTACTCTTTTATTAGGAGCTATAAGTACAGCTGTGCAGGTTTCATATACAGTATTCATTTTAATTCCTCAGTATATGGTGTTCTTAGTGTAATTAGGTTTTGCATCCTGACAGACAGAATTAATGGTGGATACTGTATACTTGTACGTTCAAGTTTCTTAAATCAAATGGGGAAGGGGGAGGGGTGCAAACGTTTGGTGATAAATCACAGATTATGTTTGATTACATGGCCCCAAAGTTAAATTTATTGGGAGACAGATTCTTCAGGGTACTTAGTCTCTTGACTTATAGAAGCCCCCTTATAAAATATTACTTCTGAAGTTAAGTGAACAATAGAAACATGAAAACCCAGGCAACAAGAATATAACTTCTAAAGGACATCTTGTCTCTGGACCCTAAAATTAAAAATCTCAGTGTAAGATAACAAAAAACATTTCCAAGAGTAGGATGATTTCATGATAAATTTTTTAAATGAGGAAATACTAAGGATATTAACGTTTTTCAGAATTCTCAAGTTAAGTTTATGTGACACTGCTTACATGTTGATGCAATGTTCTCTACATACCTGAACTCCTGATGCTTAAAATGTTCCTTTTTATTTTCATTTTGAGAACAACTTTAAAAACAGGAATACAGCAAATACTATTTCTCACAGATTTTAACCCAGAAACTCTCCCAGTGCATGTACTACCTCCATCTTGAGACCATTTACTGTCCTCTCTTTGCCTAAGACCTACAAGAGGACTGAAATGAACACATTTAAAGGTGGCTAAGAAGTGAGGTGGATGCTTCTTCATTCATACCAGCAATGGTGGGAAGTGTAACGTAGTGGAGTTTTTCCCAGGGCGTTCTGTGATAGAACTGTTTATTTGAATACCATTTTTGTATATGCAATAAGTACATGCTGTATATATTCATAATGCTTGAAGTGAGAATTTGAAAGGAAGTGGTGGTGGGGGTTAGATATCATTTCGTTTGGAGAAATAAAGAAATGAGCTCGTTTATTCACAGACACTAAAAGTTTGTTAAAAGGTACTGGGATATTTCAGGCCTTCCTGAAAAGGAGTTGAGAAGCCTCAGGCCCCATCCTGTTCTGCTTCAAATACTCACAGAGAGTGAAGGAGGAAATGCAATGTTTTCTTTTTTTAAACCTCTTCCCCCCCTCCATACACACACACAAACATGATTTATTATGACTGTGTTGTAATCGTGTGTTCTTCATTAGGATTCTGTTACTCCATTGTCCCTGGGCCTGGTGTGTTCAAGAATGTACCTATCCCATCCTCTTCTTTTCAGACAACTTCCCATTAAAAAAAAACAGTGGGAATTTTGCTGGTATGAGGATGGGATTGACAGTGTTCTTTAAACCTGCTTGGAAAAATGTTTTTTGAAAGACTGTTAACTTTTGAAAGGCATGAGCCACTTAGCAAATTTTCCTAAGGCCCTGCAGCTTTCCCAATTAAGAATAAATGAACCCATTTTTAGAGCAATGGACATCAGAACACATAGGCGGAATTGGGAGTATATACGTTTATTCCAGGGCGGCTCTAGCTACAAATTGTAGCCATGGGTTGTTGGATATGCACTTTTGCTTGCTGTCAGCTTGTTATCCCATTAGCTGCTTTTTCATTGAGTAAAACACACGGCCATTGAATCAGCCTTTAAGGGGATGGGCCTGTTTCTCTCTCTCTCTCTGTTTCCCAGTGTCATCTATGGTCATGGGATGCGAATAATTCCTCCCTTTCAAATGGGAAAGGAGACTACTACAGTTCACATGGGTCATTGTACTCAAGTACCTAAACTTGGCTGAACACAATGCCATCCAGTTGATCCAAATACTGTTTTTCCTTTCTGTAAAGTGGCAAAGACTACTTAAAGGGAGCATATATCAGGTCTTTTACGAGACAGCCAAAAAGGCAAATTAAGCGATTTCCCCCAAGTCTATCCTCTAAAGCAGGACCCCTCAAACCCATAGGGGGCTATGCTTTTAAATGACCGTGAATGCAGAACATGCCCATGCTATACTTTGTGTGTTATGGCTTTAAATATTGGCAGCAGGTGTGACAAAGGGGTTTGATGGGGGTATCAGCTAAAGGGGCCTCAATGACAGTGACTTAGGGCTGGACTGGGAATGGGATTCCCCAGAGCCCACCTGGACACAGCAGGCCCCTCAGCCCAGGTCTCCACTGCTCAGGGGGGGATGCGTGAGAGCAGCTGAGCTCCAGACCCTGGGCCTCCTGCGCCGCCAAGTCAGGGGAGAGGAGGCCCCAGGCCCCTGCTTCAGGTCACCATGGCAACGAGGCTGGAATGCCACAGTGGTAGCCCTCTTCCTCGGCACCTCCACATCCGGACTCCCAGTTCTGCTGCTTCAAGTCAATGTCCACAGCAAGGGAGGAACCCTGGAGGAAAATAACACTCCCTTCTTCCCTTCACCATTGCCTTCCCCCTTCCAAAAAAGAAAAACAGAAAAGAAAACTGCATGTTTGCAAGAAACTACAGGCAGTTTTTGGTGCAATTTGGGAGCAACTATTTTGGGTTCTGGTTTCCTCTTCAGAGATTTGTTCGCCTCTTGTAAATCGTTGGCTGCTTTGACGTTGAACTTGATGACATTTCATGTTTTCGTTGTGCTGCTTTTACATCAATTTTGATTTTTTGTTTCTTTATAATTTTATTATTGTTTTAAGGAAATGTCCCCCTTCCCTCCTCCCTCCCCTGTTCTCCTCAACCAAAGGACTGTTTCCTACTCAGTTTTCTCAGTCATAAGGGAAAGTGTTTCCTTCCAGGTGTGTCCCGAGTTTATTAGGACTATCATATGATCGGGGAGGGGGTCTGGGTCCTTTGGGGGAAAGAAGGGAGGGAGGCGTGGGAAAGGCACTCAGAGGTCAGAGATTTTTTTTAGGGGGGGGATTGAGTTCGAAATCGTGTTTAAGATGCCAGTGGCTCAACCTGTGGTTGATTTAAGTTATAATTTTAAAGAGCTAGTTAGAGAACAGAAAATCACTGGGCCAAGTCACACCTGTATTTTTTTTTCCCCCCTCCTCTGTCTCCAACCTCTTTCTAGGTTCTTCACACACCCCCATTCGGCGTAGTACCCAGAGAGCTCAAGATGTGTGGCAGTTTTCGGATGGAAGCTCGAGAGCCCTTAAGTTCTGAGAAAATTTGAAGCCCCCAGGGGCGGGGTGGACGCGTGCCGCCCAGCCGACATCTGCGTGGTCTGTCATCCTGCTAGTTTGTGATGTTTTCTGACAGTAGCCTCCAAGAAGCCGTTGTGCGAAAACAGAGTCCTGCAGAGTCCTTCCTGCCTGGGCCTGCAGTGCCATTTTATTTATATTTTTTAATAAAAAGTAAAAACAAAAAAACAGACCCACATTGGAACAGTGAATCAGTACCATACAGAGGGCCCATGGACCATCGCTGTCCTGAGTGACATCCTGGCCCTTTTGAAACCAGCCAACCTAATTACCCGTATTGTGGAAATGAGCATGAGTCCCTGACCCCTTGTTTCTATACATTCTATGTTGTCTTTTAAAAAGTGTGCTTAACATTGACACAATAAATGTTGGAGCTTTAGGTGGTGTTTGCTTGTTCTTTAATTATTAATGCTTATAAGACAATGCAGCTGCTCATGACTGTTTTTCTGTACCCGTTTCCTGCAGACATCCTTTGGGTGGGTAGGAGGACCAGATTTGAGGAATGGTAGAAGGTGTAGGAGGGGAAATAGGTTACTGCTTATCAGATGGCATAAATTTTCAAGGAGAATCAAAATGCAAAACTTGGGAATAAATCATAGCAATATCATAATTAATGTAGTAGTAGTGTTGCTGTTTATTAATGCTGAAGTGTGGTTTTCCTAACTGTCTGACTTATAATTTGCATACCATTAAATAATGCATAATATGGCATGCTGAATTCTGTTTTTCAAATATATGCTTTTGGTGGCTACCATGCAGGATTTGAATTTGTCTTTTAATTCAGCTCAAGAAAGATAACGTCATTGGGTTAGTGGTAAATCCCAAAGAAGGTGATAAATGTCAGTAGTTGCTTATTAAATATTCTAATTTTAGGTTCTCAAACCTTCAGCAAATATATCTTAATGCACACAAACAAACATAAAACTTCTTTATTACTTACATGAGGAAATCTGGGGCAGATTTTATAAGGGAAAAAATTGTAGGAGGAAAGAGGCTCACATGAGAACACACTATTGTAATCATAGTAAGTCCTCATTCCTTAGGAATTAGTGACACAAATAAGTTAGGTCTACAAACAGGTGATAAAAATTCCCTCTGGCACAGTTAATTTGCAAAGAACTTTTCTCAATGTGGTGTTTTCTATTGCCTGGAGATCCAGAAGAGAACTAGAAACAATATAGCATAGCATATTAAAACAGGTTCATAAATAATAGAACTCAGACACCTGTGTATTATAGATTTACATATTGGCTGTGAACATAAGTGGAGAAAATCTTACCCACTCACCCTCTGGCTAGATTACCTAGCCTAGTGAGAAGATAGCAAAATAATTGGCATCTGGCTTCTTTTCTGCTTATTCATCATAAATAATGACTTGTTACAGTAGTGTACTGCCTTATACTTTATACAGTGCAGTCATGTCCATGATCTCATCTGATCCTCATGAGGACAGATCTCACAACTTTCACTTTGTGGATGAGGAGACTGAGGGTCACCAAGGTTAAGGGCTTGCCCAAGGCCACGTCAATGGCAGGGAGAGCAGAGAAGCCAGGTGTTCTGGTGTCTAGTCCAGAGCTAATTCAGCTGAACTCTGTAACTGATCAAAGGGAGTGTCTCTCCCTGTGTTAGCACACAAGTCATAAATGTTCATGAACACACACGTATATGGCGAACACACACATGTATGGCTTACGCACACACACAGATCAAAGATGTCCGTTGTTAAGAGCATGCAAAGTTATCTCTTCCTACCAATAGTTGTGTGCACTGCAGGAGGGAGCTTGGAGCAAGGGTCCCTCCTTGCGATCTCCTTTCTCCAGTGACTTTTCCATGACAAATAAATAACCCTGATGAGTTTTTGAGTGTTCCTCTCACCCAGGTGAGATGGGACTTCCAGACAAGACTTATTTCGTGGAGAGACACTCTCCTTGCCCTGTGTTCTGCCTTTGTGTTGTTGAAACCTAAGACCATTAGGGATTCTGTGACAACATCGTCCCTGAATGTGCTAAGCTCCTTGTTGATACCTAGAAAGAGTGGCACCACTTCAAAAGGGAGACCCGACCGAAACAGAACAATCATGGTTTTTTTTGGACAACTTCAGCCTTGGTAATTGCACTTGGTGTTCACTACACTTTCATTTCTGGTCTGTGTTTCCACCTCCACCTCTTATTTCTTCTCAGAATCAGTTCATAAATAAATGGATATCTCTAGACGGGGGAGTTTTTTTGGGGGGTGAGTGTAGTGGGTAAAGGATATCTTTTGGTTTTCCCCCTTTTGGAGAAGAAAGTTCCCTCACTAAAGAAAAAAAAAAGACCATCTCTTCTCCCATACCTTTTTTAGTTGAAGGAAAATCAAAATTCATTTATGAAATTCATTATGAAATGATGGTGTTATGCTAGGGCCAGAACTTTTGTAAACCCACACAGGATTGATGATTTGGGAAGACATCTCCCTGTGCGATATGTCAAGGTCATGGTTATCCGTGAAGGGTTGAAGCAGCAGAAAGGACTGACAAATCTGATTGGAGTCCTCCCTGTACCCTCTCGAGAGTGGAACTTCAAATTGCAGAGAGAGTAACTGGTTGCCCAGCACGCACCGAGCACGGATTAGAGGACACTTCCCTGGTGCTTGGGGGCGTGGAGACCAAACACAGGACATTGTTTTTACACTCCCAAGCCTGGACTATGTACATTAATTTTGTGGTCCATCCAGATTGTCACACCACACAAAAAAGTCTGTTAGACTTCTGGTCTGGGATGGCGAGACTCAGTAACTCCCGCAGCAACTAGCACCCAGCCTTTTGAATATGGGCGGTGTTGCAGAAATGAACGTATCAAAAACTGGTGGTAGTTTAAAGAAAAATCTTAGGCAAGGAGAGCAAATTTGGAGTCTACTGAGGTCTAATCGAGTGCCCCAAACCTTGGCAGAATATTTCCTAGGCACTTTTGGTTGGAGTTTCCAAGAGCATTTGTATTAGAGCCAAGCCCTTCCAGTGGTGAGAAATATCTTTCAAATTTTGTGTGTATTGATATGATTATTTTTTTGAGGGCTAGATAGTGAGGTTAATGTGGAAGATGATGATTATTAAAATTAACATAGTTTTTTTCCCTCAGAATTAATGTTTTTTCCTATCAAAAATTCTTATCCTACAAATCAGTGTCCCGGAAAGTAGTGGTAGAGAGAATCAGAATTGAAATATTTTGCAGGCTGTTGTTTCTCCTCTTACGTACCACATAGGTTTGGCTCCTTTTTGGGTATAGTGTGAGAGAAACAGATTTGAGGAATTTACATATTGGCTGTGAAGTCAGTGTGAAGTTCAATGGAAAGTTCCGAGACAACAAATGTTGCGTGCACACCTTCCTTCTTCAAGGATCAGTCCTGTTTGAGTTATTACCCAACAGAGAAACAATAATGTTATGTCTCTTTTCTCTGACTCCCCACTAGAGACAGCACTCTTCAGCCTGCACTCCTCCAGGTTACATTAAGCTGGAGAACTTCTCACTTCCAGCAAAATCCAGAAGCAGTCATTGTTTTCCTTCCTATCTTAGTGTAAATTAAGATAACTTATTGTTAAGTCACGTTGCCTTTCCCCTTGCTTTATACTTTCAAAAATGCTCCTAGGAAATACTTTAAATTTATAGAGCACCTGTATAGACATGATAGAATCAATTTTCCTAGTGATTCTAGATATTAGGTAGGAAAGGAGAGACTAAAGCTGAAAGGAACCACAGCAATCTTTCATTATACAGATCGGGGCAACAGAGACCCAAAGGTGAAGGGAAGGACCTAAGACCAAACAGCTTGTGAAATAAGTCAGAGCCAAGCTTGAAACCACACAGTTAGTGGCTGAGCCAGAATTGGAACCCAAGCCTCCAGCTCCTGTGCAAAGGAATTCAAATGGCAAATTTCTCCCTTGTGACCTACTAAATTCAGAAACAAGGAACGGCAGAAAAGTGTGCACGGCAGAGGGATTTAAGAATGAAATCAAAACCTTGTTTTGGTGCCAGTCCTAGTGGGGAGCATGTGAGCATGTCCCCTATTTCAAGGGTTTCTAAGCAGCATCCCGATGACAGAGAACATTTAGGTCACTACCTGGAAGGATTCTTTCTTTAATTCACTCCTCTGATGGTAGAAATAAACTTAGGGACCAAGAATTGCTGGGAGACAGCTTTTAAAGTTAAAAGGGCATAAAAAAGAGCTACTCATCAAACCAAATTCATCTCAAATGACTTAAATAGATCTCACAATCTGTTCCATTCTCTAGACAGGATTTAAGAGAAACACCCACTTAATTTGAATTTCGAGCCCGCATCACATCCTGTTAGCGAATCCAAATAGCCAATAGCATGACCTGAATCTTGTTACTGGGGATATTTAATTTTGAGGTCAAAGGTGGTGAAAAGGCAACGAAAGACAGGGAGGATTGATTAAAATGATACACGACTCTGGGTTGTGAGGATCATTCCACTTAATATGCTATTTAGGCTGTGCATTCTTTTTCTGTGTGAGATGAAGTCTTACTCATTTTCCATTTTGATCAGGGGTGCCTGGCTCTGTTTAGAGATGTGCAAATTCTGCCTCACCCTTTATTAGATCTGCTGTATTCAGCTCTTCTGCTGCCATTTCTTTTCTTGCCAGCCACCCTTTGATTCACATTTTCTTCTTTGAATGGACATGGGTTGACTTTGAATGTCTTGGGGCCTGATGGGGCTGCCATCTCCATGAGCAGCAGCTGTTTCGAGCCTGCACGGGCAAAGTCATCCCTGACATAGGAGCAGGGCAGCGGGAAGCCTCACAGAGCAACAGCAAAGCAAATCTCCCTGTTGAGGAGGGTCTGAGAGGAAGCAATTTGCCTGATTTTTTTTCCGTGGCGAGAGTTCCCTGAATTTCCTGAGCTGGTAATGCACACAGGCAACTTCTGCTGCTGTCTTGGTCCCTTCTGCTTCTCTCTCCCTGCTGATCTGTCCCCTCTTCTCAGATACGTAGAAAGCCTGCGGAGAGGCACGCGGCGACTACCTTCCTTTCGGCTCTAAGATTTGCAGAGTTGCTTAGGCTCCTGTTTCAGACGGCCTGATTTTACCTGTTGCTTGCTTCACCACACAAAGGGGAAAAACCCAAATGCAAATACTCCTCTTCAGAAACTTACCCAAAGCTCAGAACTCAGGAACACAAGAGATTTCCCTTTAAAGCGGTGCCCTCTGTGTGGATTTGCCTGTGGCCACTACGCCTTATTTGTGGAATTCTTTTTATTTTTCAGCTTCTTTGAGAGTATGTTTTCTTCTCCTCCTGACAGGCTGATGTGCCAGGGGTGGACCCCTGGGGTGGACCCCTGGGGTTTCTGGTCCAGACCAGTGAATGGCGCTAGTCTCTGAGCCTGCAGCTTGGGGTTGTAATCCTGGTGTTCTCTTTGCCGTGCTCACCCACCTGGCATCCCCTCTCTCTGTACTTGACCCCTATTCCAGGCCCATCTCTCTCTCCAGAAAAGGAAGGACGCACCCTGCTTCCTATCTCCTACTGCCCACAGCACACTACAGTCCCAATGGTATGAGCCATCCGAGTGCTCTGGACTCTACGTAGCGCATCCAGTCACGATAACTGTGGGGAAGAGCGATTGTGGTCTATCTTAAAGGCGGGCTTCCTTTGCTTTTGGTTAGTAAACCCATTTCCTTTATAAGTTTATGTCACAGAGAAATAAAAGCTGCAGTGATTTTTGTTTGGAATCTAAAGCTGTCAGTGTGTTTAAAAAAATGCTCACATTTTTGAAATGGCTACATTTGCAGTGCTCAGAGGGCACTGTTTCACTTTGGTGCATCTTTAGGTTGGAGGCCCCTCTCTATTCCTCGGCCAGTGGGAGGGCAGCACTGGAGGATAGCCAACTCCCACAGGGCCTTGTGCATCTCACTGAGGATGGCAAAGCACCCCACACCTGCTGCTGCCTGGAGATCAAGGGCCAGGACATGTCCAAAATGTGATCTCTGAACACCCAACTCTTCTCATCCTCAGCTGGCAGATTGTCTGGTAAAGAGCAAAATATAGATTAAAATAGAAGTAGTGATAACAGCTAATGTCTATTGAGAATTTACTGTGTTCTAGGCACAGCAGTAAGAGTTTTCCATGCATGTTCTTATTTCTTCTTCATAATTGTCTTGTGGGGTAGGTACTACTACTATTCCCATTTTACTGAAGCTTAGAGACACTAAGTGACAAGTCCAAGGTTGTGGTACTGCCACTATGATATATGACTCTAGAATCCTCACTCTTAACCTCTGCATGTTGACTTCCAGGATCTATCTCATTCTAGAATTTTGTCACCGTATGAAATGCCAAGTTTGAGGGTACCATATGAAAAAAAAAATGACAACAGTGCTAATTAAACTAATTAGGAAGCATACTTAAAGTGGCTTTGCTTTTAGAGTTCTGGTCCTGTTAACTATTGAGTAAGGCTGGTGTCAGTGTTTCCCATGCTGCTTACACTTCTGGCTGTCCTTGGTGCTGGGAGGACCAGTTTGATTTTGTGAGGCATATCTGAGGAATTCACTCCTGCATCTTCTCCATCTGCAGTAAGGCTGATTCATTTGTTCAATCAACAAATATTTATTGGGTACTTGCTATATGCAACCTACAGAGCTAAGTGCTGGGGAGGGGATGCAAAGAGGTAAAAGGCACAGTCTTTGCCCATCAGAAATTGCCACCAGTGGAGAATTAAATTAATTAGAATCCTACTAAATAACTAGTCTTAGTTAAGCTGATGTGGTGAGAACAGTGGGCCTTCTAAAATGCTAATATATCGTTCACTTTACCAGTGTAGGCAGCACTCCCAGGCAACGGGGCTTCAGCACTCCCAAACGAATGGGAATGTTATTCTCTCTACCTTTTCAGTAGGATGCACACTGAAAAGTTGTTTTTCAAATGGTAGAGATGAGTATACATTGATGTTTCTTCATGTATTTGGCCCAGTTCTTATTGTAAAAAATAACAGCAGATGATTTAGAAGGAGGGTAGCAATAGAAACATAGTTCTTGTCCTGTGATAAGTGACCCATATAGGGGTAAGTCCTTGTATTTCAACCCTCTGAGCTGACCTATAACTGATTACCTACCACTAATTCAGTCTAAATGGAACATGACAAAGAAATCTTTGCTTCTTCTCTGTGCAGTCCTATGATGTCTTTCAGAACATCAGCACAAGATAAGTTTGTTTTCTCCACCTACAGTGTGCGAGGTGGTATTCTAGGCACTTCGGGCAAATTTAAAGAAGAGTAAGACCTAACCTTTGTCCTCAAAAGGATTATAGTTGGTCCTAATGGGGGGAATAAGATTGTAAGCATAAAAGCAGATAATTAACAATGAAAGGATGCAATATGATTAATTCAGAAGTGAGAGACACAAACTGTAGGAATGTGAAAGAAGATAATTTCTCTGGGGCCCACAAAGATATTGGGCTTTTAGTTGGTCATCAATGCAGGCTAGGATTTAGAAGATAAAAAGAAAGGATGAGAGCAAACCAGTTCAAGGCAGTGCTGTGGTACTTGGAGGGCAATGGCTAGACCAGTGTGGCAGGAAGAGAAGGGTTGTCTAAGAAAATCATGGAATGTAAGGTTGGAAACTACTTTGGAGCCATATTATGGAGGCCTTTTAATGATAGGCTGAGGGGCTTGTATTATAGTCAATAAGTAGTTTCTCAAAATCATGCCCATAGAAAAGTTTTAGAAACAGTGTAGCAGGGTCTGGAATGGATTGAAGAGGAACTCAGGGGAGACCAAGAAACCAGTAGGAGGCTGATCCTTGAAGGTGTTGACAATTTCCTAGAGGAAGGGCTCTGCTAAGAGTGCAGTATTTGGGTCAAACTATGTAGTCATCCTCACCACATCCAAGCAGACAATGACCCCATTGTTCAATGATATATCTAAATTCCCCATTTGCCCTGGTCTGGAACCATCCCAGACCATCTATGGAAGCCAACAAAAGGTCTTTCTCATATGTTGACTGTTGTTAGAAGCCCACACAATGAAGAGCCTAAAGATAAAGACCTTGAGGCCCAAACAGGTTGGTTAGTTCCTAGAGACTGATTACTTCTACAGTACAAAGGGAAAACATCATGTCTCATCAAGCTTTTAACACTTTAGCATTTAACACATCATGTCTCAAGGAAAATGATAAACTCAACTGGAAAAAGAAGAGAAAGCTACAAGATTTTTGTAGGTCAGCAGGCTCCAAGGACTTTCTTTTTTGGGGGGAAAACTTCTTAAGAATTTTTTGATTCCCTTGACTATTTGTAAAAGTTGTATTATGCTGCTTTTTTCTTTGCAATATGCTTGCTGATACATGCCGTGTCCTGTAATAATATGATTTGGTTGTCATTTGGCCACAGCATTAGATGAGTTTCATAATGAAGGCATGAATTGAAAGCAAGCGCACATGTTTACACGGAATCGGAGAAATGTTCTCCGCGCAAAGCAAAGCTGAGCAGGCTGGGGCTTCAGTCTCTCGGAGGTTATGTTTCAAAAATAGAAACTTTTGCATTTTTGTATTGCAGTCATATCATCCGGGAACCCTCCATACTTCCCTCCCCCCAGCCTACCACCCCGTTCCTCCTGGAGGCAGGATTGTGTCTACGAGTGTCTAACGTCATAGTCAGAACATTTAAGGCACATAAAGAATTCATTTTTGACGCTGGGTTGTGAACTCTCTATTTCTCCCAGAACTTCCTCCTCACTCCTGTGACTTGTCCACAGCCACAAGCCTCAGCACTGGCTCCATCCCTCAGGAGGGTCATCTGGCAATAAGGATGTAAATAGTCATGAGTCGCTTAATGATTGGGATACGTTCTGAGAAATGCGTCGTTAGGCAATTTCCTCATTGTGTGAACATCAGAGAGTGCACTTACACAAACCTAGATGGTATAGCCTATTACACACCTAGGCTGTGTGGTACTAATCTCATGGGACCACCGTAGTATATGCAGTTCGTCATTGATCCAAACGTCCTTATGCGGCGCATGACTGTACATGCTAAGGATCAGTCATAAGCGAATGGCTGGGAGCTGCCCAAGAGGTTGAACACACGTGGAAACATTCCCCTGAGGTGTGAAAACACTTTAATGTTACCACTATGGCCCATATTTCCCCTCCCACTGAAAAAGAGTAAAATATAACCGAAAAGTTAAGAATTCCCTACAGACCTTGTTAGGGGACAGAGAGTAAGTAAGGTCTCTGTGAGAAGAAGTCTGCGGAGCAGAAGACAAAGGTCCCTTCTGTAGCTGAGCACTCCTCTTCTATGTCAGCACAGGGCTCAGTCCACACCTCAACAAAATGATAATCCCTGAGCGTCACATATATTTGGTTAGAAAATGCAAGTGTCCATATAGTTGTTTAATGTAACAGTTTGCATATAATCACCCTTTGCATTTTCCCCGTGAGTCAGAATTATGGTGTATGTACAGGAAGTGTGTATATATGCACAATTACACTTCTAATTCCTTATGTATACACCTATTTATAACATGAGCATATTCATGTCTTGTGTGTGCCACCAGTACACACATTTTTCCAGACCAGAAAACACACTCACCTGTAATGACTGTGATGATCTCAGTGATGGTATTGGGCTTTGATCATTGATATTCACCACCCCCTAGTTTCCGAGTCATATCTTCAGAAACTGAATTCACTCTGGGCTCGCACTCTTCTCCAGGAGTTGAAAGTAAAGGCCCCAAAGCCGGGCTATAGAAGGTTGGTTTATCTTCTCCCGGCCTGAGGAGTCATTGTGTCTACAGAGCAGATGTGCAATGGGCGGCAGTGGCGTAAACGTATCTTCTCTCCTACTGGAAATCACATTTAATTCTGACCCAAGGGGCCTCTGTGTCGCAAATGGAGAGGTAATTAAGCCTCCAGACTCTGAGCCTTTTGGCGTGAGAGGGCTAATTTTCCTATATACATCCAGTATGTTTTTTTTGTGATAAAGATCAGCCCTGAGCTAACATCCATGCCAATCCTCCTCTTTTTGCTGAGGAAGACTGATCCTGGGCTAACATCGGTGCCCATCTTCCTCCACTTTACATGGGAGTCCGCCACAGCATGGCCTGACAAGCAGTGCGTCAGTGCGCTCCTGGGATCAGAACAAGGGGCCGCCAGTAGCGAAACGCGCGCACTTAACGGCTACACCACGGGGCCGACCCCACAACCAGTATGTTTTTGAAGAGCAGAGGGTGGGAGCAGAGAGGTGTCGGTAGCCTTGAAGAGAATGGAAACAAGATGGCAGGTGTTGGGCGTATTGCCGTTAGGGGGCATGGATAAATAGGACATATATTTAAAAATTAATTCCAGTTTTAAAAAGCTTGAAGAGTTTGCCAGCACTCTTGGTGGTGTGACAGAGGAATGGGGACACCAATTTACCCACTGAGTGCTCATGGGAAGGAGTGTGGGCTGGAGTGCTCCTTCTGCTGTCATTATTATTATTTAAAAAAAAAAATTACTGAATTGGAAAAGTTTCACCTGCAGAGACCTGGCGGGAGACCTCGAAGGACAGGAGCCCTCCGCTGGTGATGACACTTGGTTGTTAACCAACACAGCCAAGGCCGAGCCCAGCAACCTAGAGGGAGATGGCTGAGGTAACCAATCCCCAGGAGCGGTCCCCCCAGGAGTGTTGGTCCCATTTCAGCCCCTACCAGCAAGGAACATTCCACTTGCTGCTGCTCCGTGTTGATTTAGACCGTCCCTCCTGGGTGTGTGGCTGCAGCAGGAGCTTGGAAAATCTGAAGCAAGCGAGAGGACTTGAGATTTCCATTTAGGAATATTGACACCTTCCCATATTCAAGGGACACGGAGTGTGTGTGTGTGCGTGTGTGTATGTGTGTGTTGGGTTTGTACAGAGGGTGGGGGTCAGTCCCTTCTCTACTGCCCAGCTGTGTTAGGACTGGTGAAGTGGAGGTTGCTACCATATACCACACACCTCTCCTTCCACCACCCTCCTTTGGAACCAAACTGAGAGAACTCTTTAGCATGGGCACCCTTAGGTTTTTTTTTTTTTTTTTTTTTTTGATGGGCCAAGCTTACAGTTTTCAAAGTGCTATGACAGGATGGTTGCAAAAATAAAAAGCTAGTGAAAGCTTAGTCACAATATTTCTATAGCTGGCAATCAAAAGATCATATTGCATGCAACTGGCAAAATCGTCATAGGGAAATTATGCATTTTCCAGAATACCTTATTCCCTTCTGTGTATTAAACATACTTTAATATTCTGGTGACAATGTTTTATAATTAATCTAAATGTAAGGGAATGAACACGCGAGAGATTATGTCTCAGCACAAAGAGGTGAAAGAGGCTTTTCTGCAGTGGCGGACCAGATTACTGACCCGACTTCTTTCACTTAAGAGCAGCCACGGATACCGCTAAGGGCTAATATCCCCCCCATCCTCCAGTGAACGAAACCATTCTGTACACTTTGGGGAGTAAAACCTTTCCACTCATAAGGGTGTTAATGTTAACACAGAAGAAAAGTATTTAAAAAATTGCATTAGTTCATAGACTTATATTGAACTCATGAGGGGGAATCTAGCCCTAGAGAGATAAAAACTAAAGAGCTGAGCCATAAACCAGTATGATAACATCCTTATTATAAGATGCAAATTGAGGGACCCAATTCACTAAAACACATGTTACTGGTATTTAATTTTGCTTGTGGGAATATATCAGAAGTTGGCCTATGCCTTTTGCACAATGTACTTAAAATGAGGGCGAGTAACTTTAGCTATAAAAAAAGTGATAAAGAAGCACAGGGCAAGCCAGGATTGAGAGATAATTGCAAGGATCCAATTTAAGTGTCAGTGTACACAGCTTTCTTTCCTGTCTTGGGCTTGGAGGCACAGCATTGGCGTGGGAAGGCAAGTGGGGCTGTGCTCCTCAGCGGGGAGGCTGGGGTCCTACAACAGGGCAGTGGAATGGTGGCCCTGCTGGGCTGGTCCAGGCCCGTGGGGAGGGAGCTTCTGTGGGTGGGGGCCAGAAGAGGCAGGCCCACGCCCGGTGGTCATCGCAGGAACTTCACTTGAGCTGGTATGGTTGTGAGCCTGTGGTTTGGAGAAGAGACGATGCACTTCCCCATAAGAAAAAGGTCAGTTCCTCTTTCCTCGGGTGGCACAAACAGCCTGCTGGGTGTACTCGGACTTCCTGCCACCACTTCCACCCCTGAGTAGGTGAATTATGCTTCCCTCTCAGGGTGACAACGTGAGGTTGTGCCCCGTATCTCTCCAGGTGGCCGTTCCTGTGAGGCTCAACAGCCTCAGCTCTCGCCTCCTGTCAGAAGCCTTCCTCACCTGGGGGTTCTGGGGGAAGGGATCTCTCCCCCTTAAGACTCAAAGTGCGATCAGTGGACCACAGAGCGTGGGCATCACCTGGGAGCCAGTTAGAAATGCACAACCTGCAGCCTCTCCCCAGAGCTACTGAGTCATGATCTGCACTTTAATGATGTGCATTAACTTCTGAGAAATATAGCCAAGCCCACCCTCTGACCTATTGCATGAGCGCCTCATTTGGCATTTATCATTTAGGGTTTGTAGGGTTTGTATAACGAAGAAAGAGTTCTCCAAACATCTAGTTTTTGGGGGGGTAGGGGGTGGGGAGTCAAATCTTTGTGATAGAAAAAAATCTTATAGGAAGCATAGGGGTGCATTGCAGGTTGTCAGGGCACAAGTATGACACACCATTAAATACTACATGAGACAACATCAGGGTCACCTTGACGTTGGCTGGGGAGAGAAGGGACATCCAACCCATGGGGGCACAGAGGGTCTGCTGAAGGGACATGTTTGCTGTGATGGTGTTGGCTGAAGTCCTAGAAGAAGCTGTGGACGTAAGGGTGGTCTGCTCCTGCCTAGCCCCCTCCAGAAATAGGCTGCCAGCAGCCTCCTTGAGAGTGGAAGTTAGAGAGGCAGGCAGGAGAGGAAAGGGGCAGAGGGCGGGGACCCCCAGGCCACCTTAGATGATTAAACTTGCTGACCTTGAGGCAGGCTGGGTAAGCCTTCAGTGATTTCAGAGGCTATTTGGACTAACTCCGCTCCCACTAACCTGCCGATGCCTGACATTCCTTTAATAAGATGAAAATCTTTTCATAACTCAGTTAGGAGGGAAAAATGCTTACGCGGCAAAGGCTGGGTTGAGGTAGTACTTAAGTGTGAATGAGTTAGAGAATAACCAGCCAATCAATCCTCGAGCCTCGACAGATGAAGAGATGGACCTGCCCTGGTTTTGCTGGGCTGACAGACTCAGCTAAAACGAGAAGAGGGCTGGGTGCAGAACATGAATTTTGAAGACTGCACTCTTGTAGCCATGAGTGGGGCCCAGTTTACTTCACACTGAGGAAAGGAATGGAAGTATCTAAGGAAGAATTTTAGTCATGCAGCTGCAAAGGCCACAGCTCAGTTTTGCATTATTCAATGAAGGTTTTTATTTTTTGTTTTTAAACCCAAGTTATTTCACATACAGGAGCTTGTCTCCTAGGGCTTTGTTAATTGGAGCATTGCATTTAAATATCTTATCTCTCCACTTGTCCTTGTCCCACACTTTGTGGCTTTCCCTGGAGCAAGCACAGTGTCTGCACATAATTCTCTGTACAGATGCCCAGATGTAAGTGGCCCTTTGGAAGGGCCAAAAAGACCTTTGGTGGGATAATCCCACCCCGCTCCTGTGAATTTTACTCATTGTGTTATCACCAGGACAGCCCACATGCATCCAGGTCTCTGGAGTTAGTAACATACTTATTTTTTTCTTCCATTTTTTAAAAGCAAAGAAGATATTTTTCATGAGGCTCTCAATGTTCAGATTACCCCATCAGATTGATCTAAATGCTCTCAGATGGGCAGGGGATTGAGGAGGGGGTGGAAATAGGATTGTTAATTAACGTTTCTAAATATGTGGATTAACAGGCTCATGTTTTTCCAATAGTTCAGATCCGGGCTCTAGCCTCAGTTTCAGTTTGACCTTTGAGAAGCCATCTCTCCAGGTGCTTCCTTTGGAAGGGAGAGCTCTAGGTGCTTGACTCTGCCGTGTGTAATCAGAATGAACAATTCCTGAGCACCTGAGAGAAGTGCTCAAGTGATAGCCGTGGAGTGCTGGGGAAGCTGCCCCTGGTTTTTGGAGGAGGCATGAGAAGAAGTTCATGGAGGGCTTTAATTTTGTTTAAATTCCCAGCCATTTTCTTATTACTGCTACTCCCTGCATTTGTGTAAATATTTGCCTACAAAAAGTTCACAACATTCTCTCATTTGATGCTCACAGCAGCCCTGTGATATGATACAGGACAGGTACTATTACCTCCATTTCACTGACAGGGAAACTGAGGCTCAGTTGGGGGCTCTCCTGAGATCTCACAGCTAGTTAGAAGTCAAGTCAAGTCCCAGGGCAGGTGTTTCAGTACTGTGTAGGGATGGTATAAAACGAGATCTGTAGACCACTGTTTCTCTGACAAGTTCAAGTCCTCTGCTTTGCTTTTTCCTCCCTCCAAGACAATAAGTTGGTTCAGTGCCTTCTCCTTGGGCAAACTTTGGAAGCATCTCATCAGCGCTAGGTAGCTACCATATGATCCAGCAACTCCACTCCTAGGTATATATCCCAAAGAATTGAAAGCAGGGACTCAAACAGATATCTGTACCCCCATGTTCACTAGCTGAAAAGTGGAAACAACCCAAGTGTCCATCAGCAGATGAACTGATAGAAAAAATGTGGTATATATACACAATGGAATACTATTCAGCCACAGAAAGAAAGGAAATTTTGACACATGCTACAATGTGGATGCACATTGAAAACATGCTTAGTGAAATAAGCCAGTCGCAGAAGGACAAATGATGTATAATTCCATTTACGTGAGGTACGTAAAATAGGCAAACTCATAGAGACAGAAAGCAGAATAGAGGTTACCAGGGTCCGGGGAGAGAGGGGAAGGGGGATGTTGAAGGGGCACAGGGTTTATGTTGCGGATGATGAACAAGTTCTGGAGACACATGGTGGTGATGAGTACACAGCATTGTGAATGCTTAACACTACAGAATTGTACACTTACACATGGTTAAAATGATAAATACTATGTTATATATATTTTACCACCGTAAAAAAAAAACTGTTAAAAAAAAGTAAACAAACAAAACTCAAACAGAAAACAACAAGAACAAACAACAAAATAAGCAAAAGAGGAGGCAAGGCAAGCGGAGACTCACAGCGTAAAGGGCACATGGTAAAGGCTGGGCCTGGAAGAAAAGGGCATGGAAATGGAAGAGGAGAGGGAAAGGGAAGGGCTGGGAAGCGCTTTGCCTGGGGGTCTGCAGGCTTGTGGGGGAGACTAGCACTCTCCAGGTCCAAGACTCCCGCAGGGAAACCAGCCCAGCCAGTTTCAGCCAGAGAAGAGCTGATTTTCTTTCACTAAATGACACTGTGCCCAGAGCCCCGGGCGGGATCACCTCCCCGGGGTGGGAGAAGTGTCCATTTCCAGTTTATTTATGTGTTTTATCCCGAGAGTGGGATAAACGACTGTGAAACTGACCTGATATTAATGTCCATTTTAAGGCCGGTGGTTGATATGAGTGCTTTCTAGATGAACTGCGCCCTCAGAGCCATTTACTTTAGTGGAGGGTTTCTGTTGGGAGGAAACTGGGAAAAGTCATCAAATTCCACGCTTGCTGCTCCCTCTAATTATAGTCTCACTTTTGAATAACTTCTGAGCACTTAGGGAGCGCAAGAAGTGGGGGCCCTTCAAGTTCAGGGCGCATTCCAAAGACAGCTAAGATGTTCCCTACAACCGGGCTCTTTACTGTGAGTTGATGAAATCTACTTTTATCATTCTAAAAGTTTCCCTTAGGAAAAGTGCACGATCTGGCTTTCTAACACGTCCTCAGGCTGGATCAGGGAAGACATTCTAAATCACACCCAGCCTGTTAATTTGTGTGGTCATTGCTTGTTTGTTTAGAATTCTCTCCCCCTTTTTTTCACCCTTAAGCGACAAGTTGGTTGCATCACTGTCCTCACCCTATCGAACTCCCTGCCTGTCAAGCCCTGAAGGTTCAAGTCTGTAGACAGAATGCAAGGTGTGAACACTGAGATAAAACGGAGTGCAGGCAAGAGTTTTGTCTGGTTGCCGTTGGGCTTTAAGAACTTGAAGGTCAAGAACTGGCCTCAAAAGCAAAGGAACTTGAGAGACTTGAAGTTAACGTTCTGAGACCAGGGCAAATGACCCTGAGCCCTCAGCACTGCGACTTATTCTCAGGAAGCATTCAGCATGTATTTTCTGGTGATGGAGGCAGAGAGTTGGAATTCATTTTTTCCAAATGATTTTGTTGTCTGGGTCTTGAGTCCTGGTCAAATCTTCCCTTTCTATCTTATTTTTGAAAAAATCACTTGATACAGGCTGCAAGGAAATTTAAGCAGGAGTAGAGGCTAATTCACATGAGCTACCTGGTTAATCTGGGAGTTCTCTCTAAGCAAAGAAATGTGAGTATATGTCTGGGAGGAGGACAAGGAAGTGATTGTATTATTACTAGTAACATAATGATATAATCATACTTTTGAAAAATATTTTAAACTTCGTCAAAGAGTTTTTATTTTCTCCTTTTATCCTCTTGCTATCCAGGTATTGCATTAGTCTCATTTCTCTAATGAGTAAACTGAGGTGCAGAGCAGTCCAGCGGTTTGTTGGGGGCCACAGAACTGGTTAGGAGAACAGGTAGGGATTAGGACCCAGGTACTGTGACCCATCCTGCAGATTTTCCTTGGGATTTTTAATTTTGTCCTTTCTGGACATGCCCATTCCTGGGTTTAGACTCATGTTAGGTGCTAGTGGGAGGGTGCTGGAAGTAGTGGGATAAGTGTGGGCCTAGGGAGTGGCTCTTGAAGGTGCTGACATGCTCGCCCCGGGGCTGGTCCTAACCCTGCCACGGTGAGGTGATGGGAACAGAGGACAGACCCTTTCCTGGAAGGAAGGAATGTGAGTGTTGCGTTCATGATACTGATGTGTGGTTCTCAGTGATTCCATTCAGGCCGAGAAAGCAGGAGGATCTACGTACAACCTGCATCCTCTGGGCCACTCCTGAGCCTGGCCAGCTCCTACGCCTTGCCCCTAAGAGGGCAGCTCACTGCCTCACCCTCCGAGTTCAGATGCCTTCTTTAAAAGTTACTGTTCTGGTCTGGATAGCCAAGCCATTTCCCTCAGAAGGCCCTTGTTTCATATTCTCCTTTCCTCAGGTGGATTAGTTTGTCAGGTTTTGTCATCTCATTTGAACCATTCCAAAAGCAAAAACTCTGACCTGGAGAAGACAAGATGCAGGGAAGTCAGCTAAGATAACACTGGAGTGGGCAGGGCGTTGGGAGGGAGGGTGGCAGCCACAACGAGCCTATCCAGGCAGACATCTTGGAGGCTAAGCTGGAGGCACTGAAGGCAACCTGCCTGACTTCACACGTGATCCAACTGGAACATGTGCTGGGGGAGGGGCTGCTGAGGACGTCTTCAGGCCACGTGTCTGGTGGCACTTGGTGGAACCAAGACACCTGGGTTCTAGTTCCTGCTCTTTCAGTTCATTTTCTTCTCTGAGCCTTAGTTTCTCATCTATAAAGTGGGTAAATGAATTCTAAGGTCACTTCTAACTCTGATTTTCTGTGACTCTCCCCAGAAGGGAGAACCTGGGAGGGAAACCTGGGAGAACACTGCTGGGTGGTGACCAGGGTAGAGGAAGTCACTTGGCACAGCCGTAGGAGGAATCAATGAATCCACCAGGAGTCACTGCCAGGAGCCATCCACGGTGAGAGGAGTAGGCTTGGGCCAGTCAGGGAAGGAAGGTGACTCTTAAAAAGACCAGGGAAGCTATAGAAGGAGGTTCTGCCTAAGTGACGGGCAAGTAGGTGCTGATAGCAAACAACCCAGCTCAGGGTCTCAACTTGGTCAGGAACGGAATGCTTTTTTTTTTTTAAGGAAATAAATCCAATCAGGTCTTTTATGTTGTTTAGAAATCATAAATTTAACGTGTATTAGGGTTAGTAGACCAGTTCAGGGGCTGTTCGGGGGCATGGGTTCATCAGGCTGGGAGTATTTATGCGGCAGGGTTGAAAGGACACCATTCAACAATTCGTGGCCCAGGGCTGTTTTGGCTACAGCTTGGGGTGATCTTTTGGAGTTTTGTTTCATTGAATATAGTTTAGGACACAAAGAATTAAATGCATTTTGAATACAATTCCCTCCCACTCCAACTAGTTGAAGTCCCAACGCTTTTGAATCATGGCTATAATTCAGTTTACACACACAAAACAGAGGGCCTGCTACGTCTTACTACATGCAAGACACAGTACAGGATATTTTGAGGGAAACAGCAATGAGCAATACCAGCGCCACAGCAGGTGACTCAATCATTTTCTGAATTGTACTAAGTTTTGTGAATTTTCCTTCTCAGATAAGAAGGCACATCAACACATGTCTACTCTGTGACCTCCATATGTCTTTTTGCTACAGGACTTGGTCTTGGTTTCTGGAAACTTTTTCACGATCCGTAGGCCAAACTTTGTCCTAATCAAAATTTGGTAGATATGTCCCCGCACAAACACTGTTTAAAAAAAAAGAGTCTGGAATACAAACTGGTTTAGACAATTGGTAAATGAATGCTGACTCATCGGGCACTTGGGCAAAGGTCAAGGGCACACTCTGGTCTTGAGCACCTGGTATTTCATTTATTCCTCTGAGCTTACGGAGTATTGTTGCCATTTTCCAGATAAAGAAACAGGCTTAAACTAGTTAAGTGACTTGATAAAGGTCATCTAGCTAGTGAGAGGTGGAGTCAGGTCTTTCTGACTCCAAAATCCTTGTTCTTGTTCACTCATTCATGCAACAAATATTAATTGAGCATTTCCCATCAAACATGCTGCTTTGTGTGGGGCATTCTATGTACTCCAAGGGAGACAAATCTAACAGTCATGAAACAAAGTACAATATAACATTTTGTAATTAAGTGCTGCTTTCGAAGCTACATGAATTCAAATTAGGGAGAATGATGTGGGTTGGAGAGACTTGGCAAGATGTCTCGGGAGGATCTTAAATTGGATCTCAGAGCATAGGAAAGATTTGCAGGGACAGAGCACAGAGAGGAGAGGCAGACAAGCTGTGGCTGGGGGAACAGTGAGGTACAGAGGTAAAACCAGAATAGTTACCTTAACTTTTGCAATGTCACAGCCTTTTGAGTTCAAATGTATCTACCTGAAATGGCCTTTCAATCCCCAAAATATTGGAGAGGGTGGCAGTAACCTGTATTGTCTTACCTCCATCTGCCTTAGTAGTGACTGTCTCTAAGGCCAGAAAGAGAGCTGGGAGGGGTGAGAATATAAAATAATTACTTTTTTATGGCAATTTCCACATGTTTCCTGAAATTATACCCAACCTGAGTTACCTTTCTATAGGTACATCTACACAGATGAGGCTTAATAAATCTGAAATAATAATAGGAGAAGCCATAAGAGTAATGATTTTAAAAGCCCTGTGTTCCCAAGGGGTGTATGTTACCAGCTGCACAGACTCCTTTCTGTGTGTGATCAAAACCTTTTTTGTTCCCTTTAAAAATAAGACGTTTGTAAGAAGGTGCTTCTATGGTTGAAGAAGTAGTTGCTTGGCTGCTGGCTTGATTTGTGAGAACAGAAATAATGTTTCTGTGGAGTCGACTTGAGCAGGGTACATCATTCAGCTTATCAAAAGTTGCCAATAAACTTTAAAGAAATCTTTGAGGAGGCTGTTGTGGTGATTCTGACTTATTGCACCCCATGACCCCTCTTTTCACCTTTTTTCCCAGCCCTGTATAACCCCAAGGAGGTGGGATGGGAGGGGAGTACGGGAAAGCTTGGGCTCCACCATTGGTCAAGAGAGGTTGGAGGCTGGGGTGGGGCCCCAGAAGGACACGGCGGCTCGCGGTGGTGTGGTGCGGCCTCTTAGCCACCACACTGATGCTCCCCAAGGGAAGCCTGCCACCGTCATCCTCTCCTTGGCCACTGCTGTTGACTATTGGGAGCCTTTCCCCTGGGATTTGGGAGGCATGTCCAGGTTTATCTCGTGGGCCCCATTAATTTGGTTGCTTGGGTGTTTTTGTGACGGAAAGAACATCAGATTGGAAAAGAAGCCTTGCCCTGGACCGTCCTGCTGTGTGGCCTTAAGCAAGTTCCTTAATGTTTCTACATCCTAATTTCCTTATTTGCCATCTAGACGGTTGCATTAGATAATCTCCAAGCTCCCTCCCAAGTCTATGACTACAGGCCAAAGTTGTGAATTCAGTCTCCTCGTAGGATAGATAATGCCACTTTGTGTCAGAGTCACAGACAGTGGCCCTACCCCACCCTCATCTTGACTCCTCTAGGTGAGAATGTCAGCGGTTCAGCCCTAATTCCTTGTCATTTTGGGTAAAACAGCTCCCATTTGATGCTGTCAGCAAAATTGTGTAGAAGGACTAAGATGACCAACTATGATGGTTTGCCTGAGATGGAGGGGTTTCCCTCAGTTTTAAAACCGGCAAAGTTCTAGGCAAAGTGGGACGAGGTGGTTGCACTAAGAAGGACAGTGTCCACCAATTTAGCGTTAAGGTGCTGCTCAGTCAGGGCCAGTGAAGGTATCACTAAGAGATGAGAAAAATTCTAGAAAGTGCCAATTTCTCTTGGCAATTACCGTATTTCCCTGGAAGTCTCTTCAGGTCTCTGTTAGACAAATATTGAAATTTAAATGATGAAAGGTTTACTTCCTCCAGTCCCCATGCCTGAGTAACTGAGTAACTTCCTATCCCAGAGACTAGTGTGGCCCTGGTCTAATGGGTCTTGCACCAAAGGTCCCTGAAACCACCTTCTCAGTCACCACTGCCTCCTCGTCCAGCATTCGCCTGTCCAGGGCGGGAGGGAAGATTCAACTGAGTCCAATGCGACCATGGGTAGGCCTCTGCCCCAGTTCCCACATACCCTCCCGCCACTCACCCTGGGCCTGGGAACAAGTAACCTCAACTGATGCTCTGACTGGGCTGCTAAGTAAGAAATGTGGGACCACAAGAGAGCAGGAGCCGGAAGAGGTGGGTATGGATGATTCTTGCCCAGGATCTGAGATGTCCTGATTTGGGTGATTTATTCTTGGAGGGAGGGTTCTGAGAGTGGCCATAGGAGTCTAAAAGAGCCTGTGTTGGCACAGCCTATTCCTTGTTGCCAGTCACTACTCTTTGTAGGGATAAGACCACCTCTTTCTGGGGCTGGGGCCAATTTTCCCCTTTATTCTAAACCTCTTTTGAGTTGAGGAGCAATGCAGGTTGTTCCCTCGTCGAATTCTACTTCTACTCCCAGCTTTGCTTACAAGGGCCTTCTCTACATGTTCTGGGGGCACAGAACACTGAGCAGCCATTTTATAATTTCTAAAATCTATTTTAATCTCACAATTTGTGTATATATATATATATTATATATATATATATATATATATATTGTTGTTGTTGTTGTTGTAAAAATTCAAATTTTGACAATCCAATGGATGAGAATGGTATGGTCTTGGTTTAATTCACATTTCCCTGGATCCCTGAATGATGATGTGGAACAGGCCCTCCTTCACCCCCCACCCTCTCGATAACCTGTATCAGACAGTGATACAAGCAATAAATAAAGTTTTATTGTGTTAGGCTGCTGAAATGGGGGTTGTTTGTTATAGCAGTTGGCCTACCTTGACCAATGAAGGGCATTTCAAATAGCAGCAGAATATTGAAATCTTCTTGGCCTCTTAAAACCATACCACTCAGTCCCTGCCCTACCTGGCCTGTATGTGAAGCCAACTTCGATTTCTTAAGACCTAGCCTATGGTTTGAAAACTCATGTAACTACAGGGAATTGAAATAGCCTTTTCCCCTCTTCTGTTTCTGTCTGCTTCCCATAGCCATCCTTCCCCCATTGTCTTTGTGAATATTCTTTTCCCTTCTCTCTCCCAATTTATAGAAGTAAAATGGAAATGTTCAAAGGTTAAAATAGACCAATGATTCTTTGGCTATGTCAACGCATAACAAATTGGGGTGGAGAATTTTAACAATTAAAAAAAATGTTTCTGAATCTTCCTTTGGCCTTAAGTAGCATCTAGATAATTAATGCCACCGTGGTATTTTTTCTCCTATCTTTGGGTGACTAAATATTTGCACCTTGGCTTCCTCCTTCTCTTTGTGTATGTGTATAGAAACAATTTCAATGCCCTAGCTTAAGATCTGGCAGAGAAAAATATCCTTATCCCCTTGGAGAAGGTCATCCAATTCTCGAAAAGCTGACTCAAGAAAGGACCATATACATGTTTTGTAAAAGCATGATTATTAAGTTTCAGGTTTATTATCATGCAAATGCTTCCATTTCCCTTCTTACCCCACCCAATCCCCTCCTATAACTGTGAATAAAATGACATCTGGGACGATGGGAATTTAGCCAGTCAGGAAGGCGAAACAATGTTTCCTCAGCCAGCAGTTCACAGGGGTTCTCAGAGGGCCTTTGCAGGGAACTTAAGGAGTTGTTCCTTTAAACAAGGTGCTGACTTCTCTCACATTTTTAAACTCCCTTTGCTTTCGAAGTTAAATGTTTATCTCCTTGGGAATATGAATTGGTACAACCTTTCAGGGAAAGCAATTTGGCAACGTGCATCACTAGCCTTAAAAACGTTTCCGTATTTGACCTGGCAGTCCCACTTCTAGGGCTTTATCCTACGGAAATAATCAGAGATGCGATCACAAATGTATGTACAAGAATGCTTATCACAGCATAATTTATAATAGTGAAACACCTGGAAACAGCCTAAATGCTGAATAATAAGGGTAAGGTCAATCTGTTGGATAATGGAATATTATGCTGCCTTTAAAAACAGTGTTTTCGTAGCTGGCCTGGTGGCATAGTGGTTAAGTTCGTGTGCTCCGCTTTGACAGCCTGGGGTTGGCAGGTTCAGATCCTGGGCGTGGACCTAAGCACCACTCATAAAGCCATGCTGTGGTGGCATTCCATGTACAAAATAGAGGAAGATGGGCACAGATGTTAGCTCAGGGCTAATCTTCCTCAGAAAAAAGAGGAAGATTGGCAATGGATGTTAGCTTAGGGCCAATCTTCCTCACCAAAAAAAAAAAAAAGAATAGTGTTTTCAAAAATATTTAATGACATGGGAAAATGCTCACAATAAAGTGTTAAGAGGAAAAAAATGGACACAAAACAAATAAATTCTAACTTTATTAAAAATAGTTTATTTAGGCACACAGACATGAAAGACAAGGAATAAATACACACAACAAGAGTTTGGTTCTGACCTCAGCTCTGACACATTCTAACTTCTCAGCATTGCACAAGTGATTTAAACCCTCTGAATTTTTTCAGGATTGTAGTGAGGATCTGAAAGAATGTTTGCACATAGTGGTTGCTCAATAAATGGTAGTAGTTATCATTATGATTCTTATTATTTACTAGTAGTAGAAGTTTGTTGGTGACAAAGCTCACATAAGAACAGTTTTGTGGGGACAGCCTTCTGGTTGCTCTCAATACATTCCCACCGTTGCCTACCCACTATCTTCTGTGAGGTGGTCCTGCCCACAATCCGGACAAAATGAACCCCAAGCCCTGAAGCAAAAGTCACCACAGGGATAAAACTTCGTGAAAAATATATGAATGGGGACTTTAAGAGGCAAGCAGAACTTCCACTGGCTATTCAAAGGAGGCAAGTTAAGCATTTAGGAAAAGAACTTATTTCTTGAGTTGAAAACAAATGATAATATACATCTGTATATTGCCTTACTATATAAAACCCTATTACCTCATAGGAGAAAACATTCCTGTGAAGTAGCTTGTATAGTTTGATCTCCTGTGTTAGTTATCTATTGCTACATAACAAATTACCCCCAAACTTAGCACTTCCATAAATACATATTTACTATCTCACAGTTTCTATGGATCAGGAATCCGGGTGCAGCTTAGGTGGCCTGAGGGTCCGTCACAAGGCTGCAATCAAGGTGTTCTTGACGTTCAACCGGGCAGGATCCACTTCCAAGCTTGCTCAGTGGTTGTTGGCAGGATTCAGTTCCTCATAGGTTGAAGGACTGAGGGCCTCAGTTCCTCACCGGCTGTTGGCTGGAGGCCATCTTAAGTTCCTTGCTACATGGGCCTCCATAGGGCAGCTCTCAACATGGCAGCTGGCTTCATCAGAGTGAGCAAGTTGAGACAGAGAAAGAGAAGTCACAGTTGTTTGTAATCTAATCTTGGAATTGACATTCTATCACTTTTGCCATATTCTTTTTGTTGGAAACAAGCCACTAGGTCCAGCCCACACTCAAGGGGAAGAGACACACAAGGGTGTGAATACCGGAAGGCCCAGGCATTGGGGCCGTTTTTAAGGCTGCCTACCACATCCCCTTTTTATAGCAGAGGAAACCAAGGCTTAGGAAGGATGTGTGACTGCCCCTAAATCATCCATGGAGGAAGACTCAAACCAGGGTAGTTTGGATTCCAAAGCCTGTACTCTGTCCACTATATCATGCAAACTTCTGCTCATCCTGTTCCAGTGTAATCCTCATGCATCAAGGCATGCATGGTTTAATTTATTGAGCCTTAAGGATTTTCCTATAATAAAAATATCCTAACAAGCCTATAACAGTTTGTGATATTCTGGGATGGGGGCATATTTTGGAGACAGATAGAAAAATACAGTGATAATTAGGAAAATATACAGAGGCTCCATTACTTACAAATGCCATCCAGAGTTTTCACAGAAGAAGGCCAGGAAAATAGTTCTTTAGGCCATCCAGGGTAGCAGCGATGATTAATTCCAAGCTGTTAATGCATTTTATTATGCAAATACTCCAGCAACTCAGCCATGGAGAAAGTCCGGCACCACCCCCACCCCATTCCCTCTGGACACGCAATTTGCATGGAAATGTGGCATTCTCACTAGGAGAGGAGACTGTGTGGTTCTCCTTGCGGGGGTGGGAGGGTGGGGGGGTGGGGACGGGACGGGATGGGGTTAGGAGGTGGGGGGGGAGGTGGTTGGAGGGAGATTCAGCTACCCATTAGTGACATTGATTATTTTAACACCATTTGTGGTTAGGAAAACAATGATATTACCTTAATTTAGTAATTAAATTGCTACAAGCAGGAGAGATAGCAAAGCCTGGGGTCAATTCCAGGCACACTGAATTTTGGGCCTTCCGGGAGTGGGAGTTGAATCCTGCGTCACCAGGAAGAAGGATATTCATGTGAGCAGGGTTCAGTCTCAGCAGAGATGGAGGATTGCCTTTCTGGGGAGAGAAAGGCAAGCGAAAGGAACACATCTCTGGGAAGCAGATGGGAGTTTTATCTGGGATATTTTAGAATGGTCAGTGCTTGGTATCAGGAGGGGACCACTGATGGCTCTCATGGATCTTTCCCACTTACTAATACTTACGTGGGCTCAAATCTCTGTTCAATGAATGAACAACCTCAGTTTAGGCATGGTGGCAGGCTTATGGGGGAATTTAGCCATGGGTTGCCTGGGGCAGCTTTGAAGAGACAAATCAGTGTACCGTTGGAGGCCTCTCAAGCGATGGGCCAGGACACTGGAGTGACTGGGGAGGTGGAGTAGGGTGCTGCGAGTTGAGGACTTGAGAAGCACAATTATCTGAGAGTGGGAGGGGCTTCCAAGACCAGAGCAAAAGTGAGTTTAAATATCTCTTTTTTTGTGGAAATAGGAGGTCCTATTTCCAGAAAGAGAGGGAGATGGAGAGATTGTCGGAGAGCTGGGATGTTCACTCACCCCCCACCCCCCAACAAAACCTCCAAGCACACACACAGTGGAAATGAAAGGGCCAAATCAGGTTTTCTTACAAGCAGGGAGGGAGTTTAATGGCAGGAAGAAAGCGTACATGCAGGACATGCCCCTAAATCTCCGTTGTTAGTCCTGACAGGCATCGGAGGGCACTTCTGCTCTATTTTCACTGTATCCTCACGATGCCTTCAAGCAGACAGGGTAGGTGTTACAGTCCTCATTTGACAGAGGAGAAAAACCATGGCTTGGAGAGGTTCAGTGACTTTGGTGAGCGGGGGGCAGGTGGTCCAGAGACCAGGTCTCTTGACTTCTGATTCAGAGCCTTTCCTGTTTCACCAAAGCACCTGGGAAAGCCAAAGGCGGCTTGAAGCATATGGCAGAGAGAAGGAGCTAGGTTACTAGCTCCTTTTGAGGATTTTGAGGAGAAGCCACTAAAGTCTCTTGAAAATGGCTTCTGCTGTAGGATGGACAGAAAGGGAGGAAGTATCAGGCGAACCCGTAGACCAGTCTCTGACTTTCGGGAACCATCTGATTAGAGCCCCAGTTCTGTGAAGCAAATGGCTCTGTTAGTTGACAGACAGGAGCGGACACACGTTGCCAAAAAAAGAGGCTGGGATACAATGGGAAGGTCACTGACCTTGGGGACAGAAGACTGGTATTGTTTTCTAGTCTTAGTTGTACTGCTAACTCACTATTTGACTCTGTGACCTCAATCTCTCTAATTCTTGTTTTGCTCAGTTGTAAAACATGGACTAGATGGTCTCTTAGACCTTTCCCACTCTTTCTAGGGGGAAGCTGAATTCAGACAGAAATGAAATCAATTTCTATTCCATTTCTCGGTGATTGATCAGATTCCAGCCTCTGGGAACCCCAGCTTCTCCCTCTAGAATTTCCAAGTTTTGGGCATCTTGGAACTTTCCCTTATTGTGAAACACAGTGACTTTGGTTGTGAGAGAAACTGGATTCTTCCTAGTTACTACTTTCTTGTGCCACCTCCAGGATATATGACACCACCCAAGAGTTCCCATTCATTGTTCTCAGGTCTGCATTTGACTCCACACCATTCCTCGCCTGGGTTCCTTTAGCTCTGCCTTCTCCCATTCTACCCTCTGCCTTCCCTGCCCCCAACCGTAGCCACATTTCCACAGAGAGGTAGACGTTTGACTCGGAAACCATAGAAAAATGTAAGATAGTTTCCTTGTCCTCCAAGAGTTTAAAACATAATGGGGAGAGAAATTGATCAATAGGGTCAACGCATATTCAATCAAAATCCCAGTGGGTTTTTTGGTTGAAATTGACAAACTTATTCTAAAATTTATATAGAAATGTAAATGCCTAGAATAATCAAACAATTTTGAAAGAGAAAAACAAAGTTGGAGGACTTATAATACCTGATTTCAAGACTTAAAATTAGAATAATCGAGACATTGTGGTGTTGGTGTACAGACAGACATGTGGGTCAGTAGAAAGAATAGAGTCCAGAAATAGATCCACACATATATGATCAGTTGAATTTTTACAAAGATACAAAGATACTTCAATGGGGAGAAGATAATCTTTTCATCAAATGAACTGAAGTAATTAGAATCTATATGCAGACAGAAAAACCCAAAAAACATTCAATCTCCACCAAATGCAAAAATTAATGCGAAATGGATCATAGACCTAAATGTAGGAGCTAAAACTATAAAAGAAAACATAGGAGAAAATCTATGCCACCTTGGGTGAGACAAATACTTTTAAAATAGGACACACACAAACTAAACTATAAAATAAAATATTGATAAATTGAGCATTATCAAAATTGAAAACTTATGCTCTTCAAAAGGCACTGTTAAAATGAAAAGATAAGACAGAGACAGGGAGAAAATATTTGTAAAAAATATATCTGATAAAGAATTTGCATACAGAATAAATAAAGAATTCTTACAACTTAATAATAAGAAAACAAACAACCCAATAAAAATAGGCAAAAGACTTGAACAACAGACATTTCACCAAAGGAGATATATAAGTGGCAAATAAACACGTGGAAAGCTAGTTAATGTCATAAGTCATTAGGGAAATGTAAATTAAAGAGATTAACACAAAGAGATACCACTGCGTATGTACTAGAATGACTAAAATTTAAAAGACAGACAATAACAAGCATTGGCAAAGATATGGAGCAACTAGAACTCCCTTTCACGGGAATACATGATGATGCAGTCACTTTAGAAAAGAGTTGGGCAGTTTCCTATAATGTTAAATATACACTGACCGTATGACCCAGCAATTCCTCTGCTAATGAGAGAAATGAGGACATACATCCACACAGAGACTTGTACTCAAATGTTCACGGCAGCATTATTTGTAATAGTGAAAAACTGGAAACAACTGGAATATCCATCAACTAATGAATGGGCAAGCCAATTGTGACGTAGCTATACAGGGAATACTACTCAGTAATAAAAAGAGCAGAAGTTCTGATGCATATAACAATATGGATGAATCTCAAAAACATTGTGCTAAGTGAAAGAAGCCAGACACAAAAGAGTACACACTGAATGATTCCATTTAAGTGAAATTCTAGAAAATACAAAACAATTGTGATAGAAAACAGATCACAGGATGCCAAGATCAGGGGGCCTGGATGGGGGGGGTTGACTGCAAAGGGATGAGAGGTCACGTAAATGTTCTGCCATGACTGTGGTGGAGGTTACATGACTGTGTACATTTGTCAGAACTCATTGAATTGCACACTGAAAATTGGCGAGCTTTATTTATGTAAATCACACCTAATAAAGCTGACTAAAGAAAATGTCCAGTAGTCCCCCTGATTCACAAAGGATACCTTCCAAGACCCTCAGTGGATGCCTGAAACTGTGGACAGTACCGAACCCTATATATACTATGTTTTTTCCTAACTAACAGGCTAGCGGGCAGGTAGCGGATAGAGCGTGGATTCACTGGACAAAGGGATGATTCACGTCCCAGGCAGGATGGAGCTAGGTGGCATGAGATTTCATCATGCTCCTCAGAATGGCATGCAATTTAAAACTTATGAATTGTTTATTTCTGGAATTTTCCATTTAATATTTTCCTACCGCAGTTGACCGTGGGTAACTGAAACCACAGAAAGCGAAACTGGGGATAAGGGGGGACTACCGTAACAGTGAGAGAGAAAATATGTTGGCATGAAACAAACATTGCCAGGCAGAGTAAGAGAGAATGCCCAAACAAGCGGGGCAGAAGGAGAACCACAGAAATTTAAAGATGAGACCTAGCTCCCAACTCTGTGTGGGAGGATCCTGGGAAGGTGGGGAGAAAGGAGACTTGCGTGGATGGGCCTTGAGGGCTTGCTGGGGTTGGCACAGGAGGAGGGGAAGGGCAGGGGCTTGGCTGTGGACAGAACCCGGGGGAATGCCAACTTCGAAAGGGCAGCCGGGGAAGCGGTCCCAGCCACAGTGGTTTTGGTCAGCACCTTTACAGTAAGCTGTGGGGAAGTGTGGAGTCGTTCGAGTGTGGCACTTTTGGCCTTGAGCCCCACACACGGGTCACTTTCATCAGAACAGGAAAACGAAACAGGCTCCCCTGAATGATTTATGGGAGGGCTTGTATTTTGGGGATGTGATACTGCAATTTGTGTTATAGGATCAGGACATCTGTTTCCAGGGAGGTGCATTCTCTCACCATGAGCCTTTCCCACCAGGGATCTTTCGCCCCCTCAAATAGTTACACGTTTAATCTCGGTTGCTTGTTAGCATAATGGGGCCTTCTGGTGACAAGTGGCCTCAGCAATGCATGAGCGTGAGTGGTCTGGGGCCAACTGGGAGGTGAGCGGGAACTGCTTCGGTCCCACCCCGTCCCTCAGATGGAGTCCAGCAGTGCAGTAAGCTGCAGGATTAGCGAGTGTGCCATTTGTCAGATGGCATAGGCAGGCTCCCACTTAACAATTAAGTTTTAGCCATTTATTTGATTAGATTTCGGTTATGCTAACTGTCTCCATGTGGGTTACTGTCCCTTGCTGGGGAACTCTACTGCCAGCAGATGTTGGCCTACAACCCTTTTCACCAGGAGGCACATTTCTCTGGGAGGTCTGAAGCAAGAAGGTATGGAATCATGGAATATCCTGGCTAGAGGGCCTTTGGCAAGCTTCTCGTTCAATTCTGCACTTCACAGATGGTCAAATTGAGGCTAGCTGGTCATAGGGAACTATTAGGGAAGGGACTTGCTCAGTGTCACACAGCCTGTTAAGTGTCTAGCAGGACCCAGTCAGTGCCTCCAGCCTCAGGGTTCTTTCTAAGTCATGTGGACTCATTCTTCTTGGTTTACAGGGGATGCGGGCATGGCTTGGCATGTGTGTGGACAGAGACATGGTGTGTATCTATGGTGGGCAGGCACCCCATCTCTTACCCCTGCTTGGAATGCGAATGTGGGGACCTTTGCTTGTGCCCAACTTTCCCTGCCAGGCTAGCTCAGAAAAGAGCCTTATTAAAAATTCAATTTGGGAGGGAGGCTCAGTACAAGCCACATATCTTTTTTTTTTTTGCCCCACTCCCTTCTGCTTTTAAAAGGAAATACAAATCCTCAATTCTTCGTGAGGAAGATCTTTGTCTGTTTTAAATCTCAGGGACTTTGTTTTGTGAAAAGGTTGTTTGAGATTCTGGAAGCCCCACCCTTCCCAGTTTTAATACTCCCCACTAATCCCTTTTCACCCCAAGGTCTTGTCCACATGCTGTTCGCGGTCTCCTAGCATGTCTGGGTGAATCCTCCCAGCTCCCACCCTAAGCACCTCCTGCAACCTGCGATCCCCAGGAGCATATTACGCAGGAAAGTGTGTATACAAGAACCACCCCACACATTGTATGTGGGATCAAATATTCATTGTATAAGTCAAATTAAAATGTATTAACTTTCCTTCCAGATGCCCCCTGATAGCAAGTTTAATTTACTCTGGACGTAATTAAATGAGTTTGGGAGATTAGAAATATATAGTGAAGAGCATGAATTTATGGGGAAAAAAGGAAAATTTAATTCCGAGTGTTTTGTCACTTGGTGGGTAGAGTGCTGGGGACTTGGAAGGATGGAGGATAATGCTTGGGTAGAGGCGGACTGAGGAGGGTTTTAGGTGGTTTGAACCAGTTTGGATGTATCAGGAAGTATCAGTCTCTTGCCCCACAAAAGTAGAAATGCAGGAGGCCCTATGCCTGGGCATCCTTCCCCTGCAGGAGGTCCAGTGAACTTGAGGCAGATGGACCAACTGAGGAGCCAGGCAAGCAAATAGCTGTGCTGTGAGTCCCGCCCTCTCCCCTCCTTCCTTCTAGGGCATGGCCCCATTTTGCGATAGGCTTTCCCTCTGGAGGTAGGCTTTTCCAGCGACTCAAGGCCAAGTCCACAAATGTCAAGAGCGTCTTCGACAACAGCAGAATTGGCTCCCTAGAGTGCTCGCTGCTTTGTATTTCTCTGGCTCTTGGCTCATGGCACACCTTCAGGTACTTCAACCCCCATCTTACCCTAACTTAAGGAGCAAGGGGTGGAGGGCAGGTTCCAGGTGGGGCCAATAGACCCCTAGTCCAGCTGATTAATCAGATGCTGGATTTCTCTGTTAAAAACCCAGACACACACACATGAACACGTACACACATGCACACATGCATGCACACTAATACACACTGACACACACACTCACACACTCACTACTCACGCATACATATGTATGGTCACTTACAGGAACACACACTCACATATGTTCACACACTCACTCATAAACTCACATACATGAACACACACCAACACATATACACATATACTTACACTCCCACATATACAAATGCATTCACACAACACGCACATTTGTACACATATGTATACACACTTGTACATACATAATTTACTCATTCACATATGTGTACTTATATATACTTATTCACTTGTACATACTTGCACGAATATGTACGCATGCGTACATATGTCTACATACTCACTCAAACACACACACATACACACACACAGCTAGACACTAAGAACTCAAAGGTGAGTGTTTTGGAGAAGATCATGTCCTCTTTGTGAGTAATTTTCCTGTAAGTCCTTGTCTTCAGAATCCAGTTTTTCAGCTGGAGGGGTATCTTGCCTTTGAGTGGGAAAGGCAGTTGTGGTTTGTTAAATTTTTCAGCTGCACAGGGCGGAAGGATATTCTTCCTTGTGGTTTAGAATTACACTCTAGAACGTTGCAAACAGATTTCCACACGCTTTCTGAAGGTGCCTTCCCCTGCACTGGGGCTGTTTTCAAAAGGCTGGCTGAAGCGCTAGATCAGGTCCCGATATTTTTTTCATAAAAGCAAAAAGAAAGCACCAGGACACTGAATGAATAATGAAAGTGAAGGCAAAACAAACCTGAGGAGATAAAGTGAAAATTCTCTTCCATTGAGCGCTGGGTTGAGGGTGGGGGCTGGGGCCTGCCAACTGCTAGAACGGTGTTTAGAAATAGAGAGTCTGTGTTATGTCTGGTGGTCCTAGTATTTTGTGTTACTCTGACCCCGGCATTGTATCATTTCAATGCAGTCGGGTATGCAAACGTTCAGTTCTGGTGGGTGGAAGGTATTTTGTATTCAAGCTAAATCTACATTTCAGATTTGAAATGGGGGTGAGGAGCTGGGGGGAGAAGGGGGTGGGGCTGAAAGGGGGCAAAGGTCAGTGTTTGCAGGTCTGAGACCGTGTTTAATATCACATGACACCTTTGTCAAACAGTGTATCACCCGCCCTCCCCTCCGTACACACAGGCTGTCTGGGTTTCTGTACCTAAGGGACCTTCCTCTGTGTTGCCTTCCCGCCCAAACTCTCAGACTTGCTTTCTATAAACCAGGAGAAATGAATGAAATTTGACCTATCGCATGTTTTTTTAATGTGGTGGCATGAGAAGCCCTGCAGGGTCACGTGCTCCCTTCTCGCCCTGGTCAAGCCTGTCTGCACGCCCCTCCTGGGCTCCTGCAGGCTGTCCAAGACCTTGGGGATTGACTGGAGGCTGGGGGCAGGGATCAGTGTTGTATTTCGTACTCATGACCTTGAAGGTGAGCCTCGGGTCTGCAGCCCAGGGTCAGGTCAACTCCTGAAACCTCAAAGGAGATGAATGAAACCCGGGCAGTCAGATGCATTTGAAACGGCTTCAGAGAGCAGCCATTATGGCTCTGGGTTCTGGGGCCGTCTGCTGCCCTGCGGTGAGGTGGGGGAACAGCGTAGGTGGGCTGATGGCCTGCCTTTCACCTTGTGGAACAGAGTTCACTTCCGGCTTTGATCTTCACCTAAGCCCCAGGAGACATCTGTCCCTATCACCGTGGTCCCCACGTAAGCACTGCTGCTCTGGACAAGACCCTGGCTGGGATGGTGCAGTGACACACCTCTCTGTGTCCAGCGTCTCTGGGTCTCCCCCAGGACGTTTTATAAAAGGGGGCAAGACTGGTAGATATCGTAGTCGCTGTCTTCTTTTACCTTTCTGACACCGGTTTTGAAGACCAGGGAGAGGGAGAATGAGCCACCGGAAATCGCAGTTTCCCAGTGAAACTTTATCTCAGCTTTACGAAAGAGAGGCAGCTCCATTAATGAGCGCGCATCAGCAAAGGCAGGAGGACTTTGGAGGCACAGAGGCCTGGGTTCAAATCCCGAGTGTCGCTGGAAGCTGCACCTTCTCTGAGATCCTTCCTTCCTCATCTTGAAAATGGGGATAATAATAACTCAACTGGGAGGTTATTGTGAGCATTGTATGAGTTATTGCACGCAATGTGCCTGGCATGGATTTGGCTCTCAATATATATTAGTCATTATTTATTTCTTAGGATTTATATCCAGCCCTTATTTCAAAGAGTTAGAGGCAGTTTCTACATAAATCCAAGGGGCAAAGGCAGAGTTTGAAGATGGGCATTTGGAAGAGGTAAGGGGAACATGCTGAGGAATGAGGCTTCAACTCCTCCATCAATCAATACTCCTGACCAACTCACGATTTCTGTTATTTTGGGGAGCTGAAGGATTCTCCCCTCCTTGGTGCACCATGGTAAGAAGACTCCGTGCAGACACCAAGCGGGACCTCCACGATAGGCGTGAAGGCTCGGCGCCCTTTTTAGACCAGTTGCCATTTTGAGAGCTGTTCTTAAAGGGATTAGGGTTGGTTTTATCTGCTTAATGAACTGTTTGGATGAAGAAATAAGATGCCAGGAACAATTTGGGAAGACTGGACAGTGTCACCGTGCAGAAAAGCCCCAGCCTTGTCCCTGCTTCTGCTCCCCACCTACCTCCACCTCCCAAGCCTGTGTTCCAGGCTGCAGAGGTTGCTCTTCAAAGTGAGATACAATCTTTGCACTATGCCTGAGACATCACAAATCACACATAGCAAGCCATTCGTTCCTGTCTGCATGAGCTTCTTAATTCATTACCTGTACTTTGAAAAATTCAGTCCCTTTCAGTGTGGAAGATATTTGCTCACTGCCAATTTTGAAAGCCCTAAAATCAAAGAAAAAGCAGGAAAAACTGGGCAGGGGGAGATATTGTGATATGGTAGAGAGACCAAGAACTGGATTTCATTTCTGGCTCTGTCACTAATTAGCCATAAGACCTTGGGCAGACAAATCTCCTTGTCCCTGCTGCCTTGGGTTTTAGATCTGCAAAACGGAGCGATGGGCCCTGCTCCACCTCGTGGCTTGGCTTTGATACGCACTGAGATAACGGATAGGAGAGAACAAAGTGCTCTCATATTGTTTGCCCCTCTTATCTGTGATTCTTCCTTGAAGAAGCTAAACCCAGCTTCACATGACTAGTTAGCGTATGTCCCCAAGTATTAACAATTGTCGCCAAAAACCCTAACAAAGGTTGACTTGCTCAACCCAGGGGCAGTCTGGAGAGCTTGACGAACTGGTGAACGTGCACAAGACCTTGGTCCTCCATGAGACTCTAGGAAGGAACATGGCAAGATCTTCAGAGGTGGCCCTGTGATGCTCGAAAGAAGTCACAAAACAAAGGACTTGTTGATATCAAACAGGGGTCAGCAAACTACAGCCCAGGGGCCAACTCCAGAGCATCGCCTGCTTTTGTAAGGACTGTTTTATTGGAACACAGCCATGCTTATTCCTTTATGGGTCTATGCCTGTCTACGTCGATGGCTGCTTTCAACGGCAGACTTGAGTAGTTGTGACAGAGACTGGCCTTCAAAGCCGGAAATATTTACTACTTGGCCCTTCCCGGGAAAATTCTGCAGACCCTTGATATAGAATACAGATCAATGCAGGCTGTTACACAAGCCTCCTATAAATGCGTGGCTCCCCCAGTTGTTTAGCCTGTTTTACTAATGAATTCCTATTTATCTCAGGGGAGTTGATACTGGTTCTAGGCTCAATGGTGAAACAAGCAAAGCATCATTTTCTTTGTTTTTTCCCTTTTTTTTTTTGAGTTTCCTCCCTGCGAGAGACGGAAGAAAATTGACCATCTATGTGCCAGGCACTGTACTTATGCCGTCACCTTAACTTTTTATGATAATCCAGTGAGTTAAATACAGTCCAAGGGATGCATTCTGAGAAATATGTCGTTAGGTGATTTCTTCGTTGTGCAAACATCATAGGGTGTACTTACACAAACCTAGATGGTACAGCTACTACACACCTAGGCTACATGGTACTAATTTCATGGGACCACCGTTGTATATGCGGTGCATCATTGAAGTGTCATTATGCAGCACATGACTATTTTACACATGGAGGAACTTACCTTCAGAGAGGTTAAGTAACTCTGTCAAGATGAAACAGCTAGTATGGGGTGAAGCTAGGATTTCAACCAGGCCTAATTCCAAATACCAAACTCTTCCAGCAATCCAGAGATTGCTGCCTCTGTGCCCGCTAGCCCTCCTTCTGAAAGCTCCTCAGACACCAGATTTGTCACCTAGGGCTTGGAGGCATGAACCAAAGCCAAAGAGTTACCTCTGGGGCATTTTATAGCCTTGGCTCCAATTGTGGAGTAAAAGGCTTTCTCACTTGCGAAGGGATTTTAGGCATCAAATTGAAAGATGAGAAGGATGTTTTTGGGGAGAGGGGATTAGGAAAGTGGGGCAACCTTCCCAGAGCCCTAAAATCACCTTGAGGGGTGACTGCCTCATCACCTGTGTGAAGAGCAATTTAGAACTGTTGCTAATTTACATGGATTTGTCCACGTAACTATCCCAATCCCAAATGAATTACGCAGTTTCACTTCATTAACAATCCTTTATATATCTACATTTCTCTCAGGCAAGGAGTAGAGATCTGATAAATACAGACCCGGACAACCCAGGATCCAGTAGCTCAAACCTCATCCCATAAACGTCTGTCCATCCACCCTACGGCCCCTCCTCTATAGCAGAGCAAGTGCTCTTGCTGGCTTTGCTTTCTGGGGTCTTGGTGATGGCCCTGTTTTTGAAGGCGATGGGAGAGTCTTGGATTTTGGAACCAGTCTGGACGTGGGGAACTGTCTCCACTGGCTGAGCTGAGCATCTGGACCGAAGCCAGCCTGGGAGAAGAGGCATCTGATCTGTGATAAGGACGAGGGGCCAAAGGCGGCTGCAGCTGCCCTCAGCTCAGCCCTTTTGCTTAATATATGGTCAATCTTCTGATGAAAGGGCTGGGGGTTAAAGGTCAGCTCTGAGTTGACTGTTAATATACCTGCCCTCCTCTTGCTCTCTGGGGGAGGGATTTTTTCTGTAAGGTTAATTCAGGGTAAACACATTTTAGGGAGAAGCAGGAATGGTAAAAATATTAAATTTTTTTTTAAAAGGGAGAAGGCCAATGATTAATCTGTTATAGTCTGGGTTGCAGATCTTAGTAGTACACATGTCTAACTCTTTAAAGGCTCAAAGCTTTCAGGCTTGTGAAGGGATGATAAATAATAAATAGTAATTAAATTAAAGATGTGCACACTGGCCCCTCTGAATTCCAGGAAGTTTGAAAATGGACTCCCCCTTCATTACAATTAAGACCTTTACTAAGGATGGTACTGAGTGGAAGGAGATGTCACAGGAGCTCCCCCTCAGACTTCTTGAGCTGTCACAGTTTAGCATCTCCTTTTGGGAAAAGGAGAGGTGAAGGAAGAGAGGGCCCAAAGTGGGGGCTGAGGTGGCCATGGCGGCCTTGGCAGTAAGAGGGAGAGGCTCTGGGGTGGATGGACAGATGTTTTGGGATGAGGTTGGAGCTATTGGATCCTGGGTCCTCTGGGTCCATATTTATCAGAAGGCTACCCCTTACCTGAGAGAAATGTGTGTGTATAAAGAATTGCTAACGCAGTGAAACTGCGTAATTCATTTGGGATTGGGGTGGTCATGTGGAAAAGTCCATGTAAAAGCCAAGCTGGCTCCTCTGGAACAACAGCTCTGCAATAGGGAGGCCACGGCAGGGGCCACTTCTTCAGCCTCAGGTGGAAACCTTAAGCCACCCACTTACCCAGGGCTGGCCCACCCAGTGTGATGTCGAGGAGGGGCTGTGGCTCCAGGCACAAGCAGTGATGTTCACTGCAGCTCATACCTCGGGCTATGTGGTTGTGAACAAATCTGAAACACTGAGATAATAACTCCTGGAGGGAGGAGGCCCCGGCAGCCAGACATGTGAGGGTCAGTCTTCATGGAAGAGAAGGATCAGAGGCCTTGATAGCATCTGGATGGGTGCGGGTGAGGAGGGACAGAGTCATGGGAAAGTCTGTCTCGTGCAGTCACTCGTGGGGCTGAGGGAATTGGTGTGTGTGTGGGCTGAGGTGGGAAGGGCCGAGCCTCTGACCTCTGGGTTAAGGAAATGCCATTTTCTTTCTTAAAGAAAAAAACACACACATATACGCACTCGCGCGCGCGCGCACACACACACACACATAAGCATACCAAAAAAAAAAATTCCAACAGTTCATGGTCCTGTTTATTCTCAGACAGGGAGTGGACGGCATTTCGGAGGTGTCCGACTGTGCTGTCCAGCCAGACTGACATCTGTGGGAGTTCAGGGTTTTAAATGTTTAGTCTGCACGAGACCCCCAGGCCCCAGTGGGCTCAACTCCTGATAGGCCTGAGTTAGCCATCTACCCCCACTCCCTCCTGTGAAATGGAATTGTGGGGGTTTGTATGAGGGAAGCTGGCTCCCCCTGAAGTCCAAGGGGGAGGGCCGGGTGCAGGGCTGTCATCAAAGTTGTCAGGAACCTAAGCCTGGGACTTAGTGAAGGCTGTAGGTCAGCATTCTGCCCTCCCCTCCCCTTCTCCCTCACAGCTAAGCCTCCATTTTCTCCTCTGATAGGGCAGGGCCAGGGCTGGGCCCTGCGTCCGGATCTCTCTGTTCACTTAGCCTTCACATTTACTGCTATCACTGCACTTACACACAGCCCTGCAATTATTTGTCAGCGTGTCTGTGTCCCCCAGTTCTGTTCTGTTCCTTAAGGTTCTATTCTTTATTTCTCTTTAAATCTCCAGCTTCTAGGACAGTTCCTGGCACAGAACTTTTGTTCAATAAAAACTTTTGGAATTTGCCTGAACTGAACTCAGCTGAATACACTTGCCAAAAGCCCACAGATTTCACTGGGCATGGTGGCATTTGGGGCACACACAGGGAGAGAGCTTTGCAGATCTCTGATCTTGCTACCTATAGAGTTCCTGAGCCACAGTCATGGAGCAACCATTGGGCAGGGGCTACCCTCTGAACTCTGTGCTCAGTGGTGACGGTCGGCCCATTTGGCGGCAGAAGACGGACAGCTGGGGTCCATCGGACAAGGAGGGGGAGTGAGGGCATTACCCCTGCTTTGCAGGTGTCATTACAGTCACTTCTCTAACTGGAAGTTTTGCAGGGCCTAGGATAGGGGACACCCCGGGAGTGACATCAGGTTGGGTCTCATATTCACCTACTTAGTTCTTGCCTGACTAGCAGCAGGCATACCACAATTAAATGTCTGGTTTAGAAAATGTTATTGCTGAAAATATGCTTTTTAACCAGTTTGTGTAACACTTTGTCCCTCAGGGTTCCCAGGGACTAAAGGATGTGAAGATGCATGAAGCAAAACAAACAAGTTCAGAATGCAAATTATTTACATTGATAAACATAATTTATACAAATCAGTTAGCAGATTATGAGTTGCAAGAAAAAAGAAGAAACCATCAGCTTGAACGATGTATTGAAATAGTGTCTAATGTATTTAGCTAAATGCCCAATTTAGAGGTAACCTTCAGGAAGAGTCCTTGTCCTCCTGGGGTCTCTCTTTGGCAGCTCCTGCAATTTAGCCAGTTGTTCTCTGGTCACAGGATCTCCAGGTGTGCAGATTTCACGTCTTTACGTGCCAACGACAACTTGGGAGATAAGCTTAGCTTCTCTGTTCTTCAGTCTACAGGGTCTGCTCTGATGTTGATCCATCTATCTGTCTCTCCTTCCATCTAACATTTATAATGAGCCTACTTTGTGCATTGTGTAGCATTATGACATTGGGAAGGCGATTCCAAAGGATGGAATGAACTTGCCCTGACAAACTCATCGTCTAACTCAGGATTTCTCAACTTCTGCAGTATTGACATTTCAGGCTGGATAATTCTCTGTTGTCGGGGGGCTGTCCTGTGCATTATAGGATGTTTAGCAGCATCCCTGGCCTCTACCTACTAGATGCCAGTAGCTCCTCTTCCCCCTCACCTCACCCTCAGTTGTGACAATCAAAAATATCTCCAGATATTACCAAATGTCCCCTGGGGGACAAAATCACTTCCATTTGAGAACCGCTGGTCTAACTGGAGAGAGACACACCTGACACAGAGCAATGTGTTAAGTGCTTTAACGGATGAGTGGTCAAAGGATTATGGGACGAGAAAGGAGGGAACAGGGGATGTTTGAGCTGTACCTTGAATGGTGTGTGGAAGTTTGCCAGGCATAGCAGAGGGGAAAGGGCATTGTATGCAGAAGGAACGAGTGTACAAGGCTCAAAGGTGTTACAGAGCATGGTGGGCTTGGGGAGCAGAAGGAGCTGGATGTGGCTGGTGTGTGGGCTGAACGATGATGGGGGAGGAGGAGGCCAGAGAGGGGACTAATAAAGTAGGCCAGGACCAGGTGGAACAGGATCCTATAGGAAATGATACATTTGGACTTCACCCTTTTCTGACACTGGAACCAACGAAGATCTTCACACTCAGTTAAGCCTGGGGTGGGATGGGCAGCTGAGAAACCACTCACACACTAACCCACTAATCAAATCAAATCAATGGGACTTACACTTGGCCTCCCTCTTCCTTGATCACCTCCCCAACCTTAAATAGAAACTGGTAGTAAAGTGAACTGAATGTAGTTTCTGTCTTATTCATCATGTGTAGATCAAGACTTTTCCTGGGAGCACAGGAATATACTGAATTCTGAGTTACTGTGGAAGAGGTAGCTGTCTCCCTTTCCATATTATAGAGTCGTCACTGAGAAGGCACTGCATTTGTCTGTCTCCTTGCTGCATCTAAGTAGAGACTTAATTTCTCACCAGTGGAATGTGAGTGGACATGGTGTGTGCCCTTTCCAAGCCAAGACTGTCCCATGTCCTCTTCTTCTTCCACCAACCCTTGGGGAATGAAGCTTCAGAGCAAGGCAGAGCCACATGACAGAAGAAGCCTGGGCCCTTGAAAGACTGTGTGGGAGAGAGCTGCTCGCAGACCAGAGCACCCTCCCAAGATCTACATGAGCAAGAAATAAACTTCTGTTGTGTTAAGCAACTGCACTTGGGATCCACTTGTTACTGCATCTTAGCCTATCCTAACAAACGCAGAGACTATGTTTGCTAATCTGGTCCTAAGAACATAGATGTTCACTCTGTTGCCAACACTGAAGATTGAACTATGAGGCTGAACACCACATCTGAAATGGTAATGTCTCAGATGATGTGTTGGGGGGAGAGTGAGGTGCTGGCTTGATCCTCCTTCCCATAGCTTCCCAGAGGGTAGCTGCCCTCCATACTTCTACAACTTTCCCTCCCAACCCAGCATCCCCTTTCATCCCCCACTATTCCCTCCATCTCCTTTCCCCCATTGATTAGGAGGCTACCTTAAGAAAAGCTAGGAGGACCCAGCCTTTGGTTTCTGCTAAGTCACCAGGCAGAGAACTCCTTTGAGCTCCTTGGAAGGTACAAATGTCCACTGTTTCTCTTTTCGTGGTCTGGGCCCTAACACTCCAGGCCAGCTGTGTTATCTGGTCCAATTAACTGCGTCTAAATGGTAGATTCCTTCTCATGCTCCGCGCGCGCGTGCACGCATGCTATAGGCCTGATATTAGACACAGGCAAGTGAAATGTCATCCATTTCCATGTGGGGATCAGAGGACTGGATATGGGGAGTTGCAAGAGCGCACACGTGGCTACCTTTTACCCTTTGGCTTGTGGGAAAATGATCTCTGGGACTTTACAGAGAGCTTCATATGTACATGTTGGTGACTGTTGGCAGCAAGATGGCAGGAAGAAAGGCACTGCTTTATGAACTCTCTTTGCCAAATGATCCCTTTTTACCCAGTCTGCCTTCCCTGCTTGCATACTGTTCAACTGTTCCAGAGGGGAAGAAAGCAGGAGTAGTGGCGAAGAATAGAAGGGAAACTTGAGTGTGCCTTTTCTTTCTCTTTCTCTACCCTCAGCCATCATTAACAGAAAAATATTTTTAAAAGATCCCTTGATGGCATCCCCAAATGCGAGGCCTGACATTTTCTTAGCTGATGGCCTCCTTTGTGAAGGTATTTTGTGTCCTCCCAGCATGCGTGCTGGATCCCCGGTTAGCTGCGGTTGCTAAGGTAAACACTCTTTCCATTAAGCACCACAGCCCAGGAGTGGCCTAAAGCTCAAATAAATGGCCAAGAAGCAAGTTAAATATTCTCTGGGGCGATTATAACCTATGCAATGGCTTTTTGGGAAAATTGCCTATTTTTTCATGTTTTGGCCAGGGGGGTGTCTCTTATTCCCTTCTTTTTTCCTGAGTACACGTTCTTTTTCATTTATTCATGCATTGGATGAAGGGTGGAAGCAGGATTAATAAATCACAGAGGACTGCCCTCCCCCTGTCCCCCAAGCTCTGTATTTGTACAGAAAGCCGGAGCAGAATACATGCCTTATGTTAACTTTGGGGGGACCTGGGGCCTGTAGCTAATTCACGTAGATGCCCTGCTTCTTTTTCCTGTGAAAACCCCACAGCACAACAGGTACTGGAGAATGGTGTCCATCTGGAAGATTCCTCTGACAGGAGGAGGATTCAAGGATCCTGGTCCTAGTGACATTTCGAGACTCGTGTGCCCAAAGCTTTGCACGATGGCTTGGTTTTGCTTGTTATCCTTTGCCTCAACAAGGATGTGTTCACCGGCCTCAGGGAAAAAAAATTTAAAAAGTGTTCTGACAGTTGTTGTGCTTTGTCATTTGATTAAGAGGCCACGGGACAGCCTTATTTTCTTTTAATATTTTGTGATCCAGAAGTCTGGATTGCCTGGCAGAAGGCAATATTTGGCCAGTGGAGGGAAATCATGAGTGGGCAGAGGCCTCTTGCTGCCTGCTGGGCCCCTTGGGAAGAGAATGCCTCCCGAAGTCCACTCTCAGTTCTTTCCTGATTGCCCCGTTTGGGGAGTTGCTACTTTGCCGAGTGTGCTTTATCTCCCTGCGGGATGACACTTTCCTGCCACCCCAGAATCCCATCTATTTCTTCCACACTCTCATGTCTGCCACAAGCAAGATTCTCAGCAAACTGTCGGAATGTACCTCTCGTGACAGGAGTCAAGGACTGAGGGGACTGAAGACAGCAACCGTCATCCCCCAGGATGGTGCTTTTCAAACCCTGTTTCTCAGAGTTCCCGGGACAAGCAGAGTCCCAGGGTATGGGCGAGTGGTTTCTCGGCCAGACTGACCCTTGTAGAATGGAGAATCAGATCATGTTACTCCATTCACTGCATTAGAACAAAATTGCATCCTGAGAGTTTGGCCAGCCAAGTCCTGCGGGACAGCTCCTCTCCAACTGCCTCTCATGCCCCTTGCCCTCTGGGGGGCTGCAGACCCCTCGGCCTCTTCTGAGGATCTAGCCTCCAGGGCTTTTCCCCTGCGCTTCATCTGGCTACCTCCCAAGCGTCCTTTGAGTTCCACTTAAATGTCTGTCCTCCGAGAGGCCTTCCCTGACCCCCAGACTAAGTCAGTGTCCCCGAGGTGCACATTCACAGAGCCGGCACTTTTTCTCCACTGCGCGAGGCCCAACCTAAATTACTTAGATATTTGGTGCGATTATTTGCTTAATGTCCGTCTTCCCTAATAAACTGTAAGAGCCACAGGAGTGGGGGCAATTCTGTTCCATTTGCAGACGGATCTCTAGCCCCTGGCATACAGTAGGTGCTCACTAATTCAAATGTTGAATGAAAGAGAGAACGATTGAGTGGCACTGCCTTTCCATGTCTGCTGGTGTGTGGCCTCATTTTTATCTTTTCTTCCCCATCCTTCAAGTTGTCTGTCAGCTGTTTAACAGAGCAGATTAAAATAATTTCACCAGTGCTCTTTTTAAAAAGGAGGGATGTGTGGGCCTTTTAAAGCACCTTGTTTAGGCGGCCCTGGAAGAATACAGCCTTTATTTCCCTTCCTCGTGGGGGAAATCAGAGCTCCCCATCAGTATGCACAGGGTCTGGATCCTGGAGATCTTGGAAGTGACCTGGATGTCCTGGAGGCTGTCCAGGGCCTGGAACCAGATGAAGAGGCCCCACTGCCCATTGCTGAGGCCTGAACTCCTTGTTCCAGCAACTGCTTTGCCAAACCGCCTCGGGCTACAGCACCAGGCTCCAGAGCAAGTCTTGGAAGGAGATATTAGAGAATAGTTCTGACACCCACCTCCTTTTCCTTCTGAAAAAGCCCAACTTTATGGCCCTTTCAGGAAATACGGGAGGGGAAGGGCCAGAATGTAACTGGGACAGGAGTAGGGCTGGGGGCGAGACGGAGGAGAATTCCTAGGTTTTTCCTTCTTGACTCTAAGTCAGTCTGTTTTTGTACTTGTGTCTTTTAAGCTTTTCCACATGTGCCCCAAGGGCCCATCGGTGAGTGTGTTTTATAAACTGGAAAAATGAATAAAAATAAGACCCAGAAGGGAAACACCAGAAGGAGTGTGAAGGGAAAAGTGTTAGTTCCTCTGTACCTCCCAGCTAGGCCTGCCCTGCACTTGTGGGAGCCCCAGGGTCAGGTTTATTTGGCTTTATGGGTAAAATGTGGAGTCTTCACTCAGAGAGAGCCTCATCGGTTTTGTACGTGGCCTGCTCTGTTCAGCATTAATTAACTTCAGGAAAGTAAAAAGTGATCCTTTTTTGTTTGGCTATCTGGCTCCACAAACCTCGTTGGCTTCCTGTCCCATAGGTGTCGGATTGATGGCACTGCAAATGCGTAAAGTCTTGCACAGGAAGCCCCCCCGGCACGGCCATTCTGAGGCTTTCACCTCCTGCTGGACCCTGAGCGTTAAGAAACCAGGAGGCCCAGACCCCATCTCTCAGTTTGCCCCTTAGCAAGTGGTACCTGAAAGAAAACTCCATTTTCTTCTCTTAACATGCTTGGGCCAAAGCAAGAGCCTGGGGAAGGGGCTCCTTTGGAACATAAATTCTCCAAATTGCCTAAAAAATCAGTCACCACTGAAACCCCAAGTATTTTGAAAAGCAGCATATTTAGGAAGTTTGAAGAAGCTTTGAAATAACTCCAGAAGGTTTGTGTTTACCCCAGTGCAGTCTCTGTCTTGTGACCTAAGGCTTTGTCCTCTAAACGCTGCTTGAACAACTTTATCAGTAAAAACATTTTTGAGAATGTACACCTAATATATGTACATTTACTTATTTATTATAATTTATGTACACATACTTTTGTACTCACGTGTTACATATATTTAAAAATAAATCCCTAAATAAAATGTTAAGAATTGATACAGATGAAATATTTAAAAATAATGATTTTCATCTATTAATAATAAAAATCTTTTTGTTCTCACTAGGACATATAATCAATAATCATATTTTTAGTGAGAACAATGAGATTGGATAGACTCATTGTTTTTGAAAATCTCGGTATGATGCTTTGTGACATAGTGAGTCAAAAATCTGGTTCTAGGTTTGGTTTTTCAATACCTGGGCTGTAATAGCTAAAAAAGAGATATAAGATATAAGCCCAAATGGTAGAAGGGAATTGGGGCTCTCATTTCTGAATCCCGGCCTCTGTGAAGGCATAAATTTTATTCTGTCTTAATGTGCTAGAAGCAAACAAATGTGTGAGGGTGTTGCTGTCAACTCCTCCTTGTATGGGATTCCCACCTTTCCCTCAAGACACTTCCAGTATCATATGTGACACTGATCCTCTGTCCCATAGCAGCAATCTGCTTAGCAAATATTAGTAAACCTTATTTTCTTTACTATGGTGGTAGGCAGAATGTTCTCCAGAGGTGTCCATGCCCTAATTCCTGGAAACCATGAACACGTGACCTTACATGGCAAAGGGGACTTTGCAGATGTGATTAAGGTTAAGGATCTTAAAATAGAGAGATTATCCTGGAATATCAAGGTGTGGCCAATCTTATCCCACCAGACCTTAAAAGCAGAGAATGTTCTCTGGCTGGAGTCAGAGAGATATGACAAAAGGAGAGGTCAGAGTCATTTGAAGTATGAGAAAGACTTGGCCCACTGTTGCTGGAGGAGTCCACGTGGAAAACATGAGTGGCAATGCAGGTGGCCTCTAGAAGCAAAGACTGGCCCCCAGCTGACAGCCAGCAAGGAAACAGTGACCTCAGTCCTACAGCCGCAGGGAACTGAGTTCTGCTAACAATCTGAATGTGCTTGGAAGAGGATCCTTCCCCAGGGCTTCGGTAAGGAATGTGGCCTTGCCTACACCTTGATTTTGGCCTTGTGAGACACTAAATGGAGGACCCAATCAAGTCCGACTGGACTTCTGACCTACAGAAACTGTGAGATCATACATTTGAGCTATTTTAAGCTGCTAAGTTTGTGGGAATTTGTTACAGCAGTAATAGAGAACTAATGCAATTATATATTAGAGAAGCTGTAACTAGGAGTTCTAATATTTTCTTTTCACTCCCCAGTGGTTCATCTTGTGCACCCCTTGGAGTGTGGGAATACTCCCACAGGAGTTCAGCCCCACCTGGGAAAAGACCCAGAGATAACTTTTAGGATGCATTTCTAAGCCATTCACAACTAACCCAGAGACAGGAGGTGTCCCGCTCAAGTGCTAAGCAGCTTGACAGTAAATTCTAGATGTAACAACTTTAACAACTGTCACCAACTCTCCAAATGTCCACCCGGTGACTATTTCTTTGATATTTACAAGTCAGATGAGTGAGGGCATGATCATCAAATAAATGAAAGCTCAGAGAGGTTAAGTGATCTGCCCAAGGTAACACGGCCAGCAAGGCACAGAGTCAACACACCTGGGCGCCTGGCTCCAGCAGGGGTCTGCGAAGGCGGAGAGGCTGAATAGGAGCAGAGCTACATCACCGGGACACTGGGGAAGAGAGAGCATTGACACGTGGGGCGACCACCACCCCCAGGCAGGACTGACTGTGTGGCTGTTTTCTGGTGAGTGGAAAAGCCAGCGACACGAGGCCGCACTCAGCTCAATTCACCACCGTGTCAGCTCGTCCCAGTCTGTCTATGTGGGATCCCCTCCTGCTTTCTCTCCGCCTCTCAGTCCTTCAAAAAGCCATCTTGAAATGCCTATACCAGGACTTCCCTAGTCTGTCCTTATTCTCTTGAATTCTCATTGTGCTAGTTGTCCAAAAGATTAATTCTGGCGCTTATCATATGCTGCTTTATATTACTATTAAAAAAACCCAGCAGCCATCTTGACTCACTAGGTGGACTTTTCATGCCATGCTTTATACATTTCTGTGGCCCAACTGTACCTGGCACAGTGCACACACAGAAGGGGCTTAATAAATATGTGTATATTGAAAGAATGAATGAAGAGATGCTATTGACTTCCTTTGTTCTCCTTTTTCTCTGGTTTAATGTCTTAAACATAGTTTCCCCCTTGATTAATAATAATCGTTTGACTTTTGATAAAGTGGGGAATGTGAGCCTCCGCAGTCCCAGCTGGGTGAATCATAGTATGCCCATCTCTCTCCGAACCACACATGCTAAATCAATTTAAAGGCACCATATGAAGAAGGCCAAGCTGGACTAGGTTGGGCTCAGCCTTGGAAAGAGCCATAACACCAACACTCCAGTTTCGTTTTTTCCCCCCTAACCAGGACCAGATAGTGGAATGTGCTACCTAACGACCAGCTATCAGCCTAGCTCCCAACAGACTCTCTAAGGGTGCAGTCTAGCTGCTGAGTGGTGGCGGCGTTGGCCACCTGAGACCTGCACACACAGGCTAGTTCTGAAGGCTCACGTCAGGCTGCGAGGCTGCCAGTGTTGGATCTAGCCCCTGGCATGCCCTGACCTTGCCTCTGGCTTGGCTCCATCAGCTCTCAAAGTTCCACCAAACAGGATGGGCTGAGTTAACACCCCAGCAAGTAGCCCTCTCTCTTCTCAGGACGGGCTTTCCTGTACATCACCCAGAAAGAAAGCCCCATACCCTCTGCCTGGCATTCAGAGCTGGCCAAAAGGACTTTGCAAGTTTTCTCTCTCTCCTCTCCTCCTGCGCTCCAGCCAGGTCAGTCTCCTGGATTTCCCCCGCACATACTGTGCTCATTCCTGGCTTTGAGCTACTTGGTCACCACCTTCATCACAGCATCCATTTTCCCTGAATCTCTCCCAGCTTCAAGCCCTGCACTGCTTTTACAACTGCCATTCCTAATAACTCTGACCCAACTGACCGTTTCCGTCCTTGATCGCCCACCGGTCCCATTGGTTGTCCCACACATTTTGCCCATGACGGCCTTTTTGAATTAAAATAAAAAGTGTTTATTTTTAAACACTTAAAGAAATACTTTAAAAATTATTATTAATAAGTCCTCTGCCTGGTACTTAAGGGGGATCCAGAGGAACATGGGCTACCAGTGACTGGACACTTGCTGGGTGCAGGCAGGGTGCTGAGTTCTTTATGATTCTGGCTTTATGTGATCAACAAACACCCTATGACCAGGCAATTCTACTTGGAGGAGCAATCCTAGAGAGACTCTGGTGCATGTGGACAAGGAGATACATGTCAGGGTGCTTTCTGCAGCATTGGTTATCACAGCAAAATGACAAAACAATTCGTGGGTTCGGATCCTGGGCATGGACCTACCACCACTCATCAGCCATGCTGTGGTGGTGAGCCACATACAAAATAGAGAAAGACTGGCACAGATGTTAGCTCAGGGCTAATTTTCCTCATCAAAAAAAAAAAAAAAAAAAGATGAGTTGAGTTAAATTCATGTAGTGAAATCCTACAAATAAGTTGTGGTAAATTCATATAGTGAAATCCTATATAGCAGTTAAAATGAATACACTAAAGTTATATGTAACAACTCAGATAAATCTAAGCAAACATAATGTTAAAAAAAAGAGCGATCAGTTGTAGAAACAAATGTACTCTATAATACCATTTATCTGAAATTTTAAGACACACCAAACAATACTCTATATGGATATACACAGGTGGAGTTGCAGTATTAAAATATGTATGGGAATGATATATACCAGGGGTTGGCAAAGTCCACCTACTAGCCACGTCCAGCCTGCCACCTGCTTTTGCGTGGCCCGTGAGCTAAGAATGGTTTTTACGGGTTTAAATAGTTGATAAATGTTATATGTCAATTATATCTCAATTAAGCTAGGAAAAAAACACATGTAAGAATAAATAGCTGGTAAAAAAATCAAAAGAAGGACAATATTTCATGATAACTGAAAATTATATGGCATTCAGATTTCAGGGTCCATAAGTAAAACTTATTGGAACACGGCCACACTGACTCCTTTACGTATTGTTTACAGCTGCCTTTGTGCTCCAAGGGCCTCATTGGATATTCTTGATGACAGGGATGGAATGGCCCACAAGTGGAAAATATTTGCTACCCAGCCCTTTACAGAAAAAGTTTGCCAATTCTTGATCTATGTTAAATTCAGGGGAATGCTTACCTCTGGTAAGGGGAGAAGAGGAATGGGATGGAGGGGGTTTAAGAGGGCTGTCAATTTATAACATTTTATCTTTTAAGCTGCTGGTGAGTTATATATTATTACCTACATTTTCAGTATCTGAAATTTTTCATAATCTTAAAAGAGGTAAAATACCTCCCCCTACCCCAATCCCTATCATAGGCACTGTTATTTTTCCTAGTTACAGATAAGAAAGCGAGGCCTGGAGCTGCACAGAGAGCAAATGCTGGCAGAGGAGGAAACTCAGGACTCTCTGTCCCAGAGCCTGCAAAGCACCAGCCTGTGCTGCCCACCAGCTAGAGGTGGGGGGGGGGGCGGTGGGGGGTGGGAGAGGCGGTGGGGGTAGACAGCGTGAGGCTGCTCTGGAGTGGACACTGCCCCCAGGTGACAGTTGTTTTATGAAATCTCCCACCCCCATTACTGGCATCTCCCGAGGGTGAGAGGAGTGAGACAGACAGGTCACCATTTGCATCATCGCCTGTGACTTGATGGCCTAGATTATCATAATACCCAATATTTTATAGAGCTTTCTACTTCTTCAAGTCATTCCCGTAGATTTGCTCAGGAACCCAGTAGGAAGCAAGGCGGTCGTTACTGTCCTCATTGTGGACATAGTTAAAGGGAGACTCTGAGTGGCTGCACAGTTTTTGTTTTGTTTTGATTTTTTGGAAGATTAGCCCTGAGCTAACATCTGTTGCCAATCCTCTTTTTTGCTGAGGAAGATTGGCCCTGGGCTAACATCCATGCCCATCTTCCTCTACTTTATATGGGATGACGCCACAGCATGGCTTGAAAAGCCGTGTCAAGATCTGAATCTGTGAACCCTGGGCCACGAAGCAGAGTGCGTGAACTTAAGTGCTAGGCCACCAGCCGGCCCCTACACAGTTTTTTAACATCCCTGGAGGGCTCGGTCATGGAATTCGGACACAGGGTCTGACTCCAAGCTCCTGTGGCCACCCAGCTGAGTGACCTTGGACAAGTCCCTCATTCTCTCCAAGCTTCAGGAGCCGCATCTGTCAAACCGAGACAATAATTAGTTCCGAAAGCAGAGGCCTGCTGTGAGGCTTAGATGAGATACTGCATGTCAAGTGCTTAGTACTGTTTCCAGAATGTGATGAAACTCCCTACATGCCACATATCGTATCATTGTTGATTTTATTATTACTCAAAGGCCAGGCTAGAATTCCTCACCACAGTGCTGTTTGTCTTTGGCCCTGTTTGGGATGATTCGTCTTTGACGTGGCTCTGGTGGTTGCTAATATTACGTGAGTCCCAGGGTAACTCTAAGGAAACTGAGTCTGAGAGAGCAGCTGCCGTGTCTCTGCTCTGTGTGTGGGAATGAGTGCCCTGTGTTCCCGGCACTGGGACTGCCTGCTTTTCCTCTGCAAACAGCAGAAACCCAGAGAGTCCCAACAGGACAGCCACTGCCAGGCAGCAGTTGCCGGGCATTTATTGGAGCAGCGTGTGGTTTCCTCTCGTGTGGCAGTTATTCATTCTTGAAGGAGGGGTTACTTTTCTTTCCCTGGTGAGGTACTTGTAACAAAGATGGGTGAGGAGAGGCACTGGAGTGAAGGGTTGATGGTGGGTGCTGGGAAAATGGGATGGGATTGGCACGGTTTGTGGGCTGACAGGCCAGACCAGGGGGGCTGGGAAAGAGAGGCAGGGGAGGGACTGAGAGATGAAGTATTTGCTGCACTCAAGTGGTCCAAGAGTTTGCGTTCTCTGGTAGTTAGTGGTCAAATGGAGCAAGGATCTTGGTGTTTAAAAGCAGTGGCTGTGGGTTCTTTCAAAGGGGCTTGACCTAAGGTGAACGCCTTGGCTGGGATTTGCAGGCGGGCCTCTTTAGGTTGCAAGTGACAGAAACTCAGCTCAAATTAGTAGTAAACAAAAAAGGGAAATTATTGGCTCATGTAACTGGGAAGTACAGAGGAACATGGACTGCAGGTACAGCTGGATCTGGGGGCCTCGCCAAGTTGTCAGGGTTCTGTCTCCCTCTCCCTCTCTCAGACACTTCCCTGAGGCAGGCAGCCCCAAACTCACAAGCCATCAGCCAAGATGGGAAGATATAATCTTTCTGTATGATGCAAGTAGACTCTTTTGGGGAGGGGCTGGCTGACTGGGCTTGGGTCACTGGCCCCTCCCTGTTAGGAGAGGAGATATTTACTGTAGAGTACAGGGCAGCATGAGCCTCAGGTCCTTCTGCTGCGTCGCCATGAAAATGAGGATGCTTTTGGTGGTGAGCACATTCCTTTTTGCTTTGCCTGAGTATCATCTACACAAACTAGGAAACATAAAGATGTGCATATGTTTTAGCTGTCTTAGAAGGGGAAATAGGCAGATTCTGTAAAACTGGAGACTTAGAATGAGAAAACCTACACTTGAGCTACCTCACAGCTACTCCTGCAAGCCTCCTTGCCCTACTGTCTCCTTTTGGTTGAGGTGGGGGTGAGTTGTAACTTCAGTATATTCTAACTTTCAGAATGTAAACAAAGTCTGACCTCCCACCCCCAGTACATCAGGGCAGTGCCCACAGGGACCTAGAAAATGTGTAGTTTTCCCTAAAGCCCCAACCCATGTTCCCTGGGGACAGACTGCCTCTCTGGGCCCTGGGGAAGGACACAACTTCACTTGGTGATGTGGAGAGGCTGCTCCAGGAAAGCTCTGACCATCCTGCAGTAAATCTTCTCCCTTTCCTCCTTCTCCTTCAACAGGGGACGGAGATGGTCCTTTGCATGATATGAAAGACACTCAACGTGGGTTCAAGAACTGGCTTTTTGGAGGTTTTCAGTTATGGAGTAGAGTCTTGTGGCTTAAGTCTTGCTGGCTGCCCCATTTTCAAGGTCCCAGGATCAACAGGCAAGTCCTTTCACTTTCTGGGAAAACATCTTGTAGAATCTTTGCAAGGTCTTGCTGTGAGGCTTTTGGAAATTTCTTTCGTGTCCTCCCTTTGTGCCTGGCTGGAAGCGTTTCCCCCTAACTGTGGCACATCCTCTTGGAGCCACCAAGTTAGAAGTGTTTTCCTTTTACAGGGCCACCTTCACAGCGTCCTCATCTCTTGGAGTATGATGGCTAATGCAGCTCTTCCGTTTTCTAGAAAGCTGGTTAGTGGAGTCCCAGCTCCTCACATAGTGGCCCAAGAGGACTCTTCACCCTCAATCCTCCCATCCTTCTCCCAGCCCTGAATGTCCTTTTCTTCTCCTTCCTGCCCTTGTAAATCCTTCCCATCCTTTAAGTCTTCATTTCAAGTCTGCCTTTCTTCATAATCTGAACTTCAAAAGTATTTCTAATCTGTGCTGCCTGACTCTTATTTTTCCATGTTCTTCTCTATTTATGTGCCTCTCCTGTGTGTTCTTACAACTGTGCTAAGCTATGGGAGGTAGGGGTCATGGATCCCCCATCCTAGAACTCACCTTTATATTGAAATGTGGTAGGAACTGAAGAAGTACTTGTTGATTGAGATTTAAAAAAAAAAATGCAACAAAACTCTATATTCAAATAGTGTCTTAAGTAGAAATGAAAACTTGTGGAAAGATAAAGCAGGCTTGCTCTGGTGGAATGAGGAGCCAGGAGTCCCACCAGCTTGCACTCTCCCTACCTTATTGCTGGCTCCTTCCCGGACCCGTATCCACTGCAGCTCCAGAGCAGCTCCACGGGATATCTTGGGGACCGGCCCATAGCAGTGCTCACTACGTGTCTATTGATTTGTTTGACTGATGTTAATATTCATGGCACATGGCTTGAGTCATTGGCATGGGTTTCTTGGGGAGCAAATCCGTTCTGCTGAGTGGAGTTCCTAATTGTGGTGGGGTGTCCTCCTTGCCTACTAGTCACTCCAGACCAGTTGGCAAACTTTTTCTGTAAATGGCCAGATAAAAAAAGTCTTTTAGGCTTTTTGGGCCATGTGGTCTGTGTCACAACTATGCAACTCTGCAGTTGTAGGAAGAAAACAGCACAGACAACACATAAACGAATGAGTGTGCTGGTGTTCCAATAAAACTTTATTTACAAAACAGATGGCAAATCAGTTTTGGCCAGTGAGCCATAATTTGCCAACCCTGATCTAGACCAAGGATTTAGTTGGCTTCACGCAAGGCCCTTTATGATGGCCGGAAGAAGGAGATTAATAAATCAAGTTTACTTTGAAGGCGTCACCAGCACCGGCTGTCTGTGCTGCATGCTTTAGCTTATGTTCCCTCCTGTGAGGCTCAGAAGGGGAAATGAGGGCTGTTTAACCTCCTGTAGAGGGCCTGTCATTCTCCGCTGTCCCCACAAGCCAGTTTTTGGGAACTCTTGTGTCTCTGTATCAGTTAGATGCTTGCATTTAAGGAACTGTGACATAATCCCATCACTTTAGATGATGGGGGATTATTGAAAGGGCACAGGGAGGTGAGGAAGAACAGGAAACCTGAGTGGCCCCAGAGCAGGCTTCGCTGAGAACGGAACATCATTCACGGCCATGTGGGGTTTAGCAGGAGGGTGTGTAACCTAGTGAATGAAATCTCATGTTTCAGCATCAAACTGCCAGGGTTCAAATTACAGCTTTGCTATTTACCAGCTGTGTCACCTCCCTAGCCTCAGTTTCCCCATCTGCAAAATGATAATAATAGCACTGACTGCATAGGATCCTTGTGAAGATTCAATGAGATCACATGTGTAAGGCCCTGACAGTGCCAAGCACAAAGACATGCTCACTGAGTATGGTTGCTGTCAACAGTGGCTCCATTATCCATGCTGTTATTGATACTTGTTATTAGCAGCGGTTCTACCCATGGAGGTAGGTAGTCACTGTTGTCCACCCCAGTGTTGGGTAGTTGGAGCGATTCAGTTACTCTTTTCAGTTTTGCTGCATCTACTATGACTTGCTGGTAATGGCTCCCCATGTCTCACAGCCAGATGTGCCAAGAGAAGATCTGATGGCTCTGCCAGTATTGGGCAGCCCTACTGGGCACACTAGGCCACCTCATGGCTGGGACAACCCATGACTGAGAGCTCCCTCCGACTGGGCTGGAAGGCATCTTGCAGAGCCTGTCCAGTAGGACACTCTGGGGGACCCGGTTACCTGTCAGGAGCCCTACCTGGGTTATATGAAGGCTTGTCCTCTGCCAGTGAGGGCCCTGTCTCCATCTCATACCACAAAATCCCTCCTTGCTTCTACTGGGCTTCCGTTTTTAAATATCTATATTGGAAGCTAGAAATATTGGGCCCCAAAGCAAATTCTTCAGACAGGGTCTCCTTAGAGCAAGTCTCTGGACTAAGGAGATGAGGACAGAAGGGTGACTTGGACACTTTCCCTAGGGAGCCCCAGTTCTCTTCACTGAGTGTTCTTCCTTCACTGATACCGGAATTGTAGGTAAAAGTGGTGTTTGCCATAGCTTCAGAAGTCTGCTGGCTCTCTGAAAACATTCCCTAGTGACAGAGCAGGGAGGGGGCAGCTGTCTCACAGTTTTCTGGACTGGCTTCTTGGAGACTCTTTTGGGGGCTGCTCCTAGAAAATTTGCTCTTAGGCTCTTGGTAGATTTGAGGTAGGCTGTTAGATGAAGCTTCAGAATCTCCTTTCTTTTGTTCCTTCAGCCAAGTCCCAGCTTGTTGACCTTTGGGTCCCAGTGCCGAGCCTGGCTCTGGATTTATCTACCCCACTGGGGCCAAATGCCCGACTTGTCAGCCAGGCAGAATGGTTTTATTTATTTTCATTGTGCATTTTTATCATTTTTGTTCATGTGTCTGGAGGCTTTCCTTAGAAAATGATGGATGCGTTTTCATAAATCAAAAAATAAATGAGAAAGAATACAAAGGCAAGAAATAGACCCAAGCCTGGAATTTGCCACTCTAGGTTGGAAGGAGCTGCTAGCTCTTTCCCAGCGAGGATGTACATTTTGATTTTACAAGGTCAGATCCTGACTTATTTCACAGAGCATGGTTTTCAGAGCATTTCCTAATAATAATGGCCACAATAATGATGATAATTCCAACTGTGCCTGGTGTGGTGCTGAGGGCTTTATATATATGATCACATTTAACCCTCACAACAATCCTGTTAGCTAGATTCTGTTATCCCTATTATACAGACAGGTAAAGAGAGGTTCAAGTGGTGTTGTTATTTAACCATGGTCCCACAGTTGGTAAGAAGTGGGATTAAAATGCAGGTTTCTCTGATGCAGACCTCATGCTCTTGACTGCTACATTGGACTCGTTTTCAGTACTGATGGAAGTACTAAAGAGTTGTGGGTTGTGGCTTCTCCTGCCAGCTCTGCTGGAGGGCAGGTGGCTGGGAAAGATATGGCACCTCCCGGTTGGAGCAACTCATGGCCCTGGTCTCAGTGGCTCTGTTCTCAGACTGCCCCTGAGCCAGAACACCAGCTTTACTGGGTGGTACATTGGGACAGCTCCCCACAACTGTTTCTGAATGATGCCTTGGACAATGTCACTGTCACCACCAGCAGGAATCCCCCCTCCTTCCTATTTCATCACTCTCCAGCCAAGGCTCCCTCTCCCTCAGGCTGTCCTCCAGGATCTAGCCACAGGGTGGGGGTCTGATACAAACCAGAAGACAACTGGTGAGAGTCCACATGCTTCCTGCATTAGTCAGAATTACCACTGGGACCAGCTTAAGAAGAAAGGAGATGCAGGATGTTTATTGGTTCAGCAGAAAGTGGTTCTTCTTCCTCTTGGGGACAGATCCTGATTTCTCTGCTCAGTCCCATGCCAATCCTTGGACCAATCAGAGGGATGGAGAAACTGATTGGTTCAATCCTGGTCATAAGCCCACTTCTCTGGCAGGAGGATGGGCTTCCAGAACCACAGAATGAAAGTGCAGGTGGAAGAGGCTCACAAAAAAAGGGGGTTGCTGCTCTTGCAGATGATTCGGTAAATTTCCAGGACATTTTCTATTGCTTTTCTTCTATCCTATTTCTCCTTCCTTTGTCTGGGCTGCAATAATGTCTGCCCCAAGTCAAAGTTGTGGCATAAATCTCTGCTGAACCTCTGAACAATCCCACTTCTTGTTTTTTCCCTGCCCAGAACAATCCTGGGTGCCCATCCCATGGGGGTGTCTTTTGTGGTAGTTATCCATATTCTGGCTTAGGGTTTCTGAGGTTGGGTCCTGTCCTCGGCTCAGGCTTGGAGATCTTAAGTGGTGTCAGTGGGAACTGTGCAGGCTTGGAGAGGGGGTTTAAGCCCATAGAGTTTCCAACTGACCAAGTTTGGAATTTTCCATTCAGCAGAACTTTACCTCTGTGAACATCTCGTAGGACCAGAATCCTATCCTGATTCTGTGTTTTTTTTAATGACTTTTGAACAGTAACATTTGTAGTTTTGCAAAAGGTTCTTTCACAATTTTATGAGTGTGTGTAAATAGGCTAATCAGCTCAATCACTTGGTATTTCTTCATCTGTGTGGCACCTTCTGGTCCAGGAGCATGTCACCCCTCTGAGCCCTAGGCAATGAGACAGGGCAAACAACCACCTTGATGGGACTTGGAATTAGGAATTTCAAGATCCTGCCCTGGAGCTCTGGTAAGGAAACCAGCTCCTTCTTCTTAACAGGAAAAGACGAAGGTTTGGGGCTTTCTAAGCAAAATATTTTTAAAAGCAACTTAAAAAAGAAAACTAACAAACTTCCAGTAACCACTATGCACCTTTATAGTAAATGATTCTCTCTCTGCTTTCTGCCTGGTGACCCTGTTACATAATGATCTATCGGCTGTTCTGCTCCATGCAAGAAGCAGTTCAGAGCTTTAGCCAAGTCCTCCCTTGTATTGTTCCAATTTGTTTTCCATGGTTGGTCTTGTCTCTCCACAGGTGTCATAAGCTCTCTGAGGACAGGAAGCCTATCTACTATTTCTTCTGCCAGGCATGCGGTAGGTGCTTGATGAGGCTTCCTGGGCTGAGGAGTTGTAATTGCGTGCGTGGGGGTTTTAGGGTGGGGATTGGGGAGTGTATTAGTTCAACAGGCTGCCATAACAAATGCCACAGACTAGGGGGGTTAAACAGCAGACATTTATTTTATCCCAGTTCTAGAGGCTGGAAGTCCAAGATTAAGGTGCTGTCAGGGTTGGTTTCTGGTGAGGCCTCTCTTCTTGGCTTGTAGATGGCCGCCATCTTGCTGTGTCCTCACATGGCCCCTTCTCTGTGTGTGCTTGGAGAAAGAGAGAGATCTCTGGTGTCTCTTCCTCTTTTTATAAGGACACCAGGCCTATAGGATTAGGGTCCCACCCTTATGACCTCATTTAACCTTAATTACCTCCCTGAAGGCCCTATCTCCAAACACAGTCACATTGGGAGTTAGGGCTTCAACGTGTGCCAATTCAGTCCATAACAAGGTGACAACTACAAGCACGTGCTCTGAGATCACTGCAGCCCTGATCTGCTGGGGACACGTACATTGCATGTAAAGAGGTTTTACTTCTTGGAGGAGGTGCTGTTTCCTAACTATGCCGATTTCTAACTGCCCCTCTTCTTTCCTTGCCGTGTCAATGAAAGCTCTGAACTGTGCATTGGAAACACAACTGCTTTCCATCACAGTTATGTATCTACATGGGACAGAGCTGAGGCCAAACAGTTCTGGCAGTTATTCAAAGCCTTCCTACCAGTAACCTCCTGAAGTTAAAGACCAGTCACATGCCCGGCCTGTTGTTCTGGCTTCTCTAAAGCCAAATTCCAGGCTTGGTTGAATTTCTGTCCATTTGATATATATCTGTAGGAGATGTAAGCGTATGTCATGCGGGAGGGTGTGTGAGGAGAGCGAAGTGAGTCAGAAGGGAAGAGGAGCGCAGTCCCTCCCGACAGTGCTACAGCCTGCTTTCTTCTGATGAGCCTAAACGGGTTTACGGGATTTGATGTGGCCACATGAAAACATGTCGCAGAAAAAGCAAAATGTCAGTGTTTGGAGGCCTTTCCGTTGGGGAGGGCGGGAAAGTGGTGGTCACTGCCTGTTCTCTTTAGACCAGGCAGGGGAAAGGGAAGTATGTGTGCGTCTCTGATAATTCTCTTCTCTTTCTTCCCCTCGCTTTTGTTCTTCAATAAATCACTCAGGACAATCTGCTTCTCTTTAGTGGTGTATTTTCCTAGGGTTCAGCCTTTGTTTGAAATTCTAGAACAACAGAGTTGCAGTAAATATGGTCAACCTACGTGTAATTATGCTGGTATGTCAACTTTGCCCCTCGGAGTCGGGTCTGCTCTGGTTAACCAGAGGCCCCCCCTGACTCAGAAACGAGACCTCCTGCAGGACCCTGCGGAGGGCCGACCCCAAGCCCTGCATCTGAAGGGGGTAAGTGAGCCCATAATTATGCTCATTGTTTAGGTCGGAGTACAGGAGGGTTTACATTAAAGACCTCAGCTGGCACCCACAGCGTGCCTATGGAAAACATGACCCTGTCTCCTCCTCCTGCTCCTCTGTCCCAGACCTGCCTGTCCAAGGGCTTTGGGTTTCACAGACGCCTTCCCTGACTCCACTTTCTGACCGCTCCTGATTAGAAGCTTGAGTTCCCCCAGTTCCAAGAGGCATCTCAATGCCGAGGTCTGGAAATTTAGCCATGAGCTGCCTTTTGAGAATCACGAAATTTAGGTCTTGGGATGGTCTAAGCTGGTGTATCTCAAACCTTAATGTTCACATGAATCACCTGGAGATCTTGTTAAAAGCACGGATTCGAATGCAGCAGTCCCTGGATGGGGCTGGGAGGTCTGCATTTCTAAAAAGCTCCCTGGTAATACCGTGTGGCTGGTCGTTGGCCAACACTTGGAGTACCCAGATTCTAAGCTAAACTCTTCATTTTACAAAGAATAAAAGGGAGGCCCAAAGACCTGAAAGAGCTTAAAGGGGCAGAGTAGAGACCTGAGCCTTCTTCTTGTCCACAGCGTGGTCATGGTCCCTCATGGGGCCACTGGTCATGGGTGCCACCGGCAGGGATAGTGTGCGTTTTAGCAGAGAATAAACTTCTGTGACCACACCTGGAATCTCGGAGCAGAGGGCTCTTTCCCAGATGCTCTGAGGTGGACGTGGATCTCCAGAGCTCTTGACAAGAGTCTGCAGGCCTCAGCAGCTGGAAGTCTGGATGGGAGTGGATCACCATGGGTTCCTTCCTGGTCTTCAAAGGGACGTGGGACGGGAGGGCACTTTGAGCATGTTGTCTGTTGAGATGTGTGCATTCCCTAACCCCAGGCCTTGGTGGGAAGTGTCAGGTAGGGCAAATGGAATTTGGAGGGGAGTGTATATGGCATCATGGTAGAGGGGAATGAGTACTTTTAGTAGAAATCAGAGGACATGAGGATCTATTTCTGTCCATACCACCACGAGACCTTGGGCAAGGGAGCAAAGCTCTTTAGACCCCACCAGTTAAATAGGTGCAACGCGTTACCTACGTGGACTCAGGGACTAGGTCATGTGCTCTCTTGAAGTTTATTTTGACTCTAAAATTGAAATTGTAGATAGTATCTATCATCTATATCTATCTTCCTTCCTTCCTTCCTTCCTCCCTCCCTCCCTCCCTCTCTCTTCTTCCTTCCTTCCTTCCTTCCTTCTTTCCTTCCTTTCTCTCTCTCTCTCCCCCTCCCTCCCTCCCTCTCTCTCTCTCTCTTTCTCTCTCTCCCCCTCCCTCCCTCCCTCTCTCTCTCTAATCTTTTTCTACTTTGACCTTTGTCAAAGTAGAACATCCTGCCTGATAGGAGTGTCTTTGTAGGGAAGTTTTGGCCACTGGACAGTCTAACAATGTGATTTATGGTGGGGCTTTGGGACATGCCATATCAGTTCTAACCTCCTTAGGAACTGGAGACTAAAGCTATTGGCCTGAATCTCCAGGGAGGTTGGAGACTAAAGGTCACCCATGCGGGCAGTATGTGATTGGGCCTCAATAAAAACCGTGGACACTAAAGGCTTGGGTGAGCTTCCCTAGTTGGTGGTACTCTGCGTTTATGGTCACACATTGTGGCCAGGAGGAGGTAACACTGTCCATGACTCCATGGGGAGAGGAAAACCACAAGTTTGCATTTAGACCCCTCCTAGACTCGGCCCTATGCATCCCTTCCCTTGGCTGATTGAAATTTGTATCCTTTCACTATAATAAAGCTAATTGTAAGTATAGCACTTTCCTGAGTTCTGTGAGTCATTCTAGTGAATTGTTGAATCTGAGGGTGTTTGTGGGAACCCCCAAATTTGTAGCCAGCCAGTCTGAAGTGAGGATGGCCCTGGATACACCCAAAATTTCAGCCAGTGTCTGAAGTGAGGGTAATCTCACAGGATTCTTCCCACGCACTTTGTAGTTGGTTGAACTCTTAACAGCAGTATGTCAATTTAGCAAATATTCTGGGAAAAACAAACAAAGAAATAAATCAACTCCTTTAACCAATGACTGCCTAGTTGTAGAGTGGATCAAGGGTTCTAGGATATTAGTTAATTCACCCATATATCTTCCATATTTTTCTATTTGGTAAGTAGAATGTTCATTAATAGAGGAATGTGCTATACTGTCAAGAGCTAGGGGAGAGAATAGAGGAAACATTTGTTTTTGGAAAACATCTGCTTCTCCTAACTATTCTTTCTCTTCCTTTTCTCACCTCCAGGAATTGCCAGGTCTCTCTAGAGGCTATACCTTTTCCCATTTCTCCTATTTTCTGTTAACATGTTACTTGATATCTAAGCAGTTAACTGATAAGGGTTCTAGACATTGCCCCTTCCAAGAAGATTTCTATTTTGATGGGAGTGAGGAGGAGTCTTATGAGCCAAAAGCATGAAACTATAGTGATAAGATATGGTGATAAACTCTATTGATAAACAGATAGTGGAACTTAATAAACAAAACTAAACACTCCTACCCCCAAACCCTCATATCAAATCCTAGAATAGAAGTGCTACTGAAGAAGTTCTAACTGAGCATTCCAGAGTCCATAAGTAAGAGCAGAGTCCTGAACCACAGCTCTGACCTTGACTAGCAGGTTACTTATCCTTTCTGTGCCTCAGTTTTCTTATCTGTAAGGTGGGGATCACAATAGTATTTACCTGATAGAGTTGCTGTCAGGAATAAATGACCCTAATAATACGAAGAACCGTTAGATTTTGGTGGCCAGTGGTGTTTTAATAAAAAACAAAACAAATAAAGACACCATACCAGGGTAGTTCAGTCTTTTGATCACAAAATACTTGAATTGTACAAGTTGACCACTGGTATCTTGTGGTCCCTCAAAGTTTTAACCAGTGGGCTGAGAGTCAGGCAGAACAGATTAAAAATTTGGAAAACAATGTCCTTTTGTGATTCATCAAGTCTGATTAGCAGTTGGAACGTGCATGGCACGGATCCTGTTTGGTTATATAATGGAAAGCAACATTCTCTTGCATTTGGCAATGATACATTAAGGTGTTGGGAATGAACAGTCCTGATTTGACAGCAGGTCCAGATTTCCCCAGCCTTCTCTTTGACCTTGGCTATCAACTGCTGGATCTTGAAACGGAACACAATTGAAAGAGCATAGTGGAGAGAGCTGAGGATCAAACATCAGCACTGAGCTATGGGACTGGATTAATTGTAACTTTTGTGAGCCTTAGTTTCTCCATCTCTAAAATGAATACTACAAACCTTCCCTCATAGTGCTGTTAGGAGGACTAAGTGAGATGATGCATTAGAAATGTTTTGGAAATGATTAAGGATAATGCAAATGTTTATTATTCTTTTGTCTTTGAAATGTATTGACTCATGTCATTGCTCCTAGAAGGAGGCCCAGAAGGCTTCAATGCCTTGCTCAAGATGAATTACAAGGAGGATGCGATGTGCTTGGGGCTACAATTGGACTGAGCTTAACAATCACCTCCCACACTTGTCCAGCACGTGGGTCCAAGTGTCTGCTGATCAGGAACAGACTTGAGTCTGTGGGTTTTTTGTCTGCTTGGTTGAATTGTAAGGATTTGTGCTGTGTGTTGGAGTAGGTTCCATTCTGTGTCTAATCACTGATGAATTTTGTGACTCAGTTAAGTCATGTAGGTCTGGTGTCTTCATGAAATGGGTGGCTTTGGCTCTGCTTGCCTCAAGGGGAATTTGGAAAATAGACAACTAAAGGATTGAAAGTAAAAGCATTCCTTGGAAGATGCTTCCATTCTGGAGGCAGGATAACATCACGATTAAGTGCACAGAGACCTGAGTCAGATGCCTGTCTGCCACTGGCTACCAGGTTACTTAACTTTCCTCTGCCTCAGTTTGATCATCTGAAAATTTGGGATAACAATAATAAGTTGGTATGTTTATTGGCCATTTTCACCATGAGAACTGATAATGGCTGTGTTATTTTGAGACTGGTCAGGACAACTTTGGTCACTTCTTACTGGATGGAAATTCCACTTGAAAGAACTTTGGAGGATTTTTTAGGAAAGGATGCTGGCCTAGGCCTGGTTTAGGAACAGTCAGTTGTTATTCATTATGATTGTTTGCAGGAAAATTCAATCAATATGACCCTTCTGACACAGCGTCACCCAAAGAATACCAATGTGGTTGGACTTTAAACACTGTTCAGATGCCTGGAGTCCCAGCTTTGTGCTGGAGCCCTCAGGAGGTTTGGGTATCCTTGCTGAGCCTATAAGGACAGAAAACAGAGCCAGCTGAGCATGGTCAAGGAGCTCTGGGTCCATGTGTGGAAGGGCTACAGGGGCTGGGACAGGACTGTGGGTATGCACCCTGGGAGATTTGATCCTGGTGCAGCCATGAGGTTTCCAAGAAAGCTTTGCATTGTTCTATCCCCCCTCCTAGAATTGTTTTTATTATTATTCATAAAGAAAAGAGTTTTTTTTTTTCCCTTTCCGAACAAACAGGTGAAATTTGTCCAGTGAAATTCAACGCTGTAGGCCAAAGGGGAGGGACATGTCATCTAGCCATTTCTTATTGGCAGATGTAGTTGAGGTCCGGTGTGTGTGGTTTTTCAGGGTGTGGCATAGTGCAATATTCTTGGAACTTGTGGGAACATTAGGTAAGAGCCTTGGCATTTCAGATCCAGGAGCTGTGTCAACTTTTGGTCTGTGGCGTTCTCTTATCTGTTCACTCAAGAAGTTTTTTTCCTCCCACTTACTCCTCATCCTTTCTAGAAGAGAATGCTTTGGAACATCTAAGGGTCTTGTAGTATATGCTGTGGGGGGCTTCCCAGCTCCCCCCTTCAAGACCAAGACAGTGATGGCTGCTGATGATTCACAGCTGTACTTTCTCTGGAGCGAGCCCTGGAAGAAGGAAGCTGCCTTGTCCAGTCTTACTCCCTCTCCCTGGAGGATCCCTCCATCCTGTTATTAGTTGACATGGGAATAGGAAAGCCTGGCTCCCTTGCTTTAACTTGGGACAATTTAGAGGGCATCACAACTCCAGAGCTTCCGGTGGGACTGGCTGAAGCCTTTGTTACAGCTGCACCGCAGGACATCTCCCCTACCTGCCCATTTCTGCTTTCCCCTCTCTCTTATAGGTGTCATTCCCAAGAGTGCTCCCCAATTTGCTCTGCACCCAAATCTCTGTCACAGATTCCATTCCCAGGGAATTTGATCTGAGGTAGGTCCCTTGGAGTCATGATTAGGGATGAAATGGTAGCACTGGTCTCTGACCTCTGAATGTTCCAGAAATGTTCCCTCGTCATTTTCTCCTACCATTATCTTGGAGGCAGGGACTTCTGAACCTGTCTAGGTCAATATTGTTTACATGCATATATATGGAAAATCTGGGAGGACACCCACTGAGCTGTTAACAGTTATTGGAGGAGAGGAACTAAAGAGTGAATTTCTATTTAAACTTCAATCTTATCTAAATATTAAAATGAAAATGCATTAATGTATCATCTGTATAATTATTTTATTTCTTACTTATTAATCATCTTTAGTATCTGAGGGCAACCATCACACCAGCCCATGTGTTCACCATCCCCGTCCTCACCCTTCCTTCTTTCCCACCTCCCTCTCATTCTGTTGAGGCTTCCTGTTGCTGGTCCTCCAAGTGTTTAGTGGAGGAGCCACGGTGGGGTGAGGGGTGGGGAAGTGGGGATGACTCCCAGCTGTAAGGGTCAGCTTCCTCTACCTACTTATTGGGATGAGTCAACGCAGAGCAATGCTCTGTACTCTTTCCCACGATGAATTGGTGGAACCCTCTTACCCCAGTGTTTGAGGAAGTGTTTGCTAGTTTGTTATAGCAAATGAGACAGCTCAAGGAAGTATCTAGTGTGGTTGGGAAGATGCTTAATAAATGACAATTGTTTTGCTATATTATTATGTTTTTGTTGTTACTGGGTTTCGGTTCAGAGCATTAACTGAGCTTAGAGCATTAGCATCTGCAGTTTTTACCAGAAGGGCTCCCCTTCCTGCACCTGGAATTGTATGTCAAAGCAGGAGAATTTAGTGCAAAGTGAGCACTGTGATGGGGCTCTGTCTCCAGTTCCTTCAGGAGGCAGAAGGCGGTATCTGGTCCCTGGTCTGCTGATGAGGGATGGTTAGGAAGAGGGATCTGGGAAAGCTGCCCTTCTCCCTGAAAGTTTCCTGTAGGTTTAGAGCTACCTCTTTGACCTTATCTATAATGCAAGGTGTCAAAGACTGATCCTTTTCCACCAGGGCAGGGACAAATTGTTTCCACTGTGGGGAGGGGAAAGAAGGGTGAACCCTCATATTCCCTCCATGTCTCCCCTTTGTGAGCCCTGGTCTCTGTCTCTCTCTCCCAGGTCACACTGGGCCCAAGATGTCAAAGGACAAGAAAGTCGCAGAAACTGAGCCTGTAAAAGTAACTTACCAATTCAACAGTAATCCCCCAAATGGAAGCCCAGATCCTACAGCTTGTTGTTCTAAGAAAAGTTACCCCTACCCCTCTTGCCTCAGTTTACGCACGTGGGACACTGAAGCCACCAAACAGTGGGTGGAGGGATGGGGGTGGATGTCTGTGAAGTAGACCTGTCCCGCTTGCCTCACCGTGCTGTTTGGGGCTTAACTGGGTCAATGAATGTGACATAAATAATTAAATAATAAACAAAGAATAAAGCAGGATGTATGTAAATATAAGATAGTCAGCGATGTAAAATATGGGTTATTTGCTTTAAATAAGCTCTTCAAATAAATGTCTTCCTGGAGGTCAAATGCTACAGTGCAGCATTACCATGATAGATGGATGTGGATAAAAAGAAGCTACTTTGCTCTGGGGCACTGTTTTCCAAATGTGTTCCAAGGAATCCTAAGCACAAAAGACATTTCTTTGAAAAAAAGACGTATGTATGTGTGTGTGTATGCGTGTATGTGTGTCTCTGTGCATTTGTGTGATCAACATGTTTGGGAAACAAAGCATACAAATTTGGAAGGAGGAGGGTTATAAAAGTGAACTCATACATAAAAGGAGAAAATAAATTATAAATCATACAATTATTAAAAATGTGGACAAATGCCACAAACATGACAAAATCTAGAAAACTAACACAATATTTAAATTCATTAATTACTTGACATACTTCTACGGTACTTTTCCTTCTATATTTTATGGCTACACATTCTTTGTTCCCCTCTTCATATGCCAACAATTTCGTAATATTTTCTACCGAGAGTATAGAAAGATAATTTAGTCTTTCTCTAACATAGTTGATGGAAATTTGTCTTTATTATTGATAATTAAGAAAATGTCAGCTTTGCTGCTTATTAGTAATGGTAGTGTCATGTAAATTTTTTAGATTGTTGACAAATTCGGGACAACTTCTATCAAGTTTCCTTTATACGCGAGCTGTAAGATTTCAGGATGTTTCAAGTTTTCTGGGGTAGTAACTTATTTTACCTACTCTTTGCGTTGATGATGCTCATTAACCTACCAAGGTCTTGAAAGGGCCCATCTAGTGAGGGGCCCTGACACTTAAGCTGCATCTGCCTCAAGGTAAATTTGCCTCTGTGTAAGACCTCTTGCCCCGCGCCCAAGTATTTATTTGGAAAAATTTCAAACCTGAGGAGAAGTTGAAAGACTAGTACAATAAACACTTGTATACCATTCACCAAGATTCACCAATTAACATTTTGCCACATTTGTTTTACCTCTCTCTTTCTCAATCTCTACCTCTCCCCACACCCCCATCTAAACACACACACACACTTCAGACAATATCTTCTAGGAACAAGAACATTTCCTACATAACCACAATACTATTACCATGCCCAATAAATGTAGCATAGACTTAATAATATTATCTAATGTACACTCCATACCACATTCACATTTCCCCTAGTGTCATCGCTCCTTTCCTGTCTTCTTTTTTCCTGTCCTCTCCTTCCTCCCTGCCTTTCTCTCTCTCTCTCAGCTCCTCTATCTTTAGTCATGTCTCTATTAATCTTTGTGCACTTCCTTACTTTCTGCATCAAGATAGTCCATGATCATATTGTACTTTATAGCCTCAGACCTAGAATCAGCCATTTCCCCCAAGGAATCCTGGTTCAAGGATGCTTTACAAAAATGAAACATCTGTTAACGTCTGGTGGATGTTAGGACATCACACTCTGTAGGTGAACACCATCCTGTTCAGTCTGGATCCTTGTGCCATTCTCTTCTCCTTGTGAGTCAAGCCTTGGGTTTTGTACTTCAATAGCAGGGAAGCCACTGATGCCCACAACCCCTGGAGACTTTTTGTCAGGTATTAGATAGGTGAAATTCGCTCCATGGAATAAAGCTCAGCCTGCACACCTTTTAATCTTCTCTTGTGTATTCCTTCTGTGTTTGGGGTGTGAGGTGAGGGGAGAGTAGACCAGAGAGACAGCCTATAGTAAAGGAGAAATAAGTTCTGGAAGCTTTCCATATCTAAACACTCCCCTTCCATGCACAATGGCCAAGCTATTGTTTAAGGTCTTACCCAGTGTCATCTCTTACAGCTTCAGTATCATGTGTTTAGATAGCTGGGGAGTCAGTCTTCATCTCTGTCTCTGGGCTTTGTGGTGGGAGCTCATGAAGAACAACTTGAAGCCTTGTCAAGGTCCTTAGCTATGATTTTGGATATTTTTCCACAAAGAGCAAAAGTTTCCCCCTGTAACTCCTGGGAGGACAGATTTGGAGACCTGAGAACACATTCTGAGCTAAAGAGAGTCACCAGGCCTGGGCCCTGAGAGGGCAACTAAATGTGACAACCAGAGTGCCTTACGTGGACTTGCTTCCCTAGAGTCACTTCAGTCATTAATAAGTCTCTTTTGAGAACTGTCCTTTGAAAGAGCTCCTAGAATGGAGCTGATTCTGTAAAGGTGGTGCTACCCAGAGGCTAGAGGGCCAATTGAGCCGGCTGAGGAAGCGAGGAACCCTGGGGATGCTACTCCAGGTATTAACTGGAGTGGTCCAGAGAGGCCCTAGGGAGGCACTGATGAGGTGGAACTAGAGGTGGCCACTGCTGAGAGCTGCCAGGTGTGGGGACAGGACAGGAGAAGCCACTCCCAGCTGCTGCCACAGGTAGGAGCCTACACTGAGACTGTGGACCCTGGCAGGGACCCCTTCCATAGGAAGCAGAATTTCCCATCTTTCTCCTGCCTGGGCAAGTGGCTAAGGGAGGAAGTTGGAAAATCCGTTAACTTTTCTCCAATGTGATCTCCTCACCTATAAACCAGGGGACTGGATAAGAAGATGAGTTTTCATGCCATTTTTTTTTTTAAATTAGCAAAATGAAGCCTTTTGTGGAAGCCCAGTTAGGTAGAAATGCAGCTGCTCTACTTGAAGAGGAAGTTGGGGCCCCAAAGCCTTCCCAGAAGCCCCACCCCTCACCTTCCTCCACCCCTCAATGGCCCCTGAAGGGAGCTCTGGGTTTTTACAAATAGATTCCATCTGGAATAAAAAACAGGCATCTAAAACATTTTCCTCATTTTAAACATGCAAATGCAGGCAGAAAATTGATTATCTGGAATCCTGCTTGGAATGCGTTTGTGAGTGCTGGTATAGGAGGCACAGGAAGTGCCTTCAGCATCATGTGTTTAGATAGCTGGGGAAGAAAGCCATTGAAGGACCCCAGAATCATTAGGACTGTTGACTCTGACCAGGGCTAAGTGGACCAGAGAAATCCGAGTCTTGTGGCTGTGGGTCTCAGCTATAGGAAGTCAATGGAGCCACAGGGTCCAAGTCTGAACACGTCCTGAGTGCCTTCTAGTGGCTTCATCACTTCTGTTGTGCTAACCACATGTCTGTGTTGACACTGTGTAGAATGGCTATAGACTTCCTCGAAAATATGAGCAACTCTGGTAGTTTTGAGAAGCTCTGTCCTATCCCATTCTTGTCTTAGAAGAGAATAAGGAGCATAAGAATCTCATAGGGAGTATGAGAATACTAGATAGGGCGTTATGCTTCCAGAAGGTTTTAATTTTCAAAGAACACCCCTTGGCCTCGTTTGATCCTCACAACAAATCAGAAAAATAGGCAAGGTAAGCATTAGGCTCATTTTTCAGATGGGCAAACGGAAGCCTGAGAGACTGCAAGTGACTTGCTCGTGGGCACATGGCTGGCACCTGGTGAAGCTGGGACTGGATTTTCTGATTCTGCGAAGCCAGCCCCAGATGCCCAGTTCTTTCTAGATAGGGGATCAAATGCAGGTGCCTAGAAAAGAGTTTTGTTGCTGTGGCTTCTGTGGGGAAGCTTAGATGTAGGTATCATTAGAGGTGGAATTATCACCTCTTACCAACTCCGCCAAGTGCCTGCTCCAGGCTCTAAACTCCACCGCCCATGTTGGTATCCACTCTAATTGCTTTTCCTCTAGCTCTCTGGGGCAGCAGCATGTGGCAGGAGTCTACAAACCTGAGTACCACTCCACTGCCAATGGGTAATGTGTCTTGGGCAACATCTCTGAGCCTCAGAGGATATCGAACTATATCATTGTTTCTCAAAGTGCCATGCTTGGGCCACCTGTGACAGAGTGACTTGTGTGAATGTGTGTGTGTGTGTTCCTGAGTGGCTTCCAGTCCCACTGCACCAGAGTCTCGGGGGCTGGGTCACAGGCTTTCCTGGTAATCTTGTTGCCACCACTAGACTAAAGAGTCCCCAAGTGTTCTTCTAACTCCATGCCTCCGTTTAGCAATAGCCCTTTGCCTTTACACTGGGCGGGCTGAGGTTTCTGTAGGGAGGAGGTGGCACTTGAATTAACTGTAGATTTAAGAAGCTGTTTCAGGCAAAGACTTGCAAAAACCTGAGAGTCTAAGGGGGAAGTGACTGAGCAGGTGGTACAGGTCAGTGTGGTATGAGAAGACATCCTTCAAGCTTGTTTCAGGAACTGATGTAAATTCTTAAACTCTACTCATGCCAAGCAAAAGTATGAGGACTATTTTGCCTCTTATAAATCACTTTTCTGGGGAGGTGCCTCTTCTTGCTCTCCTCTCCCTAGCTCTTAATTCAGGTGCTGTCTAGGACTTGCACCCAAAGGATGAGCTAAATTCTTCCTTCCAATTCCCTGGGAAGAACATGGCTGAAACAACTTACTGCATTGACCAAAGAGGTGAGACCAGAAGCACCGAGATGAGGAAGAAGGCCAGCAAAAGAGTCACATTTTAAAATATATGCAATAGTTATTATAATTGTTTTGTGCACTCCTATGGTGTGTTAAAAGATTTCACACTTTATAAGGTCTGGCTTCTAAATTGAATGTGATATTGTCTTGTACTCAGGTTGCATATAAAAGTAGCTGTAACAACTTAAAGAGGTAGTCTTAGGGTAGACTCACGATCCAGTGTTAGCTGGTTTATGCTTATGAGCCTGAATTTGGATACTTTAATACACTGGGGTTGAGAAAGTCATCAAAAGTGTCATGGCCAGAAGCCAAATACTAAAGAGAGGCCCTTGTCTTAAAAAATGATTAGCATTTTATAGCTTATGTGGGAACATAAGTTTTACTCAACCAAGACTACAGAAAAGGTGTTTTTGTGATACAGAAATGTGTGAAATGTACGATTTAAAATGAAGTACAAAGAGTGGAGCCAAGCAAGTGGGACATCTTGCTGAATAAGCTTATGGTTATCCAAGGTCTCCTTGTATAATTTAGAAATTGATTTATTGTTAGCTAATGCTTGTAGATTATTACCAGCTCCCCATAAGATACATTTTAGGTACACTCTTTTCTGTGGGGTCCAGAAGGCAGTAGTTTGGGAATGGATTCTGGTCAAGAAGTGGGCATGATCTACTAGAACAATGAGAGGTACCATTTGGAACAAGGAAATAAAATTGGTCCCCACCAGTGTTCTGATGCTTGTATTCTCATTCTTCTTAGTTCTTCAAAGATCATGCAAGGTGAATCTAAGGCCAAAGCTACAAGTTGTTTCAGTATCCTGGGATCTTATTCAACAGAGCCAAGGAGATTCAAGTTTGTTTTAAGTTGCTAGGCTCATTATTCCCAGCCCTATATCTCTCCTACATGGCTATTCCGTTGTCCACCTGTGAGCAGCTTCATTGCAGCTGACAACCCACAGCCAGCCAACTGGACGCCAGCATCTATGGTTAAGCAGACTTCTGACAGTCCAGCCTTGCTTCAGCTGCTGCTGCTTTCTCCCATCCAATGATTATACTGAAATAGACTATTCAAGTGGAATGAAAATATCTAGAAAGAGGTCTGTAAATCTGAGTCAATGGAAAAGTCTGTAGAGGGAAAGCTCTCCAAGATATATGTTAGCGGTGGGAGCAGCAGTGTGGGGTGATGTTCATCCTGCCAGGGTCACTGTTTCCACGTGGAACGTCCTAATTTGGGTTTAATATAGTTAGAGTATTTTATATAGTACTGTTCTTTATTTCAGAACTATAGCTACTTTAAAAAATAATAGTTCTTAAAAAGTTGCTGAATTTTCCATTTATTTTTAAATTATAAAGACACATAACATTACTGATCATTTGAGGAGTTAAGGGAAAATAATCACTCATAATCCCTAACACAATTATTATCTTTGTTTATTCCCTTCCAGTCTTTTTTTACAAGTATGCTTTTATCTAGTTGTAACCACGGTGCAATACAATTTCCAGTCTCTTTTCCACTTAGCATGTGTCACTTGCATTTTTCCATGTTGCTATATGGTCTTTATCCTCCTAATGGCTGCATGATGGCCCACTGTAGTGTATCATAATTTACTTAACCATTTACCTATTGTTATCATTTTGATTGCTTCCAATTTCCCACTGTTATAAAGCATATTGTGATGGGTATCTTTGTGCATATTGTTTTCCCATATGTGTGTTATTTGTTGCATTTAAAAAAAAATTGTCATTCAAGAACCAAGATATTTACTCAACAGTGGGAACTACGTTTGAAGCTAATGGGGAAAATGGGGCATTATTTAACAATTTGGTGGGCCTTCACTGTTCCATAAATTGAGGTGAATAAGCAGCATTAAGGTATTAGCACAATCATAGGTGTTTAGATACCTTGAAAGTACCTCTGATTCATTCAGTGGTCTTATGGTGGTGTTAGGACTCTTCTTTCCTTAGCAACATGATTAAGTACTTCGGTGCTGGTCTTCATTGCTTCGTTGCCATTTCAATGCCATATGCAGATACAGAAGAAGCTATGCAAAAGGGTGAAAAAAATCAGCATATCTTTGGACAGCATCCATCAGGAAGGATACCAGTGATATCCTCCTATTTATCTGAACTTCACCTGAGGGTGTGCGTTTTGTGGCTGTAACAGCACATCATTCTTGTCATGTTCAATGTCAGTAATGTGGCCATTAGTGAGTGTCCAAATGAAGGCTGTGATCCCCTGCTTAATATTCCTAAGGCACTGAATGTACTGGTCACTCACATGCCAAGTACAGGTTTGTAATTATGGTGACTTTCTTTATTTTTTCTTCAGGGTTGCAGAAGTTTTATTTAATGAAACACACTTAAGAATGACTAGAATATTTTGCTGGCTCTCTTTCTACCTCTGTTTTCTTGACTGAACTTCATTCCCTCAGTGTGAATGTGACAGAGTGAGTCTTGGGAGGCAAGGAACCAGGGTTCATGGTAGTGGGTCTCTGTGAGCTAATAGCAGGGAAGAAAAATAAGCATTGCATTTTTTTAATGGGGGAAAAATCAGGAAAAAGGCATGCATAAAGGATTTATCCTTTCCATGAACACGTTGATTAATGAAATCTAGTATGAACGGGGTGTCACGCCCTTTAAATATTAGATTTCATTACTTAGTGGCTGGTAGCCTTCTGAAAAGAGATATTCTGCCTCTGCTGGCTCTTTACGGACACAAACGTTTCATGCCCTTGCAGTGATCAAGGATGCAAACTCCTTGGGTAACCGAATCACTGGACAGGGTGAAACATTGTGCTGGACAGATGTGTTGTCAGGAAAGGGCTTTTGCTGATAAAGGGGACAGCTGCCCTCAGGATGGGGTGGTGGTTGGGGGAAGGGGAGACGAACAAGAGGGAAGGAAGTATGCAAGGGAAGGTGACCCAACCACACGAAGCCAGCCTCTCGAGCCCCCAGCTGGGAAACTCCACCAGCTTGCTAGCTCTTCCGGTTCTAGCAGAGCTGGCCAGACATCTGGCCTCTGTTCTAATTAAAGTGGGCAACCAATTTGGTGGCTGCAGTGAGGAAAACAGCAGTGAAATCTTGATGGCTGTAGGGTCATAACAAGGCCCTAGATAATTCTTCAAGACTGAGGCTCTCCCAAATTCTATCCATTTCCTAAGGCCCATTCAACTCAATTCCACTCAGATTTATTGAGTGCCAGCTATATACAAAGCCCAGACCCTGGCCCTCAGGAAGCCCTTGTCTATTGGGGAAGGCAGACAAGGAGACAACTGACAATGGTGTAAAGAGAAATGAATTAAAGACCATGATAGAGGCACACATGGGATTCTCCAGGAGTGTAGCAGAGGGAGTAATTTATTCTTATTGAGAGAATCTGGGAGGGCTTCATGGTAGAGTTGGCATTTGCCCTGAACCTGGAATTTTGAAGTCAGGTTTTAGGCAAACATTCTTGAGGATCCCCATGAGCAGAGAAACAAATTCTCTAACTGAATTTCCCACTGGAATTCTCTCTTCTCTTCATGGGAGTGAGATAAGAGACTCATTCTAGTGCAGCCACAGAATTTCCCACATTTCATGGGTGGTAGGCCCTATGGCCTCTAAGACTAGGACTTAGATCGAACAAACCAAGTGCCTGGCTTTTCACCAAATTTGAATTGTGAAGGATCAGTTTGGTCCTTCAATATCTGGCTTATGTTTATCCTCCAAACACTGCATATGGTAACCTGTTACTATCAGGAATAATTAAACCCAATTTACCCAAGTTACCTCCTGCTAGGTAGTTGACCTGCACTTGGCTCTGCTGGTGGCATTGGCGACAGGCGAAGTGAGAGCTGCCCATCTCCATGTAAATAAACCATTTGGAGCTGAGTTGTTAAACCATTTTCTTTCCCTCCTGTGCCCCCCTGCCTCCTCCATCCGCCTTTTCTCTCCAAGCGCCGAGCGACTGGTTGGCAAGACTGTGCCAGCGATCAGAAAAATTCTGATGTTATCTTTGTTACTGAAGGCGAAAGCGATCTGCTATGTATATTTTATAAGAAAATGTGTTTTGTTTATAGCTCTACAGTCAGTCCTCTCTTTGCCCTCCCTAATAAGCTCATGTCAGAACTCTGAAGTAAGTTTGCCATAATGGTAGCCTAAAGGACATATTTTGTAAAAATGAAAAATGAGCATATTATTTATATATCAATCGTGTAAAAAGCATTGATCAATGCAAGCAGCCTAATGTTTTGCTTTTCTATTTCCCCTCCAACCCTCCTTCGCTTTCCCCTGCTTCGCCATCCCTTCTTGCCCCAGGTGCCCGTGACACTTCTACCATTTAGAAAGAGAGTTCTAGCCTGTCTTGGTCAGTTTGTGCTGGGATTGGGTCTTTAATATGGAGCCTTCAACGGCTGAGCCTCCAAAATGACTCTCTGACAGCCAGCCATTAATTACCATCATCCGCATCTAATTCATTCATCCCTCTCCCTCTCATGTAGAGGGACAGCTAGGGCTGAGGGCACTCAGGGAAATGTAGGCATGAGTCCATGTTCTTTATGCAGAGAGGGCTGCCGGAGACTTTGTTGGATGCAGGGGCTTTAATTGAATTGGCTTGCCAATAAAGCTGTTGTCATTCAGTAAGTGAATTTGTTGTACTACTCGAACCACAGCTGCTGCAGACAGCCCCGAATTTCCTGAAGGCAAGCCAGGCCCTGGGCTTGCCTGGGTTCAGCCTTTTTGATTGATCCCAATTGCTATGCAGAGTGTCCCCCCATGGGAGTTGGTTTTGGCACCCATTGAGATGGCAACAAGTTGCAGGGGCAGGCTGGGATCAAGCAGGAATCTGGTGAGCCAGTGGGGTGTGAGCTTGGGGGATCTTGTAGGGAATAGGGAACCCATAGGAATGTTAGGGGTGGTAATCCGTGGACAGGAAAGCCCTGCCCACCACAATGAGTATTTTTTCAGTTCCCAGACAACCACTGCCCTTGGCTCCATTGAGCTAGTCATGAGAAGATATTGCTTCCCATTGTAAAAAAGAAATTGAGAATATGACAGTTAATATATTTGTAGATCCTTGTTTAAGAGGTTGAGCCATATTGAGGAGATACCACAACATTAGAGCTGGCATCTGTTACTGGGAGATGGTTGGGCCAGAAATGCTCTACCTCTCCCCACAGTTTATAAAACATGGCAAGATTGGCAGGTTGTGTGATTTATGATGGCTTTAAAGTAACATCAAGATTAAGGAAAGTTTTTCAAGGGACTGCAGGGCTATTTTTATTTTCTGCATCCAAGCACATGCATGTAGTGGGCTCAAGAGAGTGAGGACAGGACTGGTGGGCAAATTTGCATGTTTTTGGTGTCTTTACAATTAAATAGATGAAGATCTCTCGTTGAACTCTTCATTCAAGCGATTTCTCCCCTTCTCATTTGGAATTCTCTAACCAGTGCCCAGACCTTTTCAGGGAGCCTACTCTCCAGTTGTGGAGAGTTCATAGAGCAGAAGGATATCTAGTCTGCTTTCAATTATTCAAGAGCAGAGGATTTTCCAGCCCTTTGCTCTTGTTCTCCATGGTCTACCTACCTTTTGGCCATTTCATTGTATCTTCGCCAGGAAGTTGGAGGGAAAAAAAACCCTCCAAGTCAAATTTAGTTTTTGTTTGAATTCTGAAAATTTCACAACCCAGAAATTCTCTAAATTAAACTTATGTATTGGCCCTGTTTTTGACCTGACATGTGAGAACTGAATTGATGTGTCACACGCGTGGCTCTGGGATTATAAGGAAAAGATGGTGGAGCATGGATGAAAGAGAATTTCGGATTCTCTATCAGCATGAATACATGGGGTGAGAGAGGGTGAGGTGGAGTGTATATGTGCTTAAGTGTGTGTGTGTGTGTGTGTGTGAGACAGAGAAAGAGAGAGATTACTTTGATGTCTGAATTTGGGGTGAAATAGAGAAAACAATGCTCCCAACTCTAATCAGTAAATCTGTTGACCATAACTTTCCCTAGGCATAATCATGCCTTTGTAGACTGTTTGCCCAAATTAAATCATGGCAGAAGATGTGACCATGGAAATATAATAATTAATGTTTTGTTTTAAGAGGGTAGATTAAACTACAAATCAAATTTAAGATCTATCTTCTGAAGCTTCAGGTTTATGCTAATTTTTTCCCAAAATTGGTTAACTTTTAAAGTCATAGCCAAATTTAAGTTATGTAAGTTGAAAGCGAGGTCTCTTTTCCTCTTTTCAAATGAGAAGTTTGTCTGTTGAAGCCACAGATGTTCTGAAACAATAAGAAAAGACAAAACAAATTAAAGATATTCCTCCGAATGGCACGAGGGTGCCTCCTGAGTAAAGGATTTTGGTGGCTGCTCTTTTCCATTCCCACCATCTGGCCTTTTCCTGGGCTTCCTGTTGTCTGTCTTCTGAACTTTGCATCCTTCCTACTATTCCCTACTCCTTCTCCTCTCTGACCTCCTTACTTCCTTTTTCTCGTATATCTCTCGATCTTTTCCTCCTGGTCTCGTCCCATCGTATCTCAACTTATCTAAGAAAAATATTAAATTTAAAATGATCTTGTTTTTATACAATTTCCTTAATCTGCTTCCCCAAAATGATTAGTCTTCCTTCATCCATATTGGTGGGTTTGCACAGCTGGGACCCAGTGAAAGGGCCACCATGACCCTGGTGATTTGCTTCCAGATGATACTTCCCACTAGCTACCGTTTCTGGTGGAAGACTTAAATCTGTGTTGAACTTTCTAAGGTAACAAATTCAGGGACACCCAGCTGAGACCAACTCATAATATTCTTCATTTTGGGTTTCTGCTTTTCGTAATGAGTGCCTTTCTGTACTTCTCTTTGATAAGTGGAATTAACGTCTCCATGTGAACCGAAAATGCTGAGTTGATGATAGTCTCTTGAGGATTTTGGGTCTTGCTCTGACACCTTCAGTGACTTCATCAGAATTTAGGTATATTAAGGGATTAAGGAGTTCGGCTTATACGTATGAAGTTCTCAAGGTGTTTTCAGAGCCTGTTCCTAAGCCAAGTTCTGATGGTCCCGGGGGAGAAAACTCACATGCTGAATGAACACAGTTCAGTGTGAAACCACACGACAAGCCAGCATAATACTTTAATCATTTTCTAACAGTGGCTGTGGAAAATGGTTATGGAAAAAATACAATCAGTATCCTTTTTTGGTCTCCCCTACTTTGGTAAGCATTGTTTTCACTTCTCTTTCCAAGACTCAGAATTCGACTTTGGTTCACTCGTTGCTTTTCTTCTCACACTGGAGTGTGTGGAGTGAGATGGTGGTATGCTGGGCAAACCTGGGGGCTGTAGGATAAACATGCCATTTCCTTGAGCATTTATTTTTCTCAAGGGTTTTTGAGTGAAAGTTAATTAATGAAAAGATTATTATTACATGATGGATTCAAATACAAAATTTGCATTAATTTTAAATAAAATCAGGAAACTTCAACAATCTCCTTGGGATTCTCTACGCCAACCTCCATCTCGGGGCCCCCAGAAGTGTGATTTCACTCTTCTCTGCGTGAGGCATGGGAAGCTGCACAGCTCTTGAATCAGTTACCCTACTGAGTTTCTTATCAGAGCTGAGAAAGATTGATTTGTCTGACAGTGAATCTTAATATCTTTGGAAAGTGAATCTTATTGTATATATAATGTCAAGTTCAGTCACCCCTAATAATGATGCTAGATATTAGCAGTTGTGTTATATGCAAGTGTAGGAAAGGCAACAGACTTTGCTCAATTTTCACTCTTCTTGGTTTATGAAAATATCTGGATGAACATATAGTCAACCGTAGTCATTTGGAGACTTGTCATTTGTGTGTGGGTTATCTCAGCTTCTTATGTTCCAAATTTCCACTTATCTGCTTTTGGAGGTTTCTTCACTCATTAGGTTAGTTGTGATGGGTTGAAAAGCTATTTAACTAGAATCCCAAAGATCAAATCTTCGATCAGGATCAAGGGAGATATGCAGAATGGGCCCTCTTGGCAAAGGCACCCTAGTGATTTCCACAGGGCTTTGGCTCCATGCCCCGATGTGAAACTCCTGCTCTTGCTGAAGTCTGCTGCACCAAGCATGGCTCACTAGGGCTCCTTTAGTGCTTCTGGCTGAAGGTCTGGCCCAAAGCAGTCTAGTAATCCCTTTAGTCCTGTAGCCTCACGCTCTGAGCTTGGTCTTTCAATTTTGCCTTTTGAGATGAGAAAAAGCACAGGTCCTCAAGGAAGAGCCAGCAAAGAGGAAATTTCTCTCTAGGCTAGAGAAAAGTTGATCTAAGATGCTCACGTTGGCCAACCCCCAAAGGTAGTGGTCCCAGGTTCAGTGGTGTGGTGGTGCTGAGAGAGAGAAGTATGAGTAGATGAAACCAGAAAGGGCACCAGACCCAGGCACTCCACACTTCTTCACCCTTCTCTCATCACAGGGAGAAGCTTGGGAGTGGGAGAAGGGGAAGAATGAGGGCAGCAAGGCAGGCTGGAGTGGAGCAGGATGTGGAGGGAAGATCAGTGGAAGGAGCTGTGGGGTGCCTCCTGATGGTTGGAGTGTGGGACTGACATTTTGTCCCCCACCAAAGGAAGCCCATGGCTGAGACAGGCAATGATATTACATACAATGCCACCTTTATTTTTTTGATCTTTTTCAGGTTCTTAGGTGTGGCAAAATGGCTCCGTTGTAGTGGAAGATGCATTGTCGTCTCAAGGTGGCATTGGATTTTGTGCGCTTCCCTGGCGCGGCGCCTGGCGCTGATGTCTGCACGATCCTTGAGGAAAGGGTTTGCTGAGCAGATTAACCGTGTGAACAGGACTGCAGGAGGGACCATTTATCTGCCTGAGAACAAACTGTTTTCTAACACTTTAGTAGCACCACTTACATAAAATTTTAATGTGCTAATAGCAAGTGATTATAATCTGGTTAGTGAATTTACTTGAAAGAAATAAAATAGCCTCTACTTTTCCCTAGTTCAGACATCTCACTAACTCAGACTTGCCAGGTGCTCTGAACTAGAGAGGTGTGATGGGAATGTTCTCTTGGATTTTTGGTGTTCAGTATGCATGCAAGCAGGGTTCCTTTTCTTCAGAAGAAAAAGAAATGACAACATTCTGTTTTGGGGCTTGAAACCGCATGACTGAAAACATAAAGGTGACAACTGTGATATGCTTTTTTAATGAGGGCAGAGATGTCAAGAGAAACCAGCCTTCTAGGAACAAAACAATACTCTGTCAGGTGCAGTGGACTTAAGACCTTTTTCTCTCTTGGAATAATGTCTTTAAAAATAACCAAATTTTCCATTCAATAGAAAAATGTTCATACCTCCCTCCCCATTGTTATGAATTGCTGTCATCTAACATGGGCCACTAGCAAGCCATATTGATTTTGGAAATTAAAATGGGAATGTTCAAGAACGTTTTCAAAGAATTATATGGGATTTTAGCCATCTGAATGGCTTTCTTTTTAGGGTCAGTGAGAGTGTTCTTGCTAAAATGTAGCCCATTGCTTTGGAAATAGTTTCCTTAATGTCTTTCCTGTCACCCCTGCTGGGTCTGTACAGGAAATGTAAACCAACACACAATATGTGTGTTTATTTTCATGTCCCATTTTATGGGAAATTGGATGAGATATTCCACTGAGGCTTCAGCTATGAACTGTTGGCAATATGGGGAGAACAGGGCAGGCTATTGCTGAAAAAGTTTGCAAGGGAAGAAGGGGCTTCTGTAGCCTTTGAGAACCATGAGGAAGAGCCAGGCCTGCCTGCAGAAGTTCCATTACTCAGAGGTGAGCAGGCAAATGTTCAATAATGAAATGGGCTGGTGAGTGGCTGAGCCATTAAACGACGTCCTCACCAGCTGGCCCCAGTTGCCAGCACAGTAGGTCTGCTGTGCCACACCTCATCTTGTGGGATGTTGTGTCTGATACTGTGTGGTCTTCCCACCTCTGCTGACCACAGGAAACTCAGGGTACCAAACACCCAGTCTAAAGCCCAGAAAGTGTCATTAACCAGGTGGGAGGCCGAGTTACCCTGAGGACCCCTGCAGGACGGGAGAGGTTATAGGATGTCAAACCAGTCATATCCTAGCCATGTGCAGGCGGCAGTTAAACAGAACCTTTTCCTGGGATCCTCCTACTGGAAAAGCAATTTAAAACGTGTCTGGGTAGTGTGGGACCTGAGCAGGGTGTGTGTGTCTGTGTGTTTCTTGTAGAAGGTTTGAAATCTCAGTGCTAGGCCCATCTGTAAGATAGCAGTAGGTGTCAATGGGAATGCAACTTCTTCCTGCAGAAGAAAGGAGTTAGCATGTTTGCATTTTAAGCTCATAAACAACTGCAGCCTGGACCATCATCGCAAGCACATTGGGGCTGGAGTTGCTAAGGGCTGTTGTTCGCCAGTACATTGTGACAATTTCCGAGCTGCAGGCTGAAATACTGTATAAACTTCCAATTTGATTAGGATTTTGTTTTGTGTCTCTAAACAAGGAAATTGAGGAGTATCAAACTAATTTTGTAATCTTGGTCACTTTTTAATTCCAGTTGGCCATCCCAGCCTAGATTTGTGCAAATACTGATTCCAGGAAACAGTTGAAGTACTAAACTTGGTAAATAAATGTGTTTATTTTACAAATGGATTCAAGATGAAACGCCCAGCACTTCTCCAGGGCATTTCTGTCCCTGCCTGTTCACTTTAGCAGCTTGACCAAATGAATTCCCTTCCCTTAGTATAATATTTAAATGGACTTCTGGCATCTGATGCATTGCCTGCTGCTCCAATTTCCTAAGAAAGTCATTTAAATAGATTTTGACTATCTTGCATCTACTATGAAAGCCAATCCATTAAAAATCCTGGTCACTTCTCTCTCTCTAATTTTAGACGAGCCATGTGGAATTATTGGCGTTCCAGAAAACTCATCTTTATCAGAGCTGAAAGTTTTGGATTTAATTTTTAACAATCTTTTTTTTTCCTTTTCTAGATAGAAAAATGAACAAAAAGACAAATAAGAAAAGATTGCCATGAGAAGTTAGCAAGCTCAATAGAGATTTCACTACTAAATGAAACTGCACTTTAGCTTTTTGGGGGAAGATTCCCACCACCCCTTCTCCCAGCTCCCAACCTTCCCTCTACCTCCACTCTTCCCATGCCCAATATGAGAAAGGAAAAGAAGCCTGACACTTGTCTTGCCTTCTAGCAATTTGCAATCTGGCTGAGGAGAGAAACTCTACCCATTCAGAGGATAGCCCGTGTGATTTGGGTTATTTGCTAAGCACAGAATGAAGCATGCAGAGTAGAGACGGAAAAGAGATCATTATCCCTTGGTAAGGGCCCAGGATGTGGGGTGTTAAGTTGGCCTGAAGGGATAGTGAGACGTGGGTATGTGAAGAGCAAGGGAGGAGATGCTGACAATAGTGCAAAGATGGTGAATATAAGGGGAACTGTGGCCCCAAAAGTAAGAAGTGGAAAACAAAAGGTAGAGTTGGAAGGCAGGGACTTGGCCAGTCTGACTGCATCCCCAGAAAGAGAAGGGTCATGCCAGGGCTAGTAGGGATGGGGCTGGAAAAGCAGTGTGGGGCTAGGCTGGGAGAGGCCTTGAGGTCAGGCCAAGGAGTTTGGATTTTGTGGTGTGGGATGGGGTTGTGCCAGGAAGTGGTGGAGACCAATGAAGCCCAAGGTAGAGAGGCTCCTGTTCTCAGTGTTCTTGGGCCCGGGGTGGCATACATGTTAAATCACAGCGTGGGTCACCAGATTGACAGCTTTCTGGAGGCAGGAGCCAAAGCATTTCTCTAAGCGGGAAGAAGTGGAGAATGCTGCAGACTGGGGTTGGCTGGGAAGGTGTCTAGGAAGAGGAGGGTTTTGCGAGGTAGAGGGAGCGGTCCTTGGTAGTACTTAGGCCCATCTTCTACCGCAGGAAGATGATTATTAACGCAGCACGGGATCCTACCTTGGCACTCAAGATGTGTGAATAAAAATACATTGGTCACCAAATTTGCTTCCTGTTCCCTTTCTTCCCCTTCAAAATAGTAATTGATGCTTTTTTTTTTCAAACAGATGTTCTCAATTTTTTAGCACGTTGTGGGGTTGCAGAGCGTGTGGGGGGCAGCAGCTGGCGATACCATCTTTTATTTTTTATTGTCTGGCTGTGGGTTGGAGTTAGAATCAGGATTTAGAAATGGGGAAGCCGTGGCTTGTGGTGCTGCTTCCTGACATCTCGCACTGCGTCTCAGGTAGCTGTTGTCCTTATAGTCCTGCGACCTACTGGCAAGGAGGATGCATCTTTATATTATGTAAGTTATACCTGCTTGTGGCAGAAAAATGGAAAGTTTCCTTCCTCCAATTTCTCTGTCCGGAGGAAACCACTATTAATATTTTGGTGTTTATCTCTTGTCTTTTTTCCTTTGCAGATGATAATACTGATGACAGCTAACTTTTACTGGGGTCTCTCTATGTGCCAGACACAATTCTAAGTGTTTTACACATATGAACTCATTTAGTCCATAATTAGTCCTATGAGGCAGGTATTATTATCTTCTCCATTTGAAAGATGAGGAAACTGAGGCACTGAGAAGTTAAGTAATTTGCTTGAGATCACATAGGTAGTAGGAGATGAAGCCAGGATTGATGCCCAAGCAGTCTGAGTCCTGAATCTGTGCTCTTAATTATGACTTTATGGGGCTTCCATGAATGGGTATTACATATATATACACACAATGATATATTTAGTTCTTACTTAAAAATAAAATCATATTAAATATGTTGTTCCACAATTTGTTGTTTTTTGATGAACAATAAAGATATGGACATTTTTCCATGGTAGTACATATAAATCCACCTCATTCTTTTTAAAATCTGCATAGAATTGTATTGATGTACCATCATTTATTTAGTGACTCTCCTATTACTGGCCATTTGGGCTCTTTCCAGATTTTTGCTATTATAAACGATATTGCAGGGAACATCCCAACAACAATAGCAGCAGCAACAGCTGCCATTAATCCTGAATAGTATGCTTACTAGGAGTGGGGTCCCATTCTAAGCCCTTTCCAGTTATGAACTCATTTAAACGTACATCTTTGTGCAAGTGAGCAAGTATTTTTACAAGTTAGATGTCTGGAAGTGGGGATCCTAGGTTAGAAGCCAAGTGTGTCTAAAGTTTTGATCGCAACTGCCAACTTTTCCTCCAAAAAGGGACAAGTATTTATTGGGTGTCAACTTTCAACTCAGCACTCTGTTAGGCCTTGTTTGGAATGCACAGGCGCATAAGATGGGGCCCTCCCAGAGGTCTCCCAGGGTGGAGAGACAAGCTGGTACAAGTCACCAGGTGATTAAAATAGTCTTTACATGGAGCAGGGCTGGTGGCATAGCTGGGAGCACTACAGGAGTGCAGGGAGAAGGGAGGTCTGTGAGGGTCAGGAGGTATCGGTGGGAGGCTTCAGAGAGGAGGTGGGCTGCAGGAGGCTTGGAAGGATGGAAGAGACAGGGTGGGGGGCAGTCCCTGTGAAGGATGGAGAAGAACGAGGCTGGGAGGAGGTGGTGGTGGTGTAGTTTAAGAAAGAGCCGGTGAGTCAGGGGGTGTGGTTCTGAGTGAAGCAAATGGTGTGTGTGGTGGGAAATGGCAAGCCAACCTACTGCCGAGAGAGACGGAGAAGAGTAGAAATGGAAGCCCACCTGTCCTATGTCTAAATGTTTTAAGGTTACAAATAAAGGTAATAACTTGCTAAAATATGTCCTATTCTTCTGCCTTGACACATGAGTCTTCATAACCACCTGAAACAGGTTTGAATTTAGAATTCTTGACTCTGTGGAACATGGCATTGGAAGGTGTTGAATTATGTTTCCAGATCAGTGCAATTCAGAAAGAGAATAGGGCTGGTGATAATCCAGTGTATTGGCCGTAGTCACTGTGATGAGTTCTCTTTGCCAGTGCTGAAGCATGCTGGTAGTGTAGCTGTTTTCAAGAACAGGCAAACACGGCCCAGAGAAGGTGAGTGGGTGCCCTGGACACACAGAGGTGGGAACCTCCAACCTCTGACTTGAAGTTGAGAGGTGGAAATGGAAGTCTTCCTCTTCTTCCTCCCTCGATAACCCACCCCCAACCAAGAAAGAAAGAAATGCAGGTGCTTGCCTGTGACTTTCTGTTCTGCAATGGAAATGGCCTCCTGTGTTTTTGTTTCGCAATCACAGTTAGGGTCTGATTTCGATGCTGCAATAGGGAAGCGAAGGTGATGGTAAGAAACCCAGAAGCTGGATGCAAATGATTGAGCCGTTTTTAATTCGTTCAGTGTAATCAGGTAGGGGAAATTCTATATTTAAATATAACCAGCCACTCTGAACCACGTATGGAAGTAGCTATGTAAGAAATGTGTGGCGACACATTGCCCACGTTGTAAAATTTGTACCTCTCTGAACAAGGACATTCAAAAGTGACGTTTCTCACGGTGGTGCTGACATACCCGCACCGCATCGCACATGCAATCCTGCATCATAAATAGTGGATTTACAAGCTTAACCACTACTCTGGACTATCACCACGTGTGGAATGTGACTGAATTAATGTCACTGTGAGACCCTTCGCTTTCCCCTAGGAGGTTTCCTCTGCCTCAGGCTGGGGCCAGGCGGCGGCAGGCGGGAGTGAGCCACTGCCACCTGGGCCTGCAACTTTGCCTAATGAGCAAAAACACTGCTTAGACTCAAGGATCTTGAGCTCGACAAGCCCCACAAATCATGGGGAAAGAGAAATCAAGCATTAACGTCGTCCCCAGATTATTATTGACTGAAACAGTCTGGAAATTGTAGGGTCTTTCTAAATGTCGGTAGGGGCCTCTGTGAGGTCCAGCGACATGGTGGCATTTGCTTTTATTGCTGCTGTTTCTCCATTTCTGGTTTTCCTTGCTCTGATCCCTCTCAGGACGGGTGTGGAGAGCTGCTCTCGCCTGGCTTTGCCCAGAGCTGGAGGTAGTCCTTGGCGGAGAGTTTGGTGGTGGGTAATGTGTGTAGACCAGGGCACGACTTTTACTCAAGTCCGTGCAGCCCTGGGATATATCGCACCTGTCCTAACTTACTCATTGAGGAGGAATCGGGTGAAAAGAGGCTCCAGGGGTAGCAAAGGAGCGGAAACACAAGGACATCTTGTGTGTGTGTGTGTGTGTGTGTGTGTGTGTGTGTGTGTTGGGATGACTGGAGGAGGGTGGAAGATGGGACTTACAGGTCCTGATCTGCTGCACTGCGTCTGGTCCTTGAGGTAGTGTGGAGCCCGCCAAAATGGGTCCAAGGCTGACCCTAGATCCTCATACCCTGTAGACAACTACCCACCATGCACTCCTCTCCCCGTGGAACCGCCTGGGGTGCTGGTGTGGGCACATGGCTGTCTGACGGGGAAACAAGCGTTTCAAGGTTGGTGTGGTTGGTTTCACTTTCTTTCAATGGGAGGAACTGGAGTCCGTTGACCAGCAAGTTGCTGTTGTGCACTTTTTGTGTGTTCTGCTGGGCTAGGGGCTGTGGGTGGTGCTGAAGAAGTAGAACATTGGCCTTCTCTTGAAGACTCTCAGACTTTGGTCATATGACTGTGGGCATACACACATTCTAAGGAGTGGCCCAAGACACATCATGGGTGCCCAGTTCAGAGGATGGAGACCTTACTGGGGAGGGAGGGTTGTAGTCAGAGCAGGCTTCCTGGAAGAGGCAGCCCTGAGCTGCTTTTTCAAAGGAGAGAGCGGATTTAGACAGGCAGAGAGTAGTGAGATAACTCAACAGAGGGAGGAAATTCTGTAAGCCCTGATGATCTCTAGCTCTGCAGGGAACAGGTTCTCCTCGCAACAGCTTTTTTGGTCTGAGTTCAGGCTCAACTCCCACTGTCAGCCTTAACACCGGGCAGCTGAAGACAAAACTATTTCCTTGCTCTCCTCCCTGCCTGTCCTGCTCTTGACAGTCGTGATAAGTTTATAACCAACATTATACCCCCAGAGGCAGCCAGGCAGCCAGGCAGCCAGCCTTTGCCACTGGTGCAGAGAAGCGAATCAACCAACCGGGGATCCTGCCAGAACAGGAAACCGTGAGACGTGCCTGCCTGGCTGCGTCCTCTGAGACACTTTCCCACCCTGTTCCATGAGAGGAGAGCCTTGGTGCGGCACCTGCCTCACTGTGGACGTGCAGACGCGACCTCCGGAAGGTGAGAAAGAGACCTGGCTGGCTTTTCTGAGACTGGTTGGGTGGCTTGTCATTGGAGACGGTTCCCCCTCAGGCAGCTGTGTGCCCCGGGTGAGTGACTTCCTCTCTCTGGACTCAGTTTCTGAATCTGTAAACCGTGAGGGTGGACCAGATGGCCTTGGAGGTCCCTTCCAGGTCAGCTCTCTTCTGCCCCTAAAGGCAGATGGAGGCAGGTGGGGAGGGCAGTGGAGCAGAGAGGAATTGAGAGGAATTCCCCAGCAGAGGTTCTCGGGAACCACACAGTTCCCCATTCTGGTGCCACCTGCTCAGAGGGTGCGGGTGAGAAGGGTGCTGGCCTTGAAGGCTGCATGGATGGGTAGCCTCACCTCCCCAGATGTGCCCTTAGTCTTCTTGGGGTCTGTATCTGGACCATCATGGAGCCTGTACTTAGGCCTCTCTTGACTTACAAGGAAAAGTTCCATCTTGCTTTGAGCAGGTAGCTGCCTGTGGTCCTGGGGAGGGAACTGTTGCCCTGAGATGCTCACGCACTATCTTGTGACTGCAGCAAGGGCTGTGTCATCATCATGGCTGGGATCAGCAGGCCAGCAGACACGAGTTGAGGGGAAGTGCCTCAGTGCCTCCTGTGGACTCCTGGGTGCAAACACGTCCTCATGCCCACAACGCATGACGTCTGCAGTGCGGAGGCTGGAAGACCCTGACTGAGGACTGCCCTGAGGCTGGAAGGTTCCTTGAAGAATGAGGCATGGAGAGGACAGATGGCTTGTCCAAAGTTGCACAGCCAGTTGGGGACACAGCTGCAGTTAACTCCAAGTCTCCTGACTCCCAGTCCATAGTCCATGGGGCATCCTCTTCCACCAGATTTAAAGGTGGCAGGAGGCTTGGCATACCACAGACTGAAACTTGCCCCGACCCCCCTGGGGCTCAGATCATTCTCTAAAAATGCCAGAGGAAGTGAGAGCACAGGGCCTCTCTTCACACGTTGGAGCCGTAGGTGGAGCACGTGCTCTTGGCTCCAGGCAGGGCAGAGAAAGTTGTGGAAGGGCAGCCAACCAAGAAGTACTTATTTAAGCATTTGTGTGTGCCCAGTCTTGAGCTAGGCATTGTAGGGCATGAAGGAGCTTTAAGGTACACACCTCACACAGCAATTTCACTGCAGCTGGCGAGGCAAATTCAACTCCCAAATTAATTGCAAAAACAACTAAATGCAAGCTCCTGTTTGTGTAATAAAATAGAAGCACATATTTTTATATTTGCATAAAGAAAGTCTGGAAGGATACAAAAAGCTAACAAAAGTGAGCAGTCACATGATGGGAGTGGGGGGAGGCAAGATGTTGTCCTTTGTACCTTTTTTTTTTTTTGTGAGGAAGATCAGCCCTGAGCTAACATCTATTGCCAATCCTCCTCCTTTTTTTTTTTCCCTTTTTCTCCCCAAAGCCCCAGTAGATAGTTGTATGTCATAGTTGCACATGCACCTTTTGATTACAAAGATTTTTTGAACTATATGATGTATTACCTTTCCAAAAATTAGGTATAAACAACAGCAACAAAACCAATCAATCACAACATGCTGAATTGAGTGACTAGTGGCTAAAGGAATTCAGAAAAAGGAGAGTTCAGGAGGTCTCCTAGAGCCTTCCAGGCTCCTGGAAGATTAGAATTGGAAGGGACTGTAGGTGCCATTTTGTCTGCCTTCCCACTCAATGCTGGCATGTCTTGTACAACCACCAAGACACGGCCTTTCCAGTGTCCCTCGCCCAATAATTCCTAAGCCTTACAACAGCATGGACAGCATTGATCCAGCGATCACGATGCACAAAGAGGTCAGTCTCTGTCCTCAGTGGCCTTATGTTCTCCAAGTGCACCTTTAACTGAAATGCCAAGGAGATTCTAAGTGTTCCAGGGAAAAAACAGGCTCTAAGGGGCTTGGAAGGAGAATTAAATTAGGGACAGCAGCAGTGTTAAGATAGCATCTGAAATAACTCTCAAAGGATGGTCACATTTTGACAATCAGAGGGCAGGAGTACCAAGTGGAGAGAGCATGAATAAAGATACAGACGTGGGCGTGTTCAGGGAATTTGTGGGGTTGGCTGGAGATTAGGTCAGGTCTGGTGGAGTAGTGGGATGGAAATCTGGGTGGGCTTATGTTGTAGACTGTACTGAGTGCCAGTCTGAGGTGCTTCTTTTTTTAATTCAATAGAAAATGGAGAACCAATAAAAATTTATGGGTGTGTGCTTGAGTTATTCTGGAGATTCTCCAGGGAGTAAGCATTCTCTACTTCCATCCAACAACCCATGAGGAGAAGCTTCCTGGATGCAGTGGGAATTGAACTGGACCTTCAAGGATCAGTAGAATTTAGAAAACACTCTTGGTGGGAGGAAGAGTGTGGGTCCAGTGTTGATGGGCACCACTGAAGGACTTTGAGCATGATGGAGCATGTTGACACTGTGCATTGGAAAGACAACTCTGTGCTATTCAGCATAGAATGGAGGAAGGATTGCCTGAGGCAGAGTGACAGGTGAGGAGGCTTTCTCCATAGCCCCACGGCAAGACACTGACTTAGGTTGTGGTAATGGGAATGGAAAGAGGCAGACACACTGGAAAGACCCATTCCTCTCCTATTGCTAAGGTCCCCTTAGCTTAGATTTGACTCATTTGCCAGTCCTCAGGGAAGATATCATCCTTAGCTCAACACTCCAAGCTCTCTGCTTATCAGATGTTTTCCTGGGTCGTTTCTCCACTGTCTGTGCCACTGGCAGGGAGTGGCAGCCATGGTCACCCCAGCCCTGCTGTTCGTTGACATTTTGCTGCAATTTGGATTGTGTTTATATTTTGTTGGTGGTGGGATAAACATTTCCATCTTGGGTGGGCATCTTCTGCCACGCTGGAGGAGAAGATGCTCAATGGTGGTGAGAAGTCACTAATACAACTGGACTCAACCATCTCATTTTGCATGTAAAGAAACAGAGGTCAGGAGAGTTAAAGGAATATGCTCAAATCACAGAGAGAAGCAGGGACACAGGAGCGGAACTAGGTCTTTTGACTCTAAGTCCTGGAATTTTTTTTAAGTATACCTTATGGTTTCTGTTGAATAATGCTAATATTTACTGGGCACATACTGTGTGTCATGCACTGTGTTAAAGCTTTGATATCATCATTTAATCCTCCCGATGACCTATGAGATAGAGACTATCATTATCCTTATCTCTTCAGGTGAGAAACTGAAGGTCAGAGAGATGAAGTCATTTTCCCAAGGTCACATAACTAGGAAGTTGCAAAGCCGGAATTTGAATCCAGGTCTGTCTGACTCCAAGTATAAATAACCTCTTTAAAATTATTTATTAAAAATAATTAACACTCTCAATAGAAGTTCTACTTTTAACATTTACTGCTTCAGAATATACAGTGAACTCAGTAATGTCTTTAAGTAAATTTGTATTTGAATAGTCAGTGTCTACACACATTTTGGAAAATATACCATTGAAAAATAATGGTGCGTGTGTAGGCAAGACATGGGGGGAGTGAGTTTCAGAACTCATCAGCTGGGTGGAGGAGGTAGCGAGTGAGGTGGGGGAAGGTGGTGTCTTGGGAAGTACAGTAAAGTGAGCAGTCTCATTGGAGTGAATTTTTAAAGCTTTTTAGGTCTCTGAGGTAGCCTGACCCACCAGCCTGCGGGTATGAATAAAGTCACACATTTGATTGGCTCATTATTCCCACCTGCATAACTCATGACCTTGGGCCCCCCTGCAAAATTTCCTACTTACACTAGTACTCCTGAAACACTCCCAGAGGCATCATGTGTAAGCAAGCTTGTACCTGCTGATGGACCCTGAGATTTGTCATGTGTCTCGCCGCTCTCCCCGAGTCCTGCTCAGTGCCCCTGTGCTCCACTATACAGCGGTACTGGAGGATGGGGGTCTGTGGGGGAGTGGGAGGAGGGGTGGGACAGGGCGATGCTTTTGTCTTTGTTGTTAGAGGCATTTGTTAGAGGGGGGCCTGCAGAAGAGCTGCTGGAGCACTGATGTGTTACAGAGTTTAGGGAAACATGTCTTTCTAATTTTTAATTGAGTATAATTTATATTCAAGAAAATGTGCAAATCTCTAGTGTTTAGTTCAATGAGTCTTGACAATTGTATTTGTCTGTGTAATCAAAAAAGGCATAGAACATCCCAGAAATGTCTTTCATATCCCTTTAACGTCAATACCCTTGTCCCCAGAGAAAATCACTTTCTAATTTTTATTGTCTTAGATTAGTTTTAACTTCATCTAAATGGAATCATACAATATGTGCTCTTTGGTGTCTGGCTTCTTCCCCTTAAAAGAATGTTTTCAAGATTCATCCGTGGTGTTGGATGTATCAATAGTTAATTCTTTGTACTGTTAAAGTTATAGTCCATCATATGGATGTGCCACAATTTGTTTTTCTATTCCCCTCAAGATGGATATTTGAGCTGTTTTCAGTTTTTGACTATTATGAATAAAGCTGCTATTAACATTCTTGGACAAGTCTTTTTTGTGAAAGCTGTTTTCATTTCTCTTGTGTAAATACCTAGTAGTGAAATGCTGTGCCATAGGACAGGTGTATATTTAACTTTATAAGAAACAGCCAAGCAGTTCTCCAAAGTGATTGTATCATTTTGTACCTGCACCAAGCAATATGTGAGCATTTTACTTGCTCCACGTTGTCTCCAACATTTGATATTGCTGGTGCTTTCTATTTTAATCATGCTAGTAGGTGTGAAATTATGGTTTTAATTTGCACTTCAAGATGATGTTGAGCATCTTTTCATGTTTAATTGGCCATGTTGTATTTTGTGAGGTGTCTTTTGCCTAGTTTTAAAAATAGGTCTGCTGGTTTTTAAATACTTGATTTGTAGGTATTCTTTGTGTATGCTGGATACACATCTTTTGTCAGATATGTGTATTGTAGATATTTTTTTCCAGTCTGTGGATAGCCTATTCATTTTCTTGATAGTGTCTTTTGATGCACGTAATTATTTTTATTTTGATAATGCTCCAGATACTATAACTAAATAACAAAATATCCCCCAATGTTTTGACTTAAAATAGTGACAACACTTATTTTGATCACAAATCTATAATTTTGGTAGGACTCCGTAGGAATGGTTTGTCCCTGCTCCCTTTGGTGTCTGCTGGGGTGGCTTAAAGACTAGGGCTGAAATCATCCGAGGGCTTGATCACTCACATGTCTGGCCATTGATACTGTCAGCTTAGACCTTAAATGGGGCTGTTGGCAGGAATATGTACCATGACCTCTCCACGTGGCTAGGTTCCAAGGGTGAGAGCATCCCAAGAAAGAGAGAGAGGGAGTCAGATGGAAGCTGTTTTCCTTTTTTGACCCAGCTTTAGAAGTCACATAGCGTCACTTCTGTTTCATTCTAAGGGTTGGAGCAGTTACAAGGTCATCCTGGTTCCAGGGGATGGTAAACTGGCTCCACTTCTTGGTAGGGGAGTGGCAAAGTTTCAGAAGTGCATGTGGGACTGGAAATATTGCTGTAGCTATTTTTTTTGAAAATAAAATCTCCAGACTAATTCTAATACATCCATTTTTTTCTTTATTGGTTAGTGCTTTTTGCAGTCATCCTAAAAGATCTTTGCTTATCCCAAGATTGCAAAGATATTCTTCTATGTTTTCTTCTAAAAGCTATTGGGTTCTACTTTTTACATTTAGGCCTATGATCTATCTTTCTTGGATTAACTGTTGTGTAAAGGAGTCAGGTAGGTGTTGAGGTTCACTTTGTTTTTCATAAAGATATCCAGCTGATGTAGCATCATATATTAGAAAGACTCCATTTTAACAAAAGTTGAAAGCAATTGACCATATATGTATGGGTTGATTTATGTATTCTCCACTTTGTTCTATTGATCTATTTGTCTATTATTACATCAATACCAAACTATAATTTTATGGTAATGCTTGAAATTGTGTCATATAAGTCCTCTAAATTTGTTCTTGTTTTTCAAATACTTTGGATATTCTCTGCCCATATAACTTTTAAGCCTTAGCTTGAGAATTTTTCAAAGAGGTCTACTGGACTTTTTATTGGAATGGCATTGAATCTGTAGATCTATTTAGATAGAATGGACATTTAACAATATTTTGTCTTCCATTTCATGAGCAAGGTACATCTCTCCATTAATTTATTTCTTTAATTTCTCCCTGAAAAGATTTGTGCCTTGTACATTTTTCAATAGATTTATTTCTAGATATTTAATGTTTTTTGATATTGTAAATGGGATTTAAAAAAATTATTTTCCAGTTATTCTTTGGTACTATATAGAAATTAAATTGCTTTTGGTATATTGGTGTTGTATCCTGGGACCTTGCTAAATTCATTTATTAGTTCTACTGCTTATTTTGTAGATTCCGTAGGATTTTCCATCTATGTAACTGTATTGTCTGCAAAAACACTAGTTTTGCTCCTTTTCTAATATTCATGTGTTGTATTTCTTTTTCTTGCCTTAGTGCACTGGCTAGGACATCTAGTATAATACTGAATAGAAGTGGTGAGAGTGGATATATAAGTATGATATTGGCAGTAAGTTTCTTGTAGGTTTTCTTTTTCAGATTAAGGAAGTTCCCCTCTCTTCATGTCTTCCTATATATGTATATATATACTGGTAAATTTGTTTTGCTAACTTTGGTTAAGGATTTTTGCATTTATGTTTATAAAGGATATTTGTTTATATTTTTTTGTAATGTCTTTGTCAGGTTTTGATATCAGGGTTATATAAGCCTTATGTTACAAGTGGGGAAATGTTCCCTCCTCTAATTTCTCAAAGTGCTTGTGTAAGATTGGCATTAATTCTTCCTTAAATGTTCACATAATTAATTGTTGAAGTTATCTGGGCCTGGAGGTGTCTTTGTTGATAGATATTTTATTATGAGTTTAATTTTATTAATAGACATAGGACCCTTTTGATTTTCTATTTCTTCTTATTTCAGTTCTGATAAGTTTCATTTTTCAAGGAATTTTTCCAAATTATATAAGTTGTTGATATTTTGGTATCCAATTGTTCATAACGTCTCCTTATTACTATTATTTTTTTTTTGGTGAGGAAGATCAGCCCTGAGCTAACATCCGTGCCAATCCTCTTCTTTTTTTTTTTGCTGAGGAAGACTGGCCCTGATCTAACATCCATGCCAATCTTCCTCCACTTTATGTGGGACGCTGCCACAACATGGCCTGACAAGCAGTGCGTCGGTGTATGCCCAGGATCCGAACCCGGGCCGCCAGCAGTGGAGCGTGCGCACTTAACCACTACGCCATGGGGCTGGCCCCTCCTTATTATTCTTTTAATATCTGTAGGATTTGCAGTGATATCTCCTCTTTTACTCCTTAGTAATTTGGGTTTTCTTTTTTTCTTCATCAGTTTTCCTAAGGATTTATGAGTTTTATTCATTTTTTTCAAGTATCCAACTTTTAATATTTTTGTTTCCCCATTTTCTATTTCATTTATTTCTGTTATTAGTTTTATTATTTGCTTTCTTCTACTTAGTGTTTGTTTTTTTTTTTTCTTTTTTTTTTGTGAGGAAGATTGGCCCTGCGCTAACATCTGCCAATCCTCCTCTTTTTTTGCTAAGGAAGACTGGCCCTGGGCTAACATCCGTGCCTATCTTCCTCCACTTTATATGGGATGCTGACAGCGTGGCTTGCCAAGCAGTGTGTTGGTGTGCGCCCGGGGTCCGAACCAGCGAACCACAGGCCGCCGCAGTGGAGCGTGTGGACTTAACCGCTTGTGCCACCAGACCGGCCCCTAATGTTTGTTTTAAATTGCTCTTTTTTCTTGCTTCTTAAGGTAGAGATTTAGGTCTTACTCCTTTCTTTTCTAATATAGGCATTTAAAGCTCTAAATTTTCCTCTAAGCCCAGCTTTATCTGCATCCCACAAATTTTTTTGTGTTGTATTTTCTTTATTATTCAGTTAGAAATATTTTCTAATTTCCCTTCTGATTTCTTCTTTGACTTATGGGTTACTTAGAAGTGGGTACTTAAATTTTTAAGTATTTCAATATTTTCTATGTATCTTATTGTAATTGATATATAACTTAATTCTATTCTGATCAGAGAATATTATTTTGATACTTTGATGTGATTTTGAGCCTTTGATAAATTTTTAAGGTTTGTTTTATGGTCCAGCCTATAGTCTCTGTTGGTGAGTGTTTTAGGTGCACTTGAAATTAATGAGCATTTGCAAGTCTTGGGAGTAGTATTTTATAAATGTCAATTATGTCAAGCTGTTTAAAAGTGGTGTTCAACTCTTATATCCTTACTGATTATTTTTTTTTTGTCTATTTGTTGTATCAATAACAGAGAGAAAGGTGTTAAAATCTCCAACAATGAATGTGGATTTCTCTGTTTTTCTCCTGTTCTGTCAATTTCTGCATTGTGAATTTTGAAACCCTGTTATGAGTGTATACACATTTAGGATTATTATGTCTTCGTGATGAATTGACCCTTTTACAATTATGAAATGCTCTCTTTGTCTCTGGTAATACATTTTTGTCTTGAAGTCCACTTTGTCTCACTTTAATATAGCACACCTGCTTTCTTGTGCTTAGTGTTTACACAGAATATCGTTTTTCTGCTCTTCTTTTCAATCTATCTGTGTCTTTATACTTAACATGTTACTTTTAAATAACATATAGGTAAGTCATACTTTTTAAATCCAATCTGACAATTTATGCCTTACAGTTGGTGTGTTTAATCTATTTACATTTAATGTAACTAAATGTATGACTGGGTTTAAGTCTACCACTTTGGTATTTTCCTCATATGTTCTTTGTTCCTCGTTTCCTTTTCCTCCTGTTTTCTTTTGGCTGAATCAAGTATTTTTTAGCATTCTATTTTGTCTTCTTTATTGACTTTTTTTTTGTTTGTTTTATTTTACTTTATTATTTTTTTTGTGAGGAGATCAGCCCTGTGCTAACATCCGCCAGTCCTCCTCTTTTTTTTTTTGCTGAGGAAGACTGGCCCTGGGATAACATCCGTGCCCATCTTCCTCTACTTTATATGGGACGCCGCCACAGCATGGCTTGCCAAGTGGTGTGTTGGTGCGCGCCCGGGATCCGAACCAGCGAACCCCGGGCCGCCGCGGCGGAGTGCGCACACTGAACTGCTTGCCTCACGGAGCTGGCCCCCGATCCTCCTCTTTTTGCTGAGAAAGACAGGCTCTGAGCTAACATCTATTGCCAATCCTCCTCCTTTTATTCCCCAAAGCCCAAGCAGATAGTTGTATGTCATAGTTGCACGTCCTTCTAGTTGCTGTATGTGGGATGCCGCCTCAGCATGGCTGGAGAAGCGGTGCGTCGGTGCACGCCCGGGATCCGAACCCGGGCCGCCAGTAGCGGAGCGCGCGCACTTAACTGCTAAGCCACGGGGCCGGCTCCCTTTATTGACTTTTTAGCTACACTTTTTGTGTTATTTTTACAGCATTTGCTCTTTTGAAAATAAATTATGTACCTTTAAATGATCACAATTTACCTTCAAATATGTTCATACAATTTACCTTCAAATATGTTCATACATTATGTTCCTACAGCAATGATCCATTTACCTTCCTCTTGCCTTTTATGCTTTTGTTTGCATATATTTTACTTCTATTTATGCTATAAAGCCCATAATATATTATTATAATTTTTTTGTTTTTAAAAGTCAACAGTTTTTTGCAGAAGTTTATGTCTTATGTAGATATATATGTGTATATATGTATATGGGGGGTAATAAAATAATTTCATCTGGTGTCTCATCACCTTGAAAAAAATGTTTTATGTGTGTATACACATATATACACAAATATATTTTACACACACACGTGCACGCACACACATATATATAAAATCTTTGGGGGACATTTCTTGTGGTACTGGTCTGCTAGAGACAAATTTTCTCTGTTTTTTTCTATCTGAAAATGTCTATATATTGCCTTTGTTTTTGCAGGATATGAAACATTAAGTTGATAGATTTTCCTTTTTTTTTCTTTCAGCACTATAAAGAAGTTGTTCCAATTTTCTGGCCTCATTCTTACTGTTGTTCCCTGTTAAGTAAGGTATCTTTTTTCCTCTGGGTACTTTTATGAATTTTCATATTTTTGAGTCTCAGCAGTTTAACTATAATTAAAGTTTTTAGTTAGTTTAACTATGACATGTCTAGGTGTGATTTTCTTTGTATTTATTCTACTTGCGCTCACTGAGTTTTTGGTGTTACAGGTTTATTTTGGAAAGTACTTGGCTATTATTTCTTAAAAAAAATAAAGAACAAAAATCATATTTACCCTGTTATCTCTCTATTTTCCTTCTGGGACTCCAATTACATGTTTTCTGGACCGTGTGATATCCCACTGTTCTTTTTTCTTTTTCTCCTTATTTTACTCTTTGTTGTTGTTTGGATAATTTCTATTTATTTGTCTTCAAGTTCATTGATCTATTCTTCCACTATATCAAGTTTGATATTAAATCTATTAAATAAATTATTCATTTTTGATGTCATATTTTTCATTTCTATCATTTCCATTTAGGTCTTTTTTTTATAGTTTCCTTCTCTCTCCTGAAATTATTAATCTGTTTATGCATACATTTTTTCCACTAGCTTCTTTAAAATATTTATCATTATCATTTTAAAGTTCCTATCTGGGCCATCTCTGGGTCTGATTCAATTGACTGTTTCCCCTTCCGACCATGAGTAAGATTTTCTTGGTTCTTTGCATCTTTCGTATACCTTAATATATGGGGACATTTTGTGTAGAATACCAGTAGAGACTAAGCAAATAGTAATCACCTCCAGAAAAGGGGATCATCCTTTTGTTTATTTTCTGAGGCATGTGTCGGAGGATAAGCCAAACTCATTTGCAGTTCAGCTGAGTCTGGGCTTGATCGCAACTTAAGTTAGATTAATTTTGCCACTGCCTTAAAACAATTTGAGGAAAGGATCAAGACTCTTTTTAACAGGATTTGGGATCTAAGCGCTGGTGAGATTCCAGAAAATTCTTTATGCTTTATAATCTGGCTGCAAGCCTTTTTGTTTATCCCCCCACTGGAGAGTATTCTCTTTGCTCTCTAATTTTACTCCAAGTTTTCTGCATCTTGAGAGATCTCTCTCTGCCCAGATATCCTGCCCACATCTTCTGGAGGATGGCTACAGTGCACTTGGTGGAGGCCCAGAGTGCCTCGGAGGGATTTCTCTTGGATCTCCTGCCCCGCCCCCAGCTTCAGCCTTGTATGGGGGTAGGCCCTGGGTACCTCACGGGGATCTGTCTTAGCCCTCTTGCCCTACCCTGCAGCCTTTGGTATACTACCTCTGGGCCTAGATGAGAACAATGGGAGTGGGGTGGTGGGTAGGTGTAGGTTCACAGACTGGCTGGGGCTCCTCAGGGTCTTAATCTGTCATGCCAACCCACTTACCACTCCGAGTCTGTCAAAAGTTTGGCAGGTTTCTTCTCACCCCCTTCCATGGCAGATTCCTCTTTCTCTGCTCCTTCTCCAGTGATGAAAGCATCATGGCTTTCTTCTTCCCAGGAAGGGATCATCACTTTCTGAAATTTAGTTCATTTTCACTTCTTTGCATCTTCAGCTCTCTGATGGTTTTTAAACAGTTCTGATTTTGTAGCTTATCTGGCTGGTTCTCATTGTCAGTGTGGAAGCGACAGTATCTTGTGATTTTCTGCATCCTAACTGAAAGCGAAGCTCAGTTCTTCCTATTTTTATTTGCTTTCTCTATCCAGGACTAGACGCCTATCCATCCAGCTGGGATAGGGGTAGGTCTGAGTGACTCCAACTCAAAGTCTCTTTTCCTTCCTGTGCCAAAGGCTCTCTGTGGGGCAAAGCTCATAATTTCTCACTCCTTCTCTCAGGAGGAGTTGTCCCTCAAGAGGCTCTTCAGATCCCATTAAATGGGTTTCTGTTGGGCCCACCCCATCAGTGTCACAGAGATATCTGCATCTCACTATTCAATTGTGGCAAACTCCTCCACCCCTCAGCTACACACAGCATCGTAATAAAGTGAGAATACCTCAGAGAGGGGCGACACCTTAAGAACATTTTCAGGTTGGTGACATCAACCCTACAGAAATGGGAGAGGTCTGAGGGTAGGGATGGGAGTAGGAAACTCCAGCCTACTAACGTTTACTTGGTATCTACTTTGAGTCACTCTTTTCCACAATTAATCCTTGTGGTAGCCCCTTGAGATTGATATTTTCAGTTTACATATAAGAAAGCTGAGACTCAGAGAGGTTATACAACGTGCTTAAGCAGCAGAGCTGGGATTTGAACTCACAGCTGACTGACTCAAAAACCGAGGCTTTTTCTTTTTTTCTTTACCAACATGGAGGAAGGCACGGCAGAAGGTGGGCCTGGGCAGATCACTGCTCCCTGGTCTGGCCTGGGGCTGACCCTGCAGAGGTTGGTCATGGGATCAAAACCAGCAGTGAGGGCTCTAGTTTTTGAGACCAGAAGCTCTTGCCTTCAGGACCCCACCACAAGCAAGCCATGTGTTTGCTCAAGGGGTGACCTTGAGCAGTTCATTTAATTTTTTCTGAGCATCAATATTTTTCTGAAAATCTGAGTTTCCCCAAATCCTTTGGGAAATCAGAAGCAGCTCCTCCACAGGTCCTCTTTTTTATGGACCTCTCCCCCAATAACTAGATTTGTAGAAAGGAAAGAGAGAAAACAGCAGCCCCCACACTTACCCCAGCTCCCACCCATCCCAATCCGCACAAGCCTTCTCTCCATGCCAGAGGCCACCTCACTCTTGGCCTCTTCTCCCTGGCACAGCAGCTAACGCAGGAAAAGCCAAAGTGTAATTAGTTAATAGCAGAGCTCCTCTGTTAATGGAAAGGGCATTTCAAACTTACTTATGCAAACTGATACTGTGGGATTTGTCAGAGACCATCAATAGGATGCAACAGAGAGGACTCACAGGTCGCTTGTCAAGTGGGGACAAAGCTTGTCTCATTTAAGCTTTGAGACCCAGAGTGGCTCTCTGGACCGCTAGCTAGCTTGCAAGTATGAGTACGGGGACAAGAAGCTGGGACCCCTCTTCTGGACATCTTCCTCCAGTAATAGCCATGTGTCAGGACTGTGCTATGTGCCCAGCTGGCATTATCTCAGCTTCTCCTCTCTACAGCTTAATGAAGTAGATGCTGTTACTGTTCTCATTTTGTAGTTGAGGAAACTGGGACTTCAAGAGGTAAGTAACTTGACTAAGGTTAAGCAAGTAGTCAGTGGTGGGCCTGGGATTTGAACTTTGGACTGCCTGAATTCTAGGTCTAGGTGGTTCACCACTTTGCGTGGTGCCTCCCCTCTCAGCAGCTGGGGCACTCTAAAACCTGAGTTATTAACAGAAGATGACATTTGGACGTTCTTTAGGCTAGTATTGATCAGGCTGGGAAATCGTCTTCTTGGGCTCACAGCCACACATTTCCCAGACTCCTTTGTAGTTGGGTTAGTTATGTGACTGAGTGCTAGCCAATGTAGTGTGAGCAGAAGTGCATTGCCCCTGACCTCTACATGTGATCCTCATGCTCTGTTTCCCTTTAGTCTGGCTGAAGTGGAAGTGATTCCCAGGGAAACCTTGTGAGCCATGTGTCAAAGATGGTGGATCCACAAGTTAGAAAGAGCCTGTGTCTCTGGTTCACCATCTGGAGGAGAACATTCCTACCAGGAACACCTGTATCAGATCCTTTTATTGTGTTAATCCACTTAGATATGAAGGTTTATCAGTCACAGCAACCAGTGTCACTTTAAGCAGTAAAAGTATTACCTACCAGGAAGGAGTTGGACGCGCATGAGAAACGGAAGGAGTCAGCCATAATACTCTGTATGATTAACTTGTCCGGGGTGGCAGGGTGAGCAAGCTTAGTCCTCGTTGTACAGATGCAGGTTTGGGTGCAGGCTTCACCACGGATTAGCTGGGAGACCTTGAGCACTTCATTTAATTTTTCTGAACATCATTATTTTTTTGAAAATGAGTATGATATTTGCATCATTCTGTATAAATTTAATTCATTCAGCAAATTTTATTGAGCACTTACTACCTGCCAGTGATTGTTCTAGATGCTGGGGACAAAGACAGGATCCCTGCCCTTACAGAACTTTCATTCTGGTGGTGGTGGTGGGGGGAGGGGGGACTGGACAGTAAATTAACACATAAATATGTCATGTGGTGATCAGTGGTATGGAGAACTGATAACGTTGAGGTGGGGAATGAGGAGACCGGGAGTAAGGAGGCCGGGGGCAGGTGGTCAGGGAAAGGGTCTAATTGAGGATACTTGAGCAGAGACCTGAAGGTAGTAAGAGTGAGCCAAGCAGGTGTCTGGGCAAAGAGTGCTTCAGGCAGAGGGACAGGTGCATGCGAAGGCCTGTGGCTGAGCGTGCGGGGCATGTGGGAGGAGCAGTGAGGTGGTTGGTGCAGCTGACATGGTGAGGGTGAGGGGTAATGTGATGCTGTGGGAAAAAGCATCCAACATGATACCTTTCAATAAATGTTAGAGTCCTTCCTTCCTATTTGATGGCTTTGTAGTCACCCTAGGTAGTCCCCATTGCTAAAAACAAACACACAAACAAATAAAAATTGAAGCATATCAAACACAAATTTACCTTATTGACTGGACTGATGCTTGGAATTTCACCAGGAGGTATTGTTCTTTTAGTCCAAGGCTTTGATTCCTGCATCATGCAAATACTTCTGGCAAAGGATAATATTCTGAGCTATTTTCAGTTTTTGTACTTTAAAGAGGTTGCTTGCAAGTTTGACTGAGGTTGGTGGGATAGAGAGGTTTGAGAGATGAGGTAACTGGGTTTCTGGAAAGGGGTGAAGTAAAGATTGAGCTAGGGCCTGGAGGGAGGCAAAGGGAGATTGTGAAAACTTAACTCTGGCTGAGGTCTCGTGTTGAAGCTCTTCTGTGTTATAGTTTTAGGTGGGTGTCAAAGGAACTTACATCTGCAGATATCATTGAATCAAAGAAAGGATTGCTCTTAACTTAGGGGGTTGCCTCACATTGAAAGAATGAGTTCCCCTTCTCCCCAGGAAAGAGTAACCCCTGACCTCTAGCCTGTCAATGAAGACCAACAGAGGAGAGAGCCCCACAGAGCATAGACAAGTGTCAAAGGTCTGTGTGCCCCTAGGCTCTTGTCTCCTGGGCTCCCCAAAATGCCCATTTCACCATTCTTGGTTGCAGACAACAGAAACCACTCTGTTTCAAGAAGAAAATGGATTTATTATGTGATATTTCAGCCCCCTGCAAGAATCATTGGGCGTTGGAGAGAAGCAGCTTCAAGGTTAAGCTTCCAGGAAAAATGCCCCAACCACACTGTAGGATTGGTCTGAGGATGAAACCACTCAGTGCTGGGAACTCGTCATCTCTACTGCATGCACTGCTGCCACTTTTGTTTCTGGAACTGGACCTGGTCCCCCAAGGCCTGATGCCTCTAGGGTCAGCCAAAGGGATTCCTCTGGCAGAGCCTGATTCCTCACGTTGCTCACTTTCTCGTCTCCAGAACAAAATCTTACGTGGATATGTATAACGGAAGAGCTAGGTTCTGGGCCTGCATCTTACTTGCTAAAGAAGCCGAGAGTTTGAGTTGTGACTACATTGAGGAGTCAGAACTGATATCGTGGGAATTCCCCCCAATAAAGAAAAGATTGGTAAAGATATGACCAATGTTGCCTGCAAGCTATGTTCTACAGAGGCCCTTATTAAAATTTAAAACCTTACTTAGAACTAAAGGCCTGGATTACCTATCAGGCCCTTGCAAAGAAAGATGCCCAGGAAGGTGGCCTTTGCCATGGAGTAGTCACCAAGGGCTGTGACTGTTGACTGAGGAATGTTACCAAGGAATGTCGACTTGTCGACTGAGGCGTGGCAGAGGGGCATGCTGGGTGTGGGGTCCTCATGAGCATGCAAACAGCCACAGGGAACTGGAAGGAGCCCAGGCAATCTTATGTGGGCTTGGTCTTTCTGACAGCACCCCACCCTACAAAAAGAACAAGGCCTTCATGGGAAATGATGGGGAAGGCAAAAAATCTTCTGAGTTTGGTTTGTGTGGGGACTTAATTACTGAGTTATCCTGACGCCTGCATGAACTCATAGCTCAGAAAAGTGAAGAATTCTTTCTGAGAAAGTTCTGGTAAACAGAAGCCCACAAGCGCTTAGAGGAACCCAGGGATCTTTTTCCATTTATCCTGAGCTGGACACCAAACAGATGTTTGTCTTTCCCTGCCCACTTAGAAGACCTCTTCCCACCCTGGGTTAATAAATTTCAGGCTTGAAGGAGATGACGTCCTTTTCCATTTTATGATCTGACGTGATACCATTCAGAAATTTTGAGTAAATTGGAACCCCTATCTTAAACTGTAACACATAAGTCAGGACTCCAAGATGACTCAGTAATGAACTCCCTGCACAGCTCAGACACAGAGGAGTTTGGTGTTCCCCAAAGAGCTTTCCCATGAAGGGTGAGATTCTCTGGGCAGGGTGGGGCATGGTCAGAAAGGAGAACTTCATCTCTTGCTTCAAAACAAGCTTCTAGTCTTGGCTGGGCCCTCCTGTCTCTCACCTCCTTGTTCGCACCGCCATACCTTGTCTTCAGCTGGTCCCCTTGCCTGGCTCGCCATCCATCAAGGCAGGCCAAGGGCCTCCTCCTCCATGAAGCCTACTCCTCATGGTTTGCATCTCTCCAGCAGCTCCAGTCTGACCGTTTTGTGAGATGGGATGCAGAATGGAGAAGTTGCTCTGGAAGTCCTGGGTCTGACTGTTGGGCTGCAGGACCCCTGCAAAGCTGATTCCTGAAGTCATCACATTGATGGGTTTCCTCCCTGAGCCTGTCTTAGTTTTAATTTCTGCTAAGTTTCTGTTCTCCAGCAACATATGACCCCCTTTCTCTACTTCAGTAACCTCAGTGGTAGCTCTCGCCATGTTAAACAACTGTCTGATTTGGCATGGAAAAAAGCAGTCAGTTGTTTCCTTTAAATCTTAATGTTTTAGGCCCTGGGAACGTTTTAAGTAACTATTTAATGAGAGGACTTCTGGTGAAGCGTAGGTAAGATCTTAAAGGCTCTAACTGCTCCCCGGAGAAAGCTGTCAGGGTTAAGTAACCTCATTCAGGTTGTGTACATGGAGCAGGACAGGAAAACAAGGCTGAAGTGAGAGGCACAGGCTGCAAGGGAGAGGTCCCCGAATCTGGTGGAGGAGACTAGTTACACCTGAAAGTATCTCTAGAGTCGTGCCTTGTGCTGTCTCCAGTGGGTACCTGCTGGCTGACCGCTGTGCCCCCAAATGGTCAAACAAATGACTTACTTTTTCCTGGGCCTAGTTGCCTTCTAATTTGGAACCCAAATTACAGTTCTTTCTTCTCCTCTTTCATTTAAACACAAAACCAAACCAAACCAAACCAAACCCCAAACTCTGTTTTCCCTTCTAACCTCCACTTGAACTTTTTATTTGTGCATCATTCGTTTGTTTATTCACCACACAAATATTTATAAAGTGCCTCCTGGGTTTCAGGCACTGCCCTAGGCACTGGGGATGCACGCAATTACTCATTGTCGATTTAGGGGCAATAAGATGAATTTATGCACAAGAGACAAGAAAACAGAGAGGGAGACCCCATCTGCTAGCAGGGGGCGTCTCCTAAGGGGTGCACATGGTATAACGGGGGAGTTCTGTCATATAATAATAATATTCACTGTGTGCCCAAGGGAAGTGGAGAGCAAGGCACTTTGGAAATAAGGCTCAAATCAACTTCTTGTTTAACTGAAACAAAAAGCCCTTTGTGTGGTCCTTGGCCTCTCCAGCCCCATGGAGGTGGTCTGCTCACTGACAGCAGCCCCTGCAGCCGCCTCAGGTGGGAACGCTGCCTGGCTCCGGAGAGCCACGCTGTCTGTGACCATTACACAGGCCTAAGTGGGTTTGGGAGCTGTACCCTTGGAATTAAGTAAGAAAAATGGAGGCGAGAACAGGGCACGCTGTAGCCCAGACAATTCAGTCATCTCTTGATGTGAGTGAGACCTAAATTGGGAAGTATTGGGCTGATAGCGAGGGCAGATAAACGTTACAGATTTGATGTAATCCCAGACCTCAGGCTTGAAACTTAGCTTGACCCTTCCCGTTGAGCACTTTTATGCAATACCACTGGACATGTAGTAACAAGAAAGGAAACGGAGGAAGGATATTGGTGCAGCCGTCTGTCAACTCCAGGAGAGGAGATGACAGGGAAAGCAGGGCATGAGATGTGCATTGAGTCAGAAGTTGAAAGAACAAAAGAAAATTCTGTAAAGTTAGAGCTGGTGTGTCCTTGAAGAGGCAAACGAGCTGATGTGAGGTGAAGGGGATGATATCCCATTCATTACAGGATGTGGGAGGGGTGTGTATTGGGGGGAGCTGGGGATGTCATCTGGTTGTTTAGAAGTCCAACACAACCATATGGCCAGAGATTCAATTGGTAATAATTGCAAATTACACTCATATGTCCTCATAAGCTTAAGTGTTAGGGAAGGTGGAACAGCTATCCGTATGCCTGCATTTCAGATGGGGAAACCGAGGCACAGAGTGTTGACATGACTTACTCAGGGTTGTACAACTGGTGGCTGAATTTTGCATAAAGTGCAGTGTTTACATCCTGTCCTGTCATAATGAAGGGGCTCTGAATTTATCAAGGGCATTTGCATTTATTATGTCGTTCGATCAGCCCAACAACCCTGTGAGAGGTGGCATGGGTGAGAAAACTGAGGACCAGAGAAAGTCTGAGAATGGACCGGAACTCCCATTTCTTGAGGACTTGCCATGTGCTTTATGTATGCAGTCTCAGAAAATACAATCTATTAAAGGTAGGCATCATTGATCTCTGTTTAAAGATGGGGAGGCTGAATCATGGGAGAGTCAGAAACATGCCCAACACCACCCAAGCAATCAATGGTAGGCCTGAGATCCAGGCCCAGGTGTCTGACCCCAAAGCCTGGGCCGTCCCATCATGGCGGACGACTCCCACGACCCACCACCTGCCTGTAGATGCCCTGCAGCCAGTCAGGGCGGAGACAGCGTAGAGCTCCGTTTCCCTACTCCTAACATCGCCAGCAAGCTGTTGGTACAGTAACAGCTCGGTAGTGAGGAGCAGGAGTGTAGAATCAGAGAGGCCTGAGGTGGATCTGGGCTCCCCTACATACCAGCGGAATATCCAGGGTGATTACTTAGTGTCTCTCAGGTCCAGTTGCCACTTCCATAAAATAAAGATGAAAACCCCCCTGGAAGGTTGTGGTGCGGGTTAAGGAGTGTAAACTGCTTAAAGCAGCACTCGAGGTGTGGTGATCACTCAGCAGCTGGTGGCTGGGGGAGGGTGGGACAGCCCAGGCGCCTGGGTCCTGACTTGATCTGTCCATGTTGCCCTGTCCTGGCCCTTCCTTATTTCCGCAGGCAGCACACATTTTCGAAATCTTCCTGTGCTCTCTCTCTCTTCTCTCTTTTCTCCTCTCCTGAGTTCTTGCCATGGGTGTGGAGTAACCTCTTTTTTCACTCATATACGCCATAGCCAATGTGTAAGGGTGCAGGAGGGAGCGGTCAGCTCCCTTCCTCCCTGACCCCTCCTGGCTTCTGTGTTGGTCAGGGGCCTGCGGAGAAGCAGAACGAGAACTTGGCTTGTGCGATCGCGGGCACCGGCAAGTCTGAAATCTGGCTGGAAACTCAGGCAGAAGCTGATGCCCCAGTCTTGAGGCAGAAATTCTTCCTCAGAGAAACCTCAGTTTAGCTCTTAAGGCCTTTCAACCGACTGGATGAGGCGCACTCACATTATCCTTTATTTAAAGTCAACTGGTGGTAGATACTAGCCACATCTACGCAATACCTCCACAACAACACCTAGATTAGTGTTTGATTGAATAATCGGTTACTATAGCCTAGCCAAGCTGATACGTAAATCTAGCCATCACAGCTCCCCTGGCTGCCTTTGGACGACAGTTCTCAGTCCACCTCTTTCTTTTTCATCTGATGTGCTGGCTCCTTTATCCTCTGTCTGCTCTTTAAATCTGGGTGGTGTTCAAGTTCCATTGTTGGTGCTTTGCTGATTCTAGGTGCCTCTAGAATCTTATCTCCTTATAGCAACTGAACCTTTCCCTATACGCCAGCTATTGCCTTGTTTGTATTTCCAGAAGCTGATTTCTCACTGGCCATTGAACACCTCTACTGGGTGCCTCCCTCAGTTTCCACCTGATTCCCTACTCCAACCTGCCCACCCTGCTGAGTTCTGCCTTCCTCATTCACCTGGCAGGTCCAACCAGAAATCTGGGTGCCATTCTTGACTCTCCTCTCTCCCTCTCTCTGCACACTCAATTGGTGACCAAGTCCTGCTGGTTTTTACCTACTCAATGTCTCATTCATCCAGTCAAGAAAATACTTATCCTCTACACGTGGCACCAAGCTAGGCTCCGGAGCAGGGTTTCTCAGCCTTGGTGCTGTTGACATTTTGGGTCAGATAATTCTTTGTTGTGGGGAGTATCCTGTGCAGTGTACGATATTTAGCAGCATCTCATTTGCTAAAGCCATTGTAACAAAATACCACAGACTAGGGGGCTTACACAATAGAAATTTATTTTCTTACAGTTCCGGAGGCTGGAAGTCCAAGATTGAGGTGCTGGTAGGGTTGGTTTCTCCTGAGGCTTCTCTCCTTGGCTTGCAGATGGCCGCCTTCTCACTGTGTCCTCACATGGCCTTTTAAGGACAACAGTCGGGGCCGGCCCCGTGATGTAGTGGTTAAGTGAGCACCCTCCACTGCTGGCCGCCTGGGTTTGGACCCCGGGCGCGCACCGATGCACTGCTTGTCAGGCCATGCTGTGGCGGCCTCCCACAAAAAGTGGAGGAAGATCGGCACGGGTGTTAGCTCAGGGCCAGTCTTCCTCAGCAAAAAGAGGAGGATTGGCGTGGATGTTAGCTCAGGGCTGATCTTCCTCACAAAAAAAAAAAAAAAAGAAAATGGTCTAAGTACAACAGTCATATTGGATTCTGGGCCTGCCCTAAAGGCCTCATTTCAACTTACTCATTTTAACTTAGTTGATGACCTTACCTTCAAACACTGTTAAATCCTGAGGTACTGGAGGTTGGGATTTCAATGTATGGATTTTGGAGGGACAAAATTGAGGCCATAAAACCTGGCTTACTCCCACTAGATATCAATAGCGTGTCCCACTCTAAGTTGGGCCAAACTCAAAAATGTCTCCAGATAGTGCCAAATGTCCCCTGGGTGCAAAATTGCCCAGGTTGAGAACCACTGCTCTACACGGCAGTGTTTTTTAACACTGGCTGCGCATTAGAATCACTCGGAGAAATTAAAAAAAAAAACAACCCACTCACAGAGATTCTGATTTAATTTTTTTGGGTGGGGCAGGAAGTATTTTGTAAAAGTGTTCCAGACTATTCTAACGTGCAGCAAGGGATGAGAAAATTCTAGCAGAATGAGAGTGAACAAGACAGACATTAATAACATTTCATGATTAAAATTTTAAAACACAGTTAAGATTATATTACGCATACTGTTTTGTAACATTTTCTTTAGCAAGGTATCTTGAACATTTTCTTATGTCATTAGATAATCCAGAGGTAAAATTTTAATGAGTTTACATGTGGATATGCTCTAATCTATGCACTTAATCAGGGCCCTATTATACATTTGAGAGGTTTTAAACGCTTCTCTGTTAAGTAACACTGCAAAGAATATTCTTGTATGCATATCTTTCTAAGCAGCTTTGATCATTTTCTTAGGGTAAAATTCGAGAGGTGGAAATCCTGAGTCAAAGGGGTGAACATTTGTGTGGTTTTTGATACATATGACTAAATTGCTCCTCAGAAGTGTTGTGCTAATTTACAGCTGTGCCAACGGAATACACAAAAAAGCTATTACCCTATATCCTCACCAGTCTTGGGTATTTAAATTTTTGAAATTAAATGAAACGTGGTGCCTTGTTTTAATTTGATGTTTTTTGGTTATTATTGAAGCTTACCCTTTCAAACACTTCTATGTGTTATCTGCATTTTTCGTTTTTTGAACTGCTTGTCTTGTGTGCTTTGCTCATTTTAATGATACTTTTATTTTTCTTATAGATTTGTAAGAGCTGATTGCAAGAAGATTAATTTTTTATCTGTTACATGTTGCAAATGTTTTTATCAAATTAATATTTGCCTTCAGTGTTTACGTCTATTATGTTTATTTCTAGAAGTAACTTGCATGTAGTTAAATCTATTTTTCCTCCCTCCCTTCCTCTCTCCCTCCTTTTCTTCCTTTCTTCCTAATTTTATTCATAGAAAAGTTTTCTACACCCACCATCAGTTCAATATTCATTACATGTTTTTTCTTTTATGATCTTTTGAACGTTTGATTTTTTTAATCCATTTGGAATTTCGGCATGCTGTGTGAGGTTAGGATTGAATTTTACATTTTATTTCAAATAGTTACCCAGTTGTCCTAGAACCACTTCTTAAAAATTTTATCTTTTCCTGTTCATTTGAAATGTCTCACTTTTCCTAGACTAAATTCTTATCTGGTTGGGGCTGTTTTGGTGCTTTCTGTTCTGCAGTGTTTTATTGATCATATTTATAATTTGCTTTGGCAGCATCTCCTCATTATTCTTGATTTTTCAAAACAATTTTTGAAATTCAAAACAATTTTTTTTTCAGGTTTCCAAAATTCCCATTGTGATTTTGAGTAAAAGTCCATTAACGTGGGGAGAATTTACAGCTTTCCAACACTAAATCTCACATTTCAGATGCAGTATATAACACTCCTGCTATTCTCAAGTATTCTTTACGGATCTCTGTAAAGCATGTTGTTTCCTTTATAAAGGTCATGTACATTTCTTGTTAAATTTATTCCAAGATGTTTTGTATTTTTGTTGCTATTGGAAATGGAACCGTTTATCCATTATATTTACTGGGTAGTTATTGCTGCTATTTTAAGAAGCTATTGTTTTTCATATATTTATTTTGTAATTGTCTAGTTGACCAGGCAATTAGTTTCAGTGGTTTATTACCTTGAGTTTTCTGGGTTGATGACTATCAGGCAAATATTGTTAATTTGGTCTCCTTTACGATGTTTGCATTTCTTATTTCTTCTTGTCTTACTGCATTGGCTAAATGTCCAGAAAAAAATTCAGCTACAGTGGGACTAATGAGCATTTGTAACCTGCCCTTGATATGTTTTGATCTTTTTACTTATACTAATAAGAGACTGGCCAAAGTTTCGTTAGACTGTTTATTGTGCAGTTTTTTCTTGTCAGATTTTTGTATTGGAATTATGCTAACTTCACAAAGTAAACAAGGGAGCTTTCAAAAAAATTATATGGCCTGGAACATTTTATATAGCAATAGAATAGTCAATTTCTTGAAAGTTTGAAAGAATTTGCCCATAAAACCATCTGGGTCTAGTCCCTTGGTAAACTTTTCCAATTTCTTCCATGGCATTGTTTTTTCAACTTTTCTGCTTCTTTTGGACACAATTTTGGTAATCTGCATTTTCTTAGAAAATTATCTATTTTACCTTTTATTTTTTGTAATGTGGCGCATGAGAATCTTGCATAAGGAAAAATTTTCATGTCAGTGGATTATATAATTTTTTACTCCTAATTTTGAATATTTATATTTTTTCTCTTAAATTTATTTGTAAGCTCAATTTGTTTTCCTTTTTAATATACTAATTTCTGTTTCATTTTTGTTAATCATTTCTTCTTTACTTTTCTAAGTCCTTTGACTTGAAGTTTTAGTTTATTTTTATCCTTTGGAAAATTACTGATGAAAGAATTTAGGTTATATATCTGACTATAGACTTGATAGCATCTTGCAAATTCACGTATGTAATTTTCTATATAGTCCTGAACTGCTCTTTTTTTTCCTATTTAACCAAAATTATTTATAAGTGAATTTTAAAAATTTCAAGAAGCTGAGGGTATTTTTGGGGAGTGTCATCACTTTTGTTAATGATTTCTAGGTCTGTTCCATGGTGAATTGAGAATGTGGTTTGAACAATTTCCACTTTTTCAAATTAATTATAATTTTCTTTGTTAGAAAGGTCTTCCACTTTGTGCATACCCCTAGTTCAGCACATACACTTTATTATAGTTATGTGTCCACATGTCTATCATTCCATTAGCCAATGAGCCCTGTACGACCTTGATCATTTCTGTGTTTTCAGTGTTGAGACCAGTGCCTGGTAAATGCCAGGCCCCAATAAATGTTGGCTGAATTGACCTTAAATGACAGATGGGAGCATGACATGAGCTCAATTGGCTGAGGGGGCTGAGACTGTAGGTCTCATGTTTAGATGTACCAGTTGACTTTACTGATCCACAGAAAAAGACCAGGAACAAGGGGGTATTTGTAAAGCAAGGTGAAGTATGGGTTCCATATTGTTAACAAATTAGTGTCATTTATTGACAGAATTAGAGTTAATTCTAACTTTTTTTCTGGTGCTACCACATAGGAGTGTACCTAGTCCCAAAGTTATGAGGAGAAGCAGTCTAGATAGTGGAAAACAGCTGGTCCTAGTGCTTCATTTAGCCAGAGGTCAGACCATGATTTGCTTGGTCAAGTCACATAGGCTCCCAGGGACTTAGCTTCCACATCTGTCAAGAGAGGACACTGGACACAGTTATTTCTAATGATTAAAGAAAGGATATTTGGTATCACCTCACGCCCGTCAGAATGGCTATAATTAACAAGACAGGAAACAACATGTGTTGGAGAGGATGTGGAGAGAAGGGAACTCTCATACACTGCTGGTGGGAGTGCAAACTGGTGCAGTCACTATGGAAAACAGTATGGAGATTCCTCAAAAAATCAAGGATAGAACTACCATATGATCCAGCTATTCCACTGCTGGGTATTTATCCAAAGAACTTGAAAACACCATTGCGTAAAGATACATACACCCCTGTGTTCATTGCAGCGTTATTCACAATAGCCAAGACTTGGAAGCAACCTAAGTGCCCATCAAGGGACGAATGGATAAAGAAGATGTGCTATATATACACAGTGGAATACTACTCAGCCATAAGAAACGATGAAATCCAGCCATTTGTGACAACATAGATGGACATTGAGGGTATTATGCAAAGTGAAATAAGTCAGAGGGAGAAGGTCAAATACTGTATGATTTCCTTCATTAAGTAGTAGATAATAACAACAACAATAAACAAACACGTAGAGACAGAGATTGGATTGGTGGTTACCAGAGGGGAAGGGCGGAGGGAGGAGGGCGAAAGGGATAATTCGGCACATGTGTGTGGTGATGAGTTGTAATTAGTATTTGGGTGGTGAACATGATGTAATCTATGCAGAAATAGAAGTATAATGATGTACCCCTGAAATTTATACAATGTTATAAACCAATGTTACTGCAATAAATAAAAAATAAAAAAAAAAATAAAAAAAAAAAAAAAGAAAGGATCTTTGGTAAGTGGCAAGAAAAAAAAAAAAAACACAAACCTTACAGCACCAAAAGAAGTTTTGTTAAGGAACACAAAGAAGAAACATTTTTATATTTTAGGATTAATTTTTTAAACTACATAGATCCCTGAAATAGAATGCGGAATTTTGTATGTTGCGTGTATATTTTTTTCTGTAGTGAGGGTCTAATTAGGTTTTAAAAGTATCCACGATCCAGAAAGGCTTAAGAACCACCTTCTTAGAGGGATTCCCAGTCCAAGGGTCAGCAATCCTGATTAAATATGGGAGAAGTTTTATATTTCCTTTTCCTCTCAAACCTCCCCATCACATCATCCCCTCACCTGTCAGTCAATCAAATATTTACAGAGCAGCTCCCATGTTGAAGGTATTCAGCTCTTCCAATGAGGAGAAGTAAGACAGGGCATGATCCTGTCCCTGCCTTTTAGAAGCTTAAGGTGTGACTGGGGAGAGAGGAGAAATAAATGTGGAAAGTTAGCAAATAGGACTTCTGGTACAGGGCAAATACATTTTCTATGGGCTGAAGCCTACCCTTTTTACCTTGAACAGTTGAAAAAAATTTGACAAGTACACAGTCATGCTTAAATCAAGAGAGGAAATTTCTAGCAGTCATACATGGAGAGGTTTCCATAAAATAATTTAACACAAGGACCACACTGGAATTTGGAGGACTTAGCTGTTAGGCTTGTGGGAAGTGGGAATAGAACTGGCTAATCAATGGGCTCTGGCTGGGACTCCATTACCCTGAAAGCCGGGGCCTGGAGTTACACTGCCTATATAAAGCTAAGGCCTGGAAATACACTCTCCTCATTAAATGTGGGAAGGAGGCAGCAGAAAAACCCTGTTTTCCTTCCTGGGGTTGTGGCTAAGGTCCCGAGAACCGTCATCTAGCATGACAGGATCTTGGGACCATGCTGTATGCTCAGGGCCAGGGCCAGTAAGCAGATTACTTTCAGCTGAGAAGCCTGAACCTGAGTATCAAGTCCTTAAGACTGCCCTGTGTTTTTTGGTTATTTAGGAGAAGGAAGTTCTCATAAAAGATAATTTCACAAACAAAAATTACAAACCACCCAGGAAGTCTAACACCATGAAAGACAAATAACAAAATCAGCAAATGGATGAACCAACATCCAAGGAAAAGAGATAATAGAGCAATTCATAGAAAGTGCTTTAAAATAAATAATTTAAATGTTTTCAAAGATAAGGGAAGGCACAGAAACAATGAAATAAACACAGAAGTCCGTGAAACAAGAACAGGTGGTTATGAGAAAAAAAAGCTTCAGGAATAAAGAAATAGTTACTGGAATAAAAAAATTGAGTCTATGGGCATATTAGTTAACAAATCATGCCAAAACTTAGTCCCTTAAAACAATAAACATTTATTGTCTCATAGTCTTTTTGTGTCAGGAATTCAGGAATGGTTTAGCTGGCTGATTTTAGTTCAAGGTCTCTGTTGAGGTTATAGTGAAGATGTCAGCCAGATCTGCAGTCATCTGAAGGCTTAACTGGGGCTGGAAGAACTGCTTCCAAGATGGCTCCCCTCAGGCGACCTCAGTTCCTCTCCATGTGGACCTCGCCATAGTGCACCTTGATGTGTCCTGATGACATGGCAGGTGGCTTCCCCTAGAGCAAGTGATCATAGAGAGAGCAAAGAGGAAGGAAGCCACAATGCTTTTTGTGACCAAGTCTTGGAAGTTACACACTGTCTCACCATATTCTATTCATTAGATGAGAGTCATTGAAATTAGACCAGTTAGATCTAGTTACAAAGGGAGAGGAGTTAGACTCCACCTCTTGGAGGAAAGGCTATCAAAGAATTTGCAGGTATATTTTAAACTCCACACAATAGGCCAAGTACCACTGCACACAGCAAAAAATGAATTATGCAACCAGAAGGCTGAGATGGGGGAATGTCACAAAATGTGGCATAAAGACCTAACGGAATAGAAAACATGAAAAGAAAGTTAAGAGATCTGGAGGACAGATCAAAAAGGCCAACTTATGTTTAATAGGAGTCCCAAGAGGAAAAAACAGAGAAAAAGATGCAGAAGCAATATTTGAGGGTGTAACAGCTGAGAATTTCCCGAGACTAAAGATAATATTTCCCAGATTGAAAAATCTCGGGGCTGCGCCGTATAACTAAAAGTTAGCCAACTATACGAAGCAGTTGCATTGGAAAAGAGTGGTAAAAAAAAGTGTTTCAAGGAAATGAAGGGGAAGAGATTGCAAGGGCTGGAGTAGTCGGAAAATTCTTCATATGGTGGACGCAAGGCTGGGAAAGTCTGCTAGGTCTGGTGCGGTGGACGAATTTTGGGCTTAGAGGGCAGAAAGGGACCAGCTGTGTCGGGCACCCATGATGCTGCCCATGTACTTTCCCCTGAACTTCCCCTGGCCCCTGACAACTCTGCCTAACTCTGCCACTATCAAAACACCGATAAAGATGAGTGAGGCAGCCCTGGAACTCTGAGGCACAGAGTAAAATGGCAAGGCCTGAAGACAGAGTGCTTCTCCCCAAGTGGAATATGGCCCTTTTCGGCTCCTTTCTCCAGCTCTTGGGCCTTAAATGTCAAAATGCTGCAACCAAATGAAGATGTTTTTCTTCTGCACCAAGGCCTTGACTTGCCGCACCCCCGTTTATTTTCACCCCAAAAAGCTGTAATTAGCAGTCAGACTTAGTTTTCCCCGCAGACTCAGAGACAAGAATAAGTGTTAATTTGAACATTTACAACTAACAAATGCCATCCCATTGGCCCACATGTAACCTAGCAATGCGGGGTCCCCTGAGGAGGGCATGGGGGTAGGCAGGGAGTCAGGGACGGAGATTGGAGGTTGCAGGGAGGCAGGAGCTGGTGGAGTCCAGCCCTGGCTGCATCATCCACATCACCAGGCTGGGACAAGGAGAAGTGCCAGCTTAAAAACAGCAATGGCCTTGATGGGAAGTGGCAGGAGGCAGATATCTACACCAAACCCAGAAGAGGCAAACATCACTCCTCCTGCTCGGGAGTAAAAGATTTGGCTGGGAAAATCAGTCACTTGAAGAGAGAAAACAATATCAGGCGAAAAAAAAATCCCTCTGGCCAGGCAGTGTGATCTGACCCCATGAGAAATTTTTCTTAGGATCAAACCTTTGCCCTCTGTGTCCTGGTCTCCTGCCTCAGGCTGAGGCTGCTTGGATATATGTCTCTATGCTGAGGTCACTATTGTCTAAAGTTCAATAAAGCAGGGCCTAAGGGAAAAAGTTTGGGGGAGAAAAGAAAAAATATTGGCAAGGAGAAATCACAGTCATAAAACCACAACAATGTGATCGCCACACAAACTTTCACAGCCGGTTCATTGTCCCTTTACTCTTCTTTTCTTCCTCTTGTTGCTGTTGTTGCTTTTCCCAGTCCGCATTTTCCCCCAGCTTCCTGCAGACTATTTAAAAATTGGATAAAGAGAAGATGTCTTCCACTTTCCCTCCCCTCAAGGGGAAAAAAAAAGAAGTCTCCAATATCACCAACACCAACCAGGATGGCGATGTATTCCTTGTGGTTTCAGGTCTAATCTCTGGGAATGTGGAGGAAATGAGGGCACTGGCTTTGTCTTCTCTGCCTCTTTGTCTCATCGTCACTCATTCTCTCTCTCGATCACGCAGGATCATTCTAGATCTCTCTCTTTGTCCCTCTTTCCCTCTGTGTATTTGAGTTTTTCTCTTCAGCTAGGTTCTCTGCAGAACCAAACTGTACCCACTAGATTGGGGAGCCGTGCAGCATCCTGGGCCAGCCACACACTCACATCCCACACAGCCTCACGTACCAGGTTGTATTTTCAACCTCAGCACCCCTAGGCAGTGTGCACACTGAGCAACTTTGGTTCTCTCAGCTCTCTGGATGATCTTTTATTTTAGTGACCCTGGGCAGACCACAGACTGAGCTCAGGCTGCAGACTGAGACCTGACCTCTTTTTATGTAGTTATGTCGAAAGGGGCATCTGTGGGATAGCCAAGTTTTCAGGCCAATAGTTTTGAGATGGTTGCATGTGAGTGAGTGAGTGAGTGTGTATGTGTGTGCACGTTTGCACATGGCATTGCAAAGGGACTTATTTATTTATTTTTGGGATGCTATTTGATTCCTATGAAGTAATTTGAAAGCTTTTTTTTTTTTTCTTTTCATGAGAGAAGGAAATTGGCGATAATTCCAGCTACTGAGGAAAAGACGTTTCTAGAGTGGGGGCAGTGCCAAGTCATATGTCATGACGCAGGTAGAAGGTCAAAGGAATCAGTGCTGAGAAAAGAGACAGTGGCTCTGTGTTAGGGCTAGAAATAGCATGATGGCAAGGAGGCTGCGGGACACAAGCTCCAGGATGATTCAGACGCAAGGCGGTCTTTCTATGACTCAAGGACTCTGAATGGTTCTGAACACGGGGGCAAGCGTGACCTGCGGCTTGAGTGAAATCCGTGGCTTTCTTGGGTCCTGCAGCAGCGAGGATGAAGGTCAAGTTTTCCAACAAGTTTGAACAGCACACCAGAATTTTAGGGAAAGAATTGTTGTTTACAAATTGCTGGATCTTTTTTGGTGAACAGGGTGCTGGGTGACACGCGTGGGCTCCTAGGCATTACAGAGACTTGTGGCAAACCCAGAGGAGGAAGGAGGCCAGCAGGCTCCCAGAGATCAGGGACAGGTCCTGTACTGGTCTGAATACTGGAGAGCCCTGGAATTTTCCACCTAGACCTGGTCCTGGAATACAGTCTTATTGGCAGCTGAGCAGAGATTTCTGCCAGCTTCTTGGCTCGTATAAATATAAGAGTAACTCAGAATCGTGGCATTTAACCCCACGGATATTTGCATGATCACCTCCTCATTACCAGCGCTAATCCTCAGCAAAACTGCAAAGTAGGTGAATAGGTGAATCTTGCCTCCGTGCCTTCAGCTTTTGTGCTCTGCTCCCTTCCTCCAGGCTTGCCCAGCCCCTCCTTCCCTCTTCCCTCTCAACTTGGTGTCCTATGCTCCTTTCCCCTCCCCCACTAAAAATTCCATAGAGAACACAGATCTTAGTCACTTACAGCTTAGTTATCTTTCCCAGGACCGTTTGCATCTTTCATTGTCTTATGAAGGGCTTCGTCCTTTGTGGAGGGGTAGAATGTAAGTTCCATGGGGACAGATAGATATTTTTGTCATTTTGTTCACTGTTGTATTCTCAGGAGCTAGAACAGTGCCTGGCATATATGGCAGATGATCAGCACATTTTACTGAATGAATGAATCAACTAAGCGAATTCAAATTTTGGTCAGCACATAGCAACAGCTTTTCCTTCTGGGGGGTATGACTGAGAATAGAGAGGCACTGAGACCCCCCTGCTGTCTCCCGGGGTTTCACATACAGGCTCCCACCTCCTCGGCCCCCCACATAGGGCCAATCCCTTAAATAACTTTTTAAAGATGCAGCTTGCTTTCGTCAGGCTCTCTGGGATCCTCAAATCCCCTGCTTCGGTTCCTGGCAAACTTTCCAGACTTCCCACTCTCCCAGGCCCCTGGCTTCATTATCATGACCTCTTCCAGCTTAGTGGTCAGTGCCTAACGTTCATTCGCCCCTGGGGGATAGCAGAGCAGCTTATGCACTGCCCACCTCTGTCCTCACGGTGTCGGGGATGGAACCGTGTCTTTTTTCACAAACTTCCAGTGCCTGCAACTTCTTTGTACCACTGCTTAATAGGAAAATTGATCCGCTTCGGAGCGGGGGCTTCAGGCCTGGTGATTCGGCCTTAAAGTCACGCCTGCAAAGGACCATTGCCCGGAGCCGTCCCTTTCTAAGGACTGCCCCTTGTTAAGGTGTGAGATGGAAAGTTGACAACGGAATGAAAATATTTCGGGCTGTTTGGAGAGCTATTTTTAATACGTGCAAGGGATGTGGTATTCCTTGTTTAGACCATCTTCAATTTGCCAGGGAGCTCTGTGAATGGAAAATGTGAGCCAAAGGCCTGAGGTGGAAAAGGGAACGTAAACTCAGGGGCCCTTGAGATCTGGAAATTTCCCCGCTGTTCCAAGCTGCTGTGGGTTTGAGTTCTGTGTGCAGTAGGGATGGCTCTTCTTTCATTTCTAGATATCCTCTCTTCCACCTTTCAGCTGGTGTGTAAATACCCATCAGCACCCTGGTCCGCAGGACCGTCCCAGCCAGCTGTACCATCCACAGTGTATTGTATACATAATGCAGCACCATTAACTATAATGCTGTCACACGGCAGAAAGAGCGCTGGGGAAGTGCTAGGAGGAAGGCAGGAAGCTGCTGACCGGCTGCCTCTCTGTTATATAATCATAAACTCAAACCCGCGTTTCCCTGAAAGCAAGAAAAATCACCCAACCACCTTTTGATTACACTTTTACACAAATTAATGTCATTTTCCTTTCCAACAGTATTGACTACAGGATTCAATTTGGTCCGGCAGGCACTGGGTAACGGGAAGCCTGCTAAGAGCAGCCACCTTAACAGCATCCCTCTCGAGAAAGGATGCTCTGAGGAGGGTGAGAGGAAAGACAGAGAAGATGAAGAAGAAGAAGAAAAGGGGGAAAAAAACAACAACTTGCACACACATACACATCCCTGTGTGCTGCTGCTGCTGCTGCTGCTGCCACGGGGGCCGCTTGGATGCATCTAAGATGGCACCTTGGTGCCCTGCCACATTCGGTCTCCTTGGTACCGAAGCGGCGCTCAGCTTCTTGTCACTGAGTGGATGATGATTATCTGCACCAGGGTCTCAAGGGTGCTCAAGCTTTGCTGGCGATTGGAGCTGAGATGCTTCAGCTGAAGGATTTTAAAAGCTGTACAAGGCCAAAGAACCATTACCAGTCACTCGCTGTGTGATGCCTGTTGAAGAGGGGGTGGGTGTGGGAAGGAGGGTGCTGGGGGCGTCGGGGAGGGGGGAGGAGGACTATGATATCTTTATCCCCTCCCCTGTTCTCTCTCTCCCCTCCTCCTCCCACCTCTCCACCTCCCCACACCTTTTTAGCCACTGTACCCTTGCTGAGGCATGACAAGGTTATGTCAGTGTGGTCTGAGAATCTATTGATCACAGCCTTCAAAGATCTTTCCAGGAGTTTAGGGATTTGGTGCTTTGCATAACACCCCACTCATCTCGGTTAACTCCTCCTGTCCCGGCCTGGGCTCCCATCACCTCAGAGCTGAGCTGTTGGCAAAACTTGCTAATTTCTGTGACAGCTGCTTGCCGAACTACACTCATAAGGCTGTCAAAACCATTGTAATTACTATTATAACAGAGCTCAGGTGCACGACCCAGGCAGTGAAGAAGCAGAGGGATTGGACCACACATAGCAAGGGAAAAAAACCAAATATAGATACTGACCCCCCAACACATGTGCACACACACATGCACACACGTGTGCACATGCACAGATGTTTGTATGTACTTGCCTTGTCTTCCCTGCGAAGGACCACAAAAGAAAGGCCTGATGAGCAGAAAAGAACACACACATGCACACACATGTGCACATGCACAGATATTTGTATGTACTTGCCTTGTCTTCCCTGAGAAGGACCACAAAAGAAAGGCCTGATGAGCAGAAAAGATCTTGTCGATCTCCTACCCAGGTGATTTTTCTTTTAGTCAGTGAAAACTAAAAGAAATGCCAGAAACCACTGAGTCACACACTCGAATTCTGCAGCATGTAAAATTTTCAGTAAATATTTATTGAGCATGGACTGTCGAGCCAGCACTGTTCTAGGTGTACAAAACTGCCTTCACGGAGCTGGCATTCCGGACACATGCACACAAAACTGCCGGCTTCAAGGTCTGTGAGCAACCGAGGCCTCCCTGTGACCAGAGGATGACTGTGTCAGTATTTCCCCCAGTGTGATTTGCACAAACACACATGCACATGCACACACTCCCACATAATCATTATAGGCTTAAATAAGGCAAGGGTAAGACCATCTCTGGGACATAGGGCTTTGGGGTCTGCAAAAATAAGAAAAACTAAGATGTTCCAAACCCATGAGTCTTGGAGAAGAGTGAGGCTAATTTTTAGCCTGAAGGTCCATTGTGCCATGCATTAGCTAGACTCTGTCCACCCAGAAAGACAATCACAGGGGCTTGTAGCTGGTGGAAAAGTCCAAGCTCTCCTTACAGTAAGTGAGAAGTGATGTTTCCATGGAAGGTACCTGGATAGGCAGTACCTGTGGTTACCTGACCACGGGTTTCCTGGGATGGGGCGGGGAGGGTGTGATAGAATGCAGACATGGGTGTGGGTGGAGTGGCCCTGGCCAGGATGCTGAACCAGGATGCAGAGGAGGAAGACAGGGCTTGAGGGCACCACTGTGCTGTTCAAAAGGCACCAGAAGCCCTTCTGGGATGCAGGGCATCATCAAACCCTAAGACTGTGGCCAGAGTGTGGCCCTTAGCATCCCATCCTGGGCAGGGCAGAGTGCTCAGTTGCCCAGGGACCGGGCCATGCTTGGCCTGGCTAGGGGAGACTTCCTCGGCTTCTGGCCACAGCTGGCAACAGAGGATCCTCTGCTTGTTCCTCTCTCCCTTGGCACTGGGTGTCACTGCAGCAAATGTGGATCCCTTTAGAGACTCTCTTGGGGCCTGGAATTAATCACCTGGCTGAGGAGTGGGGGCGAGTGGAGGCTAGGGGGAGAGAGAGTCAAGAGGAGAGGATAGAGGGACTGTCCTGGCTCAGTGATTCCCACACTTCCTCAGAATCTGGCTCTTCATCCTTTGTCCTAAAAGCCTCATTTGTGGAGGCTGATGCGATGCCTCGGCTGAGCCCAGATGGTGTGTGTGTTAGCGTGCTGCCTTTGAACACACTGGGAACCCCAGGCGCTTCTGTTTACAATGGGACCAGAGTCCTCTCCTAAAGGCTTTGAGGGGCAGGGGCATTTGTGTTGTTTCCTGGGAGGCAGCGGAAGGCTGGGTCTGGGCTCCACACTTGAAATAGGTAGCACTGGGCAAGCTCACCCTCTGACCCGGAGCCCAAGTCCCAGAACTCACCTCAATGGGAGCCGTGGAGAGTCAGCACACTGCATGGCCCAACCCTGCGTTTCCAGCCTGCAGCCCAGTGGGGAGAGAAAAGAGGCCTTCTTTTCTTTTCTCTTTTCTTCTTTTTCTTTTTCTTTTCTCAATCTTTATGCTGTCTTCAGAGTTGGGGGGCTGAATTTTGGGTGCTTCTCCTCAAAAGTCACTTTGTTTTGGTTAAGCATGCACTGCCCCCCTCCCCCAGCTTTTGAATCACACAGTAACTTTATTCATGAGGTCACCCCTTTCAAGGCAATAGAGTAGAGAAAGAAGAGTCTAGGTCCACGGCAAAACCATTACCAGACAAGCCCAGACCAGGGGTGAGAGCAAGAGAAATTGACATCTTCCTCCAAAAAGGATTTATTTTTAAGTAATGAGAAGAAGACAAGCTGTGCGTGGCTGTGAGTGTGTGTGCGCGCTTCATTCATGCACCATATTATGGAGTAACTCTGGGCAAATGCGGTAAGCAGCTTGAACTTGGTCTCTGTGATCCCGTGTGTGGGTGTTTTTTTTTTTTTTTATTGAGGTCACATTGGTTTGTAACATTATATAAATTTCAGGTGTACATCATCATATTTCGACTTCTATATAGACTGCATCGTATTCACCACCAAAAGTCTAGTTGCCATCCATGCTGTGTGTATTTTTATAATAAACAGAAACATGAAAACAGAGTCGCCAACGCCAGCCCCACCTCCAGAAGGCATCCCTCTCCTCCTCTCTCCTTCCTCCTCTTCCTTTCCCCTCCTCCTTGTCCTCCTCCTTCCTCCTCTATCTTCCTCCCCGCCTTCTCCTCCCTCCTCCCTTCCACTCCTCCTCCCTCCTCCCTTCTTCCTCCTCTTCCTCGTCAGACAGTTTCACTTCTGTCGTGTTTTTTCATTTCTCCTTTAGGTTCTTTCGCCTTTCTGAATACCTTTGCAGTGAGGAGCCTGCTTCCTCCCCACCTCTTCTCACTTCTGGCGTTTTGTGATCTTGCCGTTTTAATGAGAGCACAGTCAATAACTATGGAGAGGTGCTGACGACATTACAAAGGAACAAGCCCTTAACAAGTCAACTGTAGACTAGGTGCCAACAGGATGGACAAGAGGATTAAAGTATTTATGCCAAAATAGTAGAAGCACACGCAGAATTAGTTCTCCCTGTGTTAGATATTTTACTTTTGGCAAGTCCGTATTTAAAAATCTTTTATCCTTGTTTTGCTTAAAGTATTACAATAAGCCCTGGATTTTTCACAGTTACACTTGTATATTTTCACAGCTGTTTTAATCAGAAAAAATTAATGTGCTTTTGATAGCTCAGAAATCTATCACTGGCAGAAGCTTTGCAAAAATGTGCTACAGAGCAGAGTGGAATCCTCAACATTATATATTTTGCTGGCTATTTGAAATTCATAGAATTTCTCCTAAATATTTTCTTTTGCAATTCTTGCCTAAATTAATCTAACAGCTCGGGCTGACTTCTTTGATAATCTCTTTTGTTATGAATGCAGGGATTGCTATTGTTAACATTCTTTGGGAACCAAACGTGAACTGTCTGTTACCAGGAAAGTACAATTGCTATTTTTGCTTGTATTGGAAGTATTTACTCAAATAAAATATACAACATAATGGATGGGCAGGACTGGCAGTCTCCTTGATGACTTGTTGGCCACTGGCTTAGTACAGCATTCCCCTGGATGTCCGCGAGCAGCACAGAAAAGAACTTGACTTTTGCTTCTCACGGTCTGTGACACATCCAGATCCACAGATGCACGCTCCGAATCTCAGGCACGGTGAGTACGCACGGTCTTGGATCCAAAAGCTAGGCATACCTCATGGACGGTGCAGGAGAGGAAACTACCCAGAGTAGAGTTCTCTGGCCGCACATCAATAAAAACACTAACAGTAATTAAAAAAACAAAACTAAACTAAAAACTCACACCAAGGGAAGAAAAAGATGGAAAAGAAACAGAAGAGATGAACAAAAGTCTTGGTTGCCCCTGTCTGCCTGGCAAAGAAGAAGCTGATTTCCAGGGGAGGGAGAATCAGTGGGTTAATGTGAACTTTAATACTGAAGCAGTGTGTGTTTATTGCTGGTGACCACAAGACATAAATCTTGCAAGCACAATATACAATACGATGCAGCCCCCAGTTTTTTTTTTTCCCCTCTCCAGTCTCAATTTGTATGTAAGTGTGTGTTAAGTGCTGTTGAAAAATAGTGACCTTTAATAAAGGATTGTATCCTGTGACTATTTTCCCAGACACACAGTGACCTTTCAAACCAGACTGAGGTGAGGGGGTGTGGAGTTTGGACTTTGAACTGGCCAGACCCTGCTGTGCTCCTCTGTTAGCCTGGCCACTTTTTATTGTGTCACCAGGGAGCGTTCTGTATGCAAAGCAGGCTGGGCTGGCAGCCTGAACCTTTGCAAATCAATTTGTCTGTGAAGGCGAGTCCACTGGAGTGAAAGATGGTCTAACAGGGCACACTGCCCCCTCTCTTTGTGACATCATCGCCTGTGGTACTCTTGTCAGTCATGTCTGCCCAAAGGACTGTTGGAAGGAGGGGGAATGCCTGGGTGGAGGGTGAGGGGGTGGGAGGGGTTAATCCTCATGACCAACTGTAGCCTGAGATACAAGGGGTGTTCTTCTTAATAGGACAGAGCTGGGGGGTGGACGATCTGCCTGGGTAATGGGGGAGGGTGCCATTTATACCCATTATTGTAGCCTGGCTGTGGTCACCAACCCTACTCTTTCCTTTCGCCTCCCTCAGAGGGCTGGGGTTCTTAGGAAATGTTAAAGGTCATAGTAGCAATAGAATTTACTCCACTCCCACCCCCTGCCAATAGAGCTGGCACCCATGAACTCTAAACTTTGGCTGTTTTCCATTGAAGACCCTGATCTACAATCCCTTCTCATGGCAAACCTTTTCATAAGGGTTAATATTATTATTGATCTCCCTAAGTCTTTCCAACACCCAGGACTCTACATTAATCAGTAGCTAAAAATGCCAGGAAAGACAGAAAAATTCAATTACTTTGCTCCCTAATTCAAATTTCTTTGAGAAGTCCCTCTAAAGATATGGAAATCCTGCATTTTTCATAAAACAGTGGTTAGATCAATTTCTATGTAAGCAATTAATCATCTTTATACTCCACAAAAGAAGGAGCAAAGTTTGACCTACTACAGCAATGCTGACTGATTAGTCTCCTGGTGAGCGGCCTGATGGGAGGACCTCAAACTCCTAACCCATGTGAAGCCCTCCTGGGACCCTTCAAGAGGAGGAGCACGTGCACCATTACTGCAATGGGATTTGGAGCTGGACGAGCCTGGGTTCTAATTCTCACTCTATCACTTACCAAATCATGGGAACTTTGGCAAGTTACCCATTCCTTTAAGCCTTGGTTTCCTCATCTGTAATATGGGAATGATAGAGAATAGCTACTTCATGGGGTTTTGGTGAAAATTAAAAGTTAAGGCATATATGCTGCTTAGCTGAGTGCTCCCACATAGTTAGCCCTCAATAAGTGTGAGCCCTAGTAATAGTATCATATGTGATATGCAGTGATTACTGAGGTGGAGTACTAAACAGGAGGTAAGTGTATCCACACGGATGAAGTACAATTAGGTTTTGAATAGCTTTATCATTCATGAGCCACTTATTTCATTTTAAAGATCTTTGAATGTTTGGGCAAAAGTTGTGTTTTATTTCACAGATTACCATACTGCATTTAAGGCTATTGACATATGCACCGTATATGTAGCATCATATATCATATAAATATATATATATATAAATATATATAAAATATATTTTATATTTGTCCTATACACACATCATTTTTTTCTGACTACCAATCTATTTTCAGTTATAACCCCCAAACAAAGGACACTACAATTTATTTGTGTATCATGTCCTTTCTACACGGGATCACAGGATGATTTGCAGAGAGTCAGTGGTGAGCTGACAGGGAGAAAATGTTTTTGGGAGCAGGATTTGAAAGGGGAAGTGACTGTGAGGCAAGATTAGCCATCCATTTGTAAAGAGCACAGACGTGATTGGCGTGGGCTCAAGTCTGAAAGAAAAATTCCAAAAACTGTCTAATTTTTGAGTTTCACCATGAAAATGGTGAAGGGGAATTGCTTGAATGTATCTCTTCATGAGGGGAGTATTTAGGAATTCACAACTAAGGAAAGAGTAATGGGATTTGAGCAGGAATAGGGACAGAGGGATTTCAGAGAGACCTGAGGCAAGATAGAATATTCTAAGTGATGAAAGGAAGTATTAGAGGCAAAAAACTAAGAATGAGGTCAAATATCAGATATTGGAACCAAAGTTAGGGTCCTAGAATCTCTTAACAATAGTAACAAAACACAACAAGTAAACAAACAAACCCCCCCAACAGACAATACGGAAACAACAAAAACAATCCCTTTAACCACAAGCTAGTGGTGTAAAAAGAAGGCCTTGAAAGAACAAGATAACAACAAAAGGTTATATTGAGCATCCTTTATGAAGCTCCAAAGACTTTGGAATTAAAAGCAGACATAATGTTTAGTTATGGAAGCAATTAACGATATATTCCAGAAAATGAACAGAGGATGACAGAAGCAGGACGTGCAAGTCCAGTAGGATTCTGTTTACTTATTTCTGGGGTCAGTTATCCCAAGTGTCAAATCATATTTCCTGAATCATAAAACTAGATGGTTCCAAAGCCTAATCCAACACAAGCAGTATTGGAGGTGGGCAACCTTCTGGTCCCACGGCTTCAACTCACCTCACAAAGAGTGCCGTTGCACTCCCTAAGTGCGAGGTCATTTTAGCCAGAGCCTGGACAAGGCCAGGTTGAGAAGCAGGACAAGGGAGAGGAACTTGTTGGGAAAAGATGAGCAGAAACCATTCTTAGGAAAGCTGGTGGTGTTGATAGCATTAAAAGTGCTTAGGTAGGGGGCCAGCCCAGTGACATAGTGGTTGAGATCGCGCCCTCTGCTTGGCGGCCCAGGGTTCACGGGTTTGGATCCTAGGCATGGACCTATGCACCTCTCATCAAGTCATGCTGTGGCAGGCGTCCCACATATAAAATAGGGCACAGATGTTGGCTCAGGGACAATCTTCTTCAGCAAAAAGAGGAATATTGGCAACAGCTGTTAGCTCAGGGCTAATCTTCCTCACACATAAAAAAAGTGCTTAGGCATAATGCTTCCAGTATACCCAGTCCTGAGTTGGTAAAAGTGGTGTGGGAAGTTGGAAGTAGTGTCGCCTCTTTGTACTTGTTGTAGTCAGCTGTTTTTCTTAGACCTTGGAAAAACTTTCTTGAATTCTCTCCTTCAACTGCTTATGCATACAAGGGATTATATTATCTCAGAAGGCCTCTTCTACAGTGAGAGAAAGTTGATTACTATTATCAACTGGAATTACGGAGAAAAATGAGAAGAGATTAGGAATTCGTAATGAGACAAAAGCAGGGCATTAGTCACCTAGGACAGGATAGCCATTAGCCAGACGGAAGTGAAAGTCTAGGTGAAAGTGATCTGGGAGGTGGTGGCCCACTGTGCTGGTAGGACCACAGACCTTTATTAGGGGAAGGAAACTCGGACACTATCTTTCTCCCTCTGTCAACAAGGGAGGTACAGTGGAACCGTTTTCTGCTATTCTCCTGGCCATACCATGTGTTCCGACAGGTGTCACGTTTCCGGACCCAGTCCAGTTTGGCTCTCTAAAGGTCCTTGAGGCACAAACATCTTGATCAGTCTTAAGGCCACATGTACCAGGAAAGTGAGAAATGGAAAAGAGTAAGCAAGGCCTCTTAGCCTAATATGCTCAAATTGGTGATTTCAATTATTCATCAAATAAGAAGCCAATGCCTTCCCTGGCACCTCTGACAGCAGGGTGGGAGCCCTTTGGTAGTTTCCAGCTGCTTGGAGAGGTTGCAGGATGCCTGTGATTCCTGGGTGAGGTGCCGGGAGCACTATATGAGATCACCTCTGGGAATGTAGCTAGCACAGTGCCTGATGAGTATGAGGTGCCCAATAAGCGAGAACTGTCTCATTATGCTTCCACACTTAGTTGTACACTGTCTCTTCAATCACAGTGTCACAACTTGAGGGCAAGGCGCATTCTATGGTACTAGATTCTACGGTAAAATTCCCCAGAATCTAGTACTAAACTAGCATGTGGTGGCCAGAAACTCAGCGAGTGGGATGACCTTGCCATCTAGGTGTTTAAGTGGTGGGGGAAGGAGAAGAAGATGCCCCAGAAAATATGCCCCAGCCGTTGGCAAAGGGAGTGTGCGTGGTGGTGGGGGAGGACATATGGCTGGTTAATATCATTTTTTCTGAATCCCAATTAACTTTATCCAAGGATGTTTTATGCTTAGAGTTTATCTGACCTCCACAAGGGCCATGGAAAGCGTCTAGGGGGTGATTGTCTGGATCTCTTTGCTGTGGATACGAATGTCCTGGAATAGTGCTGCAGGTCACCTGTTAGACCTGCAGTTAGGACTAATAACTAAAGAGCTTTACTCTGTGCAGCACACCACCACTTTCAAAGTGCATATAGAGCTGATCTCCAGGTAGTGTTGCTGGATAAAGTACAAAGCACCAGTTATATTTGAATTTCAGACAAACAACAAATAATCTTTTAATATATGTATGCCCAAAATATTGCATGGGGCATACTTAGACTAAAAAATTATTTGTTGTTCATCTGAAATTCAAATGTAGTTGAATGGTAGAGGACTGGTGTAATGGTTAAAGCACAGACACTGTTAATATGGTGGTTTGCACTCCAGGTTCTGCAACTTACTAGCTTTGTGTCTTTGGGTAAGATTTCTTTTTTTAAAATCCAACCAGAGTTGTCTCGTGTGCGCCAGGCGGTGGTGTGAGGACGTCATGAGATGATGCATGTATGGGTTCAGCACAGAGTGACTGCTAAGAAAGTTGTAGTCGTTGTTATTCTCTTATTCGAGCCTCGTGCAGGCCTGGAAGGAGGCAGCCAGGCATTTGTCTACTCAAGTAACAGAACAGGAAACTGAGACTCAGAGAAGCTCCCGGTCTCAAGTTTTGACTCTCAGTTCAGCTTTTTGTACTAGGTTGGTAATACGAGGCTTTAGTTTTGCTGCTGTTTGGACATGCAAAAGCAGACTCTACTGAGGAATCTCCGAGTGCTACCTGTCTTCCTGGGCCAGGGAAAGTGGGCCCCTCCCTCAGAGGTCCAACCAGGAGGCTGGTGAGTCCGTTTGACCATCAGCACCAGCAGGGAAGGAAGGGATGTTTCTTCTAGGGGGTTTCAGTCATGAGCCCTTTGATGCTGTAGGCCAAGACCAAGGCCACAGTGGGCTGAGAAGCTTTTCCTGCCACACCCTTCCCGGTCACATCTGTAGATCAGCAGAGGCCCTGCCCATGAGGAATCCATTGCTCAATTCTTGCCACCTACTTGCCGTCATCTGCACACTTGTTCCTGGCATTAACTTACATGCCCCTCCTGGGAACTGTGTATGTTAAGAGGACGCTCCAAGTGCAAGTGATAGACACCTGACTTAAACAAAAGGGAGATCTGGGCTCCCGTTACCAATCTCAAGCACAGCAGCAGGAGGGCTGCCTTAGCAATCACTGTAGCCAGGGCTTGAACATTGTCAATACTCCCTCTTGTTCTGCCTTCTGTTTGTCTGCTCATGTGCTCTAAGCACAGATGGTTTCTCTCTTCCAAAAGGAGACAGGCAGCTTCTGACTTTCATGCTTACAACTGCATAATCAGAGAGGAAGGAGGTTCTTCTTTGCCAGTTCTAGTTTGAAAAATCTTGAGGAAGGATCCTATTGGTCCAGCTTGGGTCACATGCTCATTCCAATCATTGTGACCAATCATTGTGACCAATCATTGTGACCAGAGAGATGGGATACTCATCCTTGTGGTTATTCCTGGGCCAGTCATTGTAGCCAGAGGGATGAGATACTCAGCTCTCATTAGAGCATTGGTTATGTTGGGAGGAGAGTGGTTTCCAAAGAGTTGGGATGGAGGAAGTGCTATTATCAGAAGAAGGAATGGTTGATGCCTGTGCCTCCCTACAAATGAAGCGTTCAGGGCGAGGAGAGGCTGGGTTGGGTGGGACAGGCCAGAAGATCTTCATGAAGAGGAGATGGGAGGTCACCTGGGTCATGGAGATGGGATTGTTGACCTCTATTTGGTTCTCTGTGAAACCACACATCATTCTGGCTTAGCTTGGGCACTGGCATAGGGCTGGTGGTAACTTCCAAAGGAAAAACAGAGGTATGCTTGTGGCTTGTGGGGCGACTGATGATTTTAGCACTTTGGGGGTTAATTACATCCAAGAACATTCTACTAGGTGTTTACTTGATGCCTAGTAAAGTGCTAAGCACTTTAGAAGGTTCATAAACAACAGAAGACAAGATCCCAGCCTTTGAGGAATTTATAATCTTCTCAGGTCGACAAGATGTCCACATGTGAAACACTTAGGAAACACTTTAAGGAAGTGCCAGATGGTGTCTGTTGAACAGGCTCTGAGCTCTGTGACACATCAGGGCATGTGGATCAGGCCTTGAGCTGAAAGACAGAGGAAGGCTGCCTAGAGGAATTTGAGCTGGGGCTTGGAGAACAAAGCGTAGGGTGAATGCAGGAGGCTGAATACACAAATAATAAAAGTTTTAAAGTTTTTACTGTGCCTTAGTATAGATAAATGAAAATTAGGTTTTGTGAAGGATGTAGCCAAGGTGGATGCTGCCTTAGGATGAGGACTCAGGTTTCTTGTCCCAAGGAATACGAAGAAATATGTTTGTTCCCAGGCTAAAACTTGAGTTTTGGCAAAGGGCAATTTGCTTTCCATGGAGATCTCTGCTTTGCTAATACTCTAGGAGGTACTCAGCCATGGATCATGTAAATGACCACGGAATAGGGAAAATCACTTATACTTCTTACTGCAAGCAAGCTAGGACTAGTTTATCAATGAATAAATAAGAAATGTTAGGAGAGAAACTTTAAAAGAAGACCAGCAAGTCAGGCAAAACTTTTCATGAAGATTGTGAGGATACAGGAAGCAGCAGATGTGCAGGAAAGAACAGGGTTTTTAAAGTCCAGAAGATCTAGATTCAAATTCTACCTCTGCGACTTGCTAAGGGGCATGACCTCAGGCACTGAGCCTTAGTTTCCTGGCCTATAAAAGGATAATAAGGATGGTACTTACTTCATGGGGTTTTATTTTTGAGGATGCAATAGATTATCTATGTAAAACACTTAGGACAGTACTTGGCAAATAATAAAGCCTCAGTAAATAGTTGTAATTATTATTGTAAGGGAATATAAACCAGGCCTGTGCTGTTGGAGCAAGAACCATTATGGTTCAGTGCCTATCATGTGTCTGACATGGGACTGCTTAGGCACCTTGCACATATGATTAAATGTCATCGCCACAAAAGACGTATGAGGAAGATACTGTGATTTTCATTTTAGAGATGAGGAAACCGAGCCTCAGGGAGGTTAAGGGGACCCAGTGAGGTCAATTTGAATCTGGGTGTGCCTGATTCCAGAATCTTGCTCTCTTTTCCTTAGGGGGCAGATCAAAGGTGGCTGGTGGGGATTGCTAGGCAATTTCCAGGCCAGGGCCCTGCATAGTAGACTCTCCATTCAGATGCCTTAGAAGGGATCCAAAAGGTTGGGGGTAAGGGAGTAGTGATGCAAACCCAGTGGAAACGGTTTCTAAAGACAAGATACAGGTAGGCGGTCCCTTGTTGAGCCAAACTCCCTAGTGAGCTCCTGACAGCAGCCTTTTCCCAGGAATACCAGAGAGAGGGAGTCCCTGAGAACCTGGGGAGCTTTGCTAAGTAAGTGTGACTTTTCCCTTCCCTTGGGTCAGTGCCTCTTCTCTCAGGGAGACCCGGAGCCCTTGGGAGCCCTCCTGCTCCTGTGACCCCTCTCCAGCCCCATGGAGGAGGGATGTTGGCTCCAGCTCGCCACATGGGTGTGGCAGCTGGCCTCTGCCATGGTGATGGCTCTCGTTTAATAAAAGCTTTGCAAGATGGACACGGCATAAAGCAAAGTGGAGCCACTGATGTGTGGGCAGCTGTGGGCCCTCCCCAAAAAAAGGATTAGAGCATGCAAAGTTGAATTGCTGAGACATGGGATATCTTAATAGCGTGGGAAAAGGAGATTGTCAGATCAAAGGCTGTGATAAGAGGGAGATTATTTCATCACGACTTTGCTGAGGAGAGGGATAGTCATAGATGCAGGGCAGACACCCGACACACGCCCATTTCTCTGATTTCAAAGTAGGAAACACTCAATCCAACCCCACACAGCTTGGCCTCCTTCCCCAACTCCCCACCCCACTGGCTGTTTCTGCACTGGTTTTATCTGCCAGTGGAATGCAAGACTTCCAGTGCCCACCAAATCTGCACTTGTGTGATTTTAATTTTATTTCCAGCTCATATTTTTATTTCTTCATAGCTAAGTATTTTTTTCTAATGGAGCATCCTGGCTTTTTTTCTTTTTCTTTTTTTTGTTGTTAACCACTGGGAGCTGATTTGGAGGTTTTTTTTTTTTTTTTTTTTGTATTGCATTTTAAGAAAGGCAAACCAGTTTGCCAGCATTATTTCTAGTTCTTAAAATTCAAAGCAGTTTGTTAGAGACTGTTCTTCACTCTTGGAGATGGAGCTGATTTCAGTTTATAGCCTGTTGTCTTCACACCCATCTCGGTGACTAATACTGTAAGATGGATTTCCTTTTTTTTTTTTTTCCCTTTCTTGAAGTGGGTTTCAAATCCCCAAAGAATTTCTGGGAGGGGGAAAAAACCCTTTAATTGAAAGCAAGAGAAAACAAAACAAAAAAACATAAGAGAGCTGACAAAAATATCATGTTTAATGAAACCAAGTTCCATCCCTGCAGATGGCTGTGGAGACATAGAGTGACCTAAAGATAGAAAAACGGGTTTCCTTCACATGCCTTGTAAAATGTGGTTTTTCTTTTAAATGCTGTGTGTGTGACGGACCTGCGCCTCGAAGAGCCCATGATCTGGCAAGTAGGATTCCAGCCTACTCTTCTGGCTGCGTCGTGTCACCCGTGATGGTGCTGAGGTGGCTGGTGACGGCATCCTGGGTTCTGCTCTCCTCTGACTGCCTACAGCACACGCAGTGTGTTCTACATCACTCGGCACTCGTTCGGATGCCTTCACATCCGGGCTCAGCTGCTTACTAGCTGTGTGACCTTGGGTGAGGGACTTAACCTCCCTGGGCCTCAGTTTCCTCCTCTGCAAGCTGGCAGGAATCATACCTATTTCCTCAGGTTTTGTGAGAATCTTTAAGATACACACAATGTCTGGCCCCTAAGAAAGGGTGCCCACTCTTCCCGTGGCCTGGTCTTCCAGCCTGCATGTGTGACCAGACTTTAATCTCCTGTGGGGTGGGGCTGGGCCTTGCGCCCCCGAGGAGCTTCTTGGGGGCTGGATACCAAGGGGGCCCTTAGAATCTGCGTGGGCTAAACAAGTAACCAAGAATAACAGAATTACTGAGGCAGGTTTCTTAAAATAACCTGAAAAAGTACCAGTCTCTCTGAACTTCCCTCTTACACAAATTAAACAAAACACATAAAAAATAAACACAGTTAAAAAGTCCACAAGTTTGAAATTAACTTTATTTCATTGGGAGTTAATGGCCTGAAAGTTTTCCTGTCCTGCTGTCACTTCTTGCATCTCTTTGGTAACTTTTCCTTTTCTGCCTCTGTCTCTGGAATCAGTCTCCCCAAGGCGGGGAGGACTCGGGTAGGCTTTGCGACTGGAAACGAACTTGACCTTATTCCATTAGGGAAGGGTGCTGTGGCTCTAAGAATGGCCTGTGGACCTCTGGCCCATGAGATTCCAAGGTAGCAAAGGCACAGTTTATTTTGGAATCTTCTTTGCTGGAGAACAGGGGTACCTGTGTATCTCTAATCCTCTTTTCCTACTTTCGTCTTTACACACACGGTCTCCAGCCCAGCCCAGAGCAATTTCAAACACTTGGCTGGGGTCTCTGACTCCCCCCAGTACTCCTAGCCTGCATGCATTTTTTCCTGACCTCACTCCTTTTCTCCTCCTTGCTCTCTGTGCAGTGACACCCCCCTCTCTTTGGTTCTCCAGCTTGGCAGTTCATCTCTCTGCATGTTATTTGCTCATCTCGGTCCCTTTTAAGATGAGGTGAGGACACCTTCATTCATTGAACCCAAGGGGGTATTGTCTCTCTCTTGCTCTTCTTTTCTTCTTCCTTCTCTTTCCCTCTCTTAGTTTATTTCAGTTCATATACCTTGCAGCCACATTTCTAGCTGGAGTTCCGTATTTAAAAGAATTCAGAAGAGCCATTTATTTTGATCTCCTTTACTTTATAAAAATTCCATATCATACCTAGCAACCCAAATTGGCCTGAAAGATAAATAACAGCTACTTTTTCTTTTTCAAATTACAAAAGATTTCCCCTCTAGGAACAATAGCTGGTACACTGACAGTGGATCCACTTATTAAAGTGATTTATATTTCACTTTTATGAAATATGTCTATTGTGTAATTTGAGGCAAACCTGTGTTCCTTTATGGGTTTTTCGTCCCATCATTTTTGTCACTCCAGCTCTTCCTTGCTCCATCCTAGCCATTGCCAGTTTGATAGAAACTTAGCAGCAAGTGCACTGCAATACCTTCATCTGGTGAGTAAGGTCCCGATCTCTTTGATTGGCATCCTTCCCTTCCTTTGTCAGGGCAAGAAGAGGGGCAGGATGGGTGCGAATGGAATAACACTGCTTTTTAATCCCTTGGAAAACATACCTTTCCCTTTCGCTTTGCTTTTATTCAGAGGTTTTTAAGTTTGTTAAGTCATACCTGGCCCCCAAATCATTGCATCTTCCATATTAAAGTTTATTGCCCTTTTCAATGGGGACAGAATGAAAACTGGGGAATTTAGAGACAGACGACAGGCTTTTACTGAGCAGTGAAATTCACCCTGGTGTGATCCTGTGGAGATGCAAAGCGTCAACAGGGAGGAGTCTGGCACGGGGCTGGGCAGCACCCCTACTTACCCACGGGGTCTGGGGTTCAGAATGCAGAAAGCCTATATACCCTGGAACAGTAAGAATGATCCACGCTTGAAAGACTGATTAACGATGTCCCTTCCTTGCTTGGTGATCTTTGCTGTTCTACATGTTTTTAATCCTTTCTTTCAAATAGCCTCAAAATGTCTTCTTGCTTTCATCTCTGCCAAGGCCAAAGGAACAGCATGGGATAAATATAGTTAGCTGTGCCCGTGCTTAAAGACAGCCTCTCTGTCTCTCTGTCTCTGTCTCTTTGTCTCTTTCAATCACACACAGACACACACACGTGCGCGCACACACATACACACACATATACTCTCCGCACTTAACTGGTTTAATTTCCATTATGAAAGGTAAAGTCCTGGCAGGGAGTTGGGGAATTGCCCTTAGGAACAAAGTTAACAGCACACTACTGGAATGCTGAGTCTAAGAAAGATGACCTCTTTTTCCAGGGCAATAAGGTGACTGACTCTGGGTGCAGACAGGACACCCCAGCAGAGCCTTGTATACTGCAGACAGGCTGTTTTTGCCCCTTTTCCTGGTCACCCGATCTCTCTCCAAGTGCTGCTCTTAGAAATTCCTGGTGCTCAGGCCTGGACTCACAAAAGGGAACAGCCTTTCGTGTCCAGACACATCGCAGACTTCTGGCAAAATAGTCGGAGCTCACGAGAATTTACACTTTTCCTGGCACCTGGCCGAGAGTATGAGCAGGACTTGGCTTAGGTTTTCTTTCAGTTAGAAAAGCCCTTTGTGGGGTGGGGGTGGGGGGGCAGTGGGGGAGTGGCAGCAAGATACTCGTGAAGGGTCAGAGCTGTTGAAATAAATATCAGCTCGGCTAGGGAGAGCAGTTCCTGTAATTATATCTGCCCGATGACTTATAATCAGCATTCTTAGCAGAGTCTGTAACTTTCATGTTTTCTCCTCCTGTGTGCGATATGGGTGGCATTGATGGTGGGGATAGGGGGTAGAAGAACACCTTGATTAAAAAAAAAAGTGGTGGTGTTAGTGGTGGTTGTTGCTGTTAGCATGAACATCAATCTCATCGAGATTACCTTTGATATAATGCCAGTGGGGCATTGGCTGGAATTTCTGGTGGTGGTGATGGGGCCTGGGGACTGTGTATTCTTTTTCACGAGGGGGAATCCTGTGTATACAGACATTGAAAACAGCAAAACAAAGCCGAGTGTGTGAACAAAGCTCAGACTTGCCACATTGGAGCTGCCCTCCAAGCGAGGGTCCATTTAGGATCCCAAACCAACAGAGCCTATTCTCCATCTCTCCTCTTGAGAGAAAAACTTGAGAGAAGCCAGCCGTCTGCCAGTCCATAGGCTGTGTGTCATTTCCTCCCCTCTCCAAGTTCACTCTTTCCACAGAGGAGACTTTTCAAATTAATGTTTTTAGTTCATTAAAGACCTTTTTGCAAACATTTCGTTCTGGTAAAGGCAGCGTTTCATCTGGAAATGGTCAGGCTCACGTTGGCACAGAATGGTGTGAGAAAGAAAAATAAATCAAATCCCTTCTCACCAAGTGGACAGACAGCGTGCAGGAAACCTCATGTGGGTCTTCCTTAGAGGACGGAGGGACTTCTTTGGATGGAAAAAACAAAGTCAATGAATGAAAATTATTTGCTCTTGTTTGTTTTGCAAAATTAGCAAGGGAATAGGGAGGCTGGGCTTTCATTCTCTTTCTTTAAAAAAAAAAAGGATTCACTGAGAAGAGGCAACTCACAACTGTGCCCTTTTGTCTGGCTTTTGCTAACATCCCTTGCAGCCTCTCCAGGGCTTGCTCTGTGCCTGGGGAGTAATGCATGAGAATCCTTCTGCCTCCAGATGAAAATATGGCCTTCCCTTCCCTGCCGGGTTTGAACTAGACCCTTCGAGAGTCTCATGCAAATGGCTGGCCTCCCCAGAACAGACCAGTGGAGCAAAGCAGCCGTTCCTTGACAAGCTTGAGTGCTTGGGGCTTGTTGGACAAAATTACAGAAAATATTCAGTCGACGTAGGACTGGAGACAGGCATGCAGAGCATGAGTTTCTGCTACTGTTGTTTCTCCAGCTAGGGAGACAGAACCCAAGAATCTTTTTTTTTTTTTTTTTTTTACTGTGTTTTGTAGAGCCCCAGACAACCTCAGGATTAGCTCCCTTTTTGTCTGTTTCGTATGGTGGAGTTTGGCATAAGATTTCTACCAGACTTCAACCTCCCTGAGGCCTGGGCCACACTGGTGTTTTTCATGTTGTTTGCACAAAGTCGGCTCTAGGTAAATATTTGTTAAGTGAATAAAGAATGAATAATGTAGCTTAAAAGCAGTTTGAAAACTATGGATCTAATCCTTCGGCACTCCCCTTCCACCCATTTTACATCAAGGCCAGAGAACCTGGGCGAGTTTCCCAAGGTCCCCCAGATGGCCACTGGCAGGGCCAGGACTGGAAACCCAGTCCTAGACTACAGCTAGTGTCATAGTGTCCCCTCTTTCAGTGGGACCCAACAAAAACCACAAATGCCAGCTACTCAGGGAAGCTTTCAGCTAGGGACACTGTTTTCCACTCACCATCCAACCAGGGGTGACTAGCTGGGGTTTTTAACACTGTGAGCTGCCTGAGAGCAGGGAGTACGTCTACCTTGTTCATCACTGTGTTCTGTATGCCTAGCACAGTGGTGACAGCAGCTGAATCAATGTAAACACAACTCCAGCCCAAGTTCCCTTCTCTTCAATAATCTAGAAAGAAAAGATAATGCTCAGTCCCACGTTTGTCCTCAAGAACTCTAGGGCTACGAAGGTTTTTGGGTCTTAATTGAAGTGTTAGCACAACGGAGCTCCAGTCTCAGCAGCATCCAGCCTCCATTGTTGTCACCATCATCATCATCACCATCATCATCACCATCATCCTCATCAACAGCAGCAGGCAGATATGAAGTGCCTTACTCTTATGAAGCTGCCCAGGGAAATAAGCAGTTCTTGCCTTGTTTGAACATGGTTTGAACATGGCTACTGATTGGTCCTACCCCTATAATCTTCTCATTCTTGCCCTGTGCAAATAATATACTTCTACAGCCTGCAGTCATGGGGTGATGCAAAGAGCACTGGACTCCTGAAGTAGCAGATTTGGGCGCAAGAGTTGGCTCCAAAGCTTCCTGGTTCTGTAACCTTGGACATGTCCCTTGTCCTATTTTACCTTCAGTTTCTGCATCTGTCGAAAAGGAAAACAGACCACATGGGTTTCCTACTTACCAGCTGTGTGACGTTGGTCAAGCTACTTAATCTTTAGCTCTAAGCCCCAGTGTCGGTAAAATGGGATACTAACAATATGTACCTCTCAGGGTTGATGTAAGGATTATATGAGCTAATGCATGCAAAATACTTAGTATAGTAAGTGCTTGCTATATATATATATATAGTCATACTTGTTCTTATCACACAGGAATGGTAAAAACCATATGGAACAATTCATTCTACAGAAGAATTCTACATAATATAAGGGATGGCTATTGAATATTTAATTATTTTCTCTGTGTATCTGACTACCTACTAGCATTCACACTCAGCTGTTTTACAGAAATACCAAAGGTAAATGGTTCCAAATGGAAGTCATGACCTTAGCTCGTTTCCAGCGCTTTCTCCACCTCCCTCACCTTTCCTGCCCCCAACTCATCCCCTCTTCCTGTGTTTCCTGTTTCAGTGAATGGTGTCAACATCTTTGTAGTCATCCAAACCAACAATTAGGAAGAAGTCAATTTCCACTTCACTTTCATAACCGATTAAGTACTAAGTCCTGTCAATTCCCCCAGGTAGGGAGACCCTCTCCCAGAGCTGGATATACTTCTCTCTCAGCACTGTACTACCTGGTGTCAAGCCAGAGCCTCTTGTCCGGGTGTGGACAGCTGTCTCTCAGTGGCCCTGCTGCCCCAGTCTTGCTGTCTACCCTCATATGTTAGTGTCTTCCTATTTCTTGCCTCTGGCCTTTCCACAAAATACTCCTCTTCCCCTCACATGGACAATCCTTCAGAATTTAGGTTAGAGAGTTCCTACAGGAAGCCCTCCTTGACTACCCTTCTGTAGTCTGAGTGAGGAGTTCCTTCTAGGGGTCTCTTAAGCAAACCGCCCCAGGCATACCTCTGCCATACTATTTACCATCAGGCCATATTAAGATTTTTTAGAGACTCTAAACGTGGAATGGATTAAGGTGCCTTTGTTCCGATATGCAATCTAAAATAAAAACAATACTAAACTATACATGTCATAATAATAATAGCTCGCACTTATTGAGCACTTGTTATGCACCAGGGTCTGGTGCTTTTCGTATGTTAAAATTCACTTAATTTTCACAATAACTGAGAATCACATAATGTGCTCTTTGCTATCCCCATTTTATAGATGAGGAAATTAGGGCCCAGAATGTTTAAGTAACTTGTCCAAGGTCACACAGCTAGTAAATGGCAGAGCTGGGCTTCAGATATAGGCAGAATTGCTCCAGAATCTATGTTCTCAACCACACACTGTAAAGAAGTTTAACAAAATTCTGCTTTTTCTCTGTTTTGCCTTTTTTGGAGAAAAACCCAATACGAAATTCTTTCAAAAGCCTTTCTCTCCCTCTCCTGTTGTTGTCACAGCTTTGCTGAGCCCCTGTGTCTGTGTTTGAGAGTAGAAACTGAAAGTAGAAAATGATTGAACATGGATTTCTCCATAATGACTTCAGTATCTCTACTCAGGTGAATAAACAGAATGTGTCACATACATAATAAGATATATAATTCACATTGCACTTGAGAGTTTACAACGTGCCTTTTCACACATATTATCTCATCCTTGTATATAGCATATATTATCTCCCTGTGGGCAAAACCAGGCCTTTTGCTTCTCTGTACACATGTGGGGAAGAGCACATGCAGAATGGGTGACTGTGCAACCAGACCCAGCTCACACTCTGCCTCCTGCAGGCAGTTATCCTCCACCACCTGGGCAACGCCCGTCTCCCTTGCTCCTCACTCTGCTCTATTAAAAGGGCTCCCTTAGCGTTTTTATTATTGTTGCTTATGTTGAACTTAGTACTTTCTTACACTATTTGCTCACAGGACTGTTGTATTGTAAGCTCCATGAGGGTAGGATTTTTATATTTTTTGTTTCTTGTTTTATTCTTAGTATCAAGAACATTGCACGGAACATGTGCCCAAGAAGTATTTATTGAATGAAGAAGTGAATTGTTCTTCATAGCTTAGTCGTATCTTCTCAAACAGATTCTAATAGTTGTAAGGGCAGGAACTATATCTTCATTTCCCTTGTCCCCCCAGTGTCCCTAGTATGGTGCTGAGGAACTTGAATATTAGTGATGTCATTTATGTGTAAATGACCCACACATGCACAAAGAAATGTGTTTTGGATTGGTAGATGTGGCTACTTCAGGACCTTCATGGGTGGAAGGCACTCTTACTTTTGGAAGCTTCACACCACATTATATTCATCTTTAAAATGCATGTACATTTCACTATATACGTGTGTATACACACACATAATTTTGCTGTAAAATGTAAAATAATTTTTGTAATTTGCTTTGTTAATTATTACTTCACTTATCATTTTGATTTCACAGTTTCTGTTTTGTAATTTGGAGCACCTTATTTATTTTTCACCTCAAACATTTTCTTGGCCCTTGGCAAGCTGGCAGGTCCTAGTCACTGTGCCTACAGTGCCTGATGCATACAACGGCTTTGCCTGTGGGTACTTCCAGGACAGGAGTGACCTAAAGGAATAAGAAGACGCATTAATACCGAGTTCAGCATCCCAGCGAAACTGTTCCCCACCCCTTTCCCAGGCCTTCTCCCCTGCCCTGCCGCATCTGCCAGACTCCAGGCGTGTGCTGGGAGAAGACAAGCTCTGAGTTTATGGTACCCGTAGTTGTCCCCCAAGTGTAAGCGTCTAATTAGGCTTGACACTGCCGAGGCGTTTCCCTGACATTTATGTCACTGTCTCGCAATCTTCACCAGCATTCGGTCTTGTGGGAAGCACAACAAACAATGTCAGAAACAACATAAAATTCCCCATTAGAGGGGGCCCTCGGAAACCGTGCCGCTGTTTATTAGGCGCCCTCAAAGGGGAGGCTGGAGGGTGGGGCCGGGTGTGTGGATTCCGGGCCTTGGAGGAAGAAATAAAACGGCTCATTTAAATTCTTAAGAACTGCATAGGAGGCAGAAGACACAACGAGTATCTTAGAGAAGAAAGGCCATCAGTTGAACAAACTAATCACATGGTAATCAAAGGGGAGTCATTCGCTGCCTACTGAGGAGTACTTTAGAAGAAGTTGCAGCCAGGGAGAGTAAAGACCCTATCGAATGACAGCTTTCATAAATTATAGATTTTTAAAAATTGCACAAAGGAATGTATAATAACGTGCGAAATGGATTTAAAGACGAAAAGTGCCCAAAGCATCTGAGCAAGGCAGGGAACAGGAAGGTCTGACGTGAGAGGGGTCACGCAGTCCTTGGAGGGAAGCCCCCTCCCTGTGCAAGCCCCGCCCCTGCGCCAGCTCCGCCCCCACCCGGGTCTCCAGGGTTGGATGTAGGTTGCCTTCTGGTATCTGATTGCTGTCCGGGTCTGAACGCCTGGAGACTCACTCAACAAAGACCTTAACAAGGGGGAAGGTGCTAGTTCTCTCTCCCCACTGCAAACTGCACCCCTAATTTTACCAACTGGGGGTTTTGACCTTTGGCCAGGGCACGGGAAGGCTGGGAGAAGCTGCGTGACTCCGACTCTGGCTTCTGCGCTGAGGCGGAGCTCCCTGGCAGGTATTCAGGGTGGGCTACTGGATGGGGTGGGATTGATGGGAGCTCTGCCCATCCACAGTTTTCCCCTCTCGCCCTAGGCTTTTATAAGTCTGAGTTGAGCCCTCAATCCCTCTGTCTCCTCTGCTGTAGCCATGCGGCCACGTGGGGTTGTGGCCTGCAGGGAAGGGCAGGGAAGGGCCAGGGTGGGCTGTAACAGGATTCTGAGCTTAGGCCAGCTCTCAGCCAAGGGTCAGGTAGGCAGAGTCTGCCTTCTGGCCTCCGGCCTCTGCAGCCAGCAGCCCTTTCCTCCCACCAGTGCCCATAAGGCCTCTCCTTGTTCTCAGGTAAGTGCCAACCAATTCCATATGCACTGTTAGCTGATAGCCAAGGTGGTATCTGGTAAAGCCATCAGACGTGACTCTACCCAGGAGTATCTGTCTTTGAAAAGTTGATTTCATAAGTTGGGAAAGTCATGACAAGTTAGAAGTATTAAGACTGGGTGTTCTTTCTAGCTGTGTGATCTGGGGACTGTTACTTAACGTTTCTGGGTTAAAGTTAAAATGGAAATATGACTGGTACCTTCTGAGCTGTGATGAGAGGCTCAAATGAAGTCCTGGATGTGAAGTGCTCAGCACGAAGCCCAGTGAGGAGTAAGTGTTCCGTAACGTCAGCCTTTGTTGTGTTCCTGAGGTCTCCCTGAGCAAGGCGACCTATGGCAGACAGAGGCCTGGGTGGGCTTGACTCTCTTCCTGACCTCCTAGGGGAGCCTGAGTGGAGAAGGAGCATTGCCCCATGTGAGTTCCTGACAACACCTGAGGACACTGACGGCTCCTTCTCTGGTCACAAGGTCCTTAGGTGATTCTAATGTTCAGCCAAGACTGGGAACCACTCGGCTAGGTGAAAGGCAGCAGGCAAAGGCAGTGCATGGGCTGGATATTTGTATGAAGGAGCCCTGTGTTGGGCTGGTTATGCTAGCTATTGTGACAAATGATCCCCAGATCTCAGTGGCATACCACAATAAAGCTTTGTTTTTAGCTCACGTCCCTGTCCTATGTAGATTGGTTGGGAGGAGGAGGCCTTTCTGTTCCCTGTTGTCGTTCAGAGACCCAAGCTCCTTCCATGTAAAGCCTCAATCATCTTCAACATGTGGCTTCAAAGTAGCCCTGGAGTCATCCAACTGCAGACCACGGAGGACAGAGAGTGAAAAAGGTATGCTGGCTCTTAACTGCCTCCATCCAGGAGACATGCATCACTTCTGCTCACATCCATTGGCAAGAATTGGTCCCATCCCCACTAATGTGCAAGGGGACTGGGAAGTGTAGCTTAGCTGTGAGCCTGGAAGAGAAAACAGGCTTGATGAGAACCTAGCTGTCTCTGGAATAGACTCCAAAATGGTACAGGATAGCTCAAAAGCTGAGCCTGAGGTTCTCAACCTGAGATCCTTGAATTTGTGGAGTGTTCATGCACCTCTTGGAACTGGATGCAAAATATGTGTATGAGCTTTTCCTCTTTTATCCTATTCTCAAAGCCTGAGAGGATGGAAGTCCTGCACCTGGTTGGACCAGAGTAGTATTACAGTACCTGCTTCCTGCATCTGATATTCTTTGAAAAAATGATGGGTCAGGATTTCTGTCCCCTTGTCTCTCTCTTTCCTTTCCTTCCTCCCCTCTAGCGTGGAGAGAATGATGGATAAGAGGCAGAGATTTGTTAGCACCGTACCCTATGGTGGTGCTGCTCTTGAGAGGCTGTCAACATTAGGGAGAGGAGGGTGTATGTGGCTGTGAAGAATCTGAGAGACTGTAGTGGGCAGGGTGAGGACCCAGCCTTGCCCTTTCAGAATGGAGCCAGGAGCAAGGGTCATCTGGACCTCACCAGTTTTCAGTCTAGGGGGGCAGTGAGAGGAGGGAGGGAGATCAGAGGGAAGAGACTCCCAGATGCCCATCTGAGAAGCCTCTGTAGGGAATGAAAGGTGACTAGATGGGAAAATTGACATTTTGCACCATTGTCTCAGTGCCATGTCTGCCCGTGATGGGTTGAGAGTGCCATTGTTTTCTTCCTGGTAATGGGCTCTACCTGAAAGCCCTTACAGACATCGAGGGCATGGCTGAGGGATTACAAACGGTTCCATGGCTTAAAAAGAAAAGTTGGGAAACCACTAGCATAACCTAACAATGGGGCTTTGTGCTTTGGCCTGACCCTGCCTACTAGAGGGCCTTTTGTTTCCCACAGTTCCTGGCACTGGACTTCAGGAGGCCATTGGCACTGTTTGTCTCCTAAAGTCAGAAATACTTGCAGCTGGCATTTTGTTTTCATCCTCTCTCCTTAATTCCAAGGACCTGCCCCACTCTGAGGCCATGGCTAAACAGGAGTGGCCTGCTCTCTCTCTCCCCCATTTGTAAGGCAGGGCAGGAGACAATACTCCATCCAGCCCAGAGCGCCAGCTGTCTGGATGAGTGCGACGCCAGCTGTCAGCCTGAGATGAGGTCAGACAGAGGCCACCCTGGTCCCAGGTGGGCAGGGGTCACCCAGGTGACCAGACTGCACCGGAGGCCCAAAGAGTGTGCAGGAACATGAACTGTTGGTCTCCTCTGCGGGAGAAGAGCTGCGAGAGCTGATGGGAATGAACTGCAAACTCTGCCCAGGGGGCCAGCATTCCAGGTGCCTCCATCCCTTCAGGAAGGTCAGGCTCTCCATTGAGCTTGTGCGTCTGCAACCTGAACACAGGGGCATCCAGGCTGTGCTGGCGGGGCAGCGTGTCACCATTAATAGTTTTATCATCTGGGGGAGTGCTTCAGGCAGAGGCAGTGTGTTGGATCACACCCTCTCTCTGGCTCTGGAGGCAGTGAAGTGTAATTAAGGATGAACATTCTGAAGCCAGACACCCTGTGTTCAAACTCTGCTTGACTTAGTAGCTCGGTGACTTTGGGTAAGGGATTCAGTTTTCATCTATAAAATAGATCTAATAAGAATATATACTCATTTCATAGGGTTGGGGTACATTTGAATGAGTTGATGCATGTAACACACTTCGAGCAGTGCCTGGTAAACAGTAAGCACTCAGTAAATTCCACTTTTTATTATTAGCAAAAAATATACAGCCCATAAGCAGATCTCTAGGGGATCTGCTTCCTGCTCTTGACAACTCAAGGTCTCTGTGAGTGGTATTTGTGTCTATCCATCATCATCCTTGAGAAGCCTTCTCTAATCACTCAAACCTGGGGGGGTTATACTTTGTTTTACCTGCCCTGGTACGTTCTTATCTAAATAATGCCTTTAGTTTCTGCCTTATCTTTTTCTACCAATTCTCCCAGCTACTAATATAGTAAATTCTTATTAGATATTTTTTTTGATTGATAGATTGCACACTTTAAAAAAAAACAAACTCAAATGCTTTGTATGATTTTCCTTCATGAAAGGAAAAGTCTCTAGTCTAGGATAAAGTCCTGACAGTTTTGTGCATTTTATAAACTCCAGTTAAAAAAAAAAAAAAAACCCTGCCAGATCAAAAATATGTTGTAAAGCTGTAGTAATAAAACAGTATGGTACTAGTTCAGAAAAAGATAGACAAAGCAATGGAACAAAATAGAAAGTCCAGAAATACAGCCAGAAATATGTGAGACTTTATTATTACAAAGGTGGCTTTGCAAAGCAATGGGTATTTGATATATTATTCAATAAATGGTGTTGATACACTTGGCAAGTCATCTGGAAAAATAAATAAATCTGGATCCCTAAATGTAAAAAGAAAAAGTAAATTATAAAAGTATAATCACAAAAAAAGAATGTAATTTTTAATGATATTTGAGTAGAGCAGACATTTCTAAGTATGACATGAAACCATGGGAGCTATACAAAAGCTGATTAGTTTGATAATATAAAGTCCAAAACTTCCATATGGCAGAATGTCATAAAAATGGGAAATAAACATGGGTAACTGGTTTTACAGAGCAAAAATACCATAAACAAACAAAAAGACAAACTAGCAAAAAGCTTTCTAACATATATTTCCTTAATATGCAAAGAGCTCTTCCAAATCAATAAAAAGACAAATATTCCAATAGGCAATTAGGCAAAAATTATGAATAGATATTTCAAAGAAAACGACATCTAAGTGGCCAATAAATATACAAGAGATTATCTTGTAGTTTTCAAAAAGCAGGTTAAATCATATATCATTTTCACTTATCTAATTGGTAGTTTTAAGAGTCTCATAATGCCTAGTGTTTCCAGGGTGTTAGGTAACTCTGAATTCTCAAACAGTGTTGGTAGGCATGTAAATTGGGACAATTTTTTAAAAAGGCAGCTTGATAATATCTATCAAAATTCAAAATGTACATTCCTGTTGACATAGACACGCCTTTTCTAGGAATTTATCCCATATACACTGTGCCTATGTATATACATATATATCTCCACATGTATATAAATGACTGTTTAATGTGCAGCATTACTTATAAGGCAAAAATTGGAAACAATCTAAATTTCCATCGGTCGGGGAATAGTTAAATAAATAATGGTACTTTGATACAATGGAATCCTGTACAGCTCCTAAAAAGAATGAAATAAGTCTCTCTCTATATTTTTATAGAATCTTGTCCAAAATATGTTGTTAAGAGAAAGAAACAAGTAGTAAAACAGTATACATAGTATTATCTCATTTGTATAAAAGTATTTGTATGTAATATCTTCTTGCGTGTGTGTAACAGAGTTTTTGGAAGGATGTACGTACAAGGAAGAGTTAACAGCGTTTACATGTGGGAGTGGGACAGAGGGGTGCTGGTGAGGGAAGAGGGGTGCTTTAACTCTTAACTTTACACCCTTCTGCGCTCTTTTAGTTTTGTTTATAACAAGCTTGTATTACCTTTAAATTAAAAAAAAATCTTATCAGTATCACCACAACAATAGCAATATCAATAGTGTGGATTTCAGAAAATATTTTAACAGCACCATCATATCCAGCTGCACGGGTTGTTCATTCTACAAATCCATAGGGCCCCATTCACAAAAATAATCTGCACAGCCATACGTATGTGCTGTGCATATGCATTTCAAAATAGTCTTTGAGATCCACCACTTTATTTTCTTTGTCAGATCAACAGATATAAAGTGCTTCATCTCTTCAAGACTCTCTGTTAGGGCAGGCCTCAACAAAATGAAAAGCAAAGCTTAAAGCCAATCAGAAGCTGGAGGCATCACAGTCCCTGACTTCAAAATATACTACGAGGCAGGGGCCGGCCCGGTGGTGTAGTGGTTAAGCTCACACACTCCAATTCGGCGGCCTGGGGTTCGCAGTTTCTGATCCCAGGCATGCACCGACGCACCGCTTGTCAAGCTATGCTGTGGCGGCGTCCCATATAAAGTAGAGGAAGATGGGCACGGATGTTAGCCCAGGGCCAGTCCTCAGCAAAAAAGAGGAGGATTGGCATCAGGTGTTAGCTCAGGGCTAATCGTCCTCACACACACACACACACACACACTATATATATATATATATACACACACACACTACAAGGCTATTGTAATCAAAACAGCATGGTACTGGTACAAAAACAGATGCACAGATCAATGGAACAGAGCTGAAAGCCCAGAAATAAAACCACACATCTATGGACAGTTAATCTGTGACAAAGGAGCCGAGAACATACAATGGAGAAAGGAAAGTCTCTTCAATAAAAGGTGCTGGGAAAATGGGACAGCCACATGCAAAAGAATGAAAGTAGACCATTATCTTGCACCATACACAAAAATTAACTCAAAATGGATTAAAGACTTGAATGTAAGACCTGAAACTATAAAACTCCTGGAAGAAAATATAGGCAGTACCTTATTTGACATGGATCTTAGCAGCATCTTTTCAAATAACATGTCTGACCAGGCAAGGAAAACAAAAGAAAAAGTTAACAAATGGGACTACATTAGACTAAAAACCTTCTGCAAAGCAAAGGAAACCATGAACGAAATGATAAGACAACCCACCAACTGGGAGAAAATATTTGCAAATCACCTATCTAACAAGGGGTTGATCTCCAAAATATATAAAGAACTCATTCAACTCAATAACAAAAAACAAACAACCTAATCAAAAAACGGGCAAAGGATATGAACAGACATTTTTCCAACGAAGATATACAGATGGCCAACAGGCACATGAAAAGACGTTTAACATCACTAATTATTAGGGAAATGCAAATCAAAACAACAATGAGATATCACCTTACGCCTGCTAGAATAGCTATAATTACCAAGACAAAAAACAACAAATGTTGGAGAGGATGTGGGGAAAAGGGAACCCTCATGCAGTGCTGGTGGGAATGAAAATTGGTGCAGCCACTACGGAAAGCAGTATAGAGATTTCTCAAAAAATTGAAAATAGAAATACCATATGATCCAGCTACCCCACTACTGGGCATTTATCCAAAGAACTTGAAATCAATGATCCAAAGAGATCTATGCACCCCTGTGTTCATTGCAGCATTATTCACAATAGCCAAGACCTGGAAGCAACCCAAGTGCTCATCAACCGATGATTGGATAAAGAAGATGTGGTATATACATACAATGGAATACTACTCAGCCATAAAAAAGACAAAATAGTCCCATTTGCAACAACATGGATGGACCTTGAGGGTATGGTGTTAAGTGAAATAAGCCAGACAGAGAAAGACAAATACTGCATGATTTCACTCATATGTGGAGTATAACAAATACGTGGATAAAGAGAACAAATTAGTGGTTACCAGAGGGCTAGGGGGATGGGGAGTGGGTGAAAGGGGTAAAGGGACACATACTTGTGGTGATGGACAATAATTGGACTGCTTGGAATGACCACAATGAAGTCTACTCAGAAAATGATAAATAATAATGTACACCTGAATTTTCACAATGTTATAAACCATTATTATTTCAATAAAGTTACTGGGGAAAAAATAAAAAATAAAAAGAAAAATAAAAAAGCCAAACTTATAGAAAAAAAAAAAATCAAGTGAACATAAAAAAAAAAAGAAGTCTGGCCGGCCCCATGGCGTAGCGGTTAAGTGCGTGCACTCCACTGCTGGCGGCCCGGGTTCAGATCCCGGGTGTGCACCGATGCACCGCTTGTCAGGCCATGCTGTGGCAGTGTCCCATATAAAGTGGAGGAAGATGGGCACAGATGTTAGCTCAGGGCCAGTCTTCCTCAGCAAAAAGAGGAGGATTGGCATGGATGTTAGCTCAGAGCTGATCTCCCTCACACACACACACACACACACACAAAGTCAATGTGAAAAACCAAATGGCAAATGAACTGGCATCACTTCTGAACCAACCCCACAGAATCTGTAGATACAAGATGAAGGTTGAAACATAGTAGGTGCCTATTGCAACCTCTGGGAGTGGAGAATGAGGAAGAAAAATGAAGGGAGAATGAAAAGATTATAAGAGGGGGACTTGCATGGGCCAACAATGATGTGTGCCATGGGGCATAAGAGTAACTCAGCTCTGGGCACCTGTCGCTTTATTCATTACCCATCCTAGACTCCAGCTCTACCTGGCATACCATTTGAAGGAGGATAGGGTTGGCATGGAAGGTCCCTCACCAGCCGACACCACCCCTCCTTTTCTTCTGCAGGCCCTTGCTCTTAACCAGCTAACAGCCACCCAAGAGTCAGCTAGAGAAAAATATAATCAGGCCTCCCATTTGTGGGCCTCTTTCTCCTTTCATTTCTGTTTCAGGTGGCTTCCCCTCTGCCTGGCCTTGCCCTGTTCCCATGCTGGTGTCATATTTTCAGATCTAAAGGAGTGGTTCAGAGCTCTCTCCCTGTCTTCCCTATGGTCTTCCACGCCATCTTTGGTCTACTACTCAGGAGGCCACCTTGGGCACACCTGATCTTCAGGGCTCATCTCTGAGGCCAAAGACACCCTTCTCCTTCTGGAAGGTCTTCTTCCTTGTTAAAATGCCATTGTTGTCAAGCTTACCTCACATTAGTTGTGGCTAGCATCTTGACTTGATTAACAGAGATGCATATGAATATTTAAAAGTAGAATTAACCAAAATTAACTTTCAGCAATTTTAGTCATTTAGATCCTGGCAACTCTAATCTCAATTAGGCTCCAGTATCCTTGAAAATAAGTTGCCTGTGGATAGTGAAACTTGTAGCTGGTTGGTGCCTCAAATTACTCAATGATTCAGATGCAGAACAACTCTTGCCATTGGGCAAGTAAATCAGAATGTCAACGCCTATGGCCCTGCCAGGGCAATGGGTGTATTCTCCAAGTTCACCAGCTGTGAAGCTATGGTGTGTTTGCCCATCACGATTTTCCTTTGTAAGTCTTCAAAGATGAAGAAAGGAGTCAGGAACCCGAATAAGCAAAACTTGGAATTTTGAGCCAGATCTATAATGAGGAAACATTAAAATATTTTCATCTGGATTGATGCCCTGCTGGTGGTATCTTTCTGTAACTATCCAGGGATAAAGTCCAACCAGAATAATAATAATTAAAAAAAATCCTGATCGAGACTCCAAACATTCTATCCTTACCAGAAACTTGGCAGCAACATTCTGGGGTGTTTTGCGTAGCCCTGTTGGGAAGCAGAGGCCTGGAATTGTGCATTTCTATAGCTTCCCTGCCTGAGCTAGGATTCCAGGATGAAGATAGTCTGTGATATTTTTCCTTCTTGGTTTTGCACACTTGATTTATTTCTTTGCCTTATATTTTCCTTTCCTAAGGTAGGCGTTGATGTACCAGCATGGTAGTAGATGACAGTCTTCTGAAAAGGATCCTTCTGCAATGGATGTGGTAGTGGGTGGAAAAAATTGAAAAGATTTGGGGTGACTGGGCATTGTGGAGGCATGGGTTGCCATTCAGCAGAGGCTGCCTGCGGGAACCACTGGAGGAGAGGCTTCTCTGGCTCTAGAAGCTTCAACAGGGTGTCCTGGGCCTGACTTCTCCACTGTTGTGAGGACGCCTGGGGGTAGGGACCAAGACCAGGAACACCTACCTTCACCATTCAGTCTCCTCTTGCTTTTCTCAGGGACTTAACTAGACCCATCCTACGATAATGGAGTTCTTGAGAGTTTATGTGGTTTGAAACAACCTTCCTTTTTATAAATGGCGGCATCTGGGATATAGAAGAAATGCCATTTCCCAGGTTAATGGTCATGTTAGTAGTGAGGGGAGAAAGGCAGCTGGTGCTAGAACCAGTACAGAATTTGAAGCCATTTTTCTTGGCTAATTATTTGGCGTTATGATAGTGCACAAGGCGTTTGGCCCTCTCTGATGAAAGGAAGGCAATAATTTCTGGTAGGTTCTGATAATACTGCTAGGAAGAGAAAGTGGGATAATGTTTCTGTAGGAGAACTTGGGGGATAGAAACAAGAATGAACTTCCATTTGAAATGTGCCTAGATACTGTCCAGAGGAAATGATAGTTTTCAAGCTGGCAATCAGAGCACAAACTGGTATACAATGGCGTAGTATCGTGGTTTTAAAAATAAGCATAGAAATGTTTCTTGTCCATACAAATGTTGTCTCTGCCACAAAGATGGTGGTAGGAAAGTGGACAAAATCAGCATTTATTTTTGCGACAGGGCTGGTAAAAAATAAAAGAGTCAGTAAATAAACAAACCTTGCAGATAAGGACTTATTTCCAAGGCTATCCTAAGGTTATCCTTTTTTAAGGGAGGTGGGACTAGGATGGAGGGTCACGGTATCCAAAGGCAAGAGGAACAGTAAATCCAAGTGCAGTTTCCACTTAACTGTGCCCCATGTCTTTGGCCTTGAAGGGCAGAGACTCAGAATTGGTCTGGTGTGGTGCTTCATCAGTCATAAAGGTTTAATTACAATCCTTATTGGCCAGGATTGTAGCATGAGGCCCAGTTACTATTGATGGGGATTCTCTGTCGTCGCCCCTCACTTTCTCCCCTTCCCACCCACCTTCCCATAGCCCCCCTATTAAAAGGATGACCAGTTTTGAATTACGGTAATAGCTGCACTCTTGGTTTAGGACCAACCTCCCTGAAATTTTCAGGACCACTAATTTGTGGTTACTCCAGTGCTGGAATGAACTTGGCGCTCTGGCCTTTAGACTGGCAGTGCAGTAAAAGTTTAAAGCGAAGACTGCCTCAGAGCCAAAAGAAGAGAGGAGATTGAAACCTAAAGGTTATCCTGAAATGCACTTTACTGTTATCTATGAGAACAAATGAGTTAAAAAAATTTCAAATACCAGAATACCCTACAGGGAGGAGATATAACTATTAAAGGGCTGTTATAGCTGCAATAAATGTAGGAACAATAAAAATAAATTGATGAAGTAAATGTCAGCGCTGTTCCCCTGAGCTGCCCCCACACCTTTGTCCAAAAGTAGAACATCTCCAATTACAGAGGGTGGAAACAGCCTTCAATGACAATATGACAAGGACAGAACACAGAACGCTGGCACAGAGAACACAATTATGCACAGCCTTGAAAAATTGTATCATAGCACAATGCATGGGAGAAATCAATTAATGATGCAGGGCTTCCACTGCTGTCTAATAATCCTGGAAAGGAAAGGAGGGGAAAAAAAAACCCTCGTACACCCAGTGCATCAAAAAGGTGACCCTTAAGTGGAAGTCTACATAATACCAGAGGTCAGTCTTCAGAGTTTATAGCATCTGAAACACTATCTTTTTTTCTTCTCAATTTTTTTCCCCTTAAAAAAATCTAACAGTCTTAAGGAGGCATTTAAGTAAAAGTCACTTCTTCTCTGGTTAAATAGCCTTGCAAAAGAGAGTTCTTTGGTGGAAAGGGCACGGATGAGCAAAGCGCGTGGCTGTCGTTGCAAGCCCACCAGCTGAAAGGGAAAAGGCAAAAGTTAGGCATAAACACGGTGGAAGGTAGAAGGTGATTTATCTTGTGCAATTTACAACAGGTGCTAAACATTACGAAAACCAGAGCTATTAAGCAATCAAATTAAGCTATAATTATAACCGAAGAAAACTGTACAGGAATTCTAATTAATTCAAATCTGAACATGTCCAAGAGGAATGCTCCAGCAACCCCACTTCTGAATGAAACAAAACAAAAATAACCCTTGGATAATGCCTTCAGATTGCACAGGAAATTAAGAAATACTTCTCGGCCGGAATATTCCAGGCATTCCTTATTAAATGGTGAGAGAAATTCCCTGCAATGCCTGAGTACTTGGCTTTTCAGGTACACACCGTATAAAGCGTGTGGTGGGGGGCTCTTCACTTGGCAGGATTTGAAGACGGAGTGGACCAAGGGATTCCACTGTTCATGTAAGCACTTCAAAGGGTCTGAGGGGTTAGCTCATTCTTCTTTCCTTTGAGGGTGTCTCCCAGGGCAGGTGAGCCTTTTAGAGAGCTCTTCACACTCCCCTTTTAGTTTTTATTTTTTTGTGCCTTCTGGACCAATTCCATTTTCTTTCAGCCACTCCTCTTCCAGTCCTCAATCCCAGTCTTTTCACTTGACTTGAGCTTTCTGCTCTTCTTCCGCCCCGGGGAGCCTGGCATGTCAGAAGACCAGGGCAGGTTTTCTGTTGGATGCATCCAAACCATGCCAGTTGTGTCCCGTTAAGCCACAGATGTTATGGGAAGAAGGGGACGTTTAGATATTTGAATAAGATTTCCAACCCAAAGACTGAACCATTTGATTAGGGTGCCTATTTCCCTAATTCATGATGTTTTCATTTTAACAATTCAAGAACAGGAACAATAAAAACAACAGCAATGATAGCTAACATTTATCAAAAGCTTATGGTGTACTAGATACTGTGCTAAATCCTTTATCTGGATTATTTCAATTAATTCTCTCAACTACTCTATGAAGTAGGCACTCTTATAATACCCATTTTATAGAGGAGTCAGGACCCACCGTTGGCTGTTAAATTGATTGTAAAACAAAGACTCTTTTCTTTTTATTCATGTGATGCTCTTACATTTCTACATAATTTAACATAAATTCTCTTTACTCTTCACTCTCTCAGGTTAAAGTGGTGGGGAGTGTGGGTGGAGGGAGAGTGATTTTTCGGAATGAGTTTGCCTTCTAGACTGAGTGTAGCATGGCCCCTGTTGTTAGCACAGTTTTGCCCGCCATTTTGAATATTCACCTCTGAACATATGCTTGACTTTTGCCTCAACCTTGCTTCCATTCACCTTAGAGTATGGCACTTAGAGGCAAAGATGTGTGGAGAAACACTGAATTTGTGCATACTGTTAAATTCATAGCACTTTTAACCATTACTGGATTTTATGTTCCCACAGGAATCGCCATGCTGACTGTTGATAGCATTGATACAGGGCAGTAGCTTATTTTTCTGCTGTGGTCTGGGTCCCTCTGAGCGTCCCTCCAAGGCCACATACTCTCTCCCTTTGATTCTCGGGGTAGGAGAGAGTTGATAGTGCTAGCGTGGTAAGATCAGTCCATAAAAGTTTGCTGGAAGCATCTAATAATAGCACTGTGAAGAAATTCTGATTCCCATGGATAGATGAGGAAACCAAGAATTAGAGAGTTAGAAATTTGACCAGGGTCACATTGCCAGTTATGTGGTAGAAGCAAGAAATGAGCTAGAGTGCAAAGTGCTCTGCCATGGGCCACCCCACTTATGTGTGTGCGTGGATACCTACACCCACATGCACGGTTTCCCTTCACTGCCCTCGCAGCACCCTGCAAGAGATACAGAACCCCACCTTCTGTATCTTTCTTTCCCTCTTGCTTTTGAGGGCATCTGCCAAACCTGGGACTGAGAGGAGTGCAGAAACTGCCCGAGGCTCACTGCAGGGAAGTGTATGCCAACAAAAATGGCTCTGTGTAGGGTACCAGCTAGCAAGGACCTCCAACCTGGAGACTCCTGAAGGGCAGCCTAGGGATTCGGGGACCTAGCACAGGATTTGGCACACAGTAGCCCCTCAACAGAAAGTAGACAATGTTATTATTACACCTGCTCTCATGGAAATATGTACTAGCTGGGCAAAAGCTAAAATGGGCATACATTCAAAAAGATAAATAATAATCCTTAAGTAGTTGTTACGTGCCAAGGCCCTTACACACATGTTCTTCGATTCTCACAACAACACAATGAGGCTGATACAATTACTATCCCCAACCCAAGGCCAAGGAAATTGGGCCTTAGAGAAATTCAGTGACTTGCCCAAGGTCTCACAGCTAGTAAAGGGCAGAATGGGGACCCCAGCTCAGTCAGGCAGACCCAGGAGCCCGGCTCCTGAGCAACAAGCTATGCCCATCACAAGCCCATGTTGTAAGAGGGGATCCCAAAGGCAGAGTGTGAAAAGCCCAGTGGGAAAGGGCTCTGGGCCTGGGGTGGGAGCAGTGAGGAAGTGTTGTCCGGACAAGCTTAATGAAGGAAGAAGGGTTTTTTCAGCTGGGCTCTGAGAGGTAAGTGGGATTTGGGAGGGCAGTGAATGATAGGGAGGGAGGGAGACGTGTGTAGGCCTCACAAATGGCATGACAGAGGGCAACCCCAGCCTGAGGGCCTGGAGTAGAAGGACCCACAAGGTGAGTGCCATTGGTCTCCCTTCCCTTTCAGGATTCTGCCTTGGTTCCAGCTTGCGTACTGCTTCAGGTTGAGGCAGGCCTCCCTCACCCCTAGTGTGACCTCAGGCGCTCTCCTGAGCTTGCTGCTCCTGTGGAGGTGGCAGATACCCTTGGGATCCCCCAGGGATCTTTTCGCCATTGCTTATAGCCTCGAGTGTAATCTGTGCTTTGAAAGAAGTGGGCAAAGGCCTGTGCTTTGAAAGAAGTGGGCAAAGGCCTGCGGTGGCCAGTGCCCTGATAAGCTCTGCTTGGCTGTTTGGCCATATGGGAATTTTCCTAGCCTCTCCTCTGCCCCTCTGGTGTCCTGTCCTCCCCCGTGAGGAGCTGCTGGAGTTGGGGAGGCCCTGGCACTCAATAAGCCTGTAACTCTGCTTCCAGCTTTTGAAATCCTCCCCAGGTTTGCATAAGTAATGGGCACCCCTCCCGTCTGTGGGGTGAGGCTAATTTTGCCCTCATGCAGTGAGACTTGCTTTTAAACTGGTCTAGAGGGTGGCCCAGGGGCAGCTCCAGGGGTGTGGCTAGAGCCCTGAAACAGGCAAACCAGTGTGGCAGCCACCCAGGTGACCTGAGTCCTGCTCACTCTCTGTGAAGTTGGACCGGGAGTCCTTTCTGTGACCAGAGCACAGTGGTGATGAGCTCTGGCTTTGAGATCCAATAGCCTGGATTTAAGTCCCAGGTCTCTCATCACCAACAGTGTGGCCCTGGACAGATCACTCAATACTCCATTCCTCAGTTTCCTCAGTGCACCTCTCATATGGCTTTTGCGAGGAGTCAATGGAAAAATACGTGGAAAATACTTAGAAGAGCATCTGGCACATAATAGATGCACAGTAAATGATAGCTGTTCTGTCCTGTGAGAGTTCTAGGAATCTTGTCCTACCTGCCCATTTCACTGATGGGGGGTCTGAGACCCAGAAAGCTTGTTTCCCTGCTTAAGGTCATCTGCCTGGTATCAGAGCCAGGGCTGTGCTCCAGCGGCACTGGGCCCCCAAGCCAGGGCTTTTCCACCGAGCTGGGGTTGGGGCTGTTTCTCAAAGCATGGCGTAGGATCCCACGCATCTTGTCAAAAATAGATTCCTGGGCCGCAACCTAGAATCACTAAAACAGAATTTTTGGGGTGGTGCCTGAAAATCTGTATTTTAGTCCAGAGCATGCCCCTCTCATCCGCATCTCCCGCCTCTCGCTTGCTTCCTTTGTACTCTAAAGCTTGAGAACTGCCGGCCTCGCTTTGGGTAGTTTGGTCAAAATACAAAAGGATTAACCACAGCAAAGCCTCCAGGTTTTCCAGTCAGCGCGAGTTTGCATCCTGCCTCCTGTGCACCCTGCACGCGGCCCCGGCCTCCCCTCAGGGAGCTTACAGATCTGTTGATGGGCATGTGAGGTGGGGGCGGGGGGAACTGTGAGAAACGAAGAAGGTCAGTAGGGATTTAGGTGCTCAGGGAAGGCTGAGATGATTGGTAACGCTGACATTCAGAGAGGGCAAAGGCCGGTGAGTGGAGAGGCAGGAAGGGCTTCAGGACAGGGAGGCCGTGGCAGGGTGGCGAGCTCTGAGTAGGCAGAGGAGAGAGGCAAGGGCAGCTCAGCCAGAGCCACCTGGGGAGTGGAGCGTCTGGGAGCAGGTGTCACTGGGGGCGGCTGCAGGGGTGTGGAGTGGGGGGACGGCATGACTTACCAGCTACCAAGACACCCACCCCCTTCTTTTGATACAGTCTGTTCTTTTATGATTAAACAAACACACACCCTCTGTCCAAAGCTACTGTTGATTTGATTTCGCCTGTATCCTTTATTATTAATTTTTTGGTGGCTGTGGGAGGGCAGCTTGCCTGTTGATGTCCTTTGTTCCTACAGCCCCACAGGGACAGCAGAGGCCAGCATGGACACGGCGTGGCCACAGGAAACGTGGGAGCAGCAGACAGGCAGGGCAGGAGGGAAATGGCCCGGTGTGGGGGGGTGCGACTTGGTGATGCTGGCTGGGTGCCACCTCCAGCAGCAGCTGCCTGCACCCCCTCCCTCCCACGCTGCTCCATGGTTATCCCCTGTCTGCTCGGAAGGGGTGGGGTGGGCTGACCTTTGTGGCAGATGTGGAAGAAGAGAGTGCCCTGGTTCTCGTCACTGGAGGTTACGTAGATTTATCTGTGCTGCTTTACATCCTTTCTGGAACCTGGCAGGCTGTAAATTAGAAATAAATAAAAATAGATTTATCAGCACTTTCCAAGTTTATACCAAATTCGAGGTGGCAGTGGAAGTGCCTCTCTGAGCCCTTTAAGTCAGGGATCAAGGTGTGTGTAAGGATAAGGATCAGATGTCTGCTGCCATCCTCTGGGTCTCTCTCACTGAGCAGAAGCTCCTGGCCAGACATCTGGATGAAAGAGGGGACACGTGATAACTGCTAATGTTCCCGAGTGCTAACCGGAGACCATTTGCTGTGACAAGCCCTGGATGTGGATTAACCCTTCAAGGTGGGTACCAATATCACCATTTTCCAGATGAGAAAACCAAGGCCCAGCAAAAATAAGTTAATCCCCCAAGGATGCACTGGTGAGTAGTAGATTGTAATTGGAACCTCCACAGGTCCCACTCAAGCCTAGGCCACAGAACAACTGCCCTGTTTGCTTGGAGGGAGAAGGGACTCTGCATGTTTATTACTTGTTGGTTGGGGAGACAGCTGATGTACTTGGCTCTGTTTCATTCAGAGGCTGGCGGGAGTCAGCATTGTTTGCGTTGGGTGGACTGGCAGCTCCTGGAAGGCAGGGCTGGGGCTGGTTGAAGAGCTCTGCTGAGGGCCCAGCACCTTGGACTTGTGTGGATGGTGCCTTTGGCTGTAGATGGTCAGGTGCAGCCATTGTTGTCAGAAATCCTCTGCCCAGCTTTCATGGATAACCACCTTTTCACTACTAGCAAGCTCTCACCTTCTCATCATTCTTTTTTCCCACTAAGTTTACCATCTATCAATGGTTCTTGCCTGTGCAATTACTACAGTGTATATGCTTAATGGTGATTTTCTATTTCTATCATTTCTTCCACATTTATTAATTGGAATTCTGCTGTAAAAAATAGATACCCCTTCCCTCCCATCTATCTATCTATTTAATTATTTCTATCAGTATGGACTCATGGATATTTATTGTACTAAATCCATAGATCACCTTTAAATCCTGCTGCCATGGTTCTGAGTTCAGCCTTGCCTCCTTTTTTGCCTGGATCATTGCAACAGCCTCCTAACGGGTCTTCCTGCCTCCGACCTCCTCCCTTTCAAGGCAGACTTTACACATCCACCTGAGGCTGGGCAGTGCCAATCTGACATGTCGCAACCCTTTAGTTCCCCTCTTTTGCTCATAAGCCCCTTTGAGTGATGGTATAATGGCAAGTCACATTTGATGAATACTTGCTAAATGCTTTGCATGCATACGCTCATTGAATCCTCACCATACTTGGATGGATTAGGTAGTATTACCTGCAGCAGCAGCAGCATCCCCCTGGTGCAGATGAAGAAATTGAGGAAGAATTAAGCAACTTCCCCAGGGTTGCTGAGCTGTTAAATATCGAGCTTATACTCTCAGGCACTAGACTCTACCACCTGCTAAATAAGCCCTTAATGATCTGACCTTGGCTACTTCTCCAGCAACATTTTCACCAGCCCTGGCATTCATTGCGCTTTCCATAAACAGTACTTGTAACAGAAGTAGAGTTTCTCACCCAGTGTTGCTAAGGGTCCAGATGACATTTTGGCTGCAGTGGTGGTAGGGGCATTGAAAGCAGCAGAAGGAACAGTTTTCTAAGAAGTATAATTGTATAAATAGTGGCCAACTCTCCTATGACTGTACATGAGTCTATTAATTCATATGGTCATATAATCAACTAGATTGTAACTCTTGTGAATTTCTTGCCTACCTGCCCAGACCTGGAATGACCTCCCAGGCCTTTATTACTTTTTCTGTTTCTTCTTTACTTTCACTAGACTTTACTTTTGCTCAGGGTAAGGTCAACCTCCTCTGCAAAGTTCTTCCTGAGCACTCAGTCTGCCATGATGCCTTTCCCATCAGATTCCTTCACTGGGCTTGAACATGTAGGTTCTACTTTAGGTCTCTGAGACCTAGGGCTGTAAGAGCTTGTGGTCAAGGATCAGGTATTTTAACTTGTTACATGCCTTCACTGCCTGGAAAGTTGCCTTCTGTATGATAACATGCTCAATTTGAGGATTTAATGATTGATAACTAGGTATAAGTGAAGAGTAATGACTCTCAAGTAAGCTAATACAGGCCTCAAATCCATTATCAAAACCCTTTGGGCCATATGTGTTTAGGAATACAGAATTGTTTAGTAAATGATTTTTAAAAATTTTAAAAAAGTAAAAATTTTAAATAGCCTCATGACAAGTTTTACCATCAAATAAGTTCCAATTATTTTTTCTTTCATTTTCAGAGCTTTTTCTATTTTGGAATTGCAGATGAAAGATTGTACACTGGCATTAAGGTATTATTAGTGGGTGGCATAAAAAGGCACCAACATTTTGTTCTGCTAGTCAAGATGAGAGACTTCCAGGGATGAGATTAGCAGTGGTGAGTAGGGGAGTTCTGTGACCCCTCACCTGGTCGTGGATTGAGACCCCATGTGACAGGATGAAGAGGCCAGTTAGAGCAATTACAGTTGTCTAGGAGAGAGGTCCCAGAGGCCTGACTGGGGGTGAGGTGATGGGATGGAGAAACAAATGTGTGAAATGTTACAAAGAAATGAGGCACAGAACTGGAGGGGGCAGTGCAATCAGATGTTCCCAGACTTTGTGCTCCATGGCTGGGGAGAGTGTCGATGTCTTGAACAGGGCTAGGGAAGAGGGGAGTTGGGCCGAGGAGATGGATGTACTTGAGCATGTGGAATGCACTTGAAGCCCATCCAAGTGGAAATACCTTTATGACTAAAAGAGAAAATGAATATGAAACTACTTCTACAGTAATTTGTGGTATGCAAATATTTGTTATTGTCATCAATCTCTCTATTATTATTATTCCTCTGTTATTTTGCAACTACTCTCATCACTAGCCTGCAGTCCAAGGCCAGGCCCATTCTCAGACCAGCATTTGCTCAGGTGTCCATTCTGATATGCTCCCGAGTTTCCCAGGAAGCTGTCACATGTGTGCTCTGTTGGTTTGCATTGTCAACCTGTAAATGGTCACTTATTTATTGAAAAACAACAGGCTTTGTCTCCGAGTGGATACTTGGAGCCCAAGTTTCCTCTGGGGGTGCAGGTTTCCTGGCCGGGTTATGAACCCTGGGAAATAGAGGACTGAATGGATATAGTGTCAGGCTTGTAGGTCATAAATTTCCTGGTTAGGCTTTTACAAGTAGAATTGTAGAGGTGGAAATATCACAAAAGATGTCTTCCTCTTGCTAAGATTAAAATAGCCCTTGGCCAGCAATCCCTGGTCAAAATGACCGTCCTCATAGCCAACTGGAAGCCTCCTGCAGTAGGGCTAGTTTACCCGTCTCCTTTTCTTGGCCCACCCTGCAGGGCTGGTCCAGCGGGCCAGCTGGGTGGTTGTGTGTGGGTCCAGTGTAGTGGGCAGGGTTGCTCTGTCTCCCTGCTCTGTGCCTCTCGCACTGTTTGTTGGTGTTGCTGGGAGCTCTGTGGAGACTCTCGGGACTAGCAAGCAGGAAGGAGAGATGGGGAGATGGGTTGAGGGATTATATAGAAAGGGAAAGTAAAATTGGCAAATTTGATTCAACTCTGATCTCAGTTCTTAAGGATTGCTTTGGATAGAGCCAGATAGTCTTCAAGAAACGAAAGCCTCACCTCTCTGAAGAAGTGCCAGCCTTCATGAATGATTTACATGGTTGATGCTGCCCATCAGCAGTCCCCAAATACAAGAGGGTTCTCACTCTGTCCTCATCCTCACCCTATCCTTCCATCTGGGTCAAGGGAGGGAGAAGGACCTGGTCTTGGCCTTTCTCAGTGGTTCCAAACACCTACCTAAACACGCCCTGAGTGACCCAGCGCCGTATCTGTTGCTACAGGGAGAGGGTGCCAAGAGGCTCTCCTCTTGTAATTTAAATGCTCCTTTAAATGGCTGTAAACTTGCCACCAGAGATGGTAAAGGCTGGAGCCCTCTTTAGCATTCTTGGACTTGAGCATCTGCTCCTTCCCGAGGGTGTTCAGTTTTGTAAGGAGGAGATGGCAACCTCAGTGAGGGTTCTTGCCTCGAGGTAGATCTGAGCAACAGCTGTGGTGGGGAGCAGCTTCAGCACTGGCATTGATGTGAGGGCCTTTCCTCCATGCGGTGGAGAAACGCTGAGAGCTCCAAGGGCTGCTGGCTTAACCTACATGCATCGTTTTCCCTCCTGGGGATTTTACTCTCACCTGGCTCAAGCTGCCACCTGAGCTAGAACACCTTGATAGTCCTTTTTGGGGTCTGAGACAGTCTTTCTGTCCTTCAGATTGCATCTGCCCTCAGCTCACCTTGCTTTCACCAGGAAGAAATGGGAACACAAGGAATCACAATTCTGAGGTTTGAGTTGGGAAGCAACTATGGACATGATTGGACTTATATTCAATCATGTGTTGAATGCAAACTCTGGGTCCCTCCCATCTCTCTCTTTCCAAGTTCCTGAACTGCCCACTTACCACCTCCCCTCCCACCTTTCCACTCTTCACCTCATTACAGTCTGGGCTCATGACTTTCCAAGTCCAAAGGGATCCTGTACGTTTTTGGCTAACTTGACCTCTCAGTGGTTTTGGACACTCTTGGCTGTTCCCTCCCTCTGGAAAGTCTCCTCCATTGACTCCTGTGACTTTATTCCCTTGGGCTTTGGGCAAGTTATTTAGCCTCTGTGAGCCTTGATTGCCCGTGTACCATGGGAACAGTTATAATACAGCATGGAGTTGTTGTGAAGAATAAATTATATGATGTGGTGTTTCCTCATATGAGGCTATGGGTACCACTATAGATAATGTTTGATGAACAGTTCATTGAACATTATAATTATATATTTTATTCCAATGTGTCTTACCAAAAATTAGCACATTGAACTCATGATTATATTATGATGCCATGAAATTTTCCTCTTAAAATAATGGTAAATAAGTAAATTGATTGACAGAAGAACATTTAGCAAATGATATTATGAGTACACAAAGATACAACCAAAATTATAAAGGTTGTACCCAGGTAGTGGAAATTTGAAAAATACTGAAATTACACAAATAGAGGTACTAGCAAGGTGCCTGGCACATAGTAAATGCTAGTTATTAATTAATTATTATGATTATCTTACTCTCTAATCATGTTTTTTCCTTTCTTTACTAGGTCCTCTTCCTCATTCTGCCCTTTAAACACACACTCATACACACAGAATATATGTAGGATATGTGTGTGTGTATATATATATATAGAGAGAAACACTATAAATATATACTGTAGCTCTCTCTCTCTCTCTCTATATATAGAGAGAGAGACAGACAGAGAGAGACAGACAGACAGAGAGGGAGAGAAACTCACTACTCTGATTACAACCCAGGAATTCTGGAGCTAATTGTGTCTAATGTATGATCCTTCCTCAACCTGTGTAGACTTTCAGGAGAAGGGAGACGAGCATAAACTGAAATAGAGGAAGGCATTGTTTGTAGAGGAACACCTGAAGGAGATCTTGAGTGTTCACCAGTGTGACCCATTGGAAATTGCCCACTTGTGGCCTTCTCTATGCCCCGCCAGCCCCTAGTACCCTCAGAGGCCTGGTGGTCAGCCCTTCGGGGGATGGGAGAGCTGTGTGGAAATGAAGCAGTGGCAGCCAGGTGTGGATCAGATATCTCTAGGGGACTCCAGAGTTCCTGACTCTCACCAAGGCCCCACTCTGTCCTCACCTGACAGCAGCTGGGTGTTCTGGAGACCTGGATGTGAGCAGTTACTTGCTGTCCCAGTGGGCTGAGCCGGGACCCAGATGCCCCTGAGGCTGGCCCTGGGACCAAGAGGGACTTGTACAAATACACACTGATTCCCCACCAGAACTGTTGGAATGTGTTCTAAGCTGTATCTACAGATGATAAGTATATTTTAAATATTCATGACCATGTCCCACAGCAGACCCCATTGCCAGAGTGTCCCCTAAACTTCTCTGGAGCAGCACCGTTGGTCTCTCAAAGGCCCTCCCCCCTCCAAAGGGGATTGGAAATCTTCAAATCCTGGGGTTGCATTAGGATTTAACTGTGGACCCTGTGCCGTGTCCCACATAGACTTGTATCAGAGTTTTTATGTATGTAAGACAATGGAAGAAATGTACCAAAATGTGTTATCCTGACGGGGGCTTAAATCTACCTAATCCAGTGGACTGATTTAAGGGTGTGGTGGTTGCAATTCTGTGGATAATGTATTTTCTGGAATGAGAGATGGAATGAGTTGAATAGAAAATCTACAAGCTTCCTCATCTTGGCTATCTGACCCACCCCTCCCCAAAACCACCAGCCAGGCCAGAACCTATTCTAGAACCTGAGCTGGAGGCAGGTAGGACTGGCAGAGACATCCTGTCTAGAATTCTGTCTCCCTCTCAGGGGAGCTCTTGAAGAAACTCTGTGGCAATTTTCCTGCTCTTCTTATCAAAGAGAAGGATTTCATTTGCTCATTTATAAATGGGTGCTGTCTAGTAGTTAAATCTGCTAGGGAACTGGGGTGTGGGAGCGTGCTTGAGAGTTTCTTGTTGATAAATATCACATGGAAATGGAGTTCTGCTAGCATAAGCCAACTCCTGAAAAATGGGTCCCTTAATGTCCTCTCAATGAGACCAGCTACATGACAACTAGCCTGGGGAGCTAAAATACTGGTGAGAAATTGAAGCCATAGATCTGTCGCAGAGTGCGGCCTCATCAGCTGTGATTGTTTGGTGTTAAGTTGAAGCCCTCTGGTCTTGCTTGCATCTGACGGATGGCAGCTTGGCGATCAACTAGGGCAGGAAAGGCTGGTGGTGGGTGCGGCTGATGCCAGGTGCTAATTTTATGTATGTCGGCCTCTGGCCTGCACTGGGGATGCCTCAGGGGAGAAGAGAGACCCATTAGGGCTGGTGATTGCACCAGTTGGGGTCCAGCCAGGAAAACAGGAACCATCCGAGATATTTCACACAGAGGAGATTTAATGCAGAGAATTGGTTACAAAGGTGTCGGAAGGAAGGGCCAGAGGAGCAAAAGGGAAGAGGTAGGGTAGTGGTGAAGGAGCAGAAGAGGCAATACCTAGAGAGGAGGAAGCTGCTAATCCCTGTGGACTGACCTTGCACCTGAGCCCACGGCTGTTCTGCTGGAACTGCTGAGGAGGTGCCGCTATCACCCTCCCGGGCATCTGGAATCAGGAATGAGTCCATCCCACTGCCGCTATGGCAACTGCCAGTCGGTGCCAGAGCTGCCTCTGATGTCTGCGAAGAAAGCAGGAAGCTTTTCTCTTTCTCCCACCTTCTGATCTCCCACGAATGCCTCTCTTTGGCAGAACCTAACCAGAAGCTGCTGGAGACTGTGAGGTATAATTTGCAGACTCCCAGCCCCAGTGCTAAAGAGGAGAGTATAGAAGGGCCTGTGTGGAATTGAGAGGCAACAGATATAGAAATGATAGAGTTCTTGTGACTAAGGTGCAGAAGTGGAAACTAAGAGAGAAGTTCCTAACTTGGTTCAACTAAGGCATTTTCAAGATTTAAAATCCATTGTGCCCTAAGTATGTCTTTTTTTCCTACAATTCTCTGCAGAAAAGAAGGTAGAGTTGGAAGGAGATCAATATTTCACCCAGGGCAAGAATGTCCTCTGCAGCTTTTGGGAAGCACAGGAAGATGGCCCTGTAGCTATTGCTTGAACATTTCCAGTGACGGGAAGCTTGCTACCTCAATGAGGTAGCCAGTTCATTTCAAAGCTGAATAGTCTAACTATTGGCAAGCATTTTGTTGAGCTGAAACCTGTCTTTAAAGAACTTCTGTCCATTCGTCCTTGTTCTGTACACCATAGGTGATTTTCTCCCCCCACCTCCTCTTTACTTTGGGAGGTTCTAGAGTGTTATGTGGGCTCTGGGTTCTGTATTAGTCAGGAGTAGGTTTGTTCATGAATGAGAGGACCCCTGCCCCCTAATCCCCCAAAAAGTGGCTTAAACAAAGTTTAGAATCTGGGGGAGGCAGTATAGGGTAAGTTGGAGACTCTGCCCTGTCAAGTCTCCAGGGGCCCAGTCTCCTTCAACATTTCTCCTATGCCATCCGCAAAGTATAGCCCTCATCCTCATGGTCCAGGGTGGAGCTCTAGTCCTCACATCCATGTTCCAAGCAGTAGGATGGGTGGAGATGGGAGTGGGGTGCGCTGAGTGGGAGGCTAGTTCTTTCTTAAGGAAGTGTCCTGGAAGCTAACACTGGAAACTTCCACTTACATTTGATTGGCCAGAACTTGTTCACATGGTCAAAATCTAGCTGCAAAGGAGTCTGGGAAATGTATTCTTTATCTGGATAGCTAAGTACACAGTCAAAACTTATATGACCATGGAAAAGAAAACAACGGATATCGGGGTACAGCAAGCACTCTACCGACAGAGTCAAGGTTTTGGCTTAGCACAGGCCAAGCAATGTGCTAGGCCAGTGCTTCTCACATTTAATGTGATATCAATCCCCTGGAAGTTTGTTAACTGCAGATGCAGACTGAGTAGATTTCATTGGGGCCTGAGATTCTGCATTTCTATCAATCTCCCAGCAGATATTAATATTGCTGGTCCAAGGACAAGAGGAACCACAAAGGCTGGACTCTGGAAATACAGTGTTGAACAAGACGGACAAAGGCTCATCTTGCACCCCACAGGTGGAGTTAAATCCCAGTCGTTTTACTGTAAACCTACCTTTTGGAGATGCGGTGAGATTAAAAGAGCCTGGCTTCCAGGAGGCGTTGAATGTAGCTTCCTTCCTGCCTTTGGAGAGTCTCCCCATCTGCCCTCTAGGAGCGCGCTGATTGGGCCAGACAACATGAGCTGCTCAAATCCAGTGTGTCAGCCACAGACTCCAGAAAAACTAGGCAGTGGGGGTCTTCCGAGACCCAGGCAGGATCTTCAGTGATTGCGGCCAGAGAGGGTCCACCAGGCACCGACGACAAGAGAGAGGAAGCTTCAGGCCGGGCATGGGGCAGTGCAGCAGAGAATGCTTCCTCCTGTGCCGGGGAGGACCAGGGCCTGAAAGAAACAAGGCCGCCACTGCGGGCCTGCCCAGCTCCCCATCTGCTCAGGGAGAAAAAGGACACGGAGCAGAGGCAGGAATTCAGGCAATTAATCCTTTATTTAAAGAATAATAAACAGCCAGATTTTACATACTGAAAGAAGGAACAAGGTAAAAGGGGTTAAAAACTAAAAAGCAAGGATGGCAGACACCAATTAACACAATGCTAATTGACAATTTCCCCAAGCTTCCATGAAACATGCCAGGCCGATTTCCCCAATTGCTAATTAAATCAAACCGCACACACAATACTAATTTCCCTAACTTAGGGAACTCAGTAGACAAATAAAATGAGAAACTAACTTAAACATTTTGTCAAAGTATGGGAAGAAGGATGAATGAAATCTTAACATGAGTAAACTTTGGCTCCACATAAATTTGTTAAAGTTCTGGCATGTTTAATGAAGTCTTGAAATATCCCAGTATCTCCATTCTACTTGCAATTGCATAAATGCACTTTGCTAATCACAAAATAATACACAGCAGTCCTCTTAAACTTATGTTCTCTCCCTCCGGTGAAGGGTACCCAGCGCATCATGGAAGTGACATGTAAATTGCACCATTAAAAATTATAAAATACATACTTAATTACAATTAAAAACAAAGGAATAACTTTTCTTTAAAATAGTCCCTGAGGTTCTTTGAGCTGAAGTCTGGCCTTGTGAAAAAGAGAAGCCAGTCACTTAATCACATAGTTGAGTGTAGAGGCAGCTCGCCTTGGCTGGCATTCTCGCAGTCTCCCCCTCCTCCCAGCCCTGCACACACACTTGCTCTGATCTGTCTCAGGGGCCCCATCGCCCCCTCTTCCCACCAGCCCCTGCTGCAGCCTGCTTTGAAGTGTCCCCTTTACCCTCTGTGCTACACTCAGGGCCCACTAGAAACATCCCCGTTGAATTATGCCATCAGAGAACAGGGACGGATCTTTGAGGTCATCTATCTCATTCGCTCATTTTACTATTGAGGAAACTCAAGCCAAGAGATGCAGATATGCCTAAGATCTGACAGCTGGCCTGAGGCCTCCTGCTTTTTTTTTAATTATGCAAGAAATATATGATTATCTTAATAATCCTAGCTAACACTGGCATAGTGTTTACAGTGTGCCAGCCACTATTATAAGCACTCTACGAAATGAACCCTATTGATCCTCACGATCATCCTGAGAGGTGGATATCACCATTTCCCCATTTTACAGATAAAGAAACGGAGGCACTGGAGTGTTAAATAACTTACCCGAGGTCACATCCTTAAGTAGCAGAACTAGACTTGACTCCAGGAAGACTGGCTCCAGGTCCACGCTCTTAACTACTCTTTTAGTCTGCTCCTTTGTAGACTGATTAGAAAATACAGATGGAAATAAAGTAGAAAGTGAGATGCAAATGTCACCTGTAATAACACTACCCAGAGAGATATAACCATTATTAGAATTCTGAATATAACCTAATTTGCCATCCTTCTTCTTACATATTAAAAAAATAGAATCACACATGTTCATATGCCCTCACATGATTCACTTGATTTTGCTTTTTTCTCTTAAAAACAGCTTTCCATGGCTTATAAGTGCACACGTGTAACATGATCTTCAGTGGTTGAAATGCATTCCATTGAATGGATGTGCCACAATTCATTTAACCTGTGCACTGTGGTTGACATTTAGGTTGCTTTCTTCTTTCTCTCTTATAGCATGTTGCAATGGATCTCTATATAGAAACATCTTTATCTTCTTGTTGGGTTTTGAAATGGTAATCCCTTCACTATTAAATATATGGAAACCAGAAGATCTGAAAGGCAGTGGGGGGGAGTGGCAGATGGAGGCGGGGATGCCCCTAGATATGCAGAACTAGGAAGCTGGACTCTCAGTCAGCAACAGAGGAAACCCTGTCTCCCCAAATACAATATTTCACCTCACGTCCATTCTTGTGCAGCCCGTTTCTCAGGGATCATTAAGGCAAGGGCCAGAGCCCCACTCCCCAAAAAGAATATAATAGGAGACTCACCTTCTGTGGCTCAGTAAGCTATTCTTTGAGGGGGTAGGTGATTAGCTTTAGATATATGTATGTATTTTAAAAATTATTGTTGTTATTATTATTTTAGGGTAATGGCTGTTCAGTGGGGTGGGTATACAAGAACTAGGCTGTTGGTGAAACTTGTTTACATGGATCTACATGTTCCACCCGGCAGCCAGAGGGGCAAGTAGACATCTCTGCTCAGCCTGGGATGTAGGCATGGGAGGTGGCCACGCACAGCTGCAGAGCTGGGTTCTTTGGTCTTTTTGTCCTGGCTGGTATCCGTAATGCATTTGTCAGGAGGGAGGCTGCTTATCTGTCCTTGTCCCTTCCTGGGACAAAGGCAGACCTGTCACTGTCAGATCAAGGGAACTCTGAAACCGTGTGGAAGGACAGCTGAAAGTCTTTCTCGTTCATTGTGATTTATCATAATCACTGACCCCTCCCCCAGGATGAAATAGGAATGAAATAGTAATGTGATAGGTTAATGCCGATAATTAAAGAGAGTTTAAGACCAGTGTGAGACTGAACTGTGTGTGTGGGTGGTTGAAATGGTTGTTTGATGTGAAAGTCAATGATTGAGTTATTCAGAGAGAGTGATTTCCAAATGATAATTTTACACTTTACGTAACTGATTTTGATTTATTATAGTGGCACCCAGTCGAGCTGCTTTAGTTCTTAAGGGGCTGTCAGCTTTTCCATCCTAAACCCTGGTTTGGAGCCCACACACACACAAACCTGCTCATGTCTGAAATTTGACATTGTTGTTGTTATCTCTCTGGCATGGCTTTTCCCCCTTGTCCCTCATAAGAGTTTATGGCTTGCTTGGCTTTGCAGTTTGTAATCTGGCAGAGGGGTGTGTGTGTGTGTGTGTGTGTGTGTGTGTGTGTGTTCTTGTACACGAGTGAATGCACACATGCCTGTGTATGTGTATAGTGAATGGTCCAGATAACTCGATTTCTCCTTCTCTCTCACTGTGGCTCTATGAAAGCTTTCATCTTTTGTCATTTAGCAAGAGGTAGGGCCATGCTGGAAATAGGACCCCACGGGCAGTTGGAATGAAAACGGTATAGCAGTGGCAAATTGCAATGCTGCCTCAGAACTGAAAGGAGAGAGTGAAAGGCGTGGGGGGAGCCCTACTTCAGATCAGCCCAAGAGAAGGAACGTAAGACTTTGAGAATGTAGGAACTTACGCCAGGTAAATCCATCTGAAAAATCAGGCCTCCAGAGAGGCTGCTGCTTCTCATCTAAATCTTTTTTTTCTGGAAGTGATGCAAACCAAGACACAGATCTCCTGCTGATCTTTTTTGGAAGAGCCTAGAATGCAAGTGCCACATGACAGGCAGGCAGGTTACTTATCCTAACGTATCTGCTTGGTTAATACCGTATTCTGCCACCCCTTGAGCCCCCAGCCCTCCTTGCTTTGGAACACCTGGGATGGAGGATTGCTAATTTTTATGGATGGAAGCAGTGACACAAGAACCATTCATTAACTGACAATCTAACTGAGCACTTATATATGGTGTAATACTATGGACAACAGCTAATATTTGTTGAGTGCTTACTTTGTGACAAGTACTGTTTTAAGGACTTTATCTATAATAACTCATTTAATTCTCCCTAGAGCCCTATGAAGTAGTTTTTTTTTGGCCTCATTTTACTCATCAGTAAACTGAGAGTAACTACCTTGCCCCTGAGCATTCAGTGCGGCGTCTGCACTTGGCGTTCGGCTCCAGCCTCTGTCCTAGTGGAAGATGCCCCATTCCATGCTTACTCCTTCGGTAAAGGAGGTCTTTGCTTCCCCAGGTCTTTTGGATGGCTGGTTACAGCTCCGTGATCTGTGGCTCCCAAGCAGGCAGGAATAAAGCAGCCCCATCCAAGAATATGCTGGAAAATTGTGGCGCCACTCAAGGAGTTTGGGGATGATGAGGAAAGGTTGGGGTGAGTGGAAGGAAAGAAAAGGAGCTGGGACACCTTTGTGGAGGAAGAGAGGAGGGGGAAGGGAAAAGAGGCATCAGCAAAGAGGTTCTGGAAGCCCAGACTCTACCCTACTCTGGTCTGGCATTTGGGTCAGAATCCCACAATGACAGGTCCTGAAAGGAGCTTTAAGTTCCCTCACTTGTAGAACTTGTCAACTGGTTGCCCTTCCTCCTCTCTGCTTTGGCCTACTTTTAATAACTGTTAAAATGCCTCAAACTGGGATTCTGTTACCGCTGGAGGTACCCGATGCCACCCCATAAACCTGGTGGATGATCTCAAGTAATAATTTAGTTTGCTAGTAATCAAAATGTTAGTTTTATAGCAAAATAAATATCAATACATTATGGAGTAGAAAACAAAACTCTAATGAATTCTTAAGATAAAACATAGAATTTCTAAGAACTTTTTTCCTTTCACTGGAATTCTGAGCTAGGCCCCCAGACCCCTTCTCTGCCCTTTGGGGCATTTCTGGAGAGGAGTGGGAGCAGCCTTGCTGTGCGTGACTCCCCCGGCCTCGCCTGCAATCCGGTAGGGCAGGTGAGGCATGGATCCAACTCGGCCCTCTTTCTCTGTGACTTCAGGGGACTCCAGTCCTCAGAACTCCCGCTGTGAATAATATTCTAATAAACTTGGAGGTAGGATGCCATTCAAAAGAAGACAGGAACCCCAGAGGACTTAGAGAAAAAAGAATGGAAACATAGAACTCAATAAAAGCAAAACGTTTTCTATATGACAAAAGACGATATAAACAAATTTACGAGACATATGACCAACTGGGAGAAGATATTTGCATCACATATAAAGGATTAATATTCTTAATATACCAAAGGTCTTACAAAGCAGAAAGTAAAAAAGAAATAACTCATAGAAAAATGGGCAAAAATATGAACAAGTAATGTACAAAAAATGTATACCAACGGCTGATAAGCATTTGAAAAGATACACAACCTCACTAGTTATTAAAGAAGTGTTAGTTAAACAATCACGTATTTTTTTTTCACCTAGGAGATTTGCAAAAGTGAAAACAATTTGATGCTGGCAAGTGTGCAGGGCAATGGGCATGCTCATATCGTATCAATGGGAGTGGGTATATTGGCACAGCCTTTCTGGTGAGGAGTTGGGCTGGATCTCTTAGAATTTAAAATGCTCTTATCTGGCACCTAAGAATAAAATAATAGCAGGAGTATTGTATCTGTATAAGGGAATATGTATTAGGACATTCTTTATAGTTGGGTTGTGAAATAGTTGGTTGCAACTTCAATGTCCGGTAATAGGGGAAATGGTGAGATGTGTAATAGTGTGAAGCTGTTACCTTATTAGGTAACTCTTCATCTGCTGACATGAGAGGAAGCGCAGCACAGGCTGACAGGCAGAGTAGGATCACTCGCTTTTTGATGTGTTTATATATAGCAGTTGTCTAAGCATAGGTACAAATCAGGAAAGAAAATGCACTAAACTCCACAGAGGGCTGTAGTCAGTGAGATTGGAGATGGCTTTTCTTTTACACGTTTTGTAGTGTTTTTCAGGATTCAGACAATACATGAACAAATACACCCCCATTGTAGCACTTCCTCTCTGTGCACTCAGTTTGCACCCAATAGTCCCCATTTTGTATTCCTAGTTAGCTCTAGTTAAGTATATTAACCCCCTTACTATAATCATGGAATCCAAGTGTCCAGTCCTGGAGGTGACCATGAGGTTTCACCCAGCCTCTTTATTTTGCACATGAGTGTGTGGGCTCTGAGGGACCACATGTCTCCATTTCCTTAGGATAGTCCTGGTTTGTCTGTTGTCCCAGCGTCCTGTCTGATTTCAGTCTCAGATGCTTCCTGGTTTGGACTATAAATTACATGGCTGGCCTTCTCCGAGGTCAAATAACAGCTCAGGTTCACAGAGCTGGTGAGAGGTGGAGGGCAGGGATCCAACCCAGAGCTCCTAATTTCACTGGATTTGATGAAAGGTAATTCCTGCCCTCACTGAGCTTCTAGTAACTTTGGCAGGAAAAGGCATTTCCGCACAAAGGCAGGTGGTTCTCTGGAGAAGAATAGTGGATTTAGGATCAGACTGCACTCAGTTCTTGGTTCTGCCTCTTACTGGCTATTGGCCTTTGGCAAGTCACTTAATTTCTCTGAATCGCAGCTTCATCTGTGAAATGGGGTTAATGGTGCCTCTCTCAGAGAGTTGATGTACTAAAATGCTGAGCATAATGCTTAGTATATAAACTTTGAAAAGACTACTTCAGTATAATTCTAAATTATGTAAAGCTCCAAGTATATGGAATTCTCTGATGTAGAGAATATGAAATTTTTGGTGTGTCCTGGCCTTGAAAGACAACAGGTACCTTGGACGAGGCCATTCTTATCTCATAGATGCACTTTCCAAATATCCAAGGAAAAATTCTGTTTTAGGGATGCTGGAAGATGGAAGAGCTTTGAGTTGCTTGTTAGAGGTCAACGTTGATGGCTAAGTGGTTTGGTTCTCTCAGAGAAGTGTTGTAGAGCCGGAGGCTCTTGCAGTTGAAGGGGAACTTGGAAATGATCCGGTGCCATTCTGGGCAGAAATTGCTCTGCCAGGCTTTGATAGCCAGGACGTGTATTGTCTTCACTGATCCTGCTGGGAAACAAGCATAAGAGGCCCTCTGGTCCTCCCCCTTGTCCCTGGCATTCCTCCTCTAGGAGCCCTAGCTGGGAAGAGCCTCTGAAAGGCCTTCCTGCCACATCGCACTTGGAGTACTTACTGCCCAGCTGGTTAGGAGCTTGGGTCAGAGGCAGTTGGTGGTCACTTTACACCCTTTGTGTCCCTGGCGGTGGCTGAGTCTCTAGATAAACACTTCCTTTGTTTCCTGGTGGGCACAGAGAAGCGCTTTGGGGTTTTCACTTCTGAACTAGGCAGGAAGAAGGGACAAAAGGCGTGGATGAAAACAACAACAATAACAACACTTTTTTATACTTCAAAAAGTTGGAAGTTGGTCTGTTTGGAAGTTTGAGCCTAAAATCTCACTCATTCTTAGCTCAGCAGTGAACAGAATTCTGAAGGGCTTGTGGGTAGATTTATTTTCCATTTCCCATGTTTTCTTTCCTTGCAGTTCAAATGCATTGTTTCCTTCTATGTCTTCCAAACAAGGTAGGTTATTTATTCCGGGACAACAAAGGCATATTCCAAAGGGTGACATGCTGAACATGAACTAGCGTCATTGGACAAAAAGCTTTAGACTCTTCTGCTCCTATGTTTACCATGACAATAATTTCTAACTTTAGTGAGCATTAACTCTGTGCCAGACACTGTGAGAAGTGCTTTACAAGCACCATCTCATATAATTCTAATGAGAACCTCTGAGCTTGGTGCTGTTATTATCTCCATTATTCAAATACTGAAACTAAGCTTAAAGAAATTAACTTGCCCAAAGTTTCCCAGCTAGAAAATTCCAGAATATGAAGCCACATCTCTCTGATGTCAACAACCATGTCTTACCTCTATATTGTATTGCCTCCCGCTGGGCCCTGTTAACCTACAGTATGCCAGGCACTGTCCTAGAGAAGAGCTCTTTTGTTGGCAGAGCTTGACCACGAATTTCCATGGCACACTTAAAATATTTTTCCCCAGTTCTGATTACACTTCCTCTTCCTCCACCTCCTTTCCTCCTTCTAGAGGAAGAAAGTCCCAAATACCTGCTGGTTGCCATATCTCCCAGCCTATGTGGTCAACATTTAATTACATTAGCATTTGTTTTCACTAAAAAAGTAATCACATTACTGCCTTTCATGTCACATTAGTGAAAATGGATACCAATATGATACATATTAATAGAATATGATGGGAAATTGCTAATACAATTAGACTTTCACATTTTATTAGTTCTGGAGTGACACCATATGCTGAAGAACAGCTCACTTTAGTGGTGATGAGGAACAAGGTGGAAAGTGGTGGATGCTTTTCTATCCTGCATGGATAGTGCAGGCTCCCTGGAGACCCTGGAGCATTCATGGGGTCCCATGCCCAGTTTCTGAGCCCCACTTCCTGTTCCTTCCTGTAACATGAACACCTTTTGAATTTGGGCTGGGAGAGGAGTTCCTCCTTCACAGCCAGGCCGTGTTGGCTGAATTGTGGTCATTAAAGTATCATGTGACATGATCCTGCCTGGGTGGCCCCAGATCAGATAAAATTAATATTTCATTATCCTTTCTGTGGCGGGTGCTGGTGGAGTGGGAGACACAGGCAGGGAGAATGTCCCCAGGGCCCTTCCGAACACTCATCAGCAGCTTTCTGATAGGCCTCTGCCTTTGGCTGGGACCCCTAGGAGTAACATTTGGTTGCTTTGGCCTTCCAGAGGTCTCCCCGTCTTTCATCCTTCTCTTCCTGCCCACCCCTCTTTCACCCAACTGATGGTAGGAAACCTCTTCACTGCATCACTGGTGGACATCTGTAGGTGCATTTTTTGAGGAACATTTGTAGTTCATACTCAGTCCTGGTTAATTGCTGTCTGTCATATTGGATCTTACTCCTGTGACTTTGTCTCCTCATATTCCCTACTTGAATTACTCTGATCAAATCTGATTTGTCTTTTCAGGCCCATTTCAACTCCTCTTTCCTCCATGAAGCCTTTCTGGTCCACTCCAAGGTGAAGTTACCCCTGAATTGAACACACACTGCATACCTGCTTGTGTATTCTCGTATGACCTCTTAAAAGTTATGGTGGCCACTTCCTGGCCTTACTCAAAAGAAAAAAATGCTATTCCAAACTCTAAGAGTGAAGCAGACAAAACCTGGTAAATTTAGACTGGAAAGGAAATGAGGGCCACCGTGGACTCCCCAGAGCAGTAGTCTGATAAGTAAGGACCGGGACTCAGAGAGGGGCAGGGCTCCTGCTTCCTTCCCTCTGCAGCTCATCTCCTGGCATTTGATTTTATCTGTCTTCTCCTGGAACATGATCCAGAACTTGGGACCTTGGACTGAAACCTGTGGTATGACAAGTGGGAAGAAAGACTATGGCAATTAAGGAAGACGTCTATTGCCTTGACAAAGTACTCAGTTTAAGGGGAGGTGAATTAGGGGAAGAGAGACAAAGGTAGGATGAGGACAGTCAGATTTTAAATGATAGGTAATTTACTTTGGAGAAAGCTATACACTGTAGAAATAATAAAAAGAGAACTTGAAGCCTCAGAGTAGTCAGCCCACCTTAATCAATATGGCAGCAGGGATCTCATCCGCCTGCTCTTTCACGCTCCCCTACAGGGAGGGGCATCATGGAATATCAGAAGAGAACACAGAGAGGCAGCCTACTGGAACTTGCCCTCCAGAAGTTTACGAAGCTGCAGGGCCTCGGGCCAGATCACTGGTCTGAGGGTTGGGGAACCTGAGTCTACGCTTTGGATTCCTCAAGTGAACAACCGAAGGGTGCTGTGTTAGGTGATGTATACAGCCGCGTCCTGCTCTAAAATTCTGTAACTCTACTGAAGAACACATATACCAGATGTCACATGGGAGATACTGAGTATCATACCTGATGGGAGCATGGGGAGGTGGGTGGGTATGGGGGGGACCTGGTAGAATCTAGACTGATGGCGCAGGAGGGCTGGGGAGTGCTCTCAGAGCAGGAGAAGGAGCAGGAGCAAAGGTGGGTGGTACGAATTCCCACAGGAGTTCCCAGCAGGATGTGGGGGCTTGTGAATAAGAGGGTTTCCACAGGGAGGTTGAATTGCAAGGCTGGGGCCAGATGGTGGGCAGCATGGGATGGCAGCCTAAAAAATGTGGACTTGACCTTGTAGGTATAAGGAAGCCAGCGAAGGCAAACTGTGTCTCTCACCTGGAGCTTGCCTCTCTGTGATGGCTCACAAGGGATCCCATGGAGGCAGCCCATTCTTTCCAGTCCATCCTCCAGGCCCTGGAGTGCTGGCAGATGATCCTGTTGTCAAAGCTGGGGGCCCTGTGGGAGGTGGGGGTGAAGGAAGCTGACCCAGGAGTGGGGAGATGTTGGATGGGTCAGTTTGCCAACAAGTTTTCAAAGGGAAGGGAAGGCTGAGGGTGTATCAGGGGCCTCTTTTAAAATTCACATCCAGTCTGCCTCTTAGGGGGTGAAAGGCTTTCAAAGTGAAGCAGATAAAGTCCCCGGTCGGCATGGCTTGGTCAGTTCCACCTCTCCCACCCAGCGGTCTTGGTGGGCTTTGTTGCTCTTGCCTCTTAAGAACACACAGACACACAGACACAGAGCTTGAAGGTGACTGTGGGAGCCTGCCTGGCTCAGGCACAGTCCTGCAAGGTTGCACACAAGGTGAAGGTAAAGTGGAAGCAATAGTCAATCATTTAACGAACCCAGTGAGTCCTGACCCAGTGTTCTAGGCTGGGGGTTCTGGCCACAAAATGTCCCCCAAGCTGGAGGATGTTTCATTAGCATTGTATCAGCACTGTTGCTGTCGCAGGGAGGATAACCCAGCACCGAAACATGCCCTGGACCGGGGTGGTCCCCTTTTACTTGTTCTCCTTCTTCCCAGTGTATTTCCTAAACACACATGTAAAACGGGTGTTTGTAAGTTCCACGGATTACATATTGAAACCGCTATCACCATTCGGGCCACTATAACAAACAATACTGATTATAGAGCAGGGATATATTTTGTAATTATAATGTTCTTCAAACTTCTCTGATTGACACGCAGCGTATTTAAACAGGGATGATCAAAAATTATGTTTACAGCGCGGGCCTTGTCTTCCCTTCGGCAGCACAAAAGCTCGCCTCAGTAGGTAACAGCCACCAGACTGTCTGTGAGCAGCTGTGTCGAGATGGGATTCAGTTTCTTGGTAGGGGGAGTGGGGGTGGGGGAAGACACCCTGGCTTTTAAATCAAAGACAATTCAGTTTAGAGAAAGATGTACCTTGTGGAAATAAATAAAAGGAGGCACAGCGTACCGTCAGCTGGCCGTCTTGAATCAATAATGCAGGCAGTCCATCTTGCACGCCCATTCAGCTCCGCGCTCATTCCGTGCGAGGGGGAGGAGCACCTGCCTTCCAGCCTGATCCCGGAATAAAAGCCCTTACTGAGAGATGTCTGGGGGTGCAAGTGAGTCTTGCTCTGCTCTTCAAGGCCTCTCTGGAGCTGGCCTGGCCGTGTGCCTGCTGGAGGTCTGAGGATGTTAATGTCCTTTACCTCCAGATCACATCAATCTGCATCCATTATTTTGCCAAGCAGGGACACCTGGATGGGAGGCTCTATTTTCTTTCAGTGGCCCCTGGCTTATAAAACAAAACCAGCAAAGAGCACGTAATCCCTTTGAGTATTCTTCTGGTGTGCGTAATGGGGGTTTTTGAGAGTGCCAGTTACTGTGAGAAGATTCGGGACTAAAACGAAAAAAAAAGGGAAAGGAAGGCAGCATTTTTTAATCATTTTCTTTGTTTACCAAGTGGTGACATTCAGTCTTGAATCAAAGGGAACAGTTTCTAGGTAGAAAAGTCTCTTGTTTCTTTTTTGTCAGCTACCAGCTACCAGCATCTCTCTCCTCCAAACTTTGCACAAAATCAACTTACCTTGATTTAAGCAACAAAGGAAAGGACTTGGGGGTTGGAAGGGTGGGAAAGGGGGAAGCTTTTAAAAGATTATCCTTTTGGAGTTTTGATAGATTGAGGGGGTGATCAAACTAGGCAGCATCTTAATAATAGGGCCATGTGAATTTTGGCTAGACTAATGGAAGCTCTTTTGTCAATTTCCTGTAACCTGTACTTGACAGGACTCAGGAAATGGCACGACTGGCCCACCTTTGATACCCAGAAGGGGCTTAATGAGATTTAAAGGTGCAGGACCATGACTGGAGTTTCTCACATTAGGTGTAAGTTACACAGAAAGTCCTTCTATGCAAAGTCCAGTCCCTAGCTGGCTTTGTCGCCTGTCTGCCGGAATTCAGAGCGTGTTTTCTCTATAGAAGAAACAGCTGAAAGCCGGGCAGCTGAGTTTCCGAACAGAAATTGTTTTTCTAAGAAGATTTTTTTTCTTTTGGTTCCATTCACGACTGTGTCTCTGAAATATTATCTATCATAAAAAACATGACATGAATTTACTATGGCAGTCAGCTGCAATTTTTAAATACACTCGTTAGGTTAGTGAGTAACGTCTTCCCTTCCCAAAGAGACAAGGAAGAAGAGGGAACATCAGAACGTTATTTCTTGGGGGTGGATAGGGAGGGGTGTGGGTGAGGCCATGCCAGAATGTGTAAGCTCAGATGGGGCCCAAACGTTTCTGATGGAATGTTTGAGCTGGAAATATTCAACGTTCAAGATCCCGCCTCAAGGAGCATGCTGTCAGCTGCGAAGGGGCTGGGAACCCTGATGAGCCCGTGTGCCTGTGATGTGGGTTTGAGGGAGGAGGTGCCCCGGCAGGGTGTGGAGGTTACAAAGTCAGTCTTGCTAACCTTTTATGACTCTTCAGGGGACCCCCAGGGAAGCAAAAAGGTCTCTCTCTGGCAGCTATTCTGGTGAGGCTATGGTGGAATAGAACAGGCGTTTAAAGAAGGTGAGAAATGCTCTTTGAATCAGTTCATTTTGGTACCTGCCTCCTTCTGGCATTAGTCCTGGTTCCCTGGAATCAGGAAGCTCCTCTGCGGGTCCAAAGGCTAGAGATCCTGCCCCATACCACCTACTGAGCATAGACCTCCCTCCCTGGGAAGCTGCCAGCAGAGACTTGATTGCCCTCCCAGAACTCCTTTTGAATTCTAGCCTTAAAGGGTTGGCAATGAACTTGGCTGTACCCTGCTCTCTCTCCATTCCAAGTAACAGCTGATGTTGTTGGTCTTCTTCACTGCTTCAGTTATCTGGACACCTGTAGAAGCGGCCCCTGCACTCCTTCAGTGGGGTGGCTGTGGCACCCTGCCTGTCTGTCATCAACAGGCAGAATCAGGCCAGGACTGCTGCTTTCAGCTTCTGAATCGAACGGCAAAATGTTCACATTCTCCAAAGAATCAAGGCCTGAGTTTCTTAGGAGCCAAGCTGATAACCATGTAGATTGATATTTAAAGGGACAAAGCTCCCAGGAATATTTAAAACTGATTTTCAAGAAATGCAGTATCCATGTTTTAGTTTTGAATTGTCCACAGACGCACTTAAGGAATCAATGAGAATAAGTGGGATGGATAGGTCTTGTTAGAGTTCGAGTTCTTCTGTTTTACCTCATCCAGCTTTATGAGAATGGAGTCTGTTTCTTCTTTTTTTCCCTTCTGATACTCACGATTTATAAATATCAGATCCCCCTTTGCCATTGCTGGCCTGGCGTCAGCTCACCTTTCTCTCTGGATTTTCCTTCTATAGTATTTGAGGCACCACTTGGGAGAAATCAAATATAAACTGACCTATTTTACAGATAGGCTCAGAAATTGTGTGATTTTTTTTTTTACACACATCTGTTTAAAATATCCGTAAATAGAAGCCATAGAAACGCTCACACATGGCTCCTAAAATGTATGAAGGGCCAGGTAAGGTTGGAGCTACATGTTCAGGAGCCCCGGGAGGAGCTGGCTGATGTGGCTGTGGGCCAGCGGCTGCCGGCTGCACCAGCTGTGATGGAGACCAGTGTGTACGGGAACCTGGAGGCACACCGACCTCGGCCCAAACGCCAGTGCCACCGTTTAGTCGCTGTGTGACTTTGAAAAATCACTTAGACCTTCTGGATGGTGCCCTTAGCTGTAGAATGGGGATAGTACCTACCTCATGAGATTGCTGTAAGCTTTCCATTTTTTGACCACAAACCACAGTAAGAAATGCAGTTTACATTGCCACCCGGCATGTACAAATACGTGCACGCACTTATAAAACTGAAACAAACATTTCTTGAAACAACTTTTACCCTGATATTTTCTATTCTATTCTATTTTTCATTGAACGTGGTGATTGCAACCCACTGAACTGATTTCATGACCAAATAAATAGTGGGTTGCAATGCAGAATTTGACAAACACTACAGGTACTTAATAAATGTCCATTCCTTTAATATTTTGAAGGCCCATGTCTTTATTACTTAGGATATGATAAGCTATGCTACAGAAACAAACCCTGACATGGCTGTGGCATAACACTATGGAAGTTGCTTTTGTAGAGTCCAATGTGGGTTGGGCAGGTTTTCAAGGCAGCGATCCCGTATGTGGAATCCAGGTGGCTCTCGTCTAATCAGTTTGTCATCTCCACACATGTCCTCCACAGTTGCATGTGAAGGGAAAAAGGGAGATGGAGTATCTCACGGATGCCTGTAAGGACTGGACCTGAAAGTGCGCATATCACCATCACTACCACTCTAATAGCCAGCACTTAGGCACGTGGTCCTAACCCAACTGTGAGGGAGGCTGACGTACAGTCTTCCTGTGTGTGCAGAAGGATGCTGTGAGGCGATAGAGGGAGTGACATAAACCACATCAGGCACTATTTAGGCAGGACCCAGGGTAGGTCTTAGATACACAGAGGCTTAGCAATCAAGTAATTAAGATGGAGGATTGGCCCAATTTGGGGTAATGCTGCCCAGCCACAAAGGAACAGCCTGAATTAACTGACTTCAGGGGGCCACTTGGTGCTTTTCGTTATGTCACCCCCATGACTCTAAAGTTTCACAGACTCACTTATGAGTATTGATATGGGTTCTACAACTAGTGTGAGTTTACCCGTTGCTTGATCTTGGGGCTCAGGGGCGGCATCCTTACAGGACAATGGAATAGGACTGAAAGTTCTGTTTCAAGTCGGTGAGCCCGGACTGGGCATATCAGTAACTGACAATTATAGCAAACATTTGTTGAGTGCTTACTGTGTGCCAGGCATTGAGCTAAGTAGTTCACAAGCTTTATCTCAATTCATCGTCATCACAACCTTATTAGGAAGAACCTTAGACAGCTTAGTCCCCTTTGAGATCATCTCTTCTGCTACCTTTACTTCACAGGTTAAAAAAAAGCTCAAGTTCAGAGAGGTTAAGTGATTTTCCAGGATGGCACAGCAACTTAGTGGTTAGGATCAAAAATGCTAAGATCAAAAGCCCAGATCTTTTGATCCCTACGAGGACATGAGGCTCGTGGAGGCGGGGGCACACTGGACATTTTAGTGGCCTTATTAGCAAAGTGTTAATTGAACCTTCAATTTTAGGATCTTCAGTTTTACCCAGATATGCACCAGAAATTCTAATTTCTGGAATAGAATGCCCAAAACTCTGCAACCACTATTAAACTTCTAGTTTTAGTTTGAACTGGTTATTTCAGGCAGAAGTAACCAAAGTGTTCTCAAAAGTCAACTCAGGTATGGGCCTGGTAATTTAAACTGTATCAACTCCAGGTAGAAATACAGGTCTAGATTGTAGTAAAAGATTCTTATCCCTGATTTTTATTTGTTTTCACATAAATCTGCATACTGTCCTCTTATTACTCAGCAGTCCTTGGTTACTACCCGTACTGAAGAGAAAAATTGGAATTTGTCAAAAGAAAACAAATGTGCTTCTGATAATGATAGGCTAGAGAGAGCTGGTTTAAGCCACAGCTTAAAAGATGGAAGCTCTTCTTAAGGAAGGACTTTCTAGTGATGAAGTGGTTAAGCTCTTCTGGAGGTGACCGAGGAAGGTTCTAGTACATCTCTCTTTGGAGGTCTTGAAAGGTCTTTCAACCTCCACATTGGCTCAAGCCAGAGGTGCTAACCAGTGACCTCTGGGGTTTCCTCCCTAGGCGGAGGGATTCTATGATTTCATGAAATTATCTTCTAGTTCACTGTTGCAAATGTCTCCATAAAGAGTTACAGAAAATAATCTGTGGGATGTGTGTCCATGCATGTATGCAATTTGCACACATGTGGCCCCATCCGAGTGTCCTGTAGAATGCCTTCCTGAGGAGGGCCGAAGGGCATGGATGTTTAGAATGAGATCTTCCTAGCCTGGCTTCGTCAGAATTTGCAGTCTTAATGTCTGTGTGTGGATTTGCAGCTATAAAACGAGAAATTCTTTTACTGTTTCACACCCCCCACCCACTGATATTTTTAGGATCAAGAAAAGGGCAAAAATGAGACTAGTCAGGTAGGCACTTCCAGCGTCAGTGTCCCCACTTCCTCCACTCTGCAGTCGACCTCTGCAAATGTGGAGCTTCCTTCAAGCTGGCAACCAATCATGCGTCCTGAAAGGGGTGGGGGCGAGGGGAGCATCGGCTCCCGGCTTCACTATTAACCAGTATTTAAAGGGATGTGCTACGTGGGGGGTACCTGGGCTGCCAGGGTCTACTCTGAAGTGTGCACTCAGCTGGGGAGAGCATTTTTGTGCTGTGCATGTACTGATAATTTTATTAACTGGAAACCAAGTCTTTTCTGCCTCGACACAGACTCCCGATATTCTTGCATAATGTGTTTGACATTTCTGAGACCGTGCAGTCTGAGGAGAATGAGCACTGAATAGGGAATCAGGAGGCTGGTTTTTGTCCTGATTTGGCTGCTGACCTGCTCCTTCTCCCTGGGCAGCTCACCTAACCTCTCTGTGCCTCATTACCTTCCTTTCCCTACCTGAAAATTAAGAACCATTTCCTCTACCTGGTCTAACTCAGAGATCCGGGCAATTTACATGGAGCTGTTGGTGGGGAAGGTATGCTACAAATTCATGGTGGTGTTTTTGTCTTTGTTAGGATTATAGTTATTTTATTTATTTTTTTAATGGCTCAGTAGAAACCTCTGTGAACCCAGTATCAGAGGACAAACCCAATCAAACAGTGATCTGCTGTTGAGATGTGATCTTTCAGAGCTATGATATAATTTCCAAGCACCGCCTCCTGAATGTGAACCAGAACTTTGTCCTAACTCTCGAGATCCAGCTATGTGACTCCCAATTCTGAGTGATGTGGCCGTCCTTCTTTGACTTTTCCACTAGACAAGGTGGCCCCTTTTTGTTTGTTTTTTTCCTTATAAATGTTTGGAAGCTCCCCTCCCCTGCACCAACTCTACTTTTTAATTTTTTTGTATGTCCTTAGTGGAGGAAAGCCTCCTGAGGCTTATCACCTGCAGATGGTGCTTCTGAAAAGGAGACTGTTTCAGAAAGTTCCAAGCACTGAAAATGGGTGTGTAATGAACCCTGTTTTGCATCTTTAATTATAGCATTTGCCACTGCGCATGCTGTAATCATATGCTTTCTCTAGAGCCAAAGCAATGTGCAATTCCAGGTCCATTCATTAATGAACGAGCAAATCAATCACAGGTCTTGTCAAAACCATCACTACAGCGCGAGTCCCTTTACAGAGACCATGGGATTAGATCTACAATGGATCCCTTCTCCCCAAGGGGTTCAAAGGCCTTCTTCGCAAATGTCCTGCTCAAATGTGCAGATTTTCTGATGTCTGTCTGTGTGTCTCTGTTGCCTGCTCTCCCCCTCCCCACTCCCATTTTGTGTAGTGATTTTTCCTTCGAAAAACATGACTGACTTCTGAAATTTGGCAATGAGGATTGCAAGGGACAGAGATGGAGAGATGGAGATTTATGGGATCCCAGGAGAGTGCCCAGAAGGCTTCTTGACCTAAAAATATCTCGCTTATTCAGGTTTCACAAAGTATAAAATTCCTCCACCAGGGGTAGGCTTTTGGGTTAAGCATTGCCCTTACAAGAGAGGGGGCTGTGCATTTAAAAAGCAAATTCTTGTCAGATGCAAACCAGAGTGCATTCAGTTGTAAACACGTGTTTGTATCAACCTGCTTTCTCCCTGACCTGAGGAGTCCTAGAGCAGAAGGTTGAGGTCTGCTGGGTGTCAGTGGAGAATGCAGCTCTGCTGTGGGGGAAGGGCCAGAAGGGGGCTGGAGGGCATAGAGGATTAGCCTGGACTCCTTCCCGGGCATGCTGGAGCCTAGCCTTGGTGAGCAGAGATTTGGGCCAAGGTGATGAGGAGGATTTGAGGAAGTGATTCAATCAGATCAACAGTGTTCCGAGTTCAGATGTCACAACTTGTAAATGATTGTCCAATGTCACATTAGAGCCTGGGCTTCTCTTTAGGAAAGGTCTTGAGTTTCTATGTGAAGCACCTGCATTTCTCCAATGTCTTTATTAGTTATTATTATTATTATTAACATATTATTAGTACAATATATATAACATAATCTGTTATTAATTGTTTTTTATTGTCTGCTTCCCCTCACTAGAATGTAAGTTCCCAGAGGGCAGCTTCTTTGTTTTGTTCATCGTTATATTCAGGTGCCTAGACCAGTGCCTGGCACATAGTTGGTCCTTAATAAGTGTTTGTTGAATAAACGAACACATTTATTCTTTTCCTTGCTGTATGAGAATTCAACTCTCTTCTATTTCTGCACCTACACACTACTCACTGCTGCCCCAGGAATTCTTAGAGCGGCTTGGCAACATCTTTCTTCTCTAGGGCCCTCTCAGAACAGGGACAATTGCAAATATTTGATTTCCACCCCCTTTCTTCAAGTGAGAAAGCTGTAAACAGTGATATGGCAGTCTCCACTGGCTTCCTGCACGATGCCAGTGACGGTTTACTGCAAAGGGCAAGGCCTGGGATTGAACGTAAACAAACACAGCCCATGAGTTTAAAATAGACCATTGAGCAGCTCACAAAATAGGCCCCTTGTTTTTAAAAGAGCAGTGGACGCTCTCAAGAAATAATAAGAAATAATAAGTCTGGAAGCGGGATAGAAAGCTCTGATGCTTTCTGGCTGCGTTTGTCCTTCGAACTTTATTTGCGTTTGGCACGCCTGTGACTGAGCCGCTGCCAGCTGTAGCCAGGGTCCGCAGGCAATGGAAAGTTTATCTGGGCTGCTGGAGGGAAATGGAAATCTCTTTGAGAAAAGTGCAACATGCTTGTTGTGTTAATTTCTAAGAGACATAGACTCCCTTTGCAAAGGGAGTCCGGGAGTCCGGTGTGTGTCCCAAGACGAACGTGAGATTTGAGGATTGACAAAAGAGGGTTCTGGAACGTGTGTGACCTACAGACATTTTCTTAACATCACCATGCCCAGGTTTTCTCATCTGCAGAAAAGAGTCATTAATACCTACCTCACAGAGTTGTTTCAGAACTAAACGATATGAAAGTAAATTCCATGAGTTTAGGGCTTGCTCAGTTGTGTTTACTTCTCTACACCCAGGGCCTTACACCATGCCTGGCCTCTGATGGGTGACAGCATTGGTTACCCCCTTCTATGAAGGAGCAGTAGAGGACAGCAGAGTTCCTTTGCCAGCAGTTTGAAGGCATAATAGCATTTTTTTCCTTTTCTTCCCTCCAGAATCTTTATTCTTTTAAAAAAAGTAAACATGCTCCCACAAATAATATATTAGCACATTCTCATTGTAAAAAATTTAAACAATTAAGAAATTTATTGTCACTTCTCCCTAAAGTAACCATTGTGGGAGTGTATCCTTCTAGAGACCATATATCGCTATCATCTGTATCTGTATCTCTATTTTTATCTATCATGTATTTCTATAGCTACATACCTATCTGACTGTCTGTCTATCTACCTACCCGTGATGGTTAATTTTGTATGTCAATTTGACTGGGCCACAGTACACAGATATTTGGTGAAATATTATCCTAGATATTCTGTGAAGGTGTTTTTTGGATGAGATTAACATTTAAATTTGTGGGCTTCCAGTAAAGCAGATTGCCTTCCACAGTGGGGGTGGGTCTCACCCAATCAGTGGAGGCCTTAATAGAGCAAAGACTGACCTCCCCTGAAGAAGAAGGAATCTGCTAGCAAAGTGCCTTTAGGTTCAAACTGCAACTCTTCCCTGGGTCTCCAGCCTGCCAGCCTACTCTGCAGATTTTGGACTTACCAAGCCTGCACAATTGCATGAGCCAATTTCTTAAAATAAATTTTCTCTCTCTCTCTATGTATATACACATCCTGTTGGTTCTGTTTCTCTGGAGAACCCTAATACCCTACCTATGTATCTGTCTATGTATCTATGTATCTATCTATGCACCTATCTTATTCTATCCTATCCTATCTTTTCATCAATTCATCTGTCTATTCATCCATCCATAGCAGGATAATTTATTGAGATATTAATTTTGTTACATTCTTATTCTGTTATCCTCTCCCACTCTAAGAAGGCAGCCAGCTTTGTACTGCAAAGTCAAAACAGAGTTTGTCTGCCCCCAACCTCTTTCTGGAACCTCCAGCAACTTGATGAGATTATTACTTGGGGATGGAGGCATGGTAGAATGGGAAAAGAGGCAGAAGCTCTGAAATGGGGAGATAGGGAGATGCCCCAAGACCAGGGACAGGTTCCATGGGTTGGGACCTTGTCCACACCATCACCTTTTCCATAGGCAGGGACAGGGCACATAAGTTGTCTCACATGCCCAAAGAGGCACTTTAGTCAGACTCTTCTACAGAGACTCCCTTGCCCAAAGATGATATAACGATTCCTGTGTCTTTTGGATAATGTAATGACAAGAGTAGACCAAAGGCTGGAGAAGCCACATGGAAAGTCTTGTTTTGTATGACCCTGGAACCTTGGCACAACACAAGGGTGGGAAGTGGGGAGATGCAAGTCAAAATAATGACTGGTATTATATATAGCCTTCCAGCTATGACACCATTTATGTAAAAAAAAGTGTATGTACTATACATATAGTTTTGAGTATTTGAAGTGTGACTTTTTGTTTTGGAATGTTCAAGTCTTTAAAGTGGGACTTACATTTTTCATTTACTAAATCTTGGAAAGCTGTCCATAACTTTATATCATTCTTTTAAATATTCTGTAAAATATTCCATATTACTGATGTGCCTTAATTCATATAAACTATTTTCTATTGATAAATATGTAGATTGTTTCCATTTCTTCTGTTGTAAACAATACTCTAGTGAACATCCTTTAATATTGGGTAAGTATTCCCAATTGCCTGAAAAACTGAACCTCATCTCCTCCCAGAATTCTGTTCCACTTTCAGATGCCTACAGGAGCCCACTCTGTGATAGACTCGGTGGGGAATCCAGAACAGACAGAAGAAACTGTTCTCCCTGCTGGAGCCTGTGATCTTATAAAGAAAGTAAGACCTGAAGAACAAGAGACTTCTCTCTGTAGCCACAGGACATCATGGGGTGAGAAAGCAGGACTGATGACATAATTTGGGGAGTCGTAAGAGATTGAGGCTTTTTGTATATGGGAACAGAACTTCCCCTGATTAACCCCACACCTTCTTTGACACTTCCTCGGAACACATGAATGTGCCGCGTAGCAGGCTCCCCTCTATAGTTATTCTCAAGCTGTTTACCTTTCTTTATTTCCCTTCAGAGTTACTACCTTTTTTAAAGAATAAAGACTTGACAGAGCTAAATCCCAGGCCCCAGCCCTCTGGCAAGTTTGTGTGGATCATTCCTGTGCATACTTTTGTACTTGTACTTTATATATATATATGTTTCTGTAAATAATATAAACTATTGTTTTATGTGTTTTAAAATTTTATAGATCTTTTCAGCAAGATGTAAACACGCGTGGCCAGAGACTTGGTCTTTCTTTGTAAACCTACCAGCCTTACCGAGTAGTCAGTGTGGTATCTGTGCTTGACTAGATTTGAGAAGGTGGAACCTGGGAGGCCACCGCACCTTCCTGCCTTGTGCTCACTCCACCCCTCTCTCCTGGCGCCTCTCTCCTCAGATCCCTCCTCCAGGGCCTGACATTATTTCTGAAGGTTTTTGAAAGACTCTGGGCCAAGATCTTAGCTCATAAAAACTCAAAGGTCCGTTCTCCGAGGAGCCTTTTCACGGGGAAACACCTGAGAACGAACATTTGAAAGCTAAGGAATGAGTGCATCTCTAGTGAGCAAATTCCGAGAGTGGACGGGAACATTTTGGGCCCATTTTTGGAGTGCCCCGGAAGTGAAACCCCGTGAGGGGAGGCGGCTCTGCTTCCCTCTTTGGCTAACGTTGGTAACCAGATGTGGAGAGGAAGATGCCACTCATTTTGGCTGTCTCAAATCAAGAAAAAGGCTCTCACTGATGGGGCTAGTTAGAAAAAGCCCATACTTGGTCCCCTCATGATAAAATGAGGTTAAAATGTACTATCATCCTTTTTGGACAACCTTGTCTCCAGGCAGAGTGGAAAAGTGGAAAAGGGAGGATGAAACCCCCACAGCCCTCTGACTCGAAAATGCACTGGGCTGTCAGTTCCTCTGGCCCCGGATGAAGGCGCCAATTCCTCCTGGGCACAAAAGATGAAGTAGCAGGGCCTCCTTTTTCCTTCGCTGCTTTCCTCCCTTCCTTCCTCTTTCTTTCATTCTTTCTTTCCAAATATCTGGGAAATGTGAAACTTCTTGTTTCATATACTTGCACTTTTGTATGATTTGATTTGATCTGCTCATTTGTTTTAAGCTGAAGGAATGCTTGTGTTGGCACAGGTCTTTTTGTGTCAGTAAAAGGAAGCAACACAGAAAAGAGGTACGAAAATTTCCCTTTTGATATGAGAACAATCTGTCATAAGATTCCGCGCACCAAATACCCAGCCTCCGGGAGAGTATTTTTGCCATCAGCCTTGTCACCCAAGACTCTTTTTTCCCTCTTTTCTTCCCTTCCCTCCTCTGCCGTCACTTTTGCATGGGTGTCTGAATACAATAAAGTTGCTTTGAGCTTTTTTTACTTATTCAACAACTTTCAAGTGGAGAAAAATTTGGGTCTTTTAATTTCATTTTTTTTTTTTTTTTTATGTGTGTCTCTCCTTTCTGTTTGCTAAACAGTAATTGCGGATCTTCCTGGCCACCTTTAATACTCCCAGCTAATTATCCTGAAATAAATCTCTTTCAAGCCCGCATGCCAGCAGTTCTGGGATCCGAGAGGCTCTTTCAGCTCCTGGCTGCCTGTCACTCAAAGGGGCCTCAGCTGCAACTTGGAATGATGAGTATTAACCTCCCGCTGGGAAGATTCACCCAATCTCCCCACTTCCAACAGCAGCTCCCGGGGCTGCACCACGCTCCTACCTGTTAGCCTAAGCTGGGATTTTCTTTTTCTAAGGCTGTGATTTTGAAAAGTGGAGGAGGATTCCTGGGAGAAAGACACTCAGTTAACCTTCTCCTAATTGCCATTCAAGATGGAAAAGGGAGAGAAAGATGGTGGCTGTCCCAGGAGGGCAGCTGGGCTGTGGAGTGGCCTGCGGCCTTGCCAGGAAGCGCGCTGGACTGTTGGTGAGTGTGTGTGAGAGTATTCTGGACCCAGGGTCCATGTTCATAGACTCCTACCTGAGGGCAGTTGAAGGCTGGTGTCTGGGGACGGGCCTCAATTTGGACGTCCTCTCTGATGTCCTCCCTCCTCCTCAAATGTCCCTCAGTGATATCCTTTTGGTAATTCACTGGGTTCTCCTTCCTCCAACCTCTGCTATTCCCTTCCAGATTTTCTCTTGCCTTGTTCAGCAAGATTCATCATTTCTTGTTGATTGCTAGCCTGTTTATTTGTTCAGAATTTTGTGGCTGGTCCCATTTGCCTCTTCTGGGTGAGGCAGTGCTCTCCTCTCACTCTTGTTTCCCTTCTGATTCCAGAGGCTTCCCAGCTTTCTTACCAGATCCTTCTGGTGAGGTAAGGAAATGGCTACTTGGGCAGGACCCATAGCATAGTGGGTAATAGCATGGGTTCTGAAGTGACACTACCCAACGCCTGGCAAAGAGTGATGGTCTAGTTAAATGAGTGAATGGATGAGTAAATCATAACATAAAATAACATGTCTTGTCCCCAAATATTAGGTCATCTTCTTCCTAGATTGACTTCTCTGAAACCTTTTCTTTCCATGCTGTGGAAGACTAATTATTTACCAATAGCCAGTTCTCCTCTTCCTGTGGGAAGAATTCTACTTCCTGGACACTGACAGACGTGGTCACATGACTTGCTTGGGTCAATAAATGTTAACTAAAGCCAATGTATGTCACTTCTAGGTGGAAGCTGTGAGAACCTAGTATTCTCTTTTCCTTCTGTCATGTTTGTTGACGAAGTTCCAGATAGTGGCTGGTTCATGAGCTTGGATCTTGGGGTGAGAACCCTCAGTTGATCTGCCATGGATGTGTGGTGTGAACAAGAAATAAACATTTTTAGTCTTATGTCACTGAGGTTTGGGGTTCTTTAAATGACTGCAGCATAATCTAACCTATCCTGACTGATACTAAATGTACAATTTTTACCTGCCTCTGAATAAAGATCTTTTTCTACTTAGCTGGCCACTTACTCTTCTCAGTGTTGCAAATTAGATATCAGAAACCCAAATCCTGGCCAAAGGGAAAGAGAAATGTTTTTGTTTAGAAGCTTGAATTAGATAGGTAAGTTTTACATCATCACTGGATCCCTAGTAAATTATGTGGAACATGAAATAACTCCTGTGTCTATGTATCTTGTCTGAGGATAGGAGAGCAGGACTACCACATACAGTTGCAAGGTTGTGCACCGAATAGCTAAGGGGCAGGACGTTCTCAAAGACCACAATGTAAATGGCTAGGCATATCCTTTTTTTTTTTTTTCATAATTTTATTTATTTATTTATTTTTGTTCCCCCAAAGCCCCAGTAGATAGTTGTATGTCATAGTTGAACATCCTTCTAGTTGCTGTATGTGGGATGCGGCCTCAGCACGGCTGGAGAAGCAGTGCGTCGGTGTGCGCCCGGTATGCGAACCCAGGCCGCCAGCAGCAGAGCGTGAGCACTTAACCACTAAGCCACGGGGCCGGCCCTGGGCATATCCTTTGCTAGGCTCCTCTATGCTTACAAGAAATTGTCAGGAGCCAGGGAACAATTTTGCATTGCACTATCAGTACAAAACCAGAGAGTTCATTCTAAATGATGCCCTGGACATTGCCGAAGTCCTCCAGGAAATTATAATAGAAGGACCCCTTACCATGTTGCATCTTTGACACAATTCAAACAAAATGTGAGTGCCTGATACTTCCAGGCTTCCTGCCATTCTCATTTGCCTCTTTACCTCAGCTCCAGGGAGGCCCCTTGGACTTGTGCTGCGTTTTATTTTAGAGCACTGTTTTTCTGATTTTCCCTTTTTGTGGGCTGTGCCTTCTGGGCCTGTCCAATAGGGGGAGCTCAGTCGATTTCACCCAGCATCCACCCCCTCTGGACTTTCCTCCTCCCTTCGGTTCCTGCCTTGGGTGACTTGCATCTGCCACACCCTTGGTCTTGATTGGTCAAGGGTCTGCCCTAAAACAGTGGTATTTTAATCCCAGTGAGCACTGGTTAAACATTGCAATGTGTAGTCACATGTTGGTCTTGGGTTTTCTTTCTCTAGGAGTGTTCCAGCTTCACATTCTAGCATGTGGCATAGAATGAATACTATTAACTGCCAGAAGAATCCTTTGTGGCTGAATATTTCCTGCATCTGTAAGTCATCCTCCTACCGCCTGCTATGACAGTTATGCAAGTGACCTTTGAATTTCACAATTAAAAACATTTATGACATTGTAATCCACTCCATCCATGGAAATGTACCACATTGAGATTGTGAAATCATAGAATAAGTGAAAAACAATCATCAATGAAAGCAATAAGAAAATGATGGTTTGACCTGAAGGGCATTGTGTTGTAATAGCAAGAGCTCCAATCCCAGCTCTGCCACTGACTGTGTGACCTTGCACAGATCTCTTAACTTCTCTGGGCCTTAGTTTTCCTATCTATAAAATGTGAAATGATCCTTTCCAGTTCTAGCATTTTACAATTCTGGAAGGTAGTGTTTATGAATATTAAATCATATTAACTTCAAAAATGTATTTCCAGGTATGGTCATTGCTTAGGCTCCCTGGGAGATTCTTATTATTGCTTTTGATAACCTTTTTGTTGGGCTGATTTTTGTCCCTTAAAACGTTCTCAGCAATCTTGTGAAATTAGCAAGGGCAGTTATCTCCATTTCACAATTGAGACCTATTGAGATTATATACTTTGTCCAAAATTATGTAGGCCCTTTAGTAGTGGAAGTTGGATCAGAACCCAGAAATCCAGACTCTGATACCCCGTATTAGACAAGAAGCAGTTGTCTATCTCGTGTTATTACTAGAGTGGGAATTATTGAGACACGCTCTACCATAATAACTCAGTTCAATCAATACTAATTGAATATATTTTATATGTTTAGTGATGAGTAAAGTGTGTTCTCTAGCATCAAAGAAGGTATGGTCTTTTGAGGGTCAGTTACATAAACAGATGTAGGAAGAGCTATGATAAAGGTATTTTCAGGACTTCCTTTTCCAATCAGGATGGAGTAGGAAGGACGAGGTTTATCCTCCCACCCAAAACAACTGTAAAACTGGACAAAATATGTGAGATAATGGCTTTCAAGTCATTATACATAAGGCAACAAAAGACAGTATCCCTGAAATATGAGAAACAAATGAAGTGTGCCTTATGATCACTCTGGCTTATTGTCTGAGGAGAGTTTCCAGGCCATGGTACAGGGAACGAAAACCCAGTGGATGCCAACAGTTCCTCTGAGTTTAGAAAACATAGCTGGAAGTCTGAGGAGAAAGAATGGCTAGAGTGCACAGGGCAGGGTAGCAGAGTGGAGACTTTCACAGAGAAAGAGCTCTAGAGACCTGTAGAGGGTTACACCAAATCGTCAGGTGAGTGGTACTAATCAGTACATGCATGTGAGGAAACTACTCAAGGCTAGAGAAAGAATCACCTAAAAGGATTAGAGGAAACATATCTTTGAAAATCATACAAGGGCAGGAATAGTTCTTGTTTCCATTATCCAGAGTAGAAAACCTCATAATTCACAGGATATTTGAGTTGAATACTCAGAAGAGTTTTGTCTCAGTAGTGGAAAAAATTAGCCCAAGATTAAATGTTGATCCCACCCAATGAAGCTTTAAAAATAAAAAGATCTAAAAGAATCAACCTGTTTCCAAGCAACTTAACTGTGTCACAGAAAAATGCTCTAAATCCTTCAGGAATATAAAAATATCCAGTAACCAACAAGGTAAAATTCATAATGTCTAGCAATCTGATAAAGGAGTGCAAAGAAGCAGGAAAACATGACCCATAATGAAGAGAAAAATCTATCAATGGAAACCAAATAAGAAATTACACAGATGATAGAATTTATAGACAAGGACATTAAAATAGTTATAACTTTTTTAAGTTTATAAATTCAAGAAATTAACATCATTATTGAGCATGTTAAGTAGAGACATGGAAGATATACAAACTACAGTGTCTCAGCTGAAAAATATACTGGATGAGATGAACAGCAGATTAGACATTGTAGAAGAAAATGTCAGTGAACTTGAAGACATAGCAATAGAAACTATCCAAAATAAAACACAGAGAGAAAAACAGACTGAAAAAAAAAGACAAAAAAACAAAAAAAGAGCACCAGTGAATAGTGAGACAACTTCTTGTGGTCTCATATATGTGTAAGTGGAGTCCTTAAAAGGGAAGAGAGAAGACAGAAAAAAATATTTGAAGAAACAATGTATAAAATTTTCCGTTAGAAACGAGAAACTTAGTGGGAAATGGAAGTATATAGTTGTAAGATACTTCTATTATATGTGAAGAGATATATCACTCAAAGGTAGAGTGTGATAAGTTAAAGATGAATAGGGTAAAATCTAAAGGAACTACTAAAATAATATAGTTATAGCTAGTAGAATCATAATAATCATAAGAAATATGCAATTAATCCAAAAGAACGTGGGAAAGAAGTAAAAGGGAACAGATGGGACAAATAGAAAACCAATAACAATATGATAGATTAAAATCCAACCATATCATTAATCAGAGTAAATGTAAATGGTCCAAAAATCTCAATCAAAAGGCAGAAATTTTTAGATTTGATAAAAAATCAAGACCCAACTGTATATTGCCTATAAGAAATCCACTTTAGATTAAAGACACAAATAAGTCAAAAGTAATAGTATGGAACAAGGTGTATCATGCCAACACTAATTAAAAAAAACCAGGAATGGCTATTTTAATATCAGACAAAGTAGATTTCTGAACAAAGAATATTACCAAGAATAAAGAGTGTCTGGAGATGAGTGATAAAAGTGCCAGTTCTTCAGTAGGATATAACAATCCTAAACATACAAGACACAAAAACTGAGAGAACTGAAAGAAGAAATGGATACACAGTTATAGTCACAAACTTCAACACTCCTTTCCCAGTACTTGATGGAACAAGGAGACAGAAAATCAGTAAAGATATGGGAGACTTGGACAGCACTATAAACCAGCTTATTCTAACTGACATTTATAGATCACAACACCCAACAACAGCAGATTACATGTTCTTTCTAAGTTTACAAGGAATATTTTTTACCAAGATAGACCATATTCTGGAGCATAAAACAAGCCTCAACAAATTTGTTACGATTCAAATCAAAGTATGTTCTCTGACCATGAGGGAAGTAAATTAGAACCAAATAACAGAAAGATATTTTGAAAACCCTCAAATATTTGAAAATTAAACAGCACACTTAAAGATACCCATGGGTCAAAGAAGTAATGAAAAGGGAAATTAAAAAGTATTTTGAATTGAGCAAAAATGAAAAAATATATATCAAAATTTGTGAGAAGCAGTTAACATAGTCTTAAAGGGAAATTTATAGTACTAAATGTCTATATTAGAAAAGAAAAAAAAAAGTTACAAACCAATGACCTTAAAAAAGAGAAATTAAAATTGAGAAATTAAAAAGAGAAGGACAAATGAAACCCAAAGTAAAGAGAAAAAGGAGTATTAGACATCACAATGGAAATTAATTTAAAAGATAACAGAGAAATAATAGAGATAAATCAATGAAAGTAAAAGCTGATTCTTTGTAAAGATCAATAAAATTGACGCATCTCTAGTAAGACTGATCAGGAAAAAAAGAAGACACAGATTACCACTATCGGAAATGAGAAAGGTAGTATCACTATGGATTTTACAGATACTTAAAGGATAATCAAGGAGAGCTTTATGCCAATATATTCTATAACTTATATTAAAAGCACAAATTCCTTGAAAGATACAAACTACCAAAGCTCATTCGAGAAGAAATAGGTAAACTTAATAACTCTATATAAAAGAAATTGAATTTATAGTTTAAAACCTTCCCACAAAGAAAACTCCAGGGCCAGAGAACTTCATGAAGAAATTCTATTGAACATTTAGGGAAGAAAAATAATATCACTTCTACACAAACTTTTCCATAAAATTGAAGAGGAGAAAATATTCTTCAAGCCAGTCTGAGACAGCATGACAGTGATACCATAACCAGACAAAGAGATTACAAGAAAATAACTACAGACCAATAGTACTCATGATCACAGAGGCAAAATTCTTACTGAAACTTTAGCAATCAAATCCAATAATATATAAAATATATATATAATATATAAATATATATTTATATATTTTTATTATATATAAAAATATATAAAAAGATAATACATCACAACCAAGTGGTATTTATCTCAGGAATGCAATGTTGATTTAACATTTGAAAATCAAACAATTGAATTCACCAATTTAACGATTTAAATTTTAGGAATTTTAAATGATGTGAACATCTCAATAGATGTGAAACAAAACAAACCCAAAACATGTTGACAAAATTCAACTCCATTGCTGATATTAGCATCTGGTAAACCAAGAATAGAAGTAAACTTCCTAACAATAATGGGCATCTTTGAAAAACCTAACATCACATTTAATGGTAACAGACTGAATGCTTTTCCCCTAAGCTCAAGAACAAAACAAGAATGTCCATTCTTCTAGTCAACATTTTACTGGAAGTTCTAGGCAGTACAGTAGGGCAAGAGAAAGAAAAAAAGATCTCCAGATAAGAAAGGAAGAAGTAAAACTTCTTTCTGTGTTGTGCATGGCATAAATGCCTATGTAGAAAAATCCCATGAAATCTACAAAAAAGGTACTAGAACTAAAATGAATTTAACAAAGTTGCAGGATAAAAGATCAATATACATAATTCAGTTACATTTCTTACGACAAGGTTTTTTTTGTTTTGTTTTTGTTTTTTGTGTGTGTGAGGAAGATCAGCCCTGAGCTAACATTCGTGCTAATCCTCCTCTTTTTGCTGAGGAAGACCGGCTCTGAGCTAACATCCATTGCCTAATCCTCCTCCTTTTTTTTTCCCCCAAAGCCCCCCAATAGATGGTTGTACGTCATAGTTGCACATCCTTCTAGTTGCTGTATGTGGGACAGGGCCTCAGCATGGCCGGAGAAGCGGTGCGTCGGTGCACGCCCGGGATCCGAACCCGGGGCGCCAGTAGCGGAGTGCGCGCACTTAACCGCCAAACCACGGGGCCGGCCCCCAGTTACATTTCTATATGCTAACAACAAACAGAAATTGAAATAAAAAATACCATTTACAATAGCATTAAGAATATGAAGTACTGTGGACAAATACAATAAAAATTGTGCAAGACCTGTACTCCAAAAGCTACAAAACAATGCTAAGAGAAATTAAGGAATAAATTGAGGAGGACATAAATAACTGGAGAGCTATACCATGCTCATGGATTGAGAGATTCCATATTGTTAAGATTCTCTCCATGTGATCTATAAGTCCAATCAAAATCCCAACAGGTTTTTTTTTTTTTTTTGGTAGAAAATGACAAGCTGATCCTTATGTTTATGTGGAAATGCAAAGGACCTAGAATACCCAAAACAACTTTGAAAAAGAACAATGTAGGAGAATTTATTATGAAGCAAAGGTAACCAAGACAGTGTGGTATTGGCATAAAGATTAAACAAGTAGGTCAGTGGAACAGAATAGAGTTGAGAGACAGACATGTATATGTCAACTGATTTCTGACAAATGTTCAAAGACAATGGAGTGGTGAGAGAATATTCTTTTCAATAAATGATGCTGGAACAATTGTATATCCATATGAAAAAACAAAAACAGAAAGAACTTCAACTCTCACTTCACACTGTGTGCAAAAATTAACTCAAAATGCATCATAGACCTAATTATAAAACCTAAAAAAAATGTAGAAGAAAACATAGAAGGACATCTGTTGACCTAGGGTTACACAAAGATTTCTTAGATATGACATGAAAAGCATGATTCATAAGGGAAAAAACATTGACAAAAAGGATTCAATCAAAATTGAGAAGTGCTGCTCTTCAAAAGTCACTATTAAGAGAATGAAAAGACAAGCTACAGACCCGGAGAAAATATTTGTAAATCACTTATCTGATTAAGAACTTGTATCCAGAATATATAAAGAATTTCAACATTCAATTATAAGAAAACAACCCTTACTCCCTTGGGTAAAAGATTTAAATAGACATTTTACCAAAAAAGATATATTGATGACTAATAAGTCCATGCTTATTGGTCAACATTGTAAGTCATAAGGGAAATACAAATTAAAACCACAATGACATACCATTGTACATCTATAAGAATGTCTATAATAAAAATTGCTGATCATGCTAAGTGTTGGTAGGATATGTAGCCGCTGGAACTCTTATACACTGCTGGTGGGGATGTAAAATTTAAAACAATTTTGAAAACAGTTTGGCAATTAAACTGCATTTTTTACTAAGTCCTTTAGGTGATTCCGATGCAGATAAGTCATGGGCCACAGTAGAGAAACATTGGTCAAAGTCTTGACAACATCAAAATCTCCTATCTCTCTTCAAGCTTGGCTTATGTTTGGTTCTCTTGGTTGAGGTCCATAGTTTACCTGGCTTAACTCTGTAGTATCTTCTTATTAGATAAGACAGAGCTGCCTGCCTTTGGACAGAATCAATGCTCAGAAATACTGTTACAACATTGGGTCCGGGAATAACCCCAGCAGTGTAATTATAGCCACAAGGTCAACCTCTTAGTCACTAGTCCAGGCCCTGCCCTCCCTAGGGAACATCCATCCCTCTTAAACCTTTTCGGACAAGTGGAGGCTGGGCTTTTGGAGCCCCAGGGCAGGAAGGTTCTCCAGCTTTGCTCACCTGTGGGCTCTGGTGCCAGGAACTGTTAGGCAGGAAGTTCGTCTTGGGGTTTCACAGTCTTCCTCCTGTGGCTGCCCTTGAGGGCTGTGACTTTGCAGTTATTTAATGGATCAAGTCGCTCCTCTACTTAAAACCTTTGGAAGCTTTCCACGGCTGGCAGGGTAAAACCAAAACTCCTGATCTTGACCAACAGGCTCTGCATGATCTCTGCCCTGACTGGTCTCCTACTGCACCTCCACCGAGCAGCAGCCAACCTTGGACTTAGCTCTTGGTGCTCAAACACACCAAGAAGTCCCTTCCCACCTCAGGCCTCTCTCATGCATTTCCCTCTTTCTAAAAGCTTTCTTTGGCTGCTATGTGGCTGGCTCCTCTCATTCCTTTATACCTCGTCAAGATGTCACCTCCTGAGGAGACCTTCCCTGACCACCCGTCTGAGATTGGCTCTCTCTTCTCCCCAGTTATTCTTTGTCCCATTTCTCATCACAAGTTGTAATTGTGTTGTTCAACTTTTCATGTTGTCCTCACTAGAATGTGAGCTCTGTTAGGGTAGGATCGTGTCTGCTTTGCTTACTGTTATATCATCATTATTGGTTGAATAAATGAATTTCTCCTCCAAGATCCTTTAATTTTTACAAGTACTATGTCAATGGGCTAAATAGCATTCTTTCAGCTGAAGGCCTTGGGCACCAGTATTTTAAAAATTGTCACTAAAAGCTCTTTGTTTAATGAGTGACAACTCCCCCTGCCCATCCCCCCCTCCCCTCCCCTGGAAAAAACAACCACTTTTGAGCACAACAAGACAGAGCAAAGCATTCAGTGCAGATAGAGGTCAACAGATACATGTTCGCTACCAAAGAATCTTCCCTGTCGTGTTCATGCAGGAGTCCAGTCTAATCTGGGGAAAATGGTTCAAAAATTGAGTTCAGGGTTTAGTTGAGTCTTGTCCTAGCTTTAAGCCTCTCTGGTCTGATTTTTGGTAGGGTTCCAAGCAGGACTGGGCTCCTGGCAGTCTGGTTGGGGTGGGCCATGGCTAGATGACCTGTGACTTCTTGGCTTTTCCAGGCAGACGGGAAGTGAGTGATTGTTCTTGTTCCTATGGTGCGGAGAGCACCACACATGTGCAAGTTCTGAAGCCAAGAATGTGGGTCATGGTCATGACTGTTCTTCTTTTTGTTGCTGAGTTTGAGATTTAAAATTAATGAAGCCAGAAGCCTAATGGCAGGTGTTACTCTGTGCCACAGGGAGGTTTGACCCTGGGGGTGAAAAGCTGAACTTCGTTGAAGGAGATGCAATTGTGGAATTTTTTTGACTCCATACTTTTTCACTCAGCACATTTTCATTTTACTTCCTATTGTTGTCTTTCTCCTTCTTTTCCTCTGCCTTTCTCTCACTTCCATTTCATTTTTCCTAGATTTTTTCCCCCTTCATATCCAGTTCTCTTTTTAGTTTCCTTCTCTCCATTTCTTTCCTTTCTATCTCTGTGACTCACCTCATGTCCCTTTCATTTTCTTCCCCTTCTTCCTTTCCTTATCTTCATTTAAGATGATCCTGTGAAGACTGGGACATTCTCTTCTCATCACTTTGAATCAAGCCCAATGGTGACTGGCTATATTAATGCCTATTTATTAATTGAAAATGATATACTTTTCCAGTCAACTGAATATTTTTATCATTGTGAATAAATTTATCATTGTGTCCCTCGTTATCTTAATGAATGATTTTTGCCTTAAATTCTGCTTTAATATTAATTTAGCTATGACAGCTTTGTTTTGGTTAGTATTTACATAGTATATCTTTTTCCATCTTTTCAATCTTTTTATATGATTATATTCAATGAGTGTCACTTGTAGGCAGCATATATTTTTGGAGTTTTGGGTTTTTATCCTGTCTGATAATCTTTCTCTTTTAATTGGAGCATTTTGTCCATTTGCCTTTTAATGTATTTATGGATATATTTGGGTTTAAATCTACACAGTTACTATTTGTTTTTATATTTGTCTCACCTATAGTATTCCATGTTCTCCCTTTTTTTTTTCGTTTATTATTTATTTATGATTTCACTTTCTATCTCTATTAGCTTGTTAGTTATATTTTTGTGATTATTACAGTTATGTTTTTGGTGATAATTATAGTAGTTATTCAAAAAATTTACATATACATTTTGGTATAATCTGTATAAAATAAAGGAGAACTGTCATCACTTACTGGTTAAAGCAAATACCCTAAAATACTGTATATTTTCCCCCCTCAACTTATATGCTACTATGATTATGAATTTTAATTTATAGATGTTTTAAAACTTACAAACCAAAATTATTATTGTTTTATATAGTAATTATTCATTTAGCTTACCCACATATTTACCCTTTCTGTTGCCCTTCATGTCTTCCTGCATCTTTAAGCTTCCATATGGGACTGTTTTCCTTCTGTGTATAGATATTTCCTTTAGTTCAAGTCTACTGACAAATTCTCTCAGTTTTTGTTTGGGTGAAAAGTATCTTGATCTCACTGACATTTTTCAAGGATATGTTAGCTGGGTATAGAATTTTAGAATGGCAATTATTTTTCAGCACTTTTAAGATATTGTTACATTATTTTCAGACTTGTGCTGTCTCAGATGGGAAGTCAGATGTGAGTTCTCTTGTTGCTTCTGTAATTTTTCTTGCTTTAATTCAAAGAGTCTCCTTTTTTTGTTAATCGTCAGTTTTTTTTTCTGATGAGTAGGTAAGATTTAAAAACAAATTTTATTTGGTATTTAACCTGCTTGATAGTCATTGTGAGTGCTTCTTGAATTTGTGCTCTTTTGCATTTCTGCAGTTTGGGAAAATGCTCTTCAATATTGCTCTTCCTCCATTCTCTCTCTCTTCTCCTTCTATGACAACAGTTAGATTTCTTAGACCTTTTCTTCTTGTGCAATAAGTCTTGATTTATTGTATGCTCTTTTCTCTGTTTTCCATCCTTTTATCTTTCAGTGCTTTGTTCTGGACATTTTCTTCTGACTTATTTTCTAGTTCACCAATTGACTTCTCAATTGAATTTAATCTGTTGTTAAAACCGTCTATTGATTTAAAAATTTTATTGTATTTTTTAGTTTTAGTACTGTATTTTTTAGTGTATTTATTTCCTTCATAGTTTCCAGTCGATTGTCAGAATTTTCCATCTTGGTTTTAAATTCCTTGAATATATTAGGCATAGTTTTTTAAAAAAATCTGTGTCTGATAACTGTTATTGGAGACCTACTGTATGCCTGCTTATTTTTGATTAAGTACCAGATATTGCATATTAAAAAAATTAGACATAATTTGAAGCTTAGCATAGAAGTATCTTACTTTAGAGATGAATTAATTTACCTCTTACTGGAAGCTAGGGGCCCTTAGAAATAGAAGATCACCTTAATCTAATCGGGGATGGATGGTTCAAACTTGGCTTTTGGTCCCTGTGATGACTGGTCTATTTTTGATTCAACCTTGCTCCTAGGATAAGGTTATGTCCCTTTCATGTCCTAACCCAAAACTCAGGGGTTTACTAGCTCCTTTGTCTTGATGGATCCCGAACTTGAATTTTTTTCTGTTTCTGCAAGACAATCTGTCAAAAGGTCTGTTAAGTTTTACACCTCTCAGCCACCTGTACTGGAGTTGGCTGAGCCCCTAGAGTCTGGGGGAAAAGTGGTCTCAAATGCAAGACTGACTTCTCTGGGTTTCCTTTTTATTCTTCAATCTAGGTCCTGTAATTCTTCCCTGTCTTGGACTATCTCCAGTGCCAGATAATTTTTATATGTTGCTCAGATTTTCTGGTTGTTCTTTGCATGAAGCTTTGTCTAAGTTTCCTAGTCTGCCAATAGAAGCAGGCACTGCTATTATGTTGTTGTGTAATCCTGGACAAATAATTTCCCATCTCTAGACCTCATTTTCACTTCTATGTGATAAAAGGATTAGACTGGAAGACCTCCCCAAATCCATCTTACAGCCAGTGTCAGCATTATTTTTTGATCTGTAGGCTCTATGCATCAGACCTGTGGGTTAGACTGTCAGTTTTATTGGGAAGGCTCAGTTCTTCCTACATAGCACTGGCATCCTGCTCCACCTGGTCAAGGTAACTAGGAAGGCTTTGGAATGATGGCGATGAGCACGTTTGTTACTTTTTGGAGATTGAAAACATGTACTATAATGCTAGAATACAGCTGGCTTGCAGTAAATACTCTACTATCCATATTGGTGTGAAATGTAGGCAGGGATGTTTCATTTTCCTCTCAACCCAGAAGTAGGAAGGAATCCCCAGGGCTATTTATCACAGTCAGAAGGGAGATAAATAAAGAACAGGAATGTTGCTAATTTACTCAAACTCCAAACTCAAAGTCCCTTTGATGGAGCAGGGGCACTGGGAGAGCCCTAATGTAGGATTTCTGGTGAACCATCTGGAGGGTCTGCCACTCATCTCACTCTACATGAGCGCGTGCACGCGCACGCACGCACGCGTGCACACACACACACCCCCAAACATGTGTGCTTAATGATGACCACATTACAAGTGGACACATCTGGTGGAAAGAGTTTCCAATAGGAATTTCAAAGCACTATCACTTTCATTCTAAATGGCTAATTTAGCTACATTTTGCCTCTGGTTCTTTATTTTGAAGAGTGCTTAGAACATCGTTGGTTTTTAATATACTCTCGTAGAGTTCCAGCTCTGAGGAAAATCTTCTTGCAATACTACTTTAGCTCCCTTTGGGTTAAGAGCACAGACTCTGGGGCCAAATTCCCTGGGTTCAAATCCTGGCTCTGCCATATACTAGCAGTTAAACCTGGAACAGATTGTTAAATTTCCTTGTGCCTCGGTTCCCTCATTTATAAAATGAGGATAATGAATAGTATTTGCCTCGTGGGACTGTTGTGAGGATTAAATGAGTGAATCCGTGTGAAGTGTGCAGGAGGGGAGCTGTTGATTAGGATAACTGATGTGTTAACCCTTCTGTACTTGCATCTCTGAGTGTGTAAGCCATGGAGGCACATAGGCAAGACGTAAAGTGAACTGGGTAGAGCACTGGATTCAGGGTCAGGAGATCCGCTGTTGTGTTAGACTGATTGTTGGATTAACTTCCAAAACTGTTGGACCTCAGTTCAGTCTTCAAACCTTTCCCTAAAATAGGACAGAAACAGCAGCCCCACCTACCTCACAAGGTGGATCTCAGATGAAGTGATGGATATAGAAATCTTTTGCAAAAGCACCAAGTGCTGTATAAATGTATAAATGTTATTAAAGATGCTGGAAGACCCGTGATCCTCTGCTGAGATAGATGAAATGGAGAGGCTATAGAAGTGGGAGGAAGGGGACCGTTCCAACTTTTTACCTTATTTTCCAAGCTTGTTCTATTTCTGCATGACTCCACTCTCAACATTCTTCAGTGCATAAACTATCCTGCTGGGCCGTCTGTGGAAGGGATTTTCATGATCCCTTAGGGTCAGTCTTGTATTCCATTTCTCTTCACCTAGGGTCTTGTCCTGGAGACTCTGAACTTGGTATCTGGCAATGTGTCCTTTTGGCCTAGCAAGGAAATCCTAGGCCCTTGATTCCAGGAGTGAGCAGGAGGATTAAAAGCCCCTCTGGAGTGATAATGTGGGACAATAACCTGGTTTGGGGTGGACCAGGTGTTGGGGGCCAGACTGGGTGTGGTCAGAGCCCTGAGGTGGGCACAAGGTAAAGGTCAGAAAAAGTGGTGTGTTAGTTTCCTGTGGCTACTGCAACCAATTACCAACTACAGACTATTTGCTTACAGTTCTGGAGGCTAGAAGTCCAAAATCACTATCACTGGGCCAAAATCAAGGTGTCAACAGGCTCATGCTCCCACTGTAGGCTCTAGGGAAGAATCTGCTCCTTGCCTCTTCCAGATTCTGCTGGTTACGGGTATTCCTTGGCTAGTGGCCACATCACTTCAATCTCTGCCTCCATGGTCACATTGCTTTCTCCTCTTCTTCTGTCTGTCTGCTGCCTCTTTCTTATAAGGACACTTGTGATGGCATTTAGGACCCACATATAATCCAGGATAATGTCCTCATCTCAAGATCCTTAATCATTATCTGCAAAGACACTTTTCCCAAGTAAGGTAACATCTACAGATTCCAGGGATTAGAATGAGGATATCTTTTGGGGTGGCCATTGTTTTAGCCTACCACAGGTGGTAAGGCAGGACATAGGGGGAGTAGGGGACAGGCCCACACAGGGGGATACTCAGAATGAAGGCAATAGGAATCAGGGGACCTGTCCCAATGGGGCAGAGGAAATTAGACAAAATGGGAAAGAAACATATCTAAGGGGTAAGTAACAAAGAAGCCTTTATAACTGCCTGACCCACAGTAGACTCTGAATGAAATAATGATATTCACTGAACACCTACTAAGTGCCAGGTATTATTCTAGGGTCTGGAAAGAAAGCAGCATGGAATTTGCATTCATTAAGTGAATGAGTGAATAAATGAATGAATAACCGAGGACATTCTTTGCTTAGCAAGAAAGGTCTTTGTTTCTTGTTAGATCAGGTGTCCAGGCTGTCAAGAAGAGCTAACTGAGGATGGCAGTTGGCAATCAGAGAGCAGGTACTCTGGCTGGAGTAGGGTATGTGGGGTGGAGGAAGGCCTACCCTCACCCAACACGAGGAGAACAAGGGGTTTATTTTATTTATTTTTATTTTTGGTGAGGAAGATTGTCCCTGAGCTAATATCTGTGCCAGTCTTCCTCTACTTTGTATATGGTACGCTGCTGCAGGATGGGTTGACAAGCATTGTGTAGGTCCACACCTGGGATCCCAACCTGCAAACCCAGGGCCACTGAAGCAGAGCGTGCGAACTTAACCACTATGCCACCAGGCCGGCCCCAAACAAGTGGTTTATTTAACTGAGTGGTTCTCGGCTCTGGCTGCACATTGATGACCTGGGGAACTTTTATCAAATGCCCAGGCCCCATCCCCAGAGATGCTGATTCAATTGGTCAGGGTGGGCTGAGCATCTATATAGTGTAAGCTCTCCCAGTGATTCTAGTCATTCTAGGTACTGTGTAATGTGCAGCCAGGGCTGAGAACCAGGGTTAACCTCTCTTTGTGCTGATTGCCTTATGATTTGGAGTCAGACCTGGCTATAAAACAAGGCTCTGTGTGTTACTTTAAACTATGTGGTCTTGGGCATATTATATAACTTCTCTGAGTCTCCATTTACTAATCTATAAAATGGGGATAACAATACTTACTTATACTTCTCTCTAAGGATTAAAGTAGAAAATATTTGCAAAGTGCTGACCATCATATCTGGCACATGGTGAATACTCAAAAATTACCCTTACAACCTCTCACTGAGCTGGGAATTGTTGTACCCATTTTATAGATTTGGGAACTGAGGTTCAAACATGTCAGGTTAACTTGTTCAAAGCCATGTTGTTAGTAAATGGTGGATATAAGATTTAGCCCAGACCTCCTTTTACGACCTAATTCTAGCCATTGTTTTTGACAATGGGGCATTTAAAACCAACCACTCCACTCTCTTCCCTTTGGCCTCTGTGGCTGTGAATGAGCTGGCCACTGCTCGTCTGTTAAGACCCTGGTTCCCCCTCAAAGCCTAGGAATTTAGGATGGGAGAGAAGTCCCCTCCACCTTCCCTCTTAGCCCCCTCTCTTACTCTGAGATAGGGTAGGTATAAGGTTGCTAGAGAGAGGTATAGTAGGCTGAATAATGGCCCCCCAAGATACCAGGTCCTAATCCCTGGAACCCATGAACATTACCTTATATGGCGAAGTCTTTGCAGATGTGACTAAATTAAGGATTTTGAGATTAGAAGATTATTCTGGATTATACAGGTGGGTCCTACATGCTATCACAAGTGTCCTTATAAGAAAAAGGTGGAGAGAGATTTGACACACATACAGAGGAGAAGGTAATGTGACTAAGGAGGCAGAGATGGGAATGATACAGCCACAAGCCAAGGAATGCCCTCAGCCACCAGAAGCTGGAAGAGGCAAAGAATGAATTCTCTCTTAGTCCCTCTGAAGGGAGTTTTGGCCTGGTGTTACTGATTTTGGACTTCTGGCCTCTAGAAATGTGAGAAAATAAGTTTCTGTTTTAAGCCCCCCAGTTTGTGGTAATTTGTTACGGCAGCCACAGGTAACGAATACCAGAGGTTCTCTGTGGACACCCCAGTGCTCTCTGTGGTGGTACCTTCAAGTCGCAGCAAACCCAGTGGGCTCTACTTGCATCTCCTTTGGCTGCCTGATCACTGGATCCTACTGCTGCGCCTACTGGGGCCCTAGGGAAGCCCGTGCACCTGCAGGCCAGGGCAGCAAGCAGAGTTCACTGCATCGTCACACCCCTGTCCCTTCCCACCACCTGAGCTTCTGGTCAAGGAGCAGATGTGAGTTATCTCAGCAGCTCTGCTATGGTGGCAGTCAGCATGTCCAGCATGGGGGTGGAGGCAGAGCCAGTATGGGACAACTGCCCATTCCCTGCCACATTTTCGACATTGAGGGTCCGCAGCCCAGTTTACCCCTGTCTTCCCAGCCCTGCTGCTCAAGGGCAAGGGCTTTCTGGAACAATTTTACTCGGTGCACAGGGAACAAAGGAGAAACCAAATGCCTTGCTTGGGAGCGACCCATATGGAGGAGGCGAGGCAAGGCCCAGTGACAGGATAATTGCTTAAATATCTGCTTTAAGTATAAAGGCAGACTCTACCTCCAGCTGGAGTTCAGGTTCCCACAGGTCATGAAAACAAAGAGGGGAATAGGAGAATTAAAGAGGAATAGAAATGGAAATGATTAGGAAAGATTGCCACTACTTACAGTGGGAGGGAGAGTGGGGGGAGGTTGGAAATTAACCCTTTTGGGATTGTGCAAGTAGGGTGTGGGCTCACAGCTCTTGGCTCTCCTTCTTAGGATGGGAAAGCTGGAGGCCTGAGCTCATGAGTGAAATGCTCTGCTCCAGGGGCAGCTCTCCCAGGGCCCAGAGAAGAGGCTGGTGGGGCTCGTCCAGGGTGCTGGACTCTGGGCAGTGTGAGTTGGTAATGGCTTTGAGTGGTGGGGGTGAGTTTGTGGGCAGCACATTCAGGTTTCTTTGTCCTTTATCAGAATTCCTCCTTTCTCCTCCACCACTTGAGCCCGTCTTGTCTTCTGGCTGGCGATGCCTCCTTATGCTTCTGTTTCTGCCAACCCAACACTCTGGCACTCCAGGTTCCTGGTGGTGGAGGGTGTCTCTACACTCACTCCCATAGCATCCTCTGTTTCTTCTTTGCAATCCTCAGCAATGGTTACATTAATTATGGTATCTTATCTCTTCGATTTTATGAAGCACAAGTTTCACATTTTAACATTCTTGGAAATGGGGCCTGCCTTACCAGTAATGGGCAAATGTAGTGGATGTTTTAGACATGGTTTCCCAGAGAAATAGAACCGATAGGAGATATATCTGTCTGTCTGGCTATCTGGCTGGCTGGCTATCTATCTATCTATCTATCTATCTATCTATCTATCTATCTATCTATCTATCTACCTACCTACCTATCTCCTATTATATATCATATATTCTACCTATATAGCTTTATCCTATTTATATCTATATCTTTATCTATATCTATCTATAGAGAGGGAGATTTTAAGAAATTGGCTCATGTGATTGTGGAAGCTGGCAAGTCCAAAATTTGTAGGGCATGCCAGCAGCTGGAAACTCAGGCAGGATTTCTATGTCTCAATCTTGAGATAGAATTCCTTTTCTTTATGAAAACTTAGTCTTTGCTCTTAAGGCCTGCAGCTGATTGGGCCTACCTATATTATGGAGGGTAATCTGCTTTACTTAAAGTCAACTGATTGTAAATATTAATCACATCTAAAAATTGCCTTCACAGCAACATCTAGACTAGTGTTTGACCAAACAAGTGGGCACCATAGCTTAGCCAAGTTGACACATAGAATTAACCACCACAGTGAGGTAGTTTGTTTGTTTGTTTATTTATTTATTTTCATTTATGCTTTCATTCCCTCCTCCAAAAAATCTGTTGTATAAGTGTGTACAGTCTCGGTGGATGCCTTAAGCATCTGGCTATAATGGCATTTGTTTGGAGTCTGCCTTCCAGTAGGCTGTGAGCTTGATGAAGGCAGGGTCAGACCTGTCTGTTCATGGCAGCATCCTCAGCATGGAAAGCTGGTACAGAGTAGGTGCTCAGTATTGGTTAACTGCCTGATGGGCCTCCTGGCTAAACACTGAATGGTTTGGATTCAGGTGCTCCTTTGACTTTGAATTTCCTCTCTTTGGGAGTGTCATGGGGCCGTTGTCCACTTCCTTTCCCCCCGTGTGCAGACTGCATACTCCTTTCCTTCTCTCCATCTCCCTGTCCTTCTGGCTCCTTTTCTCCCATCCCTTTTATTTGGCTAATGCTCTGTGCCTAATCACGTTAGCCAGCACTGGCATTATAGAGATGTTTGCAATCCAACCCAGGTCTGATTATGAGCTTCAGCAGCCCAAGGCTACTTTAAGAGCGTGTTGATTGGTGGGGGGTGGGGAGCCCCCAGAGGGGGCCAGCATTTTTGGCTGATGGAGCTGCCCACATGTGTGTCTGGGCACTGCAAGAGAGCCCGGGCTGGTTCGGTTTTGGTTCTCTCCTTGATCAGGCTCCTGGTGGGGTATTTATCCTGGCTGGGTGTCTAAGCCCTTCCTGATTGTATTAAGCCTCATGAAAGTGAGGCCCCAAACAATCCAGCTAGTGTGGCTAGTGCTGTAACCACAGCAAAGTGTGCCCTGTATTTCTTGTCGTTCTCTGTTCGAGCTCATTTCAATTTTCTCTAACATTGGGAATATAAAGAAACTGCCACGTGTTTTTCTGGTTTGCATGCATTACCTCATTTCCCTTGTCTAGGATATTAATTCAGAAATATTTATTAAGTGATTTCAGGATTTGGGGCAATTTTGAAAGCATTCAGTTCAAATTCCAAGAAGGATGTCATGGGTTTAAAGGAAATTAGCTACCTCTTCCCTTCCCTCCATTTTCTCAAAAGCACCCTGTATTTTTCTTTAGAGGATTTGGCTTTCATGTCATTGTTCCTTTAATTATTTACAATCGTTGCCTCGATGTCTGTCTTCTCTACTAGACTGTAAAAATCTCCATCCAGGCAGGGTCCTTGAATGCTGTGAATACAGTGAAGACCACTGTATACCCGGGGGCAGACACATTAAGTTCTTGACCAGCTATTGACTACATTTTGATTGACAAGGATATGGCATTCCACTCAGAAGGTGTAATTATGTTTCTGGAAGTTTTTACATAGCAAGGAGGAATATTCACATAGTTACACAAAGTTATGTGTGTGAAAATTGGATCCTTGGGTTCAAGCTAAAAGTCTATGCTATATCACTCAAAGAGCCTTAAAGTGGTTCTTTCTTGTGTTCCTTGAAAAGATCTGAGACAAGTCTACCTGAGTCACAATCCCTGAGGAGGCCAGTGCGAAATGAAATTACTTTGAGTTGTACAAGTATGAAGATACATGTCACCATGTGTGTATATTATAGTATAATGTACTTTGCTAAAATCTCAGGCTCTGTGAATCAGACTTCCTGGACTCATATCCTGGTTCTACCAGTGTCTAGATGTCCCACGTGGGTGTTGTATGGCCTTCAGCACAATATTTGCCATCTGTATGCCTCGGTCTATTTATCTCTGAAAGGGGTTAGTAATAGTCCTCACCTCATAGATTTGTTTTGGGATTAAGTGATATAATTTATGTAAAGTACCGAGGTCAGTGCTTAGCTCACAGTAATCTGAATAAATGTTGGTTATTTTTATTATTTCCATAAATATGTCTTTGTATGTGTGGCAAGTTAAAAAAAAGAGAGAGATGAGTTTTTCAGGAGAAGGGAAAAGTCCAATTATTGAAAACCACACGGGCTGCGTGGAAATGAAAGTGGGCTCCGATGTAAGTAGAAATAATGCTGATAGCCTAGGACACAGCACTTTAGGGAGAAAGAGAAGGAGGGGGCAGTATGGAGAAGACATATTGTCATACTGTCAAGTGTGTCTGTTAGCAAGGCCTTGGGATGACAGAATAGAAAAATGAGAGATGCATTCAACCATTGACTAGGAATGTCAGTGGAGTTGACTCATTTGGCATCTGATTGCTTCCAACCATGCTCACCTGGCATTGGCACAACTGGTCATTTCAGTCCAAAAGTTCAGTCCAACCAACATTCAGGGAGAGCTGGTGGCTTGCCTTTGTGAGGCCCAAACTCCAACTCATCATTGGGCCTGGCTGGCTATTAGGATTGGGCAATTCTGACAGCAGCATCTGCTGCTGCCAGTCCCCCCTAGGACAGTTGTTGGGGTCAGAAATTGCATTGCCCAGCAGTTACTACCAATGCCTAGATCGTTTCTGATTTCAGAGTACTCTTGTAGTAAGACAGAATTCATCAGAAAGTTTATTGCCGTGCCGCTTAAAGCAAATACAAATGACTTGCCATAGAGCCACAGTGGTGCAGCTTTGACATCACACCCCCCAGATTCATTCCACAGAGTGGGGTTGAAATACACTATTGGAAGTAAAAACCAGGCTGACACATTCCCTTCCCAGTCTTCCCCTCAACTTGGCCCCTGATGGAATTTCTGGCTAACCCAGGATTGGTTTTCTTTTTCTTTGTAATTCCTTTAAAATGAAGGACTTGATTTTAATTGACTGAGGTATAATATTATTTATATTAAAAAGTAATATATTACAGATATTACTGTGAAGTGTTTTTCTATCCCAAAGACCTTTTTACATCAATTGGGTTATTTGATCCTTTCAACAACCCTGTGTGGTACATTGGGTGTATGAAGATATTATTAATTTCATTTTGAACATGGAGACTCAAAGAGGGGAAATGATTACTTATCCAAAGACATACATTGGCTAAACTGATGATACTAATAGCTAATACGTAGCAGTTACCTTGTACCAGGTACTATTGTAAGTATTCATTTAATATTCACAGGGACCCAGTGAAGAAGGCACTGTTATTATCCCTGTTACACAAATGAGGAAACTGAGACATAGAAAGATGAAATCAATTGCCCAAGATTACAGCTGATGAGTGGTGGGGCTGAGATCACCACCCACATGTCTTAACCCCAGAGTCTAGGCACTTTTCCTCTGCCATGTGTTGGGCTACAGTGCATGGTCTCAGGGGGTCTCAGGCAGTTCTTATTCTGGTTACTGCCTCCCTTCACTGTGCCTTGTCTTCTTTAAGGATCTCCCAATCTTAGATGAAGAAAGCATATTCCAAAAGGTGACACGACCAGAGACTTTAAAAGAAAGTCTGTTTTTATTATGAAAGGAGAAGAAAATAGGAACTACCTTCAAAATGATAATGAGATGAAAGATCAAAGCTTATGAGGAGGGAAAGTGCTGCTGAAACTATTGTCTCACTCTTCTGATGGTTGCCAAGGACTCGTCTTGGCTTCCTGCTCTATGCAGTTTTATTTTGTCGAGGTAGGAGGAGGCAGATCAACGCTGAAGGCGTTCTCACTGTGGAGAAGTGGGGGTCCATGTCAGTTGCATTTTCTTTCTTTGTGAACTTCAGAGAAGCGTTGGCAGTAACCAGATTTGAGATCTTGCAGGTAAGAGTTTGAGAGCCATTGGGAGAGCCTGCTTTTCTGGTGAGCAACTAGGTTTGTGGGATGTAGAATTCATGTGAAAACGATTCAAATATTTTGAAAGAACGATATTTTAAAATCTTGACGTCTCTTTATGGACTGTAGGTGTTTTCGGTGCTAATAATTTAGGACATGCTATTCAGAAACTAGGTCCTTATAGCCAACGGTCAAAAAGGCCCGTCTCAAGGTTATTTCGAGACAATGAGAATGCACAGAGAAGGAGTTAGCTCCCTTTTGGTTCTTTGGACCACCAGGTTTTTTTTTTGATTGAAAGAATTCATTTGTTACTCTCAGTGTATGATTTGGAGAAAATACCATTTTCTGTGTCGGAATTTCTCCCATGGACGAAATTGCTTTTGATTGGGTGGGAGTGGGGTGGGGAAGTGAGTAGGAATTTTCAGGGCTCAAAAATATTCAAAAGTTTGTTTCTTGCCTGACTTTCCATGCAGCAGAATAACTAACTCAGATAACTCCCTGGGGGCCTCACCTGGGTTTCCTGTATGGTATCTAACTTTCTTCCTGCCTGAGTTATTATGTAATCACATTATGTTGTCAAAACTTGGACAGTGGGAGAGAATAAGGTAATAGAGAGAGACCCAAATTCCCTGGGCGCTTCTGCTTAACATGACTTTTATGACCTTTGGCATAAGTATTAACCTGAAAATGCCAACTTTGTCATGTCTACAGGCGTGTGTGCATGGGCGGACAGGGTGAGATGGAGGGTGACATTAGACGTGTATTATAGTAGGCACAATGCCAAAGCAGACAATTGAAACATGAAATGTTTGCGAAACTATTTTATTTGACATCTTTAGACAAATAAATCACATTGCTTAAGAGAATTTTGCCTTTGAAAAATTGGAATTGATAATCTTATGGGTTTGTGTGTAGTAAATTTTGTGTTCCTGTAAACATAAAGAAGGGGTTTATAGTCAAGTGTTGACGCTCTCTGAGGGTAATTATAAACACTGCTCTCCACACAGACTGTTATATTTATTTAGTTTTTATTGACTTATAAAATTGTAAAAATAATGTAGCAATAGCATTAAGTGAATTTGGAAAAAAGAACAAAAGAAGAAAAATCTCCAGCAATCTCACCATTCTGATGTCATAACTGTTTTTATGTTTGAGTTGTCCCTTTTTACTGTTGGCTGACATATTTCTACCCAGTTGGAATCCTAGCTACACAGATTTTTAATTTACCCAATAACATTTGCAAACTGGAAGCAGCTTCAGTGGTAGATCTATGTACGGATGAGCAAGAAGGGGCATTCGAGAGCTTCTAGCTTGATCTCCTTGTTCTGCTGGAGAAATGGCAGAAGCCCAGAGAGGTGAAGGGATTTGCCTGAAGGATAAAGATTGGGAGTAGCTGAGCTGGGACTTTTCCCAACGCAGTGCTGCTTCTGACCACTCCATAATATCTCTTTAACTTAGTCCTGAGAGTTGCCTCCAACACCACATATCTCTTCAACTTGGCTTTAAAAAAATATATATATAAATATAAAAAAAATTATATATATATATATATATATACGCACACATATATATATACACTCGAACATATATATGCATGTGTGTACATATGCATGTAAATATATATTTATGTTTATAGACATGAATGCTATCTGCTGTGTAGAAAAACTCCAATTTCATAAACAATTTAAAAAATGGAAAAGATTTGAAAAAATTGTTATGGGACTATGGAATTTGACGTTTTCTCACTTAAGTCTCCTAAAAAAGTTTTTTCTAAGATTTTACACTAGGTGCTATTAGGTTATTTATAATGGAATACCACTGCCTAGAAATGTGAAAACCTTACTGGCCCTAGGAAGGAATTCCACAGGAGATGAAAAAGAGAGTAAAGCCATGGGGTGAGCTCATTACAGTGGACAATTGTTTTCTCACAAACAAAACTGAAGCTTATAGGGCCGGCCCCGTGGCTTAGAGGTTGGGTGCGTGCGCTCTGGTGCTGGCGGCCCGGGTTCGGATCCCGGGCGCACACTGACGCACTGCTTCTCTGGCCATGCTGAGGCCGTGTCCCACATACAGCAACTGGAGGGATGTGCAGCTGTGACATACAACTATCTACTGGGCTTTGGGGGAATAAATAAAATTATAAAAAAAAAAAAACAAAAAAAACTGAAGCTTATATAAACCTTACTAAATGGGGAAACCACAAGTTTGTTGATTTATTTATTTGACTCTAAGTGATAATAAAGATTAATTCCCCACTGGGGTGGAAGTTCTATTTTTTTTTTTTTTTTAATCCTGGTCTTTAATATTAGCCTTTAGCAGAAGTCTGTAGAAATGGTAGTCAACATCTTGGAATGTTTTTAATCCATCTACCTCTACATCTAACTTTTAGGTGTAGTTAGCCATACTTTCACAAATGAGTAACTGCAGAGATTAAAGAGAGTGAAAAAATCTAATCAGATTTGCTTGAGAGGTAGTTTTGGGGAGGGGAATTTTTTCCTAGACTATACATTGATTTTGGGAGTTAAAAATATCTGTCAAAGGCAAATATTTTTCCAGTTTAAAATTAGCTCCTTGAAAGAACAATGCTTTTTCTGATAGAAAAAACAGTGTTTTTCTGATAGAAGATGCCCTTTTGGGTTTCCTAGTTCAGGAAGAATAATGTATCTCCAGCACATCAGGACACCCTGTCACAAAAATAAGTGCTTAATAAATATTTCTTAAATGAATGGATTTTCTTCATTCAATTTCTTTTCTTTCTGGCCTATTTCCCCTGTTGGTACTCACCAGAAAAACATCTTCTATGTAGTTTGTATCCGTCAGGTAGACTAGGTTATGCTGTGGTAACAAACTGGCCCATACATTTCTGTGACTTTACACTCATGCTACATATCCATCATGGGTCAACAGGGAGGCTCTGCTCATCTAGTCATTTAAGCTGATGGAGGCTCCATTTCAACATGTCCTCCCACATCATTGCTATAAGGAGGAAAGAATGCAGTGAATCATGCTGCTCTTGAATCTTCTACTCAGAAGAGACAGTTATCACCTTTTGCATTGGCTAAAGCAAGACGCATGGCCACACCTAGGTCAAATCCTACCATGTTCCCTGGAAGGAGGATCAGAATAAATGGGAACAGACCCGATGACTACAACCTGATTATAGGGTAATAATGATGATTCGAGTGGACTTTTTCCTGAAGAGTTTAAAGTGATTTTAGTGTTTATAACCAATCCACATTTAAGAGAGACAGGGAGGGCCGGCCCCGTGGCTTAGCGGTTAGGTGGGCGCGCTCCGCTGCTGGCGGCCTGGGTTCAGATCCCGGGTGCGCACCGACGCGCCGCTTCTCCAGCCATGCTGAGGCCGCGTCCCACATACATCAACTGGAAGGATATGCAGCTATGACATACAACTATCTACTGGGGCTTTGGGGGGAAATAAATAAATAAAATCTTAAAAGGTCTAGATCTGTTACCGAACTGCAAGTAAATATAGCATCACCTACCCTGCCTCTCTTCAGGACTACCATGAGGAACAAACGAAATCACACATAAAAAGCATTAAAAAAAAAAAAAAAAGAGAGGGAGGTTGCTGGTGCCACTGTTCCTGGAGGAAGTAGAAGGATGTAGGGAGGGAGAATTAGTGACCTACTCGAAGCCATGGAAAGTGTTAGCAGAAATCCTGCCACCCAGACCCCCAGATTCCCGATGTGCTCTCTTCAGAACCACCTTCACATCTCTCCATAGCCTTTTCAGGGATAACTTTCATTTCTTTAAGCATCTTCAATCCAGGTCTCTAAGTGGTGATGGGTGAGTTTGCAGTTTAAATAGACTTTAGAATGATTCGTCTTTTCTTCTGGAGAAGCTCTGGGAGGCTGGATTGTATAGACTAGACATAAAAAAATAAAATTTGTATTAAAGTCAGGCAGGTCTGGGTTTAAATTCCAGTCTTGTGTCTCCCCTGTGTGACCTTGGAGAAGTTACGTAACTTGTCTGAGATTAAATTTCTTTCTCTGAAAAGTTAGGATAATATTTCCCACCTTGCAAGTTGTGGTGCTGAGTGAAAGAGGAAAGGTTGTGAAATGCATAGCACCCAGGAGCAGTTCTGTAAGTGGGAGCTGTTGTGATCAACATCACCCGATTCTTCAGTTTTTTGTTTCTCACGTTTTGAGCGCCAGAACAGGCCCAGGAATATCGGGGCACTATTCCCAAGTGAGGCTGATGTTGTTTCAAGATAAACAGTTTGGTTTTTGTTTGTTGTAAGCTACTCAATTTATTTTGCTAAAATATCATTAAGTTCTATCAGACATTTCAGGGCCTTTTTTGTTTTGTTTTGTTTTGTTTTCTCCCCCATTCTTGGAACTGCTGTTAGGGCAACCCAATAGTTGTGGTATGGGCAAGTAGGCACCAAGAAATGACTCAAGTCAAACAGCAGCTTCTAAGAACTGCCTCATCCTAGTTCCAAGAGACCTTTGGATACTCAGCGCCAGGGAGCCTGTCTTTCTATTATTTGTGGGGAAACTCTTGCCACGGTGATAGCAGAGAGGAGTCAGCTGGGAGCTGGCTGCCTTGTTGAAAAGCATAACTCTGCTCTAGGCAGAAGATGGTCTAGTCTCGCTTTCCCCGTTTAATGGGACGCCAGCCTGTGCCAACTTCCTCTGTTGTAGTTCATGTGGGTGGGATCACATGTTTCAACAGCATTGCTGGGTGCCTTGCAGGTCTGATTTCATTCTGAGTTTCTCTTTGCTTCACTTTCAAGGTGAATTGCAAATTGAGGCTGTTTGGACTTAAGTCAGGAGAGTTTGGGAAAAAGAAAACAAAACATTTGGATTCAACAGTTTCTTAGTAAGTAGTTGCTGACCAGGAATCTACCACTTGTTTTGACTATTATAAGCTGAAAAAAGATAATTCAAACTGGTTTATGAGCATAGATACCATCTCAGTTTTTTTAAGGCCTACAAATAAAATCTAATCTTTAAAAGTGTGTACTTGTTTGTAAAGAGACATAAATGTTGGGTCAAAATTTGAAATGAGCCTAATATCGCCACTCAAATTCCAAACTACAGACGGTCTGTCCCTGACTTATGACGGTTCAACTTAGGATTTTTCGACTTTATGATAGTGCGAAAGCAATACACATTCAGTAGAAATTGTACTTCAAATTTTGAATTTTGATCTTTTCTTGGGCTAGCAATATGCTGCGATACTCTTTCGTGATGCTGGGCAGTGGCAGCGAGCCGCAGCTCCCAGTCCGCCACACCATCATGAGGTTAAACAACTGATACACTTACAACCGTTCTGTACCCACACAACCATCTGTTTTTCACTTTCAGTACAGTATTCAATACACTACCTGAGACAGTCAACACTTGATTATAAAATAGGCTTTGAGTTAGATGATTTCGCCCAACTGTAGGCTAATGTAAGTGTTCTGAGCATGTTTAAGGTAGGCTAGGCTAAGCTATGATGTTTAGTAGGTTAGGTGTAAAATGCATTTTCGACTTATGATATTTTCAACTTAACGATGGGTTTATTGGAATGTAACCCAGTCGTGAGTCAAGGAAGATCTGTAGTTAAAACTCTATTCCTTACACTTTATTTTAAATAACCTCCCTTGTTTCTCCCCCTCACCTCCAGCTCTAGCTGGCTTCCTTCTTCTCTCCCTTTTTCTGAGAGGCTGAAATAGGCTTATGTATTAGCAGGTCCATTCGAAATCAAGGTCGGATGCTCTTCTTTGAGCAGGTTGAATAAATAATAACAAAACATGATCTTTGCTCAATACCCCCTCCCTCACCCCTTTCTCCCTCTTTTTTTCGTAATATACCAGGGAGAAAAAACTTTCCAAACACAGAACTTTATGGCCAGAGACAATCTGGCTGCTGGAATAAACAGTCTGCTCCCTCGTTTACCATTCCATCATGGGCTTAAATCCTGAGAAGCTCGCGGCTGCCCGCAATAGTTCTTGCTTGGCAGCGGGGAAGTCTGCCAACATCCCATCAGGCTTGTTTCTTAAGCAAAGTTGTATAAGTTAACAGGTTTTATTGTTGGGGGTAATCTGGGGTTGTTCTTACAGGAGGAAGGGATGAGGCCCCCAGAGTGTTTGCCAGCAACAGCCCTTGGCTTTACTCATTGCCGCTCCTCATTAATTTGTGTGAGCTCAGCTCGGATAACAAACGGTGGGGCAGGGGGATCCTATTCAGCCAGGCCTGGCCCCTGTACGGCCTGTGAGCTAATTGCTCTAATTGAGGGGGAGGGACTGCCTTCCTCTCCATTCCATCCCTTCCCAGCCCTGTGTGGAGAGCAATGAATGGAGGCCCACTTCAGCTCCTGCTGGCAGCCCACGCAGCCAGCTCGGCCATAGGATCCAACGCTGGGTCCACATCACCGTCAGTCCTATTACAACTGCTGCTCTGGCCCTTCATTGTGTGAAGAGGTATTCCAACAGTGCTCATACTGGGCTTTGCTCTCCTGCTTTCCTTTCGGGTTGAGAAACATTCTGCTATAATTTATATCTGGGAAACAGCATTAGAAATGTGTTAGCGTTCTGCTCCGGATGGACAGACCATTTACAACTAGCACAATATATTATCAATGTGCTGCTCTTTAGGACCTGCTATATAATAGACATGTAATGAAGCATGGAAAACATGGATTTCATTTCCAAGCCGCGAAAGGGGAAAATGATTTCGGGGCGGAAAACTCACCCCAGGTTGGGGGCAAAGGGTGGGGCTTGGGGGAACAGGGGGAAGGGTCTGTCTCTTTAAGACAGACTAGGAGGAAAACCAAAAGTCATCAACTCCGAAAGTAACAAATGAGAGCCCAGAGCTGTGGAGCTAATGTGCAAACTTGTTTCTGTCCTCTATGGCGCCATCATTTATTCAGGAGGTAGAAGCAGAAGACGGGGACTTGCATTTGCTTGATACTCAATTATACATTAGTGTACATCACTTGGCAATCTGTTCATATCAATTTAATTGGATTTTAATATTGCCTCTGATCTTGTTGTCCAATTAACAGTACTGGCTGGCAATAAAGCAGAACCACACACTATGTAACACCTTTGATCCCTGCCATATGGAGCTCTTCCATTGATTACCACATTTTCAAAAAATTTCACTCTCTCAATATGGGCTGTGATAAATGGGAGAAAAAGCACATCCCTGATGTGATAAAAATTTCACTTCAACTCGCAACTTCATTTATTTTGTTGACATTCGGCTCTGATTAAGAACAATAAAAAAATCATGCCCTGAATATCATATGCAAATACAACCCTGGGCATGAATCTAATCATGCCATGGGAGCATTACCATGACTAGCCTGGCATCAGCTCAATTTTTTTTAAAGTGACAGCATACAGTTCTGGGCTCCCTGTGCAAAGTAGTTGCCACCGCTATGTCATTTAATAAACATGTGATGTTTCGGTTCCCACCAAGGCATGGAGAAAGCATTTGAATTTCTGCCTGTTAGCGTGAGGCCTCTGTGTTCAGGTGATGTCTTGCATTGACCCTCCCCTATCCCCATTCCCTGACTCCCTGTTCCGGTAGAGCCAGGCAGCTGGGAGCTGGGATGGGGTGAGGTTCCTGGGTGATGCCTCAGCCTTCTGCCTCCTCTTGGGGCCACTCCACAGAATGCGTAAGGGGGTGGAGCTTTGGTTTGGAAGGGGCTGCAGAGCCACGGACAGGACCAGCTTGCTCTAGGAAGCTTGTGCATGTGTGTGTGCAAGCCAGCTTCCTGTTTGCCTCTTGGAGTTATGCAAGCAATTATGGCTTAATGCCCCGGAGACACTCCCAAATGACAGGATTAACCCCCAAGGGAAACAGGCTTCTGTTGTGAAGGATTACATCAACGTTCTAAAAAGCCCTTCCACAGCTCTGAGGAATCGCTGATCCTTTTCATGCCCCGACAAGAAGGTTGCCAGTGGCCAGAGCTGGGAAATGCCAGAGAGGCCCCTGTCTGGTCTGTGGGCTCTGCTTTCACACCCTTTCCTGCTGGTAGTGCTCTGGGACAGACTCCATGGGCCATCTCTGTGCCTGTGCTGCTGGCTGCTACCCAGCTAGTCCTGGGGAGTTTGACTCCCAGCTTTACAGCAGGGCCAGCCCCCCCCCAGCAGTCTCACAGGGACCTGGGGGAGAAAGGGTGGCTAAGATGGCCATGTCCAATGGCAGTGGCAGCCAGGGCTCACCCGGAATCCCAGCGACTTTGGAATGTGGGAGGGGGGCTAAGGCATTGGGTTACACATGTCATAAATTATTTCTTGACCATTAGCAGTGTTTCTGCCTCATAACTGTTCTTCGGGCGTATTAAATCAGCGAGAAGGAAGAGCATGCTAGGACATCTGGGGCTGCCAGATAATTCAGTTAATTTCTATTCCCTTGAACCTGGAGGTGTTAATTTGGAAGCACAACAGAAGAGTCTGAAGAATGCTAATACGTCATTTGAATGATTAATGCAATCAGGGGGATTGGGGGGACCTCTGTTTACTCTTTAATTTTGACATGGCACAGCAAGGAGGAGAGTGGCTAATTTTCCAAAGTTAAGGGCAAGTTGGTTTCATTTCAGTCGTGTGGCCTCAGCTGGGGTTTGGGGAGCTGGGGTGACTCAGAAGGGCTGTATCAGGCGATGGGGGCCAGTTTTGTTCGTATAATGGCTACAGCCAGGAAAACAGATGAAATTGTTTGTGATCTGATGAGCCCTGTCCTCTTGGGTGAGGAGGCTCCCAGAAGCTGCTGGGAACAGCAAACAGAAGGAGAAAAAAAGAAAGAAAGAAAGGAAAAGAGAGAGGCTGGAAAAACATAGCTGAAAATAGGTGATAGCCTTATAATGTACATGTATTTTTATCTGACATTTCCAAATTGAGTGCCTTTCTTTAAAAGAAGGAAAATATTTCCAAATTTATTTAAATGGAACCTTATTAGGGAAAGCTTAGGACTGAGCGACTATTTAAAAATATATTTTGAGGAGAGACGCAAAGGAAGACATTTAATTCTTAGCAGACTGTAGGCATTTTAAAGAAGGCTTGTGTCTATTTATTGCACTGCCTCTGATTAGAGGCAGCTTATGACTGTGATAACAGGAAATTTCAAAGGGCACTTTCCCCCCACCAGCCAGACACTGTAGTATCTCCTTTTTAAAACAAAGGAAGTATTGTGAGAGTGAAAAGGATTTGGCCCCAAGCACTAAACAAATTCTAGAGAGCAGAAAAAACCCTGTAATTATGTTAATAGTAAATTAATGTTTTGCAATTTACCCATATCACCTCAGAATAGGTGTTGTTCAGAAGTACTTATTGGAAATATTCGGCAGATGCTAGAGAAGCGAAGAAGTCAAAATGTTTAGTTCCCTATAAAGCCTTGTGTTTAATCTACAAATGGAGCTTCCCAGTGGCAGAAATACCTGTTTTCCTGAGGTGCCGCCCAGACACTGCTTACAGAAGCTGGGACGAAGGGGCACCTTCCTGAGAGTCTCCTGGGGTGTGGAGTCTCCTTGTCTGTAAATGACTGGATGGACTAGTACCTGATCTCGCAGGTCCTTTCCATCTTGGAATTCTTTGACTGTGACCAGCCCAGACTTCCTGGGTCTGTAACGCAGGACATGTTACCTCCCGTGACCACTGACTTCGGCTCTTGGTCTTAGATGACCCACCCATGGGGTCTCAGTTCATATAGGGCCCAAGTTGAATAGACCTCAGTTTTGATTCTCATGGAAAGGTTTCTCAGTTCATTTGAAGTTCTTTGTCTAAGTCCAACACACAGATTAATAAACATTTACTGAGGAACTATATATGCCGGGAAATGTGCTGAGATCTTTCTGGAACATAAGATTTTTCTTGATTAATTCTCAAAACAGCCCTGAGGTGTATGAGTTATTATCCATGTTTTGCTGATGAGGAAATTGATGCTGAGTAACTTGCCTAAGGCCCCAGCTGAGGTGGGGCACGTTTTCTGACCAGGCTGTTCTACGCACAATTGTGAAGTAGACCGGTTCCCTTGGTACCCTAGGCATCCTCTCGTATACATATTCCCTTCCTCAGTGATGTTTCTTCTTCCCTTCATGCATCTACTATTTTTTTTATGCTCTATATTTTCATCAAAGCCTACTTTCAAGAAAGGATCTTATATTAGTCATGTATTCTTTAGTATGAATTTTAAGCCAAGTCAGAAACTGTGCTAGGCTTTTTTTTTTTTAACACACAATTTTTCTTGATTAATTCTCAAGGGATCTCAGTATTTAAAATTTTATAGCTAATAATGGAATAAAATATTCTACCTGCCTTTTAAAGTAGCTGAGGCAATAATGAGTAGGAACAATTAGGGCAGATTTGCCTTAATCTTTCAAGTAAAGTAAATGTTGGCTTTTTCTGCCATACATCAGCTAGAAGCACTCTAGAAAGCAGCATTTCTGGTAAGCCTTATTATGGATAATGGAAATTGTTTTAAATAAAACACCTGACTAGGAGTGAGGAAGGCTGGATTTCAATTCCATGTCACTAAAGTGTGTGTTTTGGGGCATACAGGACTGGAAAATGAAGGAGCTGGATCATGGCAATGCTCTCTCCCTATCTCCTCATCCATAGCAGACATCATTAATTAATCTTGAGGCTCTATCTGATCAGGTCTGGATGCTGTTTGGAATCTATCTCTACTGATCCTCTAAGCTGCATTATTTATCATGTGCAATTGGCACTAAAGATGAAACTTATTGCCACTTAAGGGCTAGATGGTGTTCAACATTTCTTCCTGTTAAAAATTTCGTGATATCTTCAATCTAGGAATGTAACTAGGTCCATGGTTCCCAAACCTGTCTGTGCATCAACACTGGGGGCTTTGTAAATTACCTGTTCAATCGGATTCTTTAGAAGTGAAGTTTGAGAATCTATATTTTTATAAGGCTTCTCCAATGATTATGATATAGCCAATCTATGGACTGGCATTTGAGCACTGCCACTTTAGATTGTGTGATTTGCAGTTTTGTTCATTTTAATAATGGGAATTTACAAGTTGAAATCATTGCCATTTCTAGCAGAGATTCATGAATTGACTTTTAATTAGCTAAAAATTTTTAATGAATTTCTACTTTTAATTTTTGCTGTTTCATCATCAAGCTTCTAAAGAGTACTGTGGAATACTGCCCACACTCGGGCTTGTAGAGCCCTGTTCTGACTGGGTTCAAATATTGGATATATAAGCTTATCAGCTGTGTGGCCTTGAACAGGTCATTTAACATAGGCAAGTAATTAATCTTATCTTCTGTAAAACCAATGTCAGAATACCTACCTTGCAGAGTTGATTCTGTTATTTCTAGTTGACGTTATGCATAACAGTTTTTGAGCACCTACTAATGGACCAGGTGGTATAAAATCAAGTGAAGAGACAAGATGAATAAATAGAATCATGGTTTCTGAAAGTCATCTAAACCACTGTTTTACTTTTCTTATACAATCCTCACGTTACACTTAGGCACATGTGTACACACAGACAACTGAAACAAAAATTTTTATATTTATCCTTGCTGTGTGTAATGCACTTTGAAAATTTCCATTCTATTCCATTAAACAATACTGACCATGACCCCTACATTAATGTCATTGGCCACTAATGGGCCATTACCTGCACTAAACCACTCTCTTCCCCAGTTCCTCTAGTGATTCCTCGACATGACCATCCAACCCCTGTGTGTCTACTTCCAGTGATGGGAAACTCTTTGAAGCCAGGAAAAATATCTCTCAGCTCACTCTAGTTAATATTAATTGAGCATCAACTATTAACAAAATAATCCACTACCTTCATACTGCGTGTTTTACCTAACGGCCTGTAAACTGATTATTTGGAATGCTGGTTGGGTTTCCATAGTACCCTCTACTGGTCCTTGGCTATCCAGGACCTACTCTGGTACGGCTTTCTATTCCAGACTATGAAGTCTTTATTCTGTCAGAACTCAGCAGTCTTGTGACCCAGTGTTGATAAGCTAATTACAGCCAAGAGGTTCCTGACTGACAATGACAAGTGTTGCCTTGCATTTTAAGAGTAACCTTTGAAGGCTAAAACAAGGAATTTTTTTATTAGAAAAAGCTAGTAAAGAGAAAATTTTGGTCATGAGAGAATTTTGGAATCACTTAAAACTGTTTCTACTCTTGGGAACTAAGATCAAGAACTTAAACTGAGTATGTAGTTGTATGTTGGGGTCTGATTGGACTGCTGGTGTAGCCTGTCATGGTTCTTCTGAATATACCAAAGTATAAGGATGCTTCCATGAGGCGTTTGCTCTCATCTAGAGGGAAGATGAAAGGACAGTTCACATATACATTCCAAAGTGAGGCATGATTAAGAATAAATTCTTGGGTGAGGACTGCATTAGTAATAACCACTTAAATCATGTTTGAGGCAGTGATAATGCACTTATGTAGAGGAAGCACTATGTCTGAAACTCAGATTTGTGCCAGGTTAACACCAGGGTTGGATTTTTTATATTGATAAATTGATTGTTAATTGAATTACTTATGTTGACAATTAAGCACTGATCCAAAAGAATTCCTGATTTAAAAAAATCAAATATAAATTTGCTGATTTGATTTGGAAGACACATGGGTGTCCTTGTTTAGCCATAGGGAGGTTTATGATGCCTTCTTCTTGGGGGTACACTGTAATGGTCACCAAGATTAACTCTTTAAATCTGTAGTGATATTGCCTTAACTGAGGATGAGTGGGGAGGAAGAGGAAAAACACACATACACGAATATATTCACACAAAGCGCAAAAGAGGATTGGCAGAGAGAGAGACTAGTTATAAACAATGCCTTGAGAGAAGTGAATGATGGAACCTAGGGATTAACTAGCCTGTACACCAATAAATGTGTACCACTACAAAATATAATTAAGTAGGAAGCTGCTAATGATAAAAAAGAGTTTTGGTTTAAGGATTAATCAGTTCTGTGACCTTAGGCAAGTTAATTGACCTCTTTGAGCCAGTTTCTTCATTTAGAAAATAAAAGGGTTAGGCGACAAGATTTCTCTAAAGCCTTTCTGCAGCTTGAAAATGCTATTGTTCCAGGGATTTATACAAGTTACACATCAGTGAAACATTACAATGGCTTCTAAGCAATGCCTTCTAAATTCATAAATTTATCCATTCGATAAATATTGAAAAAGGACCTACTAGTATTTTAGCTCCACATCAAAGTGACAAAAGTTTCTCGGCTGTGCTCACTACCACTTGGCTTTTACACTTTTCTGAGCTCGATCAAAACTCAGGCCACAGCAGGCTGAGGATAGATTCTGTCACAGGAAGGAGGCAGAGTAGTGTCAGGATTTAATGCCAAGCCTCCTTCAGGCCACACACATCCCACTTCCTTTTTCTTCAGAGGAGCAATAGCCAGCAAGGATCTTTCTGCTGGCTTCTATGGGGTAGCTGTTGACTGACTGATGGGTGTGAAGGGAAGAGAGGGAGGAAGGGAGAGGCTGGTCAACCTTCTCAGGAACCAACCCGCCACGTCATCAAAAGCAAATGATGGCATTGGTAAACGCAGGTCTTACCAATATAGGGAAATGAGATGCTTATGCTGTACGCAACTCATCCTTTGGGTTCAGTAGGTCAGAGATAAAGGGAGAAGAACCCTTATAAGACATAAAATAAAATGGATCTATATTGGAGAAAATGCTGAAAATACATGAGAAAATGTAGCATGAAATGCTTAACCAAAAACAGAAAGAAGAAAGGCCAGCTGAGCTCACAGTCTTTCTCGTTGACTGTGCCTACATATTTTAGGGTGCTGCTTGCAGCGTGTTGCCTTAGCATTTATTTTGTTCATTGTCTAATTTTACCCTCTAGCCATTACTACAAAAATTAATCTCCTTTTTTTTAGAACTAATGAATTGCAAGATGAAATATGCAATAAATATTGTATCATATAGATGTAATATAAAGTCAATAAGTGTGAAAATAAAACAGTTATCTTATCACCTTAGTGACAAACAAACATAAGAATAAACTTGAATTTCTTAAAAATGAACTCTTTATTATGACAAAAGTTATAGGTTGTTCCAGGTTATATAATTTATTTGATTTTTAAAATTCTCAATAAATATACTGTAAGTGAAGAATTACATATATAGGAGAGTACACAATCATAAGTGTAAAGCTTAATTAATTTTTAAAATAGATTTTATTCTTTAGAACAGTTTTAGATTTACAGGAAAACTGAGAAGATATTACAGAGAGTTCTCATATAGCTGACACCTGGTTTCCTCAATTGTTAACACCTTATACTAGTAAGGTACATTTGGTATGATAATTCAACCCATACTGATACATTATTGTTAACTGAAGTCCACACTTTATTCATATTTTCTTACTTTTAACGTAATGTCCTTTTTCTGTTCTAATATCTCATCCAAGACACCACCATACATTTAGTTGTCATGTCTCCTTAGGCTCCTCTTATCTGTGACAGATTTTCAGACCTTTCTTGTTTTAGATGACCCGACAGTTTTGAGGAGTACTGGTCAGATATGTTGGAGAAATCCCCTTAATTAGAATGTGTCTGATGTTTTTCTCATGATTAGACTGGGGCGATGGGTTTCTGGAAAGAATATAGAGGTAAATTGCCACTTTCACTGCATCACATCATGTCGACGGTGCACGCTATCAACATGATTTCTCATTGCTGGTATTGACATTTATCACTTGGTTGAAGTAATGTTTGCCTGGTTTCTCCACTGTAAAGTTACTCACCACCGCTTTCCATACTGAACTCTTTGGAAAGAAGTCATTTTGTGAAACCTACACTTAAGGAATGGGGAACTATGGTCTAGCTGCTTAAGGGAGAAGTATAAATAAATTATTTGGAATTCTTCTGCATAGGAGATTCATATATTATCTGTAACTTATTTTTTTATATCAGTATGGACTCCTGGATATTTATTTTATACTTTGGGTTATAATCCAAAACTATTTTATTTATTTTGTTGCTCGAATTGTTTCAGCTTTGGCCATTGGGAGCTCTTTCAGTTGGCTCCTATGTCCCTTTGACATACCCTCAGCATTTTAAGGTTTTTTTTTTTAGAGCACTTCCTTACGTTTTGACACAACGAGATGCTCCAGGCTCATCTTGTATATTTCCTTCCTCATTCATAGAATTGAACTTTTCTCCAAAGATGTCTGTTTCCTTTTAGTGGAGAATGGTATTGGAAACCAAGGTATGGCTAGTAGGTATAGGCATTGCTACTGCGGTGTTGTTAATTCTAGGCTCTCTTAGCTGGCAGAACAAGGAAATATACGTGTGTATACTAATCCCTTTATATATGCACATATCTATAAATATTTCTAAATGTAACCGTCTATGTTTATATTAAGCTAAACATAAGTTCATATTGATATCTGCTACTCTAGTTCATTACCACATGGATCATTCTAGCCTTCTTATTTTGCTTATCTGTAAACTCCCACTCCAACAGTGAGAAACCTGGCTCCCACCATTCACCATCCATTTACTTAATTGTTGAGTTCCAGTATACCTATATAGCGGTATCAGACTTATTAACCTCTATCCCTGTGGGAAACAACTTTATCAACTACAGTACAGTGCTTATATACAGTTCCTTTTTGCCTTTAGTCTTAAAAACTCTACTCGTTTCCAAAGTAACTTGGGTCAGCACCTTTTCCTTCCACTTCTTTCAGTGATATTATTTCGTGCATTTGTAATACAGTTAGACTGTTTTGTCATAGTCTGTATTCCATCCTGGTGATCACCTGACCTCCTAAATGATTTTTAAAATTTTACATACACAAAGTTTCACACTTTGTGCTGTAAAAGTCTATACATTTCACAAATGCATAATGTTATGTTGACAAATGCATAGTGTTATGTATCCACTGTTACAATATTATACAGAATAGATTCACAGCCCTAAAAATGCCCTGTGCTTCACCTATTAGCCTTCTCCTCTTCCTCTGAACTCCTAGCAACTACTGATATTTTTACTGTCTCTATAGATTTACCTTTTCCAGAATGTCACATAATTGGAATCATACAATATGTAGCCCTTCATACTGGCTTCCTATACTTAGCAATATGCACCCAAGTTTTCTTCATGTCTTTTTGCGGCTTGATAGCTCTTTTTTTTTTTTTTTTTTGAGGAAGATCAGCCCTGAGCTAACATCCATGCTAATCCTCCTCTTTTTGCTGAGGAAGACCGGCTCTGAGCTAACATCTATTGCCAATCCCCCTCCATTTTTTCCGCAAAGCCCCAGTAGATAGTTGTACGTCATAGTTGCACATCCTTCTAGTTGCTGTATGTGGGACAGGGCCTCAGCATGGTCGGAGAAGCGGTGCGTGGGTGCGTGCCCGGGGATCTGAACCCCGGGCCGCCAGCAGCGGAGCGCATGCACTTAACTGCTAAGCCACAGGGCTGGCCCCTCATTTTTTTTTTTTTATTGCTGAGTAATATTCCATTGTATGGGTACACCACAATTTATCCATTCACCTATTAAGGACATCTTCACTGCTTGCAGTTTTGGGAGGTTATGAATAAAGCTGTTATAAACATTTGGGTACAGGTTTTGGTGTGGGCTTAAGTCTTCAAATCAGTTTGGAAAATATTTAGGAGTATGATCGCTGGTTTGTATGGTAAGACTATGTTTAGCTTTGCCAGAAACTGCCAAACTGTCTTCCAAAGTGACTGTACCATTTTGCATTCCCATCAACAATGAATAAGAGTTCCTGTTGCTCTGTATCTTTGCCAGCATTGGTATCTTCAGTTTTGTTTTTAGTCATTCTAATAGGTATTTAGTGGTATCTCATTGTTGTTTTACTGTGTAATTCCCTAATGACGTATAATGTTGAGCATCTTTTCATATGCTTATTTGCCATCTGTATATCTTCTTTGATATACAGATATATATCTGTCTGTTCAGATCTTTTGCCCATTTTTAAATTGGATCTTTTGTTTTTTTATTGTTGAGTTTTAAGGGTTTTTGTACATTTTGGATACAAGTCCTTTATCAGATGTTTTGCGAATATTTTCTCCCAGTCTGTAGCTTGTGTATTGATTCTCTTAACTGTGTCTTTCACAGAGCAGAAATTTTAAATTTTAATAAAGTCCCACTTTTCTTTCTTTCACCGTGCCTTTGGTATTCTACGTAAAAACTCGTCACCAAACCTAAGATCCCCTAGATTTTCTTCTATGTTTTCTTCTAGAAGTTTAATAGTTTTGAGTTTTTTTGATATTTAGGTCTATGATCCATTTTGAATTAATTTTTGTAAAAGGTGTTAGGTCTGTGCCTGGATTTATTTATTTATTTATTTTTTTGGGTATGGATGTCTAACTGTTCCAGTGCTGTTTGTTGGAAAGACTATACTTTCTCCATTGAGTTACCTTTGCTCCTTTCTCAAAGATCAGTCAACTATATTTCTTTGGGTCAGTTTCTGGGCTCTCTGTTGTGTTCCGCTGATCTGTGTATCTGTTCTTTTGTCAATACCACACTGTCTTGATTACTAGAGCTTTATGGTGAATCCTCTGCTTTGTTGTGATTCTTCAGTGTTGTGTTCGCTCTTCCAGGTCTTTTGCCTTTCCATATAAACTTTAGATTCAGTTTGTCATTATCTACAAAATAGCTTGCTGGGGTTTGGATTGGGATTGTGTTGAATCTATAGACCAAGTTGGGAAGAATTTACATCTCAATCCGTGAACACAGAATATCTGTCCATTAATTTAGATTTTATTGGATTTCTTTTATGAGTTTTGTAGTTTTCTGCATATAAAACTTGTACATATTTTGTTAGATTTATAAAGTATTTCATATTTTTAGTGCTATTATAGATTTTTTTTTAAATTTCAGATCTCAATTGTTTATTGTTTTTATATGGAAAAACAATTGAGTTTTTTATACTTACTTTGTATAGCTTGTATAGCAACCTTGCTATAATCATATTAGTTATAGAATTTTTTTTGTAAGTTTCTTGGGATTTTCTACATTGGCAATTGTGTCATTTGTGAACAAAGACATTTTAATTTCTTCCTTCCAAATCTGTATACCTTTTTTCTTTTACTTGTCTTGTTGCACTATCTAGGACTTCTAGTACAATTTTGAATAGAATGGTGAGAGAAGACACCCTTGCTTGTTTGTGATCTTAGTGGGAAAGCATCTAGTTTAGTTTCTCACCACTGAGTATGATGATGTTAACTATAGGTTTTTTTGTAAATGTTCATTATCAAGATGAGGGAATTCCCCTTTATTCTTAGTTTGTTAAGAGTTTTTATCATGAACAGATATTGGATTTTGTCAAATGCTTTTTCTGTATCTATTGATATGATCATCTAAGTTTTCTTCTTTAGCCAATTGATGTGGAAGATTACATTAATTGATTCCTGAACGTTGAACCAGCCTTGTATACCTGGAATAAATCAGACTTGGTTGTGGTGTATTATTTTTATACATTGTTGAGTTTGATATGCTAATATTTTGCTGAGAATTTTTGCATCTAGGTTCATGAGAGATATTGATCTATAGTTTTCCTTTCTTGTAATGTCTTAAAATTCTGCCCCCTATTCCAATACATGGGTTTTTTTCCACACTACCAAGCAACTCTCTGACGCCAGCTGGGTGTTCTAAAATTCAATTCAATTCTGACACTATCTGCCTGGAGATAGCATCAGATCTCACAGGCCTACAAGATTGCCCCCTACCCTCCCTTCAGATGCCAATTGCAAGTCAAGGTTGTCACTTGTGCTTCTGACCGACTGGCTGTAGATTGGAGGTTCCAACAACTCCTTCTTTGGGGTTCATTAATTTGCTAGAGTGGCTCACAGAGCTCAGAGAAACGTTTTACTTACTAGATTACTTGTTTATTATAAAAAGATATAACTCAGAAACAGCCAGATGGAAGAGACGCATAGGGCAAGGTATGGGGAAAAGGTGCAGAGCTCCCTTGCCCTCTCCAAATGCTCCACTCTTCCCAAATCTACACGTGTTCACCAGCCTGGAAGCTCTTTGAACCCCTTCTTTTTGGATTTTTATGGAGGCTTCATTATGTAGGCATGATTGATTAAATCATTGGCTATTGGAGATTAAACTCAATCTCCAGCCCCCCTCTTCTCCCCGGAGGTTGTGGGATGGGATTGAAAGTTCTAGCCCTCTAATCACATGGTTGATTCTCCTGACAACCAGCCCCCATCCTTAGATGGGGTCCCAAAGTCATCTCATTAACATAACAAAAGACACCTTTGTCTCTCTCCTCACTTAGGAAATTCCAAGGGTTTTAGGAGCTCTGTGCCAGAAACAGTGACAAAGACCAAATGTATTTCTTTAAACAGGCAGCTGGTCTACAGGCTGTAGTTTGGTGACCCCTGAATTCTTTTTCTTTTTTTTTTTTTGTGAGGAAGATCAGCCCTGAGCTAACATCCATGCCAATTTCTTCCTCTTTTTTTTTTTGCTAAGGAAGACTGGCCCTGAGCTAACATCTATTGCCAATCCTCCTCATTTTTTTCCCTTTTTCTCCCCAAAGCCCCAGTAGATAGTTGCATGTCGTAGTTGCACATCCTGGTAGTTGCTGTATGTGGGATGCCCCCTCAGCAGGGCCGGAGAAGCGGTGCTTTGGTGTGCACCCAGGATCTGAACTCAGGCTGCCAGTAGCGGAGCGCACGCACTTAACTGCTAAGCCACGGGGCCGGACCCCAAATGTATTTCTTAATATAAATCACAATATCACATCTTTATTGGTTTTGGTATTAGGGTAGTGCTGGCTTCATAGAATGAGTTAGGAAGTGTTCCCCCGTCTCTATTTTCTGAAAATATTGTGGAGAATTAGTATAATTTCTTCTTTAAATGTTTGGCGGAATTCACCAGTGAAATCATCTGGATGTAGTGCTTTCTTTTTTGGAAGGTTATTAACAATTTCCTTAGTAAATATTAGACTATCCAGATTATCTATTTCTCCTTGTGTGGGTTTTGTTAGCTTGGTGTCTTGCAAGGAATTGGTCTATTTTATCTAAGTTGTCAAATTTGTTGGCATAGAGTTGTTCCTTTATTATCATTGTATGGCCCATCGAATTAGCAGCGATAACCCCTCTTCCATTTCTAATATTGGTGTTTCGTGTCTTCTCTCTCTCTCTCTCTTTTTTTTTTAGTTAACCTGTCCAGAGGTTTATTAATTTTATTAATCTTTTCAAAGAACTAGATTTTGGTTTTGTTGATTTTCTCTATTGTTTTTCTGTTTTCAATTTCATTGATTTCCGCTCTAATTTTTATTATTTCTTTTCTTCTGCTTACTTTAGGCTTAAATTGCTCTTCATTCTCTAGTTTCCTAAGGTGGAAGTTTAGAATATCGATTTTAGATCCTTCTTCTTTTCTAATATGTGCATTCAGTGCCATAAATTTTCCTCTAAGCACTGCTTTTGCTGCATCCGACAAATGTTTTTAAGTTGTATTTTCAGTTTCATTTAGATCAAAATATGCTTAATTTACCTTGAGACTTCCTCTTTGACCTGTATGTTACTTAGAAGTGAGTTGTTTAAACTCCCAGTATCTGTGGATTTTCTGATAATCTGTCTGCTTTGATTTCTAGTTTAATTCTATTGTAGTCTGAAAACATATTTTGTATGATTTCTATTTTTTTGAATTTGTGAAGGTGTGTTTTATGGCCCCAAAAGTGGTATGTCTTGGTTAATGTTCCATGTGAGCTTGAGAAGAATGTGTATTCTGATGTTTTGAGGTCAAGTATTCTATAAATATCAATTAGATCAAGTTGATTAATAGTGTTGTTTAGGTCAACTGTATCCTTACTTATTTTCTGGTTGCTTGAACTGTCAATTAGTGAAAAGAGGTGTTGAAGTCTCCAACTATAATAGTGGATTTGTCTATTTCTCTTTGTGATTCTGTCAATTTTTGCCTCTTGTATTTTGACACTCTGTTGTTAGGTACATAGATGTTAAGGATTGTTATGTCTTCTTGGAGAATTAAGTCCTTTGTCACTATGTAATGTCCTCTTTATACCTGATAATTTTCCTTGTTCTGAGGTCTGCTTTGTCTGAAATTAATACAGTTACTCCAGCTTTGTTTTTTATTAGTGTTATCATGGTACGTATTTCTTTATCCATTTAATTTTAACCTACATGAGTTTTTATATTAAAATTGGGTATCTTGTAGATAACCTACAATTCTGTGTTTTTTTTATAACTTTTTTTTTTTTTTAGTGAGAAAGATTGGCCCTGAGCTAGCATCTGTTGCCAGTCTTCCTCTATTTTGTATGTGGTACACCACCACAGCCTGATTTGAGTGGTGTAGGCCTGTGCCCGGGATCCAAACCTGTGAACCCTGGGCCACCAAAGCAGAGTGCGTGAACTTAGCCACTATTCCACTGGGATGACCCTTTGTGTTGTTGTTTTTTATCTACTCTGACAATCTCTGTTTTTTTAATTTCTGTATTTAGACCAATATTCACATTTAAAGTAATTGTTGATAGAGTGGGATTGACTTCTGTTTATTGTACTTGTTTATTGTTTCTTTTTTCCTTCCCTTCTTTTTCTGCCTTCCCTGGTTTTGATTGTGCATTTTATATGATTCACTTTATCTCCTCTCTTAGCATTCAATTATACTTCTTAAAAAAATTCTTTTAGAGATTTTTGGACTAAAATACACATTTACAACTAGTTCATTCTACGTCAAATAACATTATACCACTTCATGTGTAGTGCAGGTACCTTATAAGAGAGTCTTCCCAATTCTTCCCTCCCATACCTTATGATGTTGCTGTCATTCATTTCACTTATCCATATGGTACAATCACCCAATACATTGTTACTATTATTAGTTCAAACAAAGGGTTATATTTTAGATCAATCAAGAATAAGAAAAATAAAAAGATTTTATTTTCATTTATTCCTTCTCCTATACTCTTCCTTTCTTTATGTAGATCTGATTTTCCAACCAATATAATTTTCCTTCCCCTGAAGAATTTCTCTTAACATTTGTTTTCTCCTTTTTTTGGTGAGGAAGATTGGTACTGAGCTAACATCTGGTCTGAATCTTCCTCTTTTTGCTTGGGGAAGATTGGCCCTAAGCTAATGTCTGTGCCAGTCTTCCTCTATTTTGTACGTGGGTCGCTGCCACAGCATGGCTTGATGTCAGTCCACTTCTGGGATCTGAACCTGTGAATGTGGGCTGCCAAAGCGGAGAGCGCCGAACTTAACCTCTGTGCCACCGGAACAGCCCCTCTTATCATTTCTTGCAGGGCAGGTCTGGCAATTAATTCTCTCAGTTTATTTCTCCTTCACTTTTGAAGGAAAATTTTGCTGGACATGTAATCAAGGTTGGTGTTTTTCTTTCAACACTTTAAATATTTCACTCCATTCTCTATTGCTTACGTGGCTTCTGATGAGAAGTCCTCTGTAGCTCTTTTAACTCTTACCCTTGTTCCTCTATAGGTAAGGTTTTTTTTTTTTTTTTTTGGTGAGGAAGATTGGCCCCAAGCTAACATCAGTTGCAAATCTTCCTCTTTTCGCTTGAGGAAGACCAGCCCTAAGCTAACATCTGTGCCAATCATCCTCTATTTTGTATGTGGGATGCTGCCACAGCATGGCTTGATGAGTGGTGTGTAGGTCTGTGCCTGGGACCTGAACCTGGAAACCCTGGGTTGCTAAAGCAGAGCATGTGAACTTAAGCACTATGCCATCGGGCCAGCTCCTTGTTTTGTTCTTTAAAGATTTTTTTCTCTTTTGTCTTTGGATTTCTTCAGTTAGAATATGATGCATTTAGGTGTAGAGTTTTTTTTGGAATTTATCTTGCTTGGTGTTTGTTGAGGTTCCTGGATCTGCGGTTTGGTCATTAATTTTGTTAAATTATTGACCGTTATTATTTCATTACATTATATGTTATTACTCCTGCTCCATTCTTCTTTTCTTCTCCTTCTGGTATTCCAGTTATTCTTATGTTATACTTTTTGAAATTATTCCACAGTTTTTGGATGTTGTTTTTATCATTCTTTGTTCTCTTTGTGTTTCCGTATGGGAAGTTTCTATTGACTTATCTTTAAACTCGCTGATTCTTTCCTCAGCCATATCTAGCCTAGTGATGAGCCTGTAAAGGCATTCTTCATTTCTATTCAGAATTTTTGATTTGTAGCATTTACTTTTTTATTCTTCGTTAAAGTTCGTTACCTTACTCATTCTGTTCTTGCATGTTGTTTACTTTTTCCACGGGAGCCCTAAAAATATTAATCACAGTTATTTTTAAATCCTTATCTGATAATTCCACAATCTGTGTCACGTCTGAGTCTGATTCTGATTCTTGCTTTATCTCTTCAGACTGTGTTTTTTTAGGCATATCTTGTCATTTTTTCTTGAAAGCTGGACATGATATATTGGGTAATAAGACCTTGGGTGAAAGGTCTTTAGTGTGAGATTTTGAGTTAATCTAGCTTGGAGTTGGGCTGTGTTTAATGTGTGCTGTAGCTTTAGGGGCCAAGAATTTCAAGTTCCTCTGTTGTCCTTGTATTTGTCTCCCATATTGTCTTAGAGCTGCCCTAAGAATTCTTGCTTAAGTGGAGTCTGCACCTTGCAGCTCATTCAACAGTAATCCGCTGTTATTATACCAGAGTCTATTAATGTGGTGAAAAGATGTTGGGGAGGGAATGTGTTCTATAGTGTTATGATAAAATCTCAGTCTTTTCGTGGACCTGTGTCCCTGGACTTTGACCTCTGAAAGTATTTTTTAGTTTCTGTCCCCTTTAGGTGAGACAGGAAAGCTAGAGGTGCTGGTGTTGGGTAATTGAACTTCCCCTTGTATGGAATAAATTTCTGTATGGGATAAGGCAAGGTCTTTTTCGTAGAGAATAGGCCTTTGTTATGGAGAATGCTCTCCATGTGTTTTAAATGGTTATGTTCCCCTCCATCTCCCATAGCCATGAGAAGCTCTTTCTTGGCTCTTCACTGTGAGAACCTGCTGGGGTTCCTAGAGGTAAAACCCACTAAGACTGTGGCCCCTAAGAGTTTCTCAATATCCCAGTAGTCCATATTCAGCCTCCAGTAATTTGTCAAAATTACCATTTATTTGTTTCTTCCAGTTTGTGCCTCCAGTGGTTTCCGCTCCAGGTAAGCAGATCTTGGCTGTGACTCTCTGAGTTCATCTGTGAAGGACTGAGTTCAGAGAGTTTCAGATGTACAAAAAAATACAATTACAAAGTAACTTTTTGGTCAGAAATTTCAATACAAATTTTAATGGCTGTAAATATATTTTGTTTTGATAAGCCGAGGTGATAATATATTAAATCAAAATTGAAATCCTTTCTCAAAAACTCATTGAGAAAATTATAAACATTCGTAAGACTAACAGATTTCTAGCCACCATTCATCAAAGAAAGAACACGATGCCTTTTGAGTAGCTGGCCACTCAAGCAACTATGTTATTACCAATGGCAGTACGCTTAATGAAAAATTGTGTCCCCTGAAAAGTAATCAATTGATTAGGTCCAATGTGTATTATGATAACTTTAACAGTAGGAGAATTGCCAGTGCTGTATAAAATGTAATAGCTATTTGTAATCCTTTGTCAAATGAGGCAGGGCATACTTAAATAAATAATAAAATAAATTAGAATGTTAAGTGGTATTGAATCATATATTCTTAAATGCACGAAGGATTGGCACATTAATTTACTATATAAAAGTTGTAACTTTCCACTGGTATCCCATTGGCTGGAAAAAGTCAATGCCATTTCCAAGCGTGCTTCCTGTGGTCTTAATGAGAACAGCTCTCACTCCCAGTTACTGTCTCTTATGAATTCCCATCAAATAGCCATAGAGCTGGAAAGAAACCCATGGAATATAAAGGGACACATTAGCATGTAAAGGCTGGCGCCTGCCCATCTTCAGATGAAAGGTCACAAGGAAGATATTTGCGACGAGGAACAGCAAGTTGTGACCACTCTCCAGATCTGTACCCATCAGACAGAGGTTGACACCTGTGACAGGTACATTCTGATTTCCACATGCCTTGTGCAAAATCAGACGTGCTCACAACAGCATGGCACCCAAATGTCAAGTGCTTCACCTCTCAGCATGAAGACACTCAGAAACCTTGGCTGGAAAAGGCACTTGGATTCACCTCTTGAAGTGCACACTGTGGGAGAGCCAGACCAGGAGAGGGTTCTGTTAAGCCTTGTTCAACAACAGGTGCAAGGAGTCATGCATGCTGACACTCCTTGTCCCCAGTGCTCTGCACTCTGGCACCTCCCTGACCTGGCCCTGCACAGCAGAGAGGTTGAGGCTGAAGCCACTGGAGGGGCAGCAGGCGTGTCTCTTTGTCCCCTTGCTGTTCCAGGTGCGGTTTAATGAGAGGGAGGAGGGTTCGTAATTTCAGAGCAGGAAACGAAGGGCATGTGCGGATTTGAACTGGGCCTGCAAACTCAGGCTGGAAATGTTCTGGCAAATTTGATTGTTCTTGGAGTTCAGGAGCTCTCACAAGGAGACAATGTTGAGAAAAAAAATCAAATTTATAGAACCTTTTAAACCAAATTCTAGGTCTTGGTGGGCACTATTGTTTTAGGTGGAAACTTCAAATAGACCCTGAAGAAGTAGGCTTTCCCAGGACCAGAGCTACTCCTGATGGGAAGGAAGGCACTTTCACCCCTTTAGATGTGACTCTGGGTCTTTAAGAATGCTCCCCAAATCTCCTTGGGCATGACACTATGGGGCTGACATCTAACTTCCAGAAGGTCAATGTTTTTCTCCTAGTGTAGGGTGCAGGGATCCACGCACATTCCCTTGTGCCCTTTGTTGCAAACAAGAGCAGGTATGAGATGTCCCCTGGAGGAGAGTGTGGTGTGAGACTTCTGAAACCGAGATGCTGACAGCTCTCTTAGCAAGAAACAAGCAGTGCTTGGAGACAGCATTGCCCTGACTCCCTGAAGAACTGCTTTTATTGAAATGTTCTGTAGGGTAAGAGCTGATTTACGAAATAGCTCTATGCAATGTGTCCTGAGTCTATTATTATAAGGATGTTGGAGATAGTGTTGTTATTTCATCTGGCATTTCTGTTTTTTGATTTTGTGGACATAGTGAATCTAAGTTAATTATTCCTTCTTTCCTTCCTTCCTCCCTTCCTCCTTTCTTCCCTTCCTTCCTTCTTTCCTCCCTCCCTCCATCTTTTAGATCAATGCTAGATAGCTCAGAACACCAGATCTGTGGCCTACCAGATATAAAAGCATATGTCATTAGGGCGTGATATATATTTTTTGGCTTTATTTTCAACTCCTTTTGTTATCTGTGGAGTTTTATAGAGCCTGGATAGCCAACTTCTGTCCTTTCTGGAGGAAGGCCAGTATGAATACCCAAATTAGTAAATGAGCTTCCTCACCCAGACGTTGAGCCTGGGACATAGGCTTTTAGTAATTAGTTCTGGGAACTAGGCTAGAGCAGAATATAAACTTTGGTGGACTCAAAGTAAAAAGCCAAAGGGCCTGATTTATGATGACGTGAGAGGTTAGGCCTGGCGAGAATCTGACCCACTGACTTGGAAGCACTCATTTTTCTGTTAAGTGGTTGAAAGAGCATAGACTTTGATTTCAGAAAGACTTTTGGGTTTTTGGGACCACCCCTTATGTGAACTTCAGCAGGCCACTAAACCCCTCTGAGGCTTCAGTCTCTTCATCACTAAAATGAGAATAGTATCATGTACATGGTTGTTATGAGTATTAGATCAGAGAGTCTCTGCAGCACCCGACATGTTGGTTCCTCATCCCCTATTCTCTTCCACGAGGTTGGGATAAAATGTGTTTGGAACTGCCCTGCTTTTTCAAATCTCTGGGAAGATGAGGATGTTCATGCCTTCCTTTGAAACAATCCTGGCACCCCGGGGACTTGTCCGGAAATTCAGCTCATGTTCAAGCCTGTTTAAGGGGCTTTTGCTTTCATCTTCAGGGGCCAAATGCCAGTGGCTGCTTTTAATGAAACCAAATCCTTCCTAGTTCTGTGTGATTTGGGGTTTTGCTTCCCCAGCCTGGGCACAGTTGGATACATTCTGTTTTCTTTATTTTCCCAGTGACCTTAGAGCACTTTGTGATTCTAAAACTGACCTACTGGGAGAAGCAAAATAAACTCTTCCAGGGCTGGCCCTGTGGCTTGGTGGTTAAGTGCGCGCGCTGCGATGCTGGTGGCCCGGGTTCGGATCCCGGGTGCGCATCGAGGCACCACTTCTCCGTCCATCCTGGGGCTGAGTCCCACATACAGCAACTAGAAGGATGTGCAGCTGTGACATACAACTATCTACTGGGGCTTTGGGGGGAAAAAATAAAATAAATAAAATCTTTAAAATAAATAAATAAATAAATAAACTCTTCCATTCCGTCTTCTCTTTCTCTGAACGTATGTGGAATGACATGACTTTATACACCTACCATCAAGCTTGCTGGCTCTAGAGTGATAACAACTAACATAAGTACAGTTATCCGTTACATATTCTGGGAAGGCTCTGCAGAGCGTCCTTGACAAACTGATATCTTCTTCAGCCATTGGTGACCCAGGGGCCAAACATGGAAGAAATAAGTAAAACCATAGAAAAAATCAAATAAACAAAAATATTGTCTTTTAGCACCCAGGGGATACATGCCCCATTTCCATTTCTCATCAATAAATTATAATTTCTTCTCTTCTGAAACTGGGGGTCAAGATAGCACAATAATTCCTTAATTTGGTGCTTTCCTGTGCTTTGATTTTGGGGAGTGGGTGGTTTATAATGAAACAGTGAGGTTTGTATATTGGTCTAACTTTTGATGCTTCTTTTTTCCTTCTGCTCTTCTCTTTGGGCCTCTGCAGCTGACAGGTCTCCCCTGAGCCTTATGGGAGAGGCCCATGTCTGTGATCACCCCCATGCACACCCTGAGCTTTTCAGTTTGTTCACAAGTAATTTGGGCCCTACTTTTTCCTGCTGAGCCTGGGGTCAGAGTCTCTCCCGTTTGTGAGATTTCCTTCTACAAGGCCACTGTCTGGTTAAGGACCTTGTGGGCAGTGGTTTCATGGCCCAGACTTTAGCCCTTACTCCTTACACAGAACCTGACTCCTTCCCTTACCAGCTGGGTGACTCTGGACAAATTACTCAACTGCTCTGTGGTGCAGTTTTCTTGTTTGTAAACAGGGATAGTAAAAGCATCTGCTTCAAAGGGTTGTTCTGAGGATTGAGTGAAGTAATGCGTGTGCAGGCTTAGGACATTGCTGGCGTATTTCAAGCACTCAACATATTAAGCACTACCGTCACTATTGCTACGTCAGCTTGGCCGTGAACATTCAGTGGACGGACTACTTTCCTCAGGGAGGATGGGTATTAGAATGGACTCATCCAAGAGCTTCAAAATTAACAAAATCTTGGAAAATATTCTCAGCTTTTCATGCTCCCCGAAAGGAATGTAGAATCTTCAAGGAGGAAGTAGATGGATGTAGGTACCATCCTAAGGACAGGAGTCTCTGCTTTGTCTCTATTCTCCTCGTACCAACGTAATTAATCATTCCCGGTCTCCTGGCTTAACTATGGCTATTCCTCTTGGCCAGAAAGCTCCTTCTAACCTATTCTACATACCAGTGCCTTGCTGATCTTCTGATATTGTGCTTTAACCTTGTTGTCTGACCTTTCTTCAGAACCTTCCATAAGGCCCTCTGCTCTTGGTCCTTAGCCTCTTTTCCACTTCCATCTCCCATTGCTCTACTGCAGTCAGACTGGTTTACCTTGTTCATCCCTACTTCTGTGCTTTGCTCTAACTATTCCTCTCACCTGGAGGGACTGGCCTGTGGATCTAAGTCACATGCATTCATTAAGTCCCACCTCTTCTATGAAGCCTTCCCTGACCACTGCAGCTTATTGTTCTCTTTCCTTCCCCTGAGCCACCACAGTCACTAGTGATGATCATGTCTGGGCTCATTTTAGATTCATGAGCCCAAATCACAGATGCACCCTCTGCAATGTATAACCATCCTACTGTATTTTCACTCTCAGCTCAAACCTCCTCCACCTCCTTGTCCTCTTACCTCTTTTTCACTGGCAACTTGGTCTCATAATTCCCAGATAAGACAGGAGAAATCATATGCATACCTCCCCTGCTCTACGTACTTACCTGCACCTTTAGCTGTGCTCTCTACCTTCCCTTCCATTGGGCGATGAGTCCCTGCTTCTAACAAAGCCAACTCTTCCCCTTGTGCTCCAGGTCTCTTCTCTTTGGCCTGCTCAAGAAATGCATCATTGCTTTCTCCTTCTTTATGGGATCATTCTTATCAGCACACGAACACACTCTCGAAACTTGCCTCTTAAAACAATACCTGCCTCTTGAGGCCACTTCTGCCTCCAATTTCTCTGTTCTCTTTCTCAGAAAATCAGGAAAAATCTGTCTATAAGGACTGTTTATACTTCCTTACTGCACCTTTTCTCCTCCACCCACCTCAATTGGTCCTGGTCTTACTCTTAAACCCAAACTGCTCTTTTCAAGTTTTCTGCTGATTTCAATGTTGTGTGTCTGTCCTGATCTTATTCAGTTTCTTGTAAATATTCCAGTCAGTTGACCATACTCTCCCTTTTGAACATGTTCTTCTCTTGGCTTCCGTGACACCTCATTCTATTTTTTCTCCCATCTATTGTCCACTTCTTCCTGAAATCCTTTGCTGGCTCTGTCTTCATTGATGGGAATGTTAGAATGCACCAGGGCTGCTTCTCTTTTCAATCTATGATGGGAATGTTAGAATGCACCAGGGCTGCTTCTCTTTTCAATCTATGCTCCCTTCCTGGGTGATTCCATCCACGAGACAGCTTTAATTATAATATATATGCTGATGACTTCAAAATTTATAGCTCTAATTTAAAATTCACCCTTTAATTCTGGACTCTTCTCTCCGATGACCAACTCGGCATCTCCACTTGGCTAATAGGCACCTTAAACTAACTGTCAGCTCTACCCTCCCAAGCAGATCTGAATCAGCCCAATTCTCTTTGTCTTCACTGCTACCACCTTGTCTGCACTGTTGTCTTCTCTCTCCCGTACTGCAGCAGTGGCCTCTTAACTCATCTCCCTGCTTCCATCCTGTCCCCTATTGTCCGTTCTCCACACAGCACCCACACAAAAATGTAAATCAGATCATGTGTCTCCCCTGGTCAAAACTTCCAACAGTTTCCTGCTGCTCTCTTGCTACCAGGCCCAGGAAGGTCTAGCTTCTACATACCCCCAGCCTCCTCATGTGCCCTGCTTTCCCTGCACACTCCACTAGCAGTCCTGTGGCTGGCTTGCTGCTCCTCTAAGCTCGTTGTCCCCAAGCGTGCTCTGCCATGAGGGCTTTGCACTTGCTGTGTCCTCTTCTTGGAGGGCTCTTCCTCTAGATCTGTATATGGGTTGCTTCCTTGTCATTGTTTTCAATTTCTTTGTCCCCTCTGTCAAGAAGGGAAGTCATTTTTCATATCACCCTATTTTGATTTTCATCATAGCATCTCTGATTCTTTGTTGCCTGTTACTTTTCTTGTTTATTGTCCTTCTCCTCCACCAGACAGAAAGCACTTTGAGAAGAGAGATCTTCTTCTTATTCATCACTGTGCCCCTTTATCTGGCACAAAGAAGGTGCTCAATACATATTTTTGAATCAATAAATGCTGACTATTTGTAGTTCTATATTTCTGGTTTTGCCAATACTTAGGTCTTGGAAGGAAGGAAATGATTGCCTTCTGAGAACTAAGCTTTTGAAATGGACTGGGACAGGGATGTGGGACATCTCCTCCAACAAGGAGGTCGGTTCTCAGGCCAAGACTTGACTGTGAGGGACTAAATGTATTAACATACCTAAAGCAAGAATGCATCAGTGAGGAAGGGGATTGGCTAGCCCCTAGAAACCTAGAAAAAGGAAAGTCCTTGAAGCAAATGCTGGCATTGCCCCTGCAAACACTGACCACACCTTTGCCGCTGGCATATATGCGTCTTCTAGTGCCATTGGCAAGACCATTCCTACTGTGAGATCAGTATTTAGCTGGATGTGATTAAATATTCAATGAATGAGACTCCCCTTCTTGGAGTCCTTGTGCACTACATCACCTTGTGATTATGTTTGCTCTCCCCTATAGGCCTACCTACATGGGTAGGATGTGCTGGTCACTTGTATTTTAAGTTTTGGGTCCTTGGTAAAGTAATGGCTCAGTGTGAATTATTAAAATGTCATCCCCTTTCATATATCAGCCTGGTGAGATTGGTATAACGGGGTCCTCATCTGAGTGACAGATTTGTCTTTTGGGTGCTGACAAAACCTGGTCTCTGAGCCTTCAAGACTGGGTCTTGGTACATTCACTGGGGAGCAAAGGCCCTTCCGGGGAACTCCTGGGAAACAACCTGTTAACATTTTCCCAGGTGGACTACACCCACTGTTTATCATTTCTCTTCTTTCTACCCTTTTAAGTTAGTTACTCCACAAACATATTTTGAGCCCCACTATGTGCTAAGTTCTTTCCAGGGCCCTGGGATACAACTATAAACCCTAGGAAGGTTTCTGCTTCCTTGGAGTTGAGAGTCTATTGGGAAGGACAAACCATGCAAAGTAAACAAACGAACAAGGCAATTTCAGGTAGAGATAAGTGCTATGAGAAAGGGAAATTGGGCAATGTGATCGGGGGGTGGGGTGTGCAACATATTAGTTTCTGGAGTCAGAGAAGGCCTCTTTGAGGAGGTGGCTTTGGGCTTAACGTTGAATGGGAACCAAGGGAAAGGAGCCATGGGACAATCACAGAGAGGAGTTTACCTCTCACCTCCCTAACTAGAAGGGCAGATTTTGGTTGAAGATTAGGTGGAAGGGACTATATGGATCATATTCACAATACATATTTTCTGAACCTGGAATTGGGATACTGTCTGCTATGGGCTGAACTGTGTCCCCCTGCCAAATTCGTATGTTAAAGTCCTATCCTTCAGTATTTCAGAATGTGACTGTATTTGGAGATAGGGTCTTTAAAGAGGTAACTAAGTTACAATGAGGTCATTAGGGTGGGCTGTAATCTAATATGGCTGGTGTACTTATAAGAAGAGGAGATTAGGACACAGACAACACAGAGGGAAGACCAGGTGAAGACACAGGGAGAAGACAGCCATCTACAAGCCAAGAACAGAGGCCTCAGAAGAAAACATCTCTGCCAACACCTTGATCTTGGACATCTAGCCTCCAGCAGTGTGAGGAAACAAATTTCTGTTATTTAAGCCACCAAATCTATGATATTTTGTTATGGTAGCCCTAACAAAGTAATACACAGTCAAAAGAGAAAAGGATTTGAAATTGGGACAGTCTCAGAGAATCCAAACCAAATGGTTACCAGCCAGCCCAGGCCAGTCCCTTCGAAATCTCATCCCCAGTCCTGAGCTATGGCAGCAACTTTGATACTGCAAGCTTCCCTTCCCTGTGAGACCACTGGCTCCATTCCTGCTGACATGAAGTGTCTGTGAAGCAGCAACCACCATTGCTCCCCGGCATCCTCCCCAGGGTTTGAACCACTGACCTTACCATTACGAATGAGTCAGATTATAGACAAGTGTTCTTACTTGCATGCTCAGACTGTCTGTATATAATTAACTGTGAGTTACAATAATGATGATGATGATATGAAGTGCTCAAGGGCCTTTGGAATTTGAGGCCAATAAAAATATAACATTATTATTATTGTCATTACTATAATCAGGAACATATACCTGGATAAAAAGGCCATTTCTCACTAGTGTAATAACACATGACCATAAAAGTACCTAAAAATCTTTATTTTTCTCCCTTTAGAAATATGACCATCAAGTCACTATCATAATAATTAAAGCACCTTAAAAATTCTTTCCAGGATCTTATGGAGGTGTATACCACCTTTTTTTTACTGTGCATGTTCTCACTGGCTCCTATGAAATGGCTTATGAGGACTGGGCATTTGGCACTTTGTCTTGGAGACAAGATATTGGCGACATCTGTTTTGGAGAGAGGAAGTCATCTATAAAATATAATCAGCCTATAATGGCACACCTACCTACAATGAACAAGTTCCAGAAGAAGTGGAGTTTGGGCCATGTGTGCTCTACCTGGAGAGCATGTTCTATGAATAAGGAGAATTTTATTAGCTGAAAATGTAGTAAAATTCTAAGCCAATTTGAAGGGTGTGTGTAACAGGTGGGGCAGATGTTCTAAGTGGTCATAAATTATTTGGAAGCTGTGTCCGTAGGGATGAAGAGAAGACCCAAAACTGTGGGACTTTTTTTCTTTCCTTCCCTGTGTCCCTTCTTTTTTTTTAATTTCTGCCATTTTAATTGATTTTCAGAGGATTTTAAATGAATTTAGAAGCAAAATCTCCTGATAAGCTTCATAAAATCTGCCCTCTCCCAGGATGGGGAAACTGAGGTCAGTTGGCTGCCTAACTCAAAATGAAACAAAACTATCCTTCTCCTCTCTTCCCTCCCTCCTCTTCTCTCTTCTTCAGCCCTACCAGAGTGCTCACAAGCCAAAGAAGGAACAGAATAAAGCAGATTGCAGAGGAATCATTTGGAGCTTAAAGAAGATTCTGAGGAAGTGTGGTAATTCTGAAAAATCTTAATTAATGTCTCACTGGTACTTTCAGTACCTGGGGGCTTGTGAAGAGAGTGAAGCCAGAAACAGAGCACTTCGATTATAAAAGGCTCTGAGAGCTACACAGATAGTCTAGTTGGAGACAGGCTACTCACTGAAATACCCACATGATGGAAGCAGAGTTGGTGAGGATTCTTGGTCTGCCAAACAGACCAGGGTACGTGGGAGTATATTCATTGCCAAGCCTTATTGAAAGCTCCTTTCATTTCTCTGGTCTTCAAGTTCTCATCTATAAAACAGGCTTAACATGAACATTGTGTCTGTACAATTAAACAACAAAAACAAAGTAGCACCCTGTCTTCAAAATATTCCTCCAAACCAAACCTGAAAGCTAGGTAAATTAACTGGTTGAGAGAACAAGTTTTCAACTGGTCATTTAGCATCATAGAGAACCTAACAAACCAAATGTTGTTAGACTGAAGTTACATTGTTTTTTTCCCTATTGACCACAAACAGGTTTGTATATAGACGTATAAACCTTAGCTCCAAATACCGTTGAGTGCCTTGTTGCCCCAAATCTAAACTTACCCTCTACCTCTCGTTTTCAAGGCTCTCCATTGACTGGCCCCACCCTCCCTTTCTAACCTAATTTCTCATCACTCCCTAGTATTCACCTTTAGCTTGAGTCAGGCTGGTGTTTTCTCCTCATGTCCTCCTCATTCCCATCTCCATGCTCGTATTTGTGTTGTTTGCTTTTCCTGAGATGAGCACAGTGCCCCTAACAGTGTCTCTCACCATTCATTCATTCATTCATTTATTCATTCATATCTTGAATATTAGGCAGTATGTGTCAGGTGTTGTACCAGTTTCTGTTGGGGGCATACAAAAGACTTAGGCAAGGTCATTTCCTTCTTGACCCCTGTGGCTTTTTCTTTCTAGAAGGGGCAGGATGGAGATGGACATTCATTCAACACCAAAAGAAGTCAATAAATTCTGTGGTGATGTATCCTGGATGTCACTGTTTTCTGTTCCTACCTCAGCTCCATGAGAAGTTCCTTCCTGGCGTGCCTGAGGCTCCCCAACTGTCTCATATGTGCTCACACCCAAGTCCAGTCGGCTAATATGGGATCTGTTTCTTATTCCTCTCATCTCTCTGGTTCTGTCGTGGTCACTGGGTTGGCCTCGACCTCTGTGCTCTGCTGCCCTTGCTGCTGGGTGTTACCCCTCTGTAGATGCCAACCCCACCACCACCGCTGCTTCCTTTGGCCACAAATGCTACTTCAACTGTAGCCTTCATGTGGTGCGAATGCCATTCAGTGTACACTGATAGAGGATCCCAAGGCTGTTGTCTCCAACATCTTACAGAGGTTTAGGAGGTAATAGAGATTTTAGGTTTTACTCACAGCCGTCTCTCTCCCTAGGAACCAGACACAAGTCCTCTGGGGGCTGGGGTTGAGACATCCCACCCTCCTCCGTGAGTCCTGCCCCAATGATGAAGCTGTTTTGCCTGACTCCATCTTCCCTTAGGAAAAGTTCTAACGAGGAAGCTCCTGTGCCAGCTGTTCATCAGATATTCTCAAGCAGATGTAATTCCTAGCGGTGGACTGAGCCTGGGCTCAATCCAGAGCTCTTTGCTACTTTGGTTATGTCCCAGGTATTATGGGGTAATACTTAGAAGTCTTAGAAACTCTTAGAAAGAAGGCTATTTCCTGTGAGAGTGGAGGAAAATATCAATGAGAAGGTAACAGAGAAGGTTTGGAAGGATGAATCAGTAGATGGTGAATGGGGGAAAATCAGCTCAGGCAGAAGGGGCAGCTTGAAGGCACAACAGCCTGGAAGAGCCCGAGATGAAGTAGCCCATGGCTGGAGCTAAGGCTGTGTTTCAGGAAAAGGGAGGAAGTAAGGCTGGGAGGTTAGATTGCAGCCAGATCGTAAAGGGTCTTAGAGCGCATTGTAAGGCATTTGGACTTTGTTAAGTGTGGGCTCCATGGCAAAGTAGTCAGTACATATTGTTGGATTTAAAAGGCCTGACTTTGTGCCATGATTCAGGTTCTATTACATATACAGATTCATTCTTGATGTAATTCCTTCCCTTAACTATTTTTTTCATTGTGTTATATTTCTTTCAGTGTGTGTTTTATTTTTTCCAATTTTATTTTAAGATCCTGATATTAATAACCTATAGAGGAAAAACTGATCTAGCTTAAATTTTCTACTTGTGTGTCTTGATTTCTCAACAAATGGAAGAAGGCTCTCCTAATTCCTGGATTTTAAATTTCTGCAGGAAAAAACCAAAATGTTTAGCCATTGGATGATAATTTTGTGTAACCTGAGTAATTCCCAAGTTCTTCCAGGTGGCATGATGAGGGCTTTTCAGTCTTTGTCTTAGTGTGGCCCACTCATTTGATTTATCTTCGTATCTCAGATCAGACGAAGGGAGGTAGACCCCTTAGGCATGTGCTATACATCAAGTAATGAACATTTGTTGAGTGCTTTCTCTATTCATTATTGATGATGACTTTGAGGGTAGAGGGCCAGGCTTTCTACCTCTTTTGTCACTCCCATGTGAACCAAGACAGTGTTCTGTACCTAGATGGTCCTCAGGAAAAACTCATTGAAACAGGAGAGGTAGATGGTGGGACAAAGAAGTGGCCTTGAATACTGGAAAATACAAGGATTTTGGAGCCAACTAGAGCTGCATATGGATCACTTTGCTATTAGGTGTGATCTTGGGTTAGTTAATTTGTCTCTTTCAATGTCCCTACCTAAGAAGTGGACATAATAATATCTAACACATAGATCTAATGGGAATATTTAATAGGATAATATATGAGTAGTGTTGGGTACATAGTAAGCACTAGACTAGTTAAAAAATGAACAGAAACAGAATCCAAAATTGCCACAATAAGCCACAGAGATAAGAACAGCAACCTTATACTCCTCTTTCCCAGAATGTCTAGCCTGTGTCTGTAAAACACTCTTCAGCTGGTTTGATTTATTCAGAACTCAATCTTGTTTCCAGATGTTGCACAGGGAAATTCTTTCTTCCACTTTCCCCCTCAATACTGAGTAATGCCATCAGACTCCACCAAGCCCGTGTCCAAATCAGTGAATAGGCGGCCTCATCCCCGTGGAGACACATTCATGGAGTCCTTTTGGGAAAGCTGACCTGGAGGTAAGAAGGAGAGAAGCCCCCGCAGTTATCCCTGGAGGATACATAAATGGTCCATCCAGGCAGCACCGGTTGTTTCTGTCTCAAGTCTCTTCTTTGAACAACAGTAGCAATCAGATCTGTTCCTTGAAACCACGTTTGTGGGAGGGGACAGTGAGGCCTGGGCAGACTTTGTAGGAACCACCCTAGGACTCACTGGCTTGATATTCCCCCATGAACTGAGTTGGTATCAGGTTTGGAACTTTTCTGTCCTGAATCCTAATGTTTGAACAATTTTGCTCTTCAAATGGAAATGAAGCGACCTGCAGCAAAATGCACCTCACTTCTGGAATCTGGGATTCAAAGACTTCCTTGCCCATTTGGGGACTCGTTCTCGGCCAGTCCTCTTTCTTTCTCTCGTTGCTTCGTAAGAGACAAGGCCTCTAGCTGTCCCAGAGCACCTGTCCTCCCTAAAGACCCAGGATGGCTAATTCAGACTGAAGAGTTCATGATTTAATGTTTTACCCTCCCAAGGGGTGTTGCAGCCACCTTAATTTCATTTCAACAGGTATTTGTCAAACTTCTATGTTACTCAAGCTGAGTGCTGGAGATAGCAGATAAAAACAAAGCCAAAAGGTTCTAACACTGCTGTCCAACAGTCTAGTGGGAAACAATAGTCATATGTAAATAATTCATTTCAAAACTATATAAAAAGTGCGTGTGTATGTGTGTGTACCCTAAAAGAAAAAGGCATTAATTTGCCCGAAGGACTTTTAGGTGACCCAGGGAGAAATTACAGTGCATGGAAACTAGAGCTGAGTCTCTGAGGGTGGAACCCGGGGAACCCTGAAGGCAGAGGCTGGGACGCCTCTCGTGCCTTGTGTGGGAGCACTGGGCATGTTGGCAAGCCCAGTGTTTCCCCGTTATAAACTGAGCTCCTAGAAGCCAGTGCCTGCCTGCCTGCCTGCCCCCTCCCTTACCATGAGGGTGGAGAAAGGTTCCTGAGGATACAAAGTAACTGCCGGAGGCAGGCAAGGAGCCATCTGCTGCTGCTGCTGCACCCACGTTATCTCTTTCCGCTCCTGCAGTGTTGTCGAGTCCAGGCCATGGAAGCACACTGGCAGTGAGTCAGGACCCCTGAGTTCCAGCGAGGATCCATGCCTACTTTGGAAAGGCATGTAACCTTTCAGAGCCTTAGTTTCCTGTTCTTGAGTTAGATAACACCTATCAGCTACGCAGAGAAAAATGAGATTATAAAAGTGAAAGCAGTTGGAAAAATAACCGTAGTGCCCTTCAATAAAGTTTTATTAGTAATTAATCAAAAAGCATTTATTATCTGTTGTGCACCCAGAATTTGGTGAGGTGCTGAGTAGAGTCCATTAGTCCAGTAGGTTTCTAATAACAAAGTATTTTTTCCAGTCCATCTGGTACAGAGAAATTGTCGGCACGGAGTACGTACTGTAGAGAATACATTGGCTTCACGGTCACAGATTGCTGTGCTTCTGTTGCTGATTAGCTGCGTGGTACTGGACAGTTATCTTCCTTCCTTTGAGTCTCGGTTTCCCAATCTGTAAAATAAAGTTTTTCCACTGATCCTTTCTGATCCCTCTTTCTCTTACCTTCCATCTACCCCCTTTCTTCTGGCTGTGGTATTAGAATGAGGCTCAGTAAATCAAGACACGTTAAAATAGAAAAGACTATAAATAATAACTTAATGTGCTGATTCTTTGGGGGACAGTTTAACCCAAAGGAGTGACACTCCAGTGGTTGAATATCAGGTATGTACAACAGGCTAATGGGAGAATTATTTGGGAGCAGGCAGTTGTAAGGCCTGCCTTGCTAGCATCTTCCCTTTAAGGAACCATGGTTGGGAGTATCAAGCAGAAAGTTCCAGAGTCTCACCTGAATGAATGTGGCTATTGCCTTACATTATTGCCAATCAGCTGTGTTGTCTTCTCCTAAAAGGAAGCCAGTAGTAAAAAATCTCCAAGGCAGAGTCTAGAAATATCTTATATTTGTGTTCACTTTCATTCTTTATTCTGCATTCTCTCATGTGCATTGTCTCACTGATCTGTATAGCATGAGTCCATGCGCAGTTAAGGCATTATAATTGCCATCCTATTTAGTAGAGGAAGGAGAAAGGGTGACTGATTTGACATCACAGAGTAAGACAGTGGCACAGCTGAAAGTAGGAACCAGATGATGTCACTTCTGGTCTGGAACTCAGTGTGACGCTGAGCCTGGGAGAAATGAGTGTGTCCTGGGGGGGACCCCGCAGGGTCCCATGTTCCTTGGCTATGGGAGGTTAAATATATGTGTGCATTGCTCAGCATAATGATGATAACTTTGAAGAGAACAGGCATTGCCATGTTGTAGGGGCTCCATAGATGTTTGTCAATCAATAGATAAAGCTGCCATAACTGTGTTTGAGAAAAACTCTGGGATAGACTCAATGGCTCAAGTGGTGGATGCCTCTGCTTGCTTTCTTGGCCTTTTTTTTTTTTTTTCCAGCTCCTGACTTTGCCTGCAAGGAAAGTAGAAGGGGAATTCTCTACCCAGGGACCCCACATTTGTCAATTTGATTCCCTAAAAATTCAGTCACGTGATTTAGACACAGGCTTAGCATTCCTTCTACACAAAGGAGATCTAATCAGCCAGCAAATACACCTTGAACATAGTCCACACACACGTTGTCACCCAGGGTGGTGCTACAAAGACAGATGATGGAGTTTTTTCCCCACACAGAATTTCCTGTCTCTTTGGGAAGACATGCTATGTTCATTCTAATTTCTATTAGTGCTGAGTAGAAGACTATGTTACATTAGTAAGAAAATATGAAAACAAAGCCCATGTCTGTGTAACGTACTCTTTTAGCATATAAAGCACACAAGGAAGTGTGCGCGTGTGTGGAGAAGCAGTACATCCAACAAACCTGTTTTGTGGGAAATGATCAACATAAACATAAAGCATTTTTCTCTGTGATGGTCAGTTTTATGTGTCATCTTGGCTAGGCCAGGTACCCAGAGATTTGGCCAAACGTAACTCTAGATGTTTCTGTGAAGGTATGTTTTAGAAGAGATTCACATTTAAATCAGTAGGCTTTGAGTAAAGCATATTATCTTCCATAATGTGGGTGGGCCTCATTCAATCAGTTGAAGGCCTTCATAGAAAAAAACCTGATCTCCCCTGAGGAAGAAGGAATTCTGCCAGCAGACTACCTTCAGGCTTGAGCTGCAACAACAGCTCCTCTGTGGTTCTCCAGCCTGCTGGCCTAGCCTGCAGATTTTGGACTTGCCAGCCTCTACAATTCCTTAAAATAAATCTCTTTATATATCTCTATCTCTATACATATATATCTATATATATGTGTGTATATATCTATATACATCCTATTGATTCTCTTTCTCTGGAGAACCCTGTCTTCCTCCACCTGTCCTTAGAATACCCAATCCTGTATAATCGTCTAGAGTCCCAGTGTGATACAAGGTCACATCTCTCTGTGTGGGGTGAGGGCCTTTTGTGGGGTGTATGTTTGTAGTAGGGTGGAGAGTGGGGAGAATTCCGAGACCCATCTTCTCTCTTTCTTGGTCATTTTCTCTGCCCTCTGGCTGGCTGCTGTGATAGACCCTCCAGGGTTAGCGCATGGGGAGGGAGGAGGGAAGAGGGCATAAGAAGTCCTGGTGGGAGCTGCTCTGTTGTAAGCCATCTTCAGCATCTCTGGGTCTGGCTGATGTTTCAGCTGATTCTTTTCCTTGTGGGCACTTTCATGGGACTTCAGAGGCTCCAGACCCTGGAGCTAAAATGGCCCCTGACATGGGTGATGCCTTTCCTTTGGTCAACTGTGCCCCGATAAGCCCCTGTTCTCCAGGGATCCAGTCCACACAGGACCCCAGTCCTCTTAGGCAGAACTTAAAATGACTCTAGGCTGGCTCTGCCTCCCATGGGGCCTCCATCTGGTTAATAACATACAGTGACGTAGCTCTGATCTTGTGCCGGGTACTACTTTAAGCACTTTCCACGTATTAACTCATTTCATTCTCACAACGTTTTTTGAGGTAGGTACTTGTACTATCTCTGTTTTACAGAGGAGGAAGGTGAGCCTCAGAGAGGTTAAGCAACATACTCAAGGCCACACAGCTGCTAAGTGTCGGAGCTTCAGACCTGGGAGTCTGGCTCTGGAGTGGGTGCTTTTAAGGCCGGCACTAGGCTCCAGGGGAAATGTGGATACGCTCTTTGACCTGCCACATACCCTCCTCAGTGGAAGCAGGTCCTTGCCTGTCTCTTGTTTTCTAGATTTCCTGATGTCCACTCTGTTCCCAAACCCTGGGGGGACTCAGCTGTCCAAGTGATCTCTTTGAAGCCCCTCTTCCCGCTCCCTGCCCCAGCAACAAGCTTTGAGTTAGGGGGCAGTTCTTGTTTTTTTCTAAAGGAGAAATTTCCCACAAAACGTTTTTTCTCTCTCCAGTCTTCTATATTCTCCAAGTAGCTAAGGGGCTACAGAGTCGTGAAATCAATTATAGTTTATTTCTTTTGAAAATTCTGCACAAAGGGATCCTGTACCTTATATGGACTTTTACATCTATGATATTTTGGTGTGTCTGTTGAAACTGTAATTTTTATATCTTATTTTATTTATATATATGCACATTATATGTATGGAATAATGATTACGATGTATCTAATTAAGTACAAATGATAAACAGTACACATAGATGACTATGATTGGTATGAAGCAAGCCACTATTTTTGTTTTTTTTTCCCACTCTATTTGTTCTCAGATATATAGTTTTCCCTGATTCCATTACTGTTATCATCATCTTCTTTTCCATTTCATGCAAGCTCACACATTTTCAAGCCCAGGCTTATGGGTGTTAATCATTTATTTCTATCCACTTCCAAGATGTTTCCCTCATGGCTGTTTTCCGCTGGCTGCCAGATTCCCCTGGGGTGGGGTGGGATCCTGGGAGTCTATGGTCCCAGTCCTTGTGTAGGGGTCCTGGGTGTTGTAGGGCTTCTGTTCGCATTGCCCAGTGCTGACCCGCAGTGAGAGGGGACCCGTGCATACATGGATGGATATCCTAGCCCGCATATCCACGCTTTGTATCCACCTAGCCCACACATCTCCTCCTCGGCAAACACTGCCCCACTCCCTTAGGCCTAGGGATGCTCATATCAATGACAGAGTCTGCCCTCAGGAGCTGAAGGACCTGGAAACAGGCTAGGAATCTTTGGGCAGGACTTTTTGGGGTCCTGGGTAACTGTGGGGAAGGACAAGCCAGAGGAGGCACAGAGTTGGGCCCCCAAGTGTGCGTCCTAGGGCTGGGGCCTCTGCCCTGTCTGAGGGCAGCACTGATTGCTGGTGTCATCCATTTATGCCCACGGTGCTCTCCCCATCATTGTGCTGCTCTAAATTGTCCCCTTGGTGATGCTACCCCTATGGATTTAGGTAGAAAAATGGCCTGGGAATCCAGCCTTTGCAGGTTGGGAGCATTCAGATAACCAAATACTCTCTACATACTACCTACAGAAAGCTGTGATACAAAGAAGAGAGGAGGCAGAAAATTACATGAGGCTATAGAGATTTCCATATGGTGAGTCTGATTATTTCTTTCTTGTTTTTAAAGTTGTTCCGTGAAGTGAGTTGAGCTCATGGAAAATTATTCAGCCACAGGACAGCCCTGGAAAAACCTATCTTGGCCGTAGCGGGCCTTCCACTTTTAAAAGACTTTATTCATCTGTCTAGACAGGTTAACTTGAAGTTAACCATCTTACTTCACAAGAACCAAGCTCTCAGTCCATTTACATTTTTTATTACCCCACATATATCCTAAGGCTTAAAGGCTTCGGGGAGGGAGGTCAACATTATTTTAAAATGATCAAGAGGCCTGGGGTGCTAAAAATCGTGTCATTATCTTTGGCTGGAGAATGCCTGGCCCGAGCTGGTGTTTGATTTCTTCTGAATCTCTCTTATATAAAATGTCTGATAGACACGTTCTGTCTCAGATTTCCTTGGCCGCTCATTTTCCTCTTCACTCTCCATCCCTTTGTCTCTTCATCTATGTTTCCATTGAAGCTGAATCGATTAATGAGGCTTTTTGAGTATATAAACATATTTGCATGTTGGCAGCAGAAAGGTCAAGGTTGGACTGAGGTTTCTCCTATGTGGTGCTTATAAGGGTGAAAAAAACAGAGCTTAAGGCTCTTTTTGGAAGGAAGGGAGCGAGGACCACCTCGTGCCCGCAGGAAGCATGGCTTACCATCTGCAAGGGGGCATGCCTCCCAGAGTTAACGCAGGGGCTCTGGCTTTAATGGTACACTTCAAGGGGTAGAGAACTGTGTGCGTTCTAATCGCCATGTTGATTATTACCGATGCTAAGACCAGTGCCGAGAGACTCATTTTAAATATGGATGGACTTCTTGTTTTCTTGTGTAGTTGGTATGGTAAAGACACTGGTAAACCACACTCTACATAATAGATGTTTCTTAGAAGACATAGCAATTCTTTAAAAATAAAACCAAATAAATGTTTTAAATGCACAGTGAGCTTACTTTTTCAAAGAATCTCTTTTTAATATAGCAATTTCCTTATCCATTTTTTGAAAAATAAGTATTTTTTCCTATTTTTAAGAAAGTGAGTCCTGCCTCCTTTCTAGTATCCTAGTTTACCTTCAAACAATTCATTATATACACTACATACATTTGGGGGTTAAAATGAAAATGTGTTCATCAAATCACATTTTAACCTTGACTTAATTTTGATTTCTGAAGTGTGTTTGCATGGAAAAAAAATGTCTAAGTAATGAATCCTTATATTAGGTATAAGATTCACTATATTTTTTTTCTTTTTTTTTTGAGGAAGATTCGATCTGAGCTAACATCCGTTGCCGATCTTCCTCTTTTTGTATGTGAGCCACCACCACAGCATGGCCACTGACAGACCAGTGGTGTGGGTCCATGCCCAGGAACTGAACCCAGGCTGCCAAAGCAGAGCATGCCAAATTTAACCACTAGGCCACTGGTGCTGGCCCAAGATTCACTATATTTTTTAATGTGCAAATCCATGTTCATTAATGGAGAGTCAGTCTTTTTTGAAGAGAAAAGAGAATGAGCTTTGGATTCAGAGCGTTGGGTTAAATTCCAGTTCCTCCATGTATTCTGTGACCTTGGGTAAATTGCTCAGCCTGCCTGAGCCTTGGACTTTTTAGCTGCAAAATGGGACTAATCAGATTCCGGTTACTTAGTTGAAGCTGCCATGTAATAAGGGCCTCTGTAACGCAGATAGCCGTGAAAAGGAGTTGACCTGTGTGCCGATGTTGGAAGAGCTTGGGATCCAGCATCCAGGGTTATCCTTAGAAGATGTGAGACAGAAATGGTCATCTTCCACTCCACATGGCTACAGGTGGTCCACCACATCCTTTCCTTTCACAAAGGGGGAATTGTCATTCTAGAGGAGAATTATTATTTAACTTGTTTTTGGAGAACCAGTAAATGAAAGTAATTACAAAAGCAAAGAGAAAGTTTAAGAGAAATGTATTGTTTTTAAAGCTTGTAAGTAACTTCCTTGAGTTCTCACATATAATGTAGTTGAAATAAACACTAAAGGGGCAGAAAAGTCCTGAGAGGAAATATTTAAAAAGGGGCCATGAGGACCTCAATCATTATACCCTAGACATTATTTAGCTGAAAACCCTTTTTGAGATGTGTCTTTGCATGCTCATTGATATTGCTGTTGACAGGTTTTACAGGATGGTCAAATCACGACCTCTTATATCTCATGGGGCTTATATCTTGGGGCTTGATTACAAAATCAATCTCAGAAGGACTCTTGTCTCTACCCCTGCATCTGCTGCCACCATCCTGATCCATACAGTGTGTTTGGTGGGCTTTGAGCTTCTTGGGAGAAAGTTGGCATGGCGATTCAGCATGGCATTCTTCTTAGTGATCTCAACCCCTTGCCTCTTTCAGTTTTGGGAGCTGAGATTGGGGAACCAGAAACTGCCTATGGCAGTTGGTAGAAGTCCACTGGTTTTCAGGTGGAATGAGGCTTCCTGAGGGTCTGGCCCCTGATCGCAGTAAGGATGGGAGCAAAGAGCAGAGGCTGCCCCTGGACACCAACTGGTCTCCAGGGTCAGAGGTGAAGGCGGGACCTCTACACTAGGGTTTTTCAAACTCTTGGTCTTGACTCATTAGTGGGTGGTAAAATCAATTTCATGGGTTGAAGACAGCCTTTTAAAATAATTGAAAAAGATGAGAATAGAAAGTAGAGTACATCACACAATAGGTGAGAATAAACATTGTTTCCTGAAATTTTATTTTAGTTTTATATATATGTATATATTTTTATACACCCATATGTATATACACATACATATTCTGCATTGAGTTGTGATAGAAAATGTTTTTCTTTTAGGCTGTGGCAAAATTTCTTTTAGGATATAGCATGTAGCAAGAAATATTCAATAGTCACTACTTTTCATGACCCAAAAAACTATTACAAAATTCAAAAACCACAGACTGAATTTATAAAGACACACACATGTGCATACAGACACACACACACACACACATACAGAGTTAACTGCTTTCTCCCTGAGCAACACACAAACCTGGCATCTTAAATTGCAAATATGAATAAAGCCCCGTTGAAACCACTTCGTCCTCAGTTTTGTAAATCCAAGGCAACCTAGGGAGTTAGAATAGAGCTGTTTTGTCCCAGGGCTTCTGTGTCATTCCAGAAGGCTGAAGTGAAATATTGGGATCTGTGATTGGGATGTAAAAGACTGTGGCTTGGTAAACTGCCATCTATAAGAGGGGGACATTCTTGAGGCCCCTTCTGATCATTCTAGAACAGAGAGAAAGAGAAGGATTTTAGGGAAAAGTGAAGGTGTCAAACATTGCTGCCTTTACCACATGAACACTGAGCAGGCTGTGGAAGTAGGTAATGAGGGACAAAGAAGAGACGATCTCCTTGCAGTCAGTGCTGTTGTTTCTGTAAATTTCTAGATGAGGCATTCACGCCAGGATCCGTCTTCCTAAATGCTACTATGCTGGACCTTGTGAACGTGGCTGGCTGAAGCTGCTGATGCCATGGTTAATCTGATAGGGTATCTACGATGAAAGAGGAGAAGGGATGCTTAGCCTGGTCTGATGGAGTATGTCAATGAATAATGGAATGAAGCTAAGAGAAGGTAAAATTGGGTTGAATATCAAGGAAAAAAATTACCTAACAGAAAGATCTATTAGATAGTGGAGTGGTCTCTCCGGGGGCCGGTGGCAGGGCCGGTGGTGCTGGAATCATTTACAAGTTGGCTGTCGAAAGCCCCTGAGAATGTGCTGTGGAGAACAAGACTGAGTTGACAAGAGTGGACAAGATGACCTCAAAGGTCTTTTCCATCTTTAGTGTCTACGATTTTGTGATCGTCCGCTCTTCACTGAGGCGCTCCAGCTATGGCTACTCTCTCTCTGGGGCCTGAAACACATGAAATAATTGTTAGTAAGACATCCAGCGATGAAACATTTTTGAGGAACCGTTCATTCTTGGCCATCTTTTTCCATTCAGAACTGGACTGGAGAGAAATGAACAAGATAAAGGAAGAAGTTGAAGTCTATTGTTCTCAAAGCTGACGTTATTATTTTAGTCTGCATTTATTCATTCAAAATATTTACTCAAATGCAGCACTATTCTTCAAGGTTGTATTCAAATATAAAGGCAGTTTCTTTGGGACTACACCATACTAAATTTCTTATTTCTCAACAGGTTGTTTTAGTATTGTATAGAAAGAGCCTGTTTTAGGGGTTAACAGATGAAACGAGTTCTTGGATAAGCAGCATTGTTCCATCTGCAACATGGTTAGAACTCTCGTACATTTGCATTTCTGTGTTTCAGAATTATTCAGGCAATAAATTACTCAGGATATCAACCTTATGCTGAAACAGAAATGACCTACTTTGTGAGGATCTCATGTATTTTAAATTTAACCTTGTGCCTTTTCTTCAACTAGGAACAGGAGAAAGTGAGTAAAGAATGGTGAAATCCTGAGCTTTGTATGCATGATCACAAGGAAACCGAAAAGAGCTAAAATATATTGACTCTTACTATGTGCTAGACATTGTTCTAACAGTTTGATGTGCATTAGCTCATTTATTTTCTTGCAGCAACCCAGGAGGCAGGTGCTGTTATTATAGTTGAGGAAACTGAGGTATAGAGAGGTTGAAAATCTTGCCCAAGATCGCAAACCCAGTAAGAGGTAGATTGAACAGGTAGTCTGGGTCCAAATTTGAATAGGTAGTCTGGGTCCAAAACCCATACCCCTAATCAGGCTTACTCTGCCACCTCTCTCAGTGTAGGTTCTTACTTCCTTCATGAACAGTGATGAGCATGGGAATTTTGGTCTCTCTTGTTCACTGATGAACCTCCAGAGACTAGAACAGCTCCTGGTACATAGGAGGCACTCAATAAATTTTGGCTGAAAGAGTGAATGGAAATTGGTATTGGCAATTCTGAGTTTGTCAATGCCAAATTCATCTTTTCCAAATTTGCTGACTAAAGGAAAAAGGCAACTCTTTGTCTCTCCTGTTTATCTGAACAATCTCTTAGCTTCCAAAGTTTTTTCTCCAGGATACCTTCCTTGTCCTCTTGGAATAGGTTAGCTGTCCTTGATACAGGGTTCAAAAGTTCCTGCATTTTCTTGACATGGCCAATTTCATACTTTATTGTAATTATTTGTTTCATTGTCTATCTACCTAACTGCATTGTAAGCTCTGTGAGGGCAGGGTCAACGTTTTGCTCACCACTGTACCTACAGACCCAGCACTGAACTGGAACCAGAGAGCTCTATTTGTGGATAGTTGTTGAATGAATGATTGAAAGAAGATACTCTTTCCAACCTATTTTTCTACTTGTTATTTACACAGAACTGTCATAATCTGTATTAGTTATCTATTGCAGCATAACAAATTATCTCAAAACCCAGTGGCTTAAAACAATAATAAATCCTACAATTTCTGTGAATCAGAATTCTGGAGTGGCTTAGCTGGGTGGTTCTGACTCAAGGTCTTTCATGAGGTTGGAGTTAGATGTCAGCTAGGGCCGCAGTCATCTGAAGGCTTGACTGAGGCTGGAGGATCCACTTCCAAGATGGCTCCCTCACAGGTCTCTTGTTGGGAGGCTCCAGTTACTTTTCACATGGGCCTTTCCATAGGACTACTTGAGTATCTAGATGATATGGCAGCTAGCTTTCCCCAGAGTTAGTGATGTAAGAGAAGATGGTGAATGCTGTAATGCCTGTTATGAACTAACCTTGGAAGTCACATACCACTGCATTTCATTGGTCATATAGATGAGCCCTTATTCAATGTGGGAGGAGATTCCACAAGGGTGTGGATACCAGGGGGTGAGGATCAGGGGGAGCTATATTGGAGACTGTTGCAACACATACCATTTACATCTCCTCTTCCTATCAAGCCTGTGAGGTATTATCCCTATTTTACACATGAGGAAACTGAGGCTGATCGTGGGTTGCCTAATATCATACCCTGTACTTAAATCCAAGTTTATTCCCTCCAAGTTGAGTGTTCTTTTCAACATATCATTGCTGTATGACTAAGTAAATTATGTACAGCTTTGAGAAAACTCAAGATAAAAAAATCTAAATACCAAATTAGAAGCACTAGTTGCATTATAAAAGGATTCACCATACCACAGGCTTACTTAAATGGCATATTCAAAATGATTCAGTTTATCAAAGATGAGTTTTAATGTGACTTTTGGAGACACATTTATTAGGTAATGAGAAATATAACTTGAAAATATATGTGTGTTGGAGACACTCAATCGTATTAGATTGTGAGTTTCTTGAAGGCAGGGATAGAGTCGATAGATAGCTAATAGGTAGTCCATAATCAATAGTCAATAGATAGTCAATAGATAGTCAATAGATAGCTGTATCTTCAACACCAACCCTGGGACCTAGTCAAGAGGAAGCTTTCAATGAAAGTTTATTAAATAAATGAAGGATTATGGCAAAATATCTGTAGCTACAATTTCTTAAGAATCTCTTTGTATGTGGAAAGTTGACAAATTATTTTTAAGAATACATTTTATTCTTATAACTAAGAGTCTGATCCCTACTGAGCTTTATATTTTTAGACTACCTAAAACTTATTTAGATATTAGTACTGGCCTGATGTAACATGTGAAATTTTTCATCCCTAATGAAAACAAAGAAAAAGGTAAAAAAAAAAAAATCTAGAGAATGGGTAAAAAATCTGGTTTTCAGAACATGTAGGCAAATGGAACGGTATTTATTTTTAGACTCGATTAACCAACTAAACTAATATCCTAAATCTGAATAAAATCTTTTCCATTGGGAAAAAAATACCAAAGAATTAAAAAAAAAAGTTTTAAAAAAGGCATTGCACTCCAATTGGGTTGAAGACTTGAAGAGATTCCTATCAGTTATTTTTTAAACAACCAGAGATCTAATGTTTTCTGATTTGAACACTATTGCTATTTGTAAAGATTTTCTGAGGGAAGGTGAACAGACAAGCTTCTTTGAAATGATTTCTTATCAAGTCTTGTCTGTAAAATTACTGTATTATCAGGCTTCTGATAGTATGGTTGTTAGCATAAGCTCACACAGGGGATCAAATTATGGCAGGACATAGATAAAAAATAAAAGAGTTAAAGAAAGATGTTTGTTGAATAACTACAGTTAAAGATAGGAAGGTGAGCATTAGAATCCTGATCATGTTGATAGCCTGGTATAAATATTTTACGACTTTATACAGTTTATTTTTGTGATGGTGGTAATGTGAGATGAGTTCTGTTTATCCTAGTTCAGGTAGTGTAGATACATATTTGCCAGAGTCAATTTCTCAGCTAAGTTTTCTGCCTGGATTTGGTGTTAGTCATTCTTCCATCTACATAGCCTGTTTAGAGTCTGAGAGGAGAAGCATCTACGACAGGAATTGGTAAATACATGCCGTGTGAGATCATGCCCCTTCCTCACCCACAGCAGACATTTATCATGGCACATTTGCCCGCTGAGTCATTGATTGGGGTTTGCAAAACAGCAAGAGATTGGCAAAATGAGGAGAGGTCGAAATTATCACCCATAAGAGGGAACTGTATCACTAACAACAGGTAGGAAGTTGCCTTGATAAACCGGTAACTTACCTGTTATTGGCTAAAGATGGTAAATTAGACTCACCTGAGGGGAGTTACAAGGAAAACATTTGCTCTTTTATGTATGTTGTCGTGGATTGTCATTTAATGTTTTGAATATAAGAGGAATGTATAATGATTTTAAAAAATTTTTGGTTAAAAAAATGTTTTTAAACCAAGAACATTCAAAAGACCAGTTCCTGTTTTTATGCAAAATATAACCATACAAGGCATAGAAGATTAACACTAGAAAGGACCATTATTCCAACCCTCTCTCAGTTTTACCATTGCAAAAACTAAGGCTCAGATAGGGGAGCTGGTTCACCTAAGTCCACAAAGCTCATACGTGACAGCAGTGGGGCTGGTGAAGTTGCTGCAGTCTTCGTTGGCTGTGAAGGTATGAAGTAAGAAGGTTTCAAAATCTCTCCAACTCTAGGGTATAATGTTTCTTTCTAACCCCTCATGAACTCTCTGATATTTACAGGTATTTATTTGTTTATTTCGGATCTCCAACTACTAGATTGTAAACTCCATGAAGACTAGGCCTGTATCTGTTTTGTTCTCTACTATTTCCCTACTATATCCCCCTCATTTATGGAGGATTATAGGACATGTTCCAAAAACAGCTGTGCTGGATGAATGAGCTGAGTTGAGGCTCAGAATCTTCACTAATCTCACACTCCAGATAGCTGCCACCAATTAATTGGAGTTAGCTTTCTAGTAACCTGTGCTAGACAGACTCCAAGGTCACCCTCCCTGATCTTGTCCTCCTGCTGTGAACACCCTTGTGTAATCCTCTTCCCTTCAGAGAAGGAGTGGTCTGTGACTTGCTTCTACCGATAAAATACAGCAAAGGTGAAAGAATGTGTTTGATTACATGTGTGTGATTCCATTACATCAGATTGTAACACCTGTCTTGGTAAGACGCATTCTCCCTTTCTGGCTTTGAAGAAGCTAGCTGCCATGTTGTCAGCTGCCTATGAAGAGGGCAATTTAGCAAGGAACTGAGGGTGGCATCTAGATGATATCCAGCAAGAAACTGAGGCCTTCAGCGCACCAGTCTGCAAAGAACTGAATGCTGTCGACAACCATGTGAGCAAGGAAGTGGATTCTTCTCCACTCAAGCCTCAGATGAGAGCCCAGCCGTGACAATACCTCGATGGCAGCTGCAAGAGGACCCAGTGAAGCCATGCCTGATCTTCAGAAACTGAGATAGCAAGTGTGTGTCATTTTAAGCTGCTGTTTGTTGTAGCAATAAGTAGCTATCACAGCCATCCCTCATTTAGATGCATTTCTTTCATTTGAACATTTATAAAATAGAACTCTAAACCAGGTTTGGAGTACTCTAAATTCAACACTGTAATCTAGGAAAAAGTGAAGCTCTCTTTTGAGAGTGAAAAGGTTTAGTTTCTGGTTTGGGTTCTGTTGAATTCACAGGACCACAGCATTCAGCTCTTTCTAATCTACTGGTGCTTAATCATGGCTCATTCATTGGCAGTCAGTTCTCCTCCCTTAACTTCTACTCACTTGGTTGCCAACATTCAAACTAATGCACAAGACAGGCTGGGAGCATTTCTGAGTATCTCTGTTTATATCCAAAAATGGTTCTCAACATTTTGACTGGTAAATTGGTTACTTAAAGTCTGTATTACGAATCAGTCAACAGGTGAGTCAATAAAGATTCCACTCTTTTAAAAGGTCTTTTCATTTAAAATGGTTTGTCTGTAGACTGTGTGTGTTAGTAAGGGTTGATGAAGCCACTTAAAAAAATGGAGTCAAATAATTTTTTATGAGTCTAAATGATCACTAAGTGATAAAAATCCAGGCAGTGGAATTGTGCCTTTGCATTTCAGAGCCAAATAGAAATAAAATAGGTTATGTGTAATTTTGTATTGTCCTTGTCCTATGCCTCTATTTTCATGAGTAATTGATGATATCAATTTCTTTTACTTTATAAAATCATTGCTGTTTAGCAAAATTGGCTTTATATCAAATCTCGTTTTGCCAACTGGTTCCATGAAATGTTACTTGGATATCCATAAAAAAGTCACCAAATAATGAGTTGAAAATGTTATATGAAGACAATGTTAACTTGGTGGCCAGGTCTGTGGGCTCCTGGAGATATTTTGGGTGGGCTTTTGCAATTATTTTAGAACTACAAGACACTGAGCAGCACTTTTCTATTATCACCTCCTTTATCTCTACCTTCTCTAGACCAAGGAACACATTTTACTTTGGAGAATGTCCTTTTTCTGTATTCAAAGCACACAGAGCTTAGCCCTTCTGAGGATTATAGGGCATAATAACATAACGCCTCTGCCAGGCGTTATTTCCAATGCCTAAGAGGGCTAGCCTGCAATACCTGATTCTACCATTAGGTGCTGCTCTTTAACATGTGATATCTAGCACAGTGATTATTTTTTTTTTTTTCCCCAAACTGGTTTAAGGGCACAGAAGCACCCCATACTTTTTTATTTCGCATATTAGGATTTTGATAACTTTTCATTTGAAGAAATATTTGCTCTTCTAAACAAATTGGAAGCCACAGCCCTAACCTGAAAATTTCCCAAGTTTGTTAGTTAAGTTTCTGTAAAATAAATTAGTGAGCTATTCTAGTAAGGCAATAAGGCTTCACTTTTACAGAATACATTTCTTTTTTAAATAGCAAAAAAATCTTTCTTACAAGAAAATATATTAAATATATTCAAAATGAATAACTTGGGAAGTATCTTTGAAATACATTTTTTATTGTTCAAATTTTAGTCTCTTTTTCTGATTAAGGTAGGAATTACCTAGATATTTTGGTTTCACTGGTAAAATAAATTTTCTATGTGCAATTGAATTTTTTCAAGGAAGTGAAAATATTATGCTTTTTTGTTTTTTTAAAAAGTGGTAGAAAGAATTCTAAAGAAGAAAGAACTACCAAAAGGGTGGCATTTCTACTTTTTGTACTTCTCTATCAGTCTAGGGATTAACAGCTGTGGCAGAAGCTACTTTTTGCAGGGGGAATGGGGGAGGGCACATACACAGTAGATCTGAGGCAATAATTCAATGCTGAGTGGTCTCACGTTCCAGGAAAACTTGAAGTAGGACGTCATAGTGGCTCAGACACAATGTTGTGTGACAATGAGCAGTCCACAGCCCTTGGCAGAAGCTGTGGGATTTACAGGTTAACCCTGGGTGTTCCATTAAGGCTACCAGCCCATCTGTCTCAGGTCCTGGAAAGCTAGCTGGGGGGGAAGATAAGAGTTAAACCTGGGGAGTGGGAGAGAGGTATAATAAAAAAAATAAAAACCACAGAGCTCACCATATTTCAACATAGGGAGTGTTATATTCAGGTAAGAAGTTATCTTTATAGGAGAGGTTTTTTCCCCCTTTATCTTTACTTTTCTATTTCTTTATAAAAAAATATTTGCTGATTTCAGAAAATTGTTTCCTATGAATGAAACTCTTCACTTTAGGGTTGATACGTTGTGACTTATGAAAATTTGAAATACCTGTTATGGATCAGCTCTCACTTAGCAAGGGCTGTATTTGTCAGGTGATGATTGAAGTTGTAAATCAGTATTCTTGGATCTGGAATTTCCTATAGTGAAGCAAATAGCTGCAAACATCAGCTTTAAGAATAAAATAAAATGAAATAAGCAGTAAAAAAAAAAAAAAAAAAAAACCTTGACAGGCAAATTTGCTGTTACACGTTGTACATTTCTTTTCAGTCTCTCAAACTTTCTGAACACTATAATTTGTTTGTGCTGCTGCATCACTATCATCAAGGATATACGACTTTATTAGCTCTTCTTTCTTAGGAATGTCTTTTTTTTTTTTTTTTAAGAGAAAGGAATGCATAAAAGTCCAGCCACTTAAGTCTGTGTGTAATCACTCTTCCTAGCAAAAGTCTTATATTTCTTTAGTACAAGAAAGAAAAGAAGGAAGAAAGAATATATAGAAAGCAAGGAATAGTGAAAGGGAGAGAAGAGAGGGAAAGACGAGGAAAGAGAAGAAGAGAAAGAAACCTAGGGACAAATTTTCTTTTGAAAAAGTAAGATACCAAGGTGACAATATTGTCTCATGAGGATGAGATAATTTTTCAGACCTCCATAGCCATCTACCCAAACTCTATCAGAAATAAATAGTTCACATTTAGAGCATAATGTTAGTAAACAACAATTCAGTTCCTTTATTGTCTGTGGAGAAGACTTTGTCCTTGCTGAATGGTCATCTTATTTTTAGTTCAAGTGTCTTTAAACATTTGAAAGGCATTAAGATGAGATCAGATGAGAGGTGATAGAGAAGTGGCTTTAACAGTCTGTTGGGCTGGATTCACGGGTTGTTAATGGCCTAAGCTGATCATTTAGTCACAAGCCTAAAGTCCTTGTCTACTTTGGCTCTCCAGAGGTTGAGATCAGCTCCTAAGACAGCTGTCCAAGGTGCAGAGGAGAGCTAACGTGTTACAGGCAGCCTCCAACAGGTGGTGGACAATCTCACATTGGCTGCTCTTCTGTATTAATGATCATTTTGTCTTTGAATCCAAAGACATGCTCATCAAGTTTTCGAAAAGAAAATGTGATGGCCATGCCGTTTAGCCTGGGCATATGAAGCCAAGTTGGACTTCTCGTCTCACCTGGTGCCATCTCCCAGTCCTGAGTTCTAGATGTTCTCTTTTTCTATTATGTTTGCTACCACTTTGTCATCTCACTGTCCACTCTTCTGTTATCCCTCCTACTTGTTCTTCCTTCTCCTGAATTATAGATGAGGGGAACTAAAGGCATGGGTAGACAAGAGTGGATGGGTCCATGGGGTCCATGGTACCGTGTTTAGAAGTGCCTGGAAGTCAGGCTGTGCCAGAAGGCCAGGAAGGTGATCCTGGCCTTGCTGTGACAAACCTCGAGCCCACTGGGTGGAACCGTTAGCCAGGGTACCTGCCTTGTGCCCGGAAAAGGGTCTGAGACAAGCTCACTGGCTTTCATTGAAGGCCGTGAGACAGAAGGAGAAATGAATTAGCAGGAGAGATTGAGAACTGGGATGGAGGAAGATGATTCCACTTTGATGCTTCTTAGCGCTGGCAGCCCTGCAGAGGATGCTGTTTGCCTCTGGTATGCTTATAATTGTTCGACACTCCTGATAGGGCTTGCAGCCTGTTGGCAATTTATTTAGAGATAGAAAGGATTCTCCTAAGTTAGAAAAAAAAATATCCTACCCAATCTTAAAATAACAAAAACAGAACACACACTTCTGCTTTGCTCCTCCTTGTGACACACAAAAGGGCAGCCGAGGAGGAAATGGAGGAGGGTGGTAGCGCAACCTTGCTCAAGTGGTGTTTCTAGTAGCCGGGGTAGAGGCAAAGGGCTAGGCTGACAGATGCTGTGTGCTGTTGAGTTGTGAAACTGGGAGACACCAAACACCTGAAGTTGGGGATGGGGCCTCCTGTTAGCTCCTCACAAACACTTCCCTCGTCCCCAGGTCTCTCCCTCAGGGCGGCCTCACATTTCATCTGGTCACTGCAGAAATTCGTCTCATTTTCAGACCCTTCCTGTGGGGCTGCTGGGTAACGTTCTCTGGACACAGCTTTGTCTGGCCGTGAGAACCATCTGGTGAAGGAGTGGAGGGTGGGAATGCAGAAAGATCATTCTCTCTCGGGTTAGGTCTGGCCATGGCCTCCAACTGGTTGTAACTCTTCATTCTTGAGACCAAAGGCCAAGGAAACAGGGCACAGGGGAGCTGGGAGAGAGGCTCCCCATGCTGTCCTGGCTTAGATTTTCATGATTTGAGAGAGGAATGCTGAGTGGTAACAAGGGCTAACTCCTAACCACAGAACTTTCCTCTGTTTTCCTGCAGTGGTGGTTCTCAAACTTTAGCAAGTGGCCAAATCACCTAGAGAACTTGTTAAAACTCAGAATTTTTTGTCCCCACTCCCAGAGTTTCTGATTCAGTAGGTCTGAGGTGAGCCCAAGAATCTGCACGTCTAACAAGCTCCCAGGTGATGCAGATTCTGCAGGCCCAGGGACCCTGCTTGGAGAACCACTGAAACTTGGGGTGAGCTCTGGCCCATCGTGTGACTCCATCTGTGACCTCCGTGGATAGCTCTGATCCCACTGTACCATAGTATCTATCGGCATGTCTGCCTGCCACTTCACACTCTGCAGTCCTCCAGGGAGCTGCTGTTTCTAGGGCTGTGCTTGGCAGGTTGAATGAGTGCGGAAAGATTTTGTTGCAGGGTAGTTTTTGAGATGCTTTTTCACAGGCTTTGATGTACTTAGAACCATAAAGCATTAGAGTTGAAGGGAGATTTATAGCTGACCTTATCCAACCAAGTTGTTCTACAGACAGCAAAACTGAAGTTCAGAAAGACCAAGGTCGCAAGATGACACAAGATTGCCCAAGATCACACAGCTGGCAGGTTTCATACTTCAATTACCGTGCCCTGATTATCTCCAGTGTTTATTGAGCAACCGTTCACTATGTGCTGGAGACCAGGCTAACCACTGTAAGTTCCCATTTAATTCTTTGCATTATCTCGGTATTATCTCATTTAATTCTTGGAATAACTCTATAAGTCAGTACAATTATTGTACTCATTTTGCAGATATAAAAACTGAGGCTCTGAGAGGTAAATAACTTGTCTCAGTCACATAGCTAGTAAGTGAGGAGCCAGGCAGCGTGACTGGAGAATGAGCTATTGACCACTAAGCTATTCTGCCTTACATGTAGTTGGTGCTCGATGAATGCTGAGGTTCTGGCAGATTCGGTCTTCTTATCTGTGACATGGGGACTCACTTATTGCACAGAATTTTGAAGGCTAAAATGGAAAACGTGTTAGAGCCCAACTGTGAAGAACTGTAGGACGGGCTGATACCTGTGGGAAATGGATTTGTATTCTCCAAAGTGTTTTCACAGACACTCTGCTTTTGCAGATGTTTTTCCATCCACTGAAATGCCCTTCCATGTTGTGTGCACAGCTGTCCAGTTCTTGCTCTTGGAGAGTCTTGATCTCCCTCTTCAATCTCCACAGATCTCCCAAGGACCTGTGTTCCTCGTATATGTATGTGTTTTCTTTTTTTTTTTGTTAACTCGTTCATGTTTTGAATGTGGAACTGGTGCCCCACATTGTCACTTGTTGGCTCATATATCTGCAGCTGTATTGGATTATCAAGTGGGGTCCCTACCGTACCCATGTCTGTACTCCCAGGAACGTCGCATGGAGGGCCCCTCAGTGCCAGCTGACTTAGAGGTGTTCACATGCGGCCTTCTCAGAACCTGGCTAGGTTGGCTGAGTGGGTATTACAATCCTCAGACTGGAAGGCAGGAGGGCTGAACCAGGCTGACCCTCGGGGTAGCCCACAGTCCCATGAGTTCCTGGTAGAACTTCACCTAGAGCCCAGTCTTCTGTGCTCCTCCCCACATTTTCTCCCCATGATCCTGGGTCAGTGGGAGAGAAAATCGGGACCACCTAACTTCCCCTTGCAGTTGCCTCAAGGTCCTCCTAATTTTTGGCTGACCAACCATGAGTTATTCTTTCTAGAATATCCAGGTGCTTCCAAAACGATCAGGAAACTTCCTGGGGCCACCCAGCTTCTGATCTCTTAAGATTTGGGAAAATTGTGCCTTCAATGGGGTGGAGACTTCCTGCAAGAGGAGGAGGAACACAGCGTCACAGAATCTCAGGTTTTGTGGACCCTTCAACCAGAGCTGGGCTTTGAATGAGGGGGCAGTGCCTGGGCAGGAAAACTTTGCTGTTGCCTCCTCCCCTCTACACACACACACACACACACGCGCGCACACGCACACCATATATATATATATATATATCTGTTTATAGCTGCTTTGGGACTGACTGAATTTTTCTTCCCACTAAGCTAAGCTCCCTTTGGGTACATGGCCCTGGTGGGAATTTTGGAGTGTTTGAATCAGTCTATGTTGTCCCACACTAGAGGCTCTTTTCTTTTTCTTGGTTGTTATTGCCAGCTCGCTTTAGTGTGCTCTGTATTGTGTTCTCAGCTAGGGATAAAATATGGTTTATACTCACTGGCTTGGAGGGGATGATTCACTAGAGGTTGAACCCTTCAGGAATAGTTTACTGACACAGGGATTAGGATGAACTGTGTCTGCCTCAGAGTACCCTGCATATTTCAAAGACAGAGTGGGAGTCAGCCCCTCATGCACACACCAGCCTCCTGGAGAGCGGTATGATGACGATGCCCCCTCCCCTGTTAAACACAGAGTGTGCTGTTGCTCAAGTGAATGTGGGTGCTACGAGCAGAGACAAGTTTGATTGTGAGCCAAGCGGCCATTTTGGCTCTGGCTGCCTGAGAAATCCAGGGCAGATCCAGAGACAGCCCTGAGACCCCAGGTAAGGGCCTGCGAGGAAGGCACACAGAGCTTCCAGGTTCGGTCCACTCCATAGGGAATTTCCTTTCCCTTCTCCTCCTCTCTGCCTGTCACATCCTGCTTTCCCTGGGGTCCACTTTACACCCCCAGCTCTGCTGAGAAGCCCCCTTCTTGACAGAATGGCAGTGGTCATGTTGCCCAGTGGCTCTCACTGCCCATCTCGATGATGTGGAGGCATTGCCACAGGGAAGCCCAGATCAGGCAGCAAACAGGTGATGTCCAGGGTCCTGAACGGCGCGAGGCTCCTTTACCGTGTTGAGAAGGAGCATTTTTATTGCAAGCTCCTCATCTTTCAAAGGGATGCAGTTGGTCTGCTTTCCCTTGGGCAATGAGCGAGAAGGGAGCGGGGAGGACAGTCCCGTCCTTTTACGGCACTTGGGAAACCACAAGGACTCAGTCCTGAGGGGTCCGCTCAATAATATGGATGCAAAGTTCTGTGCTCTTCTAGGCACACGGACTCCACATCCACTCATTTCTCTTCCACTCTCAAGAGCATGTCAGAATGGAAGCGACAGGGAAATCTCGAATCTCTTCTCAGTTGTTAAGACAAAATAAAGTATTTTAAAACCATAAATTATTAGGAGGAACAATTTGTCTGTGACATATGTTGTATCTGGGAGAGACACACAGCTGCTTCTCAACACAGTCGAGAACTGCTCTTCTGACTTACACAGTCTACCTTTGATAATAAACGGTGCTGTGCAGTTCACTGTTTTGGGTTTGAGTGTTGTCTCCTTAACAATATTGTAGGACTATGATGTAGGGCTGGAAGGAATATTAAAGTCATCCAGTTCAATTCCCTTATTTAATGGGCGAGGAAAGTGTTGTTTGGAGAAGTAAGTGACTCAATCAAGGTCACAGTGAATTATGAGCTGGTAATGGAATCAGGTCTCTCAACTCTTAGTCTAGTGCTCTTTCCCCTCTCTGATGGCATCTTTGCTGTTGTGGTGTGCTGGCCATTTATCCTGTTCATAAAAGGGCCCAGGGAAGGAGATACCAAGCCTCACTTGAGCACCATAACTGTGAAAGAAAGAATAAATTAATATATAGGGATGAAGTCTGGCCTGGAGGTTTTACCGTATCTGCCCAATCCTTCTCTTATATAGCTGGCTTCTCCACCACAGCCTTCTTTATATTTGAGAATATTTGGAAGCAACTCAAATGTTTAAAAAGAGGATTGGCAAAATAAATTATGGCACATCCCTATAATGCATTATCTCACAGTTATTTAAAGTGGTACTGTAGAATAATAATAATCAACCCAGGGAAATACAGTAGAACATTATGTGGCAAGCCGCAGACTACTCAAGTACATAGGAGTATAACCTTAGTTTGAAAAAAATAAATTCATGCATATAACAAAAGGATACCAAAATGTGAACAATTGTTATCTCTGGGTATTGGATGTGGAGTGATCTTGATTTTTTTCTTGTCTACATTTCCAAATTTTTTTCAATGATGATTTATTATTTTTATATCAGAGAGAAACAAAAGATATTATTTTTAAAGAAGAAGTCTGCATTGAGAAGAGTTATACACAGTCCTCCCAAAAAGCCTCTTGGGAATGCATGCTATCCTACACTACAAATTCAGATCTTCATGTAGCTTGTAAAACCTGCTCCAGGAAACAGGAGCTCTGATTAAAGGATAGGAAAGGTGAATTCAGAGTTCGAATTCTCTTTCCTTGATTGGTTCTGGATCTATTTGATCTCTGTTCTCAGTGTTCTCGGCTCCCTAGTGAGTATAATCCATCTGCCTTCCCTGGGCAGAGAGAAGGCGGTCTCTGGGGGAGGGAGCTGTAACTCACTGATAAGCACCTTGGAAATCCTAAATCCTTGGCCGTAAAGAGCCCAAAGTGAGTCGGTGGTAATGACCAAAGGGACCCATGGACACTCAGCTCAGGCTTCTAGAATGTAAAAGAAAGACACGACTGGATCCTGCTACTCAGCATTCGCCTGCTGTGTTGGAAGTGAGGCGTGGAAATCCCCTCTGCCGGCACTTTGGCAACTTCACAAGGAATAATCTTTAATTGAACAGGCTTCACCTTCAAAAAGCTGGTCAGGAGACTTTGGGGGTGTCTGAGGTTTCTGTCCCCGTGGCCTTTACCCTGCAGATCCTTCCCAGGGAAAATATTTGCTCCTCGGGCTCACCTTGGCCTGTCTCAGACAAAGAGGATGTGGATCGCTCCTGCGCCTCCACTCACAGGGGAGCCAAAGAGCTCGAGGGCTCCTATGGTGGGGCCACACAGACCAAAAATCAGCCAATGGATTCCTCTCCCTGTCTCTCAAGGGTTTCCTGAGCCGCTTGAGAAATGTGCAGATATTTTGTCTTGCAACCAGAAAAACTGCCAAAAGTGAGGGCAAGGGGAGGAGAGACCTTCCTCCCACCAACCAAATGATGTAAAAACACAAGCCTATCTCGAGGTTGGCTTCAGCCTGGCCCTGAACACTGGCCCTGCTTGACTTCGACCTGATCCAGGAGAGTTTGAAAAGCTACTCTGCTCATTCCTATTCCAGACAGTCCCAGGTTAGGGCCGCTGGTTGATACAATCTGCACTATGGAAAAGAGCAACCCAATTACAATTGGTTTTACAGGCTCCCCGGAGCCAGGGGTGAGGCTCCTCCCATTGCCCATTGGAGCTGACCACCAGGGTGCCCTGGGCAGCCAGCCTCGGTGGTGAATCTTTGACCTCTAGCTGATCTGCTCCCTTTGCAGCCTAGACATTGACAGAGGTCTTGAAGCCAGGCGAGGTGGGTCCTTCTGGACTGCCTGTGACCTCCCGCTTTAATCACTGTTGCTCTTGATCCTCCTGCTCCAGGGAGTCTGAATGAATCTTGCAAATGGAGCTAATGACAAGTCTGGAAGGCCTCTGCTGGTGACGTCTTCGTCGTCGACTTTCAAGGCTCAGCTCAGATGCTGCTTTCACAGTGAGGCCTCTCTCACCCTCCGTTCCTAACTCTTTCCTAGCTCCACAGCCCGTGCCTCATAGCCTGAGTTCTCTCTCATTCCTTTCTGTCATGCATTTCAGATGATTGCCTGCCTGTCTGTCTGCACCCCTAAGCTGTAAGCTCCACAGGACTCTTTACTGTGCCTGCCTGGTGTAGGTGCCCACTGAATGCCTCATGGTTTGATATAAAAGGACGGGGCTCCATGGTGCTGGACTCCAGCTTTGCGGATTGCTTTGACCATTCCTGGTCCCACACTAAGTTTATTCTCTTCTCCTTAATACCTAACCCGGCATGGGAGGCAGAGACAATCCATGGCTTAAGCAATAAATGAGACTTTAACAAGACGAATAGGCCATGGCCCCCAGCTTTGAGGGGCTTGTAATGGAGCTAGAGAGAAAACATTACCCACCCGGAGCAACCCAAGAACCACGCCGGACAGCGCTGGAAGTTGTGGGTTAGGCCACGGGAACTATCAGAGAGGCATTCCTGGAGGAGGGAGAATTTGCCTTAGAGCCTTAACAATGGGAAGGACTCTGATGAACCAGTCCATAATTTTCCTAGCAAGTAGAGGAAAGAACTTGGTGTTTGTGTCGGAAGACTGAGTTCATTTTCTAACACTGAGTTGCTGTATGGCCTTGGACCAGCCACCCAACCTCTCGGGTCTTGTATTTCTAAAAATGAGAATCATAAAAAAGTCTGCTTGGCTTTCCTTATGGAACGCTGGTGACATAAAGAATGTGAAACCTTTTGCAAATGATGTGTAATCATTTGCATGCATAATCATGCAATCATGTATAAATACTACTTCTTATCACTCCTGTTATCTGTCCGTAGACTGTGAGGACACAAGATCTGCCTCCATGATTGCAAAGGCAGTTTACTTTATTTGTTTTAGGGTGTTAGTTGTCTAATTTCCTGTAAAACCCTTTGGCATGTTTCTGACCCACTTCAATTTTTGCATGAACTTCAGCCACGTACATTATGCTCTTTTCAGTGCATTCTAGTGCTTTAAAAACTGTCTTTTAATGATAATTCACAATTATCAATACATTTTATATCATTACACAATACTACACACTTATGTTTCAGTGTGTGAAATACATATTATAAGCAAAATTTTTGCAAGACCAAATACACTTGATATCCACAATACACTGATCTTTCCTTTCCTATGCAACGATTTCAATTAAAACATTCTTGTTGCAACCTACTAAATTAATTTCACATTTTACTGAAAGATATTGCCCTATAGGTTTAAAAACCCTGCTCTACAGTGCACAAAGAACCATTTCAGAAAATAAGATATGTGGAACAGCAAACTAGAGAAGAAGATATCCGACGAGAGCTAGATTAAATTCAGACTATAAAATCAGTAGTTTAGAGGAGGAAGATAAGAGGTTCAATTTAGTTTCTCAAGTTTTACTGGAGGAAGTGAGAATGCATCTGGGCCCTCAGCTCCTGGTCCACGGTAGACGGTGAATAAAATAAGAGAATTAAATGAAATGGTGTTGGTAGGAAAGAAGGGCAAGTAAAGTTACGATAGGCTGACTATGGCAAAAAGAATGAGTGTTTTGTTTGTGGGATGGCAAAACATTACAGGACTTGTGGTGAGTGGTTTTGGGAAATCTGGTTTGTTAGGTAGTGGGACCAGGTTATTGGCTTTGAGTGCCAGACTGGGACAGATAAAATTGATATGGCAATTTGGCTTGATGTGGTAGGACATGGCATGCCATTGGTGGTCCTTGAATAGGAGAGTGATTTGTCGAAAACAGTGTTTTGGGAAGGATAATGTGGCAATAGTAATTAGGATCAGCATTCCTTCAGGGCAGAGGGTGTGTTTCATTTTCCTTGTTAATGGATACATCAGATATTTCCCCTTATAGTCCACTAAGGATGCGGTAGACTAAAACAGAGCAAACTTTCTTTCCCTTTCTTCCTCCCTTCCTCCTGTTCCTCTCGTTCCTCCCTTCTTCCCTTCCTCCTTTCCTTCCTTCCTTCCTCCCTTCCTTCCTTCTTTTCTTTCTTTCTTTCCCTTCCTCTCTCCCTCTCTCTCTCAGGAAAAGGCTACTAGCATAATTTACATGAGAAAGTTTGATTTTTCCCCCTTCTTTCGTGTGTTGATGAAGTATCTTTTGGCATGTTCTCTTCTAAGGAAAGCAGGGGTCTATGTAATGCCCTTTTAGAAATACACACCAGACCACCTCCCCAGGCCTATTAATATCTTTGTCTAGGGGGCTCTCTGGCTCTTAGTTGCCCAACACCCACAAAACTCTGCAAGGCTAGTGGTTTCTTTGTGAATTTATAAACAAATTAAAATTCAGATTATAAGCACAATTAAATTTGCTTATGAACTTCTCAGGGGAGAATTTCCAGGGGGAATTTTATGGCAAACACAAGGCTTAGAATAACAGCTAGGTCAAGGAGTCAGTGAGCCTAGGATGTCTCTCTCTAAGCAGGCCTGTGGTAGGCAAAATTCCAAGATGGCCTCAAGATTTCTTACCAGTGGTATACATACCATATATAATCCTCTCCTCTTGTTCGTGGGTGGGACCTGTAAGCATAAAAGGATAGCACTCTCATGATTAGAGTATGTTATATGGTAGATGTTTTGCAGATGTAATTAAGGTTCCTAACCAGTTGAATTTAAGCTAATGAAAAGGCAGATTATCCTGGGTGGGCTGGATCTAAACAGATATGACCTTGAAAGAGGTCAGAGAGGAGCCGGCCTGGTGGTATTGTGGTTAAGTTCACACACGCTGCTTCAGTGGCCCTGGGGTTTGCTGGCTTGGATCCCAGGCGTGGACCTATGCACCACTCATTGAAGCCATGCTGTGGCAGCATCCCATATACAAAATAGAGGAAGATGGGAAAGATGTTGGCTCAGGGCTAATCTTCCTCAGCATGAAGAGGAAGATTGGCAATGGATGTTAGCTTAGGGCCAATCTTCCTCACTATAAAAAAAGAAAAGAAAAGAAGTCAGAGAGATTGTCTTACTGGTCTTCAAGAAGCAAACAACAATGCTTTGAACTGCCTATGGAGAGGCCGCATGGCAAGTGTGTGAGAAGCCGTCTCTAGGAGCTGAGAGTGATCTGTGGCCAACAGGCAGTAAGAAAACAGGGACTCAAGTAACTGAATTCTGCCAATACCTAGTGAGCTTGGAGAGGACCTCGAGCCTCAGATAAGGTTGCAGCCTGGCTGCCACCTTGATTTCAGTCTGGTGAGACCCTGAGCAGATGACTCAGCTAAACTGTACCTAGACTTCTGGTGCACAGAAGCTGCGAGATAATAAATGGATGTTTTAAACCACTACGTTTGTTGTAATTTGTTGCACAGCATAGTACAAGGTCCTAATATATCATTGGCATGATGCAACATCCTTGGATATATAACAAGATAGGATTTTTGAAAACTTAGAATTCTTATCAGGGAGAAGAAATTCTTTGACCAAATTCTTGAGAAAGGAATGAGACTCACCAAGAGTATGCTCAACAATTACTAGAGTTCACTACATTACAAGGTTTCTATTTTCTGGATGGAGTATGCAAGTTTTGGGTCAGAGCTGAATTGTTCTAGAAGTTAGGGAGACAGGGAGCTGCCATCTGAATCATCCCTTTCCACTTTCTTTTAACTTTAGTGCATGGTCTCTCTCCTAAATAAATTGTGAACTCTTATTTGTTTGCTTCTTTTAAAGGAGCACTGAACTCTAGCCAGCTGAGTTCATCCCAAATTATTAACCTTCTCAGGGTGCTCAGATGTTTGATCTGGCCTGGAAAGTCTCAATAAACCTCAGTTCCTTTCTCTGAAGTGGGAAGACTCCATTGTTACCACCTGGTTTAGCAATGAAGGCTTGATGTCCCTGGCAAGGCTTCAGTTTGTGGGAAGAAGAACCAGGGGACAGAGTTAACGTGAGAGGGTTTATGTTGCTGAAGGAGAAAGAGAACAGATGAAGAAAGAGATCTGAACTTGGGGGAATGGGCATACTTACCATTGGTTTCACCATGTGCAGTGATAGAATCAACTAATTTGGAGCGTGAGTCTCTTAACTTTGTAGACTCGATTGGTATCTGAGCTTATTCAAATTGTGCTATTCTACAGGACTGATTGTGGGAAATTGAGCTAAAAGGCAAGGTGGAAGAACACATAATTGGTAGCTCAGAAATAAAGGCACAAGAAGGGGCTGGTATGAGCTTAGAGCTTATTTACAACCTCCCTTGGTAGGATGTGACATAACAAACCCAAGCATCAGAGGCTGGGATAATGAGGGAAATGACCAAGGGTTGGAGCAGAGCGTCCTGCTCCTCGTATTCCTGGGTGGTGTGTGCTCCACCGACACAGAGAGGGGATTTTCTGATTGTCGATGCCTTGCTGACCTTTAGCGTGTTTACTCTTCAGTCAGTTTGGGGAAGGCACGTTTGAACTCGGCCGTATGAGCTAGTTCACTCCTCCTCCACTTTCCTTTTTCTCCCCCCTCTTGCCCGAAACGGTTTGCTGAGTGACAAATAAACACAAGTTGTTTTTACAGGTGTAAAACCAACAGATCAAATGCTGGCCTGTGCCTGGGCTTGTGAATGGGGACCGTGTTCTGTTTGGAGAACACCACCGCATCATTTACACTTGCAAACCCTTTGTAATCTTAATCTCTTTGTTGCTTTTATGTTATACTGGCCCCCCAAGGTTAAAGAAAGAGATTTAGACCTTAAACACAAATCCAGCCTTCAAGCTCTGGAATTATCTTTGCCTTTAAATGCAGCTGATCAATGCCCATTTCTTTTGAAAATAAAACCCTTTTGAACCTTGAAAGCCTTCCACTGTTGAGCTATGCCTAAGTGCCACATGGGGGAATGGGCAGAAAAGAGCCCATTTTTCCCTTAGTGCTTGCATTAGGGGTCCCAGAGTTCAGTCCAACGCAATCAATTTAATTGGCGCTAGCTCTGGTGACAAATTAGGCTGGTTTACACTCCAGTGTAGCAGGGAATCCTCAAACGCAGGGGAAGAAGGGAGATACACTTCTTGGTCTCTACTTAAAGAGGGCAACAGTATTGGAAAAGGAGCACATTTAATTTATCACTGTCAGAGCAGGTGCAAAGTTTAATTCTAACTAAAAGCATTAAACAATTAACCCAGACAGTCAGGCCTTCTGAAAATGCTCCGTAGCAGGGAGCACACAGACCAGATTACCAATGGAAACGTCGATGCTTCTCTTTTATTCCTCTGAACATCTTCTTGCACTTAAAAAAAAAAAAAACACAGAGAAAAGTCCCAGAAATACAATAACTTCTCAGGTCTTTTGGTTGATATCTGAATTGAAAGGGCCAAAAAGGACACCACCTTACACTCAAAGATCAACAAATAACTGTGTCTTGAGCCCTAGTGGATTAGCTGTGAGAAGAGAAATAAGAAGTCACGTGATCTTGAAGCTCTCACAAGCTGGTTGTCCTTCTTTTTTATGGTAAAGTATATCACCATGCAACATATATTCCACTAATTTGAATTGTTCTGCAGTACCTGAATCCTTGGAGGTTATCTGTTATTTGGGAGGTGGGTGGACAAGGGGGAAGAACTAGGGGATATAAAGGACTCAGAGAGCAATGAAATCCAGTTAGACAGAGATGAACCTGGCTTCACAGATATTTAATACATTTACTTTTTGTGGTTGTTGATTTGACCAGAGCCGTAAGGTCCTTGGAGAACTTTGAGGCTTAACCTGGGGAATTTGACTGTGAAAATGTTGAGGCCCAGAGAGGCTAAGTGTCTGCTCTGTGTTATGTCGTTTCTGCAAAGCTCTCACTACAAGCTAACTATTCTGACTCAGTGCAGGCAGTCTAGGAAAGACTGGGCTTTGGAGTCTGTCAGACCTGCATTCGAATTGTGACTGTGCTTCATACTTGGCATTTTGGGCGTCTGTAAACACTGGAGGGTGCTATACCCCCGATGCGGTAATACATGTAACACACCCAGCCTAGCGTGTGGCACCTATAGCGCTCGTCATGTGTTGGTGTCCTGCCTCTCTCCCTCCAGGTGCTCAGATTTAATGAGGGGCTATGGGCAAAGCATCTAGTCCAGTGTCTGAAACACATGTTGGCAGTGTATTTCTGACTCTTTAGTCAACTCGGAAATAATAGTTTAACTTACGATACCAGTGCTTTGGAAGTTTAGAAACGTTATTTTCTGGATTCATTTATCAATGCAAACCTGTGTTACTGAGAGAAGAGGGTAAAATTGAGGTAAAAAAAATGTGTCGCTAGAAGAGATTTGGGGGGAGTGGGACCTTAGAGATGGTAGACCACTCTCCTCACTTTACAGATGAGGAAACATAGGCCAAGATTGGTTAAATACTTTACCAATGACATGGCTAGTTACCATGGGCCAGCCCTGTCTGGGGATCTCAAGGTCTGAGAGCTGCTCAGAGTGGGGTGGAAGTGGGGGTCTGGACCCCTGTCAACTCAGCCGCCCCCACCCAACCTTGCAGAACCTCCTAGCTCCATTGAACACACTCTGAAACCACAGAGGCCTGTTCTGAAATTGTCATAAAGGTAATCTACTCTTGAGAAAGCTACCAGCTTGCTGTATAGGAGAAAATTATGGTGCTGATCTAGCATTTTGCATAAGTTAACTACTTTAAACATGAGATTCCCCTGCTTTTATTTTAAATATAATTGAGCATTAGGAAAAAATTTAAGGAGAAACAAACCAACCAATCCTGCATCACTCTATGTCCTGCCTCGGCATCAAACATAGTGTACTGAGCACAAGTTTTATTTGAGGGAGCTGACACAGTCCCATGATTGGAAAGGAGTCAAGCTCTGTTCACCTAATGTAAGGGGAAGATGTTTATTGAGTGCCTGCTGCATACATGGTTTCATTTAATCCTTACAACAGCTTTGTGATGTAGATACTATTATCTCTACTCCAGAGATAGAAACTAGAGAGAGGTAATGTCCACCGTCACCAGGGAAAAGAGGAGCCAGGGTTTGAACCCACTTCTACACGAAGCCTGTACTCTTTGTAATCTACACGATGATCTTCAGTAGTTATGGCCCCACTGGACTTACATTACCAAAATGGCATGTGGGCAAATTCTCAAGAATCACACTGATAGAAACTGCTCATGGGGTGCATGGGGCCATCAGTTGCTGATGTTTTTCCTTTGAGATCTTTGGTCAGTAAGATTTTTTTCTTCCCAAGTCTCTTTGTTTTCATGATATAACACATTTTTATTACTCAGAAAATGTTCAAAAGGGACCTCTATGCCCTCATTGCGTGTTGCTCCCCAGGAAGAAACAACCAGCTTGGATTCTTTCCATGGCTTTTGTCAACTTTTGGAAGCACAGCAGCCACCTCTTTATAACATTTGGTGTTATGAGGTGTGGAGGGCCAGAGACTAATGGACATCTTTTAGAAAAACACAACCTGCTGTGGCACCTGTTCACCCTACAGAGTTGTAAGAAAGGAGAATAAAACGATGATGTGGGCACTCACTCACTTTTTCTCATCAAGGAGAAGATGAAGTGAGGCCCCAACAGTGGTTCAATTGAGATCTAGGGCAGACAGGCCTTCCAACAGTGGCTGAGGAGTGTGTAATTCAAATTCTTAGTCCAACTCCCAAAGCTCTCATTTATTATATCTGATTGCAAAATAAGGAATCTTACATGCATATGTCTCATATCCTATTTCTCCATTATTTGCTTTACTCATTCATCTAGATTTAATTGCCATTTCACAGCAGTCTCCATGAAATCTGGTTAAATTGCCTATTGCCACTATAATTTTGGGAGTCTTATATAGCTTAATGTCATTAACATGAGCTGCCCTTCTCCTGTGGTCCCTTTGTTTTGCTCCTCACTGAGTCTCTTTGTCTCCATCTGTTCTGGTCCAGGACAGCCTGCTCCGACGGCCATTTCCAAGGAGAACTCTTACACAGGGTAGGGTAAAGGCCCATGGGTTCCTACAACTATTCTAGGAAAAGTTGTGGGTGCAGTACAGAAAAAATGGTGAAGGTCTAGTCTATCTCAATTTGTGTTTTAATATTGCTGTATTCAAGGTATTTTAATCTTGATGGAAGAGAAGGAAATAAAATTTTGGAAGGTTGTTGAATAACTTTTCCCCAAATTTAGAATTATGTGTGAAGGTGTGTTTCTGTGTGATATGGGTGTGTACATGTTTAAGTTCCCTCTTTATTGCTCTTATCTTTTAAAGCAAAACTAAAAAAAAAAAAAAAAAAAAAAAACCACCCCAAAAAACAAAAAACAAAAATACAGATACCAAAATGCATTTCCTTATGGTGGGATAAACATTCAGCTGTGTCATTTGCAAGAACTCAATAACATAAACAAAAATAAACCAAGCAATTTTCATAGTGAGTTTTTGTGTTTAGTATATGGAGTATTTCTGGATTGTCATCAAGCCAGCATTTATGACCACTTTAGAGAAATAAAAATTTTAGTAACAGAAAATTATAACATCGTCCAGCTCTTGATGGGGGACAAGGGAAGAGAGGAGACTACAAATGATCTTAAAAAATAGACATTTTCCAAGGCGTGCAGGGACAGAGTAGAGAAAGGGCTGCCTCGTGGAGGTCTGAACCCAACACCAATGTAGGATTCCTCAGTGTCCAGTCTAACTTCGAAGAGCGCTGGCTTTCTGTGGCTAATGAAGTGGCCCTTCAATTTTGTCTTAGAACTTATCCTGCACATCTGCAAAACAGGAACTCCTTTGTTGTTCATGTCCCTGGGCTAAGGACTAAATCAAATCAGCCCAGGCTTTTACCGTCTTAGAAATAAAGTCCATAAAATTTATTTCAGGTTTCATTTGGCATATAATTGCAAAATTTCCTTATAGTTAAAAAAAATAGAAAAAAAACCCCAAAACCTATTCAGGTTAACTCTGGGAAAACAATAAGACAGGATTAAAAGCATACTTTTCTGATGTCCTATAGAGGACTGCAGGTCCTTTTCCTTTCAGTGTTGGGGTTCCTCTGCCTACTTGCCTTCTGCATACATTTATTTCATTTCTTCTCAGAATTCTGCCTTGAGTCGGTGTCGAGTCACGCCAGCTCCCGTTCTGCCCTCTCTCACCCACTCTGACTCTCTCTGAGTCACACACAGTCACACACAGGGCGTAGTAACCTCTCACTCCTGTGACCTCTCCAGAGTCTGGGCATCACATTCTCTTTAGCATTAAACCTTCCTGTTTGCCCATGTCTCCGATTCCCTTCAGGGCATTCAAATTCATCATTCACTCCCTTCCAGGTGGCAGTTTTCAAGGCGTAGTCTGAGAGTTGTTCTTTTCTAGTGCTCATGTTTCCAACATGATAAGGTCTGTAATTTTGATTCTGGCAGGAATTAATAATCTTCTTGTTATATTCCTAATTAGTTTTTCATCAAAATCACTGTTAGGGTCTATTCATTCCTTTATTCTGTTGAGGCTTTCCTCCCCCTCAGGTGACAAGCCAGAGTTGGTGGCAGAGGTATTCCAAGGAGGTTTTAGCTCTATTAAAGGCTCCATGGACATATCTTTTCCTCCATCCAATTAAGAATTTCCCCTAAAACTATCCCAGTAGGAACTAGGTTTTTGACAGAGCTCTCTGAATAACTCAACTTTTTAAGACCACTATAATGTCCTTCTCATTTGGATTCACTTCCTGGGTTCTAGACTTTGGAAAACATCCAATTATGCCATAGATTACAAAACTGTCTTAGGAAGCTCCTTTTTCTTCCTGTACAAGTAGTAACTCCTATGTAACCTGAAAATGATTAAAATAGTGATAGACAAAGCATATTTTGGCTTCGACCAAGAAAATTTTGACTCAAGACTTGCTTCTCTTGTCTGATTAGGCAGTAGGATTAGATGCCTTTGGTCCAGTGAAATTTGTAGTGACATATCCTTGTTGAAATAGAGTAGACTAATGTAATTTCTGATCTTGTCAGTTCCAGATTCTTCTCCAAGAACCATTCTTTCCCTCCAGTTGCTCATTGTTTCCATTAACTCCTGCATAGCACAGGACTAGGGACTTGAGAAGGAATCTCAAGGAAAGGCCTCAGTTGGATGGAGAAGCTTACTTCTGTGGTCTATTACTGCATTTTATCTACTCTCTTTGTGAGACCAGGCTCCTAATGGACAAAGAGAGCACTTGTAGGTATGGTGGTTTTTCAGTCCAGGCTCTTATCTGCACGGGTCAGACCTGGTTAGAGTAAGAATCTCAAAGACTCACACATTCTTAATGCTTGGAGTTGGAGCTCAGGAATTTCTCATAGTGTTTGGGAACTGGAGCCCACTCACTTTGTAATTACAGGTAATTCTTCAGGGGGAGGGATCTGTAAAGATGCTAACCTACTTCTCTTCTCCAATTATCAGAAAGCTTAAACCATTTTGTTGATGTGCTGCTAACTAGGTTTAGAGTAAATAGTTGCAGTGGGGCTAAAGTTCCTCTCAACTTCTACTCCATCCTCCAGCTTAGTTTAAAATGCAGCAAATCCACCAAAGTAGTGTCGAAGCCGTCAGATGGAGACGTAATGCTGGTCCGTGTCACTCCAGCATTTTCCTGGGACATGTTTGGGGAGAGAGTATGGGCATGAACACGGTTGAGAAGGCTTCTGTGGGGGTGTGCACCCTTGAGTTGTTAACACTGATGATAGTATAAATCCCACAGTCAACGTATTCCAGCTCCTCTCAGTACTGAAGCATTTATTGAGCATCTTTGATGTGTCAATCACTCGGGGTAGAAGAGTGAATAAGAAGACCTGGTTGCAGCCATCAAAAGTTCCTAGAGTAGAGAAGAAATGCACAACCATGAGATCAAGGCCTTGTAGGAGAAGATGGGAATCTGGCTCCAGGATGCTGCTCCCTCCCTCTGGTAGGTTGAGGATTAACTGGTCAGGAATCATTTGAGTGCAAAGGACAGAAACATTCAGAGAAGCTCAAATAATGGGTTTATTGGAAGGATGGAGGTGCCCTTCACCAGGGCTGCTGTGTATGGTTGTGCGAGGTTTGCTCTGGGCAAGGGCTCCTGGCTGAAGGGGTGTGTGGTACTGAAATTCAGCAGTGCCAATGCTGGCATGGGGCTATAGAGGGCACTCTTCTCTTTGTCCTCCCTTTCATATTTTATTTTTAAAACATCTTATTTTTTGAAATAATTTCAAACTTGGAGAAAATTTGCAAGAATAATACAGAGAACCTTCATACACCTTTTATCTAGATTCACCAATTTTTAACATTTTGGTGCATTTATTTTATATCAATCTGTATGTCTGTCATAGTGCTTTCTGAATCATTTGAATATAGATGTCATACTCTGTCTTAATATTTCAATGTATATTTTTTAAGAACAAAGATGTTCTCTTATGTGACCAGAATAAAGTTATCAAATAATATAAAATTTAATAGCAAAGTAATGCTTTTATCTAATCTATAGTCCATATTCTATTTTTTGTCAGTTATATCAATAACATCCTTTATAGCATTATTTTTACCTCAAGTGCAGGATTCAGTCCAGGCTCATGAATTGCATTTAGTTGTCATGTCTCTTTTTTTCTCTTTTAATTGGGAATAGTACTTCGACTTTTCTTTGTCTTTCATTACATAGACATTTTTGAAGAATATAGACCAGTTATTTTATAGAACATTCCTCATTGGGTTTTTCTGGTATTTCCTCATGATTAGATTCAGGTTATGCATTCTTGGCCAGAATTCTATAAAGATGATGTTGTATGCTTCTCAGAGTAACACATTCAAGGACACATGAAGTGTGTCTGACCCTTCCTGTTGATGTTAATTTTGATAAACTGATCAAGGTATTGCCTGCTTTCTCCACTGCATAGTTACTGCTTTTACCCTTGTAACTAATAAACAATCTGTGGGGACATACTTTGAGCATGTAAATATCTTGTAACTCATCACATTTTGACCTCAAGATTTAACATCCATTGTTAATTCTTGCACATTGATGGTTAAATATGCAATTTTCCAATCTACTACTTCCTCCAAGTTTATCAGTCAGCATGCTATTGTAAGGAAAGCCCTCCTTTTCCCCTCATTTGTTTATTCATCTATTTATAAGCAATATGGACTCATGCATTCATTCTTTTTTACCATGGATTATAATATGTTGCTTATCTTGATGCTTAAATTATCAGACATTGGCCAGTGGGGAACTCCTTCAAGGTGCTCCTATGTTTTTTGGACATGCCACCATCATTTTTTAAAGCACTTCCTTACTCTCTGGAGTAAGAGGATGTTCCAGGCTCATCTTCTCTGTCCCAGCCCTGTAATCATCCATTTCTCCAAGAAGCTCCCTGATTCCTTTTAGTGAGGGAATGGTAGGTTACTGATTTCATTGTTGTCTGATTTATCTTCTCTGTATTTCTATTTGAAAAAAAAAAAAAGCAGATTTATGTATGCTTTATTTCCCTTCCTGCTTTCTACATAAAAGATAGCATACAGAACATTCTGTTTTGTGTTTTATTCTTACACTTAACAGTATATGCTGGAAATTACTCCAGATCAGTCCATATAGATCTTCCCTTTTTGCTTGCTTGTTTTTTAATAGTTGCATACTACTTCACTGTGTGTATGTGTCACAATTTATTCAATCAATCACACACACACACACACAGTTCTTATGTTCTTTGAATATTTTCTCCCAATTCTTCGTTTGTCTTTTGATTTTATTTAGTATGTTTTTTTTTTTTTTTTTCCTAATTGAGCTGCCTTGTTCTAATTAGTCTGCTAAGAGTGAGTGCCTTTTTTCTAATTCTCAGAAGGGTGCTGTACATGCTGATGTGGCCTGAGTCTCACAGAAGTTGGCTGCAAGGAGAGAAGCTGTGATTCCTGGGAACTGTGTGCCCCTAGTGGGGATTAGAGGCCACCAGGACCCTGGACATCCTTTCTTGTCTCAGAGCAGCATGAGAATTTGGTTGGCTTGCTCTCTGGTGTTCATGCCACTGTACCTGAGAGACAGTCTCTAGTTGAGTTGCCCAACCCTGTTTGTTTTGGGATCTATAAAGTGATTGGTGGAGAAAGATGAGCGGGGTTGCCTGGATATAGAATTGTTGGTCTGAAGAGTTGATAGATTCTGTAAAGTCTTTATGCAATGCCAGACACATAATGAGCTCTTAATTAAAATCACTTATCATCCTCCTCCTCCTCATTTTCACTTTGATAGAATCCTGTTTGTGTATTTATTCTGACCACTCTCCCCCGATCCGCCATCCCACCTCAGATGATGTGTGTCCATGCTGTTACACATGGGACGTTACATGTCTTGTTAAAAACACTCAGATTAACTCTTTCTCTTTCTTCTATTGCTCTCTCCCTGTCCTTTCCCTTTTTAATAAACTAGAAGTTGAGTATAGACTCAGGTTTGTGGGAGAAAAGAATTTCTTTTTATTTGGATAATGTGAGGAACTCACAGCAGCTTAGGCAGGATGTACCCGCTTCTTCCCATAACTCACATGATTATGCTAATTCAGAAGAAATGTGTTGATGCACTATTAAAAAGCATGATCTGTTTTCGGCTTCTGGGTAAAGAGGAGAGCAGCAGCCTTTAGTGGCCGTGTCAGTATTGCCCATATCATTATGTGCAGATGTGCCAGCTGCCAGTAGGCATTTCGTCTCTGATAGCGCTAGCCACTTAACCGTGGGTCAGCGAGGTGCAGCTCTCAGCCAATAGATCTAATTGCAATCCTTCTATGTTCCCTGTGATTGCAGGTTTTTCCAGCTCTATAAACAAATAGTAATCAACTAAACCTGTTACCTCTGAGTAGAGATGTCACGATATGAAATATTAACTGTTCAAAATACAGTAATGATGGCTTAAAAATGTATTTGTTTCTTGAAAATAAAGAGAAAAAGATTAAAAAAAAGAAGGGAAAATCAGAAGCTTGAGAATTGGAATTCTGAAGGGCCCTCCGGCTCTTTTCCCTCTACATAATGAAAAATTGCATATGTATACGACATGTTTTATGTGGTCAGATACAGCGTAAATATTGTGTACATCTTTTGCTGGAGTAACAATGCATTAGCAGCATCACAAATAAGCTCTGCCTCAGCATCTACATTTTTATGACATTTTTATGTTAATGCAAGTCAAACTTATGTTTTGTGATGTATCTAATCCACCCAAATTAATCCATTTGTATTCCTATAATCCAATCAGCTCCTGCCTCCCCTGCTAAAAAGTTAGATGTGAAGTCCAAGGCAGAAATATGGCCGTAAGTCTAGGCTCAGGGAGACTTGGCTTTTAGGAGATGCATTTCCCCTCTGGCACATGGAGGCAGTGTGGGTTTGGATGGGTAGGCTGAGAGGGGCAATGTGGGGGGAAGGAGTGATGGGGGAGGGATCATTTGGGCTGAAGCTACCAGTGTTGATAATGTAATGTCTTTGTATACTTAATTTTATTATTATATTTTATTTTCTGTTGCTGTTTGGATAACTTTTTCATCCATTACAATTATGGTCTCTGCCCTCTTTCCTAATCTTGGTGCCAGGATGCTATCAAGTGCTTACTGTATACTCGGCGTTGTGCTAAGTCTTTATTGAACATCTGCCATGCACAATGTGAATGCCATATTTACGGAGCATCTATTGTGTAGAATGTGTATTCTGAACTGGAGATCAGCTTTCACCCAGAAGTTCCATTTTGCCCATATCAATGCACTGAAGATGGAATATCCATCAGAACTTGTTTGGAAATTTGGGGTTATGATTGCCTCTTTTTGGTTTTTCTGAGACTGATCTAAAGATGGAAGAATTCCTCCAGGAAGCTGACAAGAGCTGTTTGGTGTAGTAGAAGAGGTGCTAGGCTAAAAAGTCTTGAGTCTGGATAGATTAGCATATTGATGAAAAGTCCATGCTCTTCTTGGGTATGCTGTACTATCAATATATGCTATTCTTGAGTTCAAATCCCCACCCTACCAGTTACCAATTCAGGGAAATGACTTAACTACACTGGGTCTTAGTTTTCTTATCTATTAAATGAGGATAATAACACTTATCTCAAAGGTTGTTGAGAAATATTGAGCTAAGGTATGTAAAATAGTGCCTGGCACTCAGGAAGAGCTCAATCTGTGTTAGTTACTGGCACTGTTATTCATAGAGTTTTTGAAGTTTAGAACTATGAGAGTTCTTTAAGTCAAACTTTAAAATTTTCCAGTTCGACAGAACTGTAGGATTGAGGCCCAGAAGGGCTAAATGCCTTACTCGTAATCACACAGCTATGTGGCACGGAGCCAGTGTAAGAATCTAGGTCTCCAGACTTGTGGGCCAGTGTCTTTCTAGTGCATCTGCTCCTGCCTTTCTTGAAGAGGAGAACAAATGAAAGGAATGATGTAAAAAGGCTCTGTCTTTGCTATTCTCCTAAATCATGTAGCTCAGGATGGTGCTTGCTGATTGCCCTTTAGCTTGGTTGATCTTGAGACAAAAGGAGTGTATCCCCTGGCAGCCTTTGGTCATGGACTTCAGGACAAAAGCCAGCTGGTTTGAGTTCTTCTCTCTAAGTCTCTATCCTGAACAAGCCCTTCCCCTGAGCACTTCTCCCAACTGCCCCATCCCTGCTGATTTTCAAGGATGAGTCAGCAAACATATTCCCGGGATTAGCTGTCTGGGAGAAGCCCAGGAGCTGCCAGGAAACAAAGGCTAGAATTCACCATCGTTTTTTACCTTAAAGCTGAGTCTACACAACTCCAAACATCTGGCGAGAGTTTGGCCAATCCAAGCAGAGAAAGGAAAGAAGACTTAATTGAGACTAGGAACCAAAGACTGGGAATTTTTTTTGCTTTTTTAAAAATAATTTTGGCTTCCCTTAGAAAGGGCCTCCACTCGAGTGTGATTCTTTGTCTGTCCACCGCCCTCCCCTCCTTGATTCACCTCCTGTCTTCTCCTGTGGCATTATAAGGTTGCTTTGACTCTGGATATTGTAGGAAAGAAGCTCCTGCCAACTAGCATCACAGAATGGGACTTTCTTCCTTGAGCTCTCTGGCATGATGCAGGATTGCAATCTTCTGTCAATTCAGATTGAACTCAAATGGATCCGTGTGGTTCATATTCAGAGGAGCATTGTCAGTTATGTACATGAGAGGAGAGAAAATGGTGTTGGTGTTGGTGATGGCAGCGGTGATTTGTGTGTGTGTACATAGGTGGGGGTGGGCTTGATGGGATGGAATTGGCTTGAAAATCTGCAGTGGGCTCTTTTCTCCTTTAACACTGATGCTGGGTAATTAGCAAAATGCACACAGGGTTTTATCCATATTCATGCGCCCTTTCCCACAAGCATAAACAATCCAGTCTCTATTATTTCCTTGCGTGTGCAGCTCCCCCCTCTCCCTGCCACCTGCAGAGCCCTGTGCTGCTCTGTTCACATCATTATGGCTCTGGTTGGGAGTAGGGGGGCCTCCTCTGGCCTGGGCGTGGGCGTGGGTAGAGGACTCCTCAGAGAGCAGAGGGGGTGCCTCACCAATGCAGCATTTGGGGCAGGTTGGAAACTTGAACAAAGTGCATTCACTGCTATGATTACATGTAATCTTATAGGACCCTGTGTGGTAGGTAGGGTTAGATAATTATTCCTGTGTGACAAAGGGGAAAATGAGGCACAAAGATGGGGCTAGTCCTCTGTTTGCTCTGTCAGGTCCTTCCCCATGCTGCTTTGCCTGGTTCTTTGCCGTGGTCGGTTGACCTCAAAGGACCCCATCATCCAGTCTCCCTTGTCTTCTGGCTCTGACATGAGATTAGAAGGCACCAAGAGACAGAGGATGGGGTTTATTACTGCCTGTGTGGTGTTGGCAGTGCCCGTGTTCTTCTATGGCCACATCACTGTTGGCGACCTCTTTTCCACACCTACACTTTCTGCTATTTTCCAGCTACCCCGTTGCTCCATTTTGCCCCATTCAGACCTAGTGATGTTAAAGACTTCCTGCTGATGCTAGCCCCTGTCCTGTTCCTTCTTGGTCCCCTTACCCTTCCACATCTTTGTAAAAAGTACTTTCATGCATTCTTTTCTATTAAACTCTTTGAATGAGCAGTTGATGCCTGCTGAGACTTCGACTGGTAGGATGAGTAGCTTGTCAGTGACCACATAGCTAGTAGGTGGAGCCTAGCATCCTCGTTGCTCACCTGGATTGTTTTTATCAGGCCATGATGTTCCATCACTGCATCACTGGTGTCCACTTCTTTGTCCCCTCTCAGTGGGCAGTGAAACCAGCAGCAAATAAGAGATCTGGATCCTGTTCCTTCTGTCCTATCCTTTATGAATATTGGATTTCTTGGATGGACTTTTCTTAGTAGAAGCAGGAGCCCAGGCATGAGGATAGGAAGTGTGAGAGGAATCAGAAAAACCCAGATTTCTTTTCACCCATCTCTTCTGCTATCTGGGGAAGTACCACATTCATGAGTGCCATACAAGGAGATGTGGGTGGGGCGGTACAGTCGGAAGTAGCAGATGACGATTATGCTCATTCACTCTCAGTCCTAATCTCTTTATGAGCTTGGAGATTTGCTAGCCTCTCTGAATTCAGTGTTTGGGAGGTGTAATCCTTGTTCTTTCCCTTTTCTTCATACATGACATGAAAGCAAACTGCCTGAACATTCTACCTCATGGTGCAACAGTGGAAGATAGTTCTCTGCAATATTCATCAGACTCAGTAGTACCAGGCTTTTCCTTCCTTCACCTGGTGCGCATGTGGAGACAGGAAAACCACATGATTAGAGGGGCTCCCAGTGTAAAGGGCAGAAGCAAACTGCACTATAATGCTCTGTATTCTTGTTTTCTTTGAAAGGAAGTTTAATACAGAGCTGTGCATCATATACATTCAAATTTGATAATTATTAACTGCATACTTCCTATAAACCTGGCACATGACAAGTCCTTGAAGGGATCTTGAAGGAGCATATGGTATGGTGTTTGCCTTCAAAAGACTTACACATTTATTAGGGAAATAAAATCAACCTGAAAAAAACCAGACAGATATGCAAGATAGTTTATGTGTAAATGCTAAAAGTAAGCAATCATTTCAAATCATACATGGTTGTGATATAAGGGAGATGGTCATGAAGGTGTTAGGGAAAGCCTCATAAAGGAGATATTAGAAGGAATGGAAGAACTTGGACAACACTGGTCATTGAATTTGACATGAACCCAGATTTTTCTCCTTTGCGCTCAAGAGTTACTTTCTGGAAAGGACACGGACATGACCAGGATTTGGTCTTTACAGCCATGGTGTGATTTCTTCTCCGTAGTCACACCATTGCCCAAACTGTTGCAACACTCTTTGGCTTAAGGAGTCTTTTCTTTCTGTCCTATGTGACAGAAAAAAGTGAATGGTGACAATGTGCTTCCCAATGGTGGGTGAAGTATTTCCATGGAAAGCCATTTATATCCAGACACTTGGTTACCGAGTTTATTCTTCCTCTAACACCCCAAAGGCAGAGAGTAGCTTGAAAAAAATCACTAAGAAGCCCTTAACCTTGTAACATACAGTTTTTGCTAAAAATATATATTAATAATATATTATTGAGCGAGCATAGATGAAGAAGGCCAGGGAGGGAGGAAGCAATAAGAGTGTGAGCGAGGTCAGTGCTCTTTGCCCGCAGACTCTACAATCAATAAGATCTGGTCAATAACTGCTTTATTACTGCACTACCACCCGGAGCAAAATCATTTTTAAATTAAGAATATATTTTGCAAAACTGAATTAACAATATTGAATATTTTGCTCTTTGATATGACTAGCCTTCAAAATCAAATTATTAAGTATGGAAAATGCTTACTGGGTGAAGTTTTTCTTTCTTCTTCTCCCTCCTCACTTTTCCAACCACATTCCCTCTCTCCTTCCTCTCATGCTCAACTCCACTCCTCCGCATCCCCCCTCAACCCCCACGTTACAGCTCGGGAAGGAAACAACAGCAGATTTTTAAGATCTCCGGCACAAATGTGGATGTAAATTAGTATTGAATCCAGCACATGAAAATCAGGAAAGGAAGATGCATTTGCTTGAGTCCAACAAAACTGTGCGTTTCCTCTGAGAGAAAGGACCAAGTAGAGAAAATTGGGAATTTTCCACTTGGGTAAAACTGACGCCAAAAAATCAACCTTTGGACTTCTATAATATTTGGCAGCTATGAAATCTCACCATTTCTCTCCTCTCCCCCACCCCCCGCCCTTGGTTACCCTGGCTCCATCCCCTGTTCTGTTCTCTCTTCCTCTCTCCACAGATGGAGGGGACAGAGGAGACTCTTACATGACTCATGGAGTGCAACTTTAAAGCATCCATAAGGCCAAATTCTCCCCTCAAAACTGGAAGAAGTATTCTGAGTAACTCTGTTATGCAAAAGTGGATTGTGAAGGCACGTGTAGACCATGGCTCTCGGACATGGTAAGTGATATTATTAGGATTGATTGTATAGCATCTTTCTTTGTGAAAACATGAGATTTTGGTGCTCACATTTTCAAAAATTGTAATGAGCTCTTCTCATCCCTTCCGTCTTCTTAGGCCACTTCCCACTGTTTGCCATTAGTGATTATAATCTCCTGCATGTAATTTGTAGGTTGTTGGGTTTGGCTTATATAAAAAACAACAAACAGCAGAGAGAAGGAAAAGTTTCACTGCTCAGTGATGTTCATGGTGCAAAAGCCCATTAATGTACACCATATTTTTCAGTAAAAGGTTAATGTTGGACAGGCCATGCAATGACATGTCAAGTTGTTATTCATGTCGGATGACAGATTTGTACTTTTTGAAAAGGGGCATTTGTTCAAAGTATTGGTGCTTGCTATTGCAAGAAAGAAAGAAAGAAAGGTGGGGGGAAGGAAGAAATAAAAGAAGAAGGGGGAAGGCTGCTAATGAAGAGAGGAAGGGACTAACATTTATTTAGTGCTTTCTTTGCATTGGTGGCTTCTGGAAGGCACGTATTATTGTCCCCATTGTATAGGAGCTCAGATGATTTAAGTAACTTGCCCAGGTCAGTCAGGCAGTCGGTAAGTGGCAGAGTTAGAAGTCAACCTCAAGTGGGTCTGACTCCAAATTCTATGCTCTTTCTATCACCCCATGCTGCCTTTCTAATGTAGAATATTTTTGAGCCTATTACCTGGCAAATGATTTTGACTAAACTTAAAATACCTAAACTACTTAACTACTGATTCTTAACCGTTTACACAGGTCATGGATCCCTTTGAGAAACTCATATCAGGTATGACCTTTCCCAGGAAAATGCATGTACATGTAAAATAATTTCTGAGAGTTCATGGGCCTTCTGGAGCATGATAATGGCCTCCAAGTAAAGACCCCCTGGCCAAAATGCCCTAAAGGAGAGGCATCCCATGATGCCTTGCTTTCCCTTTTAGGAGACCCCAAGGAATCACTGTTAGAGCTCCACTTTGGTATCAGGTCTTTCAGAAAGCAAGTCCAGGCCTGAGATAGTAGCTAAAGTGGAAGATGAGAAGTTGAACTGTAGTTCGCTCTGCACTTGTGTACTTAGATCAGGCTCATCCATAGGATTTGGTGGCTCTGCATCACAGTGGTTTGTGAAGGGCCTTTGAGTGCAAGCCTTTGGCTTATTCACAGTGACCTTCTACATCCCAGAAAAGGTCACAGAACATCCAGTGGTAAGGGTCCACCTATTCTTTAATCCAAGTTATTTTCCTTAGCTTTTATGCCTCTGAAAATTTTAAGTGAATTTTTTCTTTTTTTTTTTTTCAGTTCTGTTCAATAAACACTGCTAAGCCCCAACAAAGTGCTGAATGTGGTGCTATGCTCTGGAGAATAGGAGGGAGATCACAGTCTACTGTTAGCTGGCTGACATTTTAGTTCATCTTCGCTGAATCCCAAGGTTGGATTATTGATCAGGGAGAGTTTGACAGGGAGACAGAATTCAAAGTTAGCAAGACCCCTAGCATATCTGGTCCTTCCTGACACCTGTTTCCTGACCTAAACCCTCTCCCAGAACTTGAATCTTGCCTTCTGGTTCTTCTATGATGATTTGTGCTTGACATTGCTCTTGTTTGTTTAGTTCAACACAAATTTATGGAGCACCTAAAGCGTGCTGGGCACTGTACTTGGTGCTGGAGGACACAAAGGAAGAAGACCTTGAGGACGTGTTCATCCTTGAGGAGCTGGTATTCTACTACGGCTATTAGGCCACCTTTCTCTTCTAAGGAAAAGATTATCAGATGCTCAGGAGAGGCTAATGAAACCTCAATGCCATATGGGAGAAACCAGCACATTGGATTTTCCAGTCAGAGGTGTGCTGCTGTCTTCAGGTAGTTTCAGAGCATCTCAAGAAAATACCTTAGGATGGGATGCTTTGGACTGTTTTCAGGTTCATCAGATTCATATAGGCAATCTAGTAGATTGAGGGTACTTTTTCAATGTGTAGAACCAAGATGAGATTATTGGGGAAGGCATCTTAACCCAGTGTTTATAAAGTCATTAGACATTTTCGTCTGTGAGCCATGTGCATTCTCATCTCCATCAAGGATAATTGAGGGTAGTCTTTGACTCAATGACAGGAAGATATCGGATTACTGGGACCCCCATGCCATTTTTTTTTCTATGAAGTGTTTAAAAATTACTTTGTCTTCACTATAGTTTCAATAGCATAAAGGTAGACAAGACATTTGTGCATTGGTACACTGGCCAAATCCATCTCAATGGTTATACTTTCAAGATAAAAAATGGAGTTCCTTTCTTTTATATGTAGTTTTACTTTAGTTTTGGAAAATTCCCCAACTGAAAAGAATTGACATCCTGGTAACTCAATTACCCAGGCCTTTCCCCCTCCTTCTGAGTTCTGACCCCTAGAAAACCATCACACGGCAAAGCAGCTGATGCAGCTTGTAGGGTGCAGGACTAAAGATTTTCTGTATCCACAGGGGAAGGCTGAGTCCTGGGAGGGATTCAAAGATCCATAAGAAGGTGGTATTGGAAACCACATGTCACAGAACAGAAATAATTCAGAATTATAGCACAACTATTGGTTCTCCCAGATGCCTATGCAGGTAAATTTGGAGGCTGTGGTTAGGGAGAGAAGATTTGAGTGCTAGATTCTACAGAACCATTTCTGGGCCCCAGACCAAATCCCACATCACCCACAAAGAGTTTTCTGCCCATCTAAGCACGCACATACCTCCATCCTCTGATTTTCACGGAACTCACCACTCAACCTAGCACTTACTCACATGCCAGTCTTTCCTGTTATTTAAGGGTGCCAAGCACATATGGCTTGGCTCCTCATTAAGAGTATAAGAAGATGCAGGTACAATAACTCTTGTATGTAGTCCCTACATTTTGGTGTAAACACTTAGCTGATGCTCCGTTAATGTTTACAGAATTTTGTATTCCACTGAATCAAATTGACACCATTCATTCTCGTTTCCTCTCAATTTGCCACCAACACAAACTACCCTGAAAATTTCCCTTTTCTTGTGTTCTGGTCAAACACCTGTTGCTTCACCACATGGCAGGTTTACAGTCCTTTCCTCCTTCTGGGACTGTGGGCAAGACCCCAGTGTTTACAGCCAGTTGTTAGCCTTTCTTGTTTAGATTCTTCTCTTTAGCGTTAACTCCCAATTCCTTTCTTTTTTCATCAAAGGAAGCTTGGAGGTGCTTAACCTGATTTAGACCATGCCTGCTGACTTGTCAGTACCTCATCCTGTCCAAGGCACTGAGATGGACCGTTTCCACGATCTAGAGGGTCCAAGGTCTCGTGCTGGTCTCCCTGGAGAATGGGTCACAGAGGGGCTGATCTCAGATTGAGGGAAGCAAGCTCACAAATCCCACAGTGACCTGTGCTGATTCCCTCAGTTTGACGTAGCTGCTGTTCTGGCCCTGTGGGGCCCCAGCGTTCTGATGCAAGTCCTACTTCCAGTGAGTGACAGGTGCGACCAACGGCCGCATGAGTTATTTCCTTTGGAAACCACAGCTGTGGCTGAGGCCAACGGATGGCAACGGTGCCACTGGGCTCTCTGGGAGCAACCCATTTGGCCGTCTTCAGCCTCAGGAAGGGCTTTGAAGCTTGATGAAAATAGCCCAAGAGGCTGGGTTTTGGTAGCAACTGCAAGTGTCCTAAAGATGGGAAGTACCTAGGAGGGAGACTAGTGTAGGACTTAGGAGCCAAGATTTTGGAATGACACTGTTCTGTCAAAACTCTGCCACATTCTAGCTTTGTTACTTTGGGCTATTTTTTTTTTTTTTAAACTTCTCTGAGCCTCGGTTGCCTGCTAGATAAAATGGGAGCAATGCCTAGCTTTTATGTTTATTGTAAGAATTGATTGAGATAAAGCACTAAAGCATTTTGTTCAGTGTCTGACACATCTGATGTTCAAAAATTTTAGCTATTATTAGAAGGACAGGAGATGGGAAGAGACAGACACTTTCTCTGGGAGCTCACAGCTTCCTTCAGCCAAAAGGAGCAGCCTGTTTCCCTGTCTGGGTGACAGGAGTGGTGATAGTACCTACATCATCACTTTGTTGTGAGAATCAAGAGTAAGGCACTTAGAACAGCATCTGGCACATAGCAAACACTGTAGTATTAGTTTTCATTAGTTTATTATTATGATTTTATTTACTAAGGTTAGTGGACACCATCCTAAGATGTTGCCACAGAATTGTCTTGTGTTGATTTGAAACTGGAATGTGATGGGGGCTACCAAAGCAGAGGAAGTGGCAACAGCTATTCTAGTTAGTTTGATATTTGAAGTACTTTATTCTAGAATTAATTTCTCAGATGGAACAAAAAGAGGAAGAACCACGGAGATTTCCACCATAATAGAACCCAATGCCTTTCACCATGTGACCCTGTTTTCATTTCTTGACCCTGGGAACTGGAGCGGTTCCCTCCCTATCCCTTCATTTGGACTGTTGCATCATCTTAAACTGCAGCTCACAGAGTCACCTGCTACAAGAATGTGTTCTTGAAATGGGGTGTTTTGAGCCTAAGAGTGATTGCTGGCTGAACAATTCCAACCATAGGTTTTAATGGCCTAAGTGGCTCCCCTTTCAGTTGTTTAGCATTCCAATTTTTTGTATTGTATAACATTAATCAAGAGACAAGCATGTATTTAAAAGAAATGAAAATAACATAAAACTCCAACTTGAGAAATGAATATACCTTGGAATGCATGATTGAACCATTTCTGAATAATTAGTAGGTACATAGTCTACATGTTCCATGCAATGTTCCTTTCCTACATGGCAGGTTTTTGTCTGTGTTCATCCTTTTCATGCTCTGCTTAAATACAGTTTCTGGACTGTGTTCCATGTCCACGAGGCATGCAGTCCAAGGGAAGGAGCCAGAGCTGCTTCTCAGCCTGGCATGGAGGGAATGCTTTAGTTTACTTTAAATATTAACCACCCCATGGTACAGTCATTTGTTTTTGGATTTCAGCAAATGGTTGTTTTCTACTATCTTTTTGAGAATTTGGACAAATCTTTGTATTTTTCCTGGATTTATAGGGAGATTCAGAATACCTTTGGAGAGCTACAGAAGATAGATTGCTGATAACAGATATGGGATGGACAACATCTCAAAGGGCCAGAACCCTAAAGAAGTGAGTTAGAAATACAGCCACATTGGTGATAACTCCCTCTTTGACTCCTAAGGATAGATTCTCTGGATGCTTCTCTGTCCCCGGAAGACAACTCCAAGTCAAAGGCAATATTGAGTTCGTAATGAATTCTTAGGAACATCCGCTTCAAAGTTGGGGTGTGAAATGTGGAGACACTACCTCTCATGGTAGGAGAGGGCTAGAATGAGGCCAGCTCAGAAAGTGTGACACTGGTTCTAAGACAGGTAGAGAAAAATGGAAGGAGGGATTTGGACCCCAATGGTAAAGAGTAAAGTGGAGGAATCTTCATTTCGTGCACCCCTGGGCCTCATGTGTGTGGCACAGTGATTGTGTAAATGAGTTTGCAATCAGAAGGATGAAGCTCATAAGGGGACACACAGCCAAAGAGCTTGGAGAGGATAAACTCTTCTACCAACGAAGTTAGCCCTTCCCTAAAATTTATTGTAAATGCCCAAGGCTGGTGGGAATTTAGTAAAATTGCCCAGTTTAATCCTCTGCTTCAGAGTAGGTCTCACAAAGAAGAGCTGATCTTGTCTTCTATTCTACATTTCCCAAGGAGACACCTTGTAAAGGCAACTCATTATGTCTCATAGTCAGGAAGTTCTTCCTATAATCTAAACCATATTTCTCTTGCTATATGTTCAGTTTATATCATTCTGGAGTTGCCCTCATTCTTTCCTCCAGGATCTCTTTATCTTCTCTTTTCTAAGGCCAATACTAATTACTTTAGTTCTTTTCCAAGGGGACGATTTCTCCTAAACCCTGTGTCATTTTTCAGAGTCTCTCTCTATACCCACATAGGTATTTTTGTGGCTAGAAGGAGAGTCCTTCTGGGATGGTATTTTTACCCCCGGGTGGATCTGTGCTGTGAATAACCTGAGCCATTCTGGAACCATCCCCAGACCGGGCAGGTGGCAGCCCCATTTGCTCTTTCCTAAGCGCCAAGGCAGAGAAGCAACTCTGGCTCCTTCTCTCTGGACCGCATGCCTCCGGAACACGAAACTCAGTCACAGACACCATATTTAAACAGAGCAGGGAAAGGATGAAAATAGACGAAAACCTGTCCATGTGGGCCAGGAAAGCTGCATTTCCAATATGCTGTTAGTAAGACCCTGCTGAGATCATACAGTATATAGAGATCCATCAGGGCAGAACCTGGCTGGCAAGCAGCATGGACGGCCACCCATGGGTTCATTCCTGGACATGGGGGTGCCAGACATATGCAAAGGGCAAGGTGTAGGTCAGGATGAGTAAGACAGGGTCCTTTCCTAGAGTATGAGGAAGTATGACTTAAACAACTAAAACTATGAGAGGCAACACAAGAGTCCGTAGAATTAAGGGCTGGGCTTTGTGGTTGAGAGCAGTTTTCAAATTTTTTAAGCTGAGGTATTCTTCAGATAAGTTTTAGAAGTCCAATATATAAAGCAAGTGTCAAAGAATGACCCACGTGCTTTTCCTGTGGTCCTAGAGTTATAGCTAGGGCTCAAGGGTGAGGACAAAATGCAACCATGGCAGTCACCTCTCCATAGGGCTTTCAGGGAGATGTTGGCTCAGAGAACCAACCTGACCACTCCACCTCCCCAGTGTAAGAGCCAGGAGAGCAAAGATGGCTGTTGGGGAAGGGTAGTGTACATGAAGTCCCCCCTCGCTACCCTCAATTATTAGAGAAGATGGATTGTGCCTTTGTCCATGGGTCTCCTGCCTGTCCAGAGATGGTTGATGTTAGTCAGAAAATATGGTCAAAATTACCACATAATAGCACTCAGGGGAGCTGTTGGGGGCCACTCCCTGTCAGGGGGACAGGTTGATGCCCCCATCCAACCTCAGAGAGCCAAGACACGATGAGTTAGAATGACAGTTGTGAACAACAAGAAGGCTGCAGTCTTTCAGCCAAATTGGGAGTAGACTGCCCCTTTCCCTCTTTACTTCCGTAAAACTGGAGGAGATGACATCCAGAAGAGGAAGGACTGGAGCATGTTTCTAAAGGCCAACCCAGACCTCCTATTCTACTGGAGTTGAGCTCCAATGTAGGCCTGGAGGGAAGGGGAAGAGGAGGTTTAAATTAGATATGAAAATGAAGTTGTAAAATGGACAGATACAATCCCTAGGAAGACAGGTGGGGAGGGCATGTAGGTGCAGATAGAGAAGGTAGTCTTTGGAAGGGGAGGATCCAGGCGTGGGTAGGAAGGGAGGATGCCAAGTCCCCATGTCCCCAGCTTGGCCTAAGGCTGACACTGACTTCAAGTGAATGAACCTCAATTTACCCTGATGAAAGTGGTTCACAGAGCAGACTGGAGGCCACTACTTACATTTAATGAAGCATCTTGTAGACTGGAAGGAAGACCTAGTCCTCTGTGTAATTGTGGTCAGGATTTCAGGCTTATTTTTGTATTGGGTAGGGGTCAGTTCCAATTTAATTCAGTTCATTCCAACTCCAGGTTCAAGTCACATTTCTTGCATACCTACTATGTATTTGGTCCTGTGCTAGGTTCATTCATCAAGAATGAAGAAAGGAGACTAGGATAAGATAAACCACATCTGCTCTTAGTCTCATATCTTCGTTGATATTATTAACTTTACTCATTGCCCTCTTGCCCAACCATACCCAAAAGACCCCACACATATTCCACTCCTCCAAGAAACTCAAGCACACCACTAGCCATGGAACTCCAACCCCTTTCCAGCTTCCTAATGATCTGTATCACTCAATTCAGCCCCTCAGTGCGGTCTAGTTCATCTCATCTCAACAATCATATGGAAATCAGCTCAAGGACAACAAAGGCATGCTGTCAAGAGTAGATGTGCCGTGTCCTGTGGTCTGAGAAAGTCACAGACTCCTGGTAAGTTCTGCTTTTAGTGCATCCTAGAGGGTTTCTGATACCAGAGACCCTCTTTATTGTTGCAGCTTTGAGAAGCTTGGGAGATGTTGTTGCCCACGTAGAGTCAGCTGCATCAGGGGCAACTGGCAATGCCCTGGTCCAAGCTTGACTCAGAATTCAAGGAGTAAGTGTTCTGTGAGAGAGGACATGGAAGTTTTCAGTCTCTTAAAACCTGGGCCTGGAAAACTGACTCAGTGTCACTTTTGCCTTAATCTATTGGTCGCCACGGGTCACAGACCATGCCAGTTTCGGAGTGGAGGGGATTAGATTTTGCCTCTCAATGGGAAGAGTACCAAAGATTTGTGGCCGTCTTTAATCTACCATACCTTGATGAAAGTAAAATCACATTCAGAAGCCCAGTATGAAATAGAGAAGGTGGGAGACTTAGAAACTCCTTTTTTTTGTGTCTTAATCCACATTATCTTCATAGAAGGACTTTGGAGTTATAATTTGAATTTGAAAGCTATAATAGCAGCTGTTTGGTGTGTGAGAATAAGAGAGAAAAGAGTATTATATATTTATTGGTAATTTCCTCCAGATATTGTCCCATCTAGGGACTTATTCTATCCAATTCACACAATTTACTCTTTGGGTTAGTGCTCTGGTCATTCTGAATACATATTTTAGCACAGACTGTGGGGGCACCTAAAAGCTGCCCTGACTGCCTGTCAACCAATCTTCATGTTGGGGCTCAAGCAGAGAAGAAAGTCAGTCCTGTGGGACACTCTTGGAGTTTTCCCATTATCTCCATTTAACCATACCAGGAGAGTTGTTCCTCCCTTCATAGCCTAGAGCAGGGACTTTATCGATAGAGCCCTGCCTTTTTTTGTTTGAAATTCTGAGCAGGTGTTATCTGAGAACAAGCAGGTGTTTGCAGAAATGTGACCTTGAGCCCTGGATACTGACCTGTTCTTTTGTTCTGGTGACTCATTTTCCTTGAATGGGGTTGGTTTCTGTTTGTGAAATGGCTGTGAGGCCAGTGACGAGTCTGGACACCGCCATTGTATATGTAGGCACTCCCCTCACCAAGGGCAGAGAAATTAGTGAGTGCATTTGATAACTTCCTGCCAGAGGTATAACCATCCCTTGTCACCCACAAGTTTGTCTACAAAGCAGGGCAAACAAATACAGTATTCATGTCACACTTATTTCCTTAAAGAAGGTTATGCCCACAGGAGAACAAAAGGTGCTTTGTTCCAATGACTCTTCTGTTCTCAGGCTGGAAAATCGAGTTTAGTCCATCCTGGAAAGTTACTGGGCATTTCTGAAAATCTTTGGCTAATAGGAAATAATTTGGAATAGAGAACCATCTTGGGTAAGACAGTGAGCTTCTTTAAACTGTACTGACTGAAATTTAAGCCAGAATTTTGCATTTCCTCATATTTTCATTTTCCTAATCATTATGGAGAAGTGTGTGTGTATATATGTGTATATGTGTGTGAATGCACACTTTTGGACCTCTATGTAGAGTTAATAGTTCACTCTCTACGGCTCCTATGTCCTGAAAAGTGAGAGTTCAAGTTAAACCCAGAAATAGGAAGTATTTGTATCTACAAACCAAGTTCAACATAGACATTTAAATACACATATCTATATAAACCAACTGACAAAATTATATGTTGGAGTAATTTTCTAGAAATATCCTACTGATGATAATGCTAGCCACTGGAAATATGGCCAGTAACTCAAAAGCCACTGCAACTGTAGGTAAAAGATCATACCCAATCAGATTCCAAGTTTACTTCAGGATTTAACACAGGGCTTTATCTACTCAGGCCACGTGACACTGTACCTCACTCAGAGTGTCAGGATCCAGAGGGCGATTTTCCAACGTGGTAGAAAAAGAATGGATGCACTCAAGGGCCAGACAGCAATGAACCTATGGGGGCAGGGAGGACTGGGCTGTTCCATAAGCACATTACATGGTTTGGGGGTTTCTGATGAAGTGTCCGTCTTCTTACAGTATCCCAGAAAGCAAAGATGGGAGCCACTTGCATTTTGATCAGTGGCAGATATAAAAATATCTAACAGGATTTTTTCATAGTCATACAAGATGTGACATAGTTTATTGACATGATTTCTTTGGGGCTCTTTTGGGTTATTCTCGTTCCTTATGTATCAAGTTTTGAGGGAGAGTTGATATACCCTTTCACTAATCCTCTAGGCATCCTCCCCCATATTTAGCCTGCCTAAAATTATAGAACAACACTCCCTAAACTCTCTTGCCCAAAGGCAATAGTCCACAGGACGCTCCCTATGGCATGGCAGTCGTGTAGGGGAGCAGGGAAGCTGCATTCATTAGGAAGCACTGGGGCTTCAATAGAGCACAGTGTTGAATAGAGAGGCCCCCTTTAGCAATCACTTGAAGCAGAAGGAGCTTCTTTGAAATATAAGTGGCCCTGTAAAAACGCAAGCAGATTCTGCAATATCTATTTAGGGCATCCGGGAATGCCACATAATAGGAACTTGAGCGCACCTGATGGTAACCATATGGCAGGTTCGGATGACTGACAATAGGTAGAGGCTGCAGTAATTAATGGAAATGAGACGCCATTTGTGTCCCCCACAATGAAAGGATGGAGAAGGAGCTAGTCTATTCACAAAGGCTGGGATGTGCCCAGAGTGTGTGTTTCTAGACCAGGATTGGGTGGGCATGTGTCTCTGTGTGTGAACAGGTGTGAGAGAAATGATGCAGGTAGGAGGGAGAGCTTGATTCTGGCCAGAGAACTACCATCACTCTTGGGGCTGCAGTGGGAAAATGTGTTTGCAGATCACCCTGGCTGATCTTGCATCACTAAACCCCTGCACCTTACTGGCATTTTTAGTGAGCTGGCCTGGTGGGAGTACAAGACTTCATAGTTGGAGGACATGGGTTTGCTGGGTGTGATTTTGCCATTTCTGGATTTCAGGGCACAATGCCTCTGTTTACCCTCTTGGGGATGACTGTACTCCCCTCCTTGAAGTGTGCTTTGGGTCAGAGCATCACGAGATTTGGCTAGCCTCTGGCAAAGGCAGAGGAGGAGGCGATGCATCATTGTTTTATTACTTCTTTCTTGGACGTGGGCTGGAGTCGAGGATGGGAGCAGGCCAGGCAGAAGTGGGCCATGGGGAGATTCCAGAGAGACTGATTGATCTTGTCAAAAAGAATAAAGGTATCCAGTCCCCGGCACCCCCCTTCAGCACATGGGCATGTGGGATTCAGGCGGTCACTGTGAAGTCTTGCGGTTAGGCGTTCCAAAAAGAAGTTTCTTCATGATTCCTGATTGCTTAGGACAGATATAAGCAATACCAGCTGGGGCCCAGCAAGCCTGTCTCCAGCTTTATTGTTTCTGATTTATCGGTGGTGTGTCCGCCTAAAAGAACTGATCTATCTGCCCTTTATTGCTAGCCTGTTCCACAGCCAGATAGGAGAGTTGAACATTAACAAGTGGATTTGCTTTCAGTAGCTGCGTGTGCGTGTGTATGTGTTTGTAAGGGGGTATATGTGTGTGTGTATGTGTGTGTGTATGTGTATGTATTTAGCAAGATAATTGTATCTTGCTCTGGGGCAAGTAACTCAAATTTCTACAAGAAGATTCCTATTCTTTTGTTTCCCATCTCGAATTTTCCGTAATTTGTTTGAAGCTGCCTCTTTTACTAGAACCAGAGAGGATCCATGAGGCTGTTTTGTAAGAGTCGTTGGTAAGCGTAGAAACTCAGTTGGAGCCAGGCTGGAGGCACCAGGCGCTGTGCACGGCAGAGACATTTCAAGTCATCCCCAGTGGACAATTTGCACTGTTCAGTGTTAAAAGGCTCTGTGGCTGTGGTTCGGAGAGGCCCCCAGCCCTCCCGCCTTGGCAAGTCGAGTTTACAAATGATGTGCTCCACTCGCCCTGCCTGGAGTTTCTGGCTTAAATGGCTGGCAGAGTAAAAGGGAATAGTCAGAACTCTCAAGATGTGTACAGGGAAAGCTTTTACTATCAAGTGGAAAACGGTCATGGAGGTTAGCTGTTCCTGGATTGACAAAGCAAACAGACGGATTGCTCTGACTCAGGGGCTGAGCGAGAAACTTCTGGGGCACTTCCACAAGGGAAAGGGGCAGGTGGAAACAGGAGATGAGTGACTCATAATTTACCAATCTGAAGGTTGGCCCATTCATGCTTATTTTGGAGGAAACAAATAATATTCTGCTGACATGACAACGCTCACTGGAGGGCTTCTTTGGTTTCGAGTTTTGTTTCTACAGTTTGTGAGATATTTTTTTATGTGGATGGTTATTCCTTTCTGAACTTCCTTGATTACAGGTTATAATGAGTGGGGAAGGGAAAGAATGAAAGGTGACTGCCCAATTGTGCAGAAACCAGCTCTTGTCACAGAAATTCAGACTTGTCAAATGTGTGTTCTGGGAGTGGAGATACCAGAGTTCGGGCTGCCAGCCCTCCTCGGTTGGAGACAAGGAACCAGATTCTGATTTCATCGAGGATCCAGGTCTATACCAGGGCAGCAGAGGAGTTCAGCGGACAGGCTCTTCTGCTACCACGTTTCATGAACAGTCTCTACTGTCTTGTGTGTGAAAAACATCCAGGAAAATTTTAATAGTTTTACACAATCCCTGAAGCCTGGTCCACAGCCAAGACACATTATCTTTCTAAATCTTGAACAATATTTTCCCCTACCAGAATTAGGGCAAATTTTTATAGCATTTGCAAGTGCATGTGCTCTTTTTTTTTTTTTTAATAAAACCAAACATTTAAAAAAAAGGCCAAGACTAGTGCTATTTTATTATCCTCTTAGATTATTTCAAGATTGTACTGGAGAAAATGTGTATCCCAATTTGGCTCAATCAGAAATGGGTATGTGTGAATGAGGTGGTCTTTAAAATATTTAAACTATGGATTCTTTCCTCCCCAAAGGTACAAGGACACTGCCTTCAGCACCTTTGTTGCTGGAGAGAATTGTGCATTTGGTTTTATCAGACAGTGGCATGGTAATGAAGCTATTTTGATAGAAATAGCCTCATTACTATTCATTTTTGCTGGCTCTCAATTTATTCTTCAACCAACGTTCTACTTTTTTCCTGCCAGAGGAAAACAGGCACAACAAGTAAAATAAGATGTCTTTAGCCTCTGAAGCTAATGACACACGCAGACTGGTTCTATCCAAGGAGCTGTTTTGGAGGCCCCTGCCCCTGCCCGCAATGATTCCCCACCTCCCCGCAGTGTGGAGGACTGGCCCTTCCTCCTCACACTCCTTCCCTAAAATATATGCCATTTAATTCAAAGGGGAGCGTTGCTTTCCAAAGTTAACATTCATCTCCTATTTGGAGAGTTCTCACCTATCCTTTCTTAGCATGATGTAATGAGGAGCGTCTTGCCCTGGGATTGAAGAGATCCTCCTTCAGTTCTAGTTCTTCTTCTAGATGTGTGACCTTGAGCATATCATTGAACCATCCCGGGCTTTAGTTTCTGCATGTAACAAGGGATTTGGCTAGGTGGTGTCTAAGATTCCTTCTAGTTATAACATTCCATACCAATTCTCTTCCCGTTCTTGCCATTTGAAAATAAACTTTTTATTTTAGAATAGTTTTAGACTTACAAAAAAGTTGCAAAGACAGTACGGAGTGTCCCTGTGTGTCCCTTACCCAGTTTCCCCTGTGAATAACTTTTAATGTTACTGCAGTAGTAACTACAATGTTACTACACTTGTCATAACTAAGGAACCAGCATTGATAATAACTAAAGTCTGTATTGAGATTTCACTAGTATTATAACGTCCTTTTTCTGTTTCAGAATCTCATCCAGGACACCATTTAGTTGTCTTGTCCTTTAGCCTCCTCTGGTCAGTGATGGTTTCTCAGATTTTCCTTATTTCTGATGACCTTGACAGTTTTGAGGAGTACTTGTCAGATATTTTGTAGAATGTCTCAGTTTGGGTTTGTCTTATGTTTTTGTCATGACTAGACTAGGGTTATGAGTCTTTGTGAGGAAGATCACAGTGGTGAATTGGTATTCTCATCACATCACATCAGTGGTACATGCTATCAACCGATAATGTTAACTTTGATCACCAGGCTAAGGTAGTATTTGCCAGATTTCTCCACTACTGAGTCCCCCTACTCCCCTTCCATGCTTTACTCTTTGCAAGCAAGTCACTAAGTGCAGCCCACAGTCAAGGTGGTGGGGGAAGGAGGGATTAGCTCCATCTCCTGATGAGAGTGTATCTACATCAATTATTGGGAATACTTCTGTATTTATCTCTTCTCCCCATGTAGTTATTCAATTATATCAGTGTGGACTTGTGGATATATATTTTATTTTTCCAGTTTTATTGAGGTATAATTGACATATAACATGGATACATATTTTAAATTTTGGATTATAATCCAACACTATGTAATTTATTTTATTCCTCAAGTTGTTATAGTTTTGGCCATTAGGAGCTCCTTCACGTTGGCTTCTGTGTCCCTTTGATATGTCCGCATCTTGTTGTTTTGTGAGCACTTCCTTACTTTCTGGCACTGCAGGATGCTTTAGGCTCATCATATGTATTCCCTGCTGTGGCCCTAGAATCAACCATTTCTCCAAAGAGCCCTGGTTCATTTTTATTGGAGAACGCTGTTAGAAACCTTTGGTTTTTAGGATCTATATGCTGGGTGTGACTTTCCATTTTCTAGAATATATCTTTTATGTACATAATTATGTCCTATTGGACACACAAAGAAGTATATGATGTCTTTCCCTCAAGGTTAATATAGGTCAATATCATAAAAATCAAGTGTTAGAGTGAGTACTATTTTGGTTAAAATCAAAAGAAAATATAGATTCTCATAGCTCAAATAATTATAAAACACTTTCATTCTTTACCTTTTCCATTCTTTTTACTTATTATTCACGTCCAGTTAGTCTATGCTGGAATTGGGAAGTGTTAATTTACTTACATGGGTATGTTAACAGTCTGAATAAGTGCTGCTCACTTCAGACATGGGTCCCCAAGCCATGCAAACTCTCCTTTCCTTCAGAAAAAAGAAGTGTCAAGGGCTTAGAATATTTGGAGAAGGCTTCCTGGAGGAGGTGACACTTGACTTGGTACTTAAAGGACAGGAACAATTTGTTTGGGGCAAAGGAGAGATTCTTGAATGTCTCTTTCAGAGAGATAGTAGAAAGAAACTAGCTCAGAGATGGGGTCCTAAAGAATTTATTAAATGTCGTTGTTCCTAGAAGACATGAAGTCTATCACCTTTCTTAAACCTGTAATGGTTTTCCACAATATAACCAAGATATGCTACCTTAATCCAGACCCGCCAAAATGTTGACATTTAGTTGAAATATTCTTAATGTTTTCTCTTCAAAGGGAGAGGGAGCCAATTGAGCTCATACCTGTAAATTCATAATTATTAAATGTCTGCTGAATACTTCAATAATAGAGATTGGGACAAATTGCATCCTTTATGCCCATGGTGGCGGCTGCATGCTTGGACTCTCCAATGTAGTTTGGTGGTACTTTTTAACTCTTGGTGTTCCTTTATGTAAAGATCCTTGGAGAGTCTATAGAAATGGATTTTGAGATGCTCTTAAATTTTCCCCTGGAACAGAGTAGCCAAAATGAATAGGGCCAGCACCAGCACAAACTCTTTAATGGATGGCATCTTGTAGAAGTGTTCAGTAGCTTCAACTGGGTCATCGCCACATAAAATAACCTCCAGCCAAACTCTTAGGTCAAGTGTGCTTACTTCAGACCAAGCTTCAAGTCTTTAAATGCTGGACTGTGTTTTAGCTCCAGTAAAAATGGCTAAAATTCACTTGTTATCTTTCTTCAAGTTAAGTCCTGCTAGACCAGATGGTTTTCTTTATTCATTAAGTAGTTCAATGTGAATTGATGCATTGATAGGAAATAGGGCTCAGGACAGAAAAAAATCTTTTCACACACTAGAGCAGAATATATAGGAAATAGAAATCTTCTTTCACATACGAGCTTTACTGCAGCACCAAAAGAAAGTTTTTAGCTGTGGAAGATAGAAGAAGCTTTGTTCTTCATAATATTACAATAGCACTTAATTATCCTCATCTCACTGCATGGATTCATGCAAACTTTGAGTCATACATCATCTCAAGATATATAATGATGTACAATAAAAGTGTAATATAGAAAAGTTGATCTAGAAAGCCACAAACCAATGTGAGAGCAGGAGTCCACTGTACTTTATGCTAGTAAAACTACTTTGACTTGGGCAACAAGGACAGATGGGTGGATGTGAAGAATTGTCTTTATCCCCCCTGGTCGTGTTAAAACCATGTGTTTGGACAGTAGAGTGATTTTTTTTTTCTTCTGGCTATTGGAGCCGCGCTCTCACAGAGGACCCTGTCCAGGGCTTCAGCCTCACAGCTCCTGACACCTCTTTCTCCAGCAACCTCCACCTCAACTTCACTTCAGCGGCTGCTCCCATAGCAACTGCGAAACCTTGTCGTCAACTGGAGTTGCTCCATTTTTGAAATCCTGAACTCTGAAACTCTCCTTTCTGACCACAACCTCTGATCCTTCTATCAGTCCCCACTCTTTCATGCCCTTGAAATCTGTTCTTTGGTCTCATTGAGACTCTCGGTCTCTTGACCTTTCTTCGTGGTTAGCAGCATATCATTCTCTCTTAACTCCATTCCTATTCCTACCTTGTTTGTGCAACCATTTCAACTACGCTCTCACTAGCACGTTCAGTTCTCTCACTCCTTTGACTTCTTACTTTATCTGTCTTTTCAATCTCTGGCTAATAATTTCTCTCTCTCTTCTTCTGCCCCGCCCTCCACCTCCTCCTACCCCTCTCCCCATCTCCCTCTTTCCTTCCCTCCTCTTCTTATCTCTCTCTCTTCCTTTCTTGTCCTGAGCTTCTAAGCACCATGGAAGAAAATTTCCTAACCAGGATGATCTACCTCATTAAAAATCCATAATTTCCAACCTCATCTAGGTGGTGAAGCTGTTTAATAATCCCAGGGCCAGGACTAGGGTAGGACAAGTGAGGTGCCTAGAATGCAAAATTTAAAGAGGCACTCGCTCTTGGAGCCCATCCTGCATTTGCGGGACCCCGTGAATGAGTGCCTCCTTAAGTTTTGTCCCCTAGGTGCCTAACTGGCCACACTGGAGTCCTGACCCTGACATTTACTCATCTCTAGTTACCTCTTTCATGTGCCAGTAGAGGTAGCCATTCTAGCCTTTATCACTCTCCTCAATCGACCTGTTCCCCCACGCGTAGAAGTTAACTTTTCTTATTTCAGTGAAAAAATACTGGTCACCAGATTTGAATTCCCTCAACTCACTTTCATCCTGTCACCAAACATACCTAATGCTTCAACTGCCTTCTTTCATTCCCTTTGCCTTAAGAGAGGGGATGTTCTACACTCTTTCACCTTTGCTCTTGGTCACATCACTTCACAAAACCTCTAGAACTCTCACCCATCAGTTATCCTCTTCCTTTCTTTCGCTGACTCCTTATAAATATTATTGAGTCTCTTTTACTAAAAAATAGACTCTTTTCTCAACCTTGCCTTCCCTTTGAGCTAGTCCTAATCCCCACTATGTGTGAAGAATGGTCTATACTCTTCCTCATCCTCAATTTGCTATCCAAGCAGTACAATCTAATTTTTTATCTGACTTCTGCTTGTATCACTATACTATGTACTTTCTTAGAGTTCCTGGTGATCTCCCAATGGCCAGATTTATATGTTCTTCTAAGTCTTCGTCTTATCCAGCATCTCTGTTGCTCTGTCACTTTGACCTTGCTCTCTCCACTGTCTGAGGCTTTCCATTCTGGTTCCCCACTCACCTCTCTGGTACCTCTTCCTCAATCCCCTTTTCTGGCATCTCTTGTTTGTCTGATCCTTACTTGCAGCTGCTTCTCAAGTTTCATACTGGGTCTTCTTCTTATCTTATACCACATTCTTCCCTTGAGTGGCTACCCATTCCTGTGGCTCCACACTCCCTGATGAAACTCGTATCATTAGTTCTAGCTGAGACTTTCCTGTGGAACTCCTGATCTAGTTCTTCAAGCTCAATATTTCCAAAACCAAACTATCTTTTTCCCTAAACTTGTTGTTTTTTTTTGTATTTTCTTCTCTCCATTAAGGCATAGTTATTCACCTAGCTAACCAAGTTAGAAATCTCAAAATCATTTTTCAATTTTTCTTTTTCATCCCCTTCATATCCAATCAGTTGAGTCAATCATTTTCCTTCAAATCAACCTTCTTTATATCCTCTGTTGACATCTTAGCTTAATCTCTTATTATCTCTTGACTGAACAAATTCAGTAGGCCCTAACTGGTCACTTGGCCTTGCCTATAGTCTCCTCCTTTTGTATCTTTCTAAAATAATAGTTTTGGTATTGTCATTTCCCTGATCAAAACCTTTGGTAACTACCCATTGACTATAGGAAACTCAGATCCAAATTCCTTGGTGTGGTATTCAATATATTTCACAATCCACCTCTCCAGGCTTCTTTCCTACCTCTTCCTAGTTAACCATGTACTCTCTGGGACTCCAGCCACACTACTTACTAGCTGCTTTCTCATGCCCTAGACTGTCTCTCCAACTCTCTCTTTCTAGTCAAGAGTCATTTTTGGCTGTTTATCATTCAAGACCTGGCTCAAATGTCAACTCTCTCAAGGGGCCTCCTTTGTATCTCTTTCTTTTCCCTGTCTCATAAGAGCTTTACTTAGTCTTCTATTAAAGCATATATCTTTTATTGTGTTGGCGATAGTGGTATGTATCTCAGTCTGTTCTACTAGGCTATGAACTTCTTTTTTTTTGTTGTTCCTTCCCTGAGTCCACACTGATATATGTAAAGAATTGAATAAAAAATAAATGTGGAGGAGAGACACATCTCCTTGCAGAAGAATTCAAATAAGTCGTGTAGAAGCTCCACCTCAAGGAGCTGCAGGGTATACCCCCAATTGCTGTGGGGTGTGCAGAGTGACTTACGAATGTCTTAATGTCGGGAATCAAGGCTTAGTCACGTTAGTAATCCATTGCATCTAACATAGAACTTTACATACAGTAAGTATTTGAACACATTTCTTGAAAAAATAATTGTTGCTATCTGAAGCTAACTTAATGGGTGACTTTGGGCGTTTGCTTTTCTTGCTTGGCCTCAGTTTTCTCCTCTGTAAGAGAAAGGAATTGGACTAGATGGTCTCAAAGTTCACTAAATTTCCAGGATTCTGTGTTGGCATCTGTTGGATTTTGGAGCTGCCTGAGAGGCCCCTGGGGGACATACAGATGAAGCTTATATCAGATGTCTATTCAAGCTTATATCAGAAGTCTGAAGAAGCAAATTGTGGGGAAAGCAAGAAAGAGGTAAGGCGAGTAAAAGGGAAAATAAAATGAGAAAAGCATTAAGGAAGAAAGAATAGGATAGGAAAACTGTCCCTGCTGAATCTCATGCCTTCAGAATCCTGTGATTGAGTGGTAAACAGTTTGGATGTATCTGCTGTGTGAAAGCCATAGTCCTGCTTGCTGTGGGGATCACAGTGCAAGTTTAGGACATGATTGCTGCCTTCAATGAGCTTGTGCTCAAGTCCATGAGAACTATAGATATATAAGATTATGATTACAAGGATGCCTGAATAAGTGTTTGATATCATCTAAGATGAGAAGAAACACAGTGTTTTAGGGATAGATGGACAGCCTCTTAGCCAGGGCAACCAGTAGCACATATAGTCCTTTTGTGTGAATTACAAAATGGTGCCCCTTCTTCTGTCTTGGATAATGGAGTGTGGACTGGATTTCCCACCTCCACTCCCCACTGGCCAGGCCTGTTCAGGGCAAAACCCACACAACTCTGTTGGAGGTGCTGTTCCTTGTTTCCCTCCCCAGCCGGGGTCTTAGAGAGGACATAATAAGGGCCTTTGGCATCACAATGCCCAGACACTCCATGAGGATCATTGGTCTGGGTGCTGGCTTTCATGATACTGATTCAGTCATAATGGGGCTGGCCAAATGTGTGCAAGGGTCCCTGGGAGCTTTGTTCAGTTTTTCTTGACTTTTCCTTCCCTCCTGCCAAAGTGAAATTGTAGGACTTGTTGATTCCAGGCCAGCATTCTTTTGCCAAAGGGGATGATGCTGATAATGGAACCCCTCTCTCCACTGCCCATCCCCCCATCCCATACGTCTTCTCTGCCTGACTTGCCTCAGCCTGTCTAGAGCCCTACTGCTGCTGCAGTGGTAGTAGAGTGTGCCCAGAAAAGTTCCAGAGGCTGGGCCATGTGTTTTGCTCTGCTGAACACCCTGTCAGGCCTGGGGCTGGCCAAGGAGGGGGCTGCAAAGTGGTTAGTGATGGGAGGGGACTTGGTGCTCAGTGTCCTGCTGTCTTCTGTGGGTTCTGGCAGGTAGGAGAAAGCCTAGGAGTGACATGAAGGACCTTCCAGTGGATTCAGCAACCTTCCTGGGCTACCAGACCTCTGTTCCTTCCTCCTCCATCACTCATTTTTCTTTTTCTTCTCAACTGCATTCCCCGGTGGGCCAGCTGGGAATCAGTGGAGGGAAAAAGTAATTGAAGTGCTTAAGAGAAATTGTTTGGGGGAGGAGGAGGCAGGGTCAAAAGGAGAACAATTAAGAAGCGATGTGATATAACTGTGTGGAGAAGAATTTAGTATGAATATAATGATCAATTTCCTAATAATTAGGTCTCTTAGACGGCAGAATAGTTTCCCAAGAGACAATGGTGGGAACCCCATTGCTTGGTCATTTCTAATTAGACTGGAGAAGCACTCACAGAAAATGCTGCAGAGAAAATCCCCTATGCTGGGGGGATGGGCATGTGACCCAGGGGGGCCTCTGCTATCTCTCATTTCTATGATTCATTGATGAGCACATAATTCACTGATTAGTTAGGCAGCCAAACTTTAAGGGGTTTAGTGGTTTCTCACCTCACCTCTGGCCCTTTTAAATTGACCAGATCTATTATCTTCAAAGGAAAAATTCAGAGCAGGCAGTGACCTAGGCCAGGGCAGATGCTGCCTCATTTCTACCAAGTAAGTTTAAACAGAAAGACCCGGGCCCATTCTTCATCAGCTATGCAGTGGGTGTGGACAGTTTGAGGTTTTACCCATTGGTAGTTCCCTCTCCTTATGAGCCTGCAGAGTACTTATGAGTTTTATTTAGAGAAGGGGTATGCTTAACCAGCATCCATTTGGTAATCAAGTGCCTTAACCAGAACCTATGCAGTGTGCTGGTTAAGTGCATCAGTTCTGGATTTAAGTGACCTTCCCAGGGCTCGTCCTGTCTCAACTGTTTGATACGTGACCTTGGGCCAGTTACTCAGCTTTCTATGCCTATTTTCCTCATCTGTAATATAGCGCCTGTAAAAATAGCTACCTCATTTGGTTGTTGTGAGGATTAAACAAGTTAATATTAGGAAAATGTGGAGGACTGTGCCTATCAGGTATTTCAGGCCAGTGCTGTCGTGGTGGTTGGTGGCTGTTATTGTTATTAAATTACAATCACTGTTGAGGAATATGTCCTCCTTTAGAACTTCTGAATTTGTTAGCGCTCTATTTACCATATGCTGATAGGAATGGACTGACTGTTATTCTGGGTGGTTCTGCATCTGAGCATTTGCCTCAGCAGGAATTTATTGAGTCTCTACTAGATGTAAGGGAAGAGGTAGTCCCTGCCCTCGAAGGGTGAATGATCCTGTGTTTGTATATGTGTGTGTGGGTATAGGTATATATTTGGGGTAGAAGAGAGCAAGAGCACAGATGACTATCCTACAAAGTATGTGGAGTGCCACAAGAGATCTTCTCCTATGGGAATACCAAGAACACAGTGATCTTATCTGATTGGGGCGTGGCCGGTGTTCTGGGGAGAGAGCGTCATTTGGGAGGTGGTGAGAGGAGCGGGGCCTTGAGGGTTGGCAGAGGGCATTTCTGGTTGACATGGATCTAAGCACTTGACTGGAGCCTGAGGTTCAGAGGATAGGCCGGGCAGACTCACATGATGGTGCTGCAGAGGGCCTTGGATGCCAGACGGAGAACTTCTATTCCCTTTGGTGGGTGGCAGGGATCAAGAGAAGGAGAGCCAGGAACAGAGGTGTGCTTTCCAAAGACTCATCCGGCTGGGGCATGGAGAAGGCAGAGCCTGGGGACGGGAGGTCAGGCAGGAGGCCCAGTGCACTCCACAGCGCTCTGTGTGGCCCTGGGGCCCAGGACTTTGGCCCTTTTGTGTTCAATCCTGGGCACCTTCTCTGGGGCTCCCAACCTGCCCAGTGGCAGGAACCTGGCTAGAGTGCACATGACCACCTTTGTGACAACCTGGCGTTCATTAGAACGTGTCACTTTCTCTCTTCCTTCCAGGTTTGTAGAGGCAGTGTGACAGGGCTCTCCCAGAACAGTGGTGGGGCTTTGTGGAAATGATGCAGGTACACCCCATCTCTTCAGCCTCTCCCGTTTAAGGCAACAGAAGCTGTTTCTTGTAAGAATCTGACCCAAATATTATTTGGGGACCAATGGACATTTGCTTTGTGTCCAGTGGAAGATAAAGAAACTTTTACGTTCTTGAAGAGAAGAGCTGGCTAAAGTGGTTTACCATTAGAAGGAAGGAAGGAAGGAAGGAAGGAAGGGAGGAAAGGAAACTTTTAGTGGACACCTATTATGTCCCCCAGATACCTTGCCATGCACATGAATTTCATTTTCTCATTTCCCTCATCATAACTCTGCAGAGTAAGAATTATACCCATGTTAAAGATGAAAAAACTGAGGCTTGTGTAAATGAACTAACTTTTCTGACTCCAAAGCCCATGTTTCCCTGCTCCATGATGGTCCCTCACCAGGTGGCTGTATATCAGAAGAAGATGCCCAGCCAGTTTTGAGAAGGTGGTCCTAACTTAAGGCTGGCCCCGCTTCTCACTTCTGTTCTGTGCACTGTGATTCTAATCAGGGTAGCAGAAAATATTACTGAAGGCTGATGGGTGTTAGGTGAACCTCATTCCCAGGTGTGGTTCCAGGCAGTACTGGTCTCAGGGCTTGGTCCCTTCATCATGACCTTCCTGCTCCCTCCACTTAGAAAGCCTGCTTCCTTCATTAGTTTCTCACTGCCAGTGGTCTACAGCGAGGGGGCGGATAGGCACCCAAATCACTATCTGCTGAATCTCTGCCCTGCCTCTCCAGAGAAACCGGAGCCTCCACCTTGCAGCCTGTGGGTTGCTGCAGACAGCCCAGCGATGCCTCTCTCCACTCCATGGGTCTGGGACCTATCTGTCAAATGTAAGGGGCACAACTCTAAAGTGTCCTCAAATAGACAGACATGTGCCATCACCAGCCTCAGTGACACTGAGGAAGAATTCAGGTGGCCTCCACTTGGAAGAGGAGCCAAGAGGCTGTTTGTCCCCAGTGTGAAATTAGCTTTTTTACTACTTTTAAAATCCAAGATTTTCACTGAGTTTTCTCTCCCTTTGTCTGAGATCAAAATGTTCTTGAATCTTCTCTCTACCAAGTGTCCCAGAATCTCACCCCTTTCCCATGGTTGTCTTCCTTTTGCCCCTCTGCCCATCACAGTACTCACTCTGCCTTTCTGAACACAGGGATTTGGGGAAAGATTCCCCACTCCCCTCATTTCTTTGGTAAGATTCAGGTCATTCTTTTACTGTTTAGAGGTTTGTTTTTTTTTTGGTGAAGCTGAACAGGAGGCCCACTTGGAGGGGAGTGGAAGGTTCTGGTGCTAATTGAGGCCATGCGTTTTGTACTTGGGTGCCGGCTGGTGAGGCAGATTTAGAGGACTATCGGGAATCTTAGATTAAATACCATTAAAGCCAACTTCTTATACCCCTGCTGTTCAGCGTGCATGTGGGGAGAACAGAGATCGGATGTTCAAGATTCTTGTTTGGGAAAACCATATGGAAAAACCACACAGCAGTAAGTCTATAATCAGGGCTTACAGCATGCGGCCCGTTGGGTGCCAGGAGTGTTACTTCTCCCCCCTCCAGAAGGTGCATGGGATTTGGTTCTCTGATGAGGAAACTGAGCCCAAGAAAGGAGGTTTTGTTTCTACACGCAGAGCAAGAACACATTTCCCTCTGTAGTACT